>NC_091137.1:16645654-18020654 GCF_041381155.1 Argopecten irradians | reverse complement strand
TGTTTATCATTGTCTTTGAAGTCATTCAGCTGTCTGTCAATGTCAGTGGTGTCACGACTGGATGTCACGTGATATAATGATGTTATGCAGACGCTTAACATGTTCGGATTAGTAACAATCGGATATATCCAACCACTATCCTTGCAATAGACATTGGTAATATCAATTCTCGTGACAAAAAGACGCCGTTACCATGGTATATCGCCGTATGGATAATGGTTATAAATGTTTGATATGTTGAAATAATGGCATGTTAATGTCCCATATAAATCTCACGATATTTGGTAACATTTATCTTTACCCTCCAATAAAACCTTCTATGATTGTAATAATTATCTTTATTAACTTACAATGAAATCAAAATCACAAAATATTTACTGGTATTCTCTTTTAAAAAGAATTTTGAGATTAAATTCTGCCTTGGTATTTTAATTAATCAAGAAATCATGTAGTCTTCCAATTAAGAGCAAGAACGTGTTAGGGAAGGAGGAGAGATAAACATTTTCAATTTCCTTCATTGGCCCGCGCTAGATGCTACAATTGTATATCAAATCTGTGTTACACCGTATAGTCGGATATGATCACGGATCAAATGGTTCATGCTATTTTCTTTTTTAATCTTATAACAAGAATTTTTTTTAATTTACCTGTCAGGGTATATCTGTTTAACGATCCCCTCCCCCTCAAAAAATGAATAAATAAATAAATAAATCACGGATCAAATTTTCGCGACAAAAGTAATGTCCTGCCAAATCGCAAACTAAATCTATCCATAAAAAGTATCCGATTATACGGTATGACGCAACGTGTAGGATATGTAGGTGAATGTTTAATACAAATTGGAACTCGACCATATAGAAGACTTGATTTCATTATTTAAAAAAAAGTCACCAAAATCAAAATGACAGGACAAGACGTTCTGTATTCCATTACGCTTTCGGCCAACCATAATTGAAAATGTAATAAGTATCTTGAAGTTGTATTTCAAATGAAAAACCTATTAGACTAATGTATGTCTTAGATATAGCAATGGGAAAAATCTACAGAAATACTTTGATCACAGAAACAAAACGAGAACAATCGATTCTAATCATCGTGTTTTCACCGTGATGTAAGTAGCAGTAGCATGGTAACCACTGACTAGTTCAGATGTATGTCCTACCGACAATGATGGATATCAATTTGCTGGTGCACAAAGAACATATATTTTGCTTTAAGAGACGAGACATGACATTTCACGATAACAGTATGTCACAGACTTCATTTCCTCGTTAGTTCGTCAATTAACATAGAGCCTTAAATCCCTGAACGTTGAAGCAGTGCCGACATGTTTTATTACAGGTCCTTTGATAAGGCCCATGTCGATCTTTTATAGATTCGGATGTAAATCTTTGCTTTCTTTCAATACCAAGGGCATTTTTGAGGTTATTGCAAATGTTAGAGGGAATTCAAACAGGGCACGCACGGTTTAGTCAATTTAATGGCAAATTATTTCCTGAAATCCTATTAAGACCTTGTTATATGACTCTATGTAAAAGGAACATTTACTGAATGCGTAATTGTGTTTACAAAAAATTCCCACGTCATAAAGACACTGCGCTATACCACTTCAACGAGTTGGCTGTCTTGATAATTCCCTGTATCGGGTTATTTTCTTTATTTACCTACTAAGAGCAAATGTAGTTGATAAATTAATGTCATCGCCACTGTGAAATCGTACTTCCTGCATTTTGTCGTTTCTCCACTTTTGCCAAATAATATTTGAATTAATTGGATTGGAGTATAAATTTCTTTCTGTGGCTTTTAATCTTAATTGTTGCAGAAAAAACATAGATGTAGTGTTTTGGTTTGGTTGGGTTTATTTATTAAAGTCATATTAACAATCAGGATCATGTAAGGACGGCTTCCCGTGTATGCGGTGTGTTGCGTGTATGAAGTGCGGGTGTGTATTTTATGAGACTGGTATATTCGTGTTGTGTCTTATTGTATAGTGGAACTATTGCCCTTTTTAAAGTGCTATATCACTGAAGCATGCTGCCGAATATCACACCCCATCCGCTCACATTATACAGATAACGAGCGAACCAGTCGCCCAACTTTCTGTATGCTGGGCGCTAAGGAAGAGCAGAAAGACTTTGGTATATCTCGGCCAGGAGACGTAACCAAGAACCATCTTCACAGGGTCGAACGTTTAAATCAAGGCCAAAAGTGAGGCGGTGCCAAGGGAGGCATTAGAAAGGAGAAAGCCAGTTAGGAAGAACAGAAAAGATCCTTAATTTAGTCACCTTTTACGATCATGCAATAGGGGCAGCAGGTACAATTTATAATTTGTTTAACAATCAGTCTCTTTGATTTCTGGCTTTGGACAGGACTACAACCCGAAAGTAAGTGTAAAATTAAAACCTGTGTCATAAATATATAGTCGTTTGAACAAATTTTGATGTAAATAAGATAAATATTGACACATAAAATACTGTACTAAGTTATAGAACCGTGTGCTACAGAAGATCCAGCGTCTTCTGCTACGGTACATACCAACCGTTATACAAACTCTTCGGAACCATTTTTTTCTGACGATAGGAAGGACGTTAAATTCTACCTGTTGCCTCAGTTGAATTAATAATAAAAGGCGACTAAATTTAAGATGTTATCTTTTCTCTTCCTCCTAACTTTGTTTCCTTAGTTCTGCTTAACGTCTCCCTTGACACCGCCTCACTTTTGGCCATCTGTTGAGTGCTCGCCATTCTGAGGACGACTGTTGGTTCTGTCCCCTGGTCGAGACACATCAACGTCTTTAAAAATAGTAGTATCTTCACCCGCTTGGCGCTCAGCATAAAGGAGTTGGACGACTGGTTCGTCAGTTGTTAGTATAATGTGGCCGGGTGGGGTGTGTTGCTTGGTGTCTTCGACGGCATGCGTCAGTGATATAGCACTAAAAAAAGGCAACAGTTCCACTATACAAGAAGACACAACTCGAATATACCGTAGTCCCCCAAAACATACACCACGCAATTCATACACGCAATACATCACATGTATGCGAAGCTATCCTTACATGACCCTGGCTGTTATGAGGACGTTTATTGAATCAAACACATAAACATGCCTACGGCCGAACATTGGTCGAGTGTGCCCCAGGATCACAAAACGAACTGTAACATGAGATCATGTTAGCCGTCATCAGGCTGTATCTCCTTGCACACTACGTGTTGTTGATTCCACTTCAGTAATTGGCTTCTGTTAACAAAGTCACACCGGACTTGTGGTGGATCACTTACGTTAGATACTGAAAATGTCAACTTGGTGACGTTATATTATTCGAAAAGATAATTAGGCCTATTTGGTTTCAGCTTTCTTTGTTATCATACACAGAGGAGCTCCATTCTTTCTGAAATACTGTTTTTTATGATTTTTGGGATGTAAAGTGCTACTCTCCCTATCTATTCCACGCCCTTTCCATGTTTAATGGCCGATATATGTCCCCTTCTTAAGAATTAAGGACTTACGAGTTCTGTTAACCTTGTAAGCAAGTTCCTACAAAAGTGCGATATAAAGCCGTATTTGAGAGGGCAACATGTTAACACAAATTGGACAGAATATATGATTACATTATGTTTATTGAAGCGATGGGGGGCTAACATACAATTAAGTACGGGGCTACTTAATGAGGTTCACAAGATTAGTGAAAAGTCATCCTCCCGCAAACCGTAAATCCAAAGTCGTAATGACGTCACGGTAGAGCCAATTAAGACACGCAGTTTAAAATAGCAATTAAAAAAAAAACAAATAGGTTTAATTACATGACAAAGATTCGCTGCCGTTTAGCAAGCAAATTAATTGTTCGATAAAACACTCATCATAAAGCTGAGAATTTCGAAGCAGGTGTCCTCAGGCTATGATATGGCCCACAGGGTCTCGTATATATAAAGATATGCCGTGTAACTAATTAGCCATCCGATTGGCATTTAAAATCCAATGGGGGTGTATTTATCGATTCCTACTACGAGGGGAATATCATATGTGCTTTAATCAAATTTTAGTTTATGTGAAATGTACTTGAAAGATTAATTATAAGTCTCTAGCCCTGCCATTTACGAAAAAATTATACAAAGTTAAAAACATATAAAACATTATCGCCCACAGCCATTTTCATCACTAGGAATTTACTTGATACGAAATAATATTATTATCCCACTCCCCTTTATATGTATTGCCAAACATAGTTTTTCTACAAATATCTCCGGAGAGGGGAAATATTCCATAACTATTAACATATTTTGGAACTTAAAAGAGATATATAACCTAAACAATGACATTGACGTATCAGTTGTATACAAATTGATGAGATTGTTGTCGGGGAAGTATTCATTGTCACTTCCTAACGACTAGATAAGGGTAATACAATGCCATTGTTAAAATCACCAAATAGGATACATCTACCGTCCATCGATTGTTGTGTAATTCCCAGGCACGTCCTCTACAAAAGTCAAATAAAACGTGATATACATCGACACTTTTTCTGCTTACTTTTTATTTACGCTTTTAATTGTCCACATTCGATCGAATAATTAGCTGGGGCCTCCGCATTCACACAAATTGGTGTGTTAATGTGGAATTCTGTAACCATTTTCTCAACCATTGTCATTTAAAGTACATGGAATAATACCAATTAAAACAGTATTGTCACTGAGCAGAACAATAAAGAGATGCTATTGATATTAATGATGAGTTGTTGCTTGTCGATCGACGAATATCTGATTTCAAACTCTCTTTTAATGTTCTTCAACTCTTAGATGAGTGACCTTTTCAAATGTACTGTAACGCCGTTTAACATACATTTTCTAAATACTGTATGTTAAAAATCATTAATCAGGTAGAAAAACCACACGTTACATTAATATTTTATCCATAATAAATGAGTTCGGACAAACATTGGACAATGGTACGAGATGAACACCTGTTTAGATTTTATTCATATTGAAAAATCTTACACCTAAAACCAAAAGAAATCTTAATTTGGATTTTTCATCGAAAAGTTACAATAAAGCCTTAACTGAAAGCATTTAACACGTGGGCAAAACAAGGTAATTTTAATTTCATGACGGAATGAGAAATGAAATTTTTTTTTGTTATCAACCAAAATTTGCGAAACACCGCACAGAATCCGTAACTGTATGACATCTGACATATCGTCATATCCTTATCGTAGACTTATGTTAGTAACATTACCCCTCCGTGTTGTGAAACCTAATATTCTTACGATCAACAACCCTTGATAGGGAACCTCTCGGGAATCCATAGGATGGTCTATCGCCGGTACTGTCCACTCTATATTTGTATGAACGTCACACGTGCACTCCAAACAAGGGTCACTTACAAAGCGTAAACTATTGTCATGTCGTTAGGGTCACGTGTACAGAGTTGGACGCGCATGGACACGTGTTTAGCTAGGAAACCTTTTGATCATTAGATTAGCATATAACCATAGGTACTTGGTTCTACTGTTTAAACACTGCCACTACCATGAGGGAAACACACCAATAAAAATAATTTCAAAATCAAAATACTTTGAACATTTTACAAAGCTACTTCTTTGACATTGTGATTGCCAAACAATATCGTTTCAAAAGTTGACTTCAACAGTCGTAAAGTCAAATGTTTGATGTCATATGTATAAGCGCTGTGTCTTAAAGTAGAACTGAAAGCTTAATAAAGAATGATTAACGAGTTCATTTGGCAGACAGGGTTCTAATAAAGCGTTTCGTTTGTTATATGAACAATTAATTTTCAAAATTTAAAGTCTGGATAATTCTAACATCATGTTAAAATACATTTCGGAAATATTTAACAAATATGTTTAAAATTAGAAAATCAAAAAAAATGTTTTAACTTAATCCAATGCAATTTTCAAAATATCTCCTTTTCTGCTCCTATGCAAACGATATAGTTATTGTTATTGCCACTGGTGTTATAACCACTATTGTTATCCACTATTGTTATAACAACTTTGGTTATTGCCACTATTGTTATAACCACTATTGTTATAACCACTATTGTTATAACCACTATTGTTATCGACTATTGTTATAACCACTATTGTTTTAACAACTATTGTTATAAACATTATTGTTATAACCACTATTGTTTAAACATTATTGTTAAAACCACTATTGTTATAAACATTATTGTTATAACCACTATTGTTATAAACATTATTGTTATAACCACTATTGTTATAGCCACTATTGTTATAACCACTTTTGTTATAACCACTATTGTTATAACCACTTTTGTTATAACCACTATTGTTATAACCACTATTGTTATTGCCACTATTGTTATAACCACTATTGTTAAAAACACTATTGTTATAACCACTTTGGTTATTGCCACTATTGTTATAACCACTATTGTTATAACCACTATTGTTATAACCACTATTGTTATAGACTATTGTTATAACCACTATTGTTATAACCACTACTGTTATAACAACTATTGTTATAAACATTATTGTTATAACCACTATTGTTTAAACATTATTGTTAAAACCACTATTGTTATAAACATTATTGTTATAACCACTATTGTTATAAACATTATTGTTATAACCACTATTGTTATAAACATTATTGTTATAACCACTATCGTTATAGCCACTATTGTTATAACCACTTTTGTTATAACCACTATTGTTATAACCACTATTGTTATTGCCACTATTGTTATAACCACTATTGTTAAAAACACTATTGTTATAACCACTTTGGTTATTGCCACTATTGTAATAACCACTATTGTTATAACCACTATTGTTATAACCACTATTGTTATCGACTATTGTTATAACCACTATTGTTATAACCACTACTGTTATAACAACTATTGTTATAAACATTATTGTTATAACCACTATTGTTTAAACATTATTGTTAAAACCACTATTGCTATAAACATTATTGTTATAACCACTATTGTTATAGCCACTATTGTTATAGCCACTATTGTTATAACCACTATTGTTATAACCACTATTGTTATCCACTATTGTTATTGACAGTATTGTTATGACCACTATTGTTATAACCACTATTGTTATAAACATTATTGTTTTAACCACTATCCATATATCTATGGCAAACGTATAGGCGTACTGATAACATACAAATGGTGCAATATGAATCGCTAGTTTTAGCGATGAGTAATCGCGTCAATGTAGTTGTCATTTTCCCTCAAACGCTTCCCAAACAATAACAGTACGCTTTTTTACTCGGTTTCGTAGAGAGCATAAGTATTTTTACATTAACCGCTTTATTGTCGGAATACTATCGGAATGGCAAGAGAAACATCAAATATTACATGTAACATTTTTATCTTGACATCTACCCAGTGGATCAAAAATTGCATATATCTCTATGTATTCGACTCTCAGTAAATTAGAGTTTTGAGTTAATATATATCATTTACAATGTCTCATCAAAGCATCCGTCTACATATTCCATTAACGACAAAAAAAATTATCTATCACTTTTTAAACTTGAACAGCTAGAAAACACAGCATCTAAACCGTTTCAAATGTTGTATAAATCATCTTGAATGAAGACATGGTGATTTTTATTTCAATTAACTTTAAAAGCAATTATATCTACGTGAAATTAACTATATACCTCTTTGTCTTTTTCAGTTGATTCTGACCAATCAGAAATTAAGAAGAGGATGGCCCCAGATATAGAATATGAAGGCTACAACCCATACAGCGATCTTTCCGACGAGGACTTAGCCGAAATTATCAAACGGGGAAGCCTTCTTCGGTTCGGAAAACGAGGAAGTCTGTTGAGGTTTGGAAAGCGTGGTAGTCTGCTCCGGTTCGGCAAAAGAAGGTCAATTCTTCGTTATGGAAAACGTTTCGACGACCAAGATGAAAACATGGAATTGCCCCTCGAAGATTATGCTGATGCCGGAAGTGACGACAAAAGAGGAACATTATTCCGATTTGGAAAAAGGAGAGCTCTTTTCCGGTATGGTAGGAGCGCAGATAAACCACACACGCCGTTCAGATTCGGACGGGAGGAGGAATATTTAGAAAAATAGAGTCTGTAAAAGCATATAGATAAACCTATATTTTTAAAACAGAAGAGAAATTCTGTGGTGACATGTAGACTAAACAATTTCTTCAGATGACCATCTTCAGCTAAATGATCACATGTGTATATAACTGTTTGGTACTTTGTTTGTGTAAATAGGGGTCGTCTCGTTTGGATGGAGTAGAATTAATCAATATTTGGAATTTATGGCAAAATAACGTAATATGTAGAAAATGACGCATAGTACTACTTTCCAAGTCATGTATATCTGAGGTGTGAACTTTGAACCTAGTGGAGCGTTTGTATTACATACCTCATCACAGAGAATGACTTTTGTGAAGACAGTTTTATGTCTCCAAACTTGTGTACATCACCGTTATCCTCTTACTGGTGAAGGAATCTCGTTTAGTAGATATTGACAAAACATTACGTTTGCTAGATAATCATCTCAATACAGCCAACTACATATTCGGATGTTCTACTAAAACGGACCTCAAAAACGTTATCAAAATATAACTAGAGAAGGGTAACATATATATAAGAGATGGAAATATAAATCGTGATAAAGTGATGACGTCATCGCATTGTATTGTTGTGTTTTTTGTTCTATTCTGATTGTTAAATCTTGGGATCCTGTAATTTCTGGATTGCCTCTTTATAAACCACAGCTGTAAGGTATATGATAGCAGGCAGATCTAACCAGAGCAATGGATATATATACAAAGTAGAGATAAAATTAGAATTATTGTTTCTGTTTTTTTCAACAGTTTGAAAACCTTTCCGATATAATAGATTAAAATGCTCTCTTTTAAAGCATATAATAACACACATGACAAGTTATTTATGACATCTCTGAATATAAAAAAAATGGTTGGGTATATATGAATCAATATCAAGTGTTACGTAGAACGACTTATATATATATATCTGTAAGTTATTCATAACGTCTCTGATTGGTCATTTATGAGTCACGTGGTGATAACTTGTCCCAAATTATCCTACACGAAGCTGTATACTGATTTTGTTCACTTATTATTTATGTAAAGTAACAAGAAATAAAAGGTTAGAATATTGTATCATGATTTGGAATTATTCAGCGTTTTTCGTTATTGAATTTTTCTTGATTCTAAAATGAATGAGGAAAAACTATTTGAGGATTAACATATGCAATATTTGTTTATTTATACGAGTTTAATTTATAGAGTTGTCTATTTCCTTGAATGTGTTCACTGCAGCCGAGGAACAATACATATTGTTTTCTTTTTTAAAATGATTTCAAAATGTAAATAGTTTATTCTATTTTATTCTAAAAAAAAAGACATATTTTCTTCTGTGATATAAATATATCATACAATAACAAAACAATAGACCGAATTTTAAAAATAAATTACTGGCAATGACAAATTTCATTTTGTTCGCCCTCATAGATACATTTAAGTTATTCAAGATTTCAAGATTTTATTCGTTACTCTCAGACACATGAAAATGTGTTACATGAGTACATAATGATATACATAGACATATACATGACAAGATGGACACAAAATATACATGTACAAGGTATAAAAATACAGAAAGTTATAATCGTATAGTGTTTAAAGTAATTTCATTATCTTTCTTAGAAAAATTGCGAATTTGTTTAAAACTTGGATACTGCAGATATTCAATAGACGCTCTAATTTTAAAAAAAAGTAGGATATTTGGTGTAGTACTTAGCAAAATACTTTTCTCTAATAGCTTTAATTTCCCTTTTTTGACATTTGAAAAGATAGTGAAATTCATCTCAGATATCAACTTGACATAAATTACATATTTTATTTTGGGACACCGAGCCATCGTCCAGTTTCAATAGGGAACTTTATATTTGAGGTACGAAATTTTGTAATAGTAATTCTGTTTTGTTCCGATAACTATTATTAGTATTATTGCCATTTGGGTGGGATATCAATCAAAGTGGTTCGTCAGCTTTAGTATTATGTGATTTGCGTCGTATTTTAGGAAATATCTGTCAGTTTTCTTTCCATTCTTATAAAGTATTCACTAAAGTCACGAAGACAAAGACACAAACATAACACAGTAACCAAAACAGAGTTTGTATGATAAGACATCAACATAACACAGATAACCAAAACAGAGGTTGTATGATAAAGACACAAGCATAACACAGATAACCAAAACAGAGTTTGTATGATAAAGACATCAACATAACACAGATAACCAAAACAGAGGTTGTATGATAAAGACATCAACATAACACAGATAACCAAAACAGAGGTTGTATGATAAAGACATCAAGCATAACACAGATAACCAAAACATAGGTTGTATGATAAAGACATCAACATAACACAGATAACCAAAACAGAGGTTGTATGATAAAGACACAAACATAAACACAGATAACCAAAACAGAGGTTGTATGATAAAGACACAAGCATAACACAGATAACCAAAACAGAGGTTGTATGATAAAGACATCAACATAACACAGATAACCAAAACAGAGGTTGTATGATAAAGACACAAGCATAACACAGATAACCAAACAGAGTTTGTATGATAAAGACATCAACATAACACAGATAACCAAAACAGAGGTTGTATTATAAAGACATCAACATAACACAGATAACCAAAACAGAGGTTGTATGATAAAGACATCAACATAAACACAGATAACCAAAACAGAGGTTTGTATGATAAAGACATCAACATAACACAGATAACCAAAACAGAGGTTGTATGATAAAGACATCAACATAACACAGATAACCAAAACAGAGTTTGTATGATAAAGACACAACATAACACAGATAACCAAAACAGAGGTTGTATGATAAAGACATCAACATAACACAGATAACCAAAACAGAGGTTGTATGATAAAGACACAAGCATAACACAGATAACCAAAACAGAGGTTGTATGATAAAGACATCAACATAACACAGATAACCAAAACAGAGGTTGTATGATAAAGACATCAACATAACACAGATAACCAAAACAGAGGTTGTATGATAAAGACATCAACATAACACAGATAACCAAAACAGAGGTTGTATGATAAAGACATCAACATAACACAGATAACCAAAACAGAGGTTGTATGATAAAGACATCAACATAACACAGATAACCAAAACAGAGTTTGTATGATAAAGACATCAACATAACACAGATAACCAAAACAGAGTTGTATGATAAAGACATCAACATAACACAGATAACCAAAACAGAGGTTGTATGATAAAGACATCAACATAACACAGATAACCAAAACAGAGGTTGTATGATAAAGACACAAACATAACACAGATAACCAAAACAGAGTTTGTATGATAAAGACATCAACATAACACAGATAACCAAAACAGAGGTTGTATGATAAAGACATCAACATAACACAGATAACCAAAACAGAGGTTGTATGATAAAGACATCAACATAACACAGATAACCAAAACAGAGGTTGTATGATAAAGACATCAACATAACACAGATAACCAAAACAGAGGTTGTATGATAAAGACATCAACATAACACAGATAACCAAAACAGAGGTTGTATGATAAAGACATCAACATAACACAGATAACCAAAACAGAGGTTGTATGATAAAGACATCAACATAACACAGATAACCAAAACAGAGGTTGTATGATAAAGACATCAACATAACACAGATAACCAAAACAGAGGTTGTATGATAAAGACACAAACATAACACAGATAACCAAAACAGAGGTTGTATGATAAAGACATCAACATAACACAGATAACCAAAACAGAGGTTGTATGATAAAGACACAAACATAACACAGATAACCAAAACAGAGGTTGTATAATAAAGACACAAGCATAACACAGATAACCAAAACATAGGTTGTATGATAAAGACATCAACATAACACAGATAACCAAAACAGAGGTTGTATGATAAAGACATCAAACATAACACAGATAACCAAAACAGAGTTGTATGATAAAGACATCAACATAACACAGATAACCAAAACAGAGTTGTATGATAAAGACATCAACATAACACAGATAACCAAAACAGAGTTGTATGATAAAGACATCAACATAACACAGATAACCAAAACAGAGTTGTATGATAAAGACATCAACATAACACAGATAACCAAAACAGAGGTTGTATGATAAAGACATCAACATAACACAGATAACCAAAACAGAGGTTGTATGATAAAGACATCAACATAACACAGATAACCAAAACAGAGGTTGTATGATAAAGACATCAACATAACACAGATAACCAAAACAGAGTTTGTATGATAAAGACATCAACATAACACAGATAACCAAAACAGAGGTTGTATGATAAAGACATCAACATAACACAGATAACCAAAACAGAGTTTGTATGATAAAGACATCAACATAACACAGATAACCAAAACAGAGTTTGTATGATAAAGACATCAACATAACACAGATAACCAAAACAGAGTTGTATGATAAAGACATCAACATAACACAGATAACCAAAACAGAGGTTGTATGATAAAGACATCAACATAACACAGATAACCAAAACAGAGGTTGTATGATAAAGACATCAACATAACACAGATAACCAAAACAGAGGTTGTATGATAAAGACATCAACATAACACAGATAACCAAAACAGAGGTTGTATGATAAAGACATCAACATAACACAGATAACCAAAACAGAGGTTGTATGATAAAGACATCAACATAACACAGATAACCAAAACAGAGGTTGTATGATAAAGACATCAACATAACACAGATAACCAAAACAGAGGTTGTATGATAAAGACATCAACATAACACAGATAACCAAAACAGAGTTGTATGATAAAGACATCAACATAACACAGATAACAAAACAGATAACACAAATAACACAGAGGTTTGTATGATAAAGACATCAACATAACACAGATAACCAAAACAGAGGTTGTATGATAAAGACATCAACATAACACAGATAACCAAAACAGAGGTTGTATGATAAAGACATCAACATAACACAGATAACCAAAACAGAGGTTGTATGATAAAGACATCAACATAACACAGATAACCAAAACAGAGGTTGTATGATAAAGACATCAACATAACACAGATAACCAAAACAGAGGTTGTATGATAAAGACACAACATAACACAGATAACCAAAACAGAGGTTGTATGATAAAGACATCAACATAACACAGATAACCAAAACAGAGGTTGTATGATAAAGACATCAACATAACACAGATAACCAAAACAGAGGTTGTATGATAAAGACATCAACATAACACAGATAACCAAAACAGAGGTTGTATGATAAAGACATCAACATAACACAGATAACCAAAACAGAGGTTGTATGATAAAGACATCAACATAACACAGATAACCAAAACAGAGTTTGTATGATAAAGACATCAACATAACACAGATAACCAAAACAGAGGTTGTATGATAAAGACATCAACATAACACAGATAACCAAAACAGAGGTTGTATGATAAAGACATCAACATAACACAGATAACCAAAACAGAGGTTGTATGATAAAGACATCAACATAACACAGATAACCAAAACAGAGGTTGTATGATAAAGACATCAACATAACACAGATAACCAAAACAGAGGTTGTATGATAAAGACATCAACATAACACAGATAACCAAAACAGAGGTTGTATGATAAAGACATCAACATAACACAGATAACCAAAACAGAGGTTGTATGATAAAGACATCAACATAACACAGATAACCAAAACAGAGGTTGTATGATAAAGACATCAACATAACACAGATAACCAAAACAGAGGTTGTATGATAAAGACATCAACATATAACACAGATAACCAAAACAGAGTTTGTATGATAAAGACATCAACATAACACAGATAACCAAAACAGAGGTTGTATGATAAAGACACAAACATAACACAGATAACCAAAACAGAGGTTGTATGATAAAGACATCAACATAACACAGATAACCAAAACAGAGTTTGTATGATAAAGACATCAACATAACACAGATAACCAAAACAGAGGTTGTATGATAAAGACATCAACATAACACAGATAACCAAAACAGAGGTTGTATGATAAAGACATCAACATAACACAGATAACCAAAACAGAGGTTGTATGATAAAGACATCAACATAACACAGATAACCAAAACAGAGTTGTATGATAAAGACATCAACATAACACAGAAAAGAGTATAACATCAACATAACACAGATAACCAAAACAGAGGTTGTATGATAAAGACATCAACATAACACAGATAACCAAAACAGAGGTTGTATGATAAAGACATCAACATAACACAGATAACCAAAACAGAGGTTGTATGATAAAGACATCAACATAACACAGATAACCAAAACAGAGGTTGTATGATAAAGACATCAACATAACACAGATAACCAAAACAGAGGTTGTATGATAAAGACATCAACATAACACAGATAACCAAAACAGAGGTTGTATGATAAAGACATCAACATAACACAGATAACCAAAACAGAGGTTGTATGATAAAGACATCAACATAACACAGATAACCAAAACAGAGTTGTATGATAAAGACATCAACATATAACACAGATAACCAAAACAGAGTTTGTATGATAAAGACATCAACATAACACAGATAACCAAAACAGAGGTTGTATGATAAAGACATCAACATAACACAGATAACCAAAACAGAGGTTGTATGATAAAGACATCAAATAACACAGATAACCAAAACAGAGTTTGTATGATAAAGACATCAACATAACACAGATAACCAAAACAGAGTTGTATGATAAAGACATCAAACATAACACAGATAACCAAAACAGAGTTGTATGATAAAGACATCAACATAACACAGATAACCAAAACAGAGTTTGTATGATAAAGACATCAACATAACACAGATAACCAAAACAGAGTTTGTATGATAAAGACATCAACATAACACAGATAACCAAAACAGAGGTTGTATGATAAAGACATCAACATAACACAGATAACCAAAACAGAGGTTGTATGATAAAGACATCAACATAACACAGATAACCAAAAACAGAGGTTGTATGATAAAGACATCAACATAACACAGATAACCAAAACAGAGGTTGTATGATAAAGACATCAACATAACACAGATAACCAAAACAGAGGTTGTATGATAAAGACATCAACATAACACAGATAACCAAAACAGAGGTTGTATGATAAAGACATCAACATAACACAGATAACCAAAACAGAGGTTGTATGATAAAGACACAAACATAACACAGATAACCAAAACAGAGGTTGTATGATAAAGACACAAGCATAACACAGATAACCAAAACAGAGGTTGTATGATAAAGACATCAACATAACACAGATAACCAAAACAGAGGTTGTATGATAAAGACATCAAACGTATGAAGCATAACACAGATAACCAAAACAGAGTTTGTATGATAAAGACATCAACATAACACAGATAACCAAAACAGAGGTTGTATGATAAAGACATCAACATAACACAGATAACCAAAACAGAGGTTGTATGATAAAGACACAAACATAACACAGATAACCAAAACAGAGGTTGTATGATAAAGACATCAACATAACACAGATAACCAAAACAGAGGTTGTATGATAAAGACATCAACATAACACAGATAACCAAAACAGAGTTTGTATGATAAAGACATCAACATAACACAGATAACCAAAACAGAGGTTGTATGATAAAGACATCAACATAACACAGATAACCAAAACAGAGGTTGTATGATAAAGACATCAACATAACACAGATAACCAAAACAGAGTTTGTATGATAAAGACATCAACATAACACAGATAACCAAAACATAGGTTGTATGATAAAGACATCAACATAACACAGATAACCAAAACAGAGGTTGTATGATAAAGACATCAACATAACACAGATAACCAAAACAGAGGTTGTATGATAAAGACACAAGCATAACACAGATAACCAAAACAGAGTTTGTATGATAAAGACACAAACATAACACAGATAACCAAAACAGAGTTTGTATGATAAAGACATCAACATAACACAGATAACCAAAACAGAGTTTGTATGATAAAGACATCAACATAACACAGATAACCAAAACAGAGTTTGTATGATAAAGACACAAGCATAAAACAGATAACCAAAATAGAGGTTGTATGATAAAAACACAAACATAACACAGATAACCAAAACAGAGTTTGTATGATAAAGACACAAGCATAAAACAGATAACCAAAATAGAGGTTGTATGATAAAAACATAAATAAAACTTTAGAAAAATAGTTTTGATGTAAAATATCTGCGTATAAACAAAATGATAGAAGAAATGATACCAAAGGGATTTTGATCAGTTTTTTTAAATTGGCTATAAATCACAAATAATTCTTTAGTTTTTGTGACGTCATTCTTGTGATGTTGAGATCGGTCATATAGGAGAAAAACAAGCGTTGGAATCGAAATTTGATAATCATTGAGATTCCGTTCTGTTATAAGTGCACAAATCTGTTTGATTAGAGCAGAGTTGTGCAGATAATTTAATTCCATATTAATTACATATTACTATCAAGAGATTGCGTTATAAACCCAGCCTCCATGACAAGGAAATATTTCAAACGAGATCAACTTCCGGTACGCTAACCAGAAATATCGCCAAATCTCGTAAAATATCGTGATAAAAGTGATGGAGAACTCTTGCGGTAATTAAGGTTGATTTTAATTCGGTTTCTGAGAAATGCATAGTTTGCCAAGGTCCCCTTAATCCTATAACCCCGTCAATCACAGATGTCAAGACTTGCAATAGGGATTTTGTTCAATACTTCAACTTCATGTTTATTTTTTTTTACGCACTGACATTTCTCTGGTAAGGCCAAAAAATATGTCTGTTTAGAGTTACACGACCGACCCTTAGTTTTTTACACCGGCCCTGTTTTTCCCGAAAAAAATTAAAAGTCGGGATTTCAATCTCAGACTCCGGTTCTGGCCATTACATTTAGAGTGAAAGATACTGAAATAAAAATCCCGACCTACCGACCCTATTATTTTGCCAATGTAACCCCAAACAGACATTTTTTGCCTAATATCTTTCTGTTTTTAAACAGAAACACAGTACAACCCATACTTTTATATCCAATAAAATGCCGATGAGTACAAATTATGATACCAAGCGTTAGTGACCTCTGTACTTTGTGAAGTAACACGGAATAGATTCTGCCAATGATTGTCAACACTGGATTCTAAACCTGTGTACAGATCATCACACCACACACAGTCAACTACAAGCAGTCTCAACTATGCACAACGAATCGCTATAATTTGTTTGTTTAAATATTCTAACGTCCTATTAAAAGCCAGGGTCATGAAAGAATGGCCTCTTATGTATACAGTGTGTAGCGTGTTAGAAGTGCGAAGTTTGAGTTTTGGGAGACTGTGTTATGTTCGTGTTGTTTCTTCTTGTATAGTGTAACTGTTGCCTTTTTATAGTGCTTTATCACTGATGCATGCCGCCAAAGACACCAAGCAACACACCCCACCCGATCACATTATACTACATATAAACAATTGAAAGTATTAAGTACAAACGTCTCTTGTCAGCATCAGAAAAGGTCTGTTGGGTGGTTAATTTAACCTCACGTCCGATTAACATCTGAGGCCATTTGAGGAGGTATCCACTATGTGATGATTTTTCATAGATGACAATGTTAACGTTTGGAATTTTAAATCCTGTTAGATTTGTTTGGGTTTTTTATTGATTATTTTAAAGTCTTTTTATCAGCCAGGGTCATGTAAGGACGGCCTCCCATGTATGCGTGTGCAGCGTGTGGGGTGTGTGTTTTGGGAGACTGCAGTATGTTCGTGTTGTGTCGCCTTGTATAGTGGAACTCTTGCCCTTTTTATAGTGCTATATCACTGAAGCATGCCACCGATGACACCAAGCAACACACCCCATCGGGTCACATTATATTGACAACGGGCGAACCAGTCGTCCCACTTCCGTTATGCAGGAGCAGAAACTACCACTTTTATAGACTTTGGTGTGTCTCGGCCAGGGGACAGAATATTGATTTTGAAGAACAGCATTTCTTACATCTGTGAATCGAATAATTTCGAAATCTACAATATCGATAAACTTTTACGTGGAGCAGCCATCTTGTATTGACCTCCGTACTCACACCCATCCATACAATACTGATAATTAGCTTTCCTTTTCTTACTAGATTCAAGTTACAAAATGTTTCTTTGGTGTCCAATGTATGCGGTATACAGTGCATGTTTTGGGAGACAGCGGTACATTTGTGTTGTGTCTTCTTTTAAAGTAGAATTTGGTGTGCCTCGGCCAGGGAACTGAACCCAGAGCCTTCCTCACAGTGGGGAGGGCTCAACAGAAGTTTGCAAGGGAGACGTTAAGAAAATCAAAGTTAGCTAGGAAGAAGACAAAAGAGAATATCCTAAATTTGGTCGCCTTTTAGGACATTATGGGCAGCAGGTACTGTACCAGATGCGTATTTTGAGCATTTTAACGGCGATTTCTAAATATTACAATTTGTTTTTATTTTTAACTATTCATTGTAATGCCCAATGCCATCTAATGCAGAGAGAGTTAATGTAAACAAATAGCAAACACTTCTCCCTTGAACAATAGGTTATTTATTGATACAAGGGGAAGACAATAAGTCACAAGCCCTGGCTATCGTTTGATTCACCTAGACAGTCACGATTCCCATGCCTTCTTTCAATACATATGGATACCTGTATACACAACTGCATGCACATCGAATCTTTAATAAGACATTGAATATAACACATGTCTGGTGATACAAAGACATGTCTTATCTAAAGGCTGAGTATCGTGCGAATTAGAAGGCAATTACATCGAAAAAGATGATATACATTTCAACCGGAAATCATTAGGCAGGTTACTTAGTGACTCGCCCTTATATTCATAATCAATTCTGTTTGCTGGTTTCTAAAGCTTATGTGAACGTTATAATATGTTCTTACCTTTTCATGTGTTATCGTGAAATAATGCATTAACGCAACTAATCTTTATCGTGTTAGACTTTAGATTATATTACTAGTCTAAGAGTATAATAATTGTGCATGACAGTATTAAACATGTTTTATAATTAATAATTAAAATTGTGCAAAGAACTATCACAATGTATAAAGTGAACTTTTATGGTATCTTAGTGTATGTATGAGGATTAATTCTCCAACACGCCATCTCCAACATCATTACCATAAAATTATAATGTAATATCAAGGACACCTAAACATAATTCCGGCAAAATGTACAGAAATCATGTGTAAGCATCAGATAAAATGACAAATATGTCATACAGAAAAGGGATCGAGATGAGGGTTGACAAAGACGAAAGACTGGCTACATTTTATCTTATTTCCGGTCTCCTGACATCCAAATTTTTATTCGCCCTGTCCCTTGACAGAAAACCCCGACGGCAACTAACCACGTGACGAAGGTCAAGATTTAGGACAATGATGTCTGGAATGGTCCGGCGGAAAGGTTCTGGCTCCAAGGAATGAAACGGGAAATGACAACACGGATTTCGAGACAGTATAACTCATATCTGCCATCAACTGCCATTTTGTGCTTATATGTTATCCACAGCTGTTTACTTTTTATCTTCGTTCAAACCCTATAAAATCTTTGCTTAGTTTTCCATGTTATTCTTAATGTAGTAATGACCAAAAATCCTGCCGTATCGTCCTTCCCCCTCTTCTAATGTCTCGCAGTATGGTAAGTGAAATCTAAAGAAGGTCAATGTTGCGATTCTGTCCGATAACTAAACAGCTATACATATGTTAGCCAACAGACAAAACATAGGATATAATCAGGTAGTATGTTTATGTCATGTACAGGATGGTCTGTATTCACCTTTTTCAAAGTTTATTATTTTGTGAAATGAAAACATAAACCTTCACAATTTCGACTTTCTTAATTGCTGTAAAACAACTGAACAAGCATTTTGGTAAACAGAAAGGAGGATTTTACGGTTTTTTAGTGATAAACAAGTGGTCATCTGCAAGTTGTGTGCTATTCAAACATCCGATTTTTTCTGCGTTCATGATAATTTCAGAGGTCAAAGATCGAAGGGTGAAAATCGATGTACATTCAATCTAAAGTTATATTTAATTAACTCTTGACTTTCTTATAGTGCTATATCACTGAAGTGTACCGCCGAAAACACCAAGCAACATACCCCAACGGGCACACCAGTCGTTCCACTCCCTTAATGATAAGCGCTTAGCAGGAGCATAAACTACCACTTACATAGACTATGGTGTCTCGGCCTGGGAACTAAACCCAAAGCTTGCCTCACACAGGGAAACGTTCAAATGAAGACCAACAGTAAGGCGGTGTCAAGAGAGACGTTAGGAAGAGGGAAGTTATTTAGGAAGACCAAAGCTAATATATCCTCAATTTAGTTGCCTTTTACAATATCATGCAGCAAGTACCTCTGTGCCACTTGAAAGGCCTAGAAATCTCAGCATAGGTAACAAAGGTCGGGATAGATTAGATAATCCATCAATAGTATAGTTGTCAATAAGATTTGCTGGATCTCTATGTTAAATCATTTTTTTTTAATTTTGGTTTGTTTTATGAGAGAACTTCTAGAAACGACAATGCTAGAAGGATGTTAGAATAATGCCTACTTCCCAATTGCTTGGTCACAAAGGCGACTAAATTTGGTAACTTATTCTTAAGGCCCTAGCAACAAATGTATAGTATGGGGGTGTATTTCTTTGAAAATAACTTGATTACAGTTACATGAAAATGTTTCTGGGAAGGAAACATTATCTATAAGGTTTATTTGTCATAAGAGTAGACAGAACTCCGATGTATGTTGATCAGGAATGCATATCCTAGATTTAGTCGGCTTTACGATTCTATCATTCTACTTACAGTATAAACTTGCAATGATATTGTCACATAAAACAAACTTAAATAACCTGTTTTAAATAGGTTAAAGATCCGTAGTTGACAAATGATACCATTAATTGAATATTATGTAATTTTTTCCAGCCCATGTGACCCTAGGATGCAATAATCTTACGGCAAATCCATTTTAAGCAATCTCAAGCTGGTTGAAATATTAAAGAGTAGGTAAATAAACCTTTTTCACGTAAACTGCGGTCCTGTTTTCCGCGCATGCGTACAAATGCTTCCGGACGCCTACCCGTTTGTTTACCTAGGTTACAAGCAGCGAGAAAAATGGTAATACAATGCGTGGCATACCGGTGTTCAAAAAGACAGGGAAAGAAGCTTAAGGCTAAGGAGCGGGGTTTGAGTTTGTTTTTGCTTTCCGAAGGACGGCAGGGGAAAAAAAGCATGGGAGAAGGCAATTAACAGGGCAGGTTGGGCTCCAAACGAGTACAGTAGAGTATGTTCGGAGCACTTTGTAGACGGGTGGCATAGCGAAGATGCAGACGACATAAACTACCGGCCGACTATCTTCGCCTATAAGGAGAAGGTTCTGTCAGTGGCCGAGAATGCTCATATCCGATTTCCATTTCAGTTTCATTAAATACCAGCTTGAAATGATACCCTGTAATTTGGCTATAATTACAAATAAAGATAATGTGCATAGATAATAAATTAAAGACAGTATAGCGCTTGTTAAATGATAAATTCCCAGGGCCAGATTCATATCTGTTTATATGATATTTCTAAACTTACCATTGGGCTAGGATAACGTTTATGTCTTGATTTCTAAATTGACCTCTTGTATCATACACACTTTTATTTGTGCAAAGACAGTAATGTACAATTTGAATTAATTCTGTTACCAGATTTGCATTAAACATAGATACTTACTCCAACAATGTTAGAGGTAAAGCATGACAAGACACTTTTGATCATTACTTCGTGTCTAACCACTAAAATAGCTAATGTATCACTAGTTTTAACATGTAACATTACATATATAATACATGTTTATAATTATACAAGAATATATAATGATACATGAAAAAAATAACAAAAACTGCGACTTTGCCATAAGTCCTTTCTGCCTTCACAGGCGTATTCAGGGGGAACTATACATGTAGGGTAAAGGTAGGGAAGTTCAGATACTGTCGTAGTAAAATCACATATAACTTTGCCATGAAATATTCAGTAACAAGATGGATATCATTTAACTGCCAATCAAATCCAACATATTGATAGGTTCTCTTAAAACGATTTCGATTAATACGTGAAATACAGCCAGCTGAAGTTACCCACATCGGTCTTCCTAATTTTCAGAGAGGGGGGTTAAGTTCGGACATGTGGTAGGTAAGTTTGAACACAGGATTCTGAATAAGTTAGGCCTAGTGTGTGCGTAACATAAATGTCCGAGCTTCCCTCCCTGTCCGAACTTCCCTTCCTTTACCCCCTACACAATGATTCACATGATTATCATATTCATGTGCATTAAATATTTTAGTACCCACAAAGAAATTAATACACTGATCTATGTTATACAAGTCATTGATCATATAAGTTGTGAATTCACGCACACACGCCCTCAAACACCTCTGTTTCAATCAGCAGGTATGTAGAAATCAAATATGAGTTTCATCCACATGCAATGGATGAGGTGGAAAAAAGGGAAAGACAGACACTGCAGCATCATCATTAGTTAAGTGTTTTCTCCCACAATTATTGCAGTGAACCATGTGGAGATGAAGTGAACAACCCTGTTGTCCATAACCTTGATTTAGATGATGTATATATCATGTCTTTTAAGAATGAAGGTATACATTTATAGTTGTATACAAATTAGAATAATAAATAAGTAAATGAGATAAAAATTGTCAGGTACATTTGTATACCGGTTAGGCTTCCCTTTTAACTTGCCCCAATCCTGTTTCATTGCTTCAGAGTGATATATCATTAATTGGAAGAAAAAAAACACAATTTACTCATATTTTTTCAGGTTCAAATTTAAAGTAATGCTTTAATTATATCCTTTAAACAAAGATCACAAGGAAATCTAAAGCTAATATTTGCTGTTTATGGGCGAATTCATTGTTGTTTTGTGCAACCACAGTTACATTGAAATGAATGCAAATGTAAGTGTACATACTGTTCTCGAAATATTTGTTTATTTGATCTGACCCCAAAATACTGGAATTTAAAATGTTTTATTGCTGTTGTGGAATACATGGCAAATGAAGAGACAGGTATGCTTATTAATGAAGCCTATGTTTTTATGGGATATCTTTGTTTTAGATATATATAATATGACATATCTGGTATAAATAAGATGTCTTCAATTTTTTTAGTTAATGCCTGAAGTTATCCTACTTAATGTGTATTTGATATACTTTACATTTGATTTGTGCATCCTTTCCGCAGATATGGTCTGTATAAATTTTCACACCCCATAAATAATTTCACTTTACAAACTAATTTAAAACCCGAAATGTTCTGAAAGAACAATGTAAATTTGTTGATTCCATATACATGTACAATGTACTTGTAACTGTGTTAAATATATCTACATGTATATAATAGGAGTTCAGTGTGATCCAGATCCTGTATAGATTGAGCTACTGAAAAGAGAGCTTGATGACTTAAAGAAGGAAATGAAAAGGTCTAAATGGGACATTGGAATGATTGAGGATCAAAAGTCCAGATTTTACACAGGGCTACCAACATTTGAAGTGTTTTTGTGGCTTTTCAAGTAAGTATTTGTCAATTAGGTATAGTGAAAACTGGAGCTTCTTAAAGTATTTCATAAGTGTGTACACATGTAGTTCATCATGTGACAAAAGCACTTAAGTATGTAAAAAAGACAATTCAAGAAATATAAATGGGTGGGGAGAGGGGATGGAGAAGATTTGGGACAACGATGAAAAGATATGGTTTTACCCTGGTCTATCTACATTCATTTGCTGTCCTCTTGAGGCTGTTTATAAGCATATCAATACACAGATCAGTCATGTTCACATTTCAGTTTTAAGATTCTGAAACCTAATTCCTTCGACATTAAATTAAAATATAGTAAATAAATAACATTGAACTTAAAGGGGAAGGGGGGCACATGTGGCAGTCTCTTTCTTCAGGTGGTCACTATAAGGCTAGTTTCATGATAGATACTGGTCACGTGTGACAGTAACTGCTATAAAAGTTTACCAATTCCCTGTCCCATTATTTTATTATATTTTACATATTTGCAAATAGATTGAAGTGGCAGTATCTCAGCCACCAGATTATCTAAAACACAAACTAATATTGATAAATATACATGTTTTTTTAGTCAGCTTCATTAGACCAAAGGCAGAGAAGATGGAATACTGAATAGGGCAGAAAGACCATCCTTTGGATCCCTGGAACTCTTTTTGTTCTGATGAAGCTACGGTTGGGGCTATTTGTAACAGATATTTCTGAACGATTTCACATATCAGAAGGGACTTTCTCTAAATATTTTTCCACATAGATTCTGCTGCTCCAAAAAGAACTGAAAATGTTAAATCCTTTCCCGGCTAGAGACATTATTGATAGAACTATGCCATCTGCGTTTAAAATAAAAATTTTCCGAGTTATTTTATATTACACAGAGGTGTTTATTCAAATGTCAACTAGTCTCATCAATCAATGTTTGACGTTTTCCAATTATAAACATCATACAACAATTTAATTTCTTGTAGGTATACACCATCAAGCATAATATCATTCTTTTCTTGAGCTGGCCTGGCAAAACGTCCGATCGCCAACTCACAACAGAGTCGGAATTGATTGATTTGCTGGATGAGAATGACAGTGTCATGGCAGATGAAGGCTTTACTTTAAGAGACATCTTAGAAAAAAAAATGTACATTAAATATACGACCATTTAGAGGTTCCAGTGGACAGTTCACTACAAACAAAGTTTTTGAAACCCAAGAGATAGCTTCATTAAGAATTCATGTAGAAAGAATCATTGGTAGAGTAAAAAAAATCATATCCTTGGTGGAATGCTACCTTTAACATTGCAACCTATATCAACAAACATTTTTCAAGTCATATGCTGCTTAACAAATTTAAATGTTCCTTTAGTAAATTAAGAACATGACTGTCGGTCATACATCTATAGAAAGTTACAATATACTTGCTATCTGAATGTCACATCAAGATTACTCATAATATACTTGGAATATGTGCTTCATGTAGAACTCACAATCACCCAATTAGCATTAATTATGAAATTAATGCATTGATACAAAAAAGAAATCTTTTTCTTTGAATTGGGGGTAAATCAAATAATGACAGTATACATATGTATTCAACAAGTTGGAACAATAATAAATTTTATAAAATAAAAAAAATAAAAAAATAAAGAACAATGGTTTTCGAGTCCTTTTTCAAATCAATCATAATATAAAATAGAGTGTCCGTTGTGGCCGAGTGGTGAAGGCGATGAACTTGAAATCTGAGAAGGTATTCCAGGTCTTGGGTTCGAGCCCGGGCTGCGGCGGTTACGATGGGTGCACATATACAAAAAATGTCTTTGTCCTCTATGTTCTGTGGATGTCTTCCATGTTCTATGTTATGTGTCATCATCAGTGGTGTTCTGTGATGTTTTAAAAAAATTATATAAAATAGAAAAATAGATAACTACTGTGACAGGAGAAATTGTAGCAGCCAGACCAGTGTTCGAACCCAGGATCCTCCTAAATCTATAGACAGATACTCCGACACTTTATCGACCTCAGTCCTGTTCTGCTACACTAAATGTGTACAGGTTCACTTTATACTAACCGATGCCCTATATAAATGTATCTTGACAAATCTATGATATACATACATATATGTCCTTAATATAAAGATGATATATGTTAAAACTAGTTTTGAAGTTTCATACCTTCGCAATGCCAATGATGTGGACATCCCCTGCACTAATGTTCATGTTTAATAGCTCTGTCCATACCTTTATAATTGCTTACAGTGCCACCGCTGTCTCGCTTACGGGACACCATAAATTCGTATATCTGACTTAAATTCAATGTCGGTGCACTGCAGAAATCTTTCATGTAAGAAACTTTGTTGAAAGGGGGAAAACATTCTTCCGTACCAGTAAAGACTGCTGTAATCGCCTCACTTTCTGACGTACGATGAACAACCGGTGTAAGGGCTGACACAGGAGCCTGGCAAGTCAAAAGATCGGCTACATAATCGGCTTTCTTCTTCATCTCAACATCCACACCATGTTCTGTGGCGAGGGACTTTAGATCACTGGCGTTTAGTCTATTCAAATTGTCGCGGTTTGCCATGTTGTTTACATCATAACCAAAGAACGCGGGTGCAGGCAGATGCCGTCCGGAAGTGTTTATGCGCATGCACGAGAATTACCGTGAAAAGGCTTATTGGCCTAGGGAAGATTCCAGATTTAGTCGCCTTTTACGACCGTGCTGTGGGAACATCGCGTGTAATCTGCAGCTGGCCACAAGATTTCGCCATTCAAAAAATTTTGCTTATAACTGAGTGGCTGTTAAACGGCCCAAAGTGATACATTTCCTCTTCTTAAAAGTTTTTTTTCTTCAATATTTCTTTTCAAAATGCTTTTTAGACCAGAGCTCTCGAGAGAGTGTTTTCATTACAAACATATTTCAAAACTAATGAAGGACACCTGTCTATGAAGTCTCTTCCAGCTGCATGGGAAATTGTGATATGGAGCATCGAGATATATCGAAAATCGATTTATCATTTATATACGATTTCAAAACGGATTACTTTTCGTGGTTCATTTATCGAAGTATTGATTTTGTTAGTAATAATACATCATATTATTGTTCGTTTGCCAGAGAAATCTAAAATAGGCTCGTAAGCATACCACACGTACAATGCTGCACGCATATTTTCATGCTGACCGATCAAAACTATAATACATGACGGCAAGGTAAAGAAGATTCGAAATCTTTAGCTCCACAGGAAACCATATTTTCTGTTGTATTTTGATTTCACAGTAAACGTAAAATGCGACTACTTAAACGAAATCAATTATGGTTTTCAGTACATGTGAACGTGAAGTACTTAGATAGCCATGTAGTTTACTTACATGATCTATAACTTTTATGAATAAAATAGCCTGATGAAATCAGCATAATGTTCTTTGAGTGACACATTTTAAAAAGCAGCAGACAAATCCAAGCATGTAATATACTTTGCAAAGAGTACTGTTTTAATGCTTGTTTTGAAGCATCCTGAAGTATTTTGTAAAGAAAAAAGAAGAAAATGATACATATATCATTTGTTTGGTGACTTATGTTGGATTTTGTGGCACCGTCAGTCTTTCTTGATGAAATTTGAGACCAGATAACAAAATGTTCAGAAGATGCTCTTTTAAATGATGGTATCAATATTTTACTGTATGTGTAATGGGTGCAGAAATTAAAGGTAAAGTATGCGGTGATATTTGTCTAGTTTTTGTTGGAACCAAATGATATTTTTGAATGATTTTTCATAAATTATAATCCGTTTACTTGCGGAAAATATTACTTTTTGTCAAAAAATAATATTCTAAATTTATCATATGCAAATATTATCGCTCATTTTAATTCAATATGATATAATTAATTTTTCTTTGTTTTCATACCAAATCTGGCTTTTTGATTGGCCAATATTTTTTTTTGCATATCACTATGAAAAAAAAAATCCGAGAATGGCGCGAAACCCCGACGTTTTCGTGACGTCACAATAGAGACATTGACGTTGCGTATTGATTCGGAAAAAAGAATCCCTTGAAAAACCACTATAACGTTACATTTAAACATACTTCATTTTATCAAATAGAGTATAAAATAAATTATAAGTATTGATGTCACTATTTTTTAATTTTATCGGGTTATGAAAAAAAATTGTTTGCAAACTTTTGTGAGAATCCGCTACGCGGATTCACACAGTTTGCAAACAAATTGTTTTTTTTTCATACCCCGATAAAATTAAAAAATAGTGACATCAATGCTTAAATATAACTTGTTTCCTGGTATGTAATGGCACCAGATGAACAACTTTATTCTTACATAATTGACATTTAACAAAATAAAGTCACTGTGACCTAATTTTTCATACTAAGTTTTATTTTCCAAAATGTTTCATTTTCAACATATTAATGCATAATTATTCATGAAAAAAAAATACCCTTTGGTTCCAACAAAACCGGACAAAACAGAAAATTGCCCCCTCTGTTTAAACCTCCCCCTTACACACAAGGGACTCCGACCTGACCTTAATAATATGTCATATCTGTAATATAACACAACTTGCATGGTTAATGGCTGACTAACCGGAAGTGGTTTATTGTCGCTTATAACATCTAGATCCGATAGACGCTTATGACATTAACAAAAAGTATAATACATGAATGTTACATCTTCTTAAATTTGAAGCTAAGTGTACTAATGGCACAACGGAGGGATATCCACAAGATGCTTTAACACTGAAGCTTTATGTAATTATTGTTAAATGACTAAAATGTTTATTGTTGAGTATAAGCACTGTCTTTGGTACTATAATAGAGGGTTTAGAGCACAGTCAATACTTCAGATGATTCCATTAAAGAATAAAGTAATAATTGTGCCGTGATGCTGAATTATTATCATTCAAAGATAACTACACATTAAAGTCTGTAAACTGATAACACTAAACTAGAACTAATTAACATAACTAGAAACTAAACTAATTCGAACTAGAAAGGGCGCGAACAGTTCAAAAGTCCATTTTCTTTGGTGGGGTCACTCTCCTCCCTGACCTAGTCACTACTGGTGGTGGCCCGGAAGTGGGTGCCAGATGTGGTTCCTCCAAAGAAACAGAGTTGCCTCCCTTATTGTCTTCACATTTTAAGTCTGGAGAGGGCGATTCCTCCGAATCGGACTCCATGTGTTCTCCAGCTTTCGCGACTGTGTTCGAAGCGCGGAGATGTTTTCGACTGCGCCTATATAGCTTATTGCCAGATCTAACTACATAGGATCTAGGGTGTTGATAGTGTTTTACTACAGTCCCGGGTTTCCAGGTCTCTGAATTGGATCCTTGGGTTGGTTCCAACCTTACATGTTGCCCAGGCTCGAGACTTGGTGATACTTTTACTCCTCTGCGCGAATCATAATAGAATTTCTGACGCGCTTTCTTATCTCATAATTGCGTTTTACTTCTTGCTGGTTGTATGCTGTTGGTTTCAGCAGGTCGCGATGTGGGTAATGTGTTCGCGGTATCCTTCCCATGAGTAATTGCGACGGAGAAAGGTTCACACCTTGCAGAGGTGTAGTACGATAGTTAAGCAGTGCTAAACTTTTACCCTAACACTTTCTCCATAATATTTGACTGTTTGTACAGCGCGTTCTGCCTCTCCATTCGAAATCGGGTAATATGGACTAGAGGTCACATGTTCTATTCCATATGAATCACAGTACGACTTAAATTCGGTAGACTGAAACGGAGGTCCATTGTCTGATCTCTTTTTTTTTGGTATTCCATGGCAGCTAAATATGGATTTCATGGCTGTCACTACCGATTGACACGTTGTGGAATGTAAGGCTAATACATCAATGTATTCAATGTATTGCGAGTAGTAGTCTACTAGAATGAGGTGTTTTTTGCCTTCAAAGTCAAATAGATCACTGTAGGGTAACTCTGGCGCTTCAGTTGGTCGAAGTGGTTCGGACTGTTGTCTGTTTTGGAACTCAGCACACTTACTACAGTTTTTAACCAACGTTTCAATTTCCGAGTTCATTCCCGGCCAGTACATGACCTCTCGAGCGCGTTGTTTACATTTTGCGATACCCAAATGTGATTTTTGCATATGATGCCGTCTGCGACAGACAGCTCAGCACGAGAGTCCCAATAGGGTCTCGCTCCAAGAGGAATGTCACTTCTATTGTCAGGCCACCCTTCCATGATACTTCATATAGTGTTCGTAGTTCAATTTGAGTACGTTTCACGATATCGAGATACTTGTCGCAAGTAACAGACACAAGACCGAATGCGTATCTTGTAAATATGCTCTTGACAAAGCATCGGCTACAACCATGTCTTTCCCTTTTCTGTACACAATTTTGAGGTCATACTTCTGTAGTTTCATCAGCATCTTCTGTAATCTCATTGGAGCTGATTGCAGTGGCTTCTTGTGTATTGCCTCCAATGGTTTTTGGTCGTTGTACACTGTGCATTCTTTCCCTAGTATATAGCAGTGGACTTTTGTGACACCATGTACTACACAGGCGTTTCAGGTGATCAAAACTGGATTTCTGTTCATGTTCCCATTTCAATTCTACATCATCTCTGAGTAATGTCCGTATTGGAACATCTATTTGACTCATGTTTGGTATGAATTTGTCGAGATATTGTACCAAGCCTAGAAATCGTTTGACGCTGTCTCTGTCTTCGGGAGCTGGCATCTCGACGAAGGCGGGTATCTTGTCTGGATCAGGGCTTAGGCCTTCAGCGCTAATAATGTGCCCTACATAGTTTACTTTAGGTTGCCTGATTTGACACGTGTCTAAGATTGTATTCAGTGACCCTTTCAATTACGCGTTTCAGAAAGACGTCATACTCCTCTCGGTTTTTTCCCACGATCAGTATATCATCCATTATGCCGACAGATCCGTCGATCCCTTCCAGCATTTGATCCATTATGCGTTGATAGATTTCAGTAGCACATTTAATACCGAAAGGTAGGCGTAGCCATCGATATCGACCGGTTGGAGTATTGAACGTTGTCAAGTAAGACGAATCTTCATCTAACTTTATCTGAAGGAATCCAGATTTGGCATCTAGTGTTGAGAACATTGTAGCAAATGGGATATCTGAGACCACTTCCTCCACATTTTGTATTGGGTGGTGTTCACGTTTTATCACCTTGTTAAGGTCCTTAGGGTCAAGGCAGACTCTGACCTTCCCGTTTCTCATAGACACAACCATCGAATTTACCCATTCAGTAGGTTGATTGACCTTTGTGATGAAGTTGTCCTTCTCCATTTCCTTCAATTTTTCAATTATCTTAGGCTTAAGTGCAGCTGATTGTTTCTGTTGTGCATGTACTACTCCCTGGGCATTGGTCTCAATCTTTGTGGTGTAGAAACCAGGTAGAGTTCTAGTCGTTTTTAGTAACATCCGGAAACTCTTGGAGTTTTTCGACTCTGGCTTCTCTCGATAGAACTTTTCAGCAGTATCACCACTTAGATTATTCTCCTGAATTATGTCCACAATTTCAAAGTCAACATTTTCAATGCCTTCAGATTTGAGTGAGCTACTGGTAGTGTGACAGTAAACAACGGGTGTATGTGGTGATAAGAAAAAATTCGGAGTATTTTGCCTGACTGTCTGACTTTACCATTCAACTGTAGTTTGTCGTATGTTGATTTCACCACTATACTGCACCTGGCACCAGTGTCAATTCTGAATTTCACAGGTTTTACTTGAATAAGTATATCTGTAATCCATTTATCTTTCATTGTTGCCGATGTCCTGTGTAGTATAAATTTAGAAGAGTTCATCCTCCTCATGATCACTCTCATCTTGCAGAAGATTCACTTGAGCCCTTTTTCGTTTACGACATGCTGCGAGCCAATGATCCGGTTTATGGCAGTATTAACAGTTGCTGCCTATAGCTGGACACTTATCTTTGTGTGTCGAAATGTCTTGTCCACATCGATTACATGGACCTGATTTCTGAGGACGCTTCTTCTCCTGAAACTCCTTGTTCTTTTTCTGTCTAAAGTTTTTAGGGTTCTTGTCACGCTTGAACGACTTTACACTGTTCAATCCAACGACCTCCTCGCCTCGCAACATTTTAAGTTGATTTTGTGAGAGTTTGTACTGTCTACCGATTTCTATGGCCTGAGATTCTGAGATTCTGACCTTGGTCTAACAGTCTCTCTTGAACCTTAGGTTGTTTAACACCGTCAATGATAGCATCAATCAAAATATCATCTGGGTCAGTATACTAGCCACTCTTTTGTTTTTTTCTGGGCTTGATGTATTCTCCTAACTTTGTGAGAATTACCCCAGGGTTGTCCTCATCTCCCTCAGCCCACATCAGGGATTTGTAGACCTCCCGGCCCTGTTTCCCTATCCACATTCCGATCCAGCCAGCTCGGTCCTTAGCTTCCGATTTTGCTAACGGTCCTTTAAATACGAATGAAACATGTTGTTGGAATCGTTGATATTCACTGTAAATATCTTTCGCATCTCAATCCAGTGAGGGCTGTTCAAAATTCGACACCATGCTGTGTGACAAGGCACGATGTTTGTTACAGATTTGACACGAAGTGAAATTGCAGATCGATAATCGAGTCGATTTGCTTAAACCGATGTTCGATGTTTACATTTCATATTGTCTCTGATACTGTCAGTGTCGTATATCGGCGTTAGATCTCGATTCTGACAACGTGTAATATAACACAATAAGCATGGTTAATGGGTGACTAACCGGAAGTGGTTTATTGTCGCTTACAACATCTAGATCCGGTAGACGCATATGACATTAACAAAAAGTATAATACATGAATGTTACAATATCATGATGTCATTACCTCAAGATATCTGTAAACAAAAAATAATGCTTATCTCCCATGGCCACCAGAGGGCCCAAATTGGCACTCCTTTAAAATTTAAATACGTGGTCACAGTTTTTCAGCTTGGTATTATATTTTGCAAAACGTTCTATTCAGGAACTGTCTACATGCTTTATTTCCGGCAAAATATTTCACCTTCTTAGTTGCTGTGGTGATTTAATTTACGTGTTTCACAGTTTATCACACTTAACAATACGCAGTCAATATGAGTAGGCGATATGACATGAGGATTTAGGTTTTTCTTTTGGGTAAGTAACAAAATAACGTTCTCTAAAGTATATTTAGCAACGATAGCATTTTATTGTATATAATGCGGAGGGAAATTTGGAGTTTTCGCAGATAAACCACAATTTCTGTTTCCAACGGTCGCGACCAAGTTGCAGCAAATAAAAGACACATGAATATACCTAGACTACACACGATCTCAATTAGAGTACAAAATATGTAAACAAATATCAAAATTATTCGGGAAGTGTGAGCGCTCTCAAACAGATCAGGTCAAACGTTAAAGGTAGGTTTCGCCTAATGAAATATAAAGTTTGCGAAATTGAAATTTATCCTGTTCATAGATATAATCTTCAGATCATTTTCGATGCATACAGCGAACAATATGGGTGGTCAGTTGCCTAGCTTGACCAGGAAAATACTCCTCTAAAAATAGAGCTCAATAGAGTCAAGCTTTACATAGAACATGACGTATTTTCCCAAAAGGAGGCCGCATCCACAAACGGAAGATGGAAGTGACAGTCTTGCGACGGCATGTTTAGTAAAAAAAAAAGTCGAAGTACGATGGATTGTTTATATATGTTATATAATTTATAACACTTCAAGTTACTTACATACGTTCGCTAGCTTAGTACATCAAACATATATGTAGTTAGTCTGCCGCTGCATGTGCGCTGGCACATGTGTTGAAATTTAACTCACCACGTGCAACACAGTCCAAACAGAAACCGGGCGAGTTCCGCTTGAGATGTTTCATCTATTGCTACATGCCATCGCTGAGTTCCATTTCCTAGATATATATCCTAGGGTACTACCGATTCAACTCTAATTTCCTACTCTTTGATGCCTATTCTGATACATTTTTTTCACACGCTTTCGATCAGCCATTTTGTTTACTTTTAGTGCGTTACAATGCGCAACAATAATTCAAGGATTTCCTTCAATTTTGTATTCATCACATTTGTTCCATCTCATACGCATTAAGAAATTAAATTGAGGAATTTTTAATATGTTTTTTCACATTTTTTTCCGTTTATCGGATTTTACAAAAGAATATTTATTTGGTTGGTCGAAACCTACCTTAAACGGATGGCAGTTACAGAACCACAAGTCAAATAATGAATAACCATCAAATGTAATGAACAGAAAAGTTTCATGTGTTATCATTAAATCGACTGTAAAACTATTACATAATGTTCATTTTACTGCATCAACTCTCAAAAATCTTCTCAGTTGTGAATTTAAAGGCATTTTAGTAGCATTTTTATATTAGACAATCTCAGCTGAAAATAGAATAAAACAACAGAAATATCAGTGTAAAGCTGTGACCACTGTTACTTGAACTAGCTCTGAATTGTTGTTAAGCGGTTACGGTTAAGAATCACTGTTTCAATAACATCAGTAAATCAGTTACCAATTTTATTCAGTAATCAAAAGATCCTATCAGAGTAATATAGCAAGAGAAACCGACTACCCACAACTAGAGGACCTTCTGACGTGATGTAAACATTACAGAAAGATATACAATGTACTATGGAGGACCCAGCGACATGTATGGCAAAACTGCCATATACCTTCATGTAACGTTGTTCTGACCAGTATTTCTAAATGTGTGGTCCCAGGAGACGCAGGTTGATGAGTACCATTGTAACCTTTAATGCTAGCTCCTGTATGTAATTGTAGATGTATTCTACTTCCTCGTCCGATATGAATGGCGGCTTATTTATTTTGTGAAGCCTGTGGCCTTCATTCCATAACTTGGAAAGACCTGCATGTGGTCTGAAAGTATGTTGCTTGAGACATTTTAACATCATCAGACCAAGTTTTCATTTCAGAGTCAATATACACCTATTAACGAGCTGTGATTTTGTATTTTGTATTGTCAGGCTTTATACGTGGAAAAGTGTAATAATTTTGTCTTGTTTTAAGACGACCCCTTCAGTGGCATGACAGTACCAGTCAGCATCTAGCTTTTACAATGATGACTTAAGGACCAGTTGATCTAGATTTGTAGGACGAGTGTTGTCTATAGAGCAAAACAAAAAACAAGCAAACAAAAAATAATGAAAAAACAACATCCGTGACCTTTAATGAATATTTCTGGGTTGCTTCGAAACCTTTTTTTATTATTATTTTGATCGCATTTACTTGCGTTCTTATATTGGTTTCCCAAGCATTTAGCATATATTTCTATTATTTCAGAAAAATAAACTTGATCAAATATAGTGAAAATAAGCTTTTACGCTCGACGATATGCCTCCAGTACCCACCCCACATATTTTTGACTGGAGAACATTATCATCCTCGAGGCGATCGATAACATTGGAATGGCAGTGTAATAATTCAAAATCATTATTAAAATAATGTAACTATTTAGAAATTGAAAATTTACTTAGTTTAAACTGATCTGATAATGCCATCCAGATAAATTGTGCGTTAAGATAAAAGTTGTGTTCATAATTAGCAGTGTCTTCTATGTATCTTCTTAAGCTCTTTAAAATCAATGAAATATTTCTTAACTGTCAAAGACAGCTGAATTTAATCATTTTGAAAACATGGCGAAATTCAACTATAAAATGTCAACACCAAAATATGATCGATTTAGTCGAGAATGTACAGATGTTAAAATGCTGAAGGCTTTTATAGCAGAAGCATCTCCTCTTCGACGGCATGGCAGTTTTAGCCAGACTCGAGAATACGACAATGTGACAATGTTGTAATAAGCAATAGATAGTTTGGGAGGCAGCGTTTTAGGCAGCATGACTATAAAACTAGCCCCGTCACGAATTATCGTTTGACACATTATTGATACGGGTAAGACATGCATACGTTTAGTGCTCATCTTCCCCTGCCAGTAATGGGCAGCAACACACGATAATGATCATAGCGACATATATCACATGTCAGCCACGTGGTCAACTTTTTCCTCTAAATTACATATAAAAATAACAATATGTATAGTTTCCAGGAGAGGCGCGTCTCGTACGGTGTTTCAGTCATGCTGTGTTGCTTATTCTCTAAGGCGAGGTGTAGTAAATGAACTGTGAATTTGCGACAAGAGTACAGCGTGATAGGCCAGCATGTAAACATCAATAACGTTCAGAAGATATTTATAAAGTTTATTGACATTTTCGAGAGCTGTACCAAACACCCAACTTATCATATGTAGATAATTGTTTTGCAAAACTTAGATTTGATATACTGAATAGCCTTCTATCGGAAAAAGATGTAAACGATTTTGGTTTTTATGTGTTTTTTGTGTGATTTTTTTTTAATTTTTCAATTGAAAGGGAACACTACTGCAATATTGTTTGGGTAGCTTATACGGCCAGAGTTGACCCAAATCACATTAAGATCAAGGAAAACAAATGTGATGAAAATAAACGATGACAGATAATCCCGTGCTTTTATGTTCCACTTGCGTCCACAATGACCTGACAAAAGCTAACAATTTGTGTTTGAAAAACCATATATTATTATATTATATTATATATTATAACCACATTTTATTAAACCATAGTCGGCAACCTGTGTGTATAAATATGTAATTAATATATATAAATTCTCTGTGCACCAATGCATTAGTGTAATTTTAATGATTTAGGAGTGTCTACCAATGGTCAATAGCCAATTAGATAAACCAAGTCATCTTGGATTTCAGTGTTGAGTATAGTGACAATAAAATTATAGTTTGTATAATATAAACCGTCTCTACTCCATATTTTCGGTTACATAGCCTCCGTCTAGGAAACACACTGGAGTTTACCTACATGTTTTCTTATTAGTTTAGTTTAAGTAGGGACGGTTTATATTAAACAAATCGTAAATTATATTCCCTTTGGAGCAATTGTGGGAAGTACTAAAAGTATAAACATTCCATTTCTCTGACAACCTTAGGTTGTCTTTTTATAATTCAATTACAAGAATGTGCATGTATTAGATTAAAACTAATTTCTGTATGCCTTAAGTTTAAACCCTTTTCCGTTTTATTTGATTTGAACCGAAAATATATATTTAGTTTACTATCAGTGGTCAAAACGATAAAATTATTCAATTTAAATGAATCTTTCTAAAATGCCATTAATTAGTGGATGTGTAGTAGTAGATGTGAATGTGATGTTTAATGACTATACATTAACAACTAAACCTGACAATCAGTGATAACTAGATTGCGTGGTTTAATGCGCACGTGATTCGTCTGTCGTGTATCCAATCAGCATTAAGTTTAGTGATGTACTACATTTTTAATTTCTATTGGAATTACATTTAGAAATACAATGTTCGTACTTGCAGCATTAATTCTAAAAGATATTTACATAAGCAATGCATTTAACAGTTTAATAGGGTTATTTATTTATTTAATTAAACAATTGAAGCATGTTTATCTGTTTTGACGATAGTTAGCTCGGAAGGCATTCAATCTGCACAAATCAGGGCAATCCTACATTTGAAGGCATAAACGAAACGAAATAGATTCGATTAAAAATCGACAAGATTAAACAATCATTGGGTTCATTCCTTTATATATTGCATTCGTTTTATTTTTGGCATTTTAATGAACCCCAAATAGAATGATTCAATTAAGATGAATTTTGATAAAAACTAAATAAAGGTGGTTAGCCATTTACAGTGTAACACATGAGCACATGGCGGTGAACGAGCATGTGACATTGGCAATCAATATTGGTCTGTGTCGATTACTGAACGTAAAACTACATATTACAGCTGTTTTCTCATTCCAGGAATGAGAATGAGTCAGTAATGCTTAGAGCCACATTACTAGACTCCAGATGAGAACTATACAAAGATTAATTTTGGTGACAGGGTAACAGCGCCGGCTAAAACTGTGTAAAATTCAGATATATTGACATCAAACGATTGCCCTTGTTGTTAAACAGACAATTAGGTGTCCAAAAGGAGGCCACACGCTTCCGACACCTCATCTTGTGTCCAAGACCACAGAGATTATCTGGAAATCGACGGCTTGTTTGAACGTGTTGGAGTAAACGGACAGGCACTTAGCGCACGATGGTAACAACATTAGAGCTTGTATAAGAGAGGGAGCGGAGCCTGTGAAGGATTCCGGCTAACTAAATAGCTTAGGCATGTGGTGATCAGGATTCTAAGAACTGTCCCCATGAACGATTTGTTGCAATAAAATATCTAGGAGTTTATTTGATCGAACCGTTTGTTGACCCCGATTTGTTTCACGGATTTCCCTAACCGTTTATCGCTTTTGTTAAGACATAACTATTTGTGTGTGATGTATAAGAGATCAAACCACTTGTTGCCAAATTTCAGACTCTTTTTAGTAAATAATTTTCCTTTCTATCATTTTTGTTGGCTATGATTATTTACAATCAGCTACACAAAGAATGATATCGGTCAAGCAGAAATGTTAATTTCCAATTGATAATGTACAGATGCACCTGAGTGTGGTAATTTTAGTATATTTAGATTTGTCGCCACATTTCATCAAAAGCAGAGCATCAACGCTTCCTGGATTGATCGTTATATAGATGATGTAATTCAATTATAGCTATCCTTTTCTTTCCATTAATTTACTAAAAATCTATTTGGCTTTATCTTTATTATTTGAAACAATTTTTATTTGCTTTCTCCACATATATAACATTGCTGAGACTTATTACAAAGGACATCACTTTCTCACTCGCTTTATTTACTAAAAAATCTATTTGGCCTTTTTAGAGTTCATACTTTGTCAACTTCAACAAAGACAGTTACGGTGATATGAACTATAATATTAATACAATTATATCACCACTGTATGAAAATTGTAGAAAAAAGATCCGGTATATCAGATTTTTATATAACATTTTGTCAAGTCATGACAGGCATTACACATTATCTCTAGCGACCAGACAAGTGCGTGCTTTACTTTCTACTACAAAACTAAAATAGAACATATGCTACCGCACCTGCCTCCATCTATACACTTCAAAATCTGCTTATATAAGTCTAATTCCTTGCGGCAACTTTAGGAAACTTTAGGAGACACGAACTGCGGAACACCAGACAAGCAATATTCTATCGAGTCTCTTGGTTACTTCAATGAAAAAACACCGTTTTTTAATTCAAAAATGTAACGATATGTTTCGGTTTATTTGTCAGAGATACGAGTAAAGTAGCTAAATTAGTGAATGGCTAAAGCTTTGTATTATGTTTGATGCTTTTTTCAGTCATCTGTTCTTTTAAAACTGAGCTAAATCAGAAATATATAGATAGGCTTTAAATTTTATAATGTGAATATAAAACAAACATGGCAATTTGTAGAATAAATGTTCATTTCAATGATGCGATTCATTTTTCGATGTCTTCTTAATTACCACAAATTAGTTGACAACCACCGCACCACGAGGCATCTTCAATAGAGACATAGATTTACCTAGGAATAATGCTTCAAATCTGTTTTGATGTTATGACCTTATAATTGTACTAAATAAACTGTTTAAACCACTAATTTTTGTTTTTATGGGTCTTCAAAATATAATAACGAAATATTTTCAATGTGATATTTGAGAAATATCCCACATATTACATTTTAACCTATTTCCATTCCAAAGTATACTTCACGAATAGGTTGAAGAGAACTTCCATTAAGGCCTGTCATAGGGTAAAAGTCAAGTGTCCGGAAGATGAAAAAGATGATGTTAAATCTATATTACATTACAGTGTCCCTTTAATACGGTGTGGTCAAACTGTTGGAGAGAGTAGGATGTGTTCCCCAGAGTATACACACAACTTACTGGACGATCCCGAATTCCACTAAGATAGTGTCAACTTTGAATCAATCATGTCCAGATTTCATCATCTGATAGTTTATCTACGGTTTTCTTAGCTTACAGAACCAAGATAAATGATAATCTATATACATTTTATAGTATATCTTTGTCCGAAATGTCTTCTTTAAAAATAAAGCGCACATCGAATGTTTGGTTGTGGATTGTAAGAACAAGTCCATCAATCCTGTACTCCTTGGGTGAGAGGTCACTCGATCTAATAGATCATAGTATTCGCTTTCCTATTTTTATATTGTATATCCAATGATTAATTTTATATAAGAAATATTTAGTATTTGTAATTGAATGATATATATTAATCAAAGATGGGAAAAAATATATTGAAGATATATTTGATTACTTTGACTCCTGATTCTTTTACTGGGATCATTAACGTAGATTTAGGTTTAATCCAGCGTACATATACGTCAAACTATAAATATTTATTATTCTGTTATTTACACTTAACCTGTCGGTATGTATCAGAGAGCAAGCATGTCATATTATTTCACATTTACTATGTCTATTAGGAATAGTTTTTTCTTTGTTCATGTATTTTTATTCCTACCACAATACAATGCTTAAGGTCATCAGTAGTAATCCATACACCATTATATCAGACTAAATATTCCGTCTTTGCATTTTACAGAGTTAGCTCCCTTGCGGGTAGGTATTGTTTGTTACGTCATTATTTTGTGAGCGCAATTTACGTCGTTTTCTCCTAAAAGTATTACGTTACGCTTGCAAACACATGACGTCAAAATTAATACCTACCCGCAAGGGCAGATAACTCTGTAATAAGGGCGCAGCCCTTCGTGCGGCCGCCATTTTGGGGAGGTTGTGCGTTGCTCCGGTACTGCTCTCCCCAGTAAATATATATTTAAAGGGCCACTACCTTTCCGAAACGGCTTTTAATTTTTAAAATAGGAATGTGAAACGAGATCAATATTTTTGTAGAGTCGCAGAGGTTATTAACTATACGTTTACTAGCACACTTTTCACCACCTTCAAAACTGTTTAATTAGAATAAATAAAAGGTTAATTTTCATAACGCGGGTCGTTTTATGTTTCCCGCCGTCGTCCTAAATGCCGCGCGGCAGTTGACTATCACTGCGCCAGACGGCAAAACAGCGAAATGAATTTCCACTGTTATCGTACATTAGACAGAATATCTTGCATATGTTTGGTGTTGTAACCTCATCTTAAGCCATCGATACATATTTTCTTTTGTTATTAATGTTTTTAAGAAACCTATAAATTTTGCTCCGGAAAGGTAGTGGCCCTTTAACTAATGCAAATGCATACCAGGGGGTAATTAAACATTTAAAAAAAAAAAATTTAAAATAATGATATTAATAATAACACTTTGAAAATTCAAAGCTATAGAATGCAGTCAAAATATCCACCAAGGCGAAGATGAGTACAAGGAATCATGACGTCACATTACGTCAACAAATGACGCGAAATCATAGGATTCGCATACGCGGCACTCCAGGCCTTGAATGGACACAGAGAAATCCGAATCTTTGAGTTCATTTTTCAGTTTAAGCTAGACAATTCTTACATCAGATTCTTCTATAGTTTAAAGTGTGTCCTTTTATTTCTAAATAATGCCTTCTACATGAAATAGAAAATGAAATAAACAAGAAGAGCTTCGCTCTTCCTATATGCCGTGCATGATTCATATTAAAACATCTTACTGCGCCCTTTAATTAAAGGCCTTGCCTTCAGTCATATTATGCAAATACAGAATAGATAAAAAGGTATTAATTGAAATTAATCCTAACGGCTATTTCCCATCAATGTAGTGATAGAATGAGTTCTTTAAAGTTATATGTGAAACACATCTTAAAACAAATTTTGATGAAATCATATAAGGACAAATGTATCTTTTGAATGTTACGAACCATACAGATTTTATAAAAAAAAAAATCCTTTCTTCCATTATATGCAATATATATCAATTGAAAACATGTCGCATAAGCCACTGTCCAATTACTGATACCACTGTAAAGGTCTGTATGTATAGACTAATGATTTACATTTCAGATTGATCATGTCTATCACAATAGACATTTTATATTGGCCCTGCAGGTAGGGCGTTAGAATTGTACCTGCTGCCCCTATTGCATGATCGTAAAAGGCGACTAAATTTAGGATCTTGTCTTTTCACTTCTTCCTACTTGACTTTATGTTTCCTAATGCCTCCCTTGGCACCGCCTCACTTTTGGCCTTGAGTTAAGCGTTCGCCTCTGTGAGGAAGGCTCTGGGTTCTGTCCCCTGGCCGAGACACACCAAAGTCTATAAAAGTGGTAGTTTTTGCTCCCGCTTAGCAAACAGGGAGTGGGACGACTGGTTTGCCCGTTGTCAGTATAATGTGACCGGGTGGGGTGTGTTGCTTGGTGTCTGCGGCGGCATGCTTCAGTGATATAGCAATATAAAAAGGACAATAGTTAAACTATACAAGAAGACACAACATGAATATACCGCAGTCTCCCAAAACATGCACCTGGCACAACATACACGCAACACACCGCATACATGGGAGGCCGTCCTTACATGACCATAGCTATTAATAGGGCGTAAATTAATCACACAAACAAACAAACAAAAATATTTGGTACTACCGTTGAATTTCAGTTTCAGCTTCTTTTTGCAATATTAAAACGTATGCAATTTAAGTATTTAATTCTCAAAACGCTGATAACTGGTGGTGTTTATAAACATATCAAAATTCTTTTGATTTGTTAAACAAGAGTTCATATAACATAAAGAGAGAAAGGTCTTATCGTCTAATAAGAATTCATCTTCCTTTGATTTTCCAGTAAAAATATATGTAGGACTGTACGTAATGGACATGAACTACGTTTGTGTGTCAATTACTTTCAATGGTTTGTTCCGATGCTGGTTACAACCATGAATTTAAGCGGGTAACCTGTATCGATAATTTTACATTATATAAATTCGCAACCGTTATATAAAGAAACAAGCCAATACAAGACGATTTTGTCTAACGTGTTCGGCCGATCAGCGTTTCGTCAGCAGCCTATGATGATCCGACCACAGATTGGCATTTTTTACACCTGACCTTTGCGGCTAGGCCTCCTAAAGTCCATATTTACAGCTCCAGCCGTATTTCCGTCTTAAACCGGAGCAGGAAAGAATGACTATATTGGATTAAATAAGAGCCAGCCTGTGAACGCATTTGGTACGCTATCCTAGAGCACTGTTACAATACCGTAATTCCTATTTACTGGAAAAGTCAAGAAAAAACTCAGGCAGTAAGCCTTTTTAGGTCAATGTACGGGAACTCCAGGTTTTTCCGATTCTGCCATTTTGTTCCATTTCCCCCTTTTCTCCAAATGCGTTTTTCATTTCTTTTTAATGACAGTTATTAAATCATGATATTATTTTTTTTATTTTTTTTTTATTTATTCAATTTTTTTAATTTTTTTTTTTGTAATGTAATGCAAAATTGGTTATTAGTATCTTAGTTTTCGATCGCGCTCTTTTAAAGTTGATAACTGGTTAATGCAGACATGACGAACCATCCCTTTCAAAAATGGCGACGCCTTCACTTCTTTGGTGTTTTAACATGTCAAAGCATTCTGAATGTGTTCTTTGTCGCCTTATTTGACATTTAAATTAAAAGACATCATTTTTTGCGTGCATAATTGAAGTCCTAACCTAAATGAAAGTGCATCGATCGACCAGCTTGATTGTTGGAAGAATATTTTATGTAATTTTTATGACACATAGTTCAGAAATGGTAGCTTACATGATTTCTTAATATGTACATTAATACTGAATATCGAAACAACATAGCACATATTTTGGTAAAATAATGAAAATGTCAACATCATTAGTTGTGTGATAACAAGGACTTGTACTTTTGCGTTTTATTAGTACATTTCGTGACGTTTACCATTGTGAACACGAAAAAAATCGTATATGGACCAGTGTCAAGGAGAATAGATGTACACTATGTAGAAGTAAATGTGATATGTTGTACGACGCCAGGCAAGGACTTCTAGGTCAAAAGTGGGTCACAATCTGAAAATGCTGAACGATAAAGGTTGGGGTAACGTAATCCCTTGGCAAGTATCAAATAAATAGAGGTTACACAACGAGTGGTTGTTCGATATGGAATTTATTCCACACGAGTAAGTTATTTTTTAAAGGTTACTAAAGACACGAGCTTTAGAAATTGAAAATTAACTTACAAGTGTGGAATAAATTCCATATCTAATAATCCCGAGTTGTTGGCCTGTTTCTACCACAGTGAAATCATACAAAAACGCTAAAAATACGGTAACATTATTTGTCGACATATGCAAATAAGGTGTAGTGATATAATCATAAGCAAACAGATATTCATGAATGTTAAAAATCTGAATTGCTTTTTTATTTTGAATTTTTATTATGAACAACTATTCCATGCATGCCTAGTCACCGAGCGTCTTTTTTAATCTAGATTTATATAGGTACTTGATCAATTAACTTATCATTGTCGAACTATATTCGGACATGTTTTTGGCAAAATGATACTTCCCGTCAAATAATCATCGTACTGTTGTAATCGAGTTAAAGCCCGGTCTATGTACGATAATTCTACCGAAATCATCCACAGGGTACGCGGACAGCAAACTATACGTCTGAAAAAAAGACAATTATGAATTTTGAGTCGAACGTGAAAACATGACAGACTCCGACGTCGTCACTTATCCGTGTCAACAGCGGTTTTCTGCAAGTAACGATCGGAGTACAGTAACATGACGTCATTCGATGATTGATGACGTTAACAATTTGTGACGTAACATTGAGAAAAAATAATTCTGGTCAAAGTTTAAAATCTCTACCAATCAAAAGACCGAAAGGTGTTATTCCATTAGTGGAATATGAATATATTCATCCAACACCCAGCACAACTATACAATGGTCTAAGAGTGGAATAACACGACGATTGAGGTGGGAATGAAGGATTCCGATCTCCTGTCGCAAATAGATAGATTATCTCCTAACGTGATCATAATATCGTCCGCAAAACTTTCCTTCAGTATTCATTAACCTCAATCTGTCAAAAAAAAGTTAGAAAGTTAAGAATACCTTAATGTTTATTTTGGGATGTGATACACTTGGACAAGGGATAAAAGTATTGTATACTGTAAAGCATTCGTATTAGACGGATATCAAATTATGGCTTAATTTTCGTCAGAACATTTGGGACTTAACATAATATCAAATTCAAGTGTGTATCATAAACAGTGTCACAAGGCATTGTTATAACTCCAACAACGAACGTAAATGATCCATGTTGTCGTGTGCGACAGGTGTGGTCGCCACGTGGTGTCCGTTTGTTTTCTGTTCGTGCTCAAGACCACCACTGACAATCGTATGGTCGAGGTAGGAAGCGGCGTGCATGCAATTGTCTTGCCTCCACTGAGCAGGCGTGGAAGCCGACTCACTTAATAATGCACGAATCCAATATCCTAGAGGCGTCTGTCACCTGTCAGCTATCCATCAATTACTAAAGTGTTATTGCTAACATAGACCATAATACGGGGTTATAACAACAACACCTACACTTATTTACTATACCACATCCCTGACCAATCATCACAGGGGTGAGATGCTAAATCACACCCACCGACACAACCAAGGTAGCACGTCATCGAATCACAAGCCCCAAGAATACTACTATCAATATATGCCACCATTACCACTCCGTCAGATGCTATATAGTGTTAATACATAAGTACACCGACTACATAGAAACCTTTCTATTGTTAATTAGCAACTACACATCCCGATACCATTAGTACCACCACTCCAAATACAGAAGACCATAATCATCCTATTATATACTCAATCTGTAAACAACATACTGTCATACCACCACCGCAATTACGCCAAAATATGCTAGAACGCTAACACATGTCTAGCCCCAAAATGATTTCAAAACCCCAGATACACAATAACCAAACTCATCCCATCCTTAATCTAGTGCAGTATCAACACATGATTATATCATTATCAACGTACCACCAGGCACCACTCATTTCCAATGTCAATACCGCATTACTAAATCACACGACATTGCTCTATGCTAATGGCACATACAAATGGTACGTATTACCCCCATGTCCCCATCCAACTACATGGAATATCACCAACTGAATGTTAATCCAACAACGTCTAAGCACTATTTAGTTATGTCACCAAACCACTCGGCACCACGAGATTCCACCATCACCTAATTACTCGGCACCACGAGATTCCAACATCACCAAACCACTCGGCACCATGAGATTCCAACATCACCTAACCACTCGGCACCGCGAGATTCCAACATCACCTAATTACTCGGCACCACGAGATTCAAATATCACCTAACCACTCGGCACCATGAGATTCCAACATCACCAAACCACTCGGCACCATGAGATTCCAACATCACCTAACCACTCGGCACCACGAGATTCCAACATCACCTAACCACTCGTCACCACGAGATTTCAAACATCACCTAACCACTCGGCACCACGAGATTCCAACATCACCTAACCACTCGGCACCACGAGATTCCAACATCACCTAACCACTCGGCACCACGAGATTCCAACATCACCTAACCACTCGTCACCACGAGATTCAAACATCACCTAACCACTCGGCACCATGAGATTCCAACATCACCTAACCACACTCGGCACCACGAGATTCCAACATCACCTAACCACTCGGCACCACGAGATTCCAACATCACCTAACCACTCGGCACCACGAGATTCCAACATCACCTAACCACTCGGCACCACGAGATTCCAACATCACCTAACCACTCGGCACCACGAGATTCCAACATCACCTAACCACTCGGCACCACGAGATTCCAACATCACCTAACCACTCGGCACCACGAGATTCCAACATCACCTAACCACTCGGCACCACGAGATTCCAACATCACCTAACCACTCGGCACCACGAGATTCAAACATCACCTAATCACTCGGCACCACTAGATTCAAACATCACCAAACCACTCGGCACCACGAGATTCAAATATCACCTAACCACTCGGCACCATGAGATTCCAACATCACCTAACCACTCGGCACCACGAGATTCCAACATGACCTAACCACTCGGCACCACGAGATTCCAACATCACCAAACCACTCGGCACCACGAGATTCCAACATCACCTAATCACTCGGCACCACGAGATTCAAACATCATCTAACCACTCGTCATCACGAGATTCCAACATCACCTAACCACTCGGCACCACGAGATTCCAACATCACCTAACCACTCGGCACCACGAGATTCCAACATCCCTAATCACTCGGCACCACGAGATTCAAACATCACCAAACCACTCGGCACCACGAGATTCAACAACATCACCTAACCACTCGTCACCACAAGATTCCAACATCACCTAACCACTCGGCACCACGAGATTCCAACATCACCTAACCACTCGGCACCACGAGATTCCAACATCACCTAATCACTCGGCACCACGAGATTCAAACATCACCTAATCACTCGGCACCACGAGATTCCAACATCACCTAACCACTCGGCACCACGAGATTCCAACATCACCTAACCACTCGGCACCACGAGATTCCAACATCACCTAACCACTCGGCACCACGAGATTCCAACATCACCTAACCACTCGGCACCACGAGATTCCAACATCACCTAACCACTCGGCACCACGAGATTCCAAAATCACCTAACCACTCGGCACCACGAGATTCAAACATCACCTAACCTCTCGGCACCACGAGATTCAAACATCAAACATACATCATCGAATCAGATAAGACACTGTATCAACGGCAATCAAGAATTGCCAAATCATTTCCAACAACAAATTACAACCATCTACACAGTAAGATGCAATGTGAACCATCTAATTACTTATAAAACACCACTCAAACGTTCGACACCATATAATCATAATATCAGTCAAACATTCGCTATATCCAATAGCCAATTACATGGCACCATACAGATTAAACCATTATACCGTTTAACATTATGTAAACGTTATACAAACATCACGAAATGGCACCCCTTGGTACTGACCGACAATCACCTAACTAAACCATCAGATCGTCTCTCCGATAAAATCACAGTACAACCACCAACCAACGTTTGAGATCCCCTTAACCTAATGCCGGATCATCATACATACCATCAAAGCGACATCGACCCACACTGGTGTATCCGTCCAAACGTATAACACGACATTGCCAAAAAATGAAACCATACCCTATTTTAATAAATGAATATATCTATTTAGCAGTAATACAGCTGCGCTCTAAAATAAGCAAGACGTAAAACGATAATTCGAATGAGTGTAGTCATCTCATGTTTTGTTTTGTATTATTTTCAAAGTTGAAAATAAATAATGGCAATAAACTCATTAATCAATCCAAGAAGCACATACTTGTTTTCAAAGAAGGAAAGAAATCTGTGCATCAAGAGTAGGTTTTCGTATACAGGTAAATATGTAATACATTTCTATGCAAACATTAAAAGGTTTTATTACCTTTATGATTTCTAATGACACAATTTGTGTTGTTCCATATTTATATCCGTGCGTATATTATTGAAAGCGGCGTCCTTCGAAGTGTTTCTAAGTCATCGAAACCGATTTCTTTGAAAATGCGCTCACTCTGACAACACAAAGGCTTAGCGTGCTATCACATTAAAGGAGCGTTGTTTACATAAACGACTTATGACGTAGTTAGAATTCATTACAATCCACTATCCTGTTAATAGATACTTGAAGCGTCTAATGTGTCCATTCCGATAACGTTAGTTTGATTCCCCTCTCAGATTATACTTACTGTTTTAAGCGTTAATGACGTATTGCTTACATAGATGAAGGTCATACATTGTTAGTTAAAGCCATTCCGTTGTCTTGTTAGTTCCTGGAAAGCAACACATTCTGGTTGCAAATAAAATTATGATATTCTCACGGATAAGCGCGCCTGGTGCATGCGAAACGTTAAAGATGCTCCACCGCCGAGAAAGTATAAACGATACTCGTCATTTGAATCAAAGTTGGTGTTCAATCGTATACATGTCTAATTAGCACAAAAAATAATGTTAGATAATGTATTTTGCCTTTGGTGCATGCGCAATCAGTACTTTATTCCATATAGGACATAGTGTCATGGACATTTTTTCCGGACGCAATTAGTTATTTTGAATATTATTATCTTGAAGTAAAATTGGAAGCTCAAACTTTTCAATGGTGGTAATCTGAAGAAAAATACTTATTCGTTTGCATCTGTTTTTGATGGAGAAAACAAAAACATTTGTCGGGGTGTAACATTAAAGAATGAAGTAAAAGTAAAGAAAGGTCATTGTTGTACCATCTGTTATTTACATATTCTTTTTTTTCTGCCAAGAAACGTTATCTACTCTATATTTGTATAACATGTATTTTCAACAAACAAACCTGTATGTTATTCGAGTATTAAAGACAAAATGTTTCTTCTTTTTTTGACATTTTCTAGAAAGTAATGTTCTTTGTGTTAGTTTAAGAATAAACATACATGTATTACATGTATTCGTTGTTTTCGTAAAATTTAAAGGGTCAAATTGAGGTCAAACAGTTATTTTATCATCGGATATTGGATATTATCATTAAACTGTTTAATATGATAACGTTTAAAAATCATTTAATTTTATCAAAGGTGAATAGTAGACTTTAAAAACTCCTTTGCCATCAACCTTCAGTGTTACACCTAAAGTCAGTTGTTTTTCTGTTATTCTACCACCTTTTATGTGTAAATTAAATGATCATTGCATTTAACGTTTCTTTCTGTCCTGCATAATGTTTTATTCTTCCGCAGAAATACATTCCCTTGTATCTATTTGCTCCATTAATGTGGCTATGATCTTTGATGTTTGACATGTTTAGTTTCAGAATTGCCGTGAAATGATGTCGGTCGGTCGAAATACACCAATGAATGGCCTGCGCTGTCCGTGTAACTTAATAGTAACCAAATTACCGTTCATATTTACTATCAAAAAGTACATCCTCTTGTCACGTCACGTGATGACTGGGTCACTTCCGGTTAATGCTGGAATAGAAAAGTGTCTCGCAACATTACGAACTGATATTTTCATTGGTGTATCGTCGACTAATGAGGCTCTGGCAATCAAATAAGCACTGGACTATTTTTTCATGGCGACATAATCTGTATGATGCTGTTGTGATGAGGTCTTGACGCGAAATACACATTGGAGTACAGATTACAAGCGTTCTGTAATGAGGACTCTAACGTGATATTTCTATCAATATTTACAGCACACAGTTTTTAGTTGTATGTGTTATACAATGTCATATAGAAAACGGCTATTCTGTATTTTTTAATACATGAAGACTTAATGATTGTCCGACTGTTGATTGTTTCACGTGAATGGCAGGATATGTTTTAAATTGCCATAACCTAATTATGCTTAATTAAAATTCGAATGATTATCAAAGATAATTCCCATTCTGGATGGTAATATGCCTATATTTTCAATCTACATTGTTTCCATTCCTATGTCAATTCAATATTACATGGTTCTTTCCAAAATTTCCACTGCTGACAAAAAAAGAAAACGCATGTGTTCAAATGAGACAGTTTAATAGAAGCGATTTACAGTAAAAAATACGATATCTTTGACAATGCAGTTGTCCTTTCCCACATATATAATAGATTAAATGTGGCCTGCTTGATATAATTTGTGATTCAGCTGCAGACGCTTAATTCTCATATCGGAAATTGTAAATGTACAGACTTGACCAACGCTTGTATGTCGAATGAACTTTAATGTAAAATTTTAGTTTGTCTGAAATGCTATACAGTTAATCTATAATGACAATAATCGAGAATTATTGCAATTACTATTATAAGCATTTAACAGCACACATAGCGTAAGTCCAGTCTAAATCTTGTTGCAGGTAGGGCGATAGAAATGTACCCGTTGCCCATATTGCACTAAAGGCGACTAAATTTAGGATCTTATCTTTTCTCTTCTTCCTAACGTCTCCCTTTACACCGTCTCACTTTTTTCCTTCGGTTGAGCGATGGCCCATGTAATGCAGGCTCTGGGTTCTGGCCGAGACACACCAAAGTCTATAGAAGTAGTAGTTTCTGCTCCTGCCTAGCCTTCAGCTCACAGGGAGTAGGACGACTGGTTCGCCCGTTGTCAGTATAATGTGACCGGGTGGGATGTATTGCTTGGTGTCTTCGGCAGCATGCTCCAGTGATATAGCACTATAAAAATTGCAACAGTTCCGCTATGCAAGAAGACACAACACGAATATATCGCGACCTCCCATAACACACACCTCGCACTCTTTACAAGCTATACACCACATACATGGGAGGCCGTCTTTACATGACCCTGGCTGATAATAGGACGTTAATTAATCAAACAAACAAATCTGACACAAGATTTTGACATTATGACATTTTGTGTTGCAGGTGAAGAGTACACGGACACCCAAAACCTTGGAATTCCCCCGATATTATTAGATATCCATTGATCACATCGGACACTTTGCATCCAGATTATTCAAATGAAATCCTAAACTCGCGTGCTCATTGTCTTCGTTTACTTGTTACGGAAGGAATGGAAGTAACGTTGAAAACAATAATGTCTCAAACGTCAGGAAGACCATGATCTGTGACAGGAAGTGGATGTCATTTCTCACATCCGGTGTCGGTCATGACAGGTGGAAAACAGCAAATTGATTTATTTGCTCCTCATACAAATAATGGGTACAGTAGTAGACTGACCACGTACGTCACAATAACGCAGGCTGGACACAGGAAAATCCTGCAGTAATCAAGCGCCAATACGACTGTCCGGTGAGAGAATTGATAAATTTATCAAGCGTGTGATACGATCGGATTGTAAAGCTTATTTCACATAGATTACAAAGAAACAGAAGCAGTTCCCTTTGACCTGGAAATCGCCTCATCGAGTAAGAGAAAAATAGCAGGAAATACACAAGAATTAAAAAGATTGCTTTTTTGCAAAGCCTCGTACGAACTGCATTAGATGTATCACTCGTTTTCTTCGGTGTCACGTTTTTTCTGATAAAGTGAGTTCGATATGTTTTCTTTTTAAATAGTGAATCAAAGGGAATACTATGCGTTAAGTTAGTACCGTTTTCTCAGACAAAAAATCTAGACATGATGAATGTTACAGATGACAATTAAAAAAAACAAAAAAAAACAAAAAAAAAAAAAAAAAAAAAAAAAAAAAAACCCTAACAACATTTACCGTAACATAATTTTATTCGACAAATTAACCTCCGTACGTTATCAATTATAGCCGGAAAATAGCTGGTTCAAGCACCACACCATACATAAAAAACAACACGAATCCGATTTAGGGCTATTCAATATTTGTTATTTTTATCTTTATAAGAAACCCCCTTTCTGTTACACCCTCTACAATTATTAGATAGTAAATAGAACAAAATATATTAACTTGTCAGACCTGATTTCAAGCATTGTTACATTTTACAGTTGAGGTGCTAAGGATGAAGAATCCATGCAGTAATGGCACAACTGCCTTTATAAAGTTAACAAGGTTACTTATTTCAACTTCATCTCAGAAAGTAATACAAATTGGTAGGATGCGGAATTTTACCTTACCATGTTAATGAATAATTTGAAAATAAATGTAGTAATCAATGGTCAATATGTCATTCACCTTATTGCAAATTTTGGCCATCAGAAAAGTTGAAATATGTTTTTGGTGAAACATTTATCAGTGCCAGGGATTTGACTGTTGTATACATTAGGCATATGAACGGATAATTCGTCTAAGCGAGTGAAAATGCTACAGTTCTAACAAAATGAAATATGGGGATACGATTTGTGTTTTCATGTGAGTAGTTCGACACTACAATATTATCTCCATAAACAGATTTCCTGAATTCCGGTCGATGTCATTTTTTCCGTCACCAGTTCCCGGATGTTTATCCTGTGTCCGGACATCTATATTATATTGTTGGGTGTCTCGGAAACGTAAATATTGCCTTCCATGTCGACATCAACTGCAAATGCACACTCAACAACTTCGACTTTAAAAAGTTCAGTATATTTGTTGTCATTAGACACTGGCGGCAGTACTGTCAATACTCCTGATACAATGTGTGAGGAATAACCTACGGCATTGTTACATAGTCATAGTAGTACCCATATAATCTGTTTGTCGTACCATCCTCACTCACGCTGCACACTTCACACCACATGGGCACGACAAATCCTCTATTTCTATTTCTGGTATGTCTAACAATAATCCCCTACATTTATTTCAGATCACGGAATAAGTTTGGAATGGGTGACTGTTACTACACATATATCCAAAGGACATAAACAGCGGCTACTACCTACCATACACATGCCATCAAGAGAGCCGTTTACTTATAAGTGTTAAGCAGTCTGTTAACTTGATGTTCTTGTTAGTGTGAGCTCACACCACTATGCGCCCTTCAACAAGGTCAAAAAGTCCTCACGACGACGATTTCGAGATACCGAAACTACGTCACTTTGGCATATACAAACCCCTGTATTGGGCAATCAGATAAATCGGATGGACGTCATTTTTATGAACTCGAGTTTAGAGAAACTTCGACAGCAAGTCTTTAGATCAACTGTGACAGGCCTATGATGTTTCCGAGGTACAACTTCCCTTTGACCTTAAGTTACAAATAACATGTTCTGACACATTGACGTTGATATCATGCGTAAGTTATTAAAAAAACCACACCACCTATCAGATGTTTACAGAACTCAATATGGCTTGGTGCTCTCTTTTAGAAGATAACAGTACTTATATGGTCTTTGTTTCCCATGACTATGACAGAGGACTCCATCGTATTTTCCATGGTTGTCTTCAGCACAGAAACCACGAAAACAAACAAAACGACTGGACTTGACGTTTTATTAGTTTATAGAAGGCAGGTGATGTTACCTATTTATCATTAACATTTATTATGTGATTGGCATTGTGAAAAATATTTATCTTATCTTATAATAAAGTTCGTACACATTTATCAGTAAAAGTTATTCATGTATCAGGATATGCATTAATCCAAATGTTCAAAAGTAAAGTCTAGCCTTCTAGCCAGTTACATCCAAAGTTGTTTCCAACCATTTTACAAATACAAACTTCCACAATAATATTTCCGTAGAACGCGATACAATTCGCCAATCCCGTAAACAGAGGGTGGTGTGAGACAGGTCAATGTCTCAGTAGTGTTAAACCACCACAATTAAATTATTCATGGATGACGAGAAGCAAATCCAATTTGGCCAAATCTTCTTTAATCAGAAACAAAGTACATATGTATATGACCAAACCTACTCCATCGTCCCCCGCTCAAACAGTCTGTTCATATACTAGGGAATGATAAAATATGTTAGACGATGACTATTAAGGTTATGTTACTAGGGGTTCAATAAAAGATTTTGCAAATATGAAGTGTTTTGAACCTGGATCACAATTAATATTTAGTCATTCTATTTATTTAGTTCTTATGATTGTAAACAACAAAAGCTGACAATAATCTGCCTCAAACTCCAGAAAACACGCACGACACTGTTTACGTAAAGGGACTTAGCCATTCCCACCCCCGGCTCTCTATTTATAAACCTGCTGTTAGTCCAAGGTTTCCTGTTATCACACAACCCCGGTAATCCGGGAGGTGAGTGCCGCGTCACGTCGTTACCATGGCAACAACAAACGTATGCTGGTCACCTCTCTAAATAGATTAATACACATGCCCCATTAATACTACCAAACGTGTTATTCATTGTTATGTCTATACATTTGATTCCCATATAAAGACGGAGTTCTTTGTAGGTGTCTAAACAATCCAGTGAATGTAGAATGTAACAACATCACAATCAACAGCCAACCAACAGTCATACTTCAAATGCATTGTGTATCATATTGAAATACTGCTTTAATGAAATGTAATATATCGAATTATATGATATGTTTACAGAGAAATGCGTCACCTAATCTCTATATTACGTTTTGCTTATGACGATTTCATAAAAAAGAAAGGAAAACGGCAAACCAATTTAAATACTTGATGAAACAAAATGAATGAAATGAAATAAATAAATAAAGCTATGAGAAACTTTTTTTTTATAAAGTAGTCATTAAAATATAACGAGGAAAGCTCCAACATACAAAACCAAATACACATGTACCTAAATGTTCCATATATATATATATTAGGATGTGTTATACAGTGGTAACTAGCACTGAACACACGTGTTAATTGATTGACTGATTGGGATTTGTACTCTTGTTTCAGTTATAACCGAGACTAGCAACATAATACATTAAATATCATTGGATGTGTAATTGGAAATAACCAGTGGAACGGTCTATGGTGGATATATCAAAGAGGGGAAGCAAACCGGATGTGATGTCCTCCAGACGATTGGAATGGTGCGCCACCTTTTCAAAAGATCGATTCTGATAGGCAATATTCGTTTTGTCGTAGAAAACCTCTACTCAAAACTGATAACTGTACGAGATTTCGATTGATAATTCTATAATAGTACGAACGTGTATAAAATATCACACTTTTTACCTCATTATATGAAGTATTCTTATACCATTAGTTTGATATAGGTAAAATATCATAAGGTAGGTCATTTATCAGATGGTTATTTGCTCTGGATAAAAATCGAGAATACGGATCCGCTCTGATAAGGTTTTAGTCTCGTTGAAGTCTCGTTTCAAAATTAATCAAAGAGTTGTTTGTATGTGATTTTTCATAACATAATTGTCCCTATTTGTATCAAGTAACCATATATGTCAATAATATGAAATATATCAATATATGATAATATGTCAAAATTAGACTTCTATTGTTTTTAGATTTTTTTCTAACACGAATCCTTAAAGAAATCAATGCATTTCTTTGGCTTTGTAGAGAAATTTTACTTCAAACTTTTCACTTAAATAATTTTTTGCTGAAAGTTCATTTTTTGCTGTTAATCTTTTCAAAATTTGCTGTGATGAAAATAATATATATTCTAGTGTGACATTATAACTCTTTGGTGTTTTAGATTTTTTAGATTTTTATTCATTTCAGTGTAGTTTTAAGAAATTTTAATTTTTAGAAAGAAATGCTTAAAAGTCACATATTTTTGTTACATGATAAAAACAAGAGACCCATAGGGCCGGTATCGCTCACCTGGTTTTTTTATAGTTATTATCACAAAGACTCTTACAATTAGAAAACAAATAGCAAAATTGACCCTATGATTTGTATAATTTTGAATCCCAACCATATAATGACGCTATAGATACCATATGAATGTGCTATCCAATACATATGGTTTCAGAAAGGAAGTAATCTATATGAAAATAGTAGCCTAATTTACCCTTTTGGCCCCCCGCCTAAGGCCCCGTAGGGTCAACTTCATTATTTGTGGATGCTATCATTGCACTATAAGTGTTATCGCATGTTTAGCTGTAGAGAAGAAGTCGTTTACATGGAAATAGTCAAACTTGACCCCGCCCATCAGGCCCCCGGGGGGTTAGCCCCATCATTTGTACAATTTTGAATCCCACCTTACAAGGATGCTTCCATTGCATTATGAGTGTTATCCCATGCTTAGTTGCAGAGAAGAATTCGTTCATATGGTAACGCCAAATTGATACTTTTTGACCCCGCCCCTCAGGCCCCTGGAGGGTCAGCCCCAATTTTTTTTTACACTTAACAGTCAGCAACCCATAAGGATGCTACCAGTCCAATTTTGTTGAATTCTGACCAGCGGTTATTGAGGAGAAGTCGATTGTCGACAGACGGACGAACGGAGGGACGCCGGACGCCAGACGCCACGGTATCGCGTAAGCTCACCTTGGTCCTTCGGACCAGGTGAGCTAAATATCAAGCACAATGACCCAAGTTATTATGCTTGTTTTAAAAAAGCAGTTTTTTTTTTTTTTTTTTTTTGCTTTTAAACTGCAAAAAAGTCAGTCATCCAAACTTTTTCTGTGAGGCCTTGAATCAGTCAAAAATAAAAAGATAAAAACTTCAGTGTTCTCATCTTTAAAATTAAGAGATTGGAGGAACATATACTATTCTGAGCAAAAACGAACGGTTGACTGTGATATTACAATTTTCTTAAAGAAAATATTGCTTTTGTCAATTATAAGAATATGAATAAGACAACCAGCATATAATTTTGCTTCAGTTCGTCATTTGTTAAAACAGTGAAATTCTGGTGAATCACAATTTTCGTCAACTAGCTAAAAGCCCAAAATCAAGCACACCATCATATTGTCTTTATTCCATTTTCAACTTTGTATATAAACTCCTAATTTAAAAACTCTATATTAGAAAACCAGTTAGCCATATCTGAAGTAATACAAGAGGTTTTTATTCTAGAAAAAAATAAAATCATCTTCAAGATAAAATATGTAAGTAAAAGCAAAAGGTAACATACAAATCCCGAAACGTATTTTTGGACTAATGAAAAACATAAAAAAGCATTATGAATAATTCTATACTAATTTGAGAACATTAAGGGAATATTTCCTTATAGCTGTGCATCGAGAAAAAAACCATTCAGGACTTGCAGCTTGAATCGAATTTAGGTAGAATGCACTTCTTCCGTGCACGTGAAAACCTGGAAATAAACAAATCTAATTTCCAAAACCTAATCAGCACCTTATGAAGTGAATGTTTCCATATTTCCAATGAATGTTTTTTTACATGTTAAAGTAACTGATTTATTCCGGGGATAATCCGGTCATGGCAAGAAAAAGCATTTTTATAATTATATTACTCCACTCAGAGCACGGTCTCAAACTTCTTAAACTGTTTACTACTGAGAATCGGTCCTCGTGAAAAAGCCTGCTGTTTCCCAGATCAGGAACGCATGAACTGTAAATAGATGAACAGCTTTATAAAAGATGCACATTAAATATCTTGCCAGTCAATTAGGTGTTGCATTAGGGAGATAATGTCTAGAAAGCGTATGCAACTACCGTAGCTTCGGCACTCATAAAAACAATAGGCTTCTAAATACAAAACTTCTGTATAATGTTTACATCAAAAATCCTAACAAATATCTCAAAGACAATCATATATGAAATATTCAACCTTAGCTCTTCCAACAGTTCCGTTCTTCTGGTGGGGCCGAAGTGGCAATGTGGACACGGTGTCACCCATACCACTCTTCGTTCTCTGCTAGATCAGTGTACCATCATCTCCAGTTTCCATGTACTCATCGGACGTTGGTGGATTTCACTGCTTTCCTTAACCTCCTCAACCTGGTATGTTTTTCAAGGACTAGGCTTTTAAAAAGACAGTTTAGATATCCCAAAATTCCAATTTTTTTTTCATATGGCAAAGAGGACGTTGCAAGCATTGACAATGAAGTACAAAAGGCTTATATTTTTCGAAACTTCTGCAAACAACGTTTACTTCATTAAAACTTCCTACCGCTTACTATATTCCCCATTAGTCGCAATGCATTCCTTTCCAATTTTCTCCGTAACACTGTCATTTACATCTCAATTTGTTCTCTAGGACTTGTACAGACGTAATGTAATTGATATGTAATGTAGAAAAGACGTAAATGTTAATTTCATGCCACCCAAATCATTCTTAATATACACCGAAGTTTCGCAAAAATAATTTTGACATCTCAATCGTGAATTAAGATGCCGACATTGACACTCGAAAGATAAGCAGCGGCAAGCAGTCGAATCATAACATTTAGCTATAATTTTAGTTATGGCGAATGTATGGCAGAGGATATCCAAGTGCCGTTTCATACAGAAAAATCTATCCATAAAAAGCAATTACAGGTAATACCGCATTTCAGCAAACAGTTGATAAAAACCAAACACTTGATCGGCTATATCATTCATAAACCAAGTTTTAACAAGAATTATGGCGTGGTAGGAAAATCATTATCACATAGAGGTTAAAGAAAGTAAAGAATAAGAAACTGTCTGTCGTTTTTTATCTCATTTATTTCAGTATATCACAGATTGGAAGTTTGATTATTCACATAACATAGCATAAAATACATATATGTTTAAACTTATCCAGTAAAGCTGTATTATCAAATATCTCCAAATACTGGGTTCTTTAATTTCAAATCTGCAAAAAATGTATTCATGTAATTAAGACCTGTATTTTAAGTACGATCATTTCATGTGTAACGATAAAATTAAAAATTTTAGAGATATATAAATAATTATGTTGACTGGATTCGTCAATCACAATTAAAATATTACTAAATTCTAAACGGTAAGCACTTCTTATTGAATTGTAAAACAGTAAGCAACTTTGAACAAAGAAAGACAAAGCTTTCCCATACCTTTAACTCTTTGTACGAATCACAATAATCAAGATTCGCTCAGTAACAATATTCAAATGAAACAAAAGGCCCATGGGCCTTAACGGTCATCTTACTATTAGTACAATACAACATATTCGTTTAAACATTTTAGCCTATTTGACCCCTGTAACCTTGATTGAAGATCAAGGTTATTCATTTGAACAAACTTAATGACCCTTCATCCCAGCATGTCACAGACCCAATGTCAGGTTTCTAGGCCTCTTAATTATTCACAAGAAGTTATTTAAAGATTTTAGCAGTTTTGATCCCTGTGACTTTGAATGAAGTTTAAGGTCCTTCAAGTTTAAGGTCCTTCATTTGAAAAAACTTAGTAGCCCTTCATACATGGGCCTTTTGGTTCTTAAGAAGAAGTCGTTTAAAGATTTTATCCAATTTGACCCCAGTGACCTTGAATGAAGGTCAAAGTCATAATTTTAACAAACTTGGTAGCCCTTCATCCAAGCATGCTGCAGGCCAAATACGAGTATTCTGGGCCTTTCGGTTCTTGAGAAGAAGTCGTTTAAAGATTTGAGCCTATTTATCCTATGTGACCTTGAAGGGAGGTCAAGGTCCTTCATTTGATCAAACTTGGTAGCCCTTCATCCCAGCATGCTACAGGCCAAATATCAGTACCCTAGGCCTTCTGGGTCTTTCGAAGAAATCGTTTAAAGATTTTAGTCTTTTTGATCCCTGTGACCTTGAATGAAGGTCAAGGTCTTTCATTTGAACAAACTGGGTAGCACTTCATCCAAGCATGCTACAGGCAAAATATCAGTACCCTGGGCCTTTTTGTTATTGAGAAGAAGTCGTTTGAATGAAAAGTTTACGCACGGGACACGGCCAAAGGCGCACGGCGCACGACGACGGACGGTGCATTATGACAATAGGTCATCCTGGCCCTTCGGGTCAGATGACCTAAAAAAACTCACAAAATTAGCCTCATTTCAGAATGATATAACAAACTGAAAAATTCAATAGATGTTTTACGGTTCACATCAGAAATTTTCTACTTTTCTATATTAGAATCATAATAAACGTTTGTGCGAACGTTATACCTACTGCATATAGCAAATGTATAGCCTAAATCATTAAGTTTAGCATAAAAAGTTATCTAGTACGAAAAAAAATAAACGACTTAAATTTAAAAAGCATCTCAATCATCGGTCCGATATAAATACAAATACAAACAAAAACACAGCTTAATGTTTTACCAACTCATTTATACAGTATACCAGTTTTATGACTGTGAGAAAGATCACTGATCATAGTCAATTATTGTAGGTTATCTATTGCACAGGTAACTAGCGTGCTTATTGGTCTCGCCACTTTGGATATAATGTTAAAGCCTATTTGACACAAGGCAATCAGGAAAATTTTACTCCATAAGATTGATCTCATATAGGTTATGATAGTAGAACCTAAACAAATCTAAGAATGACAGTAATTTTTCACCTAAAAAGTACTAGAATCAAAGGTAATATATTTTTCATAAATCCTCGTCTAGTGTTTCGATTCGCGCAATAATTGGAATCGGTTAACACTGATTCTAAAAATAAACTTACTATCAAGAGTTTTCGTCCCAAAGAAACCCAAACCGGTTTGAATATTATTTCTTTATTTTTGTACATGTGGCCATTTCAAATGGTGATTCAAATTAATTAATTGTGGCTTACTGTGTCAAAATTAATTATATTTCAATTTATTTTGAATTGAAACGAATGATTGAGAGGTAATAACGAGTAAATGATGAATAGATCTGAAACTAATTTGAAAGTGGTGAAAGTGAGCGTTCAAAATTAGAAAAATCAATTTAAGAATGGAAATTGTTGTGAGAGGCCTTCTGTGAAAGGAAAACATTGTTATTTATATGTCTATTGAATAATTTCTTTTTGGGGGATAAAAGACCTTCGGGGTAAGAAAAAAATCTGTCAAAAGTGAATTTTAACCTAAATTCTCAAAATTCCTGGGGTTTAGGCCATAAATATCAGAGCTCTATTAGATATTTTTTTCAATCTTTTCAAGTTTTGTGACTGATGCAAATAACAACTTGTCAAATTTCAGTTGAATCGAATGTGATCAACGTCGTCAAGAGTAGACATCAATGCATATTTTTAGATGTTTAACCCCAAAAAAACTGCTTTGACTATTATCTTTTTCCATGCAAGGAGTAACTTGTTTCAATTCAATCGGATCTGATAAACTTTGTGGACGCAAATGTTGACGCAACTGTCGCCGTCAACACAAAACCTTCGTCTTGCCTTCCTTGAGTATCCCCAGGAGACAGACAACACAGATTTCGACCTCTTTATATTCGTGATTCCATCGTAACCACGAAAACAAGAATGAATGCTTCTATATAAAAAAAAATCATGGCTTCTATATAAAAAAATCATGAAAACAGTATACAAATAATGTTGCTAAAATAAATAATATACACGAATGCTTCACAAGAATAATGCTTTCTTAAATAAACTTTAAATAGTATATCGACTAATATGTTTATATGAAATATCACAGTCTTACTCAAGTCATTTAATCACATATTTATGTCAAGAAATATTCCATGTGTCCTTTCAGAAAAGCATGACATACCCATATAGCTACATACATGGCTGTATATACAGATTAATCACCACTAGTTAACTACGAAACAACGCCTTGTTAACAAGCTCCACGTGTCGGCTTCCTTACTGGAATTGGAAGCGAGGAAACATTATGTCCGGACAAACGCGGGGATTGATGGTTAATTCCTACATGTAAGTGGGATAAATCACAATTTGTACCTTCTGCCTTTAGTCTGTCCCTTCGGGCACCTGTTGGGACAGTCTATAAAAGGCAGTGATAAATATATGGGCGGAAGTCGCCTACGGTACCATCCTACCCGTATCCGTCACACATCCCACTGTAGACCGGCACTTAAGTCCATTACTGCTTCCTTACACAACATGTGTAAATCAATTAACACTAATTAAGATCACGCGGCCTTCTTCTGCTAAATATCACTGGAGGAACTTTTACAGATAACGCGGCAAAGACTAATGAAATCTAACTAGAGAAATGCAGCAAACGGTCGGCGTAGAAGGTCAAACGCCGTTGATGCTTTTTGGGTACTATCGTAGACAGTCACGATCAGTCAAATAATAGTGTTATATATAGAAGACTAATCTCGTAAATGACAGCTTCCAGACTCTCGTGTCCACACATGGCGCAAATCTGTGTCCATCATCCCAATCAGGGACGAACAAGACTCCCCTTGGGTCAAGCGATGCCGACATAATAGAAGTACTTAATTATAATACGGACAGCGCTAATTAGCAGGTGTTCTGTAGTCAGTAAACACCACATCAGTTAGAAACGCCGTCGCGAAAACAAATCCATCGAAAAGTGTCAATTCAGACATCATGTGCTGTAACCAGTCACCAATTGTGCGATAAATAAAACTGATCTATTATTGTCATTTAACGTTCTCATCCTTGAAGGACGGATGTACCTTACGATTTGCAATTCAAAACAAACGTTTGATTACATCTCAAGTAACAAGTCATGAGGTTATATAAATATCAATGTGTATGGAAATAAATAACGAATAAATAACCTAACAAACAAATCTCTCCCGAGAAACAGTAATTACACTTACTAGTAAAATGAAAGATCTCATTGAGAAGCAATTCTTAGTTTCTAGCCAATAAAAAATCACCAATATTTACCTTGCTTTTCTCCCTGACCTTATAACCCTATAAAAATCTTGAAATATATGTAAGGTACTTGAACCTTGTGGCAGTTCACATACATGTTCCTGAACGTTTTGGGCGATTTCAAGAATTTTAGAAAGCTCAGTGGATATTAGAATTAAAAGAAAAAATACGTATAACGATATTTCGTGCAGATAGTTTCATACTCATCTCTTGTTGTCGAAAGGTGTACATATATTACACTGAACAAGTAAATATTAACTAGAAGAAATACTAGATAGACATTGGGACATATGCGACCGAAAAAAAATTAAGCGTTGTACACATTGATTTAAGACCATATTGGTTCCTTGTTTGAAGACAACACAAGAACTCCTGAAATACCAACAACCAAAGTCGTCCTGCATTATTGAAAAACACAAAATGTTGAATAATACCTGTATTATTGGGCCAGTAACAATAATATTATGGGTAATCACAATGATATCAGCGACTTTTTTTGACTAATGTTGATAACCAACACCATTAACTGAATAACCCTACTAAAGGTCAGACACGAGGAATGTGTGAGGTATATGACCTTTTATCAATAAAGCTAATTACCCCTGTAGATGAATACGTTAGGTCAATGTATCGTTACCAGAATACATTTAGGTCAATGTATCGTTACCAGAATACGTTAGGTCAATGTATCGTTACCACAATACATTTAGGTCAATGTATCGTTACCACAATACATTTAGGTCAATGGATTGTTATAGGTCGTTGTGACACAAAACTATATTTATCTAGATTTGGTTAAAAAGGAATGTTTTTCATAAATAAAGAATGAGACATATCAAATTACGTCCGTATATCGGACAGACGACACATGCACTCTGCTTTCATTATCTCTTTTTCTGTCACGTGGAGTTAAGTCTTAAAAGCGTCAAGGAAGCGTTCACATGTGTCCATTCCACAAACGCCTATTCTCACATAAAATAATGACACCGTCCATTTTTCATAGTCGTCTCCAGGTTATAATGAATTAAAACACACCTGGTGTGCCTGGTTCTCTCTTACAAAAATCAGTCTCTTCAATTTCTCTACAAAGATGGACTACAAGAACACTTGTTCACAACCACAAGGTCGGCCTCCGTGGTACACTTGTATCCGGATCAGAAATGGATACCGTTCTCGTGTCCTAGTCACACACCATGTTTCCATCAGTTCTTTGTAGCTATAGGAGCGGCCCTTAGTCTCTTTATATACTCCTGTCCCCATTCACGAAGTAAGCCCTTTTGAAGACAGAAGATAATTATTAAAATCACTAAACTCCTCAAAATTAAAATGGCTTAATAATTCCGATATCATTTAATGGGTAACAGACAACGAAAAAAGACTTACAAAGCATAATAGTTGTAAAAATTAGTTTTTAAAAATCAAATTTCTTTTAGAAAGTTTACAAAACGCAGAAACAAATGCAGAAACAAACGTGTATGAATAGCAATATTGAATTGTTCGTGTAGTCTATCAAGCTAGGAGGGTATCTTAATATAGTAAAGTCCACCTGCGCTAACGAATCGATTGGAATACTAATACAAGTTTATCGAATAAAGTTTGAGCTACGGTGATAAAATTGTGACAATTGTGTTGTAAGGACACATTAACGATTTACTAAATTGATTCTTATCATCATTGCCTGTTTCTATAAATCATGATAGCAATATATCAATACATTATTCCGTCTTTTAAAATACAGAGTTACCTCCCTTGCAGGTAAGGTATCTATTGTGACGTTATTATTGTGTGAGCCTTTCTCTGTAAAAATTGCTTGCAAACACATGATGTCACAACCAATACCTACCAGCAAGGGCAGATAATTTGTAGTATGCAAACACGACATAGTTTACCACCCACCCAGCTCTGGTGTCCGTTATTGATTTATGTTTTCTTTATATGGTGTCCAGTTTGGGATTTAGGATAAAAAGACTCAATCATAATATTCTGAAGGAAATTTAGAGTTGAAAATCGCTTATCAAGATCCGGTCGCGCAAATAAAGTCGAAACGCTATCAAAATTGACACTCGCTCTTACGAAAACAAGACATAGAATCAATTTTCATTAAACCGCTTTTGAATAAAACTAGAATTGTGTCAGTTAGAACGCGCTAATGTCAGGAATGATTGCTCCGTGTTATTTCTATGTATTACCAGTGGCGAAGACGTAAAAAAATGGTTGTTTTAGGCTTAGTACCAGACAGAAATTGAAACCTAGATGAATGTTATGCTGTCTCTAAGACGGACATCTGACAAAGAAGTAAATTATATCCAATCTCATTCATTTCTCCTTATGTGTATTATTTTAAGTATTAAGTTTTCTTTAATTGACCGTTTACGTCATAATCTCCAAAGAACGAAAAAAACATACATCAAATATTTCAATCCCTTTTATGGTAAACATTGAAGACATCTAGGTTGACATTTATTCCATACTTTTTCATCGATATCTGACTTAAGATTATTTGCATTCATTACAAGACTTTGATATCTGAAAGGAAACCATAGCAACTTGTCATTCTTAATACTACGAAAATTATTTAAAAACATTTGAATAACGAAATCACTGAAAGGTTTTTAATCAGTTGAATTCGTCTTTTATTTATCTATTTAACATTGTACCAATGGAACTAATTCATGTACCACATAATACCCGATAACGTTTGTGCGGGACTAGTATCTACATTGGTGATGGGAAGTAACTCCTTGTAATCTTCCTGTTGAAATGACGTTAGCGCGGGATAGCATCTTTTAGCGTCATTCCATCACCAATAGAAACAATATTCCGGCATCAACGTTATCAGTATCACTTGATATGTGAATTAGTCCCATTTTATTCCTTTCTGCATACCACTTCCATTTTCCTTATTTTAACTGTGCCATATTAGCAAGTAAAATAATAATGATTTAGTGGATTATCATTGTCACTATCAATGTGCTGTTAAGTAGGAATGAGTGTTACTCAAGGAACAACTGCAACAATCAAACATAATTATCATTGTCACTATCAATGTGCTGTTAAGTAGGAATGAGTGTTACTCAAGGAACAACTGCAACAATCAAACATAACAAGAAAACATCCTCAACCAATCATACGGCTCATCTGTTACATGGAGACGTGCATTTGAATCAGTTTGAAAGGATTATTATCGCTATAAAGATACGGTTAATAATCACAAAACATGATAACTCTTGCATACTTTCTTCCTGACTCAATAATTCACACTTGGTTTGTTGAAAATTTAGCATATTGTTTAAACGTTTTTTTATCTAAATAAAAAAAATAAAAAAAGAATTGAATGATTTTCTCGCCAATAAATGCATGAGTTACCATTGCATGTTACATAGGTATTGACAAATAGATAGTTTTGTAACAAATGTTAATAAACCACTTATCGTACAATGTTACATATACGAATGACATTATCATGAATTGAGGTAAGAGTAAAAATATATATTTCAGTATCAAAACGTATATAAAAAAGAGAAGAAAATATGGACCAATAACAAACAAATTAGTCCAAACCATTCAATATCACTTCAAAATCAATAATCTGATTACAATCATTTCTTCGTGCTTATTGTTACCCCATTGATTGTTTTTTCCCTCTAGACCTGTTGAGTATTTTACAGATTGTTTAACTACATAATTGATTTTTTTAAAGTTTTATCTTCTGCTTACAATATAATTAACTCACCTCTGAGTAGTTGAATGAACGTCCTAATTTACTAAACACTGGTCTCATCTCTTCGTCAGTATACAGGTACTTGGATATTTCTCCAGGCGGTGGCTAAGGGACACAAGATTTAATGACCATCGAATTACTTCTTTTGCTAGATTAATTGATTTAGATTAGAGTTGCCTCAAAAGTCACTGCGGTATTGTATGGAGGTTAGTTTTGATCTTTGAATATAGATGAGGAGAGCTAAGTATTCATGTGTCAAAAAGTAATCAGCAATTACAATCAGCCACCTCTACAAGGTGAACAATGCTGTGCTGATGTGTTTAGTTTCCACTAGTGTTAATAGACTGTGCATAACACACATTATATTACGCCTCATTCAAATTAGACTACACCATAATGGGTCGTCCTTCGTGGACTCGTCAGTATTGTGGTATTATGAAAATGTCTAACATATTAACAGCAAGAGGTATATGAAATGAAACTAAAAATGAACAAAACGAAATGCTGTAAAGTTTTTTTGGTTCGTAGATATTAACATTTGCTGATAATTTGATTAAATTCAAATTTTACCTTTCAATATAACTGAAGTACATGCTAATTCACGCAAACTTTCGTGAATTTACCTTGATCGCAAAATTCGCGAAAGTGAATCGTACGCAAGGAAGTGTGGTTTACATTAAGGAAAACGTACCAGCATAGATCTGCCTCGCAGTGTGGACACCCTCCTTACTAGGTACAGCATTGTGGTGGCAAGAATCTTGAGGTTCCTCTCTGCGACGTCTGTCAGGGGCTGTGACGATAAACCGTAGTCAACTGGCTTCATCAGCAGCTGTAATCAACAAATATAAACTCAACATCATCCTCAAAAACTCAAAAGAGCATTTTTGTTAACGGTAGAGTGTGTGTGACGATGACTGGCTAGGAATGATTTCTTTTCTCCTCAAAAAAACTGTTTCGATTTTTCATTCATTTGCAAGCTTGATTTTGTTATCATGCATAATTACACAATTATCTATCAGTAATAAAAACAGTCATATGCTTTGTATTCATACTGACAACTAAGTTTGTGGTATAATGTCTTTCCTAAATATATTTAAATGCTTTGAGATCGCACATGCCGTTAACCTGCTGAACCCCCAACTAAGTAAGCTTTTGAAACACTACAATGTATGGACGTTTAACTGTCGTCATCAAGGTTTTTATAGAAAACGTGCTGAGTATTGATCTTTCATGCTAAAAGAGTAATGATAATTGTAAATATATCTATTGTATTCCATCAAGACAATAAAGCCCGTTTGTGTCCTATGTAAATTGGTTTTGTTTTAGTGGATTTATAAGGTTTAACGTTCAATTAGCGGTCAGGGTCATTAAAACTTATATGTGCCGTATTTTTCACACAAACTGATCAAGATAATCTTTTAATATGTTATTCATCACCAAAAGTTACTAACATTTTGAAAATAACAGTACTTTCAATGCATTGGTTTTAATTTTACAATAAAAATAAGAACAGAAAATGATAATGCCAAAAATCATTATATAAAAAAATCATTATATATGCATCCATAGTGAAGCGAAATGAGTACCTACGGTCAGATCATGAAGCAAAATTGTGGTCAACAATTTCATTTCAAATTTTTACACAGTTATTAGTAATTGTAAAGTGATCTAAGTAAAATCAAAACATACATAAGGCAAAACAAAAAAAAAAACAACAAAAAAACCAAGAGGCCTAGTTGGGCCTGTATCGCTCACCTGGTTTGTAATGCCAAGTAATGTTCTGGATACAGGTTCATTGTTTCTTTGAAGGAATTTGAATATTTACCTCAAATTCCCCTATTGGGTCCCGCCCCTCCTGCCCCCGGGGGTCAGAACCAAAAGTCATACAAGTTCTAGCCCTGTTCCCCTTCTCCCAAGGATGTTTGTGGCAAAATTTGGTCACAATCCATCCAGAACTCTAGGACAAGTAGCGATTTATAGGGTTTACCTCTATTTCCCCTATTCAGCCCCGCCCCTCCTGCCCCCGGGGGCTTAGAGCCAATATTTATACAAGTTCTATTTCCCTTCCCCCTAGGATGTCTAAGGCCAAATTTGGTTCCAATCCATGCAGAACTCTAGGACAAGTAGCGATTTATAGGATTTACCTCTATTTCCCCTATTGGGCCCCGCCCTCCTGCCCAGGGGGCTCAGAGCCAAAATTTATAAAAGTTCTATTCCCCTTCCCCCAAGGATGTTTGTGGCTAAATTTGGTTCCAATCCATGCAGAACTTTAAGACAAGTAGCTATTTATAGGATTTACCTCTATCTCCCCTATTGGGTCCCGCCCCTTCGCCCCCAGGGGCTCAGAGCCAAAATTTATACAAGTTCTGTTCCCCTTCCCCCAAGGATGTTTGTGGCAAGATTTGGTTACAACCCATGCAGAACTCTTTGACTAGTAGCGATTTAAAGAAAATGTTGACGGCAGACGGACGGACGGACGACAAACGCCGCGCCCTGACATAAGCTCACCGGCCAGGTGAGCTAAAAAACATTTTACAGTACATAATTTCTGTGTTGTAACTAACGTTTATCAGACATTTGAAGCCATTTGAATGATTTTACTGCTTCTTATGGTTTTCAATAGATTAATGAAGAAAAATTATCATCCCAAAATTTTCGCCCGGTAACGTCACATATAACTTAAGGAAAGCCACTTTCCTTATATGAAATATGTTGCGGTGTGTGAATATCTGTATGTCCTAAGTGACTTCGTGGTGTGTCACCTCGTAATAGTGCTATCTCGCTGAAGCATGCCGTCGGAAACACCGAACAAGAACATTATACTGATACTTTTGTCTCAGTGTAATAGGTTTTTCTTTTCTTCAAAATTACATTTGTTCTGTCCGCACATTTATAACATTTTACAAGTAAGTTTAACACTTTCTACCAAAATAGGAGGTGTTATTAAACTCTCAGGGTATCAAATACACGATGCAGCTGTTGATTAACAATTTGTTTTTACCACACGTGGTAACGCATTCTGATTTGCTGACACGATGAACTTTGACCGAACTACGTCTTTCTCAGTGTCATGTCATCATTTGTCAACGTCATCAATAATCGAGTGACGTCATGCTATGCTGTGATCGCCGCTCGACGCCAAAACTGCTGTTGGATTGCGTACTTATCCTCGTCGTATTTCAATTGGCTAAAAGCGTTATACATTTAATTGTGGTAGAAACAGGTCACACGACTCGTGGTAGTTGGATATGGAATTTATTCCACACTCGTAAGATATTTTTTTAAAGTTACAAAAGACACGAGCTTTTAAAAAATAGCTCACTCGTGTGGAATAAATTCCATATCCAACAACCACTCGTTGTTTAACCTCTATAAACGACATATAATTCATATTTAACCGTACAGTGAAAGATACGTACAATGCTCGAGTAGACACTAAGTGAGTTGCAGAAAGTGCATGGTCATTTTAAAAACAAAGGATGACGCAACTATAGAACAGCACCATCACTGGTACTAGATCAATGTTCGTTACCATGAAGCATGAACCATGGCTGAACCAAAAGTACATAGAAGGTGTATAGATTTGCCGTGCAGCTAAATTGCTGGAAACGATTTGAAATTCATTCTGTCTCAACCGTCAAAATACATGAAATGAACTTCCTAAAGGAAAATTCATTTTACTGAGTACTTAACCTTACAATGCACAAGAGCAGAAGGCCTATAAATGTAATCATTTCGGAATAGGATTGCCTAAACAAGAATCAATTTATGATTCATATTTCCATCGGAAATATATACATCTTCTTTCACGGAGAAGAACCCATAGGATTCAAAAGAACCCTTGATGCCATTAACATGTGTTATTGAAAGTCTTACATACATATAATATATTGATATTCCGGTTGTGTTATTTATATTCTCCAACTTACATTTGAACGCAGATCCTGAAGTTAACGAGATGAGCAAACTATCAAGTGAGATAATGGACTATTTCCTGTCTATTTATCAATATTGTTATTAGCGTTTTGCCAGCATTCCTTCCTTAAAGGAATTATATCAATTGCGAGTGGCAGGATCGCACGAGGCAGGAAATATAAAACTTTTTTCTTTCAAAACCATATCTTCTCCACATAGTTATGGTATCGACCTAAATTTCTATTCCGAAGCATATAGTAATTGTACCAATGATATTGAATTAAACCATTTAATTTCGCCTATACGATATTTCGCGTTTGACTTACTTTCGACGTATTCGCGAATTTATAAATCTAAGGTTCTTTCTGACAATCCAGGGCTCCTTCTGAAAATCTAGGGCACTTTCTCACAATCCAGGGCTCTTTTTCACAATCTATGTCTTTTTCTCACAATACAGGGCTCTTTCTCACAACCTAGGTCTCTTTCTCACAATCATGCATTTTTATGATCACATACCTTTGATATCATTATTAACGAAATTACTCGAAAATATGTGTTTCTCGAATTACTCGTTCATCATTCATCAGAGAAGCGTCTATCACTCTAACTTACTGTTGTTACAAGACTCCTGGAGATGAAGATCCCCACAATGAGGAGGAAAGCTTCCGCGTCACCGATATTTGTTGTCCTGCCATTCTCCGTAAACTGTAGTCTATCCTGTTTAAAAGATAAAGGTGTGAATATCTAATTCTAATCAGCTATTCAGGTTTAGAAAAGTTTATTGTTCTGTAACTGAATGTGCACGTCTTTGGCGAACTTTGGCTATTTTCCATAGCAACCACAGTTAAGGTGATGTGAACATAGTCATGATCTGTGATAAATCTGTCAAAAATGCTACATTGAATTCCCTTTATAACAAATACATCTTCCGTATACTATTCAATGCACAAAATCAAATTTCTAAAGGAACAACATCATAACGAAAACTTTTTTTAATTATCTTTTAAAATGTTTTACCACGATTACTTTTTGTCATTTTAAACTCTTTAATGGGAATTCATTCCATTCCAATTTCCATGTTTGTTAGGATTTTATTTTATAGACAATTTATTCTTAAGAATGACGCAAAAATTCATATTTGATTTCTCTTAGATCAAGAAAAGACCAGCCAACAGATAGCCTTACCAATTCTGCTTGCCAGAAGTAACCATCAGGGAAGCGTTTTCCATTGCGAACTAGTTCGAAGACGGCTGACTTCCGGTGTGTACCTAACACTCCGGAGCTGGGCTGTAAAATGGTATGATATGTGTCACATTATACCCGACAGGATGTAACTGATGTAACAGAATGGTCAATCTGATTACCTGATGTCTGTACATTTACTTTACATCATTGGAACATTAATTTATGTAAAGTATCGGAGTGGAATCAAAGATCTGCTTCCTCAGATTTCTATAAATTCATTGCGTTAATATTTCATGAAAGGGCCTTTCAAAATAAATCAGTTAATATTTTCTGGTCAAAATATACGTTTGTAAAAGTGATAGATTAGTTTCATCAAAAATTAATAAACGTTGAACGTTCGCGTTATGTTAAAAAGCGATGCGTTATTTTGTTGTTTGCAAATAGCACCAGTCTGAAGTCACAAACGACACACTACATTACTGATCGGTTTGCATGGCTATACATTCGGAGGAATATGTTTAAGCCTTTGGGAGAAAACAAGCGAGTCGAGTGGGCGGTACACTGTATGCGCTTATAAATTATCATCCTCATTATCCATGATCAATTGTATTGAACGTAAAACAGAATAAAAGGTTCTATAAACATGCTGACACACACGATAAAATCAAGGTTACTCCATAAGCATTGCGATAGACTGACACATGAGTTCGTGTACATGCAATTGTACAATAAAGCTAAACTACACAATCATTTCATGTACGATCTTCATAAAAGAAAACTGTTTTATATAGACATCCAGATATTAGGAGGGCGGGTCTCGAACAGACGACAATTACTTATATTAATTGTCACACAGAGGTAAACATGCATATGCCGAAACTCATAGGAATACACGATATTTAGAACATGTCAAATTTTGCTGGTGGGAGTTGGGATATATAGCTTTACCGGTGTGGAGTTTCTAGATAAATATCCTCGATTTCATCCTAGATCCTAGGCTAAAAGGTGATCACGTGAGATGTAAAATGCTCGACTCCTTAAACCTGTGACAACAGGAGTCCCCAACAAGACGAGATAAATAGGGATTACTTGTGTGATCATGAAACATTGAAGCCCTCTCACCATGATTTCGGTGATGTGATAGACGAGGTTCTCCACCACATACTGTAGTTCCTGTAGCATCACATTGGTCTCTTTGTCTCCAGCCCTGTCACGGAGGAGGTTCGTCAGGTCGTAAGCCTGTGGACTCACGACGTCGGCAAGCACAGGATATATATTTCCGCTAGGCTGAAATCACGTCAAAAATATCAAAGGAGTCGTTACTACTAGATAATATACATGTACACCAGAAACAAAAAGTCTGAAAAAGACCAAAGATCAATTTTACGTCAAAGATTACTTTTCATGCTTTTAAAGAAATTTATATCGAAAATAGGTTGGCTAAACCACAATATAAGTTATGCAAAAAAGGAATTATGTTATCAACATTAGAAAGGGCACAACAGAGGCATATATATCATTCAGATATTAGACAAACATAGACGCTTACAAGATAACCGAAGGAACAAAAACACTCGTATATATGTTAAATACATCCATCTTTGATCATAAATCCATAAAAAGACGATATGTAGAACATAGAACGATAGTGATATACTGAATACCAATATTATGATACATTACTGCAGCAAACGTACTAACACAAAACTGTAATTTTAACGCATTCAAATAACGCAAAATTCATATGGAAAAGGTTTGCTCAATGATGAATTTAAGCATTCGTATAAATGCTACAAAATGAGCTTGGCATGACCATAGTTTAGGGTATGAACTTGCTACGGTTATCTCATAAATAAGGAAAATTTAAAGTGTTATTCAATTCTTTTGTCTTTAACGTCTCGCTAAAAAGATTTGAAATGGAAATAAATATGGACGATATATGATATGTTTTAGCATGAAACGTACGATGACACTATGATACCTGTTTGATAGAGTTTGAAATGCAATCTGAAGTCGCGCGATTAACTCATTTACCCTTGAAGACCCTTTAAACTCTTCTGCTTTATAGACTTGAACAGTTCACTATGGATTTACAGGGGTAAATGGGTTAGCTGTACTTCACCATGCAGTCGTCCTTCTTAGTGTTCATCAGTAAGGATAACTCACTATTGGAGGCGGCTAAAACCGCAAATATATCTAATACAAGTTTAAATCTATAATTACAGAAAAATGTATTTCCCCCCATTATATATATATATAATCACATGGACACGGTTTTTTTTTTAACTATTTATATATATATGAAGTAATTCTATTCTTTGTGTTCTGTGTGTCCTCTTTAAAGCTGGTGTGGTGTGTTGTTGTTGTAAAGTTGAGTATAAGTCAAATGCTGAGTTGTGGTTTCAGTACTTTATTCCGCATGGCAAAATATGGCCCAGTACTCATGGTCGAATACTGGGGGAGTGACACTATAAAATGGTTTCGGTGGCGTTTATATAGCATGTTTGTGTTGAGTAATATCTATAAATCAATGTTAATCACAGAGTCATTCTAAGTTACATCAAAATGCTGACCATTAGCAGACATGATACATCACAGTAGACAACATGTTACGCGACACGACGACAGGTCCCTAAGGCTGGGCCACATGTACAGACATGGACTACATACATGTACTGTTAAAACATATAATATGTATTTCAATGGTACAACTAATATATTTAAATTTAACTTTTCCATTATTATATCACATATACTTACATTAAGGTATATTCTATGTAAGGCAGCGACAATTTCTTTAAGGATGATTCCAAACAGAAAGACACTGCTAGGTCTGTTACCAACATTCTGTACAGGAAAACAAAAAATCAAGATGTTTCAGTAAAGTTATTTTTTATCGCCTTGTCATTAATAAATACAATCCACTTTCAATGAAGAATACAACCAAAATAGACAGACATAAAGTATACTTCTACATGACAGATGTTGACAAAATTATCACACTAATGCTTTTTTTCTAACAAATGTCCAGAGACAAAAATATTTCTTCCCAATAAATGTTACGATGTGTAAAATTCTAATGTTAAGTTTGGTAAGAATGATCTATTGAATTACAGAATTCGGTAAACAAATTGTCAAAACCCAAAGGAAACAAAACACTGGTCATAAAGTTAAACATGCTAACAATTCACAAAGATTAGTATTTTCTCAGATTCATGCCAACATAGTTGATGAGTTGTCAACGAATATGGTAACATAGACTTAGCCAAACAGGTACAAATAGGAAAGCTTAAGTGTTGATTTGAGCAGACATTTTGAAAAGTTATCTAAATAGAACGCGACGTTTCGGAAGTGAAAGCGTTGTCTGATTTATCGCGTCACACACATATATATGTCACACAATTATATAGGCCACACAGGGACTAAGTCACATTATCAAATGAGGACGAAAACAAAGTCACAAATATGATGTGGTATTTGCAGTATATTTGTTTTGTTACGTAGTCACCGTTCCACTGTCAGATATTGAGTCTAAAATGTATTTAAGGTTAAAGGATTAGTCGTACAGCGACAATGTCCTGTACCACTTTTATCAAATCTCGCATGTTATGTAACAGTTAATAATACCATGTACTTAGGATTCCTAGATTTCTGATATAAAATTTTAAAACTTCCCCATCTTGTGTACAGAAGTAAAGCGTATGTAAGGATAAATTACAGACAATTAATCATCAGTCCCATAAAACCTAAATACAAATAGTATTCCAGTGGCACCACAATTAGCGTAAATCATCCCAAAATATTATATTGTAATGGAAGTCATATGAGCGATTAGATAAATGGAGCAATTTTAAGTAGAATGCATTCGTCAGAACACAGCGCTCTGTGGTGTATGGCAACACATTTACTTTTACAGTGCAAGAGAATAGCAATTAATGCTTTATCATAAACAAACCATTGATCAAAGTGAGGAATGTTTCTTAAGGAAAGATATAATCAATACAAAAGAAAGACTTTAAACAGAATGATATACGAATATTTCAAAATAATATTAGTAAATGTTATATCGAAAAGCTTAGAGCGTTGTGAATAAAAGCAGTAAAATCAATTAGTTAAGACTTCAGATTTTATTTATTAGTGAATATGCACGCGGCATTGCAATGTGTTCAAAAACAGGAAACGTTAGTAATTGTTATTAAATTCGATTGCTTCAATTTACGCATAAACAAGAGATCGATAATGGCGATAAACACGTGGATTGAATGATTCCAAACCAAAGATGATAAAGAAATGGATGTTTTAGTTAATATGCTTACAAACAAAATGGTATACTCTCCAATTTCAAAACGAAATCTTGAATTGGTTGTGACCCGATTTTTAAAGAGCTCAGTGCATTTTCAACATTTTAGCACGAATTGCAGCTATGTGAGTTATGATACACCAATACTCCAACAGGGGCAGTTCCTATAACAGCTAATACAGAAGGAAGGACGAATCGCTCTTGGATTTGCCTTTGGAGGACTCCTTGTCTGTTTAAATGTAGGTCAGATGTAGCTGAGAACCAATCCAAATTGAGTGTACTACAACTAGTCACTCGCTATCGTCAATCAGGTCAAGTACCATTTACGATAATTTATCGCTCATCATGTAATCAATCGAGGTACAACCACAAAAAAATTCACCCTTTCGTTACTAAAAAGTATTTACTGAAAGTCCATGGCAATGTCCTAAAGACTCATAAGAGTATTATGGGTTACTGAAGATATATCAAATATTAATATTAATTTCAATTAATCACGTTTCGGAAAGTATATCGAACATGTTTTTAAGCAATGTACATTACCGCCATTTTTGTTTACCTATCAAGCAATTGATCCCAAACAAGTGCGCTTAAATCCTAAATACACAAAGAACGAATTACTCGACAAACACTGTATCCGTATAAATTTTCATTCAAGTCTTTTATGGCTTTCAAACATCCAAAACTTACTGTAAAATGTCAACTTCTTTACACTCTAGTCTTTACTACAAAATGTCAAAAACTTAATTAACCAACAAATGTCAGCTAGTAGTAAAAACGATTTTTTCTATCAAACAATCAAACCATGAATGTGATTAATTTTGTCAAAAAGTTGACAGCAAATGTTAACGCTGTTGCCATTTTTGCGAAAACTCATCACCTTACTCAGAAAGTGGGCCTCAACTTCCTTAACTATCATCAAAGGCAAAATGGTCAAACTATTTAGACTTAAATTTATCTTTACAACCAAATGTAAATGTCAAAAAGCAACAACAAAGCAGTCTGAACTGCCTCTAAACTGCAAATTGAAAACTGTTCATGAAAATAATATACATTACATAATTTACATATTTTTTCACTTATCTTGTCATTCAAATCAGGGCCCCAAGCCTCAAAAACATCATAAACTTTATCCAGATTAAGTGTGAACTTTTGCGTTACCCAATCAGTTATATCAAATGCCCCCCTCCCTCACTTCAACAAAAACAAACTACAATGTACTCCCCGTCACTTCAACAAAAACAAACTAAAAGCTACCCACACACCTTATATAAATACAAATGAAGTTATATTGCTTTCAGCTAATTAAATTCTCTTTTTGAATGTCTCCACTAAAAGCACCAAGCATCACGTAACCAAACTCTACCGCAATCCCCACGAGACTACGTAAAACCTCAGGCTACAGGCAAATTTAGACTAACGTTAAGGTTCCTCGGTTAATGCATCTTACATCAAAGACATCTCAAGGACAATTCAATGAATACACAACTATTTCTGAATTATTCATTATTATGCTTACCACTAACAGTGGGGTGTGTTAAAAGTATCTATGTACGGAGGCCCAAACAATCATGTGTCTTCCTCATTGTCATTAATTTAGATTTCAGGCTTTACTCTAAGCAAAGATTTAGGCTACTGTTGTGAACTGAACGAGTCAGAAATGAAGTGGCTTAAACAAAAGGTGAACTTAAACCACATGTGGGCAGTAATACCGTCCTAAATGGAAATTCTATGTACATTCTATACATTTATAAAATGTTAAAGCAACACGATTGTTTCTTTCTTTACATAATAAGCCATTTTAAACAAAAGATAAACTCCTATGGGCAATTATAATCTTGAGCAATCGAAAGCATTTCTTTGTTATGTTGTACATTAAATGTAATTGTTCTTTTTGTAAGTAAGTTAGTTACTGGTTAACCAATAATATGACTGTTATTTATTGTCTATTACATGATGTATTAGGCTTGTCTCACTGACTAAAGTCAGTGTTCTGTCAGCATTAGTAATAATGTTGTGGTAAATGTACTAGTAGTCCGATAAACCTGTCTATATTAATGGGTTTTTTTTTCATTTTTTTTTCCTAATATATATTAGGCAAAAAAAGTCTAATGATATAGACAGGTTTAGCGGACTAAAGTACTAGTAAAGAATATGATTGTAGAGGTAACATTATAGACCAGGTGTAAGTGAAGAATAGATAATACTAGTGAAGGTCAGGTATAAGTATATAGTACTTTGATATGTACATGTTTATAATTAGTTGATGAATCAGTTTATAATTAATAAATGTAATAAATACTTCTATCCGTAATTATAATGCTATTAGTTAGTGTAGTACTGATCCAAATTATTCTGCTCTTCTATTATTTTTTTATATTGGCCCTTGAGTCGATGACTCGGCTCTCAGCTAACGAGCTGATGACTTTGAGTCATTGCAAGGTCAATTAGAAAGAGGACAGAATGGCAGAGTAATTTGTAGTATTGAAGTGCAGGTATTAGAGAAAAGGAGAAATTGTTTAGTGGTTTAAAAGTTTACTATATGTACAAGTTAGTACAGTTAATAGTTTAGTAAAGGTATTAATGTAGTAGTCATATATGTACAAGTTAGTACAGTTAATAGTTCAGTAAAGGTATTAATGTAAGTAGTTTAGTAGTAGTCATATATCTACAAGTTAGTACAGTTAATAGTTTAGTAAAGGTATTAATGTAGTAGTCATATATGTACAAGTTAGTACAGTTAATAGTTTAGTAAAGGTATTAATGTAGTAGTCATATATGTACAAGTTAGTACAGTTAATAGTTTAGTAAAGGTATTAATGTAGTAGTCATATATGTACAAGTTAGTACAGTTAATAGTTTAGTAAAGGTATTAATGTAGTAGTCATATATGTACAAGTTAGTACAGTTAATAGTTTAGTAAAGGTATTAATGTAGTAGTCATATATGTACAAGTTAGTACAGTTAATAGTTTAGTAAAGGTATTAATGTAGTAGTCATATATGTACAAGTTAGTACAGTTAATAGTTTAGTAAAGGTATTAATGTAGTAGTCATATATGTACAAGTTAGTACAGTTAATAGTTTAGTAAAGGTATTAATGTAGTAGTCATATATGTACAAGTTAGTACGTTAATAGTTTAGTAAAGGTATTAATGTAGTATCAAGTAGTTAGTACATTAATAGTTAGTATGTTAGTACAGTTTAGTTAGTAATTAGTCAGTAGTAATAGTTTAGTAAGTAGTATTTAATGTAGTAGTCATATATGTACAAGTTAGTACAGTTAATAGTTTAGTAAAGGTATTAATGTAGTAGTCATATATGTACAAGTTAGTACAGTTAATAGTTTAGTAAAGGTATTAATGTAGTAGTCATATATGTACAAGTTAGTACAGTTAATAGTTTAGTAAAGGTATTAATGTAGTAGTCATATATATGTACAAGTTAGTACAGTTAATAGTTTAGTAAAGGTATTAATGTAGTAGTCATATATATGTACAAGTTAGTACAGTTAATAGTTCAGTAAAGGTATTAATGTAGTAGTCATATATGTACAAGTTAGTACAGTTAATAGTTTAGTAAAGGTATTAATGTAGTAGCGGTATTCATCAAGTTATTGTTTAATTAGGATAATGAAAATATAATCACGGAAACAAATTACAAATCCTTAAAATAGAATAAGGAGCTTCAAGAAGAATGAAAAACATTAGAGTTTAGTAAATAAACTTCAATTGTGTTAATGTTAAAACAACAAAAATTGTGAGCTGTGAATTAAGGAGTGTACTTTAAGTGACTAGAAGGAGAGAACTTTGCCCTATAGACATACATACCCTTCGATTCTCAATATGATAGCATTGTTTTATATACCATAATGTACTGTAAAAGATCTATATAATACACTGTAATTAATGTTGTTTTTTTCATAAAATTCAAAGAATGTCTTTTAGAAATTATAAATTTTCCATGTACAAAATGTACAATTAACAAAAAATTCTGAATCTTTATTTTTATCTGCAAATTTTTTAAAAAGTTTCAAATGTGTTTTTCTTGCTATAGTTCTCTCCCCTTGTTAGTGAGTTAGTCTACCTTTCGGGCTGCAGCCCTAAGAATAGCTATAAACCATGCAGCGTAAGCTATGTGTCGAAACCTTCTGAGCGCTTCTGAAAAACAGAAGAAAAAAAAATTAGACAAATTGTTAGCTGAAAAAACATAGAATCTTTTAATCAATTCCTTGTATAAAATGAATCATAATCTGGTGCAAAAGGGCAAAAAATATAACTCCATCACTTAAGATTGATATCTTTACAAAATATTGTAAATAGTGCTGAGCTTCAAATGGATTCAAAAGTGAATAGGAAATGAATATAAACAATTGTAAACAATAGAAAAAATTACTTGTCAGAATAATAAACATTTTAAGTATTTTATGGCAAAGTACAGAAAAAACTTCAAAAACACCCTTCTTCACAACCAAAAATATGAGTCTGAGACATGATTATGATAGATGTTACTTACTAGGCCCAGGAAAGGCGTGTTTGGTAAAGGGCTTTACCGCTCGTTTGGTGGCTGTGTCAGGGATGGAAAACAAATACATGTTAATTACAAAGTAAACTGAATAGTATTTCTAATCAATTATTGCAGTTATATGATAAATTAAATATTTTAGATATCATTGATTACAACTGGTTGTGTAGTTAGTGGATAATGATTCCAATACTTCTACAATAAATTCTCCAGTTTTCAATTTTGATAATTGAAATGACTATTCACAATGGGAATCTTGTATTACATTCTTTACTTCAAGTCCTGACAGAGCTGCTCATGTATCTTTTGTAAAAGTTGCTTGTCAGTCAAAAAATGACACATTATAATCAATCTGTCTTGAACCAATGTTTAAGATTTGATGCTGAAACAATTAGCATACATGTCACTGAGGCAAGTGGTTCTGAAAATTGAATCTTCTGGTCCAGTTCATTTCTTGTGTCTTTTAATTCTAAAGGTCAAATTGATTACATTAAAATATAATTTTGCCCTAATGGTGTATAAAAATATGGTGACAATCTGTTTAAGCCTTTAGGAGGAGGAATGTTTCAATATCAATAGCTTAATTTTGCGATCGTGTCATTTCCATTCCATCACCGTCTAATGGTTTTCTGTTATAATGCACGTAATTTATTTGACATAAAAACACATTATCTTGTTTAAATCCATCAAACTGTCGTGGGAACCAATCACAGACAATAATGATGTGTCTTCTGTCAGACCTAAAATGCACCATATACCATATCCAACTTTAATAGCACTCGAATACAGAGACAAATGGGGTTGGAAAGTGTTTAGACCAATTATGGTATATATGGTAAGTAAAGTATTTTGTGATAATATGTAAAATTTGTTCCTATTTTTGGTGTCTCATAATCTGGATACCGCTGGACATCATAAATCTTTTAAACTTTTATACTATGGTATTGTATTGTGATTCTTTGATGTGCAACACTTAGATGAAATAATATTATACTGTTATATTGTATTGTTATAAGTCCTTGCCTATATTCGCAAGGGTTCTTTAATTGTTTTTGCTTTGTGTTTGATCACTTAATTTCATGTTTCACCTGGAGTTGCTCTAGGAGGGGATATTTAACTAGGACAATTCATTCATAGTTTTTAATAATCATAGAAACAATGGAGAAAAACAAAACTCAGAATAGAAGCCATGATTTATATGAAAACTCCTGAAAAGAATATGGAGAATAAGACTTAGAATTAAAAAGCAGATTTAAACTAAGGTTTTTTGCTCAGTCAATCAAAAACTGTAATTTTAAGTCAAAACTTGAGAAAGCCCTTAAACTTCATGTGATTATATCCTCTTAGAGCGGGGAGAATACTACAATGATCTGTTGAAATTCAGTTAATATTACTTAACAAATCACACATTCTATCGCATTTCATCACTTTATGTGTGATTGGCAGTTTTCAACCTTCATTATCCCAAGATAAAGTGCTTTAATATAAAGATAACGATGATTCCTAAAATCACTTAAGTTCATCAATATAATCACAGCACAAACTGTAACATAGCATAGAACAAACACCCATGGGTCTCAAATGATGTGTCAAATGATATATCAATTAACTTGTTTTCATACTTCAGTTATGCATTGAATTGTCTACATTTGGAAAATTTGGAAGGATAAATGCCAACTGGACAATGGCAAATCTTAATGAGCTTGTTAGGGCTTAATGTTGAATTTGCCATTGCCCAGTTGGCATTCATCTCCATAAAAGCAGTTCAATGCTTATATATTTTGAATTTACATTTGATAAAAAATTTTCTAAACCATCTCAAGAGATTTTGCACTTTAATATGAACTCAACAGGCATCTTCCATGATCACTGGCAAGACACCTGAGACGTTACAGTTGACAGGCATGCACTGAACAACGCCAGCAGTGTTTGACAAGGGTACATAACATTGTGGAAGGAATAATTTAAATATAATAAAAACACTGAGTGACACAGAATCTTGTCTATTGGTCAACCCAACAAACTACAGTTGCTGACCATTACCTACCTATAGGTGGTGGTGATAATGACCGCGGCCGAGATACTTGACCTTGGGCTGGTAGCATTACAGCTCTAGCTGGCTCCGGGGGACCTGTTGCTGCAACTTTTTTTTTTTTAAATATAGCAATTATTCTTACAAATATACAGCAAAATAAACATGTTTTCCTCTCTAAAATATGATATTGCAAAACTAAAATACAGAAAAAATATCTTTAAAAACTGCATAGCAATTGACACCAAAATCATAAATCTGTTTTAAAAAATACATAAAAGGAAATTCATTCTTTCTACAAAATCCATATTGCATTTGTTTTCTGTAAGGTTAATACTTGGAATAATTTTTGGCATTTCAGAAAGTTATCTGGCTTTGCATAATAAGTGTTGATCTTTACCAGAAATGGATCGTAAAATGCAATAATTAGAATCCTGTGTACCCCATAACCCCTATGGTTTACGGCCGACCTTACCATGCAGACTTGGTTTAGAAGGCTTACTCCCCATGTCTACCTGTATGTGACGAACCCCAGGTGTACTGTTGTACCTTTATATGTAATGTACGTCGAGGGGGGAGGGGACGGAGGACCTAATGTAGCATGATTGTTGTTTATTCATACCTTAACAACATATCTAGTGTCATGTTTATACACGTACCTATCAATATTGGCTTAAGCTGTGTAATTCTTACCTTTTATTAACATTCACCTCCAAACATCACCTTTTTATCTACTGTAATAACTTTTTTTAGAATTTGACAAGGTTTCTTTCTTACTCGTTATTTTATTGCCTACTGCTACCTTTGTCATTTCATCTGTATTTGGTCTTCGAATCTAAATGTACCATTCTGGTCGTCATTGGATATCACCGTCACTGAATACTGATAGCAGTATGAAATGGTGCAATACTGTAATTTCAAATTACCAGGTAATTAACTACTGTTAGATGTCCCTGAATGACCATACATACACACGTCAATTGATTAATTTTCAATCAACATTTTGGACCATTAAGGACAATTGGTGGTGGAGGAATGTGATAATCCTGGAGAACAAGAGGTCCACAGGGCATGTATCACTCATCTTGTTTGTTATGCTGAGAAATGCTTTGAATAGAACTTCGGTAGTTTTTTCCTCAAAGATTTACTTCTATTTCCCTGTTGGGCCCTACTACTCCTGGCCCAGAGGGGTCTGAGCCAAGATTTAAACAAACTCTCTTCCTCTTTTCCCAAGGATGCCTCTGCTCAAATTTAGTAACAATCCATGCAGAGCTTAATATAACTAGTAGTGATTTAAATGAAATGTTGATGGACGGACAGACAAATGATTGACGCCATGCCATAGTATAAAGTTACTGGCTTTTATAATGTGCTAATATTGATGAAAGACATTAATGATATGATCAGAAACTGGTTGGTCTTCCAAAAACACTTAAGAAGTTTTAATTTAACTTACTTATGCAAAACCAGATTAATTTTTACTCATATCTGCTAAAATTATTTGAATGACATACCAATCAAACATTCAAAATATTGTTTAATATCTCTTATCAAAATTGAAATGCCATTTGTAATCCACGATGCTGAGGTTAATAAAATCTGCACACAAGTACAGAAGTAGTCAACTGATATTGATAGATAGGTGAAATTTAACTTATGCCAATCATCTATTAGACCTCTTGAATTTCTACTTGCTATGGAACTTAATAAATTGATGAATAAATACAATATTTGATTCTGCATTAAAAAAAGTAGTTCACTGACTTCTGCCATTATTACACATATAAGTTGAAGTTAGAGTTATAATTTCTTTGACTTAAAATACTCAAATTCTTTTTGTTGCAAGAGAAAGAAACACTTGTATTTTCATTACGTATTTAGAATTGTAAATGACTGTGTAATATTTCTCAAGAAATTATGCTAGAAATATCATTGTATTATCCTCTTTCAAAAGAGCAAATCATAAAGAGCATAAATCCATTAGGATATCAAACAATGAAATACAAAATTACAATGCAAAACATACAACATTAGAGTAATGTGTTAAGATCAGACATTGTGGAAGATGTTATAATTCATTATCAGGGAAAGATTTGCATCAAATGCCCAGGTGTCCTTACCTTATACCAAACAGATGACATCTCATATGATGATGAAGTAACAAACAAAAATTGTCCTTTACTGGGAGTCAGTCAGTTCAGTTATGATTGGTAAATATGGGTTATCTCCCCTGACTAATAATTTATCAATTTCATTCTTTGGCAGTCTTTTACTTAGTTTAACATCGTTATAGTCAGTTTTCTTTCCTAGTCTTAAGTCTTTTAAATTCTCAGGTTTACAAAAACAAATATTGGATAAAAAGTAAGTTCATAAAGCTATAATTGTAGGCAGCCTGGCTGTAACTGAAACATGGAAATTATGCCCCATCAATCAATCAATAAAACTAAAATGTTTCAGTGAAAATTATAGTATTACTGTAATTATTAATGATTGTCAACTGTATATTTGCCCAGCAGCCGGTATTCTTCAGATGACCTTTGAGGAGTAATTCACTCAGTATCAGACATGCTTTAAATAATAATTCACTCAGTATCAGACATGCTTTAAATAATTTTCCTCTAAGATATACTGTAGAGTATGAAAATTTGTGGATAATTCTTTTGAGTGAATTTTTAAAATATTGAAGGAAGACTGAGGATTCATTGTTGAGAAGATGGGAAGTATAGTGCTCTTTTTGTGTTCAAAATTTTAATGGTGTCTCATCTTCTGAAAGTCATTTTATAATGATACTGTTTTTGAGTCATTTTAATCCTAAATTCTACAAAGCGGCTGAAATCACATTCAATGAAAGCTAGGACAGGATGTCTGTGTTTAAATTTAACAAGCTTTAAATGTAATCCTTTGGTCACAAAGCTCTGCATCCAATCATTAGATTTCATGCTTTCATAGTTTAAATTCCAACATAGGTATACTTTTATAGAGGACAGGATGTATTTTTAATACATTGCTAAGCTGAAGTATACTAAACTATTATTGGAAACATATTTCTTCATTAATGTACGATTGAGTAGATTTGATTATGTACAAGGTAGAAATGAGGAGTGATCAGAGGTACACCATCCTATAAGAGCTATGCCTAGTGATTAATTTTCTGTTCACAAAGGTCTCTTTAAAATCAAAGTCATAAATAATGTATGCATCACCAGACTCTGAAATAAAATCTATTCGATCCATATTACTTTTGCAAGATTTGTTCCAAGGAAAAAACCAAAGATATTTCACAATATTGGAAGCTCTTCTATGGTGTGACGTACATTGTATATGAACTAAGACATCATTGAGTCAGTCTCGGAAGTTTGTAGGTATGTCGTTGCCAACGTCAATCGTCACTAAGTTTTGTAAACATCATAGAATAAAAGCCATCTATATCATGTCTGCATATTAAAGCCATATAAACCTTGTCTGCGAATGTCCTTTGCATAATTTTCTTTAGATCATTACTACATGATGAAACATGACGTGGTTTAAAGCACCTTATCAGACAATTTCAAGATAGAAAATGTTTTCGTCAGATGTTCATATTAACATTTCACTTTCATCTAATGGTATTTCAAGAGACCATTCCATTATGAATTTTTAAAACATTTAAATTACACATTTTATCGTCAACTTTGAAAATCAAATGTTTTATTTAAGTGCTAAGAGATGTATGTGAACAAAACAGAGTGATTAATTTTACTTTCAATTTGACATTACCTGGTAACAATAATAAGTGTCAAATATCACTGTATCTAACACACTGTTGTGGAGTCCTTACTTTGGAAATTTTACAAAGGTCGTTTTTTCTATGCCTGTATGATGTTGTCTCCATAGAACACTTTGGCCACTATATATATAAACCTACATGGTGCTGTGCTTCAGCTGGAGTCTTCTACCTAGTATTGTATATCATATCACACAGGAAACTTTAAGAGTACAATGGTCTAATGTGAAATATGTTTGATTAAAAACCCCCACCTATTACAAATTTGGCAGCCATCATTTAGGCTATGTCAATTTTTCAGGTGTCAAGCTGTGGAACTTATTGAAAAAAAGTCTAGTCTCAAAGTAGTTTTATTGGATAACGTGTTCAGCTGACAACACAACTATGACTTGTTAAGCTATTTCACAGATCCTGTGTTACAAATTATTTTAATCTCTTTGTTTTTTATACAAATTTCTTCATGGCCATCTAAAAATAGTACTGTACTAATTGGTGAAGGTTAAAGGAGTAATTGCCTTGTATGAAACAAATCTAAATGGTAGTTGGTGCATGTGGCTTTCTCTCTCAGTAACACTTTTAGATCACTAAGTGTATTGTGACATTCTCTAGCTTCAGTGACACATCACAACTTAGATTATTAGTGACAAAATACATTGCCCCAAAAATGTTTCAACTAAAAGTACCATAGCGTACAATGGCACTTGTCCTTAATCTGTAAATAATGAAATTTAATTGTCATGAAAAAGTCTTCAGGCATAAAATTGTGAAATAAGCCGTTGCGAAAAAATAAGTTGGTTTACAGTAATCAACACACCATATTCGACCCAATAAGCGCCCATGTCCTTATAAGTGTCCCTCCCCCTTTATGAGGCCTCAATTTCAATTGCCAAGGGATAAATCAAGACCAAAACTACACAAAACTATAAATTTGCAATAGTGTCGTCTTATTAGCACCTTTTCATTTTTTAAATTTATAAACACCCTGGGCACTTATTGGGTCGAATAAGGTAGTTTGATTTAATTTTTTTGAGCCTTGTAAGAGTCAGGGTCATTTAGGTTCTGAAGGTGGAGTAACCATGCTGTGAAAAACTGATTCAGCTTTTGTACGGTTCCATAGAAAACATTCCCGTGCATGTTTAGTGTGGCTTTGACTGGGAAATGAACATTATTTTTACTGAAACGGAATTTATTTTGAATACTTCCAATCATCAGAACATTTCCATGGTGATTACATGATCCATGTTAGATTCGACTTAAAACTCAAAGACATTCAATATTATCTAAATGTAACATTTTATTTTATCATGTTTTTAACTTCAAGTATATACAACCATATGCATTGTACAATGATTTCTATAACAAATATCCTATACCATTCATCAGAAATGGTTCTACCTATTAAAGCCATAAGAAAATCTGTAATTTTGGTTGACAGCAAAGAAAATGTGTAATTTCAAAGTGAGTGAAATAGTAAAAAAAAAATGTGTTTTTCACACATGATTTAAAAACTGATAGACATGGATTTATATTTCAACTTATCATTTATCAAAAGGTGCTCTTAAACTGATTGTTTTGTACAAACAGAAAATGTTTTTATTCAAATTTCTTTATCAAAATATGTATTTTTAACAATTAAATGTTAGTTTTTTTTGTTTTTTTTTTAAATGACTTTCTTCTTGAATTAGCTTTCTGCTGTAACACATTACTAACAGAAACATATTTTTCAATAATCATCATTCACAAAAAAGAACCTGATAATTGAATTTAACTTCTTCTTTTTGTTAATTACATAATGAAATTAATAACCCTTCAAATATTTCAAAATGAAAACACTTTCAAACTAGATATTTTATATTAGTTCTAACACACTAAGGGAGGGGGGGGGGCTTATTTGAGGAAGATGGTTTACTGATGATAGAATATTGTATAAAATAAGACACTGGATATGTCAAAAACGAATCACAATTGCAAATATTGACCCAAAATTTAATATTATAATTAAAATAAAAAATGTTTAATTAGAAGATTTGAGGATACAGTTATTTAAGCCTACAGTAATGATATAAAAATGCCTACCAGTATAATAAATTTATGTAAGTACAATTACTGTAATAGTATTTGTATGCTTTATTATCATAATACCCTTTTTAATTTCATAAATACATATATTTTCGTATCTACTATCTTTGTGATAGGAGCAATATCTACAAGATCATTTACCCTTCATATCCAATATATATATATCACAATTTTACAAGAAATATCACAGACACTTGGCAATTATAACATACATGTATATGAGTGTGTGGTGTTGCGATCACAATAATTAATATAGACATTTACACAAGCTTATATTTAAAAATATCTATCTACATCAATTCAGTTGGATTAAGTGATATTATTTTTCAAAGATTTAAAGAATATTTTTGAGAAAAAAACACCATTCCATATAGAAAGCTTAGGTATTTTATATAAACTTTTTTTCAAATATTTATCTAAAACATTTTACAATTAAACTTTCAATAAATTTGGAATGAACTCAAAAACTAAATTTGACAAGAAAACATTTTTCTTTAAATAGCACTTTTTCACATTTCACAAAACATATTTTTTATAATAATTATGTAATTATGTATTTGAAGGAAGAAAAAAAACTTTTAATAAATATTATTTGAGCAAAAATGATATCTGTAGTAAATGATGAATGTAAAATTAATTAAGGAACAAATTTTTTTTATTGCTTTACTTCACATAAGAAATGCACGTTTATTTTAAAACCTCGTCAATTTACTTATACATAAATTGTGTAGATGAAGTATGAACTAATTAAAAAAATGACTTAACAATGAATAAAACAGAAGAAACTGTGTAAACTTACTAATCTCAGTGTGCGAGTGGGTACAGTGAACTATAACAATATTATACAATAATAAATTATACCTTACATAACTTTAATAACTATTAAAATCATAATGGCAAGTACTACATACGTTGATAATTCTTTAATTATTATTATTTACTTTGCATAACTTAAAGAGTAATAATCAAGAAAACAGATTCCAATGAAATGTTATAGCCCAGTTTAAGTTGGTTGAATACTGACCATATACATACAAGTTAATGTCATTTTTTTATTATCATTTATTGATTTTTTTTTGTTGTATCTTATTATGATTTTCCTATATCTTTTATTCAAGTGACTGTTCCCTTAGAATGTTTTATATTTGTTTCTGAGATTATTCTCTTTAAAAGACAATTTTCCAAATTAAATCAGGTATAAAAACTGTTATAGGTATATAGTATAGGTAACTCAATTTTTCCCTCCCTTTTATAACACATCATACTGACATCCTCATTCGCTATCGTAAATGCCCAGTCACAGACAACCAAAGGTCTCCCGGAAATCATATGTTCCAAAACCAAGTGTTCGCTCTTATGGAAATAATCACATCAAAGAATCCTGATGCTTTTCCAAACAAAAATGGAGAAAATTCCAAAGTCAATAATGTCAAAGTTAAACAGTTCACAGAGTTTAAATATCAAGGCAAAGTTCAACAGTTCACAGAGTTTAAATATCAAGGCAAAGTTCAATCAGCATCAGGTCAAAGTTCAAAGTTCACTCAGTGGTAGACATAATAGTTGGAGCCATCGTCATGAGCATTGAAGTATCCGGGCAGGGTGTAACCTGAAAGTACAGAAAACATAGCTCAGGTCACGGCCCTCAAAACACACAGTGCAAAATGCTTCAAAAACTTCTATCAAAATCTTACAATTCAATTTTCTCATTCAAATTTGTAAATGATTTCATTTTGGCTTTTAGAAATAAATTGTAATCTATGAGAAAAAGGTCTTCTTTAAACAAATCTACTTTTTTTCTTCTTTTCTCTTTTACTTTTCATTCTTGCTTCCGTTTTTTTCCTTTCTTTCTTTTTTCATTAAATAGAAATTTTCATCAGTAACTTTCAATGATTTAATTCAATTAAGTTAAAACTATTTCAATTTTTCCTAAAATGAACAAAAAATTTTGATTTTGAAAAATATGAATTTGGAAGGGAGGTTTTCTGGAGCACCCTGCCCGTTACTGCAAAGCAAATAAATGTCAGTAGAGCACAACATGTAAACACTGGTAAAACATATACACATGCAATATTGTTAGTCGCAGTCAACATCTACATTATGTCACACAATACAGATATCTACAGCTTATGTCTAATATATAATGTCACATGTAAGTCTTCAGTCACTTAACAAAGGCATTGTGGTCTTCAATCACCAAACACCAGGAATTGTGGTCCACAAATGTATGAACAGTAACAAAACACTGAAAATGTTAGTAGGAACTCTCTGGCTTTGTGAATCACTGTTGCCTCCCCTATCCCACTTTGTAAATATGGTTGCCACCCCTATCCCACTTTGTGAATCACTGTTGCCTCCCCTATCCCACTTTGTGAATACTGTTGCCTCCCCTATCCCACTTTGTGAATCACTGTTGCCTCCCCTATCCCACTTTGTGAATCACTGTTGCCTCCCCTATCCCACTTTGTGAATCACTGTTGCCTCCCCTTTCCCACTTTGTAAATACTGTTGCCTCCCCTATCCCACTTTGTGAATACTGTTGCCTCCCCTATTTCACTTTGTGAATCACTGTTGCCTCCCCTTTCCCACTTTGTGAATACTGTTGCCTCCCCTATTTCACTTTGTGAATCACTGTTGCCTCCCCTTTCCCACTTTGTGAATACTGTTGCCTCCCCTATCCCACTTTGTGAATCACTGTTGCCTCCCCTATTCCACTTTGTGAATCACTGTTGCCTCCCCTTTCCCACTTTGTGAATCACTGTTGCCTCCCCTATCCCACTTTGTGAATCACTGTTCCTCCCCTATCCCACTTTGTGAATACTGTGCCCCTTGCCCACTAATCCCCTATCCCACTTTGTGAATATGTTGCCTCCCCTATCCCACTTTGTGAATACTGTTGCCTCCCTATCCCACTTTGTGAATCACTGTTGCCTCCCCTATCCCACTTTGTGAATACTGTTGCCTCCCCTATCCCACTTTGTGAATCACTGTTGCCTCCCCTATCCCACTTTGTGAATCACTGTTGCCTCCCCTTTCCCACTTTGTGAATCACTGTTGCCTCCCCTATCCCACTTTGTGAATCACTGTTGCCTCCCCTATCCCACTTTGTAATACTGTTGCCTCCCTTCCCACTTTGTGAATACTGTGCCTCCCCTATCCCACTTTGTGAATCACTGTTGCCTCCCTTCCCTTTGTGATCCCTCCCTATTCCACTTTGTGAATCACTGTTGCCTCCCCTATTCCACTTTGTGAATCACTGTTGCCTCCCTATTCCACTTTGTGAATCACTGTTGCCTCCCCTATCCCACTTTGTGAATCACTGTTGCCTCCCCTATCCCACTTTGTGAATCACTGTTGCCTCCCCATCCCACTTTGTGAATACTGTTGCCTCCCTATCCCACTTTGTGAATCACTGTTGCCTCCCCTATCCCACTTTGTGAATCACTGTTGCCTCCCCTTCCCACTTTGTGAATACTGTTGCCCTCCCTATTCCACTTTGTGAATCACTGTTTCCTCCCCTAATCCACTTTGTGAATCACTGTTGCCTCCCCTTTCCCACTTTGTGAATCACTGTTGCCTCCCCTATCCCACTTTGTGAATCACTGTTGCCTCCCTTTCCCACTTTGTGAATACTGTTCCTCCCTTTCCACTTTGTGAATACTGTTGCCTCCCCTATCCCACTTTGTGAATACTGTTGCCTCCCCTATCCCACTTTGTGAATCACTGTTGCCTCCCCTATTCCCACTTTGTGAATCACTGTTGCCTCCCCTATTCCACTTTGTGAATCACTGTTGCCTCCCCTATCACTTTGTGAATCTGTGCCTCCATCACTTTGTGAATCACTGTTGCCTCCCCTTTCCCACTTTGTGAATACTGTTGCCTCCCCTTTTCCCACTTTGTGAATCACTGTTTCCTCCCCTATTCCACTTTGTGAATCACTGTTTCCTCCCCTTTCCATTTGTGAATCACTGTTGCCTCCCCTTTCCCACTTTGTGAATACTGTTGCCTCCCCTATTCCACTTTGTGAATCACTGTTGCCTCCCCTATTCCCACTTTGTGAATCACTGTTGCCTCCCCTTTCCCACTTTGTGAATACTGTTGCCTCCCCTATTTCACTTTGTGAATCACTGTTGCCTCCCCGTTCCCCCTTTGTGAATACTGTTGCCTCCCCTATTCCACTTTGTGAATCACTGTTTCCTCCCCTATCCCACTTTGTGAATCACTGTTGCCTCCCCTTTCCCACTTTGTGAATACTGTTGCCTCCCCTATCCCACTTTGTGAATCACTGTTGCCTCCCCTATCCCACTTGATGAATAGTGTTAAAAGAACTCAAAGATTATACTTTATTTGAAGCCCTTTTTGGTTTGAAAGATCTTTTCAATTTATGCTCAAGTTACCATGGTAACTTGCAGGTTGAACTGTACGTGGGATACTTTGGTTTGAGTTTTCCCAGCAACACCTTGTTTTAAACAATTAACATTACTGTTCAAAAGGGACTGAAATACTTGATGATGCTGTGTAATCTATCTATGTCTATATCATAGGTTGAAAGGTATGGATATTTTGAAATTAAACTTTATTGATGCAAATGTAATCAAAGATAAAAATTTGAAATTAATGCACTATATGAAAAACAAAAGAAAGCTCCAACAAATACTATTTTCAAAATGCCAATCATGAGAATTGGCTTCGGATACATCACACACACTGATAGAGCTTTGATCGTCCTGATGACAAGACATTGATGGGAAATACCAACAACAGCCAATCCAACTCCAAACTCTACACAAGGAAGTGCAGTGTATTAGAAGTTCACATCAGAAATAATGATCAATTCAAATGTCATCATCTTTTATAAATAAAGGGAAAACATGGGATCAGAAAAAAACACCTGGACTTGTCAACTGAACAAAATTACAGGAACTTTATCAATTTATAAATTTCAGAAAGAACAAAGGTTGTAGAAAATTTCAAATTTTAATTGGTATTTGCATTTGAGTTAATGTAGAAACTGGATCTTTGTATGGTTTCTCATTTTGAACATGTAATTAATTTTACTAACAAGGGGATACAACTAACTGTCTATAAGGACAATGCTGATATATATTCCATTGTTATTCATGTTGAGGCACCTTTGAAGATACATAACATTGATCTCCTCCTTGCTCAATCGGAATTAATCAAAAACAAATAAAACAATAAATTCCTAAAATAGGAATTTTCTATTATTTGCCTTTTTAAGTAGCACTAAGTATCAATTTATCACAGAAAGGTCAATATACTTGTAATCAAATTTTTTAATATTGTTTACCAGAAATAAAAGCATTGACGTAAATTTCACCTGCTTTTTGCCAAAGGTTAATTCATTAACAAAAATCTGTTTTCGTTTGTAATGCTTAATACAAGCAGGTTCACATCAGGACACATTGGTGTCGACGGGAGTACAAGTTAAAGATCAGACAGAAAATATAGATGATTAAAGTAATAAAGGCTTCAGTCTTCTGTCTCTCTAAAAATATATATGTTTACATATTTACCAATTTCAAACATATTCATTGTTTACATAAAGAAAAATTTGCTTGATCTTTGAATTATGTTTTACTGCATTGCTTTGAGGTATCACATGATCAAGGAGCGCCCCCTGGTGATGTCAGATGTCTATGTAGATTAGTGTACTGTATTAGTACAGATGAAGTTCATCAGTGACAAATTGTCAGTACGACAGTTGTAATTTGGTAGATATTTTAGGAAAATGCATCAACTGTATAAATCAATGCTACAAATGTATATATGTAATGACAGTTCTTAACTCTGTTGAACAGACTTCATTAACACATATTTATCAAAGTTAATTAATGCCGTCACTCAACATTTCATTCTACCATTTCTTTTAAATCAAACAGAAAATTGTAATCCTTTCAGTACCATACCAACATGCAATAATTTCCATGTAAATCTAGTTCGAACCTCCAAGACATAATTCCAAATTGATCTAAAAAAGTAAAGCTGACAGCTCAACGATATGCGTTTCTAAATTTACATCACGAGCCCTTTCTTACTGACACATGTAATAACCTATTCAATAAAACACACAACCCGATACTTAGCTGTATCTAAGACTTTATATTTACATGATAAAGGACAGTCACCTTACTTAGAGCACTGGCAATCTTAATCTTACCACAGATCCAGATCTAGAAACATCAGCAAAAGGAGCACTGTACAACTACCTAACTGACAAAGGTGGTCCTCAGTTGACAGGTGTTGTCAATATCAATGTTATTTTCATGAAATACTATATTTGTTGGTTTAGTACCTTGTAGAACTTGTCTTCATTACTGGACACATTTGTTACTTTCAATATCATGTCAATTAAAATGTTAAAATAATAGCATTAAGGAGTAACCTAAGTAACAAAATTAATGTTTACCATGTAACAACAGTTACCTGTTAAGTTTTTAACAAGAAAACATCTGTCAGACATATAATACCGTTGCCTACATATATCAAATGAGCTAGGACGGGACAGGACAGGATTGGACTTTTAATGTTCCACATTTCATGGTGGAATCTCAATATTTGTTTCTGTGGTATGTTATTAATAAAATCTGTTACCTGTAAGTGAACGAGATCGGGTTATCTCAGTCGAGGGCTAAGATTTTGTAACATAATCCCAACCGAGGCGTTAGCCGAGGTTGGGATGTTACAAAATCTTAGCCCCGAGACTGAGATAACCCGATCTCGATCACTTACAGGTAACAGATTTTTTTCTCGCACCTCTAAGATATAACAAAACCCATCTATATACGCGTTCAGAGTGTAAAACTATCCCGTCTTGGGCCTCCTGGTTCAAAGCCGATTAACCATTACATCTGCGCTTCGATTTGGCAATCATTCCGCATAAAACTATAGTTCGGTTATATCAAAGACAAACGATGATCAATCGGTACATAGTGTTTCATAATTAAAAACAACAACCAAACAATGCATGGTAAATCACTGAATGCACATATTTCTAATAATATTGACTATCTGACGTTTGTGACGTCACCGGTTCAAGAGTTTGACGTCACATGCGCGGACTGTTACATGAATGGCGTAAAATTCCGCCAAAATTCGCGTAAAGGTACCAGACAGATCGGACGAGATAGAAAAATCTAGCACTGGGTATCATGTGAGATTTCCCTGTCCGAGGTGCGAGAAATATCAATCAATGTCTTAGCACATGTACATATCAGGCTAAATGTTGCTAAAGTTACATGTACAATGTATGACTTTATTTACATGTGCAATGTATGACTTTAGTTACATGTGCAATGTATGACTTTAGTTACAACTTATACTGTCAATGTATGACTTAGTTAATGTCAATGTATGACTTTACGACTTTAGTTACATGTGCAATGTATGACTTTAGTTACATTTCAAACAATGTATGACTTTAGTTACAAATCAGTCAGTATACTATTTATAGTTACATGTCAAACAATACATCACATGTCAGGTCAGTCAATATAAGGTGTGATGTTATAGTTACATACCATATGATATGTACTTATAGTTACAATATTATAACACTGTGAGAGTACTACAGTTACATGTTACACAACGTGTTACATTGTATTTTATGTATCAGGACAGACAGATCTATGTTAGAGATCAAAGAAAGTGAAAGCTTTAATATAATGCAGTGATGTCCATTAAAGCTGTTATATTATTAAAGAGACAGCAATACATACTTTAATCTGTATTCAAAAGAAAGTCATTCTGCTGTTTAGTGTAGAATAAATTAATTAAAATACGTTTCAGAGTCTTTATCTCCAAATGTCTTTGAAAACCTGAAAATATTTTTTTCATGCAAAGTTTGTAAGTCACCGCTTATATGTATACATCAATTATATTTGTAATAGACCTTTAGATCATTTGAATCCTTGTTGCGTGTTTAAAAATCAAAGAACTCTCCTTGTTTGAACTGTAACCTATGATAAATCAGGTTCATGTCAGAGTTTGTTATCAATAATGTCACACACAGCCAGTTCTAAGTCTTTTATGACTTTGGGACCATGCAGTCTAAATCATGTCAAGTCAACAATATAGCAAAGAGAAGTCAGTGAAAGTGGCTGGGAAGAAAATCACCCAACAAGCATTACCCAATCAAGGAAAGACAACTCCTGCAAATTGTCTCAACTTGCTATCAAACAGATGATTTTATTCCCACGCAATTAAAACAGAGTTCATATGGGATTGAGTAAATTTGTGTCTTGTGTTATGGAAATGTGACTTCTTAAAGATTTTTTTCCAGAAAAAATAATCATTTTAAGTTATTAATAATTTTGCAGAGCAAATGGAAATTGAGTATGATCAACTGCAAATATCTTTGTTTTAATGAAGTAAATAATTGCAATGGAATGGATGTAGCTATAATTTTTGGAATCAACTTTTTAAAATGTTTCCCCTTTGAACTCTGGATAATATAGAAATACTCTACCAAGGCATTTGATGCAAATCGCAGTATGGAGAGTTAGATCATTGGTAATAGATGGGCTGATAGTTAGCAAACTCACCCCGAACAGGGGTCATCGCCCTGGAAACGAAACAAAACAAATTATTAGTCAATAAGACAATAACATAATCAAGGTACAATATTTTGGCTGAAATTACAAGGTCATAAATGTATAACTTCAACATCAAACAGTGAAGAAAACTTAGCATCTTAGAGAGGTTTTTTTCAGTAATTGAATACATTTTCTATTTCATTCGGTCTATAATGTTGTTGTTGATATGATATTCCACATACAACTGATATCAGATAAGTCATTGTGCTAGGACCAAGGTCAGAGATCTGTATATTTCAAACAGATTCAATGCAAGGAATTTGGACTTAAGACCTATTCATGACCTTGAAACAACGAAAATATCTTTACATCTGTTACAAGACTAATAGGATGATATTAACAAGTTTAAAGTATATGATTTTTGTTAGGATATGAAAAATTATTCACTTTGTGAATCAAACAAACATTAAATATCCCAGGATACTACTAATGTACCTGATGGAGTTACTTTATCATTGTGACCCTCAACAAATAAATGCTCGAAAATATAATTTTTTACTCTTTGTTGATATTTACAATAACTTTAGAAATACTATTACAACAGATTTCAAATTACGAAAAAAAACAAGAGGCCCAGAGGGCCTGAAACTACTGTCACGGGTTATAATGACCTCAATATAAAAAAAATATGGAATTGTACTTAAAGCTACTCCGAAAGCTTAGTGCACATTTTCTTCTTTCTTTTTAATAAAATATCTGTATTTTTGTTTTGTTTTGTTTTTAAGTTAAAAGTAAGATTCAGTCTCAGAAAATATCTCGGTATCAAATCGGTTTTTTACACTTAAATTAATTCTATGAATTTTAAAATTTTTATAGCACTTTGGTAAAACAAATATTTAAAATATCTTTAAATAAGCATCAGCATTACTACCACCACAATCTTCTGTCACATCATTTGGTGTAGGCCTGTGTAGTTTGGTAATATTCAAAGGAGAAATAAGGTTGCTGGATAAAGTGCTGACAAAAATTCTAAAAAAACCTTTTTTTTTTAAATGTCTAAAAAAAGCAATAGTGAATTTGGCCTTGACCTGAAGAAACTGATTCTTAGAAGTTGTTCACAATAGTTTTACTTTTAGTAACTATGCGGTTTGGTGGAAAAATGAAATAGCACTTTGGGCAATGTCAATTTATTTCTTAAAATATATTACAATTTTAAAGTAACAATGACCTTAGTTTGACCTTGGACACCCATGGAAAAATAGTTTTTTTTATTTAATCCCCCGTGACATAGACTTTTCACAATTATGTGCATTTTTGTGTATATCAATTAGAAAAATAAATCTGTGAGAGCTAGGAAGATTAAAATTTCTAAAACTAGCAGTATTGACTTTGATATGATAAACCCTGAAACTTGTTCAACAGATTGTCATCTTCTAAAAGTTTGAAAATACTTCCTTAAAAGAATGAAGTCATTAAAGTAAGAAAGAGATGAAAGACAGATCAAAGGACAGATGACATATCAATTTAGGACAGATCAAAGGACAGATGACATATCAATTTAGGACAGATCACAGGAAAGAAGGACAGATGAACAGAAGGAGAGGTCAAAGTGTAAACATATCAATTACTGTAAGAAGAGACAGAAAGAGAGGAAAACTATATTTAGAAGTCTCCTATCATTTGAGTCAGTGGTACATGTAGAGGACTAATTAAAGTTCCATGTCCAGTGATGGCAAACTTGGAGGTGTTAGGAAAGACTAATAGTTCAACACCCTAATAAGGAGTGCAGGACATACCCAATTGGTCCAGGTGGTAGACCTGATGTAGCTCTGTAGAATTTATACAACAAAGAAAAATAAAATAATATTTCAATCAGATATTCCATATTATCCAATACCAAAATCATTAGTGAAAGATTCAAAGGGCCTGTATTACTCACCTAGCTTTAATAGACCAGAAATGCATTTTGAGTATTTCCTCAAAGGATTTTGAAGAATTTGCCGCATTTCTCTCATTGGGGTCCATCCCTCTGGCGATTCAGTGTTCAAGACCCATAGTTTATATAAATTTGATTCCAAAATCATTCATGGATGTTAAGATATGCTACAGCAGCGGAAAGATTTTAAAGATTTTTCTAAATATCCCCTACTAGGCACGACAAATATGATCAAGGTGAAATATCAGCCTAAAACCACAAGTAATATAAAATGGGTCTGTTTAACTCAAGAATGATGCAGACAAAATATCAACCAAATCCTTTCATTTGAACAGAAGAAGGATGTTAAACATATTTTCTTTATTTGTCCTAGTTAGTTTTTTCAAAATTGGTTCCCATTTACTTAAGGATGATGCTATCCAAACCCTTTTCTTCCGTCTATAGAAGAAGGCTTTTAAAATATTTACTGTATTTGGCCATGGTAACAGGCACACAGACAGACAATGGACAATGGAGTTGCACAATGGCATAAGTTGACTAAGCTAATGGTATGTATAATTCCGTGTATGAGATCCGTGTACTTACGGTTGTATAGCGGGTAAGGAAGGATAGTGATGGACCATGGGTTGTGGTGGGGGTGACACTTGGTAATGGTGGTGATGTACAGCTCCTCCTCCTCGACTCACCTACAACATAGACAACACATATACACCACACTGTACAGCACAACTAGAACCGTTGTCAAGGAGGCCAACTTATACTATATCAACCTGACCCAAACCCCTAGACAGACGGACGAACAAACAGAAATACTCCAAACTGTACAGCACAACTAGAACCGTTGTCAAGAAGGCCAACTTGTACTATATCAACCTGACCCAAACCCCCAGACAGACGGACGAACAAACAGAAATACTCCAAACTGTACAGCAACAACTAGAACCGTTGTCAAGGAGGCCAACTTATACTATATCAACCTGACCCAAACCCCTAGACAGACGGACACCACACTGTACAGCACAACTAGAACCGTTGTCAAGGAGGCCAACTTATACTATATCAACCTGACCCAAACCCCTAGACAGACGGACGAACAAACAGACATACACCACACTGTACAGCAACAACTAGAACTGTTGTCAAGGAGGCCAACTTGTACTATATCAACCTGACACAAACCCCTAGACAGACGGACGAACAAACGGACATACACCACACTGTACTATATCAACCTGACACAAACCCCTAGACAGACGGACGAACAAACAGACATACACCACACTGGAACAAACAGACATACACCACACTGTACAGTAACGTCAAGGAGGCCAACTTATACTATATCTCACACCCAATACCTACTACCTACCTACCAGACAGACAGCAAACTGTACAGCAACAACTAGAACCGTTGTCAAGAGGCCAACTTGTACTATATCTCCCTGACCCAAACCACCAGACAGACGGACGAACAAACAGACATACACCACACTGTACAGCACGTCAAGGAGGCCAACTTATACTATATCTCCCCGACCCAAACCCCCAGACAGACGGACGAACAAACAGTACACAAACTGTGTAGCAACGTCAAGGAGGCCAACTTGTACTATATCTCCCTGACCCAAACCCCCAGACAGACAGACGAACAAACAGACATACACCACACTGTACAGCAACGTCAAGGAGGCCAACTTATACTATATCTCACACCCAATACCTACCTACCTACCTACCAGACAGACAGCAAACTGTACAGCAACAACTAGAACCGTTGTCAAGGAGGCCAACTTGTACTATATCAACCTGACCCAAACCCCTAGACAGACGGACGAACAAACAGACATACACCACACTGTACAGCAACGTCAAGGAGGCAAACTTATACTATATCTCCCCGACCCAAACCCCCAGACAGACGGACGAACAAACAGACATACACCACACTGTGTAGCAACGTCAAGGAGGCCAACTTGTACTATATCTCCCTGACCCAAACCCCCAGACAGACAGACGAACAAACAGACATACACCACACTGTACAGCAACGCCAAGGAGGCCAACTTATACTATATCTCCCTGACCCAAACCCCCAGACAGACGGACGCACAAACAGACATACACCACACTGTGTAGCAATGTCAAGGAGGCCAATTTGTACTATATCTCCCTGACCCAAACCCACAGATAGACAGACGAACAAACAGACATACACCACACTGTACAGCAACGCCAAGGAGGCCAACTTATACCCATCCTCTCCACTTCAGACAGACAGACATACATCACACTGTACAACTACAACTGTTGTCAAGGAGACTAACCTATACCTACCCCTCCCAGACAACCTGAATCCAGTATACCCTCTATCTTCAGATATCAACATTTTATTTATTCTATTTTTTCTATTGTAATTCATTTCTGACTTAATTATGTCGATTGATTGGTAACATTTATGATAATCAACTTGGCTAAAAGGTATACAGATGATTCTGCTTATTTGAATAAGTCATTTTCCAGAAGAAAATATTCAAATAACCGGAATATTCGAATAGGCGCATATGGCATTTTGCACCTCCGTTTGACCCCCACATACATGTAAACAGGCAAATAGATATCGTTTTGTTTACTTGATAAATTTACGTAAATTATTTACACTCAAAATGAACAACAAGTTATCATTTTTTAAGTTGTCAATCGATTTTGATTGTTCAATAACAAAAAAAATAACAAAAAATATTCCAATATTAGATTCTTGTTTACGTTAGATCGACACATGAATCTTTGAGAAACAGCCGTTTTCGTTTATTCGGAACAACCGGTTTGACCGTTGGTTAAAGTCATTATTTCAAGTATAAATCCTGCGAACCTGCAGTTTTTGATACAGACCTGTGAGGATTGTGTCAAGGCTGGTCTGAAAACAATATAAAATCACCAGGTCCGTCTTTAATTAATAAACGAACAACTAGGTCCACCCAGTTAAACCATATAACCGAAAACGGCCCTGGACCTAAATGTGTTTTGAGAATTCTTCCTGTATTGTTGATCGATACGGCGAATAGCTTGATAACATTTCAGAAACTAATGCATATTCAAGTAGCAATGAAACAACGTAGCAAGTATCTTTTGTATCCATAATATTACATACAAAACTTGCGGTAGTCATTGCACGCCCACTTTGCATGCTCTTATGTCTCGTTCAACGAGATGCTTGATACGCACACGTCTGGCGTAGTCAACAAGACTCTGGTTGAACGAGACTACTCATGAATGGCGATTGTTGTAAGGAAGCATGGTTTCTCCAACCGATCGCGAACTAAGGTACGTTACGTTGATAAATAAAGATATTTGAAAGTGCAGATGCTTTAATTAGATGTTTGAGTCAGTGATTATATTAAAGTAATAATCTACCGCTGCTGATGTAAATCGTAACAACGTCGAATACCTTTGCAGATTCATGCATAAAATAACAAGCCATATGATAATGTTAATCTGTCACTATGATGATTTCTAGTAAAAGCGAAGTATTTTGAAAAAATATCGGCGAATTTCGCTAAAAATGTATTGCAAAATTGAAAAATATTCGATTTTATTTTTAGAATTTCCAAAATACTTTATTCGAATAACCGGAGGTCATGTAAAAGTCTATACAAATACACGGAGTTGAAAAACAAAGATAAAGAAGGAAAAAATCGCAACCGCAGATTTTATACAAATAACCGAAATATTCAAATAACCTTTATTCGATGATGTGAGTCCTCTGTACATAACAGTTAATTAAGACCTGTCAGAGACCAGATTTTACCTTTTGGAAGAAATGTAGTTGAGACTCAAAAATCAAACTTTTCAGTCAGTGAATCTTGGCTTGATTTATAAAGAATGGTTATCTAAATAAAGGGAGATAACCCTCACCATGACGGGAGCTGCGGGTTCGGCTACGACTGCGGGTAAAGCTGTTCTTGGATTTCCTGGCAGATTACTCATCATCATCTGCTGCATGACTAACTGATGCATCTGTGCTCCCTGCATCATCATCATCTCCATGAAGTCTGCAAACATGAACAAATTGTCTTATTTTAGTTGAGAGTAATAACTAACAAGAACCACTCCTTTAGTTGGCCTAGTTGGCCTAGTTGAACTAATACCAAGGTTTTCAGTCATTCGACTACTTGTCTTCCCATCTAGGTCATAAGTTTGAAACCACACGGGGCATATGGCCAGTACTGACCATAGCCAGTGGTTTCTGGTTATTCAGGCTTTCCTCTTAATCCAGAGCATAACACATCCTTGACCTTGATTGTTAGCACGAGACCAAGTATGAACAGGATAGTACCGTATTTTCCAGAGTATAAGCCGCGACTTTCTCCACGAAAATCGGGAGTGCGGCTTATACACCAGTGTGGCTTATCTGTGGACGAAAACCAAAATCTGACAATGTTTTTGCATTATTACCTCCTGATTCACATGTGAAAATCGTAAGTTTTACTCATCAAGTATCCTTTACTAATAGAGACTTGATCACTCAAAAAGTTTAAGCTTTATATAAGAGTTTACTGATAAAATTTGACAGTTCTGTTAACGAAACGGTAAAAACATGGTCCCCAGAAATTACTGGTGCTATACAGTAACATAGTCCAGAGGAGAAATACGAACCTGCTTTATTGAAGAGTGAGCCCTTGTATGGCTGGTGGTCGTCTAAGCCTATCCGCTGTATGACCGGTTGTGGAATCTGCTGTATGACGTGTTGTGGAGGGGGAGGGGGAGGGGCTTGATGTAACGGAGGGAGGTGGTACGTCTTTGGTGTGTTAATGCGGTGTTCTATCACGTGTTTCACTTGATTCATATCTGTAAACAAAACATTTATTATTAGAGTAAAAACAAATTAAAGTTTTACAACCTCTGTAGGTACAGTGGTCCCTCCATCATAAGACCACCCTTGGGGAATAAAAAAGTGATCTGATAACAGAAGTGGTCTCTCTAGGAAGGTAAAATTAATATAACTATAACTTTCTTAATGCACAAGACACTTTCTTATGTGAGGAAGGGTGGTCTCTTGTAGGAGTGGTCTTACATAGAGTGACTGCTGTATTAATGATTGGTAGAAGTATCGGCAGAGTGTCAGTGGTGGATACCAGAGTATTCTAACAGCGCTCCGTAAACCATACAGAAATAAAAATAATGAGGAAGGATGGAGCATCAACAAAAAGGATTCTGTAAAACTGTAGTTATCTAGTGGTTTACATGTTTCAGATGGCTAAAGGCCAACCGTCATCAGATATCAAATTTTCAACTTCATTTATTGTGTGATGTTGAATGAATTTGAAAACTGGCCTCATGGAAGAATTTGAATCTTGGTTGCAAGTGAGTGCTCAAACTTAACTTAAAGAAGCAGATGTCCTCCAGTGGGAGAAATTACATAAATAAATCAACAAGTGTTTGTGGACAGCCAAGAGGTCAAAAATTTGCAAAAGAAGAAAAATTCTTATTGATTTAAAAAGATACTGTTCCTTTCAGCTGAGAATACAACTACAATTTATCAATAATATCTGTGAAAGTTAACATTAGAATGTCAGTAAGACATACACAACCTTAATTATTTCACTTATTTTAGTACCATTGGTTGTTTTTGGTAACTGAGACGTTTTCTTGCTCATCAAGACATCAAAGACTTGTTTATCTTGTAGAAAAGCTAGAGGTTGAGAAGGAGAAGGTCGCATTTTGTGTAGATATATACACACACTCAAACCTTCAATTTTTACTCATGTTTTACATGCAAATGATACAGCTTATCCTTCAGTTGGCCAGTTCAATACACCCACCAGTACCCATTATATGTTTAAAAAGATCACAATCAGAATTTTACTACTACCGATCAAAATGATTTCATCGCCTGTTCTATAGCAAGTTGGTTATATGGGGTAGCTACAGCTTTTCTTGAGCATATATCATAAGACTTGTGTTGAGTAGAGCCAATTTATAATTAACTACTGTGTTCCAAATTGTTCACACTTGCTAGGGGAGTACTTTTAAATGTCTCAGACTTAAGGAAGTCTATGCTTTGGTACACTGGTACAAGTTTTTTTTTTTTTTTTAAAGTTTTGAACATGCAGCATATTGAGAACTTATCTGTAAGCTTATTTGACACTTTACCAACCTTATATAAAATTTGGTACCTAAATTTAATGGTAACAGTAACCAAAAGCAATTGATTTATTACACAGATACTCAAAGTATGCTACAAAGGTTACACAGTTTGACCTTTGAATTATTATTCTTGCATTGTGACTCTTCAACAATGACCTAGATTTTCAGAACCGAGTTGTTATCTATCCCATAAAAACTGTGAAATTGTATCTGTCTTTAGGACTTTTTAAAGAACATGTGATGAATTTTCACCATGGTGTCATTTTAATGTATTGTGAATAAGATCTTAATGTCACTGAGTGATATTGACCTCTGATCTCAGAAATTGTCAACAAACTAGAAATGTTTCTAAGAGATGATTTCCCCAGCCTCCATATAAATTAGAGAAAGAGTGGGATGGGATGGGCACAACGTAACAAACAGAAAATGACAGGCATCTACCGGGTAGGTTTGTTCCTTCTACTCATGGCATGAGGCATAGAAAAAACAACATTAGTTAGATTATAAATAAAACTGATTCAATTGAATAGTGTGATGTTCATTCTCAGATCTGATTAATACATTAACACACTGACAAACTATTTGTATGATTTGACACAGCCTTTTATAACGAATACCTGTGGCTTTGACCATTGACACACATCTACAGCACTGTTATAATACATTATTATGGAATCCAGGCCACAGATCTGTCTGGCAGAAAGGACCAACAATGATATAGAAATAGTTTTAAATGAGCCATTTCACAAACTTGAATTACTGCATAAATATTGCAAATATGTCATAAAGTGTATTTCAATGGTCGATATGGGGAAAGGTCCTGTGTTTTCTGGGGCACAGAACTGCATGTATTTTGTATACATGTACCGTAATTTTGTATTTTTCTATTATATTTTGATGACAATGCTTGTCATCTATCTATAGCCAGTTAAGAGTTTAATGGTCGTCAGCAAAGTTCTCACAATGCTCTTAATCCCACCATTCAATGGTCTTAATCAGATCAACAACTCTAGGATCTGTGCACCACTGCTTTTCTCTTCTTTCACTCTCCTTCAAAAATTTAACTGCATGAGAAAACTATGCAACAAATGCAGGGTTTTCATAGAATTTCAATATCTCTGCTATGGATCAAACTCAGGTTCTTTGGCATACTATTCTGTTAGTGATGTTCAACTTGTCAAGCTAAAGAGAAAAGTTCTCTCTAGCAAAGAGGTATATTACAGCTAGTATTCCACAGGGTTATACATACTCCCTGTCCAAAGAACACATCCTGAAGTTTCCTGAGGTTAACAGCATGCTTGTATGGCTGAGTACCATTTTCAAGTCTCTACATAGGTGCCAATGTTACGACAGAGAGCAAGACATTACATCAACATAAATCACCCTGTCCACTTGGGATCAAACTCAGAACCTCTGGCTTACTAGTCTGATGCTCAACAGAATGAGCTAAAATCCAAGATAGCTACATGTAAGCAATGTTTTTTACCCAATTGGTCCCAAAGTGGAATAAACACAGACAGAACAAGAAATGTTTATACACGACATTTGAAACAGTTTTCTTTAAAATTGATTTCTTAAAGAATGATAATTCCAATTATCAATATCTAAGGTGGCTGCCTGTCAACCATAACGCACACAAACTGAGATGAACTTAAATTAAATGGAAGAAACAATATTGATGGTGACCACTAGTCAGCCATAGCATTTGAAGACAGATCCTTTCTTTTTTATGTTTATGGATGGATGAGCATGGACAATGGACAACAGTTGATTTGAATAGCTAACCATCTGGGCTAAAAGAATGAGGAAATTATCTTCTATACTCTACAGTAATTATATGGTTGCTAGGGAAAAGATAGATCTATCTTACACAGGGGGTTTAAGACAGTTCCCATGCACCAGATAATTACATGCCGTCATCAATACATGTGGTGTAATTAACCGTGGAGTACATTGTTAATGACGTCAGAAATTTTAATGCAAAATGACATTCCTGTGGTGAAGGTGTGATGGATGACTGATATCAAGTGGACAGGGATTATATCACAACCAAGGTGTAAAATTTTGGTTGGTCGGCACTGGACAAGCCTCGTGATGACCAGCTAAAATCTTACTTATCTTACCATTAATCAATCAATCAATAACATTTTAACTCTTTATAAATACTCTTGCACCAAACAACTTACTTTTGTAAAAAAAAAAAAATTTAAGATGGACCTCCTGAACACAGTTACTGGAATTCTCTAGCATAAGATTAATATTCCATTACTGTAAATCAACTTATCTTCACAGTGACTTAATTTTGTATTTTCGGTAGTTGGTCTACAGTGACTTAATTTTGTATTTTCGGTAATTGGTCTACAGTGACTTGTTTAATGTATCATGTTACAGTAAACATACCCATTTTAGTGAAATAAAATATATACTTTCACAGTAACATGATCACTAAAACATTGTATCTTTAATTCGTAACTGGAAATCCTAATTATTGATGATCATTATGATATCTTGTACTGGTATTAAATTAGAATTCTCTGACATCAGTGAAAAACTTTTAACTTTAAGCTTGACCACTACATATATACTCATAGTTACATTTTTTTTAGTTTCAATTGCATCTAACATTAATACACCATCAGAGCCTTAGAAAACCCTGATATTAAAATCCAGACGTACACAAGTTGATTACTGTAATCATAAATAATTGTCAATTGCATTTGAGCAGATTCAACAAAAGATATTACATTTAGAATTCTCCATGGCCAGTTTTAAACACTTTTTGGTATTTTTTTAACAAGAAGAATGTGGAAAAGTAGCATAGTAAACTTTAACAGGAATAAACATATAAAATATTTTCTTGGCTCTTGAAAAATAAATTAACTCAAATTCCTAAGAAGTCCTGCAACAAATAATTGAGATTATTACCTCCGCGCCGGTCATATTTTGAGTAATCCTTAACGACACGATTGCCTGCATCAATTAACCAGTTTTCCATACTATGTTGCACATGGTCGTGGTAGCCTGTAAAGTCCAAACACGTTATGCTTGCTCACTCTCTAGTCATAATGCAAGCACTTCCTTCAACAAAATCACATCCAACTATCGTGTATTAGAATATTCCAAAAACTTCCCGCCAATACTCAGTACAGGTAAAATTCTCCTGTCAGTGTTCCTGTTCACAAAATCCTACCAAAACACTTGTAACATACAGTGACACTGATAATGTTTGGTGTCCGTCATTCTGTCAGGCAGAACACATATTGTTAGGTTTGAGTAAAATCTGAAGAACGTGGTGAGTTTATTTTAAAGGTAAGATGTGTTCTGATCAAGACATGGCTTTACCCCCGTCATTGATGTTTGGACGGAACATACAGTACAGAGTTGCTATGGGAAAGCTATTCAAGTGAACATTTTCTCTGGACAATATCGTATAATGCATTTTATATTTTGTCTTGCGAATAACGGCAGTGAAATACAGTCCTTTCATCCGATTTTGTTGGCCTTTTCATAGGCGGACACACAAAAGAGCGGTAGTAATAGGCTTTTATGAGAACCTGTATAGCCGATGTACATTTTCAATACAAACATTTACCTATCATTAGACTCATTGAAAGTGTGAAATATATTTTCATACACACCCGGGTGTGAATCTGAGGATTTCTCTCATACAGTTCTACGCACTGGCTAAACAAATTCATGCGACGATGCCTGTCAAGTTTTATTGCCCGCCATGACTCAAATCATATTTAAAAACTGCTCTTTCATTGACTGAATGAACATCAAGATTGGAAAAGATCAGTGGAGCATTATCACCTCTGTATAGAACTCTCCTACAAAAGGAGGTGAGATTAATTTCAATAAGTTTATTAAGCTTAAATTTGGCGTAGCATGCAAAAGGTGTCATTTGTATGGTGTAAGTAGACACCTATGGTAACCACACAAAGACAAATTGTTGAATAGCAACTCAAAAAGAAAACACCCCACTCCATACTCATCAGATACTTAAGATTCCAGTGACCTGTTCAAATCAAATTGATCTGTGCACATACACATAGAGAGCCTCTTTCTATATAAGTGTTTGTATAAGGGTTAGTGCCTGAGTTCTCTGTTTTGTAGAACTGATCCTGGCCTTATTGTGCATTTAACAATTCAATATTGTAGACAGACATTATAATATTGTGTTATGTCATTATTGACACACTGCAGACTATATATACACACCTCCTACAAACAGAACAAATATTACAGACAACAATCTAAAATTAAACTCGGACCTGAAAGCAGACATCTCCCATTTAAAATGTGGTATTCATTTTTATATCTTTGGAGTTACTTGTCCGCAATACTTCTGTGAAACCTATTTAAACATTAATGCAAGTTGGCTCAGTTCTAAAATTACTTGCAATTTTCTGCAATTGATCCCCCTTCTCACACCATCTAACATTATTGTTGACTCCAATTTTGAGGTACGTAGTACTTGTTTGCAAAAACTCGCACAGTGTCATCTAACATCATTGTTGACTCCATTGCCCTCTTCCCAAACACAGTATTATTGGTGACTCAAGTCTTTAGTTACTCTTGTAAGTAAAATCCCCCATACTTCATCTAACATTATTGGTAACTCAATTTTGAGTTAGTTGAAACTGTCAGTAAAAGATTTTTTTTCTTCCAAATACGATCTAACAAAATCAATGACTCAATATAATGTTACATGAAATTGTCTGTAAACAATTTTTTTCCGCATATGATCTAACAATATCATTTACCCAATTCTCCCTCATCCCACACATCAATTTGGAGTTACTTGCCTAAAATATCTCCCTTAAAGTCACAAATCTGACATCAATGTGAACCAAGAATTCTTCAAAGAATGAATTGTCTGAATATATCCCCGTTTACATGTATTCAGAACATTTCCCTTGTTTTTATTGAGTTATCCATGGTGACTTTCTTGCATTTTTCATTCTTTAGCACCACCCTTCATCTTTAACAATTTCATATGATCAATATTATCTCCATCATAAGATGTACCATAGCACTATTATTTATGTACCCCAAATCTTATCTACTCTCAACTCCTATGTACCAAACTGACATAGACACAATTCAGATACCAAATGTTCACACCATATCTTATTTTATACCCTGATTATTTTTTGATCTAAATTCCAATAACTACCAAATAAATATTTTGTTATATCATCCCCATCACAAGACACCAAAGTATCACACTCCTCACTGAAACCTAAACTCCAAACTGATATTCTAGTTGCTTTACCTGTAAGTGAACTCCTCTGGTTCCAAGGATCATATGAACGCCAATGGGTGCCTCCACGATTCATTGTTACATACTTTATCCATCAAATCTCTCGCATTTACATCTCAATTTCCTAAAGTCATCGCTCAATCAAAAAGAATCTGTTACTCATTTCAAATTCATCATAACTTCAACTCCAAAAACAGGAGTAAACCAAAAAGCTGTTATACTCTCTTTCAAAATAAGCAATTGGAGAAACAGTCAATATCTGGTCATTTAAGTTCATTTTAGTGAAATGAATATAAGCCTCCAACTAAGTCAACAACTCGGTATCTTCTGAAGTTGTCTCACAGATAAAGCCTTAACTACCAGCGCATGGCAAATATCCAAGGCCCAATTCAATCACAGCAAGGACAAATAGAACAGAAAGAATATCTGTCAGGCAATAAAATGATGGCTAATCAATAAAGGAAAGATGCTACACAAATGGCTAGTTACTTTATCGTATTTTCAAATGATTCAAATGGAATCCTTTTACGAAATTTGTATTGAAATGTTTTGAAAATTAACAATTACAACCAGAGAATTGACCGTTATCAGTTATTGGGATTTATGGAAATCCTCTTTATCGTATTAAAACTACATGTTGCCTTGTTTACCAGATAAAGGCATATTAATATCATCTCTGGCCACTGGGTCACTATCTCTCCACCAAACTATGTCTGATCTAGCTATCAACAAAACGCCATCGCGACTACCGATGGGCATTCAAACAAAACCTCAACATTCCACTATTGGTCTGCTGTACTTGTTCAGACATCGATATTTAATTGATATTTGATAACACTGCCTAGGTGGCCACTGAAATGTCTGTGGAGCCATATCACTAATAAGAGTGTTACTTTCAAAGGAGACTAAGTGTCACACCAAAGGTGGAGAGTTAATCAAGGGGCTTAACTCTAGTGTGGTAACCAGGTGTAACAGGGTCTCCTATGTTAATCCAGTTTATCTGTAGATTACCAACAAGATTCCAGGATTGTTGACAAACGTTCCTGATGGGAAAGTTTTAATAGAGTTTAAATCAATAAACCTTTTTCTGACATCAAGGACTCCTGATCAATGTATTGTTTAATTGGGACAGGAATAGGAGAGTTGTATTCTCTTCAACAGAGGTACAAACAAGTCATAGGAATTGATTGATCACATTATGTTATTTTTGTTTCTTTCTAGTTAATTTGCATGCATTAAATAAAGAAATGAGCTTAAACTCAATATATCTGTTTTAATTTAAACTTTAACTTGTAAAAGATTAATTTGGTAAAAAAAATTGAAATCATTTTTAACTTGTGACCACATTAAGAAGACATTTTATACTGATATAAAACAAGAAAATGTGATCAGAAATGATATCTTGTATGTATCAGTCTGATAAGAAAAAAAGATTTTCATGAAACATTATGATGAAAAGATAACAGTGACTAAGAGGTACATATGGCGACAATACCTACAATGAAGTGAGATTTTTTAAGCTAGTGAGAAACCTTGTTTTATACACATTCAGCTACCATGCCTGTTCTCGGGGGTTTTCTTTTGTGTGTATATCAAACCAACAGAACAAACAATATCATTTTGAAAATTTGGTAATAAGCAGCTATTTGGATGACTGAGACAAAGATCACCTGAACAGCTGATTTTTTCAAGAGAAAAGTTCAATATGTAACTTTGAATATATCAAAGAAATACCAACCTTGACCTTGAGGTCCTGGAGGTCGATAAGAGTAGTCTCCCTTGTTGAAGTCTGGAAGCGATCTTCGTGAAGGTGGAGGCTGTACAGGAGAAGGTGTATATCGCCGTCTGGCACTAAAAGATCGTGGTCGTCTTGTTGTGTAATCGTTGTTCATTAACTGTTCATGCTGAAACAGATTATATGTCATCTTTAATTAGCATACACAATGTCCTTGACACAATCTCTATAAACAACTTTGGCAATCATTACAATGCAAACTTTTAATAGCATTTATTTTCAGATGAAACATATCTTGACCTTGAAATCTCTTAACAATGTTTTCTGAATAATAAGTGATTTTATGACCAAATATTATCCAAAAATTCAAATTTACATAAATTTTTTAAAGTCATCATATCTAGGTAGAAACGTTAATAATTACTGAGCGTTACCTTGATTTTGTCTAGAAGTTCTTGCCTTCTCAGCATAATCTGCTGCATGCGAAGCTGCTGCTCCAAATCATTGTTACCTAGCAACAGTAAAACATATCACCGGTAATTTGTATGTAATATACTTATTGTATCAAATTAAACACCTACGTCTTTTTATACACAGACTTAGTGAGAATGCTATCTAGCTATGAATGTCCAAGTACTACAATTGATGAGACTGATATGTAAACTAAATCAAATCAACTTTCACAGATAAATACTAGAAAATTTGAATAATTTTCTCCCCTTACATCCTATTGCATGTTTGAAGGAGTCCAATCTGTCAGAAAGGTGTATAAGTTGTTCAAACCAACAGCATTATATTTGACAGTTTAAAAGTGGTGGACACCTTTGAATGTCAAGATGAAATAAGCAAAATTTAAGTACATTGTCTATGAGTGATTACAATTTTCACACCTTTATTTAATATGATTTCTGATCACCAAGACAAGAAATATTACAAAAAATATCTTTTTTTTTTTAAATTTATTTGACCTTTGATCTTAAGTTCAAGGTCAAAATGACATAACAAAAGTGCTACAATTTAACATTACATCGTTCATTCTCCACTAAATGTACAACTTCCATTATTAAGTGTCCTCTATCAATATCGGGACTTAAAAAACCATGTTTGTATATCATGTTTGTTTCTTCGAAAATAATCAAGTGTTGTTCCTCTGACCAATTAAGATTTTTCTCATCATCACATTAAATATGGCTCTCGTGCCGAATTTCGACTGTCCTCTTAAGCTATAATGTATTTCATAAATCAACTGTGACTAAGGAAATGGGTAAATGTTACATTTTTTTCTATCATATCATAGATATTATCATACGCAATGAGAATAGACAAGTATTGGTACACAAAATGCTTAGATATTTTTTATATAACTCATTTTATCATTGTCACAAACTATGCAGGCAGATACGTTACAAACAAATAAAATCATGTACACAATTAATGTATTATTAAATGTCCACGTTTTTTTTCGTGATAATAAACTTTAATATGTATACTAACTTTTACCTTCATGACAAGGACATATCCATTAACAATTAAATGGACAGGTGCGATCTAATCTTGAAAATATACATGTTACGCAACGACATCAACAGATACGTTACTACTATGTACTTGATTACCTAAGATGCCACTTTCCCACAGAGATAAATTCACATCACAGTTTGAAAAGTATATAATACTAAGTGTTACAATGTTTGTGGTTTGGTCGACAAGTCACACGGTGTCATTTAAATGATGAGAGGGGTTAGTGTCGGTCAGTACCTTACCGACAGATACGTTATGGAAAAATACCCCATATCGACAGAAATTCTCACGCTTGTCATAAAACATTCGAAATCAGCTTAACCACGTGGCAAGTGTCTGAGAGTTTGTCAATAGTTTAAAGCGGGAAGATTTGTTGTGTTGCCAGTGTTGGGAAACTCGAAATAAGAAAAACCTTTACTTTCCTTTAGTATATACCTGTACATAGTAACATATATATACATTTCTGATATTAATCATGTGATTTCTAACACTAGTTAGCTGTATTGATTAAGCTATTAGGTATATAATTAATTGTTAAATGTATAAATCACATATCAAAATAATAACGTATCTGGTATAAAAGATCACGTATCTGTTTGATGAAAGATGTACCGTTAACTCTAATATTTAGTGTAAAACCAATAAAAATACTGTTACATCGACTAATTCAAATACATTTTATAGCCAGACATTGTTAGAATGTTTGCTTATACTAATGATACGGTTATGTGATATATAAACATGAAATAACCTATCTGTTTATTTGGTAACGTACCTGTCATATTTGGTAACGGATCTGTACTTTTGTACGTAAACTTAATTTGAGTGAACTTGGTTTCATTTATAGCAATTTGTTTCAGACTAGATATGGTCAGAAAATGTAAGTTTAGGGTTGTTTGTGGCACTCAAGTATGACGGAGACTGATACGTTTCTCAGGTGAAGGAAGGCGAGGACAATGAGAATGAATTATTCCTTTTCCTCATGTCACAAAACATCAACAAAGGACAAGTGAGGTTTCGTTGGCCAATAATATCAGACGAACTGTTTATCCTGAGTTATCACATCTACCGTCACATCAGCCGTGCGGGTCGTTTTTTCCCAATTAAATGACAAGAACGCTGAAACCATCCGCAGTCAATGGGAATCGGTGTAGACAGATACGTTACCAATATGGTACAAACATAATCATCCCTTCATCGGCGCCACTTTCAATAGTTTTGATCTATCGTTTGATAATTTCGATGTTGTAGTTTTGACTACAAGTTTTGAAGCAGATTCGTGTTATTGAATTCATTTTTTTTCTAATACTTCATAAAGACATATACCAAGAGAACAGATACGCTATCGCTGCTAATTTAGGCAAAAATCATCTAAAGTATTGCAGAGAAGTGGAACCGCTGATAAGTACGTTTTCTTATATGCATTTTGACGAATTTATGAAATAGAACAAGAGGCCCATGGGCCTTAACGGTCATCTGACTATTACTACAATACAATATAGTCGTTTAAAGATTTTAGCCCATTTGACCCCTATGACCTTGAATGAAGATCAAGGTCATTCATTTGAACAAACTTGGTAGCCCTTCATCCCAGCATGCGACAGGCCTAATATCAGGTCTCTAGGCCTCTTAGTTATTCACAAGAAGTTGTTAAAAGGATTTTAGCCTATTTGACCCCTGTGACCTTGAATGAAGGTCAAGGTCATTTATTTGAACAAACTTGGTAGCCCTTCATCCCAGCATACTACAGGCCCAATACCAGTACCCTAGGCCTTCTGGTTCTTGAGAAGAAGTCGTTTTAAAGATATTAACCTTTTTGATCCCTTTGACCTTGAATGAAGGTCAAGGTCATTTATTGAACAAACTTGGTAGCCCTTCATCCCAGCATCCTACAGGCCCAATATCAGTATGGGCCTTCTGTTCTTGAAAAAAGTCGTTTAAAGATTTTAGCCTTTTTGACCTCTTTGACCTTGAATGAAGGTCAAGGTCATTTATTTGAACAAACTTGGTAGTCCTTCATCCAAGCATCCTACAGGCCCAATATCAGTATCCTGGGCCTTCTGGTTCTTGAGAAGAAGTTGTTTAAAGATTTTAGTCTTTTTGACCTCTTTGACCTTGAATGAAGGTTAAGGTCATTTATTTGAACAAACTTGGTAGCCCTTCATCCAAGCATCCTACAGGCCCAATATCAGTACCCTGGGCCTTCTGGTTCTTGAGAAGAAGTCGTTTAAAGATTTTAGCCTTTTTGACCCCTTTGACCTTGAATGAAGTCAAGGTCATTCATTTGAACAAACTTGGTAGTCCTTCATCCCAGCATGCCACAGGCCTAATATTCTCTAGGCCTCTTAATTCACAAGAAGTTGTTTAAGGATTTTAGCCTATTTGACCCTGTGACCTTGAATGAAGGTCAAGGTCATTTATTTGAACAAACTTGGTAACCCTTCATCCAAGCATCATACAGGCCCAATACAGTACCTAGGCCCTGGTTCTTGAAAGAAGTTGTTTAAAGGATTTTAGCCTATTTAACCCCTGTACCTGAATGAAGGTCCTTCTGAACAACTTGGTAGCCCTTTTATCAGAGAAGAAGTCTGTTTAAAGAAATTTAGCCTATTTGACCCCTGTGACCTTGAATGAAGATCAAGGTCATTTATTTGAACAAACTTAGTAGCCCTTCATCCCAGCATCCTACAGGCCCAATATCAGTACCCTGGGCCTTCTGGTTTTTGAGAAGAAGTCGTTTAAAGAAATTTAGCCTATTTGACCCCTGTGACCTTGAATGAAGGTCAAGGTCATTTATTTGAACAAACTTGGTAGCCCTTCATCCCAGCAACCTACAGGCCAAATATGAGTACCCTGGGCCTTCCGGTTATTGAGAAGAAGTCGTTTGAATGAAAAGTTTACGAACGGCGGATGGCGGACGGCGGACGGCGCACGACGACGGACGGTGCATGATGAGAAGAAGTCGTTTGAATGAAAAGACCCTTTGGGTCAGATGACCTAAAAACATAATAATCCTGTCAGATTTCCACAGTTATATATTATGCATGTTGTAGCATATACGTTACTGTTTAAAGCAGGATTTTAATGTCCTATACAGTAATTTGTGATTTATACGAATACAAAATTACTGACATGTACTGATGCAGATAAAGGTACAGTTTGATAATAAGGAAAAATATAGAAACAAAATACTTTGGTACTATTTTTATATGAAACTATTCGAACACACTTATGAATCATACAAACCAATATTCACAAATGAACTTTTCATAACTGCAATTGATAAAGACAAGTTGCTTTTGAGACGGACAAATGGCTTTGAATGGAAAGAAAAGTCCAAAACCAAAGCAAAAATTCAGTTAAAGTGTATATTTTGTGGCATTTCTAATGACAAACCTCAATTTAGTTCATTTTAACAAAGTCACGTATCTGTTCTTTACCAAATTATGATGGTTGACTGTAACAATTATAACTTTTCTTTGAGTAAAGATAGGAGCCAGCCCTTTTGGATTTAAAAAGCAGAGATATTTGCCAAACAAATGACAATACATAAGAACTTTGTTTTCAATTTTCAAATTTTATGTTTTCATTTCTGAAAATATGCAAATTAGTGGAGAATCAATGACATAAGTGAAATAGGTACTGCAAGTTTTACAATCTATCTTCACTAGTAAGGTCATATGGTTCAATCAAAACACTACAATAAGAAGAACTATGCTAAAGAAATACTAGTACTTATATAGCTTGTCTCCTTTCATTGAGAAGATATTTTTTATTCAAATTTTTCATAGCTCATCCAAATGCACTGTGGACAGATCCTCAAATGCTAATATGATACTTGGTGGTTATATAACCTTGGTTGTCATGTGGCTCTGGTCGTCAAAGTTTTAAAGAAGGTATACATACAATAAAAGGAGTATGTAAAGATAGTCTGGTGGTTCAAGCTTATCACTATGCTAGAATCCACCTCCAGTGGCAGGATTCAGTTGTCCTGTTTGAGAGCCACATAATTTCAACTCCCAGCATTTATTAATAACGATGGGATACTTAAATATTGTACTCTACATGTATATACTGTGTCCAGTATGCTGTGTCTCAGACAAGTTATCATGGGAATGGATCAGGTTCACACTGGGACATTTCTGTATGTCTACTAATTACACAGATTTCATATTAAAGTCAGTAGTCAGGTTCTATATACTACACAAGGGAGATAACCTGAGAAGGGAGATAACCCTATCTTATCTGTTTATATATCACTATTGGACTGACCAATACCTTGACCGGTTAAATAACTATATTATCATTGGTTATATTAAAATACTTACTCTCTGTTGAATTTGGTCTTAATTTGTCTCTTTCATTCGCTATTTTCTGCAAAGACAAAAAGAATATTTCTATATTATATTAATGATAATAAGTTATTCTATACATAATAATTTCTAGTAGGCAGCATTACATGACCCCATGAACTGAAACAAAAGTAGAATTATGATAAAAAAACTCCAGTTTTAGCTGAATTACACATACTATGTACTTACATGAGCATGCAAGCAGATGAGGCAAGAAAAGTAATACAGTGGATGTGTTTGCATTTACATCTAGATCTGAAAAGATTTGATTGTAAAAGTTCTAAATACATGTACAGTAATTCAACGCCATTTTTTTATTTAAACCTTTGCTAAAGTCTTGGGCTGGTCTATACTCACCAAGCCTCATACTGATCAGCCAAATATTTCCCCATCTTCTTGGCAGACCCATATAAAATTCTATTATAGTTATTGTAATTATTTTTTGTATTATTATTTCTGGAATGTTAATTTTGTTGCTATGTAGATCAAATTTTTATAGTTTTTCTTTAATATACTCCCAAGGTAATAAGTCAAACCTCTCAATTATGTCCGTTTTTATGTCAAAACTCAAATAAAATTTCGTAAGTTACCAGGCAGGTATATTCCAAGAAAAAATGGCTACAACCAAGTAAAATTTGAATATAAATTTTAGTTTCATTTAGTTTCATTATCATTCACTCTCTCAGGTTTATAGTCTATATAAAAATGCAAATAGCAGTATCATTGATAAGAAGGAAGAATGAGCAAAGAGACAATACCAATTTCAGCTATATCATGGATGATTTGGTTTAATCAAATCAAATTAAAAAAAAAAAAACTGTTTTGCATTGTTCTCAACTAAAAAGAAAATGTATATAGACTCCATCACGAACAATGTGTTCAGTGTAATGTTGTAAGATAGCTTTCATATAATTGTAAACACCATTTACTATCAATATAATATAACATGAATCTTTATTTCATTTAGCAAATAGGCTAAAAAGCCTTTGTGCAAAACAAATACAGACATGACAATGGTAAACAGACTTTTCTGGAAAAAGGATGTACACTATATATATATATATAAATAAAAAAAAAAAAGAAATCAGCGAAAGGATGCACATAACAAATATATCAATTATCAAATAATATTGAATTTCTAACTTCATTAGCCTTGTGAACAAAGATAGCTAAATTTTTAACAATGCTACTATTTTCTGAAGTCAAGAGATCTATAAATTTAGTCATATTAGGCCTCAACCAAAATTTCTTTTTTAACAGTTTTGATCTAATATCTACATAAATTGTAAACACCATTTACTATCAATATAATGAACAAATGCCAAAAGTAATTAAAACATGACTTACAATTCATTATGATATTATCCACAGTCTTGGTCACATAATGGAGAATTAATTCAATAGTCTATTATCATACATAATGATAAATTCTCCACATGTATGTTTTGTTGTACTTGGTTGCTAGACAAGACTTCTCGACCTGCTGACCTACAGGTGTGTACGACTCTCGTGTGTTTTCCTTGGTGACAATATAAAGTTCTACAGAAATATCTTCCTATAGAAAATCCTTTCAAATTCATTCAGTGTAAAATTGTATGAAAAGGCCAGTTTTCGATTGACAGTAGAAAATTCAAGGCATGTTCTGTGGCTCTGAACAGCTGACTTTTCAAAGGCATCCACCACTCATCTAAGTACATAGAATCTGAAAGGCATCCACCACTCATCTAAGTACATAGAATCTGACAGGTTTGTTCTTAGACAAACAGAATGTGGTATAGTAATTTGAGTCAACTGACTTTTTTTTCTTTTGTTTTTTCTAATTTTCAACTAATAATTTCAACTTGAAATCATTAAATATTGACCATAAAAATGTTATTATCAGTGATTTAGATTTTAATTGAAGCATGTTCTATTTCTTTACTCTCATTAAAAAATTTTCATTCTATGAGAAAATATTCTATAGTGAATTTCACTGTAAAATACTTGTTGACAGTTAAATACAAATTTGTATAACGACGACTTATTCCATATGATACAGGAACTCCCATCAACAGTGACCAACAAATGTGCGTAAATCTCAATATCATTAAACCTTGACACTGATATCAATGACAAAAGGCTTAATGTTCCATGAAGACTTAAATAAACCTGCACGTATAATAATTTAAATATCATGTGTTACCTTGATTATATATTGTTGACAAATTTTCCGCCTTACATACCAAACACAACTATTGACTCTTACCACCTACCAAACATGTTTACTTCATTATCAAATGGTTTTTTTCATTTCAGGTAAATACCTTAACAAAACTGAGTCTATTACCTTCAAATTTAAAAAAAAAAAGATTTCTATTGCGTCAATGTTTTGTATGCTCTGAACTATCTCTGCAGTTCCACATCGCCGCCTGCTATCCAGTATACAACACCATATATCAACCAATCTAAACACTCAATATGGACCTCTTGGTTATTGAGAAAATGTTTTTTAATGACTTGTTTGACCAATGTGACCTTAAAAAGCTATGGAAGTTGTTTTTGAAAAACCCAGAAGACCAATAACCATGCTCCATTGCCCAAAATCATGTCTCTCAAGGACTTTTGACACTATGTTGAAGAGAATTCAAAAAATTTAGTAGCTTTGACCACATTTATTGAATGAAAGTCAAGGTAATTCAACTGAACACATATAGTAGACTTTATGAAAGCATACTACAATAGTTAAACAAGAGGCCCGTTAAAGTGTAGATCACCTGGTTTGTTATATGCCAAGTAATATTCTGAAACAAGTTTAGTGTTAATTCCTCAAGGATTTAAAGAATTTCTTCTAATTTCCCTATTGAGCACCACCCCTCGCCCCAAGAGTGTCAGATCCAAGATTTTTACAAACTCTGCTCTCTTTTCAAGAATGTTCTTGGCCAAATTTGCTACAATCTAAGAACTTTATGAGTATTACGATATTTAAGGATTTATTGTGTTTTACCCCTATCTTTCTCAAGGAGTCAGAGCCAAGATTTTTACAAACTCTGTTCCTCTTTTCAAAGAATGTTCCTGGCCAAATTTGGCTACAATCTATGCAGAACTTTATGAGTATTAGCGATATTTAAGGATTTATTGTGTTTTACACTATTGGGCCCCATCTATCTCTTCTCAAGGAGTCAGAGCCAAGATTTTTACAAACTCTGTTCCTCTTTTCAAAGAATGTTCCTGGCCAAATTTGGCTACAATCTATGCAGAACTTTATGAGTATTAGCGATATTTTAAGGATTTATTGTGTTTAACACTATTGGGCCCCCATTTATCTCTTCTCTACTTATACAAACTCTGTTCCGAAGTTTTATCAAATGTTTCAATTAATTAATTTAACATAACTAACATCTACGATCATAAGGACATGCCATAGAAAATCAGAGTAACCAAAGAAAAATGACTGACCAGCAGTTTATGTCCTGACATGCCCCACATGGAATTCAAACTTGCAAATTACAGGTGGAGGGCCTGTGGTAATATGTCAGAACTTCTTAACCACTCAACTACTAATTAGCCCCATCTAATGTACCTTTAGCTCTTACATGAATAAATAATTATCATATAACATATAACCATAACAATAAAAGGCTAAATAAATCTGAAAAATATATTCAGTTCATAAAAACAGCTATTACACAAATTCAATGATAATAAAATTGGCTATGATATTGAGCAATATACATCCATGAAATTGAAATGGTTTTACAAAAGATACATAAAACACCAAAGAGAAATTTCCAATCTTACCTACCAAATAATGCAATGCAGAAATGAAAACTCTTTGAGAGAAATAAAACTTTTAATATCCAAGTTTATTAAAATTAGGTTTAAATCTCTCCTACTGAGGTTATAGCCTACTTCACACAAAGTCAGATGTACTTGATAGAAATCAAACTCCACCTACAACCACTTGTACCATAGACAATCAGCCATTTCATTTCCAACAAGCATATCATTCTTCCTCATTGAAACTCACTTGAACAGGACTGAAACCCTTCTCCGTAACCCGTTAATTTCTCAGTCTTGTGCCATTTACTTTATTCCTTTACCTATTAGCTAACAGATCAATCAAACAAACGAAATAATACACTCGTCTTCATGAAGATGGTATTCATTTTTTTATTAATATTGTCGATATCAAGTAAAATATTTCAACATAAATATAAGTAGATAAGTAAACACTACAGTATCATCCAAACCTAACGAGTTCCATGTCCCCATTTATTTTACTCATGTACCATAATAACTTTCTTTCATCCACTTTCTTCAAAAGAACTTTTTTTTCTTATCGACTGATGTACAAAATGGAAAATTAAGTGAAAGGAAAATTTATTACACAGATAATGTTTTTTGCTTAATGTGATATTTATTCAACATTAAACAAGATTGTAGCAACAGAAAAATGCGAACATTTACACAAATTTATCCCATACGATTTACAAATAGAAATAGGGAAATAAATCCCCAAAGAAAAGAAACATGTTAATAGTACGTGCTCTCTAGATATTCAATTAACGTTCATTCATTTACTCCATTTTATATTTAATGAGGTTTTTGGTAATTTTTTACAATCTTTATTTGAATATACAGCTGATGATAATAAAAGAAAGACCATTTCAACAGCTTTATTTTTACCATTTCATGGCTTCAGGAGACACTATCTCATTTTTATTGCTTATCAGGACAGAAGACAATGGTGTCCATCAGTATTTTCCATTCGAGCCAAATAAAACCCTACTTTTTAAATGAACTACCATTGAAAAGCTATATAGACATTTGGAAATGAGTGAAATGAGAGAACATAGAGTCAAGACTTAAAACTTCCTAATAAATCCCTTACATGAACTCCTACTCATTCTGACATTTGAATTCTTTAAAATGTTTATCTTGAAAGGTAGATTATTTAAAAACACTTTATATCTCCGAGAATAATCCCCAGGGTTTCCTTAGACAGAGAAAAAAATCCTTGAACTGATTAAGGGAGAGCACTTCGCCACAAAAAGCTAAAGGTTATCAGCTGTTTGCGGAATGTCTATTTAAAATGTTATGAGTCATCTCGATATAAGCAGAAATTCATATAAAAATGGTTCTAAAAATGTCAATGACCACAACCATAATCAAACAGAAGTGCCATATTTGTCCAGGAATTAAGTCCATTTCCTGTGGTAAGCAAACTGTAGACTAAACACACAAAATGTAGCTTACGAAACATATGGCTACTGTATATGACCAATTAGGATTTTTGACAAATCACCAGTTATGGTGGCCATCATTTTCTATCTCCAAAATGGTTTTATCTGAGTTAGATATTGATGAGATGGCCAGATTATAACAATTGGTCAATGCTAAAAATTTCCATTGCCTTAGTTTCAATCCAGTTAACCAACCAAAATTTATACAAACTCTGTTCCCCTTCCCCCAAGGATGTACTGTATTTTCCCTAATGAGGGCACCGGGCGTGGGTAAATGGCTTAGAGGGGGGCGTCGTTATTTGAGACCACTTTTAGATATTTTTTCTGAAACAGACTATAGTCATCTTGCTTTTAGTTTCGTATTTTTCTGAAACTTACTATAACCAACTTACATTTTGAAATCAAGTAAGTATTGAAATTACATAATTATGAAGAAATGTATGGTTAAACATTGGTTAAATAAGTATGTTTCACGGAATTTTGGCATTTCATGCTAGCCCGTTTGTTTACCATGCGTACAAAAAATGGCGGACAGTGCTTTCGATCGCTACTTTCTTTTTGTGGCAGATGGGAAATACCGACAAGAGCACACAATAAAATGCTTAGAAATGATAACATTCCTGTTATTTAGTAACCTTTATCATAGATATACAGTAAGTGTTCATAAAACCTGTATAGACATGGCTAAAATGTTGTTGCCAGTTAGTCTTCATCTATACACGTGTGTGGGGCAAGTGACACATTTTGTTTTGAACATGGCGTTCTCGCTGTTCTATATGTAAACATTTGACAAAGATGTCCTAAGTTGCCCAATGCAATAAATTTATAGCTGATCGGATATCTGTTAAGCATCAAATTGATGTGAAACAGCATTTTATTAGTGTCTGCAAAGACAAATCGTCACAATCTGGCACAAAAATTGTATGAAATTAGTTGATTTTTTTCAGCAAAAAACGTGGGGGCGCCCTTATTGGAGGAGGCGCTCTTAATAGGGAAAATTGGTATCTGTCAAAATTTGGTTAGAATCCATTCAGAAATCTATGACTATTAGCGATTTAAAGGATTTACCTCTGATTTGCCCCGCCCAATATAATCTGCTTCAAAAATGTTGCATGTACAAAATTTTTAATTTATATGCATAGTCCTGAACATTTCTTTGTTGTTTCATAGAAATCCATCTAGCAGTTCAGAAGCTGTATCAACAAAAAATTCCATTAGGAAAGACTACTACTTCAAAACAAAAGTTGGTATGAAAAGCAGACAATGTGATAGTCTAACCGATAAAAAAAAAAAAAAACAACAGTAAGGGGAGACAATTATGGAGAATAATTCAAGAGAGTACATTTAGATAGTGATAGTACGAATGGAGACATATTATAATAAGATACAACATGACAACAACAATCAGGCAAGTACTTCTGTGGTTCAGTCATATTTTTTTTCTCAAGAAATTTTGTAAGCTAACTGTATTATTTAGGGCTATATTACACTATGAACAAGGTAACCACATGCCTAAGCTATTAGTTGGTCTATTGTATCCTTATCTAAAGCCCACAGATTTTCCGATGTATTTTGGGAATTGGACCTTGGATGAAAAAAAAGGAAAAAGGCTATTTTCATAAAACCTGTCAATCTAATAGCCGTTTATCATTGTGAAGAGTTGTATAGTTCAAACTTTAAGATAAACTACAGAATCCTTGTGCCTGGAAGAGTTTACCGAGTACAACATCAATGAGCTGGCAAAGATACCTTAGCATTACAATATAAGTAACTGATGTGACTTGTTACATACTATTGTTACGGGCCGAGAGCTTACAATGGTTATTGTCTGCTATAAAGGTTAACATTAGGTGGGAAGGTCAGGTCACAGAAATGACTGATGTAAACGTGTACGTGTACATGATGGCGGACATATAATGTGGTCATTAAGCTTATCGTCTAACAGTTCTGTAAAAGCTACAATAAATCTACATTTGTCAGCAGGAACTAACAACAAAGGACATTTTTTTTTTTAAATTTGCACCACTCTTATATAGGCCTGAAAACGCTAGCTTAGACAAATCATTGTGCTGATCAACTACTAATTTTTTAACTACATATCTACAAGTGCACAATTCTATAATCATCATAGATTGTCTTAGTGACCATCTCTGTATAAAGACCACCTGAGTTATAAAATCATTTTCTTGGTTGATTTATTATAACACAGCTGACCTCTGTACTGAGACCATCATAGCTCTAACAGACAGTTTTTCTTTGTTCTTTGAGAGGTCTTAATACCATCTGAGAAATATTGGTTATAATATTGAAGTATTGTTATCTGGTAGACCATATTACGTTTCCAATAGTACAGAGTGAAACAAAGCACTTCTTAGAAATAATTGTTTTTGGAGTGATCAACAGTCCATGTCAGCAAGCAATGATTACAAATTGGACCACAGGTGCAAAGCGAAAAGAATAGCCCATCATCAGATATTTATATAACAGGATTTCTAATATATATATATATGTACAATTCATTAATCGTTTATTATAATTGTATAAAAGACAAATAAGGTATAGACTTAGCTCTAAACAAAAATGAAAGATAGTTAAACAACTTCTGTTACAGTAGTGTAAAGTATTTTAGTATATCAACTTTGAAATGGTGGCTTAAACCAATATAAGGGACATAACTCTCACACATCAAAAGAGGTCAACCAGTATTTGCCTGGCCACACCTGTCCCCACAAGCACAGGTAGTGATGCCACTCCTGTTTGTTTATCTACAGGTGAAAATTCCAGATTTACCTGTTTACTTATCTCTCAAATGCCAAACGTTCAAATTACTGAATAACGGAGACCACTGCCAATGAAATATTCACAGACAGTGAAATGGATATCCTAGTGAAGACTTATAATATTTGTGTCTGATCGTCCACAGATGGCAACCATGACAGAATTTCAAAATATTTGGAAATGGATTCAAAAACAACATAATAAGGATAAAGGTCATCAGAGCAAACTTTAAAAAAATAAATAAAGACAAATGATCATTGATAAATATCCTGATAGTGATAATCAATTTTTTTTCCCAATATCAATATCACTTTCCTAAATCTAGTATTATAATCAAAATGGAAATCAATACTGATCTATTTAATAAGGTGTTAGACAGACACAGTATTGGGGCAGGTACTATCAGATCCTGACATGTAGATTGGACTAGTTATAATATATCCCTTACATTAGGCTTGTGTTATAATTAATGCTAAGTAATTTTTTCACTGTATTATCCATGTAAAGCACCCATGGATCACCGTTTATGTAATTCTTGCATGAATAGAGCCAAGTACTAATCTATGGATAGAGCCCATGTACTAATTTATCCTTGACACAACTGTTTTCTATAATAACCAGAACTTTATTTTTTATTTAATCTTTTAGATATAGATAGTAAACAGAAGATAATTAATCAATACTTTTAAAATATGGTTTTTTTTTCTTCTTAAAATCATGAGTGTGCTCATGACAAGAGATAATTATATCTGTTGGACTTTTCAATTAGCTTTTGATGTGTGAGAGATTTAATACACACCATACAATACCCGTGAAAGATCATTGAATATTGTATGGTGCAGAACCAGCACTGTACATTTAAATTGCTAGATGATTGATATTAGAGGTGCAAGGTTTATCAATTATCTGTCTGCGTCACAGACCTGCAGCTCTAATGCCTTGTTGTTTTTTCACAAGAGACATATATCAATAACATCCCAGCATGAGACATCATACCTTAACAAATGACCTTCATAAAGAAGGGTACCTTCAGATAAACCTCCTTTAAGGTGACACATAATTCAGATCTACCTTATCCCATTATTAACAAACTAATTAAGAGAGTCAAACAATTAATGTAGATATTCAGAATCCCCAATATCTAAGATAAGATTCCCTCTTCACCCAACTCCACCCAAATCCCCACTCCAACTCCATTCTCTCCTCCCACCCAAATCCCGATTTCAATTCCATTCCCCCACTCCAACTCCCTTATTTCACCCAAATCCCCACTCAATATCCACCATTCTCCCATCCAGTCCCCACTCCAACTCCACTCCCTCACACCACCCAAATCCTCACTCCAAATCCACCCTTCTCCCATCCAGTCTCCACTCCAACTCCACTCCTTCACCCCATCCATCCAAATCCACTCTCTCCTCCCATCCAAATCCTGATTTCAATTCCATTCCCTAATCCCCACTCCAACTCCCTTATCTCACCAAAATGCCTACTCCAAATCCACCCTTCTCCCATCCAGTCTCCACTCCAACTCCACTCCCTCACTCCACCCTAATCTCCACTCCAAATCCACATCTTTCCCCCCTCAATGTTCACTTTCCACAGTAATCCATATCCCCATGAAACCATCCATTTGTCACCCAATCCAAATCCCCCACTTCAATCTAAAATGCATGGATAAGTTTCCTTTTCCTATCCTACCTAAGATCACAGACAATCTAAACAATTCTTTCCTCTCCCAATCCCCTCCACCCTGACAACTCCAACCCCTATCACCATTCTGTCACCCCTCAGATACCACTAAGTCTCACCCCTAACTCCTACAATGTACACCACTCTTTCCTCCCCCACCCCTCACCTATAACTCAATCTTGGCTCTAGAACAAACCCAGAATTCTATTCTTCAATGTGCAATGACCCACAAACCACCTTATATGGTATTTAATGATTTTGTTTGGATTCCCCTCTCTTTATGACAAAAACAAATATGTTTTATGTCTTTAATATTTGCTATTTTACTGAGATATGATTGTAATACATGACTAACATATAAATCTTTAAAATCAATCAATAGTGAACGAACAGGTGATTGGGCTTACCTGAGTAACGACCCCTTACGTGGACTTTTAAAATCTACACCATATGAGCACCTGTCTAGACTTAATCAGGAATATTTCAGATTTTGTTTTATCGCTCTTTATTGATAAAAAATCAATCTACCTGTAATTACCATAACTTCCATTATACAGCTCGCTCAAAGAGATTTTTTATAAGACAGTTCGGTTGATCTCAGACCTTAAGCCACAGATACATTGTTTGATCCCTTACCAAGAATATGATATAATAATCAATAATCAATTATGTGTTCACATGTATGTACTGGTCCCTTGTCACACACCAAACCCCCCTGTCCCAGTATAGTCTTATTGTAGGTCATCTCATTACACATATCACAACATCAACCCCCCTGTCCAGTATGGTCTTATTGTAGGGTCATCTCATTACACATATCACACATCAACCCTCCCTGTCCAGTATGGTCTTATTGTAGGGTTATCTCATTACACATATCACACATCAACCCTCCCTGTCCAGTATGGTCTTATTGTAGGGTTATCTCATTACACATATCACACATCAACCCTCCCTGTCCAGTATGTGGTCTTATTGTAGGGTTATCTCATTACACATATCACACACCAACCCTCCCTGTCCAGTATGGTCTTATTGTAGGGTTATCTCATTACACATATCACACATCAACCCTCCTGTCCAGTATGGTCTTATTGTAGGGTTATCTCATTACACATATCACACATCAACCCTCCCTGTCCAGTATGGTCTTATTGTAGGGTTATCTCATTACACATATCACACATCAACCCTCCCTGTCCAGTATGGTCTTATTGTAGGGTCATCTCATTACACATATCACACATCAACCCTCCCTGTCCAGTATGGTCTTATTGTAGGGTTATCTCATTACACATATCACACATCAACCCTCCCTGTCCAGTATGGTCTTATTGTAGGGTTATCTCATTACACATATCACACATCAACCCTCTCTGTCCAGTATGGTCTTATTGTAGGGTTATCTCATTACACATATCACACATCAACCCTCCCTGTCCAGTATGGTCTTATTGTAGGGTTATCTCATTACACATATCACACATCAACCCTCCCTGTCCAGTATGGTCTTATTGTAGGGTTATCTCATTACACATATCACACATCAACCCTCTCTGTCCAGTATGGTCTTATTGTAGGGTTATCTCATTACACATATCACACATCAACCCTCCCTGTCCAGTATGGTCTTATTGTAGGGTTATCTCATTACACATATCACAACATCAACCCTCCCTGTCCAGTATGGTCTTTATTGTAGGGTCATCTCATTACACATATCACACATCAACCCTCCCTGTCCAGTATGGTCTTATTGTAGGGTTATCTCATTACACATATCACACACAACCCCCCTGTCCAGTATGGTCTTATTGTAGGGTCATCTCATTACACATATCACACATCAACCCTCCCTGTCCAGTATGGTCTTATTGTAGGGTTATCTCATTACACATATCACACATCAACCCTCCCTGTCCAGTATGGTCTTATTGTAGGGTTATCTCATTACACATATCACACCATCTTCATTGTAGGGTTATCTCAACCCTCCCTTGTCCAGTATGGTCTTATTGTAGGGTTATCTCATTACACATATCACACATCAACCCTCCCTGTCCAGTATGGTCTTATTGTAGGGTTATCTCATTACACATATCACACATCAACCCTCCCTGTCCAGTATGGTCTTATTGTAGGGTTATCTCATTACACATATCACACATCAACCCTCCCTGTCCAGTATGGTCTTATTGTAGGGTTATCTCATTACACATATCACACATCAACCCTCCCTGTCCAGTATGGTCTTATTGTAGGGTTATCTCATTACACATATCACACATCAACCCTCCCTGTCCAGTATGGTCTTATTGTAGGGTTATCTCATTACACATATCACACATCAACCCTCTCCTGTCCAGTATGGTCTTATTGTTAGTTATCTAATTACACATACACAGCATCAACCCCCGCCCCCCCTGTCCAGTATGGTCTTATGTAGGTTATCTCATTACACATATCACAACACTAACCCCCCCCTGGTCACACAGCTACATGGACTTATTGTAGGGTTATCGTCATTACAACATATCACACATCAACCCTCCCTGTCCAGTATGGTCGTATTGTAGGGTTTATCATCATTACACATATCACACATCAACCCTCCCCTGTCCAGTATGGTCCTTATTGTAGGGTTATCTCATTACACATATCACACAATCAATCAAACACTCTCCTGTCGACAGTATGGTCTTATTGCTAGGGGTTTATCTTATTAACACATATACACACCATCAACCCTCCCTGTCCAGTATGGTCTTATTGTAGGGTTATCTCCATTAAACATATCACACACCATCAAACCTCTCTGTCCAGTAATGGTCCCTTTTTGTAGGGTTATCTCATTACCACATAGTCACCACATCAACCCTCCCTGTCCAGTAATGGTCCTTATTGTAGGGTATCTCATTACACATATCACACACCAAACCTCCCTGTCCAGTATGGTCTTATTGTAGGTTCATCTCATACACATATCACACATCAACCCTCCCTGTCCAGTATATGGTCTTATTGTAGGGTTATCTCATTACACATATCACACATCAACCTCACCTGTCCAGTATGGTCTTATTGTAGGGTCCCATCTCATTACACATATCACACACGCCAAACCCCTGTCCAGTATGGTCTTATTGTAGCGTTATCACATTACACATATCACACACAACAACCCTAACCTGTCCAGTAATGGTCTTATTGTAGGGTTATCTTACACATATCACACACAAAACCTTCCTGTCCCGTAATGTCTCATTGTAAGGAGTCATCATAATTACACATATCACAACATCAACCCTCCCTGTCCAGTATGGTCTTATCTGTAGGGTTATCATCATTACACATATCACACATCAACCCTCCCTGTCCAGTATGGTCTTATTGTAGGGTTACCTCATTACACATATCATACATCACAACCCTCCGTCCCTGTCCAGTATGGTCTTATGTAGGGTTATCTCATTACACATATCACAACATCAACCCAAAACCCCTGTCCAGTATAGTCTTATTGTAGGGTTTATCTCATTACACATATCACACATCAACCCTCCCTGTCCAGTATGGTCTTATTGTAGGGTTATCTCATCTACACATATCACACACCAACCCTCCCTGTCCAGTATGGTCTTATTGTAGGGTTATCTCATTACACATATCACACACCAACCCTCCCTGTCCAGTATGGTCTTATTGTAGGGTTATCTCATTACACATATCACACAACAACCCTCCCTGTCCAGTATGGTCTTATTGTAGGGTTATCTCATTACACATATCACACAGCATTCAATATCACCCTCCCCTGTCCAGTATGGTCTTATTGTAGGAGTTATCTCATTACACATATCACACATCAACCCTCCCTGTCCAGTATGGTCTTATTGTAGGGTTATCACATTACATTATATCACAACATCAACCCTCCCTGTCCAGTATGGTCTTATTGTAGGGTTATCTCATTACACATATCACACATCAACCCCTCCCTGTCCAGTATGGTCTTATTGTAGGGTTATAACCTCATTACACATATCACACATCAAGCCCTCCAGTATGTCCAGTATGGTCTTATTGTAGTAGTTATCTCATTACACATATCACACATCAACCCTCCCTGTCCATATGGTCTTATTGTAGGGTTATCACATTACACAAATCACACATCAACCCTCCCTGTCCAGTATGGTCTTATTGTAGGGTTATCTCATTACACATATCACACATCAACCCTCAACCTGTCCAGTAATGGTCTTATTGTAGGGTATCTCATTACACATATCACACATCAAACCTCCCTGTCCAGTATGGTTCTTATTGTAGGGTCATCTCATTTACACATATCACACATCAACCCTCCCTGTCCAGTATGGTCTTATTGTAGGGTCATCTCATTACACATATCACACATCAACCCCCCCCCTGTCCAGTATGGTCTTATTGTAGGGTTATCTCATTACACATATCACACATCAACCCTCGCCTGTACCCTGTCCAGTATGGTCTTATTGTAGGGTCCATCTCATTACACATATCACACATCAACCCCCCCTGTCCATATGGTCTTATGTAGGGTCATCTCATTACACATATCACACATCAACCCTCCCTGTCCAGTATGGTCTTATTGTAGGGTCATCTCATTACACATATCACACATCAACCCCCCCTGTCCAGTATGGTCTTATTGTAGGGTTATCTCAATACAAGGGCTGTAAAAGGTCTTAAGAGAGTTAATGAGCTACCAATGGAGTGGATCCATCCCCAACCCAACTTATTGTTATTATCCTATCTGGCCCAGATTTCTCGAAACAAAATATCTCTAATCAAAATCTTAATCAAAAATCTTATATTCACAAACGGTATTCAACCAGAATCGCACCCAGGGAGTTTAAAAAATTGAAAAAAATGAAAAGGTGCTTAATAAGACTAAATTATCGCAAACCTTTATACAGTTTTGGTCTTGATTTATGACACCCCCCCCCCTAATTGAGGCCTAAAAAGGGGAGATGGGGGCTTATAGGTGATTGACTATCAGACAGCTATTCCATGCGAAAACTTGCAGGAAAATCTGCATAATGTTGACCCCCCAAAGTGATCTTTGATTATAATTATCTGACAAATATTTTATTTTGTTTTAGTGAAAATGACCTTGACTTGTGATTTTTGAATGACTGCTGCATGCTACAATTTTAAGAGATGAGAAATATGAAGACAAATTTAAACATTAACTCTCAATGGTAGTTTTATTCTCATTCTGGAAGAAGCCATTCTACTGACTTCATTTTTGGGATTCACCAATAGGCAATAAAGCACACCTCAAACGAAAGACAAGTATGGAAAGAATGATTACATGTTGTAACTGATGGCAGCATAGATTTTATAAATGTTCTTGCTTAATGATACTGGAAATTAAGAGAAGACAAGAGAGTAAAGAAAATTTACAACAGAAATAAAATAAGTCAAGTTTGGATTTTTGTAGTAGGTTTGCTTATTTCAAAGAAACTATTTTCAACCATGAAGTGATCTTGGCTTTGTATATACATCATATAACTCCACAACAATCTACACAATTTGGTTGTAGTAGTCTAACAGACATGGTCATGTAAGGAGGTCCCAGGTTTGTTGTTGGAGGCAAAAGCCGGAGTACCCAGAGAAAAACCACCGACCAGCAGTCAGTACCTGGCAACTTCCCCATATGAGATTCGAACCCGCATCCCAGAGGTGGAGGGCTTGTGGTCATATGTCAGGACATCTTACTTGGACACGGCAGCCCCATCTATATGGTATATGCAAATCTCTTCAGTCTATGAAACTATTGTATGTATGGCAATCCATGACCTCCAGCAGGTGGCATGGCGAAAGTTGGTTGAATCTAACTCCTTGGTGGACGGGGACTCCGAACACCACTCCCCGTACTCCCCGTAAACACAGTCTCTATGACAATTTTCAGCACATTGGACGTTGATAAACTATATAAAAACTAATAAAAAGTCTCCGATTTACCGGAGACCGGAACAATGGCGCCTGTTACCAAGTGACGTCACAATCACTCTATCCAAATTTTCCATCTCACATGCACATTCGGATACCCTCTAAATCATTAATCTTGAACCTATTTTGTTGGATTTCTTTATGCAAATGTGAAACCTGCATAAAAGTCTCTAATTCACCAATTTTAGGACATATAATTTTTTTTTTAATTTTATGCATATTATAAAACAGGGGCTTTCTGCTTCATAAAAATCATACCCATGACCATTCAGTCTAACTGTCAACTGCTATCTTATACACAATGTTTTTTAATTTTCATTTCTTTGAAAACCCAAATAAAATCTTAACAAAGTCATGACAAACAAAACGACCTATCCGGCTACTGTGTATCGCTAATAGTTACAGAGCATTGCCAATTTCCCAATAAGGTATAGTTTCACCAATATTCCTCAAGCACAATCAGAAACACGGGGAGGTAATTTGAAAATTTAAAAGTTAAATTACTCTGCTGTTTTCTGAAATAAATTGTTCTGAAAATTGAATATGGTATTTGACGTTTCTCTCTATGCAGAAAAGAGAAAAATACTGGGTTGCTATGAAGTCTGACTCTGTTCTGTGACGTCATAGTTACCATGGCCATTCGGTCGGTCAATTACTACCCTAGCTGGTAACATTTTTATCACCACTGATGAGTAAATACTCCAGAATGTGATTTTCTATTATTATATATAAATGAATTAAAATCCCATTTGTAGTAAAGAGACCTTGGGGTCATTGTGAAATTGGCATTTAATATTGGTAACAAATGGAGCTGTGTAACCTTCAATTAAAAACCGATTCTATCGTACAGGACAGTGAAGGGGAAAAAATATTTGTGGTCAATCTGACCTCATTAAACCCTGTTCAATGCGCACCCCAGGGGAAATCTACAAAAGAACATATTCAATTTTTCACCCATGGAGAGCATTTTATTCTGCCAAAGATGTAAAGAGAGTTTTTGAAAATATTGTCTGCATACAAGACCCCAGCCATTTTACAATTTTGGGAAATTTCTACCACAAAAGTTCTGTATAAATTACTGTACTTTTGCAGAAGTAAACAAGAGGCCCAGAGGGCCTGTATCGCTCACCTGGTTTGTAATGTCAAGTCATGTTCTGAATACAGGTTCATTGTTTCTTTTCTGAAGGAATTTGAATATTTACCTCTTATTTCCCTATTGGGCCCCGCCCCTCCTGCCCCCGGGGGGGGGTCAGAGCCAAAATTTATACAAGTTCTGTTCCCCTTCCCCGAAGGATATTTGTGGCCAAATTTGGTTACAATCCATGCAGAACTCTAGGACAAGTAGCGATTTATAGGATTTACCTCTATTTCCCCTATTGGGCCCCGCCCCTCCTGCCCCCAGGGGGTCAGAGCCAAAATTTATACAAGTTCTGTTCCCCTTCCCCCAAGGATGTTTGTGGCCAAATTTGGTTACAATCCATGCAGAACTCTAGGACAAGTAGCGATTTATAGGATTTACCTCTATTTCCCCTATTGGGCCCCGCCCCTCCTGCCCCCGGGGGGTCAGAGCCAAAATTTATACAAGTTCTTTCCCCCTTCCCCCAAGGATGTTTGTGGCCAAATTTGGTTACAATCCATGCAGAACTCTAGGACAAGTAGCGTTTTATAGGATTTACCTCTATTTCCCCTATTGGGCCCCGTCCCTCCTGCCCCCAGGGGGTCAGAGCCAAAATTTATACAAATTCTTTCCCCCTTCCCCCAAGGATGTTTGTGGCCAAATTTGGTTACAATCCATGCAGAACTCTGGGACAAGTAGCGATTTATAGGATTTACCTCTATTTCCCCTATTGGGCCCCGCCCCTCCTGCCCCCGGGGGGTCAGAGCCAAAATTTATACAAGTTCTGTTCCCCTTCCCCCAAGGCTGTTTGTGGCCAAATTTGGTTACAATCCATGCAGAACTCTAGGACAAGTAGCGATTTATAGGATTTACCTCTATTTCCCCTATTGGGCCCCGCCCCTCCTGCCCCCGGGGGGTCAGAGCCAAAATTTATACAAGTTCTGTTTCCCTTCCCCTGAGGATGTTTGTGGCCAAATTTGGTTACAATCCATGCAGAACTCTAGGACAAGTAGGGATTTATAGGATTTACCTCTATTTCCCCTATTGGGCCCCGCCCCTCCTGCCCCCGGGGGGTCAGAGCCAAAATTTATACAAGTTCTGTTCCCCTTCCCCCAAGGATGTTTGTGGCCAAATTTGGTTACAATCCATGCAGAACTCTATGACTAGTAGCGATTTAAAGGAAATGTTGACGGACGGACGACGGACGGACGGACGACGGACGACGCGCCATGACATAAGCTCACCGGCCTTTCGGGCCAGGTGAGCTAAAAATCATTAAATGTAAATTGTTTACTAATGCCATTATCACCAAATGTTGAATATTTATCTTCTCATTTTGAAAAGTCATTAGTAGACTACAGCCTTAAGTGAACAGTTCTGAGCCTTAAATGAACAGTTCTGAGCCTTAAATGAACAGTTCTGAGCCTTAAATGAACAGTTCTGAGCCTTAAATGAACAGTTCTGAGCCTTAAATGAACAGTTCTGAGCCTTAAATGAACAGTTCTGAGCCTTAAATGAACTGTTCTGAGCCTTAAATGAACAGTTCTGTTAAGAAATAGAAATAGATTGTCTATTTTAACAGCAGCATAGATAGTTCTTTGAGCAGAAATATATTTGGATTCAGGTTTATATCAATATTCAAATACAAACGATCGCAGAATATATTTTCATTGAAGAGCTCTATAACACACAAATATAATATTACTTATTCATAAAGAAAATATTGTGTACTAAAAACATCCATTGATTCTTTAAAAGAAATCATCAAGAAATTCAATATGACAAATGCAATGATATAGATTTCCTTTACAAGTAAAGAAGACTAGTCTCCAACATAAATCTAATCAGGCGTGGTATTTTTTAAATCACAAAGCATACGGTTTCAATCAGAGATATTTAAAGTGTTGATATATATCAGATTCCTTAGATAAATTTAACGTCATATTATATCCTTTATAGTTGGAGAGAATGTTATGCCCCTTAAAAAGCATTGGTAAGTAAATAGTCTCCACTGCCCTGTATTATATATAGACATATGTAGGGAGTAACTGTTCATGGTTTTGTGTGAGTAGTCGTATTTTTTATATACTGCCAGACTGATCAAACACATATAGGTTATTGCATAGCTTTCGGGTAATAAGGGATTTATTACACCCGAGTCAAGCCATACTTCCAACCATGGTAACAAATGCTATAAGAGAGGGGATATCTAAATGTACATCAAAAAGCTTCATTAATTATTATTTCAATTAATCATTATATAATAGCAACTTTGTATTGTAAGGAAAAGTTTTAACTCCTCATCAACCTTTATTTCTCTCTCTGTCTCTCTCTCTTTCTAAAGTATGTATGTGTGAGTGTGAGCATGTGCGACATTTGTATGTCTTTTGTGTAATTGTACATATTGTTTGTTTGATATATGTTGAGGAGAGCATCTAGTAGCCTTCGGGCTGTTTGTAATCCTCGTTAAATAAATAAAGAATTAAATTAAATTAACCTTTATATCAACAAATGATGCCTTGGTATTAATACATAAGCATTTTATCAATTAAAAAGCACATATGGAATTAATTTTAAATAAAATTTACTTACATTTAAAGTTTCCTTCAATTTCTTTTTTCATTTACTTATTTTTCTTGCAATCGCTAAACAGAGCTTGTTAATAATCCAATTGTTTCATACTGTACATATCTCCTAAAACATTTTGATGCAGTGTTTTGCATCAAGGTTTTCATTTCTACACATGGCAAAACTCCTTGTGATCCTTAAAGCTGACAATGCAAGTTAAAAACATGCAGTTGAAATTAAAAAAAAAATAAATATATATTAACGATTTTTTTTTCTTTTCAAAAATTGTTTCTGAGACATCCCCTAGTATCTAAGGAAGTGGTAACCTTCACTGGCCAACCCCCTATATAAAGGATGGGACACTTGACACACATGTATCATTCTAAACATGTCTTGTCTAAGATACACATGCCTCGATATTGCAAATAACAATGTCAAATTGAAAATAAACACCGCACTCACCTGACAATATTTCATTGAAGTAATAGATGAATGTGTTGTCAGCTATATCCCAACATATGTCCAATACGAACTAATAAAACACTTCAATATACACTAAGTTTTACACGTACATGTACAACGACACGTGAGTGTCCTTGATAGTTGTCGCTCGTTCGGGTCAGGTACGTAGTCACGTGTATATGGTCAGTTGAGTGCATCGGGTACGAAGATATACGTGGAGATATGTGGACGGATTATTGTTTGGATTTCTATTCATGCACCTGCGTTTGGAATTTTATTTTGAGAAACATCTAAATGATGAAACTTAGAGGAGTTGACATGTTTTCTTGCTAAAAAAAGTCTCATATAGTTTTACAGGTGATGGTTTTGTTTACCTATTTGTAGGTGATATATACTGTGGACTGCTAGGTGTATAGGTACATGAATGAGCGCACGTGTGTCGATTCACGCGCTTTATATTTGGGTCGGTGAGTCGTCGGAATGTAAAACAAAAATGGCTGTCCTCAACCAGGGAATGTCTCATAAACGATTCTTGAAAAAACGAGTATACTTATTTAAAAAAAAAATCATTTTAATAATTTTAACTTGCATTGTCAGCTTTAAGATGGACAATTACAAAGTAATATATTACAATTGAGCAAAGAACCTCTAATACTGAATAGTGCTCAAAAGCATAATAGATACAGGTAAATCATACAGAGAACAATGGGAGAGTGGGGGTATAGGGATGGAAAGGTGTGTATTTTTTCAATCAACCTGTCTTTTTTGTTCGAGGTTAAGAAGCATGCAGTAAGTCAGTTATTGCATGATTTCTCGTCACTCGGGACTTATTACCCCCTTATTACTCGAAAGCCATGCAATACGAACATTTTATGTGATAGACATTAGTTACAGACAACATGATTTTCTTTAAATACATGATTAAAATATTTTATAAAAGAAGAGGCCCATAGGTCATGATGGTCATTTGGGCAAACTCGTTACCATCAAAGACTTTTCTTATATTACTTATTTTAATTCTGACAAAGAATATAGTTTACTTTTAATGGTAGATTTTTTAGACTTGGCTATTATTTATGTAATAAATACTTTATTCCTTTGGCATCTGTGACCTAAAACCGCAGGGCTAGTGGTATATCTAGAATATCGATACAGCCAAACTTACCCACAAGGAAAATATGTAAAAGACCAAGTCCAACACGGTAGTTCCTTCCAAGAAGGAACTGCCGTGTTGGACTCCCTCTTTTACATATTTACCTGGATTTAAAGAGAGGCCTCTGTATTCTTTTGGATCCACGGCCAGTTCCATCAAGAATTTCTACATTTTCCACATCCCAAGACGTTGCGCCTCCACTCCCCGTAGTGATTACCCACAAGGAGTAATCAGGAAATGGAGAACTAGTAGTAATAGAATGGAAAAACCTTAACCATTTATTCAAACTTGCCTACAAGTGGGTAAAGCAAGAAGAGCAAACGAGAGTCCTTGAGGATCTGTATCGTTCACCTGACATGTGATGCCAAGTAATGTTCTGAAAACAGGATCATTATTTCTCTTCTAAAGGATTTTACAGAATTAACTCTATTTCCACTTTCAGGCCCTAATCTTTCTGCTCTAGGGGCCGGGGTCAAAGCCAAAATTTATCCAAAATCTGTTCCCCTTCTCCCAAGGATGTTTCTGGCCAAATTTGGTTTCAACCCATGCAGAACTCTATGACTAATAGTGATTTAAAGAATTTATCTCTATTTTCCCTTTTTGGCCCTGCCCCTCTTGTCTCTGGGGGGTCAGAGCCGAGATTTATTCAAACACTGTTCACCTTCCCAAAAGAATATATTTCTGGCCAAATTTGGTTACAATCCATGTGGAACTCTATTATTAGTAGTGATTTAAAGGATCTACCTCAATTTCCTAATGGACCCAATTCCTCCTGCCCCAGGGGATCAAAGCTAAGATTTATACAAACTCTGTTCCCCTTCCCCCAAGGATGTTTCTGACAAAATTTGGTTCCAATCCATGTGGAACTCCATTACTAGTAGCACAAGTAAAGAAACAAATAACATATGTAAGAGATATGGTTATGCAAGTGAGCCATAAATTATACTAAGATTAATCCACGGGTGTCATGTGATGTCCAGAATTGTTTGTACGCTGACAAGTGTAGAACCCATTATTTGATTTACCGTCAATGATTTAGTGGTAACCTACAAAACTTTGGACAAAGACCAAGAATTGATACTGATAGGACATGCGGGAGACTTAAATATATCATAAATGTAGATCACTGATAACAATTAATACACCATTGATCTTGTATACTTCTTGTCTCCTTTGATATGTAGAGTTATCTGCCCGTTTGTGTAACTGCTCTGTCACATAATTTTGTGAGAAAATAATATCGTATGATTGGAAGCTACTAAGTGCACACATATTGCATTCCACCAAATAAGTGCCCTTCCCCATTTTGGAGGCCTCAATTTCACCCTAAAATTAAATGACCAGCTGGGCTCGAACCCATGACCCCAGACTTACTGGTTTGCCACTCTACCAACTAGGCTAATGGCAAGTTTTCCTAGCACGAATCTAGAAGGCAACCGTATCACTATACATGTACAATTAAAACTTAATTGCAACAAATGCACTCTGAAAATATGAAAACTGTATACCATATTATCCAATGCAAGCCACATGTCAAATTCACAGGTAAAAAAGCTTTCATTCAAACTTTTGGTCTTATTAAGCGCCTATCATTTTTTCATATCTTCTGTTCCTATAGCTGCCGGAGACATAACTTAACTTAAGCAGCATGGCTTCACTATGAGTCAGGTACAATATATAGTAATTGATGTTTAGTGTGAAATGCCACATGTATACATGAACACTAAACAAAGAACTAACCCTGATTAAGAAACACAAAAACTGATTACAATAGGTTTCTTCACATGTAACAGTTCAACAACATTACAATAGGTTAAATACCAGACATACTTTTGTTCTGTCAAACATGGTATGTACCAAAGGTACCAGATCAAGGGGACATAACCACAAAAACGGGAGTCATGAACCTTAACTGGAGTGTGATAAAAATGAGTATCCCTCCATAATAGGTTTTTATAGATATCATTTTGTTTGTTCAATTATAATTTATAAATGTAAAATGAATGGGTTGGTGTGGTTTGTACATATATAGTATTAAATACGGTCTCTGTCACTCAGCTGACAGAGCGTGCTTCTTTGTCTCAGTCGTTAGAGCCTTAAATTTTCACAACGGAGACCCGCGTGCGATTCCTAGTCGGGGTACCCGACAGGAATTATATGTGTATTTTTCCTGTTCTTTTACAAATTATCTATCGTACTTATTAATTTATGTTTGAACATTTTCTTCAGGCTTGAATGTATGGTTAATGTAAGGATATGAAGATACCATGAATAAATATTTTAGTGAGTTAATGCCTGATGACGGTGCCAGTGTACACATCTTACTAGTCATCAAACATCACAAATGAAGCATTCCCTGGATATGTAATATATTTGTTTTTTCTTATTTTTTTTCTGTGGGTTAAGGATATCTATTTAGAGAAATGAATCAAGGGTACACTTTCACCAATACAAGGTTTTTTACTCTAACTTCTTAGCTCCATTAAACACTGCCAAGAGGGGCTTATGCCCTCCTTTCATACTATAACAGCATTATGCCAAACACTATTCATCTTTTCATAAGAACAGCACCACTCAAAGGCTTGAGTAAATAGATACATTTTACTAAAAAAACAAAACATTTACATGAAGTAAATTTTGAATAATATGAATTTGTACACACATCCATCACAATACATTATCCTGATTGAAAGTAAACAAATCTGTTTATCCTTTTCTTGTCGTTTGTGTAAAATGTCTACATGTCAGCTTTACAAAGTCTTGGATGTCCTTAGCTGTGGGACAAGTGGCAGGAAATGAGTTTTTATGTAGGTACAATAAGGTATTTACCTGGTCACTTGACTGTAACAAATGATAGTGAACAAGAAAAGAAATACAAACAGGTGTGTAACTATATCGTTAACAGGTAAGTTTCTTACCTATCAGGTGCTAAAATAGGACTTGACAAACCTATATAATAAACAAACAAATCACTGAACAGTATTGGGAGCTGATTGTTAACTGGTCAGAAGTTTAAATTCCTAACTGATATAACAGGTTGCATGATTTTATATACAACATTATCACTGCCTCCGCTAGGGATCAAACCCAAGACCCCTGGATTACTAGTCTGACACTCAACCGATCCAGCTAAAGAGAAGTTCTCACCAGCCGAGCGATACATGGCAGCTAGTAGTCACTAGGGTTACATACTCCCCCTCCAAGAATGAATTCGTCCTCGAGTTTCCAAGGTCAGAAAGATTACTTCACATGTATTATTGAGTTTTATTCCTGAGTCAAAACATGAGTGCCAAATATTATAAGACTCTTTCATATGTGGATATGAAGTATAGGGATATTCTACTCGAGGGTCAAAAAATGTAGTAAAACACGAGCCTTGACGAGGGTTTTGCAACATTTTGTGATCCCTAGGGTAGAATATCCCTATCCTTCATATCCACTTATGAAAGAGTATTTTTCTTTCATACCTCGACGTTTTATTGCAATTTTACAACTATAATATTCTGCCATTTTGAAATAAATTCGAAGAAATCCACGACTGGAAGTCAATTTTCCATACATGAAAAATTACGTGATATTTTCAACACAAATTCCATTGTTTGCATCTTTCATAATAAAAAACAGTAATATTTGTGAGAAAAATGTTTAAATTTTTCCGAGGAAATTGAGATTTTGTTGACGACGTGACGTCACCCGTAGGTATGAAAGAAAATAGAATACATAATTTTATAAACATAATCACCGCCTCGGCCAGGGATCGAACAAAGGATCTCCGGATCACTTATCTAGTGCTCAACCAACTGTGCAAAAGAGATAGTGAAGACCCCCTAGCCAAGCGATATATCGTAGCTAGTGTTGACCAGGGTTACATAACCCCCCTCCAGGAATGAGTTCTTTAAACATACTATTGAGTATCATTCGTAGAGTCCCTCCATGGGCACCAAATATAACAGTGCATAATTTTATATAAACATAATCAATGCCTCAATAGGATTGAACCCGGAACCCCCGGATTAATAGTCTGATGCTCAACCAACAAAGTTAAAGAGAAGTTTTCCCTAACCAAGTGGTATATCACGGCTAGTGCTGACCAGGGTTACATACTCATGTATATCGTTCTGGCACCGGATCATGTTTATTTCGGGATTGCAATGGCCAAATGGTTAAGATGTCCACCTCTGGGCCATGACTTCAAAAATTAGGACCTGTACTGACAGCTGGTTGTTTTTCTTTTTCTCCCGGTACTACCGTTTCCCTCCATCATCAAACCTGGCACATACTTACATGACCTAGGCTGTTAATAGGACATAAAACAAACCAAACAAATGCTTACATTTTTCATTTTATTGGCTGCTACATTAATACTTTTATGTTATTTTTTTTTTTGCTTTTTACCTCATTTTCAGAAGGAAAAATGTTGAAATAAAATCGAGGAAGCTAAATGCAACTCATAATTTATTACCAATTCATAAAAGATCCTTAAAATAAATGATTATTAAATCTGAATACATGCAGTTATAATTATAATGCTTGTTCTGAAAGTTTTTACCTCCAGGCATAAACCAACACTAATGCAATGTTGATTTTTTGTTTTATTATTGTTTTTAAAACTTTGAGTACTTTTAAATAGCTGTCCTATATACAAGTCCCCTACATATAAGCCACTGATTGAATGAATGAAGTGTATCAATATCTACCTGTATATTAAATGACACATTCGTCCTTCACTTCTTATGTATGTGATACTTTAATTACACCTTAAGTATCAATTCCTCACGACCTACCTTCACACTTGATTCTATAATCAACCTCCCACTAGATCTGAAAGTCACACAGTTATACAACAAGTGTTCAAGTGATTATTAGGTACTTATACAACAAGTGTTCAAGTGATTATTAAGTTCACAATGACACATAATGCAGTGGCATTTTAATGTGACACTATTAACAAGAGGCCAAAGGGCCTTAACCGTCATCTGACTACCTTGGCAATAATCGTATAGAAAATTAATTAGATATATTGTCATGGTAGCCATCTTCGACAACACTTTGTTGGGACCATGTCAGGATCATTTCATGCAAGTTTCAGCCAAATCGCACCGCTAGAACTTGAGAAGAAGTTCAAAACCTGTTTTCAAGATGGCGGCTGTGGCGGCCATCTTGGATTTCAGATCAACCCGAAATACAACACTTTGTCAGGACCATGTCAGGATCATTTCATGCAAGTTTCAGCCAAATCGCACCGATAGAACTTGAGAAGAAGTTCAAAATGTGTTTTCAAGATGGCAGCTGTGGTGGCCATCTTGGATTTCAGATCTACCCGAAAAATAACAACACTTTGTCGGGACCATGTCTGTATCATTTCATGCAAGTTTCAGGCAAATCGCATTGGTAGAACTTGAGAAGAAGTTCAAAATGTGTTTTCAAGATGGCGGCTGTGGCGGCCATCTTGAATTTCGGATCAACCCGAAAAATAACAACACTTTGTTGGGACCATGTCAGGATCATTTCATGAAAGTTTCAGCCAAATCACACCAGTAGAACTTGAGAAGAAGTACAAAATGTGTTTTCAAGATGGCGGCTGTGGCAGCCATCTTGGATTTCAGATCGTCCCGAAAAATAACAACTCATGGTCAGGACCATCTCAGGATCATTTCAGGTAAGTTTCAGCTCAATCCCACTGGTCAAACTTGAGAAGGAGATTGAAACGTGAAAAGTTTATGGACGGCACACGACGCCGAACGAAGCATGATGGCCATAGGTCATCCTGACCCTTCAGGTCAGATGACCTAAAAAGCTGTCTCATATATCATACAGACATAAGAGTGTGTGATACATTTTTATCCTGCAACTGTCTCACATACTGACCGATAACTACTGCCGGATAAACTTGTGCTTTATCCGTCAATACGATATGCTTTATCCGTCAATATGATCACGTGAATTTGTTCCATATCTGACGGAACTTTTTCTAACTTGACCCAGAACTTGAACCTTCCGGTGAATGAAACGTCATTCAGTCCCACTAAAACGTGACGTCACATTCATCGAAATGACGTCATTTTTACGATATCGAAAATCTCGTATGGCGGTGTCGTCTTTTTCTTAGCTCATGACAAAGGTATGTATTGTTAAGTAATTCTTTAATGGGTATTGATTGTTATTTGAGTATTTTCATTTCCTTTCAGTGATATATCACCCTGAATAGAATTACGGTTACTGTTTGTGAATGCGCTTATTTATTTCCCACGGCAGTAAAAAGGAGTACACTCTCATTCGGTTAAGTGAATGAATCTTTACCTCCGCATCATAGAAGCGTCTCGCTTCGAGCGAAACAAAGTAAGGAACTGTCAATTTGCTTTCGTTTTGAAAGCCATAATGGTTGCAGGATAAACAGAATACACGGTTAGTATCTTACAATACAAGTTTTATTTTGGTGCTCGACACGGAAAGCCGAGATGACTCGGCAAAGCCTCGTCATCTCGGCTTTCCTAAGTCTCGCACCAAAATAAACCTTGTATTGTAAGATACAAACCGTGTATTCTCTATATCTGACCTGCTTACAAACTTTCCACTTTAATTTTAATAATGAAACTATTAGCTCAACTAAAATTCATTATACAATATATGTAATCACAATTGCATCCATGGTCATGGATGGGTTTGCAGTATATTTAGATTCCAGAATGTCTACAGTATAATAATTAATTAAGATTTAAGAAATGTCTGCAGTGTATTGAGATTTCAGATGGGCCGGCAGTATATTGATCTCAGAAATGTCTCCAATATATTGCGATTTCAGAAATGTCTGCTATTATTTCACTATTAATATATCATTTTGAATCATATATAGTCTCATTGAAGATTACATTAAGATAAAATCTAAATCTTTGCATTTTCTACTGAGAAAATGAATGACACAAAATTTCAATTCCACTAGATCCTTATCTTTTTTATATAATTACTGTGTTATTCAATAGATATGTAACACCATTTTATAATAAAGTGCTAAATATAGTATTAAATGTAATGTACTTTGGGGTTTGAGGCGTTATATCATTTTATAGGGCAGGGCATTAATAATATATAAAGTCTTTATCTGGTAATACCATGTATTTCGTACGCAGAACAACAATGTCATACATGTAGGTAAAATTCCTTAAAACAAAGAGGTCTAGTGGGCCTGTATTGCTCACCTGGTTACTTATAAATAATTATCACAATAACTCTCAGCAAAATCATTTGTAAAATTTGGAATCCCCATCCTATCAGGATGCTACCAATGTAATATGAATATTATCCATTAAATGCTTAGTTTCAGAGAAGTGATTTATATGGAAAAAGCCAAATTAACACTTAAATTTGGCCCTGCCCCTCAGGTCCCTGGGAGGTCAGCCCAACCATTTGTACAAATTTTAATCCCCAACTCATAAGGATGCTACCAATGCAATATGAGTGCTATCCAATGCTGCGTAATTTGTTAATCTGACTTAATCTGACTTCCAAAAACATGCGTAATTTGTTAATCCAAAAATCTGTAAGTTATAAAACTCTGTGAAACAGTGCCCTAGATATAGAATATACATTGCTTTGAATATATTCCTTCAGTCCAAGAGGACGGATTTAATGTAATGACATACTCAGAGTCCAAGTGTAATAGGACTGTCCTAATGGGCTTTGTAGACTATCCTTACCTACGGTAAATAATTTATCAAGGTCTCGGAAGTTGTCAAAGATGTAACTTTCTGATACACATGGAAATTTAATGTAAGGGAACAACTTGTGCTAATTTTGTAATAACACAAATGCTACATACGTCTGCAACAATATACAAGTACTTGTTTAGTGCCAAACATAAAAACACCCTTAGTCTACAAGAAACACAGGAAAGCCACTGTTTAAGCATTTAAGCTTCCTGGTTGCCAACATTCCTCCCGGACCTTTCAACAAATGACATGGACTCAAAAGACACGCTGGATAGCAGTACTAAAATACAACAACCTCTACACTATTTTCAAATATTAGTCATTAATATTACCTCTATTAATTCCAGGTTCACAGTACAACGTGAATACGTAGAATACTGCTGGCAGGTTCACAGTACAACGTGAATACGTAGAATACTGCTGGCAGGTTCACAGTACAACGTGAATACGTAGAATACTGCTGGCAGGTTCACAGTACAACGTGAATACGTAGAATACTGCTGGCAGGTTCACAGTACAACGTGAATACGTAGAATACTGCTGGCAGGTTCACAGTACAACGTGAATACGTAGAATACTGCTGGCAGGTTCACAGTACAACATGAATATGTAGAATACTGCTGGCAGGTTCACATTCACAGTACAACGTGAATACGTAGAATACTGCTGGCAGGTTCACAGTACAACGTGAATACGTAGAATACTGCTGGCAGGTTCACAGTACAAGGTGAATACGTAGAATACTGCTGGCAGGTTCACAGTACAACAAATGAAGTAAAAAGGCCCTTTTCCCATTCAGCCAGGAAAAAGCCCTGATATTTGAAGTGCAATGTTGTCTCCCTGTTCTAGAACCAGCACTGTTGTGACTGTAGACACATTACTATCATATTGCTTTGTCGAAACTGATCAATGAGGTTGTCCCCAAATTTTTTCCCAAAATGACCCTACCCAGTGATTTTTCAGGGTATTTTTTTGGAAAAAAGTTTTTTACACGAATTGAGAATCTTCAATTGCGAAAAGAGTGGTTTTGGGAAAAAAGTTACCCATTACTGAGCATGGTGTTATGGGTAATTGTAAAAGTGTTTCATTTGATGTTACATGCTCTTTTTACATACGGGTCTGTATTGCATCAACAAAATAATCTTTTATCAGGACAGCTTTTTCCTTCTCTGCAATTCAAATTGGAATTAGTTTTATTGTAATTGGGAAACATATAGGGGGGTTTGGCATTGGGAATAAGTTCAATTACCGACCCAAGTTATAAAAGGAGAAAAATCACTGCTACCTGACCACAAGGCAATTATTTAATCAAGCAGAATAACATACATACCGGTAGTCAGAGGGAACTACACATGTTGGGTTCAATCCTTCCTTGTCTCCATGAAGCTCAACCAAACTATTAGTGTAGGAATGAGAAGTGAACCAGTTATTTAAATTGTGTCCCCTAAATACTGAATAGAACCCTCAAATATATGAACAACCTCAATTCAATGAGAATCTATACTAGTATACATGTATTACACTTCCTTTCACGGCAGCAATACAATTAGAGAGAAAACAAACGATGGAACATCCCAATTAAATAAGCTTATACAAGTGACAGATGATCTATCCTAATGATTTATGAGGAAACCTCACTCCATTCCAACACATGCCTGCCTTAAAAACTATATGTAATTTGATACTTCATTTAAATCACATTGTCATATTGGAGAATATGATAAAAGAGTTTAATTGAATAAAGAAAACATCAACTACACATTTCATGATAATAGAGCCCTTTTTATAAAATGTAGGTCACAACCTCATAACTTGGTTGATTCTTCTCACAAAATGTTCATACTTCGATGTCCTTTTGTTCGTATATAGTACAATCATTTTAATTATAAACCATACACAGATATTCTCAAAGGGGGGCTTGCAATATACATATTAGGTAAATATTCTCACTTGTGAAATCTCTAGTACTGAATAATAAGCTCACTTCATTTCAATAAATCCTAGTGTTGGTAACACAATGCCACCGTCCAGTTGTATTGGTAGGGGTAAAAAGCCAGGCCTATATATGGTCTATACGATTATACGATCAGGATAAATATATCAAATACTGTGATAAAGGGTAGTAATAACATGATGGGTCAAACAAAGGCACAGTACTGAAATATTTCATAAAACAGCATGGATTCAGATGAATATACATGTACATAGAGATTGAACAGTGTTTTGACTGCGTTAAAGGTGGTATGAACGCAATTGGATACAGACATATTCAATGTAGCGAGTTACACTGTTTAATCTATATATTTACATAAATCAGTCTACTTTTACCTGTTCATCGTCAAATTTAAAACGGTGTTGGTCGCTAAGCTGGTAATGACGGTAGTCAGGACCATGACCGAAAATATAGTTCCAATTGTTGAACGTTATAGTTGCTGTTTGATTTGAAATATAACAATGACTTTTTTCAATTATTCTTAAATAATTTTCTTTTTTCGTTTGATCATACATCAATAATGTCCATTTCAAAAAAAATTGGAGATAACCGAGGCAGACCAACTACCGGTATGTCATTGTTACAGAAGTGATGCACTCCGAAGTGGAGCAAGATGCCATATTTGATTTTTCTGCACTGGGTTTGTATTCATAGGTAATAGCAATTACGCTACTTTGAACGCAACTCCTCTTCCATTGACGTTATAGGGGCATATGTAAATATAGTGTTTTGTACTTGATGTGAAATTGAATGTACATTTAGTACTTATTATATACAATAAGGAAATTGTAAGCTTTTAAAATCAAGAAATTCAACTGACAACCTTGCAGCCAAGAAAGGGAAAAGTATAATATATGCTTTTAAGATGGTTACTTCAGCTTCCATCTTGGATTATATGGACTTATCCAGGTAAAACTTCTAGGGCATGCCTTCCTTTATTTTGTTAACATTTTTTAGTTCAATTGTATCAGTGGAAAAAGTGGTTAATTTATTTTAAACAGTGACTGTGACAGTCATATGGATTTTGGACCAACCCAAAAAATAACAACAGCTCTGTAAATATTGTCTCATCAGAATCATTTCAGGCAAGTTTTAACTCAATCCCACAAGAACCTAGAGACATTTGAAACAGGTCTTGTGCTGGACTGATTGCACAATCATGTTATAAAGTGGCTTACTGAAGGTGCAAATGAAATCTTTGAGGCAAAATGTGATTTTGAGTGTGAATCTCAAGGCATATGGGGCAATTTCAGTGTGGTTTTCCTCTGGGTACTCCACCTTTACTCAGCCTCCTATTTCAGTGTGGTTTTCCTCTGGGTACTCCACCTTTACTCAGCCTCCTAAACATGGTATGTCCTTAAATGGCCCTGGATGTTAATAGAACATAACACAAAATCAAACAAGCATTGTATTTGCCATCCCTCACATTAGTAAAAACATGCTCAACAATCATTGATACTTGTACATGTATCTATGTTCACGGGGATGTTTCATTTGAGCAAACCATTGCAACCAAATGGCATCCTTGAAAAATGTATACTGTTCCCTTTCCCCCAAGGATGTTTATGGCCCAAATTTGGTCACTAATCCCTAAAGCAAAACTCTAGGACAAGTGGTGCATTTATAGGATTATCTCTATTTCCCCTATTGGGCCCCACTGTCCTTTCCTGCCCTGGGGGGCCAGAGCCATAAATAATTTATACAAGTTTCTCTGTTCCCCCTTCCAAAAAAGGTTGTTTGTGGCCAAATTTGGTTACAATAATGCATGGGCAGAACGTCTATGACTAGTAGCCAACTTCTTTCCCCTTCCCCCAAGGATGTTTGTGGCTAACTTTGGTTACAATCCATGCAAAACTCTGGGGACAAGTAGCGATTTTAAAGGATTTACCTCTATTTCCCCTATTGGGCCCCGCCCCTCCTGCCCCGGGGGGTCAGAGCCAAGTATTTATACAAGTTCTGTTCCCCTCCCACAAGGATGTTTGTGGCCAAATTTGGTTTACAATCCATGCAGAACTCTATGACTAGTAGCGATTTAAAGGAAATGTTTGCGGACGCGTTTGACATAAGCTCACTAAAAATGTATACTGTCTATGCAAACATCAGTTTGATTTTACTATGTATATTAAACTTTTGACCAATAATAATTCTATAGTAACAGTTTGATTTTACTATGTATATTAAACTTTTGACCAATAATAATTCTATAGTAACAGTTTATAGACATCAATATGTAACACTAATTGACCAAGTTTGAACAAAATGATTCAAAGGACTAATAAATTGTTAGCCATTCCCCAAAAAATAGTAGAGTGACATGGTCAGAGTGGTAAACAAAATGTCATGTAGTACATCTTAATATGGTGTCTATCATTCATGTGTTTTTTCATTAACAGTGCACAGGTTTAAGCAACAATTGTGGATAACAGTGGAGCCTGTATGCTGACCCCGGAACAAAGTTTATACAAAATTGGCAAGCTAAAACCATCAAAACACTCTGAAAACTTGAGAACTTCAAGCACCCTGAATCCCTGAATTGACGAAAGTCACAGCAATAACACTATTGAAATATATTTGGAAATTTCTAATAAGAAACTTTATCTTGACAAGGATTACTTTGGTGTCGACATATTTAACATAGCAGTAATGCTGTCAAATGGGAGACATTTAAACATTCTGGTTGATAAGGTTTTCAGGGCAAATAAATAAAGAGAACAATTTCACAACAACATTAGATCACAATGCATTAGATCACAACATTTTAAATGGACTTTGACTTTTTAATTAAAATCCAAATTAAGGGATGATTTCATATGTCTATTTTTGATATGCTTTTTTTAAATCAACTTAACGAATATTTGACTTTTAAATTCTGTCATGATATTAATTAGTGATCTTTTAATTTTGGATTTAAGGAGAAGCGCAAGATACGATAATGGTTATTTTTGTTATATACCATATTTGACCCCCTATGAGCTCCTGTCATTTCTAATTTGATTTTTGAGACTAATAAAATCTGTTACCTGTAAGTGAACGAGATCGGGTTATCTCAGTCGAGGGCTAAGATTTTGTAACATAATCCCAACCGAGGCGTAAGCCGAGGTTGGGATGTTACAAAATCTTAGCCCGAGACTGAGATAACCCGATCTCGATCACTTAAAGGTAATAGATTTTTTTTCTCGCGCCTCTAAGATATAACAAAACCCATCTATATACGCGTTCCGAATGTAAAACTATCCCGTCATGGGCCTCCTGGTTCAAAGCCGATTAACCATTACATCTGCGCTTCGATTTGGCAATCATTCTGCATAAAACTATAGTTCGATTATATCAAAGACAAACGATGATCAATCGGTACATACTGTTTCATAATTAAAAACAACAACCAAACACTGCATGGTAAATGACTGAATGCACATATTTCTAATAAGATTGACTATCTGACGCTTGTGACGTCACCGGTTCAAGAGTTTGACGTCACATGCGCGGACTGTTACATGAATGGCGTAAAATTCCGCCAAAATTCGCGTAAAGGTACCAGACAGATCGGACGAGATAGAAAAATCTAGCACTGGGTATCATGTGAGATTTCCCTGTCCGAGGTGCGAGAATAAAATATATCAATATCACCTGAACTAATGTATTTAAAGCCAACTTTTACATAGATTTGTCATTATTACTTTAAAGTAACAAGTGATTATTAGTTTTTAAAAAGTACCCTAAAAGACTATTGATAATTTCAGTTGGGTTAAGTTTGATAGTTTAACGTCCTATTAAAAGTCAGTTATTTAAGAAAGTGCCAGGTTTTTTTGGTGTAGGAAATCCAAAGTACCGGAGAAAAAACACCTACCAGCAGTCAGTACCTGGCAACGGCCCCACAAGGGATTCAAACTTGGAACCCAGAGGCGGAGAGCTTGTGGTGATATGTTGAGACATTTCAACCCCTCAACCTCGGCTGCCTTTTGGTCAATGGTGTAGATCACATTGGGTAAAGAACATTCTATTCTAATCTTGGTAAGGTACATTGACTATAGAAATTTAAGATTGTTTAAAATAAAATAATATCTGTACTTAATGATGACTTCAATTAAAACAATTACATAGCTAATATCAAACAAAAAAATTGAAGTTGAATTGCGTTTACATACCCAAGCTAAAAATAGTCATCTCAATCCATCACCTACTATATGGCATAGTGTATGTTTGTATAACCATTTCAGAAAATGTTCATTCTACATTCACACAAAACCCCCACACAAAAGATGACAGGATATTGTCATAGTGCCATATTTCATTTATTACATTTAAAAGTCCCCATCAGCCATTGTTGTCTCAAATTCCTGTTCATAAATAACTGGTCTCCCTCTCAACTTAAAAAGTATGGGAAATCTTACCAACAAATTTCTCCTAAAAAATCTAATTTAATTATTAAGTTTCTACTTAAGACTTTAAATTATTTTAAAAGTTCTTGTATTCAACATTACTTAAGTTTTTTAGATAAGCACAATGACCTTACGTGTTGACTAATATAGTCTATAGGGGGTTCTGATAGCACTGAAATAGAAAGAGGAAAGGAATCCTTTTTATTAATGAATGAAAAACAATAACTTCTCTCACCTGCTGGACCATTTTCATCCGTAATCGTGTCATGTAGTCATGGACACTATCCGTGTCCGCGGTAGCCATTTTCTCCCGTTTCCTTAGTGACACAACACACTTTTTTGACAGTTCATGTTCCTTTCATATCGGTAGTATAGAATCCTTTCATCGGGCTCACCTGTTTGGAAATTCAAAATACTTTCTTCAGTTTGTTGAACAGTCTATTGAAGACGGTATTGACACGATTTGGGTCAGTCCACTTTACACTAGAGGTTGGAACAGGTCTTACCTTTAAATATATAGAATGATAAGTAAGAACCCTCTGGCAGATAAAGAGTGCATCTCCTCATACCTGGTGCCTTTTACCTACAGGATATACTGATCTACCTGGGAACAATCTAAATTTAGATGTACAGCTTACCTACAGTAAATTACATTAATCACTCATACCTCTTGTAAAATAGTACATCTTTTTTATACTAAACTTGTATATAAAGCATAACTATTTATGTTAGAATATGATTAAAATGCTAATAATTATTCAAAGTCAACTTTTGCAGTAGTAAGAAGAGTTGCCAAATCCAGTGTTAAGATGACTATGCTTTTGTATGACGGGGCAAGCCTTCAGGTTATGAGAACCAAATAACAAAACTTTTATCAACGAAAATTTTAAATAACTGTACAGAGAAGGATTTCCACTAAATTGATTTCTGGCTGATGGTTTGTATACAAATGGACGTGAGATGAAAGTCATGTACTAGTAAACTTAAGATATGATAAACCTTTAAATACCTAACCAGCCGATGATACTTATAGCTGATCCATAAAATTATTGTGTCAATGGCCACAATAATATATGTTTACAAGTAAACAAACAAATTTCAATTTTCCACAGTAACACTTTGACATATAAACAGAAAGATAATTGTAACATTTTCTTTATCCTCAGATGTGCATATTTCAATGAATATCTTTACATAATTAAAGAATAATGCCCTAAATTGTAAAATTCTTGATCAGAACTAATTTCACTTGTTATCTTCATGCACTGATATGATACGATATGAACATGAAATACTTGATCTTTAGCGACCTTGTCTTATTTTGTCATCAGTGAACATTTGAAATAGTATAACTTTGTATACATATGGTTAAGGCTCATGTGATTTTGTATAATCAGAAATATCAAAGAATTCTCCATTGGAATTTGGTACCAACCAATGCTTGATTATTTTATTCAGGTAAAGGCTACAGTGAGTGGGATAAGATGTCCCAGCATATTAACACATGCCCTCCACCTCTGGGTTGCCAGTTTGAATCCCATCTGGGGCAGTTGCCAGATACTGACTGCTAGTCGGTAGTTTTTCTCTGGGCACTCCAGTTTTCCTCCAATAATAAATCTGATATGTTCATGGATTACCATGGCTTTTAAAAGAATGTGAAAACCAATAAAAACAAATTATTGGTGTAATAATAATTGTGACCCGACTTTTCATACAAGAGATCCCAGATCTTGGCGCCCACCAAAGAATGATCTACGTCTGAGAAAGGACAGAGGGATCTTTTCTCTGCTTTTCAAACTTTTACTACATATTACTACATATGAAATTTGAGAAAGATCCTTTGAGTACTTTCTTAGATATATAACAGTAACAAACTTCAATTGTCAAAATCCAAGATGGCTACCTGTCCGCCATCAATTTGACCGATCGGTCCGAAAATGCAACAAGCAAAACTAAGGTCCTAGGGGAACATACTTTCTGAGAAATAGCGGTAACAAACATCAATTATAAAAATCCAAGATGCTGGCTTGTCGGCTATCTTGTTAACCGATTGGTCCAAAAATGCAATATGCACAACTAGACTCCTAGGGGAACCTGCACATGAAATTTGAGACAGATCCCTTCAGTACTTTCTGAGAAATTATAGCGGTAACAAAATTATCAAAATCCAAGATGGTGGCCTGTCGGCTATCTTGTTAACCGATTGGTCCCAAAATGCAATTTGCACAACTAGACTCCTAGGGGAACCTGCACATGAAATTTGAGACAGATCCCTTCAGTGCTTTCTGAGAAATTATAGCGGTAACAAATTTCAATTATCTAAATCCAAGATGGCTACCTGTCCGCCATCTTGTTGACTGATCGGACCCAAAATGCAATATGCACAACTAGGGCCCTAGGGGAACCTTAACATATAAAATTTGAGACAGATCACTTCAATACTTTCTGAGAAATAGCGGTAACAATCTTTAACTATCAAAATCCAAGATGGCTGCCTTGTGGCCATCTTGTTGACCGATCGGTCCCAAAATTCAATAAGCACAACTAGGGCCATAGGGGAACCTACATATGAAATTTAAGACAGATCGCTTCAACACTTTCTGAGAAATAGCGGTAAAAAACTTCAATTGTCAAAATCAATGATGGGGGCCTGTTGGCCATCTTGTCGACCGATCGTCCCAAAATCCAATATGCAATAATAGGGCTCTAGGGGAACCTGCACATGAAATTTGACACAGATCCCTTCAGTACTTTCTGAGAAATATCAGTAACAAACTTAAATTGTCAAAATCCAAGATGGCCGCATGTCGGCCATCTTGTTGACCGATTGGTCCCAAAATGCAATATGCACAACTAGGGCCCTAGGGGAACATACATGTGGAATTTGAGATGAATCCCTTCAGTACTTTCTGAGAAATAGCGGTAACAAACTTTAACTATCAAACTCCAAGATGGCTGCCTGGCGGCCATTTTGTTGACTGATTGGTCCCAAAATGCAATATGCACAACTAGGGTCCTAGGGGAACCAACATATGAAATTTGAGAGATCGCTTCAGTACTTTCTGAGAAATAGCAGTAACAAGAAATGTTAACGGACATAAGGACGGACGACGGACGACGGACCATGGACGAAAAGCGATTTGAATAGCCCACCATCTGATGATGGTGGGCTAATAAATGTAAATAAAGTATTTTCAACTGTTTTCATAAGAAAGTGCTTGAAAATAGTTACAAATATATAGTTATACTCAACAAGAGGCCCATGGGCCTTAACGGTCATCTGACTATTAGTACAATACAGTTGTTTAAAGATTTTAGCCTATTTGACCCCTGTGACCTTGATTGAAGATCAAGTTTATTCATTTGAACAAACTTGGTAGCCCTTCATTCCAGTATGTCACAGGCCAAATATCGGGTCTCTAGACAGGGATCAATCTAGGTTTTTGGGGAAACTACCCTTTTTCAAAATAGGGGGAAAAATTTGGCAAAATATAGGGGAATTTGAATCTTCTTATTTTGGTTAAAAATTATATTCATTCTGACAAAAAAGTACTGTAAAACAACTAATTTTTATTTAGATTTAATAAAGCAAGATTTGAAGCTCAACAAGAGGCCCATGGGCCTTAACGGTCATCTGACTATTAGTACAATACAACATAGTCAATTAAAGATTTTAGCCTATTTGACCTCTGTGACCTTGATTGAAGGTCAAGGTAATTCATTTGAACAAACTTGGTAGCCCTTCATCCAAGCATGCTACATGCCCAATATCAGTAGCCTTGGCCTTCTAGTTCTTGAAAAGAAGTCATTTAAAGATTTTAGCCTATTTGACCCCTGTGACCTTAAATGAAGGTCAAGGTCATTTATTTGAACAAACTTGGTATCCCTTCATCCCAGCATGCTACATGCCCAATATCAGTACCCTGGGCCTTCTGGTTCTTAAGAAGAAGTCATTAAAATATTTTAGCCTATTTGACCCCTGTGACCTTGAATGAAGATCAAGGTCATTCATTTGAACAAACTTGGTAGCCCTTTATCCTAGCATGCCACAGCCTAATATCAGGTCTCTAGGCCTCTTAGTTATTCACAAGAATTTGTTTAAATGATTTTAGCCTATTTGACCCCTGTGACCTTGAATGAAGGTCAAGGTCATTTATTTGAACAAAATTGGTAGCCCTTCATCCCAGCATCCTACCGGCCAAATATCAGTACCCTGGGCCTTCTGGTTCTTGAGAAGAAGTCGTTTAAATATTTTAGCCTATTTGACCCCTGTGACCTTGAATGAAGGTCAAGGTCATTCTTTTGAACAAACTTGGTAGCCCTTAATCCCAGCATGCCACAGGCCCAATATCAGGTCCCTATGCCTTTTGGTTTTTAAGAAGAAGTCTTTTAAAGTTTTTAGTCTATTTGACCCCTGTGACCTTGAATGAAAGTCAAGGTCATTCATTTGAACAAACTTTGTAGCGCTTCATCCCAACATGTCACATGCCCAATATAAGGTCTCTAGCCCTCTTGGTTATTAAGAAGTTGTTTAAAGATGTTAGCCTTCCTGACCCCTGTGACCTTGAATAAAGGTCAAGGTCATTCATTTGAACAATTTGGTAGCCCTCTATCCCAGTATGTCACATGCCTAATATCAGGTTCCTAGGCCTCTTGGTTATTAAAAAGGAAGTCGTTTAAAGATTTTAACCTATTTGACCCCTGTGACGTTGAATGAAGGTCAAGGTCATTCATTTGGACAAGCTTGGTAGTCCTTCATCCCAGCATATAACATGCCAAGTATCGGGTCTCTAGGCCTCTTGGTTATGAAACAGAAGTCTTAACGAAATATTTCAGCCTATTTGACCCCTGTTACCTTGAATGAAGGTCAAGGTCATTAATTTGAACAAACTTGGTAGCCCTTCATCCCAGCATGTCACAGGTCCAATTTCAGGTTTCTAGGCCTCTTGGTTATTTAGAAGAAGTTTGTTAAAGATTTTCACCTATTTGACCCCTGTGACCTTGAATGAAGGTCAAGGTCATTCATTTGAACAAACTTGGTAGCTCTTCATCCCAGCATGCTATAAGTCAAATTTCAGGACTCTAGGTCTCCAAGTTTTGGAGAAGAAGTTGTTTAAATGGAAAAGTTGAATATCGGACTGACGGGATGGAGCGGCGGGACGGCCGGACGCTGCACCATAGCATAAACAGCTCACTTACCCTTCGGGCAGGTGAGCTAATAATGAAAAATTTGAGTTTATCATAAATAGACAGTAGCTTTATGATAAATATGAAGAAATTTGCAAAATTTGCAAACAAAAGTCTTAAAAAATTAATGAAAAATGAGTGACAGGGGAAATTGTGTTACAAAAACAGTCATTTTTTAGCTTCAAATGGGGAATTTTTAAATCTTCAGGGGAATTTAAGGCCAGAGGGGAATTCATTCCTTGAGGGGAAATTTACCCATAAACAGTAAAAAATCAGAGCTAGATTGATCCCTGCTAGGTCTCTTAATTTAATTATTCACAAGAAAGTTATTTAAAGATTTTAGCCAATTTGACCCCTGTGACCTTCATCCCAGCATGCTGCAGACTCAATATGAGTATCCTGGGCCTTTTGGTTCTTGAGAAGAAGTCGTTTAAAGATTTTAGCCTATTTGACCCCTGTGACCTTGAATGAAGGTCAAGGTCACTCATTTTAACAAACTTGGTAGCCCTTTATCCCAGTATGCTACATGCCGGATATCAGTACCCTATGCTTCGGGTTCTTGAGAAGAAGTCGTTTAAAGATTTTAGCCTTTTTGACTCCCATGACCTTGAATGAGGATCAAGGCCGTTCATTTAAACAAACTTGATAGCTCTTCATCCAAGCATGTCAAGGGCCTAATATCAGGTCTCTAGGCATCTTAGTTATTTTACAAGAAGCTGTTTAAAGGATTTTAGCCTATTTGATCCCTGTGACCTTGAATGAGGGTCAAAGTCCTTCATTTGAACAAACATGGTAGCTCTTCATCACACCATGCTGCAAGCCCAATAAGAGTATCCTGGGCCTTTTTGTTTTTGAGAAGTTGTTTAAAGATTTAAGCTTATTAGACCCTTGTGACCTTATATGAAGGTCAAGGTCATTCATTTGAACAAACCTGGTAGCACTTCAATCAAGCATTCTGCATGCCAAATATAAGTACCCTGGGCCTTCTAATTCTTGAAAAGAAGTCGTTTAAAGATTTTAGCCAATTTGACCTCTACGACTTTGAATGAAGGTCAAGGTCATTCATTTGAATAAACTTGGTAGCCCTTCATCCCAGCATGCTACAGGCCAAATATCATTATCCTGGGCCTTTCAGTTATTGAGTAGAAGTCATTTGAATGAAAAGTTCAGGCACACAGGTGGACGGCGCAAGGCACATGACGATGGACGGTGCATGATGACAATAGGTCTTCGGGTCAGATGACCTAAAAACTGTTGACCCATTAATAGTTTGACTGTTGACCAGCAAGGAATTTTTGCACATGCTTGATGGTTGACGTCATAAAAACCGGCTTGTTGGAACAAAATATTCTTTCAACAAACATCATTACCAACAGAAGCTGAGACAAGTTTGATATTGCATTATAGTGATTAAATGAAACCTCAGGACGAGGAGGTTTACTTGGTTGTTATGGAAACATATGGCAAGTAGAAGCTCTACAGAAAATATAATTTCTTGGCAAAAATGACTTCACTTGGCGTTGTATGATACAAACCTAGCGAATTTTCAAGTTCATTTTTTACTTAATTGAGCACTAATTTCATGCCTTATCAGTCAACAGTAAAATCTCTTTTCACTCTGAGTTAGAAATAAACCAGGAGCTGTTTCCTGATGCATGAGGTTGACTGTTGACTGATAAGGCATGAAACAACTGCATGATGTTTAGCTGTTTACATGCAGAAGGATTTTGAAATACTAAAATTATGTGGGCCGAGTACAATCAGTCCTACCTTCTGACGATTGCTATGTAAACAAAATCACATCAAAATAAGACTTTGCATTTGTCGCTATGACTGGAATGTGAGACATATTAATGGTAATCATTACCAACAACATTGCGATATAAAAACAAGAGGCCCATGGGCCTTAACGGTCATCTGACTATTAGCACAACACAATATAGTTGTTTAAAGATTTCAGCATATTTGACCTCTGTGACCTTTAATGAAGATCAAGGTCATTCATTTGAACAAACTTTGTAGCCCTTCATCCCAGCATGTCACAGGCCCAATATCAGGTCTCTAGGCCTCCTAGTTATTCTCAAGAAGTCGTTTTAAAGATTTTAGCCAATTTGACCCCTGTGACCTTGAATGAAGGTCAAGGTCATTCATTTTATCAAATTTGGTAGCCCTTTATTCAAGAATGCTGCAAGCCCAATATGAGTATCCTGGGCCTTTTGGTTCTTGAGAAGAAGTCATTTAAAGATTTAAGCCTATTTGACCTCTGTGACCTTGAATGAAGGTCAAGGTCATTTATTTGAACAAACTTGGTAGCCCTTCATCCCAACATGCTACATGCCCAATATGAGTATCCTGGGCCTTTTGGTTCTTGAGAAGAAGTTGTTTAAAGATTTCAGCCTTTTTGACCCCTGTGACCTTGAATGATGATCAAGGTCATTCATTTGAACAAAATTGATAGCCCTTCATCCTAGCATGTCACAAGATTTTAGCCAATTTGACCCCTGTGACCTTGAATGAAGGTCAAGGTCATTCATTTTATCAAATTTGATAGCCCTTCATCCCAACATGCTACATGCCCTATATGAGTATCCTGGGCCTTTTGGTTCTTGAGAAGAAGTTGTTTAAAGATTTCAGCCTTTTTGACCCCTGTGACCTTGAATGAAGATCAAGGTCATTCATTTGAACAAAATTGATAGCCTTTCATCCTAGCATGCACAGGCCTCTTAGTTATTCACAAGAAGTTGTTTAAAGGATTTTTAGCCTATTTGACCCTGTGACCTTGAATGAAGGTCAAGGTCATCTATTTTAACAAATTTATTAAACCTTCATCTAAGCGTGCTGCAGGTCCAATATGAATATCCTGGGCCTTTGTGTTCTTGAGAAGAAGTCGTTTAAAGATTTTAGCCTATTTGACCCCTGTGACTTTCAATGAAGATCAAGGTCATTCATTTGAACAAACTTGAGAGCCCTTCATCCCAGCATGTCAAAGGCCCAATATCAGGTCTCTAGACCTCCTACTTATTCTAAAGAAGTCAATTTAAATATTTTAGCCAATTTGACCCCTGTGACCTTGAATGAAGGTCAAGGTCATTCATTTTATCAAATTTGGTAGCATCCAAGCATGCTGCAAGTCCAATATGAGTATCCTGGGCCTTTTGGTTCTTGAGAAGAAGTCGTTTAAAGATTTTGGCCTTTTTGACACCTGTGACCTTGAATGAAGGTCAAGGTCATTCATTTGAACAAACTTGATAGTCCTTCATCCAAGCATGTTACGGGCCCAATATCAGGTCTCTAGGCCTCTTAGTTATTCACAAGAAGTTGTTTAAAGAATTTTTATCCTATTTGACCCCTGTGACCTTGAATGAAGATCAAGGTCATTCATTTGAACAAAATTGATAGCCCTTCATCCTAGCATGTCACAGGCCTAATATCAAGTCTCTAGGCCTCTTAGTTATTCACAAGAAGTTGTTTAAAGGATTTTTATCCTATTTGACCCCTGTGACCTTGAATGAAGGTCAAGGTCATTTATTTTAACCAACTTGGTAGCCCTTTGTCCCAGCATGCTACAGGCCAAATATCAGTACCCTGGGCCTTATGATTATTGAGAAGAAGTCGTTTGAATGAAAAGTTTACGCACGGCGCACAACAGAAAAACGGCCACTATAGACAGGTTGCCTTTATAGACAGGTTGGGGCTTTCGTGCCAGCGAGCCAGTAAATAAAACTGAATTATATTAATGCAAAACAGACCTGCTATTGGATATTTATATATTGATTGCCATGCATTATTTAAGAAATGATATTTGTGTTTGTTTTATTTTTTTTATGTTTGGCTGGGGCTTTCAAATGCAATCGAAAATTCGATCATAACAAAATCAACTCGTTTTGACATATCACTAGTATATTTTTTCAGCTTTGAACATAATCATTCCCTAATTACTGACTTCACATGGCCTTGACTTATTTGTGCAAGATTATTTTCAGACAATGTATACGTGTAATATTTTTACAACACATTCTCGCTGGCAAGTCGTATGTAATATTGCCGTGTAACCAGTTTTGACGGATTAATCTCGGAACATGAAAGATCAATTTGGAGGAGTTTTCTCACAGTATATATAACTTCAAAACTATTAAAATCACAATGCAGGTACACATATTAACTTTCAGTAGCATTTCTACTGAGTAATGTGGCCGTATTTTATCGATAAACACATTGAGTTACATCGGGCGATTATCCGACTGACTCAAATTGTAAAGAAATCGAACGTAAATTTCTTGGACTAATTTGAAATAGGTTAAGTACAGGCCATTTCTTAGTAACAAGAGGCCCATGGGCCTTAACGGTCATCTGACTATTAGTACAATACAACATAGTCGTTTAAAGATTTTAGCCTATTTGACCTCTGTGACCTTGATTGAAGGTCAAGGTAATTCATTTGAACAAACTTGGTAGCCCTTCATCCAAGCATGCTACATGCCCAATATCAGTAGCCTTGGCCTTCTTGTTCTTGAAAAGAAGTCATTTAAAGATTTTAGCCTATTTGACCCCTGTGACCTTAAATGAAGGTCAAGGTCATTTATTTGAACAAACTTGGTATCCCTTCATCCCAGCATGCTACATGCCCAATATCAGTACCCTGGGCCTTCTGGTTCTTAAGAAGAAGTCATTTAAAGATTTTAGCCTATTTGACCCCTGTGACCTTGAATGAAGATCAAGGTCATTCATTTGAACAAACTTGGTAGCCCTTTATCCTAGCATGCCACAGCCTAATATCAGGTCTCTCCTTTATCCTAGCATGCCACAGCCTAATATCAGGTCTCTAGGCCTCTTAGTTATTCACAAGAATTTGTTTAAATGATTTTAGCCTATTTGACCCCTGTGACCTTGAATGAAGGTCAAGGTCATTTATTTGAACAAACTTGGTAGCCCTTCATCCCAGCATGCCACAGGCCTAATATCAGGTCTCTAGGCCTCTTAGTTATTCACAAAAAGTTGTTTAAAGGATTTTAAGCCTATTTGACCCCTGTGACCTTGAATGAAGGTCAAGGTCATTTATTTGAACAAACTTGGTAGCCCTTCATCCCAGCATCCTACAGGCCAAATATCAGTACCCTGGGCCTTCTGGTTTTTGAGAAGAAGTTGTTTAAAGATTTTAGCCTTTTTGACCCCTGTGACCTTGAATGAAGGTCAAGGTCATTCATTTGAACAAACTTGGTAGCCCTTCATCCCAGCATCCTACAGGCCAAATATCAGTACCCTGGGCCTTCGGGTTATTGAGAAGAAGTCGTTTGAATAAAAAGTTTACGCACGGCGCACGACGACGGACGGTGCATGATGACAATAGGTCATCCTGACCCTTCGGGTCAGATCTTAGTAATAAAACAATGTTAAATATCGACAATGAATAACGGAACACATAAAATAAATCATCATGTTTTATTTTGCCTACCGTATCATCCGAGTTGTGGCTTCAAAATCACGCTTTACGAGTGATCTTTTCGTGCACATGGCGTTCGCAACCAAACATAATTTCAGTCTTTTCATGTTATGACCGCTAGGTTATAAACCATACAGTCCTGTATAAACAATTCATAGCTTGGGCTTCAGTAATGGCTGCCATTTGCTTACCAAGGGAGTTAATTACTGGAAGTAGGTCAAAGGGACGCTACTACACACACACTGTACTCAGTATTCGAAAAGTCGATCTCAGCGACCGGTCTCTAGACAACCTTAAAGGGGCTAAAATGACCGGTCGTTAGCCACATTAGATAGGTGATCGTTATGCACAGTGTCATTATAAAGTAAAAATGCATGGGGAGTCTAAAAATCGGTCGTTATAGACAGGCGGTCGTTATAGGCAGTCTTTAGAGCAGGTTTGACTGTACACATTAATTCACACTGTTTGTCTTCAACAAAAAACACCGTTAAATTCAACTTGTAACTTTTAAACAAACCTCTTCTAGTATAGGATTGATAATTTTCAAAATTAATTTTCAAATGGCATACTTTTTCAATAGCATTGCTAGAGTAAAATGCTAATCTTTCAGAGAAGAAATTTTCCTTTTAAAATATTTATTCTTATGAGCTAATTTATTGGAGAAATTTGAGAAAGGACCTGGCACAATTTGATTTTTAAAATTATTAAAGCCTGATATATCTACATTAATTTATACCTACAACGTGAATTCTAGTCCAATTCAGCTATAGACTAAATCAAAGGGAGAAGACTCATATATAGGCTATGCATGATGTCTCATCACTTTGTATTTGACAATAAATAAAAATTATTTGAAATTGAATCTTAATGAATTCAAATTACAGTTAAACTTGTCTCTCTTACGACCATCAAAGGGATCAAGAAAAATATCTTTATAGAGCTATTGAGTGGTCAATCTTTATACACAAGACTATGTGTTGAATTTGACAATTTAGAACTAGGTATGAGAAAGAGGTCATATTAAGCAGGTGGTCTTTATACTGAGGTGACTGCTAAGGCATGTTTGACTGTACATTTATATACTTATACCAATATCACGCATGCAGATATTGAAAAATTAATGGACATATTGAAATTTGTTTAAAAAATAAAAACATCTGGAAAAAATAATTCACCATTCTTATTGTGGATCTAATGAATGAAGATTTGAACTCATTTTCAATCCAACATAATACATAACATTTGAATGTACCGTGTATTCTTTGCCACTGAAACAAGATGAAAAGAATATTTAATATGCATTATGTCTAATTTATTCTGTTTGGTATACACAAAGGGAGACAAACCTGATGACTGGTTCACAGACATACCAAGACAATGAAAAAAAATGTATTTCATTTGATATTTGTTTAACACACATATATAAAACCCCGTTATATTGCCACCCGTTTTACCGCCAAACTCGCTTATCGCCATGAATTTATTCAGAACGGATTTCCCTCCATACAAATACACCCGTTTTACCGCCAAACCCGCCTACCGCCATCCGCCATCACATTTGCGGAACAAATGATTAAAATAACACTATAATGACCTCGTTAATATCGCCAAATTATGTTGATAGTGACACATGTTTTCGTAAGGTGCTCAACTGCCGACTGACAGGTAATCAGCTACACACACTATGGCCGCGTGTACGACCGTGTGTACACAGTGAAACCAATTAACACTATATGGGTACACCTTTGTTATTGTTTTACAGGTAGGTGTCGCAAGTTGTAATGAATAAAACTCACTTCTGTACATGTGTTTTACGTACTATTATCGTTAGTTATTTATTGACACAAATGAACCCACAAGTCTGTTTCTCGATATCGCCGTTCGTTTATATTGGACAATAAAATGCAATTTGCAATTTGAAGAGCGATAGAAATATTACGTACGCGCAGAAGAGTCCGCCGTTTATTAGTAAGATCAAATCGTCGTCTGAGTGCCGTTTATTACGGGAGTACCTGTTTTGATATTTGTAGACATGTGCGCGGAAGTGAGGTCACGACCGCACTGCACTTGTTCAATAAAACTCACTTCTGTACATGTGTTTTACGTACTATTATCGTTAGTTATTTATTGACACAAATGAACCCACAAGTCTGTTTCTCGATATCGCCGTTCGTTTATATTGGACAATAAAATGCAATTTGCAATTTGAAGAGCGATAGAAATATTACGTACGCGCAGAAGAGTCCGCCGTTTATTAGTAAGATCAAATCGTCGTCTGAGTGCCGTTTATTACGGGAGTACCTGTTTTGATATTTGTAGACATGTGCGCGGAAGTGAGGTCACGACCACACTGCGCTTGTTCAGAACTTCTATTCTTTGTTTCCGGGCGGGATTTCCCGTGATAAAAATATCATGTAACCGAGTAAATCCCAGCTAGCAGGTAATTACGGCACGATACGTGGTAGCACAAACGAGTTCGGTTTTCGTATTTTACAAACATAAATCTGACATATTTATTGAAAGACTACTATCGAAATTACTTTAATTTTGGAACTATTCATATTACAAAATACGAAGTGGCCGTACAGTACACAGACTGACTAGAAAGTCTGTTTCAGTACGGCACCGGGGGATTACTTATATTTAGACCTAATTAAGATTTCAACGACAAATCCGATATACCGCCAAACTCGATATATCGCCAAAATCTAGGAAAACAGAAGGTGGCGATATAACAGGGTTTTACTGTATGTATTCGACATATGTCTGGAGACTATACAGTAATGCATATCCCGTATTAGTCTTTTTTAATATACTAATGTAGGTATTTAAAATCTACATTATTATAAGTCATCATTTAGCATTAAAATATGACTGTGATGTCATCTATTGTAATAGCTTGAGGTATAGTCGGAGCAAAGTCTACTATTATCACCTTAAAGTATACCCTCAACAATGTAACACTGTAACACTGCAGCGATGTGGAACAACTAACCAGAGAGTGTTGTGTGTGCTAAGACCTTTAATTTGTTTTCAAATGAAGTGGATAGACATGCACATTAGAAAAATGAAAACATGAGGTGATATTACAATCAATAACGTATGTACAGAATTTGAGTCTGGTGTAGAGGATATGTTATCCTGTAGAAGAAATCTGTCATTAAATGTCATTAATTAATTTAATTAAAGGACTGAGAGCAATTTTGGGTCAACAAGTTATAACTACCTGTGGCTGACGCTGCACGATGCAAGAATACAGTGTTGGTCTGGTCCTCAATGTAACGTTTACGTTTTCTTTCTTACATGCCATATTGTCTGGATGTTGTCTTCCTACACACATGGAATTAACCATGTGTCCTTCATTGCTAGGACTAGGCGTTTTGGAAATATCCCGCCATCCGTCAATTTTTCTCAACCGGAAGTGTAGACAATACCCACGTGACATTGCGTCACTGTCCAAAATGGCGAATGTCAACATGAGACTGAGAGTCATATGATGATAACAAACAGGTATGATCTCTAAACAAACGTTATCTCGTGCATGTCAGAGTTGATAATTGTTATATTTACTCTAATTGATTCGTAACGGTGATAAAGTTGACACACGTAGACATTGTTTTGGATTGTGAAATTGATTTTATCGATTAGCGAGATTCTGTCTTCACTGTTAACGTTGGATTCTAACGTTAACGTTAACAGCTACGGTGTGAGTATATAAATGTGTTCACTTGATATCATGTAATTTCATTATTTTAAACCAATTGCCAACAGCAATTTAATACGGATCTTATAAATACATTTGTAAACTATAATAACTGAGTGAATAATCTGATAATAAGGAAGGACTACAACAAGATAAGAAACAAAGTAAGAAATGCCACCCGGAAACTTAGGAAAGAATTTAAGTACAACCTGGCAAATAAAGCAAAATCGAATCCCAAGGCCATATGGAGATACATTAATTCTAAATCAAAAGTGAAAGTTGGTGTGGGAGATTTATACAGCATACCAGATGACAAGAGCTCTCTTAAGGTTTCACAGGATAAACAAAAGGCGGATGTGCTAGCAACATTTTTCAGTCAAGTATTTGTAACTGAGCAAAGCGAAGATATACCTAGAATTAGAAACATAACAGTAACTGAGGACATGATACCTCTCCAAGTCAACAGACAGCAAGTACATAACTATCTTTCAAAACTTAAAACAGAGAAATCACCCGGACTGGATGAACTTCACCCTCACTACTTGAGAAACACAGCAAATTCTATAAGCATACCGCTAACAATCCTGTTCAATCAGTCACTGACCACCGGAGATCTACCACTTGATTGGAAAAATGCTAGAGTCTGCACCATATACAAAAAAAGGTGACAGATGTGAAGCTGGAAGTTACCGCCCGATCAGTCTAACCTCAGTTGTATGTAAAATACTGGAAACCATATTAAGGGAGCACATAACGAAACACATGAGGACCAACAAGTATTTTTTCTACAAAACAGTACGGCTTCATATCAGGAAGGTCTACTTCTCTACAACTAATTGAAGTTTTAGATAAATGGACACATGCACTGGACAATGGTCATGCTATTGATTGCATATACATGGATTACAAGAAGGCCTTCGACACGGTCCCTCATCAACGTCTCCTCAATAAACTAGGCGCATATAACTTCTCAAGTCAACTTAATTATCACTTGGATTTCAAACTTTCTTATAGGAAGGCATCAAAAAGTCACAGTTAACGGGGAAGATTCAGAGTGGACAAAAGTCACTTCTGGAATACCACAAGGTTCATGCAGTGCTCGGACCACTTCTCTTTGTCATCTTCATTAATGAGCTCCCTAATCTAGTAAACTCCTAGATATATCTTTTTGCAGACACACAAAAATTTTCAAAGTAATTTGCAACGAAGAAGATAGGAAAATCCTGCAAAACGATTTGGATACCATGAGCAAATGGAGTGAAGATTGGTTATTAAAAATGCACCCGGACAAATGTAAACATATGCATATTGGAAAGTCTACAAATACAAACCACCATTACAACTTAATGAATAAACAACTGCTGACTACAACAAGTGAGAAAGATATTGGAGTAACTATAGCATCAGATTTAAGCTTTGAAAACCATATCAGCAACAAAGTAAAAAAAGCCAATTCAATGTTTGGTATGTTACGTAGAACATTTCATTTTATGGACACAAAGTTATTTATACCATTATACAAATCACTTGTCAGGTCCCAGCTAGATTATGCAAGTTCAATCTGGTATCCATACAAAAACAAGGAAATCAACCTGATAGAAAGTGTTCAACGACGGGCCACCAGATGCCTGCCCGGACTACAGAAATTTCCATACGAGGAAAGGCTGAAAAAACTGAAATTGCCCAGTCTATCATACCGGCGTATGCGTGGGGACATGATTGAGGTGTTCAAAATGATTTCTGGATTATATGATAAAGACTGCTGTAACTGTATAAGGTTATGGTCAGATGTGGCCCCCAAACATAGTGCTAGAGGAAATTCAAAAAAACTCTAGCCCCTACATTCAACATCAACATTGAGGAAAAAACTATTTTACTGTGCGAACTGTCAGAATTTGGAACTCTCTTCCAGAATCTGTTATATCATCATCTAATATAAACTGTTTTAGAAATAATTTAGACAAATTCTGGGAAAACCAAGACCTACTCTATAATTATAAAGCAGAGTTGTCATTATGAACTGTGTTAACAATATAAACATGAACACCTTGAAATTATCAACATGGAAATCGAACATTTCTTAAAAACTTAACTAACGAAACTTTATAGATTATTACCTGCAATGCTACATGTACATTATATACTGTATCATGTATGTATTTATTGTATGATTATGAGTCCAGTGTAGAGGACCTCAATCCTGTACTGGAAAATAAACTTAACTTAAACTTAACTTATAATTATGGATCAAAATTTTCAAGAACAATAATATAGATGCAGATGTACATTCAACTCAGCTGTAATACAATGCAAATCTTGCACATACATGTAGATCCAATTCCATTTCTTTCTTCCATATTAAAAACTATGTATACATGTAAATGTTCAACAGTGGAGTTATGATAATCAATTAATTGATTGAACTACAATAAACAAATTGTCAAAATGTACATCAAGGACGTATATGAGAAGGATAAGTCGCACTGGGTTTTGGGAAAGTACAAGACAGGAGCTTTTGTGTTTGTGCACGTACTGACCGTGACGTTGGGCAACGACCAATTTTCTTTTGATATCCGCCAGCGCAGTCTTTGATGTAGCTTGTGGGTGCAAGGGTTACCGTCTTACTTTCTGAAGCGGGCCGTCATTACATGAGCTGTCGTATTTTTTTAACGAAAATTTAAGACATATCCTCTAAATCTTCCATCCTGTAAGCAAGTGATAAACGTTGTGAAATTAAATAAACTTGACATTGGTGTTTCGTTCGAACCGATAAGACAAGTATTTGATGAGAAATATGGTTTGTATTTCCGGTTTATAGGCGCCTCGTGTGGTGTTTAGTAATGTAAAGAGACAGTCACGTATTCTTCTCACATATAAATCATTGTGTACATATTTAAAAATTAGCTCATATAATAACTTTTTTTTTCAGGTTGATTAGTTAAATTTGTTGGACAGTGCCTTTGATAAATTATAATCATCAAGATGTCTAGCTCACAGACTTCGTTAATCGCCAGCCTTGTTCACACAATAAGTGCCCACACATCTGACATCAATTGTGTATCATTTTCCACCGACAACAAACTTGCAACCAGCTCTGGTGACAAAACAACACGATTGTGGAACGTCAGTGATTTCACAGAACTTCCCAGTTCACCTTTGTGTGGCCATACCTACTATGTACATTGTTGTGCATTTTCCCCATTTGGGACGACTGTGGCGACTTGTTCTATGGACGGTAAACTGATACTCTGGGATGTACAGAACGGGAAGAAACTGGCGATGTTACAACACCAGAAACAGAATGGTATACGTGTCTGCCGATTTTCTCCAAATTCTAAATATTTGATATCGGGGAGTGATGATGAAACTGCTTGTTTATGGAATGTACAGCAACAAAAACTTCTCAGGTAATTAAACTATTATCACATTTTATGACTCACGTACATTTACATATAATTTTTCAATAAAAGATTACATGGCATCATGTAGCATTATAAAGATTCCCTGAAGTTTTCATACCTACTGGCTATCTTCATTGCGTCCTATAGACCTAGTTACTTAACAACAATTATGACGTATTAACAGTGTAATAAATAGAGTAATGTTATTTTTCTCATAATGATGATATAGCCCATTTATGATTACATCTACATATATATATAATTTTTGGAATAAAAGGATTATGGATAAGTAAAGGAAAAATACATTAAAATGTAATATTTAGAATAATTGTTTTCAGATATCATAATTTATATGCTGTCAATCAATTAGGACTTTTTCCATTACAACAATATTATAGGCCCTCTACCTTTCCGAAACAGCTTTTGATTTTTAGGTGATCTTAAGGCGATTTGAATAGCCAATCTGTATCAAATTCAAATTCCATATGTAGGCAGTCATCTTGGATTTTGGTAGTTGAAGATTGTTACTGCTATTTTTCAGAAAGCACTAAAGGCATCTGTCTCAAATTTCATATGTAGGTTCCCCTAGGGCTTTAGTTGTGCATATTGCATTTTGGGATTGATTGGTCTTTCAACAAGATGGCCGACTGACCGCCATCTTGCATTTTGGTGTTTGAAGGTTGCTCCCGCTATTTCTCATAGTGTACATACTTAAGGGATCTGTCTCAAATTTCATGTGTAGGTTCCCCAAGGGGTGCATATTGCATTTTGGGACTGATCCTGGTCACCATCTTGGATTTTGATAGTTGAAGTTGTTTCTGCTATTTCTCAAAAAGTAATGATGTGATCTGTCTCCAATTTTATATGTAGTAAGTTTGAAAAAGTTTGAAAGGCAGAGAAAAGATCCCTCATTCTATTGTCAGACATAGATCATTCTTTGGTGGGTGCCAAGACCGACCAGCTGCCATCTTGGATTTGAATAGTAGAATTTTGTTTCCGCAATTTCTTAGAAAGTACTGAAGTGATCTGTCTCAAATTTTATATGTAGTATGTTGGAAAAAGTTTGAAAAGCTAAGAAAAAATCCTTCTTGCCATTGTCAGACATATATCATTCTTTGGTGGGTGCCAAGATCCCTCTGGGATCTCTTGTTTGAAATTGCAATGCAAAACGAGATTGATATTTTGTAGAGTCACAAAAGTTTTTGGTTACTGTTAATACTACACCTGTCATCACACTGTCGACACAAGTCGTATTATGGGGTGATCGGGTGGTGTAGTGGTTAAGCCGCTTGCCTTTAGCCGGCCGGGGTTCAATCCCCAGCACTGACGTGAAAAGGTCAGGGGTCACCTGCCCTATCACGTGGGTTTACTCCGGGCACTCCGGTTTCCTCCCACACCTTGACCCCTCGCAAGCTTACATCCAGGCCATCGAGAGTAATTTATATAAGTTGTGTAACTTGTTTCTCAATCGATGTAAAATAAATAAAGATTATATTTTTATTAGGTTTCCCGCCATCGTCCTAGCTATCTACTGAGCGTTAGCTGATGATCGACAGACGGCAAAACAGCGAAATGAATCTTCACTGTTAACATAGTTTACACAGGAAATCTTGCATTTGTTCGGTATTGTAACCTAATCATAGGCCGTCAATATATATTTCCTAATGTTATTAATGTTTTAAGAAACTTTATTTTTTTGTTTTGGAAAGGTAGTGGGCCTTTAAAAAAAACCATTGGAAAGTTAAAGATACATTTAATTTCAATTTCTTTTTTTCTACACAGAACCTTCTCAGAACATGAAGCGTCCATCGTGGGATGTGCATTCTCTCCAGACAGTAATTTTGTGGTGACTGGCTGTTCCAATGGTAACCTACGAGCCTGGGACGCCAACTATGGTCACTCCAAACATTTGGCCTATATCCTGGAAGGTCATGACCTTGGGGTTACTTGTTGTGATTTCTCTCCTACCTATGGGTCAGCTCGAGGTAAATATCACATATCGTACATGGTCTGTAATAGATATACCACTAGTGGTTTATTCCTAAATATATGGGAAGAAAGTTTTAATGTTAAAGCCTTCAGAATTTCAATTATGATTGTAAAAGGAGAGGAGAAAATTAATGTAGTGATCAGACAGGGATTCAAACCCGGGACCTCCAAAAAACTAGTCGAATGCTCTACCGACTAAGCTGCCAGGTCACAGATGACCGACCCCGTCCAATGCCGCTACACATTACCGACTGAGCTACCTGGTCACAGATGATCGACCAAGTCCATTGCCGCTATACATTACCAACTGAGCTACCTGGTCACAGATGATCGACCAAGTCCAATTCCACTACACATTCTATTGTTTTGCAGCGATGTTCATGAAGACAATATACTATCAGACATATTACCCAATTCCCTCCCTTTTGATAGTTTTGTTGAAGTTGTTGAAATTATGTGACATCATTTTTTCACAGAGGTGTACAAAGACGGCAGTATTTGGTTTCTGCTGGCGACCTGTGGTCAAGACAGTCTGGTGAAACTGTGGGTATTCCATACTCAAATGGGCAGTAGATGTAAGTAATTGTAGAACTAGATAGACTTCAAAGTGTGAAATGGATCCGATAAAATCATGTTGTATTCTTTTTAATTTACCATTTTAGTTAACTCAAATGTAGCTAAATTAGATTGATCTTTAGATTTAATTCTAGAGACGGGTGGTAATTATAACCTCAGCACTGAAATATTTGCTGTATTTAAGCAGTTATATTGTACAATTTCTGTTGTTGATAAAGATAATATAATCTAACAAAGAAGAAAATTAAATTTTATAGCTTATAGATTTATTCATTTTGATTTTTTTGTAGCGGTTGATCTCACCACTGTACACAGCATGGTTGGACACAGTGGTCCGGTAATGTCCTGCTGTTTCTCACCCAATGGTCAGCTGCTAGCCTCAGCGTAAGTTGGCTACAGATGTTATCATGGCCATTATATTTACATCAATAACTCAGACTACAATAGTCTTCACACTACACTAGTCTTTACTTAAGTCAGTATGACATGAAAAGCCGCTGCAACAACAAAGTTCAATAACTTCATCTTAAAACTGCTGAAACTGAATACTGCATAGCAGTAGAAAAAAAATTGAAGTGTACTTGTACAACAGACAAGTGCTCTGCAAATTTTCTGCATTTCATGGCCAAAATTCATGATATTTCTCAATTTTTCAAGCATTTTGCTGCAGTTACCATGATTTTAAGTCTGTTTTGGAGAAAAACAAAAATTAGACAATGTTTTGAAAAATGAAAGTTGTATGTATATGTATTACTCATCGGTCAGTACAGTTTTACATCCAAATAATTGCAGAAAAGTTTTGAAAGATATAATATGCATTGAAAGTATAATGAAATTGAATATAAGTACCAGTACGTGTCAGATATCCAATGTTCAATCGTAAAATGCATTCCTTTGAGATGCATTATTTCGTCATGATTCACATGTGAAAATCATTGGTTGGGCAAAGTTATACTGTACACCAGAATAATTTAGGGCAGTGTGTTAAAAAGATATATTATGAAATGTATAAAAAAAATGTTAACTAATTATGTACCAGAAGCATGTTCAATCGTAAAATGCTTTAATTCACGGAAAATTGACAAATGGCAAACTCATTTTTTGCAGGGTTGTTGGCGAACATAAATCAGTTAGCCATTAAAATTATAAAATCTATTTCTTAGACAATCTATCCTACAGATTCGATGTTGCCTATGAAACATGTGTGTTGAATACCCCACAATATTTCCCGCTAAAGCATATGCCTTATTTTCATAAAATGTAATCTTAGGCTTACAATAGGCCTACAACAAATCTACTGTGTGCGACCATCGTCTGAAGTCACATACTGACTGGGAAACACAAATAATATAGAAAAATGCATCACGAAAACCCATTTCTATTTGAGAACTGCAAAAAGACCAAGTAATAATTATAGATATATGAACAGGTTAGTGACATGGTTATCGCTTGTTGATCTGGTGAACTCTCAATACCGGAAGTCAGCAGACGCGCTCGCATCAAGCGGAGATGGGTCCATCATGCATCTATCTTCATAAAGCAAAAAAAAAAAATAATTGAAAATAGAAGGAGAAAAGAAAAATTGCTGTCCAATGTTTTGTTACTGTAAGATAGTTAATAATAGATAGGGTCAATTAGGTCTGATGATCAAGTCTGTTTGTTTATGTGTTAAATTGGCTGAGATATTCTTGATGTATATGTGCTAGCTAGACATCTCTGTGGCCTGTTTATCCAATAACCATGTTGTAATTGTTGGTATGTTAAACCACATACAACAACTACTGAATCTCAGTGTCAACTTTACAGACATGGAGTCTTTTCTGAAGAATGTCAATTTTCGAAGTTTTCATAAAGCCTTATACATTGTATATACCGGTAGTACTGCACATTCAAGTAGTTTTTGAATATCAACAAATTGATAAAAAGATCCTGACTGGGTTATTGTTCATGTATCCAGATATCATATTTGAATATGATGAAAACAAATAATGGTACATCGTTATCTACAAGGTGTCAGATATTGTGTTTTCAATGCTTTCAGTTCATAGTTATACATTCATATCATAACCATAAACCACCCCTAGCTTTGGCAATGCTGTAGTTTATCATGCGTATTCATATTATGTTCTGCATGTAGAGTAACCATAGCAACAGTTTTAGTTCATGAAAACTGATATTGTGGTGATAATATGTGTATTGATTATGTACAGAAATTGTCTGGACTAGGGATGAAACTGGATATGTGACATATCATGTATGTGTGGCAACTGTACCTATCAAATTATCACTTAAGTGATGTTGATTATTTTATTTCAGGTCTATAGATAAAACCATCAGACTGTGGGATCCTGTAAGTATATTGTTGTTTTGTCTGATTATAAAGCAACACTTATATGTAATCGCCAATTCCCTCTTTCTCTTCTTACATTCACCTTTTCTTTACCAAATATAACCTTGACTAAGTAAATCATAATACTTTCCTCTTTTTCTGCATTTCTCTTTTTTTTTTATTCCCTCCCCAGTTTGCTTCAAAATTTCCTCACACCTCTTTTCTCTCCATTTCCCTCAAACATCTCCCCTCCCCATTTCCCTCAAACATTTTCCTGTCCCACCTATTACCTCCACTTGCCCTCTCACTTGTCACCAATTTCCCTACAACTTTCTGCTTCCCCATTTCCCCTTACCTCCACTTTCCCTTTCCTCAAACATCATTTCCATCCATTTCCTTCCCACTTTATTTCATTTCTCCCATTTCCATCTCAGCCTCCTCCCAGTCTCCCACCTTTTTCCTCCCAATTTCCCTATTGCTCCAACACTATTTTCCTACCTCATTTCTCCCAATTTCCATCCAAACACTTTCTCCCTGTCAAGATTGTTTTGGTTAGACCAGGAAAACCGATTTTCAATGACAATGTACTCCACAAGATGGAATAGCCATTTTTAGGTCATCTGACCCAAAGGGTCAGGATGACCTATAGTCGTCATGTTTCGTCCGTCGTCGTCCGCCGTGCGCCGTCCGCCAAGCATTAACTTTTCACATTTTTAACTTCTTCTCAAATTCTCAGTGCGATTTGGCTGAAACTTGCATGAAATGATCCTGACATGGTCCCGACAAAGTGTTGTTATTTTTCAGGTCGATCCGAAAGCCAAGATGGCCGCCACAGCCGCCATCTTGAAAACACATTTTGAACTTCTTCTCAAGTTCTACTGGTGCGATTTGGCTGAAACTTGCATGAAATGATCCTGACATGGTCCCGACAAAGTGTTGTTATTTTTCGGGTCGATCCGAAAGCCAAGATGGCTGCCACAGCCGCCATCTTGAAAACACATTTTGAACTTCTTATCTTAAGTTCTACCGGTGCGATTTGGCTGAAACTTGCATGAAATGATCCTGACATGGTCCCGACAAAGTGTTGTTATTTTTCGGGTCGATCCGAAATCCAAGATGGCCGCCACAGCCGCCATCTTGAAAACACATTTTGAACTTCTTCTCAAGTTCTACCGGTGCGATTTGGCTGAAACTTGCATGAAATGATCCTGACATGGTCCCGACAAAGTGTTGTTATTTTTCGGGTCGATCCGAAATCCAAGATGGCCGCCACAGCCGCCATCTTGAAGACACATTTTGAACTTCTTCTCAAGTTCTACTGGTGCGATTTGTCTGAAACTTGCATGAAATGATCCTGACATGGTCCCGACAAAGTGTTGTTATTTTTTGGGTCGATCCGAAATCCAAGATGGCCGCCACAGCCGCCATTTTGAAAACATATTTTGAACTTCTTCTCAAGTTCTACTGGTGCGATTTGGCTGAAACTTGCATGAAATGATCCTGACATGGTCCCGACAAAGTGTTGTTATTTTTCAGGTTGATCCGAAATCCAAGATGGCCACAGCCGCCATCTTTAAAACACATTTTGAACTTCTTCTCAAGTTCTACCAGTGCGATTTGGCTGAAACTTGCATGAAATGATCCTGACATGGTCCCTACAAAGTGTTGTTATTTTTCGGGTCGATCTGAAATCCAAGATGGCCGCCATTTTGAAAACACATTTTGAACTTCTTCTCAAGTTCTACTGGTTCGATTTGGCTGAAACTTGTATGAAATGATCCTGGCATGGTCCTGACAAATTGTTTTATTCTTCGGGTCGATCCGAAATCCAAGATGGCCGCCACAGCCGCCATCTTGAAAACACATTTTGAACTTTTCTCAAGTTCTACCGGTGCGATTTGGCTGAAACTTGCATGAAATGATTCTGACATGGTCCCGACAAAGTGTTGTTATTGTTCGGATTGATCCGAAAGCCAAGATGGCCGCCACAGCTGCCATCTTGAAAACACATTTTGAACTTCTTCTCAAGTTCTACCGGTGCGATTTGGCTGAAACTTGCATGAAATGATCCTGACATGGTCCCGACAAAGTGTTGTTATTTTTCGGGTCGATCCGAAAGCCAAGATGGCCGCCACAGCCGCCATCTTGAAAACACATTTTGAACTTCTTCTCAAGTTCTACCGGTGTGATTTGGCTGAAACTTGCATGAAATGATCCTGACATGGTCCCGACAAAGTGTTGTTACATCTCTGGTTGATCCCAAATCGAAGATGGCTACCATGACACTATATCTAATTAATTTCCTACATGTTAAGGCCCTTTGGCCTCTTGTTTGAAATAAAATTTGTTGAAAGAAATTGAAAATGATCCTGACATGGTCCTGACAAAGTGACACCATATAAAATTAATTTTACTATTGCCAAGGTAGTCAGATGACCGTTAAGGCCCTTTGGGCCTCTTGTTAAAATGATCAGTTGACATTTCCATGTCAACATTAGTGACGTCATAATACTCACTTTTTGGGTGTCCGTTATACCATCATAGACTTCACTTTAGTTTGCTTAGTTCAAGTTGTATGGTCTGTATTTTTGGCATAGAAAAAGTATTTACGGTGTTCTACATTTTTTCTCTGCCTCTCTAATAAGTTTTAAACTTTCTATATTTACTGACTTGTGTAAAATCTATTCCGATTTGTACGGGTATTGCCGATAATGACCACATGATATGGCTCAGGGGGGTTCCAATCTATACGGGTATTGCTAATGTCATTCACATGATGCAACTTGGTTTTCTGACATAACCCAAAAGTTTGAAACATAGCATTGACTGTGGCGGTTCTTTCAAAACATGTGATATTCCATGCGACATTTACCACTATGTCAATAGTATATTGGTGCTTTCATAGATCTGAACAATCATATATATGCATCCATATTCACACATTGTATGTTTTATGACAGTTTGTGATAATGAAAATTACGAGACAAACAACTTTAAACAATATCATTTGAATAAACCCTTTCATTCATTCTGTGACTTAAATGGACTCTCTAAGACAAGCCGTTTACTTACCATTTCAGGCATCAGGAAGCTCACTTCACATTATATCTGGCCATTCACGGTAAGTGTCTCCTAAAGTTAACTATTCAACAAGCTGATAAAATACATATACATGTACTATAACAGAGTTTCAAACATTATTACCTGCTTGTTACACCGTTCAGTCTGTTTTTGAAGCTTTTGAGAGGGAAGAGGTGGGAGGTATCATATAAAATTGGTCTTTTCTGTGCAGTTATTGTGTCAATTCAAAAAATGACTCATTCAAAATTGATATACAAATCACCCTCTACACAGATTTATTACTGTTATAACCATAAGCAGAAATATATTCATATGTTTACCTCTTGCATACTTTAATACATACTAAAATAATTTTGTACTTGTGCACTAATTGTTACCACTACAATTGTTTTGTAGATACGTTACCTGTTGTGCCTTCTCCCCCAATAGTCAGCTGCTGGCCTCTGGATCTAATGACAAAACAGTCCTGATATGGAAGATTACTACACAAGGGGAAGCCATCGGTAAGCATGGGTGTAAAAAAAAATTCAAGTATAGCCCAATAACTCACTTGACCGAAATTAAATTCTACTTGCCCCCAAAAAATACCAAAATTTTCTAAGTCAGATGTGGTTAAACATATTTCCTCATCAGGGTGAAGATTTTTGGTGGTGAGCGCAAAAATCATTGTCTGTCACAAAGTTAGCATGAAAGTCTTAAATCATGAGAGCTACAATATGTCGTAAAGTAGGTAACTTAAATCTTGACTTCAAGTCGCTTCTTTTTATTTCGAGTAATTAGGACCAGGTAATTTTTAGTCCAATTGTAACACCCACAGATTTCCTTGTAGATAACTTGAACCCTGACCAGGAGAGAAGAGACCTGTTCGAGCAGAGCTACATGACCCTGAAGCCCATCGCCCAGTGGACCGTAGACGATGTCTGTACTTGGTTAGAGAGTATCGGGATGAGCCAGTACACTGACAACTTCAGGTCGAACGACATCGACGGAACAGAGCTAGTCAACCTTAACAATGAAATGCTCATCTCGCTCAGAATCGGTAAGTAATTTCAATCTATAGTCAATCATCTGCTAGTTCAAGTCGTTTACCCTTCAAAATTTATAATGAACCCTTCTGGTCTTTGATGTAGAAGAGTTCAAATGTGTTTTCAGGTGTGAAAAAGTTAAATATTATGCAGATAAACCATATTGTACTTTGACATTTAAATAACCAGATTTTTTTAGAGCCAATACTCAAAGATTCTTATGCTTTAATGTTCTTCTCTTGAATATTTTAGGCACATTCTGAAATTTTCATTTCATTTATATTGGTAAATATTTATAGACAACCCAAGATTGTGCGTTATTGTAGCTGTTTAATTGATGGTTGAATGTTATGATATGAATGATATGAGTTTCATAGCATCTTGAGACTGATAAAAATTTGTTTTATTAGATGCCCTCGGACACAGAAACAAGATCCTGAGAGCCATGAAGTGTATCAGTGTGAAAAATGAACATCTTCTGAAAGATCCTGGTAAATATCTCATTATAAATAATTGAATCTTTGATGTTGTTTCTGAGTGAACTAGATAAGAAAAAGAAATGTAGGGTACATATCATGGCATGCATGAATGACAAACCTTTTATCAACCATCTCAACAACAATTTAGTTAAATCAGTGTTGAACATGATATTTATGCCCTGTACATATAGATACATTTTACACATTTTGTACTCAAATATCAAATATCTATCTACATGTTAAAGTAATTCTTTCTTGAAAAAACTAAAATCGGTATTTGGCATGAAAACGCCAAAATTTAACACACCAAAATTTGGCTACGTATTTATTTGCTTGTATATAACAATCAATACAATTTATATAAATTAGGTATGTGAACACATACTCTCGGGTAAAGTACTCGATCACGTTACATAAACACACATTTAAGGTTTGTGCTGTCAACCAGAAATAACAATGGCGTGAGTCTTTCTTTTGTGCAAACATGTATAGATGTGTGACTATTAATCACTTCTATTGAAGACCAATATTCTACAGGGTTGTCATTGTATCGATAAGGCTTCAAAACTTATCGCGTCAGTTCTCCATTGTTGCGTGATTTCAACATATTTTATTAATAACAAATATTAAAGGGATCTGACAACAGGCAAGCCTATATAAGTCATCTCCCGTCCCGGAGGTTACATTTCATACATATTTACGAACATAAATAGACAATATTACAGGATTAATGTAAGTGAATATATACATATAAACAATCACATACATACCCCTCTCTCACACACATACACACATAGTGTAGCTTTACTCAGATTCATCGATTAAAGATATAAGATTAAAATTACATCAAGAAGATTAACATATGATATTCATAAATAAGTATATTTATAGTAAGTATATGACTAAGTAACAAATTTAACAGGAAAGCTAGGATTAATTGAATCTGTTAGTGGCAGAGATATAATTATTCACATTAGAAAGGATGAATTGATTCTCTCCAATAGATAATTGGATATCACCAGATGTTAATAGTTTAGAAGAGATATGATTGAAATGATTAGCAACAATAAAGTGTCTGGAGTCAGTAAAAAGAGGACAGAAGAAAAAATAGTGGTCAGCATTTTCACAGGCAGCGCCACAGGAGCAAGCAGGGTCATCAATAAGGTGGTCTTTATATTTGTCAAAGTTTAGATTGCTCGCATTATTACGTAATTGACATAGTATTATATTAAGTTTTCTTGGATTACAGGAGGTGAAGTTAACAGCATTACTATTAGAGTGTGTTCGAGTTTTATTTAAATTTTAAAAGTACTAAGAGTAGGGGAAGAGGTAATAGAATGGTCAAGATTATTCCATAGGCGCATTGTATCGGGAAAGAAACTACGGTCATAGGTGCATGTTCTGGATGGAGGAATATTAAAGAATCTATTAGTGCGAAGTCGGTGATTAACATTATTATTAATATAGGGTTCAATAGTGTGATATAGATAGTCAGCTGTTAAGTGATTAATTATTTTGTACATTAAAATGAGTTTATGTCTATTACGTCTATCTTTTAATTTTTCAAACCCAGATTCATAATATAGTATTTGATGAGACGTTCCACTTCTGAGGCCAGTAATAATTTTTATTGCATCAATTTGGACAGATTCAAGAAGTTTTTCGTCTCCAATATTACAGTTATCCCACACAGAAGAGGCATATTCTAAGATGGGGCGGATGAAAGAGAGATATAAAGATTCCAACGATTTCCTGTCAATTTTGTGTTTAAGCATGCGCAAGATATTTAGTCTTTTACAAGAAGTATCATATATTTAATATGATCACCCCAGCTTCCATTTGAATTAAAAATAACACCAAGATGTTTGTGGAAAACATGTTCATTAATTATCCATTTGAATTAAAAATAACACCAAGATGTTTGTGGAAAAACATGTTCATTAATTATTTGATTATTAAAGATAAGTTGTGGATGGTATCTCTTTTTCCTTGAAACAGATAAAGCAACAGTTTTCTGTGGATTAAAATGAATTTTCCAAAGTTTAGCCCAATTATAAATGGATTCTAAGTCATCGTTGAGATCATTAGTTGGGGTAATAACATCCTCATCAACTATAACATAAAGTGATGTATTATCAGCAAAAAGTTTTACGTTAGTATTAATTTCATGAGTGATGTCATTAATAAAAAGAAGAAAAAGGAAAGGACCAAGAACAGAGCCTTGGGGAACACCAGCAGAAATGGATTTAAAATTGGACATATAACCTTCAAAGATAACTCGTTGTTTGCTGTCAGATAAATAGCTCTCAAACCATTTGTGAAGATTGCCAGAAATACCATATTTTTTTAAGTTTATAAAGAAGTCCTTTGTGCCATACCCTATCAAAAGCCTTATTAATATCGCAAAAGACTAATCTAATATCTTTACCATTATCTAAGTTTTTGGAAATAACAACATCATAAATAGAAATAAGTTGATTGACAGTTGAATCCCTACGTTGAAATCCAGACTGATTCTCACTTATGATATGATGTTTCGTTACAAAGTTAAATACATATTTAAAAATAATTTTTTCTAATAATTTACTTAAACAGGAAGTAATAGCAATAGGTCTGTAGTTACTGGGATCATCAACAGAACCTTTACCTTTATAAATAGCAGTAACATTTGAGGATTTCTCCAAGAGTGTGGTACCTTACCAGTTAAAATAGTTTTCTGAAAGAGTAATTTCAGAGGTGTAAGTATAGGAGGTGCAAGATTTTTTTTTATTGTAGGAGAAACATTATCAGGTCCAGCAGGCTTGTTAAGTTTTATTAGGTTAATTTGATCTAAGACATCTTGATCAGTAATGTTGATATCGGAAAAATTAAGGTGACTAAGGGGAGGTAAGTCTGGATCAGGATCATCAACTTCAGCTGTGGAATTTGAGATAGAACAGAAGAAGTTATTTAATGCCTCTGCTTTGTCCATAGGATGAATAATTATATTACCACCAATTTTAAAAGGTTGTGAAGAAGAAGACTTATTAGAGAAGTTACTAATAGACTTGGCAATACGCCACCATTTACCAGGCGGAATTGACTTGTCAGATAGGGTATTTTGTAATTTATTTAAATAGTTTTGTTTTGCCTGTCTTATCAGATCAATAACATCATTACGTGCAATCCTAAATCTGAGCCAGTCATTCTCCCTATTAGTAGATCTTGCTTTCTTATGTAATCTATTTTTAACCCTCAAATTTCTTCTTATTTCCTGGGTCATCCATGGTTTATCATTATCTGATATTGTTGCGTGATATGTATATAGACAAACTAAATCTTTATTTTTTCTTCTGATGAAATAGAGTTATGTGCCAAAAATTGCATGACATAGGAAATGCCAAATTTAAATGCACCAAAATTTAACCACTCTATTTTGATACAAAAACGTCAAATTTTCCTAGCGCCAAAATATCACAATTAACGATACCATATTTGTTTTGTTATGTCTTACTTGTTTTCAAAATACAAGCTATTGATAGATTATGTTATATGTAATATGCATATTCGACGGGAAATAAAGGTTCTTGTACCTTGTTGTTCCTATTAGTAAATTTGACAGGAAATACAGGTTCTTGCCTCTTTTTATTCTTATTAGATGCTGGCATTCCAGATGAATATCTATGTCCTATCACTAGAGAGCTGATGAAAGACCCTGTGATAGCAGAAGGTTAGTATACCACTACTCCTGATGCCTATCAGTATTCTGTCTTTGCTTAATGCAGAGTTATTTCCCAAGTAAGTCGGTATCCATTGTGACATCATTATATTGTGAGAAAAACTGATATTGTTTTCTCGGACAAGTATGACGTTACACTCACAAACACATAGGGTCATTAGTGATACCTACTTGCAAGGACAGATAACTCTGTAATTTGTAAATACAGAATTATTACCAGAGGTAACCAAAACATATCTAAATACAGTATATATATTATTATATTATTATACCTAGGAAATATGAAACCTTCATCTGATAAACTTGTGCTTACCAGTTCATGCATAATTTCATATCAAAACATATTTCCACCAATAAATATTAAATTGAAGTGAAAAATGAAATAAAATTAGAAATTATTTGTTTAAAATAATCACTAATGCTAGCTCTTTTAGCTGGTTAATGTTGTTCTTTGCTCGTTTGTTAATGTGAGCTTAATAACATGAAGAAGGACTTAATCCTCAGACAGCGATTTTGTCTGATAAAGATGACAGTATACATATAAGTCATCAAAACATCACACTTAATGTTTCTTTTGCAGTATAACACTATCATTACATAATGTAACAGTATCATTACATAATTATACTCAACCAGAAGAAAATTTGTTAGAGATATTAATAGAAATGGTTTTACACCGATACATCAGGGCAAACATCAAATGGTTTTACACTGATACATCAGGGCAAACATCAAATGGTTTTACACTGATACATCAGGGCAAACATCAAATGGTTTTACACTGATACATCAGGGCAAACATCAAATGGTTTTACACTGATACATCAGGGCAAACATCAAATGGTTTTACACCGATACATTGGGGCACAAATCAAATGGTTTTACACCAATACTTCAGGGCAAACATCAAATGGTTTTACACTGATACATCAGGGCAAACATCAAATGGTTTTACACTGATACATCATGGCAAACATCAAATGGTTTTACACAGTTTTCTCTCTTAAAGATTTTTCCTGTTGGTCCTAAGGACCGGCTGACCCTAAAAGTTACTGGTCCTAACAAAGTTACAATTCTTCCTTGTACTTTATATAATTACTAGCAAATTAATAGTTTTACTAACAAAATATATCTGCATATCCGGATAGTATCGTAGGCTCGCAACAAAGTTGACTGAAAACCAGAATATTACGAAAATTTGTCTTGTACAGCGTGATTTTCGACCTTTCTACAATTCTACTGTCATTTTGTTTTGTATATCTTCTATCTGGACCAAAAGTTGCCTGTCAAAGGAGCAGCCACATGGTAAAAATTGCTGGTCGCAGGCAGACGGACAGGCCTTAATTTTGAACGCTGGTTTTACACCGATAAATCAGGGCAAACATCAAATGTTTTTACACCAATACATCAGGGCAAACATCAAATGGTTTTACACCAATACATCAGGGCACAAATAAAATGGTTTTATACTGATACATCAGGGCAAACATCAAATGGTTTTACACCAATACATTTGGGCACAAATCAAATGGTTTTACACCGATACATCGGGGCACAAATCAAATAGTTTTACACTGATAGATTGGGTAAACATCAAATTGTTTTACACCTATTCATCGAGGCACAAATCAAATGGTTTTACACTGATACATTGTGGCAAACATAAAATGGTTTTACACTGATACATCGGAGCAAATATCAAATGGTTTTACACTGATACATCGTGGCAAACATAAAATAGTTTTACACCAATACATCAGGGCAAACATCAAATGGTTTTACACCGATACATCAGGGCACAAATAAAATGGTTTTATACTGATACATCAGGGCAAACATCAAATGGTTTTACACCAAAACATTTGAGCACAAATCAAATGGTTTTACACCGATACATCAGAGCACAAATCAAATTGTTTTACACCGATACATCGGGGCACAAATCAAATGGTTTTACACTGATACATCGGATAAACATCAAATGGTTTTACACTGTTACATCGGGCCCAAATCAAATGGTTTAACACCGATACATTGGGGCACAAATCAAATGGTTTTACACCAATACTTCAGGGCACAAATCAAATGGTTTTACACCTATTCATCGAGGCACAAATCAAATGGTTTTACACTGATACATCGTGGCAAACATAAAATGGTTTTACACTGATACATCGGAGCAAATATCAAATGGTTTTACACTGATACATCATGGCAAACATAAAATGGTTTTAAACTGATACATCGGGGCAAATATCAAATGGTTTTACACTGATACATCGGGTAAACATCAAGTGGTTTTACACCGATACATTAGGGCAAACATCAAGTGGTTTTACACCGATACAGCAGGGCAAACATCGAGTGGTTTTACACCTATTCATAGAGGCACAAATCAAATGGTTTTACACTGATACATCGTGGCAAACATAAAATGGTTTTACACTGATACATCGGAGCAAATATCAAATGGTTTTACACTGATACATAATGGCAAACATAAAATGGTTTTAAACTGATACATCGGGGCAAATATCAAATGGTTTTACACTGATACATCGGGTAAACATCAAGTGGTTTTACACGGATACATAAGGGCAAACATCAAGTGGTTTTACACCGATACAGCAGGGCAAACATCAAGTGGTTTTACACTGATACATCGGGGCACATATCAAACGGTTTTACACCGATACATTAGGGCAAACATCAAGTGGTTTTACACCGATACAGCAGGGCAAACATCACATAGTGTCAGAACATGAATACCCTCTGTATATAATTATATAAAAGTGACTGATTGGTTTATAGATGGCTACACTTACGAGCGGGCAGCCATCATGGCCTGGAACTCCAAGGGCAAGGACAGGAGTCCAATGACCAATGCGGTCCTCACCACAAAACAGCTTACTCCCAACCGCAGTCTCAAGATGCTCATACAACGGCACCTCAATGGATAAAGTGGTCAGAATCGGAGCCTCTGTTTATTTATCGATTTATTGAACTCTTTAGATTGTGATATGTGGCCAACTAATACCAAGGAAAGGTTTTTATGTGGCATGTTTCCTCGTACAAGAATGACCTTCTGCAGATTGATAGATTGTCATAACCTAGCAGATGTTAAATATGGATATGGTTCTCTCTATGTATATACATAAATATCTGTATTATTGGTATATATATTGGTCATTATTAGGCCAGAAGATTTTATTTATTTTCATGTGATCTATAATAACACATAAGTGTCATGTGATCTAATATGTCACAGTTTTGTCATGAGAACTATATAATTTCACAATTCTATCATGTGACCTAGAAGGCATATACCGTAGTTACTGTAAGCCTCTTAATTTCATGTATACTTATTCATTTTGCCTCTAAATTAAAATTTCAACATTTGGGTTTGCATTGTTAATATGTTTTTTAAATTTATATTTGCTAAAAACTTTGATAATATGTTTAAGTTATTTCCCCAAATTGTGCAAAACTTTGTATCACGTGAAAATGAAGTAGTTTATAGTAGCTCATACATGTAATTTATATAGGACGACTCCACAAAAAAGCATTCGCTTATTTGTGGTCAAAAGCTTGATTGTGAATAGTGGCTTATTTACAGATAAATAAGTTAAAATTATAGAGTAAAAAAATCCATTTTATAATGAACAATGTTTATATACACTCATCTCTGTTATTTGGCCAAATGTTTGATGTTAAAATGGCCTTTACATGCAAGTATTGTTTGTCAAGTTATACATGTCTTTTTTGTTATGAATTCTGTGTGATTTTTAATATTGTCTTAATTTTTAAATCTAATAACAATTTTTGAAGTTCTTTATTAATGAAAAAAAATGTAGATGTAACTTTATCTCAAACAAAAACTACTATCATGTTATATTAAAATGAAAGTAATATCAAAGTGTACAAAGTCATTATCATTGTTATAGTCATAGTTTGCCAGTTTTGAACAAATCAAAATATCAACAATGAAGATATATGCCCCATCGCCATTTTATGCAGCTAATGTAATTGTAATAAGACATATATCATGTATTCAGATATAAACTAGACAATAACCTGTAAGGTGCTGTACATACCTGTATGGTTGTGATTTTGCTACTAATAGGGAAGGTGAATCAATTCAGGTCTATTGGGTCTGCATCAATCGCCTACTTCTCTATTAAGCCTGTCGTGTGATAATGATACTCTTTACAGGTTTTCCTCTTCAATCCCCCCCATGTGATTTCGATCTTAGTTTAGGACATGCATTTGAGCAAATTTTTAAACAATAATAGCATTGCTGCAAACTGTATACAAGATATACATGTATCTGCCTCAATTTTAATTAAACATTTAGTAAAAAGTTATTTTCAACATATTTTAGACCTTTTCAATCCGAACAAAGCTTCACAGCATAGCTTTTAGGTGACAAGATGTACAGTGCACTGTAGGTGACACAATTGGTAGAGAAACCAGCTAGTGCTAGTAAGAGTTCCTGGTTAGAATGTCTGTCTTGTTCCTAATTCTGGTCTATTTTAACAATGTGAGCTTCAGTCTCGAGACAAAGAATTGGATGAAAAATCTGTTGCTTGAAAATTTCAGTAATTTGAGCACATTGAAAAATGCATGGTTACCTGGTATACATTACGTACCAGATTGCTTACTAGAAAGTATTTTTATTTTTTCTTATGGACTGTGGCATTGACTTATGACAGAATACTTGAAGAGCAATACACTGTTCTTGTAAAGTTATGCAAAATATGTTAGTTATATCAGTATCTGCCTTACATAAGCTTTCGCTTTTTGGCATCCGTAAGATTTATTCACATTCATGATTTATTTGTCTTACATAATATGAAGTATTCAAATGATTTATATACTTTAATATAGAATTTAAGCATTAAAAATACTTGTTAAGTATAGAGAACAATCATCCAATTTAATATTGATTTAGACATTTTACATGTTAGGCTAGTGCTCTAGTTGTGCCTTTTGCTAATGGGAACCTTTCATTTTCGATACTTTTTCTGTTACCATGGAAAACTTATTCAAAAATACCATATTATTAAAGTTTCCTTTCTATTCCGGGCTATAACTCGAAAACCGTTCAACTTGGCTACACGAAACTTTCTGTACATGTTAGGCTAGTGCCCTAGTTGTGCCATTTTTCTAATGGGAACCTTCCATTTTCAATACTTTTTCTGTTACCATGGAAATTTATTAAAAATACCATATTATTAAAGTTTCCTTTCTATTCCGGGCTATAACTCGAAAAACCATTCAACTTGGCTACACAAAACTTTCTGTACATGTTAGGCTAGTGCTCTAGTTGTGCCTTTAGCTAATGGGAACCTTTCATTTTCGATACTTTTTCTGTTACTATGGAAACTTATTCCAAAATACCATATTATTAAAGTTTCCTTTCTATTTCAGGCTATAACTCAAAAAAACCGTTCAAACTTGGCTACACGAAACTTTCTGTACATGTTAGGCTAGTGCTCTAGTTGTGCCTTTTGCTAATGGGAATCTTTCATTTTACAAAAACTCTTAGTTACAATGAGCTTCATTTATTTTTATGTTTGAGCTTTCATACACAACTGGGCGCGGGGGGAATAATGCCAAGCTTTGCGGCTTTCTTGTTCTTATGGACTGTGGCATTGACTTATGACATGAATACTTGAAGAGCAATACACTGTTCTTGTAAGTTATGCAAAATATGTTAGTTATATCAGTATCTGCCTTACATAAGCTTTCGCTTTTTGGCATCCGTAAGATTTATTCACATTCATGATTTATTTGTCTTACATAATATGAAGTATTCAAATGATTTATATACTTTAATATAGAATTTAAGCATTAAAAATACTTGTTAAGTATAGAGAACAATCATCCAATTTAATATTGATTTAGACATTTTACATGGGTTTTATATTTATATAAGTGATTATGTCAAGATTACTGAAAGTTTAGAAATCCATTGGCTATGTACCATGAATAATATATAAGAAATCCATTCGTTGTTATAGCCATTTGTGTACCATTGGCTATGAGATACAGAATAACATGAAGAAATCCTTAATTAATTGTTATAGCCATTTGTTTATTATACAAGTGTTATGTTTAGAACCCCCCTCCTCCACACACACACACACACACACACACACAGTAACCTCTCATGATAAAAATTAAGTAGTCACACGTCAAATATGGTAAAAAATTTGGTAGTCTCAAGTCAAATGGTAATATTGCCAGTAACATTTTGTGATGGTTCAGGAACAAATTTTAAACCTAAAATTACATTTGGTTTTAAAGTGTACAATATATGACAATTTCTTAGAACTGTTTTAGAAGTTTTAGTGATTATCGAGAAATAATTTATCTGGTTTTCTGAAGATTTTCACCAGAAATGTTTCAAGGTATTTTATGGCTTCAGCAAAGACATTTTTGGGAATCGTCAGTTGAAGTAGAAATCAGAAGATGTTGACATAAAAGTGGTAGACAGTAGATTTGTCTATATAAAGTGATAAAGGTAATCTGTACATGCTGACCTTTGTGTGTTAATTTTAAAAATAAGTTTTAGTTAAAATAGTAGATGCAAAGAATAGTAATGTAGCATCATGTAATAAACCCATAAACATTTTGTCTTTGCATATTGCAGATTTATCTGCTCTTGTGGGTAGAAGAAAATAAGACAGTTCACTCGCAAACATATGACATCAATACCGCTGTTACATGTATCTGCCACAACAGCAGGTAACTCTTTAATATGCAAAGAATCTTTGTTAAGTAGTGCAACTCCATAAAATATGGAGGCATAATGGATCGTTTTAATTAGCACATGTGTAGTCATAGTTAATATGTAGATAGAATACCGAAAACTAGCATGGTAAATTGTGGGTTAAAATTTTAGGTGATCTGCATTCTTTGATATTCTTTGTTTTGTATTCTGATTGTGCAACGAGGTGAACACATATATTTTCTGTAAAAAAGTGCTTTGTGATACTCCAGAAGATCTAATTTGTAATACTGAGCTTCTTCGATTGACAAATAAAAAGTACTTCTTAAGTATTCCTGTGTTATTTGATGATTTGCAATTTGTCTTCAATTGTTCAAACTTCAAATACCAGTAAAAAAAAACCACAAGATTACCTGGTAACTTTTAGTGAAGAGTATGTGACCTTCAGATTCTCTTGCTTAGCATCTTGGTCACATTTAACATGAGATGAGGATAGTGAACATTCTCTTGCTTAGACTCCTAGTCTTTGCCGTGATGAGATATTAAGGCATTCTATTGCTAAGACTCCTAGTCTTTGCCATGTTAAGATATCAAGGCATTCTCCTCTAGACTCCTAGTCTTTGCCATGTTAAGATATCAAGGCATTCTCTTGCTAAGACTCCTAGTCTTTGCCGTGATGAGATATTAAGGCATTCTCCTGCTAAGACTCCTAGTCTTTGCCATGTTAAGATATCAAGGCATTCTCCTGCTAAGACTCCTAGTCTTTGCCATGTTAAGATATCAAGGCATTCTCCTGCTAAGACTCCTAGTCTTTGCCATGTTAAGATATCAAGGCATTCTCCTGCTAAGACTCCTAGTCTTTGCCATGTTAAGATATCAAGGCATTCTCCTGCTAAGACTCCTAGTCTTTGCCATGTTAAGATATCAAGGCATTCTCTTGCTAAGACTCCTAGTCTTTGCCATGATAAGATATCAAGGCATTCTCTTGCTAAGACTCCTAGTCTTTGCCATGTTAAGATATCAAGGCATTCTCCTGCTAAGACTCCTAGTCTTTGCCATGATAAGATATCAAGGCATTCTCCTGCTAAGACTCCTAGTCTTTGCCATGTTTAAGATATCAAGGCATTCTCTTGCTTAGACTCCTAGTCTTTGCCGTGATGAGATATTAAGGCATTCTATTGCTAAGACTCCTAGTCTTTGCCATGTTAAGATATCCAGGCATTCTCCTCCTAGGACTCCTAGTCTTTGCCATGTTAAGATATCAAGGCATTCTCTTGCTAAGACTCCTAGTCTTTGCCATGTTAAGATATCAAGGCATTCTCTTGCTAAGACTCCTAGTCTTTGCCATGTTAAGATATCAAGGCATTCTCCTGCTAAGACTCCTAGTCTTTGCCATGTTAAGATATCAAGGCATTCTCCTGCTAAGACTCCTAGTCTTTGCCATGTTAAGATATCAAGGCATTCTCCTGCTAAGACTCCTAGTCTTTGCCATGATAAGATATCAAGGCATTCTCTTGCTAAGACTCCTAGTCTTTGCCATGATAAGATATCAAGGCATTCTCTTGCTAAGACTCCTAGTCTTTGCCATGTTAAGATATCAAGGCATTCTCTTGCTAAGACTCCTAGTCTTTGCCATGTTAAGATATCAAGGCATTCTCTTGCTAAGACTCCTAGTCTTTGTCATGTTAAGATATCAAGGCATTCTCTTGCTAAGACTCCTAGTCTTTGCCATGTTAAGATATCAAGGCATTCTCCTGCTAAGACTCCTAGTCTTTGCCATGTTAAGATATCAAGGCATTCTCTTGCTAAGACTCCTAGTCTTTGCCATGTTAAATATCAAGGCATTCTCCTGCTAGACTCCTAGTCTTTGCCATGTTAAGATATCAAGGCATTCTCCTGCTAAGACTCCTAGTCTTTGCCATGTAAGATATCAAGGCATTCTCCTGCTAAGACTCCTAGTCTTTGCCATGTTAAGATATCAAGGCATTCTCCTGCTTAGACTCCTAGTCTTTGCCATGTTAAGATATCAAGGCATTCTCTTGCTAAGACTCCTAGTCTTTGCCATGTTAAGATATCAAGGCATTCTCTTGCTAAGACTCCTAGTCTTTGCCATGTTAAGATATCAAGGCATTCTCCTGCTAAGACTCCTAGTCTTTGCCATGTTAAGATATCAAGGCATTCTCTTGCTTAGACTCCTAGTCTTTGCCATGATAAGATATCAAGGCATTCTCCTGCTTAGACTCCTAGTCTTTGCCTTGTTAAATATCAAGGCATTCTCTTGCTAAGACTCCTAGTCTTTGCCATGTAAGATATCAAGGCATTCTCCTGCTTAGACTCCTAGTCTTTGCCATGTTAAGATATCAAGGCATTCTCTTGCTAAGACTCCTAGTCTTTGCCATGTTAAGATATCAAGGCATTCTCTTACTTAGACTCCTAGTCTTTGTCATGTTAAGATATCAAGGCATTCTCTTGCTAAGACTCCTAGTCTTTGCCATGTTAAGATATCAAGGCATTCTCTTCCTAAGACTCCTAGTCTTTGTCATGTTAAGATATCTAGGCATTCTCCTGCTAGGACTCCTAGTCTTTGTCATGTTAAGATATCAAGGCATTCTCTTGAAAATGTATGATTGGTTATTTACAAGTGATGATGGCCACAATAACTCCTTAAGTTACAATCAAATCAGGCTTATTTTCGAACTCGTCCCAAATCTTTCCAATTTTAGTCTTAGTAAAAAGGTTCATATTGCTAAATGCATATTTACTCAAATTATCGGGTTAACAATGTACAATAATCATCATCAGTGCAAAGGGCAATATTTCTGCAAATTGCAGTCGAAACAAACTGATTTTCGAACTTGTCTGACATATTTAAACCAAAGTTAGTCTACATACTAAGTTTCATTAAGCTTGGTTCATATTTACTCAAGTTATCATGTTCACAAGGTCTAATAATAATTATCAGTGCAAAGGCCAATAACTCCATAAGTTATTTTTGAATCAAGTTGATGAAATGGGGATATATTTCTGTTTGAGGAAAAAGGGGTATTCGACGAATAACTGTTTGAGCTATCCAGGGTTTGTTAAATGTAATAGATAGGGACACGGGCGGAATCATGCAATCAGATAGACGAATGAAGAGTATTCAAGGAATGCGGATTTGAGTTCGGAGTTATACTGTAGTTTTCAGATTTATGATGCGACTAACAATAACAGCACACAACAAAGCCTTATTGTTTGAAATTTATTTTCTTATTCTAAAATTAAAAATTGAATCAAGGTACTGGAAAGACAATGAAATTGCTATGTAAATCTTACTTTTCAACTAATGACAAAAATGTTCTCTTTTTTTTTATCAAACTAAGAAAATGTCAACACTCCGAAACTATTCGATCACAAACTTGTAAAAGGTAAATTGTGTAAACTAAATTATTTTTCAGACATTCAGATTAACATTTAATTAACATAGTTGATAAATAATTAAAACCTTAAACATTTTGATTTAAAAAAAAAAACAATTTACCAAATATAAATTACATAAATTAATGTTAAATTACAATTTTGAATTTGCTGAAAAAAATCTCATTCTTTTCATTTCGTTTCCTGTAATATCTATTTCAGCCCTTCAATAAAGATTTTTTTGTTTGCTTAAACAGATCGAAGGTATCTCGAAAGACGTATGAATCTTTCCTTTGGAAAAGTAATAATCATTGCTTACTTAAGCTCATAGATAGTTCAGAAATGCATATGCAAAATATTTTTTAAAATGAAAAATTAATTTGGTCCATAAATGTTAAATGTTTTTATTTCTGAGGAATTTCAGCATACCCAGGAAATAGTTATCACAATGGCATTCACATTACTTTCAGATTTGATAAATATAGTTTTTGTAACAATGACTATGACAGTATCAGGCAAAGAGTAGCAGACAAGAGTTCCGTCCTTCCAATTTCACTGCAGCTTTAGTTAATTGATAGTGTATACCGGTTATTTTTGCAGGGACCATAGCCTTGGTCGAGAAATTGGCCCATGAAATATTAGAATCTGTTGGAATATAACATTAAATTTTCTAGATTTAGGGGCAAATTGCAAAATTTTTGGCAGAGGAAAATAACCGGCTACAAGGTACTACCCAAAATTGAAATTAACTGATTAATTAATGCAGTTCATATCTTTATAATTATTGCTGTCCTAGTAATTTGTATGAAGGTGAGAACACATCAAACTACCCTGTGAATATCAAGTATAATTACTAATTGATTGTTTGACAGGAATGCCCATACTAACCAGAATTGTACCATTTCATTGGCATGAGAGATTAACAGTAAGTATCATACAAACCAGAATATGCTTCTTAAGAGAATCTTCTGTAAAAGAAAAGAACTACGGGGTTAGTGTTTCAAAGTGGGTAACCACTGGTCTATTACAGGATTCACAGATACCGCTGATACAGAGAATCAGATAGGGGGTTATCGCTTTATATTGGTCCATTATATAGAAAACAACATATATAATAGTATATATTCTAAATATGTCATACTAATCAAATCTCCTTTGTAACTATATAGCTATACAAAACTGACATACTCACATCTTCTTGGATCCTTGATATTCAAGGAGTTACTATCACTGTCATAATATCTACCTCTGTCATAGCAAAACAGAAGGCATTTCAGGAGAAAACTACTGACCAATCAAAGGCTTGTTCAGGGGCCTTCTTTAAGGAAGATAACAGAGAGTGACGCCAAACTTTAAAGCAATACAGTGTACCGTTATTTGATTCTTTTAATGTACATGTTTGTGGTTGGACGATTATCAATTAAAATATATAATCAGTTGGTATGCCCTAATCCAATAATATTAGATGTCAATATTGAGAAACTTCTGGTTAGCAATACCGACATCCAATATTGAACCCCTATACAAGTATTCACAGGTTCCGTCCTCAAACTAGGGCGAAGGTTTGAGGCTTAATGACAGAATGAAAATTTATCAGAATGTCATAAAACATAGCGTGAATCAGTAGTTATCCATGAACACATTCAGCTATATTGAGTGGTATGACAAAATATAAATCCCCAGAATAATCAAACATTTTATAGGTGACCAATAGCAATCATGTCTAGCAATGTATAATCTAGGTTAAATCCTTTTCAAATTTTCTTCACTTCCAGTTTATCAAATTATAGGACGGTTTATGAAGTGGAAAAGTAATATTAACAATGGTAACCAAGGTTGTTTATATGCATGGAAACAAGTATTTTTATCAGTTCTGATGAATTCTGGAAATATCTAAATGAACTAATACTTTAAATGAACTAATACATTTTAGTCAAAGATATTTTGTAGATAGTGATATTTTTACTTTCTGCACCATTCCATAATTTGTAACTACCGAGTAAAAATGGCGACCGGGTAGACTTACACATTTCTGCGTTATGTGAATACTGCCTTGATTGTTAAAGGTTAGACATGACTTAATGATCAAAAGTGTCTCGTCGTGCTATACATCTAACATTGTTGAAGTAGGTATGCCTTTCCAATTCCAATGATCGAGTATGAAAATCCATAATTTATAATCGCTAATGAAATATATATATCATATACATGTACACTGTTGTATTTTTTTAACAATTTAACAGATATCTTTTTAATAGTTACTGGGTTGCTGTTAAACGTTCTCTCTTTTCTCAATAGAAAATGAAATGATCATATCCGTACCTTGATTAATTACGACTTTAAAATTTTGTGTAAATATTCCATATCCGAAGAAAATAACACTGAAAAGTATAACAGCAAATTTTATATCCAAATTACTCTTTACTAGAAACCGATTATTTAATTGATTATTGATCGGTTTATGACTTACGATTACAAACCGATAATCTATTACGATTTCAAAAAGATTGCCCATCATGATAACTAGTACATGTACATCAAAGGACCGAACTACCTGTATCATATAAAGTCACACACAGAGCCTTCAGTTTTATTATGACAGGGGTGGATATTACGTCCGATAGTAACTCCTGGAGTTTCTAGGATGACTCATTCTGTAGATACCTACAGATTACATAGCACCTGTTCATTGGTCAACATAAAATGTAAACATAGCACAATCAAAAACATGCACATAAAACCCACTTTCATAATACTCTCACTGCTTCAACGCAAAAACTCTCATACTCTCTCTTTACATGTTTTCTAGTATTGAAGTAAACCTTCAGTACAAAACCTTCCTTACTTCTCTCTTTAAATGCACAACTTACGGGACATTTATAACTTCACATAAACAAATTTTCTGACAGAAATAACAGTGAATTATGAGACACTGCCAGCACAAAATAGTTCACTTGTAAACTGATGATGAGGATTTATATGCTGCAGAATTGAGGATTCATATTTGAACACAAAATGGCAAAAACAAGTCATCTTGAACACATATTTCAGGTCACTGTTTCCTTAGCAGTGTCTATTGTAAACAATGTAAAATAAAAGCAAAACTACATGCCTAAAACCTACAAAAAGTTCTATCGTATTCAAATCATACATCATTAAAACATTTACCCGTACAGTCAAGCAGTAAAGTCCAACAGGTAAATGAATCACTAATAATAGTTATAGTTACTTTCCTCCGACATTCTCAAACTGCAATAGTATATATAAAAGACATCAAGGAGGAAAGAACCAATGTTGTCTCCATTAATGTCAACAGCACAACCTTCATAAGATTACAGAAATGTAGCAGACATTTCATTATAATCCCCAATTGCAGAGTGATTATGACAATGAATTTTAAAGGTTCCAGTATTTTCTAGGGTCAAAATTAGACACGAAGGTCAGCTGATATCATGATGAAGCTTCTGAGGTAGACTTCTGATCTTTATCGGACTCTGCATCGTCAATCTGTTCCATAACCTTGAATACGCCCTTCACTTCTCGTACTGGCTCCTTGGTCTTCTTCTTCACAAACGAACCATCTATAATGGGAGGGAAAAACAGTCAGAGCTTTTTCATATACCAATTTCATTATATTTGTATACCATTTTTATTTTATGTTCAACTGCAATTTCCTTCACTATAGATTAGTATATATATACATATGTTTGTCTCCTTGTTAAAGCACAGAACTATAAAACTTACTTTATAGGGTTGCCTTACTGAACATTCTTATAGGAAAACACATAAGGTAACAACATAGTTTAATCTTGTTATGTCAAACACATAAGGTCACAACTTACAGTTTAACCTTGTTATGTCAAACACATAAGTTCACAACATACAGTTGTACCTTGTTATGTTAAACACATAAGTTCACAACATACAGTTAAACCTTGTTATGTTAAACACATAAGTTCACAACATACAGTTAAACCTTGTTATGTCAAACACATAAGGTCACAACATACGATCAAATTACTGTAAACAAAACTTCTTTTGTGTTGACTTATTTTTGGGAAAGTAGTTGCACAGGAAAATTGGTTTACTGTATTATAGACTTCGTTTAAGTGTTTTCAATTCAAGCATAATAATATGAACACTCAAATCATTTCACCATAGTGCAGTCAACTTCCAATGAACTTGATAAATGATTACATGCAAATATGTTCTACAATATACTTACCATCCTTATTGCCTGCTGCCTTCCACTGCTCATAGAGATCAGAACGATCTAGAAGTCGGTCAAGGTCACGGTTACTGATCACACTTCCTGTCTTAGTGGAACTGTTCACTGCCACCTGGTGGTCGTTTGATTGAAGAAGGTCCAGTAACTCATTCGAGGTTAGAGGCTTGAGGCTTGATGAGAAGTTCTTTATCCCACTTTTGAACTTTTCTGTGAACAGAATTTTAATATATACATTGCTATAAGATCGCAATTATGAAAAGAGAGGTGTAAAACATAATGAATTTTCATAGATGAATTTGTTTAATATTTAAGCCATTTGTGTGGAAGTAGAAAAGTCAGTAAATCATATATGTCCTGCCTCCATTTAAAGCAGGAAGGAACAGGGAAAGACAGGATGGAACAGACTGGGTAACATTATATGCTTATCCATTGCATGGCAAGGGCATAAACACTATACACTTGCTAACATTCGTTGTTGTTACATATTATAACCTGTCATCTAAATGACGCTTTCAAAGGCTACTAAGATAATTCATGAAAATAAATCTCCAATAATTTCCAACCAGTAAATAGAGAAATTTACACCCCTAAAATTTGACAACTATGCAGTATGGTTAACAGCATGAAGTGTCTCATTTCTATTTCTTCCTACAGATCTAATACCTTGTTCTGGTACACCTTTTATTACAGTCAAAATATCAGCTAGATCATTTAGTTTACAGGAGAGTTTAGGACAATGTTACTTGAAATGTTATTCAAGTATACCAATTTATTTCCATGTATTTCATAGCAATAACAATAGAGCCTTTCACAAGTAAATTGCTAATTTAATCGCCATGAAAGCACATGAAAACATTAACATTTATAAGTTAGTTTACATTAAGTCAACAGTAATCAGTGAATAAATATTCTGTAAAGCTCTATCAGAGTAAGACATTACATTTGCAGTGGACTAATTTTCTACTGACCTTTATGGATAACCATCTTCTCTATCTTCCTCTTAGCTGCTGCTCGCTCCACAATGCGCTGGTCAATGGTGTTGGCTGTGACAAAGCGATACACACAGATTGGTTTAGTCTGTCCGATCCTGTGACATCTGTCCTGGGCCTGCAGGTCACACTGAGGGTTCTACAGGAGACAAGAGAACCACTTAACCATGGTAGTAGATACGAATAACATGTCCTGTGCATGGGAACAACACTAAAGGTTCTTTGGGGTGTACAATGTTTACAACTACATAGATAACATAAAAACACCAAATATTAGAAACATAGATTACTACAATTCGATAAATGTGTATGCCGCTATGTAACTACATAATCAGGGAGTCTCACTTGGTTAAAATACATAGTCTAGCAACCAGGAATACTGGCTAAAACTGTAATTATATTGACCATCATGAAATTGGTCAACCTAATTGACAGATCTACAGATGTATATCAAACTACCTGGGTACTGCATGTGACTTTGCATTTTGTGTTGTGTATGATATGACCTTTACTCTAACATTGGATGGAAACATAAACAGGTGACAGAATGTGCATGGATGAGGCACAGCTACCTAATGTCTGGGGATTGGTCGATTAGTCACAGTCAAATTTCAGATGAGTCGTAGACTTGTAAAAACTTTTGATAATCCTGTGCATTATAATACAATGAGTATAAGCTGTCTACATACCCAATCACTGTCATAAATGATGACCGTATCAGCAGCCACAAGGTTGATACCAAGTCCTCCAGCCCTCGTACTGAGCAAGAACAAAAACATCTCTGGGTCTTTGTTGAATGTTGCCATCTAGAATACAAAATTTTACCATTGTCAGGAAACAATATGAACATGATAATTCTTATCTTTGTATTCTATATTTGTCAGTACACATTATGAAATTGATAAATCCTAGAAATATTTGCTATATTCCATTAAACCAAATAACTAAAACCATTATTCTTGACATTTAAATTCAAAGCTCAAAATTTTCAACAAACATTTTAAACAGAAATTCAGTGTTTATATCAACAATTCTCAACTTCTACACTATATGATATGAAAAAGATTTTTTTCCTCTATATAACTTACTGATTCTTGTCGACTTTCCACATTACAACTACCGTCAAGACGCTGATAGTTGTATGACCTTAAACCACAATAGTCCTCTATGATATCAAGCATGGTGGTGAACTGGGAGAATATTAGCACCTACAATTAACAAACATAGAAGTTACACATACATGTACTACACACAGCATCTACAACATACAAACACAGAAGTTACACATACATGTACTACACACAGAACCTACAACATACAAACACAGAAGTTACACATACATGTACTACACACAGAACCTACAACATACAAACACAGAAGTTACACATACATGTACTACACACAGAACCTACAACATACAAACACAGAAGTTACACATACATGTACTACACACAGAACCTACAATATACAAACACAGAAGTTACACATACATGTACTACACACAAGAACCTACAACATACAAACACAGAAGTTACACATACATGTACTACACACAGAACCTACAACATACAAACACAGAAGTTACACATACATGTACTACACACAGAACCTACAACATACAAACACAGAAGTTACACATACATGTACTACACACAGCATCTACAACATACAAACACAGAAGTTACACATACATGTACTACACACAGCATCTACAATATACAAACACAGAAGTTACACATACATGTACTACACACAGAACCTACAACATACAAACACAGAAGTTACACATACATGTACTACACACAGAACCTACAACATACAAACACAGAAGTTACACATACATGTACTACACACAGAACCTACAACATACAAACACAGAAGTTACACATACATGTACTACACACAGAACCTACAACATACAAACACAGAAGTTACACATACATGTACTACACACAGCATCTACAATATACAAACACAGAAGTTACACATACATGTACTACACACAGACCTACATACAAACACAGAAGTTACACATACATGTACTACACACAGCATCTACAACATACAAACACAGAAGTTACACATACATGTACTACACACAGAACCTACGAACATACAAACACACAGAAGTTACACATACATGTACTACACACAGCACCTACAACATACAAACACAGAAGTTACACATACATGTACTACACACAGAACCTACAACATACAAACACAGAAGTTACACATACATGTACTACACACAGCACCTACAACATACAAACACAGAAGTTACACATACATGTACTACACACAGAACATACAACATATACAAACACAAACACAGAAGTTACACATACATGTACTACAGAACAGACATCTACAACATACAAAACACAGAAGTTACACATACATGTATTACACACAGCACCTAAAACATACAAACACAGAAGTTACACATACATGTACTACACACAGCACCTACAACATACAAACACAGAAGTTCACACATACATGTACTACACACAGCACCTACAACATACAAATACAGAAGTTACACATACATGTACGACCAAGCATCTACAACATACAAACACAGAAGTTCACATATACATGTACTACACACAGCATCTACAACATACAAACACAGAAGTTACACATACATGTACTACACACAGCAACTACAACATACAAACACAGAAGTTACATATACATGTACTACACACAGCATCTACAATATACAAACACAGAAGTTACACATACATGTACTACACACAGAACCTACAACATACAAACACAGAAGTTACACATACATGTACTACACACAGCATCTACAATATACAAACACAGAAGTTACACATACATGTACTACCAGAGCATCTACAACATACAAACACAGAAGTTATATATTCATGTACTACAAGACCATCTACAACATACATGACAACTTTCACATACTACATCACAAAATTCAAGTAAGTAAAATGTCATTTGTTTCATCATACACGACCAGGGTCTGTGAATTTAAGCACTGGAGGCAGTCTAGTTCATAGAAATTTTGATTCATTATATTAATACAATTAATTTTCCATGTTTAAGTCTAATCAAAATTTTTCACCTCCAAAAATAACAGACTCTGCATAATGGTAATCTTCATTTCACTACATGGACTTGAATTTTGAACAGCACTTTCTGTGAACAAACAAGCATTTGGGTGATGTTTTCAACTCTCCATTTACCTTGTGACCCCTGGCTTTCAGCTCCTTGAGCATGCGGTCCAATAGCTGCATCTTTCCACTCTTCTTGACAATGTCCTCGTCGACCTTGAAGTTACCAGTGCTGGGGTCTAGTGGGTACTCCAGTAGGTAGGGATGATTACAACACTTTCGTAGCTGCATCATCACATTCCTCAGCTTTATTGTCACCTGGGACGTTGCCACGACTACATCCTTTGCAGGGTCCCTGAAAGGGATTTTCACAATCTGAATTATATACTAGTACTTAACAGTTTTGTTTCTATACTATCAATAGCAAATAATATCACATATTTCTTGCTGACACAAATTCATCAAGGGATGCAAGTAAGGTTAACATTATAGATTGGTATAACAGCAACGTATTCCTGAAAAGATTTAAACAACAGGCTGAGCTTGTGAGTATTTATATACAAAACCAAATAAATATCAAGACAACATCATAGAAGCAGTCTTGTGAACTATACCTCTAGACCAAAATTAATGTTCAATCAATAGTTTTAGACAGTTATGTCATTAGACATACACAATAACAAGTTTTCTGTGTGAAGACCAAAATTTCTCAAGGACACCCACATTTTTGAAGTACAAGAACGCCCCCCTTTTCCCATATAGCTTAACAATGCCTAAAGCTGAAGACTCACAGTGTGTTTTGTTTCATCTGATCATTGACAGCTGTTATCCAGGCACTCAAGTCCTCCTCATCCTTCTCTATGGCTTTCTCCGTCCTCTTCAGTTCAGCTGTATCCGAGGCGTCCTCCATCATCAGTTTGTAGTTAATTTTCTTTTTGGATGATCCCCTCACAGGACGACCCTTCTCGTTTACTTCAACTTTCTTTTCTACATTCTGTACACAGAAGTTTAACAGACATTTAACATATCTCAAGTGACATTTATATATTTAACTACACATATACTTTTTTAAACGTAGCAAATAGTAGATACTACAAAGTTTAGTTGGGTGGTTTTTTAAAATTTCTAACTTACTGTGAAAAATCATCTATTTTCGTTGTGGTCAATTTTTGTGGATTCTAAAAATTTCACTGGCACTTAAATTCGAGGAGAAGACCTTACATATTACCATCAAAATACACAGTCGACACTGTCACCTGTACTGTGTGAACTAAGCTCTACCACACACCACTGTGAGTTATAATCACAAGCTAGAGTCGGCACTCAGTCAGCGTTTTTACATATGTATCCAACAAACACATTGATAGAGTCATGATATACTCAATCAATTATTTGTTGGTACATGTTGATTAAGTCTATGAAATTCTGAAAACTATCTTTGTTTGAACAATATTTTCCATTTTTGAACTTGTCATGCTTGTCCCCGAAATAGATTTTATGTAGTGAGGTAATAATCATTCTACAATGTATGAACGCATAAACTTACATAACATTGGTATAGGTATATATATTTTCGTTGGGATGTAAATTCGTTGATTTTGGTCGAAAAACGAAATCCACGAAAATTAAGCCCCAAGGATAATTAATGATTTCACAGTAGTCTATTCATGAGGTATAAGCTTGCTTATGAGGACAATCAGTGAATCATAATATCATCTCCTATTTATTTTTTCCATAAGCTTTAGATGTTGATGACATTCATTTGTGTTATATAAATGACATACACTTCCAAACATTCAAGGCATAAATACATGGCTTTTCAATATATATCTGTCATTCAGATAACAATGACACTACCAGTTTATCATGAAGATCATTTTCTAACGTTACTTTCTTGGTAATGTCAGTCCTAAACTTAGACTCACCTGTTTAGATTTCAGTCGCTGTAACTTGGTAATGTCAGTCCTAAACTTAGACTCACCTGTTTAGATTTCAGTCGCTGTAACTTGGTAATGTCAGTCCTAAACTTAGACTCACCTGTTTAGATTTCAGTCGCTGTAACTTGGTAATGTCAGTCCTAAACTTAGACTCACCTGTTTAGATTTCAGTCGCTGTAACTTGGTAATGTCAGTCCTAAACTTAGACTCACCTGTTTAGATTTCAGTCGCTGTAACTTGGTAATGTCAGTCCTAAACTTAGACTCACCTGTTTAGATTTCAGTCGCTGTAACTTGGTAATGTCAGTCCTAAACTAAGACTCACCTGTTTAGATTTCAGTCGCTGTAACTTGGTAATGTCAGTCCTAAACTAAGACTCACCTGTTTAGATTTCAGTCGCTGTAACTTGGTAATGTCAGTCCTAAAACACGACTCACCTGTATTGTAAGTATTTCTAGATCACTGTTTAATTCGTCGCTGTAACTTGGTAATGTCAGTCCTAAACTTAGACTCACCTGTTTAGATTTCAGTCGCTGTAACTTGGTAATGTCAGTCCTAAACTAAGACTCACCTGTTTAGATTTCAGTCGCTGTAACTTGGTAATGTCAGTCCTAAACTTAGACTCACCTGTTTAGATTTCAGTCGCTGTAACTTGGTAATGTCAGTCCTAAACTAAGACTCACCTGTTTAGATTTCAGTCGCTGTAACTTGGTAATGTCAGTCCTAAACTTAGACTCACCTGTTTAGATTTCAGTCGCTGTAACTTGGTAATGTCAGTCCTAAACTAAGACTCACCTGTTTAGATTTCAGTCGCTGTAAGATGGTATGATCTATGAGGCTACTGTAGAACTCCTGTTGGATCTTTGTCAAAGGAGCATATACAAGTATCTCCTTCTTGGGGGGAATGTTCAGCTCCACATCCTGCTTCAGTCTCCGCAACATAAACGGTGTCAGGATCTACCATATACGATATCCAGCATTAATACAGAAATTAATAGGACGATGCATTCTACCTGGTGTAGTTTGATATTTACAAAGACTAGAAAATACAGAGCTGAAAGTAAGGCTCCAGGTGCTTTCTAGTATATATCAGAAATTATCTATTGTGTAAACTTCAAACTTCACAATTCTAAAGGAAACTAATGAGAATGGAAATAGACAGCAAAAGTAATGGGTTTAGATATCCAAAAATGTCCATAAATAAAATGTATTTCCACAGTCAGCTGCAGATATCAAGGCTTCAGAGATTACTCAGTGTAACTTTAAAATTCAATTGTTATGATGTCATATGACAGATATTACTACCACTATGTGTAGTCCTACCTGATGTAACATAGACAGGATATTCATCTGTTGTTCTTCCTTCACGATTTCTTCATCAGATTTGCTCCCCGACAATCTCTCCACATCAAACCAGGCCTCAAAGCTGCAAAATTAAATGACAATAACTTGAATAAATGTATTTCTTCTGAAATAATATCCAACAAAGTTAGAAAACATTTGAAAACATTCTGAAGGTATTACTATCTGAAGCTTCGAAGGAAATGTTAGCAATATTAATTCATCTTGATGTCATAGGAGAAATTGTGTTGAAAACTGTACATGAAACTCTTCATAAAATCAGTTTTACCTTCCCAAATCATCAAATATCTCTGGGAGAAGGAAATTGAGTAGTGACCAGAGCTCCGACAGATTGTTCTGTAGCGGTGTACCAGTCAGAAGTAGTCTGTGGGTGTTTCTGTACAAACGAAGCTCCCTGAAAATTCAAAAACATCATTCACGAAATTTTAAGATATCAAACTTGACAATTATTCAAGACTATATATAAATTAAATTGTCTTCATAAAGATGACTGAGCTATACAAATGATTTCCAGGACCAAAAAAAATAAAATTTTCACTGCACATGTTATTTTTTATTGTCTAATCTTGCAAAAACATGTATTTATCATATGATACCATTTAACATTTTCATACTCCATTAGCTTATGAAGAGAAATTGTCTAACCTGATAAGACGACAATGTGTGTTCTTAATGCGGTGACCCTCGTCTACTATAAGGTATTTCCACTCGAAGGAGCCGAGTAACTTCCTGTCTCTCATTGTGATTTCGTATGACGTGATGACAACAGGCTGTACCTCCACATCTTTTTTGATTGGGTACTTTTTGTACATCTTCATTCTGAGTCTAGTCCTCTCCTCACGATCTCCATGATACAGGATCACAGGCACCTGAAATAGAGATGTTATTGACTTAGATTTTTAGCTTAAGTTCTACATGGTTAAACTCGACAAAGGATATTATACTTGTAATCTTATTTTGATTATGACATTACTATTCTATTCTTTTCCGTAACTAACTCTGAATGGAAAATATAGTTAACTTACCTCATTCATGTAAATTTATTTCCATTCGAATTAATAGAGTAAACATTTATCCTCAGATTTTGCACCAAACAGGTATATATATCTTATCCTTCTCGTTTAGTGGGGGCCAGCACAACTGAGATTTTAGGTACCATATAACTAATTATTTGCTTGCATCAAAACTTTCGCAATTTGTAACGAAAACAAAATGAATTAAATTCATCAGAATCAAAATTTTGTAATCTAGTTTCAAGCGTTTATATAATTCCTCCATTTTTAAATATTTCACAGATTAAAGTTTTGCGTCCATATCATCAGCTTTGCCACCGCCTGAAATTACAGTAGAACTGTTTAATATCTATCCATGGTTACCTTTGGGGCAAACCTCTTGAACTCCGAATACCAGTTAGGTAATGTAGACAGTGGAGCACACACAATGAATGGCCCTGGAACACCCATAGATACCATATGGGCCAGCATGGCTATACACTGTATTGTCTTTCCCAGACCCATCTCATCACCAAGGATACCATTCACACCATTCTCATATAATGTCTGAAAACATGTCACAGCTCCGTCAAAGATAATATTGATACAATTCAGTAAAGAAATCATTTTAACTTAAAATTAAACATTAAGTCTGACTTAATTTCCACTAAACTTAACTTTGGTTCAGGTTCCTGTTGGTTTCAAGATTAAACAACAGAGTAAACCACAGTAAAAATCTTATATTTTCCAGTGATTCATTTGAAAGTGGTTCGCATGTATAATCTTAACATTTGAACCTAAAATGTGGCTGGTAGTTAAAGCAACATGGGTACCTCTATCTATCTGACAGCTGTATTCTTTGGGTACCTCTATCTATCTGACAGCTATATTCTTTGGGTACCTCTATCTATCTGACAGCTACCGGTATATTCTACCTGACCAGATATTTGTGTGATAATACAGGTATATTCTACCTACCTTGAGCCAGGTAAATCCTTCTGATTGATACTGTCGCAGCCTTCCCCCACTAAACAGTTTGGGCTGGACAAATGGCATGCTGCTATCATACTCCTGAAATTGTTTATGAAAAAATTGTTTTAGTCACAGAAACACATTAGTTACTTTGTGAATAATTTCCTATAAAATTGGACATGTTATAAAGTTGGACCTTCAGTTTACATTTCTTGATTTCATTTCATTTAAACTTTATTTTCTCTGTTTTAATAACAACTTACCTCATCATCATCGTCTACCTTCGTTTCATCTTTAGCCTCTGTTTTGGAATCCACCTCCATTTTTGTAGTTTTTGTCTCTGGTGGCTGTTCAGTTTTTGCATTTTGTTCAGGTTTATTGCTTTCTGTCGTGTTTGATTTTGCATCCACTTGAGATTTTGTATCCTCAGTTTTCTTCCTCTTTTCAAGGGGCTGTACAGTAATGAAGTCTATGTTAATAATTTCTGACACAAAACCTTTCCATCTTATAAGTTACAATTGGTGTGTTAATCTGGGAATGTGACATAAATGTATACTTTAATTACTGAAATATAACTGGATAGGGCTGAGATAGGAAATGCTTTATACCCTCCTCCCCTATTTTATGGGTGGGGTATAATAATTTTCAGAGAAATGTTCACATTCTGTTTTATCCTTTTCACTCCTGAAGACACACTTCGATTCTTTCAGTTCAAAGTTTGAAATAGTCCATTTTGGAATTTCAAGGCTGACAAGTTAATGTGTCTGCAAAATGATGACACTGGATCATGGTGGATTCATATTAAAAAGTAAAAGTTATATATAGTGACTGCTGACTTACTCAAGTTTATAAGTGACTACCTCTGGACAGAATCAGGATAGAATTCCGTCAACATTAAGCTTGCAAATTAATCATATTGTTAATAGACAACTATTTCCTTTGTTATCACCAAAAACTTACTGAGAAAAACTTGGCAATATTAGCACCTTCAATAGAGTCGACCTTTCTCTTCCTGCCACGCTTTTTACCACCAGTTTCTGAAAAGAACATTTTGAAAACACATTTAGAACATCTCACAAGTTCATCCTTGCTAGAAACACCGAACAAGATCATTTTAGTCTTAATTCCGTTATGAATTATTTACTGAAATTTTCTCCTGTATTATTTCAAATCACAAAAAATTTTCATTAAAGTATGATTTCTGTAAGATTTTCTATCAACAATAAATAGTATAAAATTCTGAATATGTTAAATTTACCCCGCCCCTCAGGCCCCCGGGGGTCAGCCCCATTATTTGTACAATTTTGAATCCCCACCCTATAAGGATGATATCATTGCATTATGGGTGCTATCCCATGCTTGATTTCAGAGAAAAAGTCGTTTATATGGAAATAGCCAAATTGAGCCCTTTTGACCCCGCCCCTCAGCCCCCCGGGAGTCAGCCCCATCATTTGTACAATTTTGAATCCCCACCCTATAACGATACTACAATTGCATTATGAGTGCTATCTCATGCTTAGTTTCAGAGAAGAAGTCTTTTAAATGGAAATAGCCAAATTGACCCTATTTGACCCCGCCCCTCAGGCCCCCGGGGGTCAGCCCCATCATTTTTACAATTTTTAATCCCCACCCTATAAGGATGCTACCATTGCATTATGGGTGCTATCCCATGCTTGGTTTCAGAGAAGAAGTCGTTTATATGGAAATAGCCAAATTGACCCCTTTTGGCCCCGCCCCTCAGGCCCCGGGGGGTCAGCCCCATCATTTTTACAATTTTCAGTTAGTAGCCCATAAGGATGCTACCAGTCAAATTTTATTGAAATCCGACCAGCAGTTATGGAGAAGAAGTCGATTGTTGACGGACGCCGGATGCCGGACGCTGCGGTATCCCATAAGCTCACCTCGGTCCTTTGGACCAGGTGAGCTAACAAGAGATCCCAGAGGGATCTTGGCGCCCACCAAAGATTGATCTATGTCTGACAAATGAAAGAGGGATCTTTTCTCTGCTTTTCAAACTTACAATTCTTTTTTCTGCTTTTCAAACTTTAAACTATCAAAATCCAAGATGGTGGTCGCAAAATGCAATAGGCAGAACTAGGGTCCTAGAGGAACATACATATGATATTTGAGAACAATCCCTTCAATACTTTCTGAGAAATAGCGGTAACAAACTTTAACTATCAAAATCCAAGATGGCCACCGGTCGGCCATCTTGTTGACCGATCAGTCCCAAAATGCAATATGCACAACTGGGGTCCTAGGGGAACCTACATATGAAATTTGAGAAAGATCCCTTCAGTGCTTTCTGAGAAATAGCGGTAACAAACTTTAACTATCAAAATCCAAGATGGCTACCTGGCGGCCATCTTGTTGACCGATCAGTCCCAAAATGCAATATGCACAACTGGGGTCCTAGGGGAACCTACATATGAAATTTGAGAAAGATCCCTTTAGTGCTTTTTGAGAAATAGCCGTAACAAACTTTAACTATCAAAATCCAAGATGGCTGCTTGTCGGCCATCTTGTTGACCGATCAGTCCCAAAATGTAATATGCAGAACTAGGGTCCAAGGGGAACCTACATATGAAATTTGAGAACAATCCCTTCAATACTTTCTGAGAAATAGCGGTAACAAACTTTAACTATCAAAATCCAAGATGGCGGCTGGTCGGCCATCTTGTTGACCGATCAGTCCCAAAATGCAATATGCACAACTAGGGTCCTACGGGAACCTACATATGAAATTTGAGAAAGATCCCTTCAATACTTTATGAGAAATAGCGGTAACAAACTTTAACTATCAAAATCCAAGATGGCTGCCTGGTGGCCATCTTGTTGACCGATCAGTCCCAAAATACAATATGCACAACTAGGGTCCTAGGGGAACCTACATATGAAATTTGAGAAAGATCCCTTCAGTGCTTTCTGAGAAATAGCGGTAACAAACTTTAACTATCAAAATCCAAGATGGCTACCTGGCGGCCATCTTGTTGACCGATCAGTCCCAAAATGCAATATGCACTACTAGGGTCCTAGGGGAACCTACATATGAAATTTGAGAAAGATCCCTTCAGTACTTTCTGAGATTTAGCCGTAACAAACTTTAACTATCAAAATCCAAGATGGCGGCTGGTCGGCCATCTTGTTGACCGATCAGTCCCAAAATGCAATATGCACAACTAGGGTCCTAGGGGAACCTACATATGAAATTTGAGAAAGATCCCTTCAGTGCTTTCTGAGAAATAGCGGTAACAAACTTTAACTATCAAAATCCAAGATGGCTACCTGGCGGCCATCTTGTTGACCGATCAGTCCCAAAATGCAATATGCACTTCTAGGGTCCTAGGGGAACCTACATATGAAATTTGAGAAAGATCCCTTCAGTACTTTCTGAGAATTAGCCGTAACAAACTTTAACTATCAAAATCCAAGATGGCGGCTGGTCGGCCATCTTGTTGACCGATCAGTCCCAAAATGCAATATGCACAACTAGGGTTCTAGGGGAACCTACATATGAAATTTGAGAAAGATCCCTTCAGTACTTTATGAGAAATAGCGGTAACAAACTTTAACTATCAAAATCCAAGATGGCTGCCTGGCGGCCATCTTGTTGACCGATCAGTCCCAAAATACAATATGCACAACTAGGGTCCTAGGGGAACCTACATATGAAATTTGAGAAAGATCCCTTCAGTACTTTTAGAGAAATAGCGGTAACAAGAATTGTTAACGGACGGACGGACGGACGGACGGAAGGACGGACGGACGGACGGACGGAAGGACGGACGGACGACGGACCACGGACGAAAGGCGATTTGAATAGCCCACCATCTGATGATGGTGGGCTAAAAATATAACTGGATAGGGCTGAGATAGGAAATGCTTTATACCCTCCACCCCTATTTTATGGGTGGGGTATAATAATTTTCAGAGAAATGTTCACATTCTGTTTTATCCTATTCACTCCTGAAGACACACTTCGATTCTTTCAGTTCAAAGTTTGAAATAGTCCATTTTGGAATTTCAAAGCTGACAAGTTAATATGTCTGCAAATGATGACACTAAATCAGATCATGGTGGATTCATATTAAAAAGTAAAAGTTATATATAGTGACTGCTGACTTACTCAAGTTGTTAAGTGAATACCGCTGGACAGAATCAGGATAGAATTCTGTCAACATTAAGATTGCAAATTAATCATATTGTTAATAGACAACTATTCCCTTTGTTATCACCAAAAACTTACTGAGAAAAACTTGGCAATATTAGCACCTTCAATAGAGTCGACCTTTCTCTTCCTGCCACGCTTTTTACCACCAGTTTCTGAAAAGAACATTTTGAAAACACATTTAGAACATCTCACAAGTTCATCCTTGCTAGAAACACCGAATAAGATCATTTTAGTCTTAATTCCGTTATGAATTATTTACTGAAATTTTCTCCTGTATTATTTCAAATCACAAAAATTTTCATTAAAGTATGATTTCTGTAAGATTTTCTATCAACAATAAATAGTATAAAATTCTGAATATGTAAGATTTTCTTTCAACAATAAATAGCATAAAATTCTGAATATGTAAGATTTTCTTTCAACAATAAATAGCATAAAGGTTTTTTTACAGACTACAGAAGCACCAATTCACTACATGGAAATCTTTAATTCTCATTAAACCCTGTATTACATTCCTAACCTAGTTGCTATTTCAGAGATACTATGTTGTTAGAACAATTCATTAAGCAAGCATTTTCATTTCCTTTACAATAACAAATGACGTTGCAACTCCTAAAGAAACTGCATGCATACTTCTCCAGGTAAATATAAATCACAGGACAACAACCTACTGGCAACAGACCCTTAAGAATCTGACAACAGACCCTGAAGAATCTGACAACAGACCCTGAAGAATCTGACAACAGACCCTGGAGAATCTGACAACAGACCCTTACCACTCTTGACAACAGACACTTACCATTCTGACAACAGACCCTTACCACTCTGACAACAGACCCTTACCACTCTGACAACAGACCCTTACCGCACTGACAACAGACCCTCACCATTCTGACAACAGACCCTTACCACTCTGACAACAGACCCTTACCACTCTGACAACAGACCCTTACCACTCTGACAAGACCCTTACCACTCTGACAACAGACCTTACCACTCTGACAACAGACCCTTACCACTCTGACAACAGACCCTTACCATTCTGACAACAGACCCTTACCACTCTGACAACAGACCCTTACCATTCTGACAACAGACCCTTACCATTTACCACTCTGACAACAGACCCTTACCATTCTGACAACAGACCCTTACCACTCTGACAACAGACCCTTACCACTCTGACAACAGACCCTTACCACTCTGACAACAGACCCTTACCACTCTGACAACAGACCCTTACCATTCTGACAACAGACCCTTACCACTCTGACAACAGACCCTTACCACTCTGACAACAGACCCTTACCATTCTAACAACAGACCCTTTCCACTCTTTACAACATATCCTTACCACTCTGACTACTAGAGCTATCCTGTGACCCTTGTGAACTCTGAGACTCCTGGTTTTTGGCCGCGGACCTCCTGGTACGTGTTGATCTCGGTGAAGGAGCCGTATCAGCCGTTTGTGGAGAATTACAGGAATGCTGTGGCACTGATGCTTTAAGTGGGGAAGACAGAGGCTTTTTTTCTGTTTCTGAAATAATAATAAGAAGATAATGCAACAAAGGCAATGTTGAAACAATCTAAAATACCGATCATCAGAATACAAATAATCGTTAAAAATGTTCACTTCACAGGAACATCAAATAACCTATAAGTTATTTAGAATACAAATAGATACTTTTACCAAAAACTTAGAAATCTGCAGCATTCCTTAAGAGGATTCTGCTTATTTGAATAAGTCATTTTCCAGAATAAATTATGCAAATAACCGGAGTATTCAAATAGGCGGAGATGGCATTTTGCACCTTCGTTTGACCTCGCACATATGTATGTGAACAGGCAAATAGATATCGTTTCGTTTACTTGATAAATACGTAAATTATTTACACTTAAAACAAACAACAAGTTATTATTTTCGAAGTTGTAAATCTATTTTAATTGTTTAATCACAAAAAATATTCCAATATTAGATTCTTGTTTACGTTAGATCGACACGTGAATATTTGAGAAACAGCTAAACGATCGATATCAAATGCAATAACTGAACAGAGTTGAATTTGTGTCTACAATTCTGAACCTAAATAGGCCTAATAAACAAATTTATGTACATTTGCCTGGCAAAATGAACTTACGATCGTGATTAAACTTCAAAGTGCCGATCAACTAGTAGTGTTGTTTTTGCACATGTGTATGAATTCGAAAATGGCGGCAGGTGATGAAGCCATGCGTTCACTGGACCTAAATGTGTTTTGAGAATTCTCTCTGTATTGTTGATCTATACGGCAAATAGCTTGATAACATTTCAAAAATTAATGCATATTCAAGTAGCAATGAAACAACGTAGCAAGTATCTTTTGTATCCTACATACTATACGAAACTTGCGGTAGTCATTGCAAGCCGACTTTGCAAGCTTTTATGTCTCGTTCAACGAGACGCTTGATTCGCACGTCTGTCGCTGTCAACAAGACTCTGGTTGAACGAGACTACTCATGAATGGCGATTGTTGTAAGGAAGCATAGTTTCTCCAACCGATCGCAAACTAACTAGAAGACGGATTACATGTATAAGTTAACAACTTGTGTCGAGAATCCCATTGTCATTTATAATGTGCAAATAAAATATGTTATGTCAAATTGAATTTATTTTCAGATACACATAAAGACGACTTTCATGAAAATATCATTTTTACGGACATTTGAATTTAAAAAAGGTACAGTACAGTACACATACGGTATTTCTTTAAGGAGAGGATCATTAATAGCTTTGTTCTTATTAGTCTGCTAGGATAAGTACATATGTATACAACTTGGCGTATATATGATATACTGATTGAAGTCATCCGCAAGATACTGTATGCCTAATGCTGTTTAAAGAAACAAATATAAAAAGATGTAATATATTAATTAAAGTATGTGCCGTATTTTTCATACTCACTAATCAAAATCAAGATAAACTTTTAATATGTTATTCATCACCAAAAGTTCAAAAGTTAACATTTTGAAAATTACAGTACTTTCAATGTATTGGTTTTAATTTCACAACTATAAATAAGAGCAGAAAATGATTTTTAGCAGTACTGCCAAAAATAATCATATGTACATCTAATTAATCGAACCTTATGACTTTCAATAGATTACAGAAGAAAAAATCAACATGCCAAAATTTTCGTCCAGTTACGGCACATATAAATTTAAGTATATATATGATTTGTAATATATTTTTCAGATTCACATCTACATCCAATATATATCCAATACAGTAAACATTCTTTTTTGGAAAAAAAGGAGAGGATATTTAATAACTATCCAATTAAGATCCAATTAATATTCTTATTTTGAGTTTTCACGTTATTTTTTCATCGCGGCAATGGATCTTATTTTGGAGTGAAGTCATAATGATTTTCTGAGTCAACGTAAAAAGTAAATAAAATTCTTCGATTTTGAAAAAAAAAATCACATTTAAACGCTCACTACCTTTCCGAAATGAAAATGGGAATGTAAAACGATATTGATAATTTTTATAGTCGCAATAGTTATTAGCTTATCGTTAATACTACACTTATCATCACATTCTGAACAATTAAATTGAGAAAAAAAATTAAATGCTAATTTTCATAACGCGGGTCGTCTTATGTTACCGCCATCATCCTAAATACCACGCGTTATACATGTATATAACTTATATTAATTAGTTGAATATCACTGCGCCAGACGGCAAAACATCGAAATGAATCGTCACAGAAAATTTTGCATTTGTGTTGTAACCTCATCTTCGGCTATCAATATACATTTTCTCATATTCGTTTTGTTTTTATGAAACTTTTAATTTTTGTCTCAGAAAGGTAGTGGGGCTTTAAGAAATAAATGTGAAATATCAATATGAAAATATAATATCTGTGGTCATGTATTACAAGCATGATTTTAGATTGAGTTCCACAACGAACACCGATACTTAAATGCACAAAGAAAATAATGTTTTAAGTGCCAAAAATGGTAGAAATAGTTTAATTTGCTTTCTCTTAAATTCATTCCCGTTGACAACTTGGTAATATATGAGCAAAGGATATCGCCTTGGCGGAGACGGGTCATGTGTAACGGAGAACATGATTTGATTAAACACAATCACTGCCTCTGCCAAGATTCGAACTCGGGACCTCTGGGCTACTACTTAGTCTGGCGCTAAACCGATCGAGCTAAAGAGAAAGTATGTACTCGTACCTACCTGGGTTCCAAAAATGGCGAGGCCTATTAAAATAGACACTTCACTTTGAAACCTGACCTTAGGGGTCAAGACTAAGTTTAAAAAGGTCTTCCGACTGTGTAATACTTTAATACATATGTTGGTGTTTATACTACTCAACCGTCGTCGTCATCAAGTTCATACATCTTTGAAGGTCTCAACCCTTATCCTGGAACTCTCTTCAGATGGTGGGTCAGTACGGGTGATCAGTCCATACTCTCCGACGATTGGCTTCCAGCTACTCGAGCAGTTCCACAGCCAGTGGGATGCCCTAGCTTTCCGCCTTCTTCCCAAACTCTCTATCAATAGTCTACTCCGAATATCCCCCTCAATAGTCTACTCCGAATATCCCCCAGTATGACTGACTGGGGAATCCTCGACAGCCCACCTCCACTGGAATGTTCCATGCCTGCCAGCTTTTTCTACCATATTCGTCTGCCAATTCAGCATACATGTACTTTGTCTTTTTCTGCTCATGGACCGACTCGATCGCTATTTGTCCCACCATTACCAGTTTCTTCTTGCTAGTAGATAACAGTAGAGCTATGTCTGGCCTTTGCGCTGCCTTCACCACCTCGGGTTTACACACATCTCCCAGTCACACCCAATCCTGTCTAGGCTGTCTTACTAGCTGATTTCATTGATGTTTGTCCCTCCTTTTGAAACTGGATAAATGATGGTCCTTTCTAGGATCCCTTGGTCTTCTTCCTCTCCCTTTCCAAGGTGACAAAAAGCTTGTTTATCGCCTTTGAGCCAGTGCCACTTCACACGAAGATTGGATGTGTTCTAGGCTTCCAGCCTTGTACACTGCTGGCATGTTGGATCTTCCACCAGTCTCCGAGTACATGTACATTGTATATCGCTTTTAAAGTGACCTGGATCTACCATGGTTTGTATTTCCAGATCTCTGCCCAGGAAAATTTACTCTCTTCTGTTTCCAACCGACTGATCATAACTGCCCATTTCTACTGCTTTCAACCTCCTTGCTGCCTATTAATCTCGTTTTGTATTGGCTGTCTTCTCTCTGTTACATTGGCATCTTTCCATCTAGTTGTCCGACCTCTTCCCAACTTCTGTCTTCCATTCAAGATTGTCCCACAGATGAATTCCTTGGAAATAGCTTTGGAGGGTTTCCTTCACCTTCTCGGGGATAAGGTACTGTTCCAGGGCTCTCTCTATATATCAATCTGTGTGGGACGGTGCCATACGCATTCGCCAGGTCAAGCCATACTACTGTCAGGTCTGCACGATCACCTCTCCTGGTCAGTTGACGTAACACACTTGCAAGTTCCAAACATCCTGAAAAACCGGGTACTCCACCTTTTTATGCTCTTCATACTCGCACGACGTCATGTATGTTATCATTCGCCTGGCCAACAAAGAGAACAAGATCTTTTCTTCCATATGAAAGTTATCGCTCACACAAGAATCGCATACCATTATGTTATTTGATGCGACGATACATAACACAAGAGATCTAGATGATGTAATAGTATGTATACTGAACTAGCGTCAAGATATCTTCCTGATAGGTGGACAACATATAACGTTATTGGCACGAAAACAAGGCGTCAAATTAATCATACAGAAAAAATATGTTCTCATGATGCAGGTAATTACATGAACACTACTTCATAATATCAGTACCAATTATGTTTCTCTTTATGAAATGAAATGAAATGTTATACCTTGACCTTTTGTCTCACGTGAACCGTTTAAATCATGTTGGTGGATTGTCAGTTTATAGATCTTGGTCAAACAATTTCTGAAGTCTGAACAAATATTGTGGTATAGGGTCTCCTTGAAGTAGAGCCAGGAAGGATAAAATATGATAATTAATTCAATCGCATTACAATTTACATAACAGTAGAGTTTGCGAAACTGTGATAATAATTAATGCATTAGACATAAAACCAAATAGATTCACATGAAAATTGCGGTGAAGTTAAAATGCTGACAATAAACTCTTAAGTTTAATTATTTCAGTGCCCTAATGGTGAAAAAGGCGAGGATTATAATTTCAACTATCATTTGTCCGTCCGCCTGAAGTTTGGCAGCGTACAGTATATGATTTCTTCATATTTTCTTAGACAATTATGAGCTTTAGGATCTTTAACTAGGTCAGGATCACTGGTAATATTATTTAAAAAAGAAGAAAGAAAACAACAAAATAAAAACTGATTATATAGAATCAAAAATACAAAGAACGCATGTGAGTTTCAGTGTTATCTGATCAAGGTCAGTTGTCATTTTTTCCTATTAAAGCATACACTGTTTTGAACAGCACTCTCTTGTCTTCGCTGCATCAGTTTTCTAATAATCATTTAAAGGAAGTTGCAGGGCAGACAGAGGACATGTTTAATATTGCTACTCGGTTTTCTGATATATTTGAATACAGAATGGCATATTAGACTCACGACATCCCTTGTATAACGTATATAGGTGTGCGCGTGTGCACATACAGGTAAAGGATTAAGTCAATAACAAGTTAATCAGGTTCATAATGATCTTGGTGTACTTTTAACTCCTACACATGCACGTCATTCACAGCCAGATATATTAGACTCCGCCCTATATCATATGTAATTGTGTGTTAATTATGGAATGTCCATAGACAATGGTATAACGACTTCAGTCATGATTAAACCGACATGAATCATGCTAACCGTAGTTAAACTGTAAAATACTACAATATATTGAGTATGGCATGATTTATACATCATTCGTAAACACTATGTTTTTAAAAAATATACAGAGACTTTCTATATAACCAATATTCAATATAGAATTAACATTAATTTTCAAAGAATGCGATTGTCTTATTCTTTCGTTTTCAAAATCATTGTATAATTATAACTATAATCAGAAAGATATAAAATTAAAATTCTTCTTATAGCCTGATATCTGCAACCAGTGGGTGGTATGGTAAGGTATCTTCTAATTGAAAAAAAATATGAGCGTTTGTCTCCCTTTAACCGCCGTGCTATGTCAGATTTTCATTCTGTTAATTTTTCACGAGTCTCAATGCGTATAATTATAATTAATTAAAAGATACCCTTATATGGATATTTCATATTTATTTTGTTACCTGCAGTTCATGACGTAACGTATTTTTTTTTTAAACAGGACGTCACAAATGATTTATTTTCGGTGATGTGCAAAGTATTTCAAGTGCATTTTTATTTACATACGAGAATCGGAATGTGTCAAAACGGACTACACAAAAATAAGTAAACGTGAGAATTCACGAGGAACCCAAAAAGTCCACATTTAAGATTGCTATGTATGTGTATAAATGCTTTGAAAGGCAGAAATAACTTCACCAGTGTCAATTAAAATGAATTTTCAACTGTAAAATTGCATTGAATAAATAGTTGCTGTCTAAACCTCTGAAACAGAAGCAATATGTATCATTTATAAGTGTACACTTACTCACTTTCTTTCCTCCAAATGAAAAAAACCCACCCAAAACAAAACCAGCAACAACTTTATAGATAGAACATATGGTACGGACAGTGGAGATGGAGACGTTTGGGAAGGTCCATCATAAAGATTATGACGGTATTACTTTATCCTTCTTTTTTTCTTCTTTTTCTCCATCCATTTATATATGTTTGTTTTTTTTGAGAGAGATTTAGATAATAACTACACACAATGTGTGATAAAGTGTACGTAAATGATTGTAATAACTAAAAATCTTTTTATAAATACCGTTAACTTTTTATTGGCTTTTAATGACACTTTTTTTAATTTCTAAACCTCTAATTATATTACCTAGAAATGCTCAAAGTTTAATTATGCGGATTTTCCCGTGCTGCTTTTGCTTTCAATAACTATACCTATGTATTTTATGATAGACCTGGCCTGTCTAACTACAAAGGCACGGCGCGCGTCCTAATGCTATGTGTCGGCCTATATTACGATAGGGACTTGTGTAATGTACTCCGTACACACATGCTGTCGATTCCTCTCTAAAGCAGCTGCTTAGCTCTGTCGAAGCGAAATCTATTTCAAACTCTGCTATCTAGCTAACAGATCGACAGTGGTCTCTCTCCGCCATTTATATAGTGAACAAAGAAAAATATCCATGATTGAATGAAACGCTATGGGATTTTTGACACTGACGATAAACGTCGTCTGCGCTTGGACCCTTTTTTTACATAAAAAATACATTGTTACAAAAGACGAACTTTCTCTGTACTTTCATTGGGAAATAAATATATCTACCAACAATGGTAAAATGGTTTTGATGTCTAATATGATTTCTAGCCTTTAATCAACAAATTAATTCTTTTAAAATTTCAAAATAACTTTTTGACTTATAATTTTATACATCTTATCTATATATCAAAACAGTGGGATATAATCACTTTCACACTCGTATATCGTGTTCATATATGCTTGCCAAATTTTATTTAGACGACATTTTTTATATTAATGAACAAACTAATATACAAATCTGCTGACATACATGTACATGTTAAGAAGAAAAGAATATACATGTATGTACAACATCTTACTGTTATAATTACACGGTGTTGTTGACATTATACAACCTCATTATTCTGTCTCATTTCGCAGGCAAATGCAGCACAAATATTGCCATCATCATGTACCCAAACATACAAAATGACCCCAAGTTTATTTAGAATGTACACAAAACGAAGAAATTGTATTAATATGATGTTCTAAGTATCTGTTTCCGTGTACAAGCATTGTTTGCAATATCGCTGTGACGTCACGATTTCGACTCGCACCACATGCGCTCGGCCCTAAAACCGACTCTATCCTTCCATTTTCTTTGGAAAAGAAGACGCGAAGACCAATGTGGTAAATTTCTTTAATTTTTCACGATAAAGTGCAGATTTTGATCCAGAATGACCACTGAACACCCCTACACATGAAAATATCGGTGTATGACCAATAAGCGTGTGCTCTCAGTGTTAGCCCATTCAGAAAAATTCACACAACAACAATGTTGTTCATCAAATCTTTATAGATTTTTCCTCGTGTGTAGCAGTGTTCGTTAATTCGGCTAAATGACCACCAAATGACCAGATAAGGCCCAGATATTGTCATCATTGTTTAGGGGAGACTCGGACCTTTCCATACATACGTTATTTGAAGATATTTACTATTGTTTACACCGGGAATTAGCGCGTGCAATCTGAGGGGAATTTTTGTCGCGGCCTCTCGTTGAAGTCGGTTTATACATATCGACGATTATTTCTCTCGGCTCCCACATAGCATTATCATTCTCCCCGACATATTTAGCCGCACATGCCTTAGATTTGTGGCGAGTTTCTTTGTCCGGGTCTCTCGACGTATACCTTGAAAACATCGACGGAAATTGGACAATTGAGGTAAATTAGTATTGTTTTACCTAACTTGAACGATTGATACATGTTTGAGAGATGCTTTCTCGGTTATCGCCTATTAATGCATACATTTCTTGTATCGGTTTGCGATTCTCTCTCGGTTTATTACAGCACAGGCAGCAAGCCACTGGTAGCCATGTTTTTACTTTGGGAATAATAATTTTCTCAAGATTAACTACAAATTATCAACTTGGATTTATACACAGGTAAACACTGAATATATTTTTCACAATTGGGTATTGTTTATATTTTGTGTTTGTACTATATTTGGACACTGGGATGGTTTTGTGTGGATTTCTGTCGACTGTATTGTTAATTACATTTACTGAGGGTAATATATATCTTTCGGCAGTAAGGATAGTTGATCTATACAAATGCATACATTAAAACAAGAGCTGTGTTTACAAAACAACTCGTAGCTTTCCTGTATTTCCATTTATTTAGATTTTGCTAGCCAGGATTTTATAGTTCTACTTGTTCTACTCCTAATGCAAAACATTGTTTTCATTTATTGATAGGCCAAATTATTGAGGCTACATAAACTTAGTTTTTACTGTTTATTTAATTAATTTATATATGATACAATAAATTCTTAAAAGCCTTATATAATGTAGTGATTTCTCTTTTATGTACATTGTAAGTATCCAAACCCCATTTCATTCTTCAAGAAAAATGTCCCTTGTATTTCATATTTGACTTTCCAGTAGGATATTTTTCTCACCACTTTAATCTAAATGCCAAAGATTTTTTTTGATATTTTTTTTATGGTTTCAAGATATTTAATAAAATTTACCTGTACCGTGCAAAAAAACTGTTTATGTTTCCCAAAGTTTCTACTTGTGTGATGTTTTTAAGAATAAAAATGTAACTTTTCCATGCTATTTTAATCTTATATATGTAAAAAAAAAATATATATATATATATATAGGTTAAGTTAATTTGCTTATATGGATAGTATAGATTGCTATATGGTGCTATTTTTTGCAAGAACTGAGAATACGAAAGCTATATATCTCTGTGTCTATAGTACTTCTGTGTTACAGCATGTACTTTGTATTATGTAGAGAAAAAAGTCGTTGAACTCAAATCATCCAAAAATTTTCAATAATATGTTTGAGTTTAAAGCAGGAATGAAAAGTGTTGATAGACTTATTATAAAGCATATTATATCACCTGCACATGTTTTCAACAGGAGCTGTACATTTGTTTCATTGTGTTTATTTTATAACAAATACGGTATGACCCCTCAGATCCTATAAATAGACCATGTTTATTGTTTACATGATATCAGAATGCTGATCAGAATCATGTGTGTATATATAATAGGCATGTGTACTTTTATTTAGATCATGTCTTAATTTTGCATCACATTATGTAAAAAGTCCTGAAGTTTGTACTAAACCGGTATAACATTAAAACAGTAATATGTACTGTACATACATAGTACAAAGTGCACTCAGTGACCCCAGTATGGAGGTAATACCGTATTCATTCTAAAGCACAAGATTGCCCTTGAGCAAAAGTCCGAATTACTCGCATGTACAATATTATAAGCAACATAAGGTTTACTTTTATTTTGAAATCATTATAGAAAGTTTTTCAGTTGAAATGATGAATACGAATGATAATTACATGGTGTGACTTGTATGTGTCATATGTTGAATGTCATGGACCTTGGTTTGATCTTGATTTAAAGTGTTAAGTTTGTCATCTTTAAATATATACTCATATAATTAATTTTTCTTTGTTTTCATACCAAATCTGGCTTTCTGATTGGCCAATATTTTTTTTGCATACCACTATGAAAAAAATCCGAGAATGGCGCGAAACATCGATGTTATTACGACGTCACAATAGAGACATTAACGTTGCGTATTGATTCTGAAAAAAGAATCCCTTCAAAAACCACTTTAATGTTACATTTAAACATACTTCATTTTATCAAATAGAGAATAAAATTAATTATAAGTATTGATGTCACTATTTCAAAGTTTTATCGGGGTATGAAAAAAGAATTGTTCGCAAACTTTAGTGAGAATCCGCTACGCGGATTCACACAGTTTGCAAACTTTTTTTTTTCATACCCCGATAAAATTTAAAAATAGTGACATCAATGCTTAAATAAACATATACATATACAAATTAGTACTTGCTTTTCGGGTGTTATAAGGAGAAAAATATTACTCTGAACATGCCCCCAATCAATACTTAGAAAATTGTGTTTGGACTGATTTTCAATTTTAATGTATTATCAATCAATTGATATTTGAAAGACTCTCAATTATGAAATTTACTAAATTTGAAAGGGGAGATAACTCATATACTTAAAATGTTTTGTTTTTAGCATATAAATATGAAATCTTTATATGTTAAAACATAAACCTAGGAAAGCATATGATATCTGATCACCAGGGTATATTATGGGTAATAAGTAGGTTGTCTTCAAGCAATCATCAATTATGAGTTGATGAGCCAAAATATTTGTCTTTGGTTGAGGGAGGGTTTTTGTAGACATTGATATCAGTGAGTGTTCCCTATACCCCCTGTTTTTTGCCTCTTTAAGTGAAAATTTTCTCTCTGTCATGTGAGAATTTTCTCTGTGCTTTTGATGACCTTTTTCAGTCCATTTGTCCAGTGAAGGTCACATTTAGGGCCAGAGTTGAGTGAAAAAGTTGAGTGACTATATACTACAGAATGTATAGGCCCTGTAGTTCTTAAGATGGTTTTTTTGGACTTTAAAGTTTTGTCTTGATTTTTCTGGTTTCCCTGTTCCATGAAAATCTTGGATCGTGTTTAATGCTAGTTTCTTTGACCCCTGTGTAGTGTGTTTCAAGAGAATTTTTCCCTAGATAAGTTCTGTATCCAGTGAGAATTTTAGCTATTCATTGTAACTTAAACGATCCACTATAGCCGATAGTTAAGATGTCTCGACATATTACCACAAGCCCTCTACCTTTGGGTCACGAGTATGAATCACAAATTAAAAAAAATGGGGCAGTTGCCAGGTCCTGACCGCTGCATGCATGGTCAGTGGTTTTTCTCCAGGTAAGCCAGTATTCCCCCACCATCAAACCTGGCACATCCTTACATGACATTGGCTGTTAATAGGACATTTAACTGAACAAACAAACAAAATGTACCTTTAATGAAAATTTTCTCTGGTCCCTGTGTAATGTGTAGGATGTCTCAAGTGAATTTTCCCCATAAAAGCTCTGTATTGTGAGAGAATCTTTGCTGTATGTTTAATGGTAATTTTATCTGGCCCCTGTGTGGTGTTTTTCAATAGAATTAACCCTATATTAACTCTGTAGCCAGTGAGAATCTTGGTCGTTTGTTTTACGATAATTTTGCCTGGCCCCAGTGTTGACCTGAGTGAGAATTTATGATAATTTTGCCTGGCCCCAGTGTTGACCTGAATGAGAATCTTGGCCGTTTGTTTTATGATAATTTTGCCTGGCCCCTGTGTTGACCTGAGTGACCCTATATTAACTCTATATCTAGTGAGAATCTGGTCGTATGTTTTATGATAAGTTTGCCTGGCCCCTGTGTTGACCCGAGTGAGAAGGGGATTAAACTTGCTGAGGTTTATTTCTAGACATATTGTTAGTGGCTAATTCCCTCATCTTGTCTCTGACTGCTTTATTGATTTACAGAGAGAACTGTCATGGTGTTGAGAGTGATACATGTTAGAAAGGTATAATTACACCTCTAGTCACATCACAACACCTGCACAGAGACCATACATAGCAATCAACAACCAGGTCTCATTACAGAAATGAATTTCATTTATTTCACATCTTGTCAAATGTCATTTCTACACTCTTTATACAGGTCTCCAGAGGTGATTGCTTTTGTTTATTAGTTCTTGAAGAGCATTTGTGTTTTATAGCTCATTTGAGATGATTTGTAATTCAAAAGATCACTTTCTGTTATCAAACATAATTTCTGTTTTTCAGCAATAACTTTCTGTCATTAAATGTATTTTCTGTTTCTCGTAATAACTTTCTGTCATCAAACCTATTTCTGTTTTCCAGTGAGCAGCTTTGATCCTTGTATTTGTTTATCATTATCACACATTAAATTTATTCTCCATGACTTTTAACACAATGATGATTGTCTGAAATGTCATGTTGTTTATAATAGTTAATGCCACAAAGCAGGGTTTAAATCTATAATAAGTGTCAGTACTTCCGTATGAAATACTTAAGTTTTCTTGACTTCCTTATAGATCATACAAATATGCAATTTATAATGTTTACCATATTCAAACTAATAAACACTAAATGTAGTGGAAGAAACGTAAAACTTCATTAAATGTTTTAAGTCAGGGGGACCATATATGGTAAACCTTATCAATTAGGTTATACTGTATGCATACTTGAATGTATGTGTATTCTGAATTTTGGATTGGTCTGAAATATCAAAATACTTCAGGTCTTGTATAGTCTTATATACTCTTGATAGTTTTCAAATAAGCTGCTTTTTTGTATCAAACACTCCAAAAACTGACATATTTTGAATATATTTGGAAGTGTTTCCAGTAGTGTAGAACTGCCTGACATCCCTCATTAGTGATCAGATAGTGATGGTGATATTGTTAACAATGTTCTTTAGACAGTGTTAATAAAATTGTTTATACTGTTCTTCTTACAGTGTTAACAATGTTTGGTCCATAACAACTGATTGTCAATATCAGGAATACTGAAACCACTAACCTGGGTAACAGTTTACCTACAGCTGGGTAACAGTTTATTTGTCAGCATCAGGACTTGTCACCTGGGTAAAAGTTGACCCGGATAACAGTTTATTTGTTAGCATCAGAAGTTCTGTCACCTAGGTAACAGTTCACAGGTCATCTGGGTAACAGTTTATTTGTCAGCATCAGGAGTTCTGTCACCTGGGTAACAGTTCACAGTTCAGATGGGTAACAGTTTATTTGTCAGCATCAGAAGCATTATTACCTCACCTATGTAACAGTTTATTTGTCAGCATCAGTAGCTCTGTCACCAGGGTAACAGTTAACCTAGGTAACAGTTTCTTTGTCAGCATCAGGAGTTATGTCATCTGGGTAACAGTTTATTTGTCAGTATCAGGAGTTCTGTTACCTGGGTAACAGTTTCTTTGTCAGCATCAGGAGTTCTGTCACCTGGATAACAGTTCACAGTTCAGATGGGTAACAGTTTATTTGTCAGCATCAGAAGCATTACCACCTCACCTGGACAACAGTTTATTTTTCAGCATCAGGAACACTGTCACCAGGGTAACAGTTAACCTAAGTAACAGTTTATTTGTCAGCATCAGGAGTTATGTCACCTTGGTAACAGTTTATTTGTCAGTATCAGGAGTTCTGTTACCTGGTTAACAGTTAACCCGGGTAATAGTTAACCTAGCTAACAGTTTACCTGTTTATTGAAGAGCTTTTTTTGCTGGGAAATAATGTGGACTGCCTTGGAGATAGTCGTATATCAGTTATGAATTTATATTCATGTGTAGATTGATTTGGCATAGTGAATGTAACATCTGTTAGAATAAATATCGTTAGTAAGATCAAAGCGACCATATTATGTAACTACACGAGAGGATGTCAGATAAAGTACACCTTGTATTAACAGAAAATGATTACTGTAAAGTTATAAACAATTTTTCAAGAAACATAAAAAAGCATTAATAATTTTGTCTGTAAAGGTTAGTGTGAAAGTTATTAGAAACTCCTTGTCTATATTTTTTTTCAGCTTAAATGAGTGGCAAATGTATTGTTCTAGGACATTGTTTATGATTTCCTAATAATCTTGATTATTTATACCGTATCCAACCCAATAAGCCCACCTTTTTCACAGGCCTTGATTTAAATGCAGAATGAAAATATGAAAACCTTGGTTTTGTTTTTTTTTTATTTCATGTCATTTTGCAATTTGATTTATGGCTTACCTTGTTCAATAATTTTATGAAAGACTAACCCAAATTTGGTTAGATCTATTAAGTGCCCCCTTATTTTTTCAATTGTGTAAGTGCCCAGGGCACTTACTAAGTCGAATATGGTAATAATTAATCTGCAAGTGTAGAAAAGGACTGTTGAGTCCCTCCATCCATCTGTATAGAGTTGCTGATCCATAGATAATTGAACAGGGAGACCTGCTATATTGGACTGGAAATCTTAATGTCCAGCTGCAAAACCTAACCTCTCTAACAACTGAGATATCCCTGCTGACCAATTAAAGTGTAAAAGGAACACACAGGTCCAACATGATAAAGGTTTGGGGACTAAGGGGAGATAATCCATCAATGTAGGTGGCAAATAGAGACTTGTATTCCTTTAACAACTGATTGGTTATATTCTTGCTAAGTGCCTTATTTTATGGAATGGATAGTTCTCTCACTGAAATAAAGAATTTAATTCACCATTTTAGCTCTAAACGTATTACCAATGACTATTAGCATTTAGCTAAAAACATTTGAAGGACGTTCCAGACATCTCAGGATCATATATACCCCCCCCCCCCCCCCCCCCCCCCCCCCCCCCCCCCCCCCCCCCCCCGTAAACAAATTGATCTAGGATACTTTAGGAATGCAATGTCCATGGGATACTTAAGGATAGATTCCAATGGGATGTCCAACCAGGTAGTTTCCATGTTACATGTGAGAGCTGGGGATGTGACTGGAAATGGTGCTGAGGAATCTGTCTCATCGATGATTCATGGAGGTGTGCAGGAACTGGTCAACATTTAAATTAACAAGTCTGAAGGGATCTTTGATATTCTGTTGGTGGGAGACATAACTGGGGAGGGGATACCATTACCCAGAAGTAGTGGGAAAGTGGTGGTATGACCAATGGAAGCATGGAATTTCTTTATGTTGAGAAAAGTACAAGAAATTACAGTAAAATTTAGTTATATTGAATTACGTCCTTGGGGAATTAAAAAATGCTGCTAATGGGGCTATTTTCTTTTTATAAAAGAGAAAGAACAATGAAAGCATTGACAAAGGTTATGTCTGATTTCAAATTATAAGCAATATTTCTGTATATATCAGTTTAGAGTTCAAATGACGCAGGATCAACTGTATTGAAATCAAGGCAGTTTTGGATATAGTAAAAGAATTAGTTCATGGTTGTTTTGGGACAGAAAAACAAGTAAGGTGACTTTTGATTGATACAAAATGAATGATACATTTAGGCAACAAATTCAGCAAATGTATTAAACTGACGAAAAATTGAAACAGATTTCAGATTAAATTGAAGATTGAATATAGGCTGAGTTTGGGTCAAATTTACTCTTTAGAAACATTAACTAGAATATGGCCTTTTACAGGAGGTCTTGAATGTAACTTACTACAGAAAATTTATAAAATTTACTGAACACTGCTATTGATTCAAAGTTTCCATTGAATTGTTTATGCTTACTTAACTTATAGTCTTGGTAACCATGACGATGGTTGTCATATAAAAGCCAGTTTTTATAATATCCTTTGTCTCTTTAAAAATTGGATTTTGTTACTTCTCAGATAAATGCTGAAAGGATAAGATATATGATCTTGTGATCTTTACATTTTCCATAAACCATGCACCCTGTGCAAAACTGGTATTGAAATCCTGAGAGTTTTTCTCGCAATAATTGTGGCGTCACATTTTATAGATAAACATTTCCTTATTTGGTATGAAGATTAAAACTGGTCTAATAGTAACAAATCATAGCGGGTCATTGTGTTACACAATCGCACCATTCTGAAAGGAAGAAACAATGGATTGAGACAACACCTTTAAGGGGAACAGGCTAGCATTTAGGATATCCCCATCACAAATCAGGATTACGTTACAACGAGAAAAAGAAACAATTATTTCATAAGACTTTTCTGCTTATATGATTTTAGGACTATGTGTGGTTATCTTAACTGTTAATAACAAATTATAAAATACAGGATATTTAGAAGACCGGCTTCGGAGATGTTTGATGTTTGATTTAAAAGCTCCGATACAGAGCTGAGTGGTCGTAGCTGTTGTCCACCATCTTGTGTGTTGGTTGGTTAGATGTATTGACTGAAGTAGCGACATGGCTTGTCTGGATCTAATTTTTCCTCAATAAAATGTTTTCTTTGTCCTCGTTAAGACCAGGTAGACTCACCTGTAACACGATACTGACTTTATTTACCGATAGGTACGTATCTGTTGGTGAGGCGTAACACCCATGTGTGGTATTGTACTGTACCCTTCATTATTACAACTTATAATAATTACCTAGTGTTACAAAGTCGATTACCCCTAGGGTGCAATTTATGTGCATTTTTGTTGAAGAAAAAAATAGGGAATCATTCCTGAAGGTTTCTCATCAGTACAATGAGTTTGTTTTGTTACTATTACAGTATAAAGTGAATTGATCTTTGCGCAGAAGCATTCGTTGTTTATAAGAATACATTAAATTAGGCAGTTAACAATACTGATGATCACTCTTTCATTGGCTAACCATTAAAATTTCTCTAAAACAAAATCAGAAAAACTTAAATCTTGATAACAATGAAAGAAAGTACCCACAAATACAACATATATCACATTATACAGTGTAAAGTGAAGATAAATTCAACAAATTAATAAGTGAAAAAGAAATTTGAACATGCACTGAGAAAATAAACAGTAAGATAATGATCTATTTTTCTGTCGGTTCATCTGATTTTCTGTTCTAATCAAGACAATCAGACAAGAAAAAATTGTACCTTGCGTAAATGAGCGATTGATCAAATAAAGAGGAAAAATTCAGAGTTATGTAAATACAACACTTGAAACATATGGCGTTCAATGTTCTCATAAAACACAGCTGTTCATCTTGTAGAAATCTGGTTGGCTACAATGTTTAATTACAGAAATTTCTGCCTTAGATGATTTAGTCGGTGCCTATATATTGGAGTTTATTTTTGTGTTCAGGTGAAATGACCACTCAGCCACTTTGTGGTGTTGCCGTAACTGACGTTCAGGTCATATACATACAGAATTATTTTCCACTGTACAGATACACTGTGTTTATGATGTTTAAAAAAAGACCTGATTTGATCACATGATCATTTATATCTGTGTATTTGTCCTCAGGGGAGTGACATCACTATTCCATGTGTTTGTTTCATGTTATCACTAGTGTAGGCTGAGCTAATCTTGGGTGATGTCATGGATGTGCTAGCTATTCAATTTTGTGTAACTAGATTCATTAACCAAATGGAATCCTATTATTAACTCTTCTGTTATTAAAACTGAGAATAAAAACACATCTAGTGCTCCACAGAGTTGACAACATCTGCTATAAGATATAGGAATACTGTATAGTGAAATCTAATCTAATATAAATCAGTTTGAATAGAAAGCTTGTAATAGATTAAAGAATCTTTAATGCTTTTCAAAGAGAACAGAATTGTCAGTGGTTTATAATATTTTTTTAATATTAGCTGTTTCATCTTTAAACTTGTCCAGTCTTTGATCAAGATGAGCCTAAATGAGCAATCATTTGCTTTGCTTATTTTCATTACAGGCTGTATGACAAGAAAGCTTGGTAACAATGATGTATACATAAAGAATACGTTTTCTGGTTACAGATATCATGATTTTCTACAAGTCTGAAGAAAAATCAGGAATATTCATCAAAAACATGAAATATTTTTTAATGTAAATTCATCAAGACATGAAAAAACATAATCTGTTGTTATAAAAGTATTTGCTTAATGACGTATTGCGAAGCCTGTAAATGAAGAAATTTTTTCATCGATTAGAAGCGATGTAAATTTATTAGAGAGACAATATGAATTTAGTAGATTAGATATTGATAGAGATTGTTTTACTAGTAACTGTGTAAGCAAGTCGTGGTGTGTGTATACCTAATGACCTGCGACAAAGTTTAACATTTCTTAAATTTACCTGTTGGTAATTCTTCCAGCCGAATCTAGACTACAACAGTTTAAAGATATGAAAATAAAAGATTATATGAGTCATTGGTGTAGCCTGTGTACATGTGTAGTAAGTGAACTTCTCCCTTTACACAGCTCAGCTACACATGATATATGTGAAAGAAATTAAGTATTTTAAACATTTCCACATACAATAGTCCTAACTGTTTACTGGGTTTATAAAAACCTCCCATCATCGCGTGGTTTGTAAGGAGTACAAGATTCCTTGTGAAGTACGTTTTTTTTTTCCAAATGTTGATGTGTTTTAGTTTAAGTCAATTGAAAACGATGTCTTGGTATTTGTGATGGTAATTTATGGATGTTTCTAAGTTTATGTGGATAATTATGATTCATATTTTATACACCTTTTGTATCATCAAATGCATGAAATATTGTGTCTAGATTTCACAGTTCACTAAAATTGTGACTTTCTTTAATCATCTTGTTACTGGTACTTATTTATACAAACTTATTGATAAATGAAGTTTAATATATTACTAACGATATATATTTTGAATCATTACTAATGAATACCATTACTGAAGTAAGCTAATAAGGTAGAGATCTTGGAGAAATTTCTTTAAAACAAGCCCAAAAGGTTAATCAATCTGGAGAAAGATCTCCTAAAACATTTTTTTTTAAGATAATGTATTTATTCGTGATCAAGCAAGTAGTCTAATGCCCAATTCAGTTATCTATTTTTATACTGGAGCAGACCAGCTTGAGTACAGTGGTCTTGTATTGTTCCTTTGAAATCGGATACGACAGGGAGTTTTGAGATATTTCATAGACCACTATAGACTTGTACAGAGCTGTACAGATGATTATAAAATGGAAAATCTGTGGGATGATACACTCTATAGCCACTTTTTACACATGCACTACTGTAATTTCTGCAGTTACCATAGAAACCGGACTGCTCAAGTTCAAAAGTGTAATTCGTGTAAGATTCAGTGTTTTTAGTATGTTCTCTCTTCCACTTAGTTTTCTCGGCAATGTTCAAAGCTCAAACGCGTAGCTATTTATGAATTTGAAAGAACATGATTAAGTCAGAAACGGCTGATAAAAAAGATTGGATTGTACATTCTAGGCGACTTGAGTAATTAAAACGATGATGAAAGGCAGCTACAAAGTAGAGCTGTTTAGCAGTTACAGCTGTATCGATGAACAATCACAATCTTATGATGGATTGTTTCATAAATCAAAGTGACATTTTAAACAATATTGTTTAATTAAACAAATTCATGGGTAAAGTATGCAAAGTCTCCATGGATAACGGCAAGCCATGTCAAAATAGATAATACTGCTGTTATCTATTGATGCCATGAATGGTGTTAAACTATCTATGATTAATTCTAAGAATAAAATTTGCACATTGTTTTCTGTTTTTTCAGTGCTTGCATAACACTGTAAATACTAATGGATTTGGGCATCCATATTTAGGAAGTTGTGGTCGAAATCATTCAAATGCTAGTATTTAGGCTTATTTATCTATTTCAGAGCATATTCTGTCATACATGGTTCTCGAGAAAATCCTGTATATCAATAAGAGGGAGATGTAATGCTTATTCAGAGCTTATTTGTGTCATGCTAGAATGTATGCATGGTTCTTGACAAAAGCTCTCTTCAGTTACAAGGAAACTGGAATAACAATTAATGAATATGCAAATACCAAGGTACACTTAAGATGCTAGTAGGGGAGTTATGAAAAAGATGAATTAAATTGATGTCTTTGACTTCATTGTAATATCTATGTATGCTTTTATGATTGCAGATTTCATGACAAGTCTTTAACACATGAGGAACGACCAGCCCAATTCCACAATGTGACCCTTGACCCCTATTCCAGATGTGAACTGTAGGAAGTTCAGCGGTTATCATTCCATTATTCTGTCAGGTGAGGACGATTGATTTTTTTTCAGGTGTTTTCCTCATTAATTGTGTGTGTGTCTATAGTCTTGTCTCAGGTTTGTAGACTAGGACGAAAAGTGTCATTTTGTGAAGCTTTATAACCAAACATTCGCCTGAGGCAGCTACTCAATACTCAAATCTACAGATACATCTACCTGTTAAAATTGTATTCTTTAGAGCGAAAGCCAAAAAAAAAAAAAAAACTAAATGCACACTATCTTACCTTGTAAAAATCAGTTGACCTCTTTATAAAAATAAAAGATTTGGCTCAGTTTCATAAAATCTTATATGAAATGAACACTTGTTTACAATCTTATGTATATCATATAGGAATTTTAGAGATTTTATTCAACAATAAAATCAATTTCAAAACTGATATTCTACATTTAAACCACCACATTGTTATTTGACACAGGATTTAGTATTGATTTTTACCTCAGTTTTTATGTTTTGTGTCGCTAATAATACAATTTACAAGCTCATCGTCAGTAGTGCCTGCTGTGGTGTGAGAAGGACAGCTATTCAGAATAAATTTACAAATGGAATCCACTTCATTTGTAATATCACCTGCATTTCATTCTACTGGAAATTCATTAGTCCAAATCATTTAATGGATTTAGCTTTCTCTAATTAGATCTGGTTCTCATATGATTATAAAAATGGTTGTGTAAGTCAGCAGTGTGTCACTTCTACACAGTCACATAGAACCCTTGTTAAAGTTGTGAAAAACAACAAAATCTGATAAAAGCAAACATTTAAAAATAAAAGGGTTATAATTTCTGTGTGGAAATTGATTTTCCTTTTTTCTGTACCATTGTCACTTTTAAATGAAAAATCGTCACAGTTTTAAAGTTCTCTTGGTGAAGGCAAAAAATATTCAATAATGTCTCTCAGTTCTATATGAACATGATTTAGTAGGAAAACAGATCCTTGTTTTGTCATGAGGATGGTTGAGTGAAGAGGATTCTGGTTTTTATATCGCCCTGAATTAAACCTGCCTCTGTGTGCCTGAAGTGTCTGTCCAAAATAGGTAGCACATGTTGTGGTAGTCTACACACCAGGGTCTATCTGGTGTACAAGAAATACACAGATTTACTTGCAAAATTGTTTTGAGTGTTTTCTCGTGCAGTTTCATCAGGCCCCAGTGATGGATACTCATGTTGTGCCTAAGTCTGCCAACGATCAAGGAATGTTAGGAAGCACTAGGAAAAGAAACAGCTTCAACTTTGTATACTGGAATTCTTAGTTTTATTTTACCACATTGGTATAAAAAGCGCTAGTTCTGAGCGAGATCTTGTTAAAAATAACCTCATCAGGTTTGGAAAGAAAAAGTATGGTAATTTCATTTATAAATAATAAAATCACTAAGCTAATTCAAAGCCACGATAAAATTTACACCTAAGTAAAATAGGAAATTCTATTAGATAAGTTTGAATTTTAACTTTGGGGATCTATATTTAACAAACTATTTTTGTTGTAAAATTTAAATAATGCGATGCATTAGGATGAAGTGGACTGACCTTGAGAGGGACTGACCTTGAGGGAGACTGACCTTGAGGGAGACTGACCTTGAGGGAGACTGACCTTGATGGAGACTGACCATGAGGGGGACTGACCTTGAGGGAGACTGACCTTGAGGGGACTGACCTTGAGAAGGACTGACCGTGAGGGGGACAGGCCCTGAGGGAGACTGACCCTGAGGGAGACTGACCTTGAGGGGGACTTACCTTAAGGGAGACTGACCTTGAGGATTACTAGGAACTATTTTATGCTTAAGGATAATTTTCTATGGACTAAACTGATTCCTGTGTTCATTTTTTGGGATGGTTGGGGCTGGGAAGGACAACACGCATTTTGTCCGATGTCGAGGATGACAACATGTCCTTAGGGATAGCTTTATTGACAAGGAGGTCTGTTTTCAGTGCATAATTGACTATAATTCTGTATGTATCTGGGGAATGATACTTTGAACAGTTACTCAGGGTGGTAAATAGCTGGTTTGTACTAGTATCTTTATTGAGCAGCCCACAGGTTACATGTGTTAATACACATGTACCAAGTACATGTATCATTTGTTGAAAACTGCCTTGCGCTAATCAGAATTCCACTAAATAATAGATCTTGTGAAGCTACTGTGAGAAACTGCTGTAACAAGAGAACACTGAGTCATACAACGTCACTTATTGACTGGACAGTTGTATGCTTTCTCAAATAATATGTCTGCATTCAAATCATAGATTATTTTTAATCTTCTCCTCGGCCAGAATCTGTTCAGGGTGATTCTGTGGATTAGTGTGCTTGCGAGTAGGTGGATAAATCTTGTCAGAGATTGCCATGGAAATGAGATTAATATTTGATCTTGGAATTCTGTAATCAACCAGGTTATTGAATAAAATTTCCTCAGATTTTAGATAGCACAATGACTATAGTTAGATTATTTCTATGATAGTTATGTGCAATTTGTGTTAATATTTTGATATATATGTACGACACCTAAATTCCAGTGTACGTCAATTGTATTTAGAGATAGTCCAAACAGCTAGGGTTAATTATGTTTGTATCAAAGTTATTTCTTTTGGTACATATGTACTTTTTAAGTTCTCTTTTAAATTATTCAATAGGTTAAACGACACAAATACAGAAGTATGTTTCACAGCCACAGAATTATGCCACTACAGCTGTTGAATTTAAATTTTGATGAATAGTTAATAAAACAATGCTCCAGTTTTATCTTTATTTCTTCTATAAAGATGCTCCACCACTGACAAAAAGTTTTTTTTTCAGAATAAAAAACAAGAGCAGAGTAGTTTTTCTTCAGCTACAAAAGTTACTTACTTTACACCATTACCACCATTGAAAAGTTTGAGCTTCTAATTTTACTTCAAGAAAGAAATATTAAAATTGATTAATTGCATCCGGAAAAAAAATTCCCTTGGCACTGTGTCCTATATGGAATGAAGGACTGATTGTATTTTTATATGAACTGTTGTGTTAATCAGACTCACACACGATTACACATAGATTTTTGTTCAAATGATAAGTATGGGTATGCTCTGTTGGCGGTGGAGCATCTTTAAGAATTATTAACCCAGTTATTTGTGATCATGAGTCAGTGCATGCTCGTTAATTAGCTAAATGTGTACTAAAAGTTACTGAGCAGAGTAGACATATCCTTCTACTAGACCAGGTTAAAATATATATATGACTCTATCCATATTTACCTTGCAAGTATATAATATGAATCTACATCCCATATTGATGTGTAAGCTAAATTTAACATTTGCCTTTAGGGAGAATTTATTGAGTTATAACTATAAATGTAAAAACTGAGCTGACAGATTTGCTGAAGCCATGCAGCTGCCTGCGTTTAAATATGTAATTTCTCCACAATTATTGAACGCGTAGAAGCATTTTAAGTGAAGCAAACATATAACAAACAATACAGTTTCCTACATGGAAAAAATTTTGTATTTTGTTTTGTCAAGGAAGAGAATGTCCTTGGGCTGTACTGCTTAGGCTTGTAATTAAGTGCGTATTGATATGTAGTGAAATTCTCCTGTTTTCTCTCTAGCTTACTGCAAAGAAAATCAATAGGAACAACTTCACTATAATAGATATGTTTACTTTTGGAAATGACATTTATTGCTTAAATCAAGCTAGAGAGGAGAGATTCAGATGACACTCAGATCTGACTCTCTAAAATGCTTTGATTGTCCATGTCGTTTGCTTCATCTTTTACATGTTTAACATGACACTGATTGGCATATGTTTTGCTAATTATATTGAAATGAGCATCCTGTTTAGAGTTTGTTTTGTGCTATTTTCCATTAGCATAATTAAGAGAAATGATTTTGATTTACATAAACATTTGGGTTTTATGGAGCAATGTCCTTAGCTAGGAAATACCTTGGTAAAAATCTAGCATGCAAAATACATGCTAGTTTGGTAAGAGCAATGGTTTGGTTGTCTGCTTTAATGTCCCATTTCAATTAACAGCCATGGTCATTTAAGGATGTGCATTAAGGAGGTTGAGGAAAGTTTTCAGCATCCTGAGAAAAACCACAGACCTGCAGATAAAGAACAATGGTCTAAACTCTCTAAAAACTTTGGTAGGTTTTGAGTCCATGTCTTGTTTTACAGACTGTAGTATATACCCAGGCTTAATATAAATTTGAAATGGAAAGCACAGTAAAGCCTAACTACTGTGGCTAACTCTTTATAACAACCATCTGCTTAAGAAGACCAAATTTTGGGGGCCAGAAATGGCAAATGTAAAACACAACTTGGTCATATTAATAGCTATTTCTGTTCTTTGGGTTTTCTTAATGGTCTCCACATGTATGACTGCACACATTTTGACATTCCATACAGGTGATCGTTTATTTTGCTCAAGTTACTGAGATTTGAATGAACTGGTCTGTGCTGGTGTGGTTGGCTTGGTGAGGTAGTCACCAGCAACTACAGGATGCTCCTTTCTAAAAGAAAAAAAAAAATCATTCCTGTCTGACTAGAAGGAAAAGCTAACAGACTCAGTATCTGGTAGTTACTTCACTTTCTATCTAATTACAATTGGCAGTGGATGTCAGATACACTAGTGTATTGGAACATAGGCTATAGTACATGTGGGTCTTATGGGTTAAAGAATGATGAAGGAGGTGGTGATATTGTCTTGTAATGCCAGAGATAGTTCAGAGGTCCGGGGTTTGAGCCCCAGTCCGTTGATATGTCTTTGTGTGATTACATCATACCATCTATAAGTAGTGTATTTCAGGAAGTTTAGCAGTTGTAGGTTTGAATAGGTAGTTTATTTGTGTTCAGAAAACTTACTGTAGATTAATTGAACAAAGCATTTCAAAGATGCATTATTTCAAACATCTGCCAAAATTACAAAGGCTTCAAAGTTTAAACAACAAATCTGATGATCTGCGTGATTTGGAACACAAAATTATGAAAATCATCCCAAAAACTGTCAGATCAGAAGCAGGAAACTAAATGAAAATATTAAACAGGCTGTTGTGAATATTTTCCTGCCAATAAAAAATTGTTTGAATGTCAAGTCTTACATTCAATATAGAAAACAAATTGTGTTCTTGTCTATTCTTTACCATTTAGCCACTTTATACTTATTAGATGTATTACGAAAGCAATACAATGTATCTGGTATCAGATTGTTTTTATCCACTGTCAACTATGTAACTGCCAAGCACAATGACTTGGCAAATGTTATATGAAAATCAAGTTTAAATTAGAATAGAATATAGAAACTGAAAGGATATGGACTAATTTACATTATAAAGCATTGATATATATTGGTCTTACATGCTAAAATTGTTCTATAATAACAGATTTTGTAGTTGGGGGATCAATTTAACGATGTGACTATAGGCCTGTCTTATTCACTGTGTAATGCTGTGCCATTTTAAACACTAATGCTAATAACACAACATTTATTGATCACAAGTATTCTTTGTATTTTCTCCGTTTTCTGTCCCCATTGTTAAATAATCCATCACATAGCAGCTTGACTGAGGATTTTTCGATTTTATGTAGGCTGATTATCTTTTCCCTGTAACGTATCTTGTGTGTGTCGGCTAATTATGTTTTCGCTGTATTGGATGCTAGTCTAGTTTCCTATATACCTGTGGCTTTTAATTTCTCTGCCATAATAAAATATTGGGTTTATGAAGCTTAGCACAAGTTGAACTATTATTTTAATACTCCTGATAGCTTTACTTTAAAATGTTTATTTTACACCCCCCCTTCTCAGACTTCATTTCTTACTCCTCAAAAATATGTCATGAAATAAGGGAAACACAAGATCTGTTCATGTGTTTGGTGTAAGGTCAGTTGTTCCATCCCATTTCGTCCTGGAGGTGGGAATGTGTACATACATATCTTACTTCAATTTCTAGCTCATATTTCTTTAATGTCTAAGTATTTTATACAGGCTGAATAGATAAGTAATAGATCTTGTACCTACATCAGTCTTGTTCATATAAAACAAAATGCCCTCTATACCTCTAATGAAAAAAATTAATGTACATTCACTTTAAAATTCCAGATTCAATAAATACTTAGGGAATCAATTCAATTTACTTAAATGACTCATTTATCTGTAATATACTGATATTTTACTCTGGTCGGAAGGAGAATCTCAAAAATGCCCGATTCATCTTTACATGTAGCAGTGATTTTTTTATCACGATTGTACGTTATGATTTATCAAAGTCCTAGAAAAAGAAACAAGCTTAAAGCCTTTAGATGATATTGTTTATATAAATGTCAGGTGTGCTATAGTCTGCCTGTGTATATCATTAGTCATCCAAATAACAAAGGATTCTCCATTGTCCAGGTACACACATTGTGTGAATGTCTATATTCCTTAAACGATTGGAAATTCACACACAATTTTATATTAACATCATATATGATATTATAATACAGATGAATACAATGAATGTCACTTTATATCTATTATTATGATGAGTCGTTACCCAATATATTATAAATGTCGTTTTCCCATCACACACAGGTAAACAACGCTGTATTTTATAAACTCAGGTGAGATGTAATCCAGCTATATATAGATACAGATATTACAGGATATTGTTCGGAAAATCAATACGCTTTGGGAAACAACTTGATTAGGTACCAGGTGAATTTCAAACCAAGATGGCAGATAAGATTGATTAGCGCAATATCAAAATGAAACACTGCTAATTTCAAACTAAAAACTGAAATGTCTTCCTGATTAGAGTGGGATGTCCCAGGTTAACGGTTTTAAGGTTAGAATAGATGAGAATTTACCTGGGGTAATACAAACAGATGTTTGTGTATGTGTTATGTGTTAATACATCTCATAACAAAGGAAAGTCGGGGTCGTAGTTCAGACAGATGGTTGGGGTCAAGAAATATTCAAAAGGTGTGTGTGTGTGGTGGTAGTTTGTACAGGGTAAAAATATCCTTTATACCGGTAGAAATGCCGAGGTTACAATGAGGTATTATCTTGGTTTAAATGGGTACAGATTCACCCCACTAACATATCAAATGTATAGCTGTAAACAGCACAGGAAACTCTACTTGACTTGGTGAATTAAAGTGAAAAAAATCCCTGGAAGACATAGACGAATGGATATTAATAGGAAAAGGATGAAATTATGGTAGGTCTTTGTGTAACTAAATTGTAATCCACCTTGAAAGGTGTATAAAACTACATTTATATATATATCTGGATCTGACCTCTCATAGTATATAGAATATACTTGTTTGCTTTTGTGTTTCAGGTAGATAGAATCACAACCCCTTGTTAGATAAAGGTGTTTAGTTTAAATCTGGGAAGTTTAAAAATCTAATACAACTATAGTCTTTATGTAAAAACTTCCAGCATTATGTAATTTGTCTGTGTGTATGTACACTTCAAATCTTCTCTACCACTCTATATGTATATTATGTCTTTTTCAAGTTAGTACAGATACATGTATAAGAGTTTATAACTTACCCTGGTAATGTATTTGATATATTGGTGGATATGTCCTTGTGTGACCTTGGCCCTATGGTTTATAATATCACAAAGTAAAGAAATGTTTTACTTTCTTTAGTAAGTGAAACTGAACAGAGATTTAAAGACGATAATAAAACAGACAAGATTCTGTCTTGGAAAACAGCTTTTGTTAACCTGTTATCAGACTCGCTTAAAGCTACAGATTGTGAAGTTACTTTCATCATCTTACTAGGTATAAAATATACTGTTTGATAATGTTTAGCTAATGACTGGGATTGGTCTTGATATGACCAAGCATTACTATTTTATAATGGAATAGTTTTATTATGAAACATCAAGTCCTGGCCTTTCTGTCTTTCTATCTTTCAAATAATCGTCAACCTCAGATTTTAGCATTCTTTCAGAACAAGATAATTTCTATTTTATTATTTTCTTTAGTGAATACCTGGGATCAGGTGAATAAGCTAATCCCAGTTTAATGACAATTTTCAAATGAAGATAAAATAATTTCTGGTTATACAAATTTTACAAAATTTTATAGCAATCTTAAGAACTCTATTCTTTACTTACTTGCTGTGTCTAGTGAAGATATAATTACAAATTTTGCAGTAAATGAAAAATGAAAATTTCACTAATCACGTGATTAAGCCAATCATCTTTTGAACACCCAGGCCCAGATTGTTACTGATCTAACTTTGCATTTATACAAACCAAGTCCTGTGTTATCAATAATTCATAGTTATCTGATCTTATGTTAAAAATACAGAATTCATTGTATGAAATAAAAGATTTTAAAAATGCAATCCACAGATTCAAGAAATCATTACCTGTATTATGAATGACCATGCACTGTTTTGAAAACAAATTCAGAATAAGAAAAAAAGATATTCAAAGTCTGTTTGTGACCAAAACCTCACAGGCCGAAGTTTAGCTCTTTATAGGAAGATGTTTTTCTGCATTTTAAGTAATTGATGAAACAACACTTGCAGTGTTTTCCTGCTTATGAAAACCCACATGGCGATTTCAAGAACAACACGGATTGAAAACAGGTCTGGTATTTTACAGAAAATTGTAACATGTTCCCCATCTAGGCCCATATGTTCAGACCAGAAATGCTTTTTTTCTTCTGTTTCTGAAAGGTCTGCAGTGTAATCATCATGCATTGTTAGATCAGATATTTGCTTCCTGCCATTGTGTCAGGAAACTGAGAAAATAACAGAATTTGATATACTGGTTGTAATTTACATACAGAAAATTAATAATTCAGCAGACTTGCTTCACGCTGGGAAGCTGAGACAGTCAGAACTCCGGTGGAATATCTTGTGTTAAAACTGTAGCCAAGGAAATTATGGTACAATTGAATACCATGGATCAGGTTTTCTCGTGCTTGGCATCATGTGAAACTATCTAACAGTCCTACTTATATTGGTTAGCAGTAGAAATATCATTCAAATGTAGCTTTAAAAAACGGTTTGTTGATGGTGTGATCAGCAATTCACTGAGAGAAAACATTCATGTACAGGCTAATGGGAGAATTTATGTGCTGTTCTAACTAAGGCAATATAAAATTGATCGTAACCAGATTTTTTCTTCGCAGATAGAGCAGAAATCTATTTTGAAAATAACAGCAGATGGATCAAGCTACTTGCAGATCTAATTTCAGTTTAGTGTTTTAAGCCAGAAGTATGCAAATTTATTTGGTTCTATTTCTGGTTTTGAAAATAACAAAAGATTCAACTGACATTTAAAAATGACAGGTCAGAAATGGTAAAGACATTCAAACAGGCTTTCAAGATATTCATTTCCATTTGGCAGACCCAAAAGTCTTAAAATATGTTCAAATCTTTTGATAGACTGTTCTCTTTAGTACTGGTATGTCTAAAGTTTGAAAAAGAAATGAAAATCTTAAACTCTCAAGCCTTGACTATATGTATTTCCATTTAATAGAAACAAAGAGTCTTAAAATGTACATTGTATATTCCAAGCCTTTAATAGACTCTAAATATTGGGAAAAAACCATTCAGTTTCTTTGGTTGGCTTGCATGTCTTAAAAGTTTAAAAAGACATTCTGTTCCATTTGGTTGGTCCTAATGTTTTGATACAAGTCCTTTATTTCCTTGTGATAGCTGATGTAGGTCTAAATACCATGATAGATGCCAGGTATATCTAAATACCACGGTAGATGTTAGGTATATCTAAATACCACGGTAGATGTTAGGTATATCTAAATACCATGATAGATGCCAGGTATATCTAAATACCACGGTAGATGTTAGGTATATCTAAATACCATGGTAGATGTTAGGTATATCTAAATACCACGGTAGATGTTAGGTATATCTAAATACCACGGTAGATGTTAGGTATATCTAAATACCACGGTAGATGTTAGGTATATCTAAATACCACGGTAGATGTTAGGTATATCTACATACCACGGTAGATGTTAGGTATATCTAAATACCACGGTAGATGTTAGGTATATCTAAATACCACGGTAGATGTTAGGTATATCTAAATACCACGGTAGATGTTAGGTATATCTAAATACCACGGTAGATGTTAGGTATATCTAAATACCACGGTAGATGCGGTAGATGTTAGGTATATCTAAATACCACGGTAGATGTTAGGTATATCTAAATACCACGGTAGATGTTAGGTATATCTAAATACCATGGTAGATGTTAGGTATATCTAAATACCATGATAGATGCCAGGTATATCTAAATACCACGGTAGATGTTAGGTATATCTAAATACCACGGTAGATGTTAGGTATATCTAAACCAGAAGTACCCACGGTAGATGTTAGGTATATCTAAATACCACGGTAGATGTTAGGTATATCTAAATACCACGGTAGATGTTAGGTATATCTAAATACCACGGTAGATGTTAGGTATATCTAAATACCATGATAGATGCCAGGTATATCTAAATACCACGGTAGATGTTAGGTATATCTAAATACCATGGTAGATGTTAGGTATATCTAAATACCACGGTAGATGTTAGGTATATCTAAATACCACGGTAGATGTTAGGTATATCTAAATACCAGGTAGATGTTAGGTATATCTAAATACCACGGTAGATGTTAGGTATATCTAAATACCACGGTAGATGTTAGGTATATCTAAATACCACGGTAGATGTTAGGTATATCTAAATACCACGGTAGATGTTAGGTATATCTAAATACCACGGTAGATGTTAGGTATATCTAAATACCACGGTAGATGTTAGGTATATCTAAATACCACGGTAGATGTTAGGTATATCTAAATACCACGGTAGATGTTAGGTATATCTAAATACCACGGTAGATGTTAGGTATATCTAAATACCACGGTAGATGTTAGGTATATCTAAATACCACGGTAGATGTTAGGTATATCTAAATACCACGGTAGATGTTAGGTATATCTAAATACCACGGTAGATGTTAGGTATATCTACATACCACGGTAGATGTTAGGTATATCTATATACCACGGTAGATGTTAGGTATATCTAAATACCACGGTAGATGTTAGGTATATCTAAATACCACGGTAGATGTTAGGTATATCTAAATACCACGGTAGATGTTAGGTATATCTAATACCACGGTAGATGTTAGGTATATCTAAATACCACGGTAGATGTTAGGTATATCTAAATACCACGGTAGATGTTAGGTATATCTAATACCACGGTAGATGTTAGGTATATCTAAATACCACGGTAGATGTTAGGTATATCTAAATACCACGGTAGATGTTAGGTATATCTAAATACCACGGTAGATGTTAGGTATATCTAAATACCACGGTAGATGTTAGGTATATCTAAATACCACGGTAGATGTTAGGTATATCTAAATACCACGGTAGATGTTAGGTATATCTAAATACCACGGTAGATGTTAGGTATATCTAAATACCACGGTAGATGTTAGGTATATCTAAATACCACGGTAGATGTTAGGTATATCTAAATACCACGGTAGATGTTAGGTATATCTAAATACCACGGTAGATGTTAGGTATATCTAAATACCACGGTAGATGTTAGGTATATTACATACCAGTATGTAGTAATCTAAATACCACGGTAGATGTTAGGTATATATCTAATACACGGTAGATAGGTTATATCTAAATACCACGGTAGATGTTAGGTATATCTAAATACCACGGTAGATGTTAGGTATATCTAAATACCACGGTAGATGTTAGTATATCTAAATACCACGGTAATGTTAGATGTTAGGTATATCTAAATACCACGGTAGATGTTAGGTATATCTAAATACCACGGTAGATGTCTAAATACCACGGTAGATGTTAGGTATATCTAATACCACGTAGATGTTAGGTATATCTAAATACCACGGTAGAGTTAGGTATGTTAGGTATATCTACTAATACCACGGTAGATGTTAGGTTATCTAATACCACGGTAATACCACGGTAGATGTTAGGTATATCAAATACCACGGTGATGTTAGGTATATCCACGGTAGATGTTAGGTATATCTAAATACCACGGTAGATGTTAGGTATGTAGATGTTAGTTATACAAGACTTACTATATAGATTAATGGGTCCTTAATCATGAAGATGTACCACCATTCAGATGGAAATTGCTTAGACCCAAAAGATTTTCAGTTTCCATTGGTAGTTCATGAAATCTTAAAAGACATTAGGTCTATATGGTATCCAGAGGCCACAGAATTCTAATGGATTCCTACCTCTTGGTTACCTCTTGGTTAGGCTGTTCAGTGTAGAGAGATATTCAAACCCTTTCAGGTGCAATTTTTGATTGATAAGAGTGACCATCCGATTTAAATCAACAGAATAGGGAAAAATACCCATGGTTTCTGTCGATTGCCCTGACCAGGAATCGAACCCAGGTTTCCAGTACCGTGTTAGTCAAAGAAGCATGCTCCGTCAGCTGAGTGACATAGACTGTATTAAACACTATGTACAAACCACACCGACCTGCTCCGTCAGCTGAGTGACATAGACTGTATTAAACACTATGTACAAACCACACCGACCTGCTCCGTCAGCTGAGTGACATAGACTGTATTAAACACTATGTACAAACCACACCGACCCGCTCCGTCAGCTGAGTGACAACTGAGTGACATAGACTGTATTAAACACTATGTACAAACCACACACCGACCTGCTCTGTCAGCTGAGTGACATAGACTGTATTAAACACTATGTACAAACCACACCGACCTGCTCTGTCAGCTGAGTGACATAGACTGTATTAAACACTATGTACAAACCACACCGACCTGCTCTGTCAGCTGAGTGACATAGACTGTATTAAACACTATGTACAAACCACACCGACCTGCTCCGTCAGCTGAGTGACATAGACTGTATTAAACACTATGTACAAACCACACCGACCTGCTCCGTCAGCTGAGTGACATAGACTGTATTTAACACTATGTACAAACCACACCGACCTGCTCCGTCAGCTGAGTGACATAGACTGTATTTAACACTATGTACAAACCACACCGACCTGCTCCGTCAGCTGAGTGACATAGACTGTATTAAACACTATGTACAAACCACACCGACCTGCTCCGTCAGCTGAGTGACATAGACTGTATTAAACACTATGTACAAACCACACCGACCTGCTCCGTCAGCTGAGTGACATAGACTGTATTAAACACTATGTACAAACCACACCGACCCGCTCCGTCAGCTGAGTGACATAGACTGTATTAAACACTATGTACAAACCACACCGACCTGCTCCGTCAGCTGAGTGACATAGACTGTATTAAACACTATGTACAAACCACACCGACCTGCTCCGTCAGCTGAGTGACATAGACTGTATTAAACACTATGTACAAACCACACCGACCTGCTCCGTCAGCTGAGTGACATAGACTGTATTTAACACTATGTACAAACCACACCGACCTGCTCCGTCAGCTGAGTGACATAGACTGTATTAAACACTATGTACAAACCACACCGACCTGCTCCGTCAGCTGAGTGACATAGACTGTATTAAACACTATGTACAAACCACACCGACCTGCTCCGTCAGCTGAGTGACATAGACTGTATTAAACACTATGTACAAACCACACCGACCTGCTCCGTCAGCTGAGTGACATAGACTGTATTAAACACTATGTACAAACCACACCGACCTGCTCGTCAGCTGAGTGACATAGACTGTATTAAACACTATGTACAAACCACACCGACCGCTCTCGTCAGCTGAGTGACATAGACTGTATTAAACACTATGTACAAACCACACCGACCCGCTCCGTCAGCTGAGTGACATAGACTGTATTAAACACTATGTACAAACCACACCGACCCGCTTCGTCAGCTGAGTGACATAGACTGTATTAAACACTATGTACAAACCACACCGACCCGCTTCGTCAGCTGAGTGACATAGACTGTATTAAACACTATGTACAAACCACACCGACCCGCTTCGTCAGCTGAGTGACATAGACTGTATTAAACATTATGTACAAACCACACCGACCTGCTCTGTCAGCTGAGTGACATAGACTGTATTAAACACTATGTACAAACCACACTGACCTGCTCCGTCAGCTGAGTGACATAGACTGTATTTAACACTATGTACAAACCACACCGACCCGCTCCGTCAGCTGAGTGACATAGACTGTATTAAACACTATGTACAAACCACACCGACCGCTCTCAGCTGAGTGACATAGACTGTATTAAACACTATGTACAAACCACACCGACCCGCTCCGTCAGCTAGTGACATAGACTGTATTAAACACTATGTACAAACCACACCGACCCGCTCCGTCAGCTGAGTGACATAGACTGTATTAAACACTATGTACAAACCACACCGACCTGCTCCGTCAGCTGAGTGACATACACTGTATTAAACACTATGTACAAACCACACCGACCTGCTCCGTCAGCTGAGTGACATAGACTGTATTAAACACTATGTACAAACCACACCGACCTGCTCCTTTTACACAGCTGTCATTCTCTTCTCTGGTAATTAGGAATGTTCTGGCCTATAAACCATAAAAATATAATATTATTACTTCTAATATCATCACATTAAAATGTTTACTGTAAAGGGCCGTATATGGACAGGGTGTTTACTGTAAAGGGCCTTATATAGACAGGGTGTGATAATGAACCTTAAATCATGACCCATGTCATGGTAGAGACCTGTTCAGCCATCTTAGAAGATTATGAAGGTATTAGAAAGCTTATCTGACCACAGGATATTAGGCCTGGACAAAGCATTATTGACTGGGCTTAGAGGATCATCGGTCAGCCATGTCCTTGTCACAAAACTGACCAGTGCTTTTATAACATTTATAACAGATATAGCCAGTGTGATGGGTTCTTATGGTCAAACACAGGATGGGTTAGCTGGAGGTGGTCAGTTTGTATGGGATGGGATAATTTAATAGGGTATAGGTGACCAGATAGTCCAAAACTTTTAAATGGATATAAATAAACAGCATATCAAGTTTCTAATTTTTGAAAGCTGTCCCAATTTTAACTCCAGATTCATTTTTGGAAATCTTTGCCCATTTGGAAAGAGAGATTTTGTACCCTTAATATCTGCATTAATGATGAGGAAACTTGCCTATATAATTACATGTGTACAAGAGCAGCTCTATGAGATGTTTTTGTGTGCGCTAATGAAGGTTTAACCATCTACATAAACACTGTTACTTTATTATTGAAGGCTATATCCAGGTAAGATGGTAAGTTGCAAAAGTTGTAAAATTGTGCCACTGCCATAAAATGGTGATGGTGGTGCTGGGGGATATATATTCTCCATTACGTTTACACAATTTGATAGGTACATGCATTTAAAATGGGTCAATGCCCCAGCGAGATTCATCTGGTTCTGTGCTTATCTGATATTGAATCTGATGACCATTTCATAACTAGCTATAGTACAAATGTATGTGTACCTGTGTTGCATCAGATACTGTGATCAGAAAATTCTCTGTATAATTAACTATTTCCTAAATGTAGTCTGCCTTGGGAAGTTCCCTTATCAACATAGACTGTTAGTCCATTTAGTGAAGTTCCCTTATAATCATCAACAGTTATAGTCCGTGTAGGGAAGTTTACTTATAAGCATCGACTGATCAAGATTTTGTTTTTGGTCCAGTATACAGATTAGCATACCTAGGCTGATAATCGGTCTGGCCACCTTGTAAAAGTGCCTTAAGCCCACCGGTCAAGTACAGGTGTTTATACTGCACATGTGTAACAGGTGTATGAATGTTGATGGTCAGTCAGTGGTCAAACCTGCTGACTGGTAAGTTGTAAATAATAACAACAGCACAGTCTAATGTCCAGCCTATTTCATTGAGACACCAGTGAGATAGCCCCATACCTGTTGTTTTATATTGGTATTTCACAATAACAGAGGACGCTAAGGTTACAACCTTTAATATACAGGTAAAACAGACAGGTATGTCTGTGAATATCCACCAGCACTTAGGTATATATTGACTAACGACCTAACCCCGCACTCAGGTAAATGAGAGAGATCTGTGCTTAATACATGTAAATAAATATTATAGCACTTGTTCATACAGAGGCCTTGTGGTAGCTTTATCTACTGCTATCATGTGTGTGAATGATCTTGTACAGACCTATAAATCCGCCTATATTGAATGTCGATACTCAGGGTAGTTTTATACAAGGTCTGATATGCTAATTTGATTGTATTTCTATGTTGATACCAGAAATAATACATGGTGTCTAGTGTTTCTGTGTTCTGTTTTGCAGACGTAAATGTTCCAAACCATTTTCCAAATTATCCCCAAAATCAAGAAACCCTTTCCCAAATTTGTCGAGCAGTCATTTTCGAAATGCAGCCAACTATTACTCGATCATGTAAAGCGATCTTTTCAAAAATTAATGAGCAAGCATTTCCCAACAAGAAGAATTATTTTTGAAATTCTTTGATAAATAAACTGTATACCTGCCTCCATAAGATAAACAAGTCTTGGCTTCACTTAAATTTTGATATGAATCTTTAACTAGATGGGAAAAAACCCAGCAGATCAGCAGACAAGTTTATGTTTCAAGTTGATTTTCAAATTGATCATAAGATTATTGATATTGTGCGACAGCTCTGTTTCTCCGAGCTAGGCTGAATAATTGTCTGTTATGATGTTAAAATCAAAAAGATTTCCAATTATCAGGGGGACTATGTATCATTGCGTCTGGTGAACACATAATCATTGTGGTGTAGATACACTAGCCCGCTGGACCAGGATCCCGCACAATGCTCGGCTGAATTATGGCAGTAAGCGATGATTCTACTCTTAAAAATCAATAAATTTGTGACAGGTTATCTAAAGGTTTTATGACAATTTTGTTTTGTATGTATATGCCTCCATTATAGGAAACACTTGCGGTGTACTGTTTTATGTTTGCATGTTTCCTGTGTATCTACTGTGTAACTTGTAAACACACAAGGAACAGTCACTAGTCAAATACATAACAACTGCGTAACTTATATCAATTACATTTTCTGCTTGATTGCACTTGATTGATGATTGGTTACATCTCATTAACTGTCAAGGTCATTTAAGGATTTATCAGGTTTTAGTTGAGAGAGAAAGCTGGAGTATCCAAAGAAAAACCAACAACCTAGTAATGATTTGGATGATTTTATGTTGTATTAACATTTTATAGAGACCCAGAGGGAAAACTTCCAAACTACTATCAGTATTTAGCTATTGACCCCTGTTTTGGCCTTGAGCTCAGGACCAATAAGTCCAGGCTAGAGGTAAAATATTTGGCCACTCTCGCCCATCATTTACCATAAATAAACAGTATCATTCTCCTGCACTCAAACATCATTTATCTTATAATTGCTGAATAGTGAGGTCATAAATCAAGTGGAACTATTCAAATATGGAAACATTTTGGAAGGTTCAACTGTTTTTGTTAGCAGTTCTGCTGGTTTTTCTTTGTTACCTTGCGAAATTATACCTGTGTATTGAAAGTTCCAGAATCATCATAAAGGAGTTTTCCCACACATACAATGGGTAAAATAAGAAAATAAAAAGTTAATTCTGAGAGAAAAATGGCTTGATCTTTGCATGAGAAATTAAGGAATGAAGAAGAGACAATACACATGGCTTTTTACCTTGAGAAAATGCTACAGTGAAATGTCAAATGTTTTAGTATCTAATATATACATTAAGTCTGTGTAGGATACGTAGCATGTTGAGAGATGCATGGATGGCCTGAAACCAAGCTTGAGAATGATATCATTTATCATGGAACTGTGCGGCATAGCTGTTTTGATGAGCACCGACCACTAACATGAAAATAATGGGTGAAGTCAAGTTAATCAATAAGGAAAAAGACATTTTGTTGTGTGGATGTTGACGATATTGATCGCTGAACCCACCAACCTGCCGCCATCTTGAGGGTTTTATACCATGTCACTTGTGCCACAGTTTCGTGGTGGCAATGCTGAACTGTGGTCATGAGCGGGACGACCATATATGGCGTTGAGTGACGGCTTGATTGATTCTCTCTATTGTAATTACTTAGTGTGCTGATACTGAGAAGATGTGCTAGGACCGAGTCAACTGCCGCTACCAAAACTTTAAACACTGTAACAGCAGTACCAGCTACATGACCCAGGCTTATTTACGTAGATTCAATTTCCTAACATTCCTCATATTTATTGATTGGTGTTATATGAACTACAGATATTAATGCTAGTGTTTCTCATTGTTTATTCTAGCTTTATCTGTCTGCACACGTTAGAATATACACCTCAGAAGATCTAGGCAGTACCTACGTTGTGTTAATTAAGTTCCATTTATAAGGGTATCCCTACAGTGTGCTACAAGTCCTCCACCTTTGGGTTCAAAGTTCAAAACCTACATCACAGTTGACAAATACAATCCTTATATGTTGATGGTTTTCTTTCAGTACACTACTCCTGGTTTCCTCTACCCCCAAATCTTGGCACGGTTTTAAGTGCATGACCATGGCTGTTTATAGGACGTAAAACAGAAGGAATCAAACCAATGATAAAGATATCCTTATAATATAATAATAATCATTTAATAAATATGTCATGTTTATAAATTTATTCTGTCAAAATATGTCGTGTTCATAACATATCCTGTCAATAAACATATGTGTTAATAAGATATCCTGTCAATAAATATATCATGTTCATAAATATATCCTGTCTTTAGAGATAATATTGTAAAAGGACATACTGTGACATTTTACAAAGACACTGGTATAATGACTGTAAAAGTTCTTGTAAAGCTAGGTGCTGGCTGTACACTATAACTGTAAATGACCTGTCCCCAAATGGACCTGATTGTCATGGCCCACGAAACATATTTTTCATTACTGAAAAATTATAACCCAATACATCATTTAATGTTTTCAATGTTTTTCAAATGAAGTACTTTTATGTCTTTGGTTTCGTCTTTTGTCATGCCCTCCGTAAATGGTTGACTCTAGATTGGTTAATTATGCCGATTATCACCTGCCCACAGGTAAACACTTACTGACAGTGAAGATGATGTCATTGCTCACTGATCACTACACCCCTTAACTACTGTTTTATTTAGTGCTGAATAACAATATGTCAATGGCACTACATACCTGGTATGTTTGTCTTAATAGCAAGGCGATAACACTTCATTTACATAACACAAAGGTGGCTCATGAATATTCATAGCAGCCTTCAACATGTCATTTGGTGATAATCAAATGTTCATTATAGTTTTCAGACCTTTCATTGCAGTTGTGTAAATATTCTAATTACACGATGCTGTTTTTTTTTAGAGTTTTTAGAATGAGATTAGCTTAACATTTTAAACATTTGACTTAAACTTTTTTTCATGTATGCTTTGAGTCATTCTTATGTTTATGCCATTGTTTACTAACTTATCTTTGGGTTAAATATATAAGTCTCAATATAATTAAGGTCATTTAATTAGTGATAAAGTTACATCAGAGTTTGAATTAAATTTGACCTTGAATTGTGCTTTAAAGGTCATATCTAAAGATTTATCGAGACATTGCAGTTAAAATAGCCTGTTTGTAGATGTAACGCTCATTGGCTCCATCAGCCATTTTGTGTCTCTTGGGATGCATGCAAAAGATTGGATTTTGAAAGGAAACATTGGAAGCACATAAAGATAGAGTATCATTAGATCAACTGGACGGTTTCTTTGTAGAGAACACAATAAAACATTTTGAGATGAATCTATAGCATTATCATTATTGATTATAGTAGGCAAATCTTAGAACCATTCCTCCTGTTCAGCGCCGGTCCTAGCCTCAGACCTGGGCTCGCCCTCTGCGACGGCAAATTGGTTTTAACTCCTAGTGTTAGTTAGACTGCGTATGACAGTCATGGAAAGGGCAATACTTGTCCAAGCGCTGTAAATACAATATCTTGGCAGGCTAATTCTTTAGGGCAAATCTCATTAACATTTCGATAAGGATAAAACAGAGAAAGTCTGAAATCTCATAATATCAGTTATCTCTTCCTAATTTTGTTAGTTAAGTTAGGTTTAGCAAAGTGTTGGTCAAGTTAATATCATTGTCATCATAAAAAATGAACACAAAAGTCATCATTTCTAGGTTTTACATTGGATTCATGATATGGGAAATTATAGTGAAATGAGTTACTGGTTTTCCCTAATGTCTGTGCTGATGATTCATGATATAGATTGTGGATGATGTAATTTATTATCATCCAGGCTGATTAATTGAGATTGTTGTTGTTTCTGACCATAACAGTATGTTGGTAACTATCGGATATCTTTATTGCTATTCAAAATATTCCTTGCTGTGGAATGAATTACTATATTTGTAGAAATTAGTTGAATGGTAAAGAAATAACAGTCTGATGGTTCAAGGATATCTTTGTAACTATAAGCCTGGAGTTTGTTGGCTTAGGGAAAACTTTGTTGTTAACCATTGAGTTTGATGGTTGAGGACATCATTGAGTCCTGTTGATGTTTGAAGACACTGGAGTCCTGTTGATGTTTGAGGACATTGAGTCCTGTTGATTTTTCAGGACACTAAGTCCTATTGATGTTTGAGGACTTTGAGTCATGTTGGTGTTTGAGGACATTGAGTCCTGTTGATGTTTGAGGACATTGAGTCCTGTTGATGTTTGAGGACATTGAATCCTTGTTTTTTGAGGACAATGAGTCTGTGATTGAGGACATGAGTCCTGTTGATGTTGAGGACATTGATCCTGTTGGAGGACAATGAGTCCTGTTGATGTTTGAGGACAATGAGTTGAGTCCTGTTGATGTTTGAGGACATTGAGTCCTGTTGATGTTTGAGGACATTGAATCCTGTTGTTGTTTGAGGACAATGAGTTCTGTCGACATTTGAGGACAATGAGTCCTGTTGATGTTTGAGGACATTGAGTCCTGTTGATGTTTGAGGACATTGAGTCCTGTTGATGTTTGAGGACAATGAGTCCTGTTGATGTTTGAGGACATTGAATCCTGTTGTTGTTTGAGGACAATGAGTCCTGTTGATGTTTGAGGACATTGAGTCCTGTTGATGTTTGAGGACATTGAATCCTGTTGTTGTTTGAGGACAATGAGTTCTGTCGACATTTGAGGACAATGAGTCCTGTTGATGTTTGAGGACATTGAGTCCTGTTGATGTTTGAGGACATTGAGTCCTGTTGATGTTTGAGGACATTGAGTCCTGTTGATGTTTGAGGACATTGAGTCCTGTTGTTGTTTGAGGACATTGAATCCTATTGATGTTTGAGGACAATGAGTCCTGTTGATGGTTGAGGACATTGAGTCATGTTGTTGTTTGAGGACATTGAGTCCTGTTGATGGTTGAGGACATTGAGTCCTGTTGTTGGTTGAGGACATCACCATGAAGTTCTGTCTGTACATTATTATGGGGCTAATCCTGATATTCCAGCTGACTACAGTAAGCTGCATCTTGGTAGCCTAATGTGATATCTTCATTAGATAGGCAGAATAAATCAATTTCTCTTCCTTTTCTGCATCTTGGGTATTTTTAGACAGATTAAACAGTAAGTGTCTTGTGTAGAAGGAAGGGTTGGTATTGGACCAACCAACTAAATTGAAGAACAAATTTTCTATTGCATGTCCTTATCTCTGGAGGGTATACATAAGGTATTGGCTAAATATGCATGTGTACAGCATGATACTTCAGCTGTGAGCATTTAGATTATAATTGTGCTAATTACACATTTGTTGTACAGTTTTTGGAGATGCTAAAGCATGTGTGTTGCCAATGCATGATTACATTACTAAATGCTTGATCTGGTGATATGTGAAAATATGAGCATGACACTATGGAAAATATATTATTGATATTATCATGGTTGTGGTTTGACTGTATAGTGAAGATCATATTGTAATATATCTATCAGGACAGGATGAATGCAGCAACTTTCCTTAGATTTTGAAACTACTTTACTTTAAACATTAAAGTATGTAAAGGGAAAACATATTAATGGGAGGTGAAGATCAATGATTTTTTAGTCGAGGATCAAAGGCAGGTTAAGGATGAAGGCAGTTTAGACAGGATCAGTGTAGAAATAGGTGGATTTGATCAAATATCTAGGGGAACGTTCTATGTAGGACAGCTTGTTCTGAATTTGATTACATGTTTTTGTGTTCATGTGTATACATATTAACTGCTTTGTGACTGAGTGGAAATAGTATGGTGGCCATTTAATGTATTTGTATGACACGATTATTTACCAGATGAACTTCTTTTCAAAAATCTACACTCAGAGCTGGGAACACTGGTAAAACTACCAGTAAAATATCTAGATAGTCTTTTAAAGATAATGACCTGATTCATGTTACATTCCATGCATAAACACAAACTTCTCCATTCGAGAGATCAAGTTACAAAAAATCTTGTGCAGCTTTATTTTACGTTTGTAATATATACCTTTATTTAAGGTAAAAGTTTATATTTCCATAAATTACAAGCTCTTAACACACCTATGAAGTAGAGAAACAGTCCCAAAATCAATATAAAACTGATAACTCAAATTACTACCTCATTTTATCAGATATTATAGTTTTCATTAGCTCAAAGAAGATGTTGGAATCTTCGACTCTAAGACAATAATTGATCAACAAAAGAAATGAGGACTTGTCATAACTTGAGACCTATTGTTCTGGTTGTATGTTTGATGTGTGTCATACATACACACCCAACACTGAAGTAGATGGCATAGTGTGATTTCATATTACATGTGATTTAACAAGGAAAATCCCAGTTAATGCAGATCTTCATAAAAATAGGTTTTCTAGATATAATAATGTTCAATAGTTCCTTTACACCTTTATAGCCTCTTAGAATAAAAAAAATCTCAATCCCATGTATGTAGTTCTAACTAGAAGATCCAAATAGTAGGATTTCTATGTAAAATATCTCCAAGACTTTAATGAGAATACTTTGAATAGTGATGTGATTTTCTGAGAAGGTGTGACCTCTATATGTATCAAACAATTCCTTTATTACGTAATTTTGTCACACAGTTAAATATATCTAAGGAGAATAAATAACTTTACCACCTTACAACAGGAAGTGGAGGTGTCAATTTCCATTTCCTGTATCAACTCTCAAAGTCACAGTGACACTGCTTTAACCTTTCACCTTCAGGCATCTTGAATTTGTTGAAGTTTTTTATGCAACAGTGACTTGATTTTTTAGAAGACTTATATATATGTTCTTCAGTGATTGTTAGATTGATGGGGGAAGTGTGACTTCTGGGCTTAGAACTGGTTTTAGAAGATAATCAAAGCTCGTTACGTAGAAGGCTTAATCTGTGCATGTGCTGTCACAAAAGTTGTGTTTGATTTTAAAGATCACAAAGGCTTGTTACAGCGAAAGCTTACGAGCACTGCAGCGTAGTCCTCAATAATTAATTGATGCTGAATAAAAAAGATTAAAAATAGCATGATTGATGGTTGGCCTAAATCTGTAGCATTGCTGTCGTTATCTTCTAACTGTGGTGCAGATTTAAATATGTATTGGGATTTAGATTTTCATGAAATGCTGGTATAATGCGTTTCTCTGGTGTGTAGATGAAGTAATCAATGAGATGCAATGATTTTACCACTCAAATGAATTATTTAGCTGGTGTGTAAACATGATGAATATCAGCCATGATCAGCTCACTCATACTGTATGTGGAAAATATGATGTTAAAAAACAAGCTAGAACCAAGGAGTTTAATTTCCGACATGATATCACGAATAGAAGCAGATGTAGTACCATCCAAGCATTGATAGGAAAACTTTCTTTAGCAATTACCTCTGTATAAAGATCTTTATTTGATCAGACCACTTACTTACAACATCCCAAACAGACAATGTCTTTTGGTGCTACATACATTAAATTTTCTATTTCTTCAATGGTCTTTATAGCCAGTTTGGTTTTGTATGTTTTATGTCCCTTATATCTGAATGATTTTGATTCAGTAGGAAATTGAAATCATAATAGTATGAGAATTTAAGATCATCTAAGTATAATTGTTAAAAACCCATTTGTTTAAAAAAAATTCCCTTAGATATTCCTTTCTAGACTAGTGGTATGTTGCCTGTATGATGAACTATCCTTCTTCCTCACATAGAAAGACTGGTGTTGGCCAGGTCATATAGATAGTCGGTGTTAATGTAATGGCTCGTGTCTGCTACAGAATCGTGTTGGGTACACTAAATTGATTGGTCTATATAGTAACTAGCCATTCTTTCTGCTCCGAATTGATTTCAGCTGATAACACACTGTGGAACACTGAGGGCAAATCCGAGGTCTTGGGCCTGAACACATCAGTAATACGTAAATAATGTAATATATTGATAACCAAATATGTACTATTTTAATGTCTGCATATATCTATTCTTTAATAAACCCACAGGGCCAAAAACTTCAACTGAAACGGGAGGTAGACATGAAGTTGAGGAGAGAAATTTTGCATTCTTTAGCAGGTTTATCGTTATATACACAGAAATGGTGGGCCTAGTACTGAATATATCATTATTCAATAAAGTGTGGTGTAAACGTCATGTGGAAGATGTGTACTGTCGGCCTGTAATCTATACCACAGCTAATTGTTATCAACTTGTATACAGAGTATTTCTCTGTGTGTGTATCACTCTACAGGGACAAGTGTGCTTAGTAGCATGTTTTTAATACAGAAACATATATTCATATGACCTACTATCTAAGTCCTATTATATCACACTGTATACACAGGAAATCGTGTACCCCAGAGCAAGCATTACATTTCTATATGTGTGTGTGTTATACAAACTCTCTTAGGTAATTTGTATGTAAGTTGCATGATTACATAAGTCAAATATCAATTAGGCTGATGTCTGTGCTGACTTAGTGCAACTTGTTTTGACGTACATCTCTATCTTAAAGATTCAGAAAGATGACATGTTAATTATCATTAATCTCTGAATACTGTATGGACGGTCTGATATACCTTGTACATGATGTTGTCATTGTTTTCATTTTGACACAATATTATATGAAACAAGTAAAATGAGCACTCAATATCCAGATTTCACAGCTAGCTCAGTAAGATCATCATTACACTACAATAACAGAAGATATGACTTCAGGAATTTGTTCCCATTTTCTTCAAACTGAGACCAACTCTAAGCTCAAGAGGAATGGGTAATTTTTAAGCAAGGAAGTACAAATAAAATTAAGGTTGTTTTAACAGATGTCCAGTATTTTGATTGAAGCTTACGGTATATAAAAACAAGCATTTATTTTGATTATTTTCAATTATTTTTTTCTTCTTTCTTTACAGATCGTTGATAGAGAGTCAGTTGCCATGGAGAAGGGCGACAAGGACTCTCCAGGGTCCGGCAGGAACATCTTTGATAATGCAGCCAATATGATGGGTATGTTAACGGGAGGGAATCTGAAAAGTAGAATATATTATCAAATCTTTGATGGGGATGACTTCATGATATTCTTTTGAGATGAATATGGAATTTTTTGGAGAAATGGTTTAAACTAGATGATTTTGGAGATGTCTTTATTGACATAAGCATAAGATGATGATAAAAATGGTCAAGGAATATTGGAAATTTGTGCCGAACTTTTGTTCTGTTTTCATTTAAGCATTAAACGTCTTCCAGTATGAATGCAAACTGGAAAGAGGCATTTTGGCTATGAATGCCAACTGAAAGAAGAGCAATGCTTAAATTTACATTTGGTTACAATTTTATGATGAAATCCCAAGGAATTTTGCATCTATAATGAAATAATCATGTGTTATCAACATGGATGGAACAGCCATTTGAACAGCCGTGATCACTGGCATGACAATTGTGACGTCACAATGATAATGACGTCATGATAAGCGCTTGATGTTCATTGTCTATATGACTGCCAACTGCATTTGGTAAGGTTACATAGTGGGACTGCAAAGAAAATGTAAATATAATCAAATGAATCCGAGAATTTATAATGAAAAAATGTAAAAATGTGTACTGATTTTACTGGGTATTAAAGATTTTATGAGTTATTATTGTCAGAAATTGCTATACAAAAAAATCGCTCTTATATTACAAACAAATGACTTGTTTAGTGCAAGGGAGACAACCCTCTCCAGTTGGTCTGAACAGATGGTATATGTAGAGTTTGACAATTTTCCACAAGAGTAGATAGATAGCTATTATGATGTGAATATTTCATAAGCTTCCTTTCAAAACACATATAATTATTTCTACTGTATGGGATTCGAGATAATTTGTCTTTTTGAATGGTTGGTATCCAAAAATATTGATTAATAAAAAATGCATGTTTCAAAAATGCTCACAAAAAAGGCAAATTTTCTCATCTGATTTGACTGAAAAAACTTTCCAATTTACTTATATCCCAAAATGTATTGGCAGCATAATTGAAAATATGTTCTTTTGAACTCATTCAACCCTGAAGATACACTTGGACTGTTCTAGATCAAGGACTATAATGAGAAGTGAGTGTGTTAAGACTTCGGTATTATTATCTTGTAGGTATGAACCCTTTTGGGTTATCCTTCGGAGCACATTTGGCCCATATGCCGCACATGTCTAGTGCATATTCGTTGCTGCAGCACCATCCAGCCTTCCCAGTATCCTCTCTGTTCGGCGGACTTGCTGAGGGTGCGTTTGGCCATTTTCCACCATCCCTTAGCTCAGCTGAAGGTAATATTGAAAAATCAAGAACAGAAAATAAATGTAACTATATAAAATCTCTGCATTTGTTTCAATTTAAATCTCTACCCTTACCTGACCTTATCTAACTAGTACATAGCTAGTTGTTGGACCTCCAAAGTTTGATTAAGGGGAGATAATCAGTTGGAAAAAAAAATGTAAGTAAAAAAGACAATTTTACAAAGTATTAAATTACACGACTTGTATTATATAGTTTATGTAAAAAATTTGTTCGAGTGTCGTGTACAGTAGCATAGTCGGACATATGAAACTCATCAGAATATGTTACTTATTTAAAGATGCTCCAGTGCTGACAAATGGTATTTTTTTACTATCAAAAACAGGAGCAGACGATTTAGTTTTTTCTTCAGTTACAAAAGTTACTTACTTTACACCATTACAACCATTGAAAAGTTTGAGCTTCTAATTTTACTTCAAATTAAGAAAATGAAAAATAATAAATTGCATCCGGAAAAAATTAGGCATATATGTACACGAATAAACAACAATTATTGATCAAATAATGAATATCATTTATGCTCTGTCGGCGGTGGAGCATCTTTAAATAAAAGTACAGGTAGTTCTGAAAATAATTTTTCCCTTCTTTCCTCTATTTGAAGTAATGAATGGCTTCAAATCATTGAGTCATATTTTTTCGATGAAAATTATATGGAAGTTTTGTTTAGGGCACTCCATTAACCTTATAATAATACACCGTCAAAAAAGTCATAATTCATAGCAAATTTGGATACTGTGTTTAAAATTGAAATATGAATTATAATCAATTATTTTTCATGGTCACTTGAAGCTTAGTCCTCTAAATAGGTCTTGATGATTGGAGCCGCGGATTTTACCAATATTACTGTTGATGTTTATTTTAGGAACAACAATTCTACCAAGTCCCATTTTGAGTCTGGGCGCGAGTAGTAACGAGGCTCCATTGAATATTGCAATACCCGATCCTAATAAGTCTGAAATTGTTGACAATAGTAAGCAGTTGTCTCCCTTTGTAAAACATGCTCAAATTATTAGTTTTATTTTTATTTATTTTTAAATATTTGGTATTTCGGAAACCTGCATGGAAGATGTCCAACTAAATTGTCTTTTTAAAGTTTTGATTGTATCCCTTTGATATCTTCAGTTTGATAATAGTTGTCAGGAAGAATTAATATTGTCTGGCTAGATTAATTTTGATTTTCATTTCAAATGATAAATTCAAAGAAAGCTATTTAGAATTTTTTAATCTGCATGTTTGACGATTTAGTTTCGGGGTTTTTTGTAATTCTTCAATTAAAGTGAGAAAAGAGAAATTACTTTTGTGGATATGCATGTATTTTTGCTCCTAACATTTGTTGTTTATTTTGATTTTTTTCCAAACAATGTGTTTGGACCTAAAGTTTTATAGATTTTAATTTGCCGAATATAAATTTAGAATGCATGATGTAATTCATGCAGGTGATAATTAAATTAAAGTCTATATGTTGCTTTTGTGAGCCAATTTATTTTTTAATGCTAATTCTATCTAGATTAAATGATATAAAGAATGAAAACTAAAACTAAAATTTGAACTTGCATAATCTGTGCAGTTCAATGTGTTTATAAAGTATTCTCCAGGATGGGGGAATATATAAATTTCAGCTAAATCAACTTTACTCATGATATAATGGTTTTTTTCTTAATATATTTTTCATGTCAAATACAATTAGATCTTATTTTTGATTGACAATTAAATGTAATATAGATTAAAGTAAATTATTTTGATATGAAGCAAAGTGCTTTGTGTCAATAATTTCTCAGCTATCACTCTTTCATTGGTGTGTAAAAAACATTTCAAATTTCTTCTAGTCTTGTTCAATAATGGATACATTCTATATGCATAAATTTTTCTACAGGTTCAAGTTCAAAGTCATCACCATCAAAACACTCACCAAAATCATCCAAATCATCTTCGAGATCATCTAAATCATCTAGATCATCCTCGTCCAAGACAACTGTAACCAAGGCGACTACAACCTTAGCAACGACCTCAACAGTGAGTACAAGCTCTAGTCGACCAAACACCAGCACCATGGTATCAGGGACGACAGGTGTCAGTCTTTTATCAGGAAAATTCAAGAAATCATCCAAACATTTGTCGTCCAAGGCGTACACTACCTCTTTACTCGCACAAAACACCTCTCAGAAAAATTCAGCCAATGGCATGGGCTCTCAGTCAGCTTCTTCTTCACCGTCACCATCAGCAACCTCATCTTCTTCTACAGCAGTGTCTCTATCACCTTCAACCAAACATAAAGATTTTTTAAAGGTAATAATATTTTTAATTGGCCATTGTTACTTAAATAAATCAAGATTTGAAACATGATTGGGTTATACAGGTAGATATTCTTATCCATATCAAACTGAATCCAAATAGGACTTGGACTTTGAAAATAACAGATTGCAAAAATATAGAAATACGAAGTTGAATCAACTTCATGATACTTGCATTGATTTATATAATGATTTTTGACAGACGTTAGAAAATGGTGCCACAATGTACGAGAGTGATAATCCATCCAATGGATCCCTGGCCAGTAATGGACTGAGTAGTGATGAGGAGGAATTTACCGGGAACGGTCAGCTTGGGAACGGTCAGCTCGGGAATGACCGTGATGTGGTAGGTAGACATTAGTAATATGCTAGGGATTGGATAACTATCACATAATCTGCCTAATACCAAAGACTTCACCCGTGTGATATTTGTATATGTCACTAGTGTAATATGACCAAGATTTCATGAAACTCATCTTGAAGATTCAATTTTTGCTCGCCAAGGCATGCAAAAATGAAGACTTCTTAGACTTGTTTCATGAAATCCCATACGAAATAAACATTCTATATGTATGATTGTGGAGGTGTAATGTTACAGTGTCTCTCACAAACCATTTATCGGATTTGAGATTAGTTGTATTAGTATCTCATAACCTCTGTATTAGTGGCCGTGGGGCATACCACAGATGTTTCTGAGGTTGATCACAAAATTGTTGTTAATTAGGTCAATAGAAAAAATTTCTTTTGGCCCTTAAAATCAACTTGAAAATATTATTACTGTAGTAAGTTTAAACATTTTGTTGTTAGGATTCCAACGATGACGGAAATGGTTCCATCGACGGTAGAAACACAGGGTCCCCTAACATACACATAGATGGAACCAAGAAAAGACTGATAGCAGACCAGATTCGACAACGCGTACAAAACAAACCTATCCAGAACATTAAACCCTCAATCATGCAGCCAATGAAACGTGGTCGAGGCCGTCCCCCAAAACATGAGCCGACACCGACTCCTCAACAACTGGAGGTTATCAAGGTTTGTAGAGAAATTACGGAAATTTGTGAATGAAATATTTCTATAAGTGTATAAAAAGATTGAATTGAAATACTTATGTGGCATTTAAATACTGTTTATTGAAAGGAATGTTAATTTGTGTTTCCACATATCCTTCAGTTATATTTATTACATGTAATTTCATTATTGACTTTAAATCTTATGCTACACTGTATTTCTATAACAGGAATACAAAAAACAACAGGAATTTTTGAAACGACAGCTTGAGGAGAATTTAAAACAGCAGCAAATGCAGCTTAAGATGATGAAGCGTTCCCAAGCAGAGAAAGAGAAGGAAGCCTCCGCCAATGTTCAAAAACTACTTGAGGCTAGTGTGAAGCAGGCAAGGGCCAATGCTGCTGCTGGGACGCGAGAGAAGGAATCAAGACACCGATCCGCTGTATCCCCACCATCTCAGCCCACGGAGGTGGGTTATATGTCACAGATATATACAAACTTATGTGGCTTAAGTTTTAGGTGACATTTAAAGATGAGATTTATTTCCAAAATTACTACTCAATTTGTGCCCTCAAATTGAGCAACTGGAGGTAGACTCTAGCTCTTAGGGATGTATTCCAAAGAAAATCAAGGAACTATAAATTAAGGAGATTCACTGATAATAGGGCAAAACAATCTGAAATATTTATATTTAATTAGAAAATTTCATAATATAGTTGTACCTCATTCTTCACTGCCACCTCTATATCTGTCTCAGTATATACTGCCGGGTAAGTTTGTAATGTGTGATTAAATCCTAATTCTCTTTGATTACAGACCAGTAGTAGATCAACCATATCACAGGATCATTCAAGTGTGACAGACAAATCCGACCAACAGGTCTCTCATCCCTCTACATCTAAAGGCAGCCCTGTCAAATCTAAACTGGTGTCTGAAGAGAGTTCTGGGCTCTCCGACGACAACGATTCAGACTTGATGAACGAAAGTGAAGATGAAGATGATAGTGGAATGAACGAGAGTGACTCAGATGGTGAACCGAGGCTCAAGATGGCTATTGACTCAGAGAGTGACTCCCATGAGGCTGGTCACTCAGGCAAGGGGGCAAAGCGCAGTGCTGATGAATATTCAGAGAGTAGGTTGAAAGTTTTATTCGGAATTTATTAAATATGATGATGTTATGAATTAAATTGACTAAATTGCTGGTTTGATTTACAGTAATCTGCATTATTTATTACAAAATATTTACTTTAATAAAAAGAGAATTTCTTTGTCTTTCATATGCTAGGTCGATCTTTTATAACGATTATTGGTTATAAATAGGAAGAGTTGATGGTCTGCTTGATATCAAGGTTTGAATTCTATAGCAAGGAATAAGTCCTTACTAATGTCTTTCTAAGATGAGAATCTGTCTTTTTCACTAAACTAAAACTTCTTTGCAGTATGAAGTTTCTATCTTTTCATAGGAGATTATTACATACCTACCTTGTTTGCTTAATCAATGAACTTATATAATTGAACTTTGTCCCTGTAGAAAATGAGATACCTGTAAAGCGCCCTCGAGTACAGATGGATGAAAAAGAGTTGAAGATTCCAATGGATGCAGGTTGGCGTAGGCAAACTACCATTCTAGCCATTGGTAAACGTGGCTTCATAGGGGAGGTCTTGTACTTTGCTCCGTGTGGTAAAAAGATGAAAACAATTCCAGATGTAATGCGGGTAAGTTTGCTCTTAAGCAGAAATATAGGTACCGTACAGATATGTGTTTTCAGTTGTAATTTATTACCATTTTCAGTAGTTATGTTGAACAAAGTATAATTAATTATTATTAAATCATTAATTGTACCAAGAAATGTACGTCAAATGATAAAAAACATACCTCAGGACATTGATAACATTTATTTTTGCCCGAACAGTATGTTGACCGCCATTCCATCACAGGGATGGGACGTGAGAATTTCTCATTCAACACCAAAGTCAATGTTGGTGACTTCTACGAGACTCGGCATGGTCACAACGTAAGTACTAAAAATGCAGATAAACTGTTTTAATTTGAAGTCTTTAAACTTGAATGCCCTGTTAAATTCAAATATTTTCTTTATCCCGACAATTCTTTCATAATAGGATGTGTATCATATGTAAAGTAAAATGTACTTTTAAATTCCTGAAAAATTCAAAGTGTTCCATGGTCTGTAACAAAGTTTGACTATATGATGTTAGAAATAACTTGCAGGGGCATGTTAAAATCAAATAAACTATCAGATAGATAAATGTATGTTATTTCTTGTTGTCATGGTGACAGGGTGTTGTCAAACTGACCAATGAGGAAGTAGTTGAGAGGATGGCTCTTGTTGAGAGTAAACGCCAGAAAATGCTGCGCTATAAACAACAACGTGGTCGGAAAAGGATGGAGAAACAGAACAAACAATTACAACTGGCCAAACAAATGATGGACCAGAAACTCAAACGTAAAATGGATCAACAAGGTTTGTACTACATGTATAGCCTTCAATTCTTCTCTTGCTTTTATCAGAGTCATTAGAATATCAGAGATGTGATTCTTCTTCTTTTCCGAGGATTTCCTCTGATTGAACAATGTTTAGGAGAACTCATTCATGTCAGGTGTGATTTGAAACATCAAAATGATCTTTTTATACACTAAGGGGAGGGTGTCCACTTATTAGTTAAAATATTTCCTCTCTTTGCTTATAGGATCCATTACATTACTGGAATAGGCATGTAAAGTTATAATGAATTATAATTAATTAAAGGGATTCTGGTTCTTTCAATGAACTTCTTCACAAGGATTATAGTTTTTTTATCCAGTTGTTGATCTTAACTGAAATGTTTACTTTTTTACTTGTTCATAGTAGAGATGGCCAGAAGAGCTTCGGAGTACAAGATGCAGAAGAAGGTAGAGAAAGATCGCCAAAAGGACATGGCAAATAAAGTCAAGCAGATAAAAGGTACAAATCAAACGGGGGAAAAAAAATAAAAAATCTTTGTTTTATTTCTTTTTAACATCATTTCATTCATTAATATGTAAATACATGTACATGGTTAAGTGTTTTGTGTAAAGAAATATTGAGGAATGTTTTGGAAAACCTTGTGTTCTTTCTGTACAAATAAAAAAAGTAATGTAAAAGGCAATTTCTTGATGGCATTTTACAAACTTTTTCTAAAATTGTTTGAATTTTTGATTTTATAATAAATCCCTGAAGATTAAGATTTCAGTTAGTACAGTGTAGGTGGTATTAACCATTCAGAAAACTTAAAACTATATTCTATTGTCGGGATTAGTTTAAGACTAGAAATTTGTATTTAATTTTAGCAATAGAGCAGAAAAAGCAAAAAGAGCAGCTGAATCTGATTCGGGAACAGGAGAAAATGCAACGACATGAACAGATGAGGATTGAACGAGAGTTGAGAGCACAACAGATTCTTGAGGTTAGTAGTCATATGATATGGTAAGGAGATGATCAAAGGGTGTGTATCACTCACGGGATGTCTAACACAAACTGAATTATGACATTAATCATTTAAAATGTTTAACATCAAGTTCGGTAAGTGATAACAAGTTCGGTAAGTGAGAGTGTATTGTAATAACATATTAGAATAGAACCAATATTTTTATGTTTTTTTTTTTTTATTTCCTTGAAAAGAAAAATAAATCATTCAACATTTTAGGAAAAGATAACAAGAAAGTTTGAACAATGAAATATTGGGTAAACATGGAATTGAACTACCTGGTAGTTTATAGAATTAAAAAACAACTAGTGATTTCTATGCAATATTTTTGAAAGATCAATGAAAATACATGTAGATAAACAGGAACAAAAGTTACCTCATGGATATATTAGTTACCACCCATCAAGTTAATGGTATCCTAAAAGTTTTCTTGATTTCTACTAAAATAGATGAATTCTCTATGAACACTAAAACAGTGTGAACATGTGGACTTTAAGGGCTTATGAATACATTCTCTTCATTGGTTTTTAGCGTTAATCTAAATTGTAGAAGAAATCTTGTAGGAGGTATTTTCATTTGGTTTTATGGAAAGTTAGGTCAAAGTTAATTTGAAGATCTTAAAACACTCTTCGTCTTTAGGAAGATATTTCAAGCCATAATTATAGAGTGTAGCACTCTGAAGGAAAGAAGTTAGATTATGACCACAAAGTTGATTAATTATCAAAACTTCGATAGATTTGAAAAAAAGGATGTCAAGGCAGGCCTATTAGGCCTGTTGTGTTTTATGACAGTATATTTATGTAGCAAGTAGCTCTAGTTTATTCTTCTGTTCATTTAAAATTACTGATACCCTAAGATACTCTATACGTGGATCAGAATATAGAATTAATTAGTTTTCTGCCTTATTTGCCTGTGGAAGCCAAAAGCTGTGGTTATTTTATTTTGCTTTTTAAATAAAACATAGCTGTTTATTTTCAGGTGTATATTCATCATAAGAGGTTAATGATGAATATTCTCATGATTATTTTTGTCCCGGGTTTCTTTGTAGAAATATATTCTCTACTAGTGATTAAGATACAAATAGAAAGGGAAAAAAACAAACAAATGAAGAACATACAGTTAGCATAGTGCCTGTAGATCCTGGTGTTATATTTGTAATTAACATTACCATGTATAACCAAAAAGGTCAATAAAAGTATGGAGAAAAAAACTTGTATTTGTGCATGATGGTTTAACCTTGTCAATTTCCTCTGCATGTCTCTAAACATCCTGATGACAAAATCATGGATTTTCATTTTTTTCATGCAAAAACATTTATAAGTTTATAGATCTGACAAATGTAAAGTTACCAACCATAATTATACAAATATATACATAATATGCTATATAATACATGATTTAAATGTTTCTCTCTTAAAATTAAGAGTTATTCAGTTATGTTTGACTAACAATAACACATGCACATGTAAACGTTTTATGTATCACAACACGTTAAAACATCAGAACTATTTACAATGGTTGTGTCTGCCGCCTGCTGAAATGTTGATTGTGTAATTATTGCAGTCCAACCTCTTATGGTATCATATGGAGAGAGTAAGTTTGACCTCTTTATGCCCATTACATGTATCCATCCTCGCTTCAATATAGTCCTCTCTCAAAAGTTCATAAGCCGCTAGATTTGCAATTCAAATCAATGCTCTGAAGTTACATTGTATTGTATGTTGCCGTCTTTTCATAACGTATGTATGACTTACTTGGAGTAATTCTGTGTTAAACATTAAATGCTGGGTGTAAAGTAAGATTCCGGTTTCAGTGAACATTTTGGCAAATTTTGATCAAACTATGAGCTTTTGGGAGAAATTGATCTTCAGTCATTATTAGATGCTAATGTATCCTGCATCATTTATGTAGCCTACAATGTATAGTACTATTAAATCAATCTTTTTTGCATTCTCTATATTTGCTTTACCTCTTATAAGCTTTTGATAGGTAGGATCTCCTGTACTATCTTAGCATATATAATGTAATCATGTATCAATATTATCTATAAACTATCCTATATAGTATATTGTATAAAACAGATATACATGTACTTTGTAAATTTTTATATGAGCCACTTCTTTGTAGGTTAAAGAAATGTTGGAATTTATGAGAATAGATCGTCAAATTCTCAGACTTTTATTAGACAGCTATTGAAAAGACTAAAAAACAATGGATAATTACCACTGAGTTTTCAAAACATGAATGTAATACCATTTTATTCAGCATGATATTTAGAAGCTCTTTAATATCAATTTAATTTTGAAAGGAATGTTCACAAGCTAGAATCTCTTGAGACTTTTGAATATATAATTTTTATAACTTTTCAAATATAAGAATCTTCTTTTCTCTTTCACATAAGACTATGTGTAGATATAAGGAATAATGTGAGATTTTTATAAACACTACAGAGAAAGTCTTACATTGATAGGTAACATGTAGTTCCTCCTCATTGTTCTTATAAATTACTTGTTTTTGTAAGGACTTGCAGGTTTTTTGGTACGTTATGGTACAGTTTGTGTAACAATAGAAACTTCATTTGCATATCACAGAGTTATCTGCTCTTGTGGATATAGATGGCGTTAGTAAACGTCATATTGTTGCAATCACATGACATCACAATTGATACTTACCCACAAGGGTAGATAACTCTGGAATTTGCAAGAACAGAATAGGTGAAATTCTGTCAGAGTTTGAAAAGGACAAGTATTAGTTTACCAATGCTTATTTTTATTTCTAGGCTTTTAGTGTGTCCAGCTTATTAGCAATGTTTTATACTATGTGTGTAATATTGCAGTGACTTTTTCATTTTTGTTTCCTTTAAGTTAATTTAAATTTAAAAAACTTGCGTAGTCATTATTTGAATTTTCATACTGTTTATGTTTTGGTATAAATTACTAAGAATGTGTTGTTAAGTTTGAAAGAATAGCAGTATATTTCTAATGCCTTTGATAAATTCTTTGAAATCATGATTATTCATATCAATCATAAGTATTAAAAAGATTGGTCTCATTTTTTTTTCTTTTTTTGCAATTGATGTAATTTGGTACATTTCTCTCTCTTTTCTTGTAATTTGACTTTAAGGTTGATATTCTAGTGTGAATAAATTGATGAATATTTCATTTAAGACTTTTCTTGTTTAAAATTATGATAAAGAATTGTTTCCGTCTTAAATATATAGCCAAATTGTGGTTTGATTTTGCGACTTATCTTAGATTTATAAATATATGACGATTTGTTTTTGTGACACAATTAAAGTAAGGTATTGTAAACAGCTTCTGGTTTTCACAGGCTTAACATTTAGTGGTATGAGCAGCAAGCAGAACAAACGTAGCATCCTCATCTTTCCAGCATTTAATTGAATATGTTAGTTACCTGATTACGTTTAGCTGATTTTGTTTTCTTCTTATACTGAATAAGCAACATACTGCACCCATTTTATGGTATCCATAGCAACCAAATTTTGTTTTTTCTAAAAAAACATCACTACCCAGTGTAAAAGGAAGATTATCTTGTATTAATTAGTCTCCTTAATTTCTTCTGCTTCTTTCTATGAATAATGTTACTCTGTCTTTACATGTTACAGAGTTATCTGCCTTTGATGATAGGTATCGATCATAACATCATTACTTTGTTAAACTAGTGTCACTTTCTCTGAGAAATGTGACAATATTCTTGCAAACGCATGACGTCACAATCAATACCTACCTGCCAGGGGAGATAACTCTGTAATGTTTAAATACAAAATACTTGATAATGCTTTATAATCAACTGGCTTTGGTATCTTCTGGCTGACTGTATATAAATACTTTTTTTTTTTAAATACAGTACTGATATAAATATTACCCGAAGCTATATTACAGGGAATAAATGACATAATCCAGAGGTGTAAAAGATAACAATAGATAATTATTTCATAAAATATTGTGAAATTAATGCTCGATTTTAGAGTGTTCATTTCTATAAACCTTGACTTCGACACCATTTATTAGACAGTGTAGTACATGCATCTACAATAGTGATTTTCTGACTTGATAGAATAGTTAAATTGACACATTTAATAAGATTTACATTTATCTATTGGTGAGGTTTATTTAAAATGAGTTTAAAAAAACCAACTACATATATTTATTTGATATTTAGAAAACCTTGTTTCTTATCCATTTGCCAATATGAAGTGTGAATGAATTTAATGCTTATAAAGAGCACATATACTAATGATAAAAACAGCATGATGCATGAATGCAAGTTTGCTCAATTAGTTTCTTAGTGTTATAAATACATGTATCATACAAATGTGAAGTTGGAGAAAAGTAAAATTAATTCTTACTTCATTTTCTTCTAAAACCTGAATAATTATGCAGAAAAAATACAACTACATATTTGTTTCTATCTTTGGTGTGTATACATCATATAAACATTGTATTGATGAATTTCAATTTTTTCCAGGAGAGAGAAATGAAGAGACAACAGGCATTGATGATGAAAGAACAGGTAAGATATGTATATTGCATTTATGGCTTCATGAACACTCCTATGTATAGCATGAAACTATAATATTATCTATAACTGCAGTAGGGAACTCATTTCTTCCCATTTAAATAGATACCCCCTCCCCACTTTTGTTTCCAGACACCAAACCCTGTCATTGAAAGTGTGATATAACAATCAATGTCCATAGCAGCTTTGGGGATTATTTCAATTATAATATCCATAAATGCTTAATTAGGTATCTTTCAATTTTAGCATTCCTGAACAATTTTTAGATCTGACTTTGTTTATGAATAATTAATGTTGGAAAGAGGATTTAAATTAAGGTAATGTAATGAAACAAAATGCATCAAATCAGCTTGTTTTTCAAAAGTATTGATGTATATATACATTATTGTGACCTTAGATAATGTTCATTGTGTATTTTCCAGGAAAGAGAGAGGAAAAGACAACATATTCTATTGGTGAAGGCTATGGAGGCTCAGAAAAAACAAGCAGTAAGGGCTTATTGTTATTAGTAAAAAAAAATGTACATGTAATATGTGAATGCTAAGTTGAAAAAAAAGGTAGCAGGTTATGCAACAGGTTTAGATTTCTTAGTGGTGAAAGTAATTGGAACAGACTGCATCTACTGCAAATATGATTTTTGAATGTTGTGTCTCAAAACATATTTTATGAAAATCAGTTTTAATATTTCCCTGTCATTTCATAGATGAATCAATTTTAACACTTGCTTTCTAATAAAATCAGGAAAGGGATCGCCTCAAGGAAGAAAAAGTGGTTGAGAAGCGAATGGTCAGGGAACGAAAAATGGTAAGTTCTGGATACATTGTCATACTGTGTAAATCAACCTGTGTTTGTGTGCAATTGAATTTATCATTTTTTGCATCAAATGGGAAATGCGGAAATAATTATAAATAGCTGCAAAAAATGATTCAAAAACGGAACCAAAATCATATGATAATAAATTGTGAAGTTAAATTGACATGACAATGTTGTCTGGCGAATACAAGTTAGTTAAATGTATGAATTCATCTGATGAAATTTTTTTAGAAAATAATAGGAAAATTGTGATTCGTCAGATATCTAATTATAATCAGCTAAAACTCTGAGAAAATAATAATGCATTAACCAGAGCATCATTTAGAAGTAAGTTAATGAATTTTCTGATTTGTGTTTGTGTATGTAGGAACAAAAGCGTTGGGAACTTCAGATGGCAAGAGAACTGAAAAAGCCCACCGAGGACATGGAACTCCGTGACAGTCGGGTAAGTCAGTCAAATTCAGATAAATCAATGAAGATTTCTATGAGTCTTAAATCATCTATATTTTACTAAGTATTTGCATAGACTTGAGATAGGGAACAGTTCAATACTTAACTCCGACATATTGGTTAGGTACTATTTTCAACTGGAATTGAGAGACAATCTGAGGTATTCTTTGCCAAAATCTAGTATTGATGAGCTATTGTAGAAATGCTGTATTTCACCCAATAAGCGCCCATCTCCTTATAAGCGTCCCTCTTCCTTTTTGAGGCCTCAATTTTAATTGCCTTGGCATAAATAAAGACCAAAACTATACAAAACTGTATAGGTTTGCAATAATTACGTCTTATTAAGCACCTTTTAATTTTCAATTTTTTTTAAAAGCCCTATACTCTTTTTGGGTCGAATAAGGTAAATTACAATAAAATAAATAAACACGTTTTAGCTGGGGACAAATTTATACGTTATATTTTGCAGCCATTACCCGAGTATCCACGGATACCTGGCCTCCAAACAGACAGTGCTGCCTTTGCTGACATCCTCATGGTGTTGGAGTTCCTACATAACTTTGCTGATGCTCTGGGATACGGTAAGGCTGAATAATGTGCTAATAGGTTTGATACGTTACCCCCAAGGTTATGTCGAGTTATACTGGTTTACCTTTTGCTTTTCAAACATTTATCAGAATTTTTCAACAAAAGAAATCTATGAGAACTCATTGAGTTGAAAGCAGTGGAAAACTGGAGAGTCTTTATGCATTTAATTAAAAAAAAAAAAATTAATACAATCTTAGAGATCAAAATTAACGAAGTTAAAAAAATGAGGTATAAGTACTGGTTAAGACAAATTGACAAAATTATTGATTCTGTTGGTAGATAAGGACACACTTCCGACACTGAAGTCCCTTCAGGATGGCATTCTGGGTAAAACTGAGGAAGATAGCGAGGATTACATTGCTCTTGTTTCTCACCTCCTACGATACGCCATCAGTGACCCAGGTGTGCCCAATCCTAAAGAGGCAGTCACAAAGCTTGGACAGAAAATCGTAGACATGGAGATTTCAGATAACATTGTCTCTGAGATCTTACGAATATTTGTTGTGGCCAGGAATGGAGGTGGCAACGAGGTAGTTACATACCTAATTTAACTATTTTTGTACTGATCTAAAATATAACTAATATGAGTCTTGTTCCTATGTAAATACTCTTGAATTATTTGTTTCTGCATTATTTTGTCAAATATTTGATTTTACTGATTGGAAAAAACTTTGATAACTTAATACATGTATTACAATTAATTCTGGAAAAGAAATGCTGTATTATGAGGAATGCAATGTTCCAGAAATTTTCTGAAATATAGATGTGCAATGTCAGATTTAACAAGTTTAAAATGACATGGATATGTGGAATGTGATTTATTGTTCTATTAAAACAAATTTCTTTTCTTTTGTGCTGTTACAGATGAGTGGGTGGTTGTCCGATTATCCTCTGGAGTCACTGGACCATGTCAGGAAAGCTGCTATTTTGGCGTTTCTATGCAATGAATTGCTGTGTGGAAAGTCTATATCATCGTAAGTTGACTAAATCAACCGCCAGCAAATACCAGGCCTTGTAAATAGTATTGGGGAAAAAAGAGACATTTTTAATGTTATTTTTTAAGGTCACTTTTCAATATTGTAGCTCAATACAGCCTTTATATCTATTAGCATTGATATTGAATGGTTATTAAAACTGGAACTAATTTATTTTCATAATATTTAATGTAGGAATTAACCAACTTAATTTTGAAGTAATCTCCCATGATTTCTGTTATGATCTCCCCTTTTAAAAATTTTCACAGAGAGATAGAGAAGCATTTAGATCGTATGGGAGACATCCGCCGCGATAAGTGGGTTGTGGAAGGCAAACTTCGTAGACTCCGGGTTCTACAATCAAAGAAGTTCCATCGGCCTGTCTCCAAGCCTGTGTCGGACCTAGATTCGTCAACGCAGGGGGCGGAGGGTGATGAATCACAGAACACCTCAGGCATTAACAAACGTTGTAGTGATGATGATGAGGAGAAGGAAGAGGAAAGTGGTAATGACAGCGATGACGATGCCCAGTCTGGCTGTCAGGAGACCGATGGAGATGTAAGATCATTATTTCAAGTTTTTATTCACCTTTATTTTGAAAAAATATGTATTGATGCACTGAAAATTTCCTTTTATGCAATAAGATTTTATTAAAGTATCATTAGTAACATAATAATCTTAGATAATTTTTATAGCATTCATGTCATTAATGATAAAACCTTTTCATCATGTCATGTATAAATGACATGGAGGAAATGGGGGATTACTTTACACTGGGGTTTCATTAATGCACCATTTGATGAAGAAAAATATGCTCATATCTTGATCTTTTAGTATTCATCTCTAATAATACCGTTTCAATATTTAAAGGATGAAGAACCTCTGTCCCTTGAAGAGTGTGATAAGCAGATTGAGAAATTACAAAAGGTAAGCAACATTAGACAGGCTTTATAGTGTTTTTGAACACTTGATTCCATGTTTTTGATACTTCATTACTTGATGGATCTCCTGGAGCCACGATCCTTGCAGAAACACTCAATAGTACCTTCAAAAAGCCGGCTATGCTGCACACATTCATCTTGTGAAGTGGAGAACTTGTGTGACGTAGCTGTAAGATATGTAGCGCAGGCCTGGCAAAAACCAACCATAAACGTGGATATTAGGAACGGCGCAACATGAATAATTACACTCCAGCTTTCATAATTTTCATATTCCGATGCATTATAACCGTTGAAGACGAATATTACGGCCCGCCTGTCATAGTACCAAAAGACATAACTTCCCTGCCACTTCTCAAAAACACCCTTTAAAACTCACGATAAAATATTATTAGCTCTAATGTCATCAGAGACCGACAACAGCAGCATCCACAATGATGTTGCCATGGTTATCTTACACATAAACTATATGTTTTATATGGCTGGATGGTAATCATAAATCTAACACCAAGTTCAAAGGAATCTTTCTTCAATGACTCTAATTAAATTTCAAATATAAGATGTACAGCTAAAATTTGAATAACATAAATACACTTTGATGAATGGATACAACATCAGCCAATTTGTATAGCACTCGTTCATATAGACTAGAACTTTGTTTCAACTGCTTGATAAATCTAATGATAAATTCTATGTAATTTCAGCAACATGCCCAATACCGAGCAAAAGTGTTCAAGTCTTCCCATAAACTTCGTGCAATAATGGTGGGTTCGGACCGATACCGCCGCAAATATTGGGTCCTACCGTGTGCTGGGGGTGTGTACGTGGAAGGCCTTGAGACTGGCAAGTCCGTGGAGGACGAGGATCTGAACGAGGATGACAAGGACATCAAACAGGAAAAATTAGAAGTCAAAACGGAAAGTGAGAAAGTTAAAGAGGAAGAGAAACTAGAAAGTGAAAATTCTGAATTGAATGGAAGTATTGTGAAAGAGGAAAAATGGGAAGAAGAGAAAACGACAATCAAAACAGATGAAGAAGACATTAAAAAGGAAGAAAGTGTAGTGAAATTGGAACGGAAGGAGGATCGTAATGTCTGGGATACTGTTAAGGAGGAAGGTTTAGATAAAAGTTGTTCTCTGTCAATGGCGACGAAGATGGAAGTGGATGAGGTTAAGAGTGATAGTAAGTCGGAGACTGGAGAAGCAGCTATTGTGACTTCGGCATTATTTCCTACCTCATGGAAAATGGACAAACACAAGCAGACGACTTGTAATGGGGAGATAACTCCTTCTACCTCAGTGTGCAATAATAAACTGGACTGCTCTAATAAAGGTTCCTCCAATATATTCCTGCAATCCCCATCCTCCAGTAAGCTTAGTGACTTGTGTGGGAGTGAATCCTCTGCAGTATCTCCCACCAAAAGTGAGAGTAAAAGTGACGATTCTAAATCGGTTGTGAACAATAGTTTGCTTAACTCTCCTTCACCTCTCATAACTCCATATTCATCAGCACCCTCATTGTTTTTTCCACCATTTAGTCCATCCCTCAATGGTGCCCTAGGTTCAAATCCATCAACGTCCAGTCTGTCCCCTGGGGAATCCAGTCCCCGCCCTGCTCACCAGCACAACAAGAGCAGTACCCCATCCCACACAGAGGGCAAAGCTAGTTTCCTCAGCATCGATACACTTCTCAAGAAGGACTCATCTCATCTCCCCAGCCAGAACAACCACTTCCTCCAAAGTCCACTCTTCCCAGTTTCCCCAGATCAAATGATCAAATCATTGAACTCTTCAACAGACAGTGAACAAAAACCATGGTTCAGCATTTTACCCAGAATGCCTTGTGATGACCTCAGTATGACTCAGGGTAGCTCGCCCCAGGTAGGACTGAGTTCGAGTCCGTTCTCGGGTGCCTCTCCATTTTTCTCGCCCATGTCTTTGCGTGCCTTCCCCCTCCACAGCCCCTCCTTTTCTTCATTCCAGATGGGACAGCTGTATAGTCCCAACAACTACAGTGCCACAACAGCATCCACCAACACAAGCTGTGACTCGCCCTCAAAACTCAATGACTCGTCCTTCAAGGTGCCTCTTACACCAAAGGTAGAGATGGATACATGGCCCTCAATGGGCCACCAACAGGAGTCTGCAGAAGCCCTGCTCAAGGATCTACAGGGAGAGAGGCAACCCATTCCTGAAGGTAAGGGATTATGTTTGTCTTCTGTAAAATTATAAAACAATACTGATTATTGAACAATGGTCTTTATCCTGATTGAAGCTTATTTAGGGTCAGATTGTCTTCTGTTCTCAGTGGAAGTTTTTGTGGGAAGAAGATTTATAACTAGATATAACAGTTCACTACACATGCATATGCTTGTAGTACTCAGATAGATACATAAAACCCTGATCAATAGTCAAAATGATAATATTAGTAAAATAAAAGACGGCGAATTAGCAGATTTGTTGAATATGAAACAGAGAACGGGTACATCACTGAAATGTCAACAGATCTGCCACTTAGCAGAGCTATTTCAGTGTATATAGTTCAAGCTCAAATTCCTGAGATAATACAAACCATTTACAAACATACAATATGAAGCTAAAAACCTATTTTGCCTTAAGTTTAAAATTAACACAAACAATTGAGTTAACAACTGAGTTAAATTAGACAAAAACTGAGTTAACTTAGACCTGAGTAAGTTCAACACAAACAACTGAGTTACTTAGACCTGAGTAAGTTCAACACAAACAACTGAGTTCACTTAGACCTGAGTAAGTTCAACACAAACAACTGAGTTCACTTAGACCTGAGTAAGTTCAACACAAACAACTGAGTTCACTTAGACCTGAGTAAGTTCAACACAAACAACTGAGTTCACTTTTACCTGAGTAACTTCTAGTGGTGTAACGATAGATCGACTTATCGATGTATTGCAATAGTTTTGCCCGCGATAGCAATAGGTCAGTAGTATAATTTAAAGTCGATAACTATCCTGATATTAAATTTAACTATTGATTGTTTACGATAGTTTTTTCTCAGAGCAAAAATTACACTCAAAACAAGAATTTCCACCGAATCTGCCGAAATGTCTGCGTAGTGTTTATACATAAAAGCGTCTTTGAGATTTTGATCGTGGAAAGCACTAAATACAAGAACAACACAATTCAATCACAATGAAAAAATATCTTAAGCAAATATTGTTGCATTTTCATAAGCGTACAGATTAAATGAATAAATTTTTAAGTAGTTATTGTTTCAAATGTAAAATAATATCTTGGTAAACTCATACATTGTACAGTTGAAGGAGTTTCTGACTTATTTCATTCCTGGTGCATATTTTAGACACGGCCTCCAATTGCTCTTAGTGGGGTGTCAGAATTGACCCAATTCGATCAATACCTTGCCATAGTGATTACAACAACAACATGGCAGAGGTTAACGGTGATTTTGAAATTGTTGCAAATAAGAAGGCAAAAGCAGCCGTATGGCAGTTTTTTGGGTTTCTAAAAACAGAGGACGAAGTGTTTCAATGAAAGAATCATAGACCTCTCGGCACTTGGCGACCTCGGTACTTCGATATTCGGCACTTGGTAATCTCGGCACTTTTATTTTCGGCATTTGGAATGTTTGGCACTTTTGAAAAGAATTCGGCACTCAGTTTTGAAATATTATAAAGTCTATCGCTGTACGAGAATTATTGACTTTCATTCCTACAATTTACTCCGAATTTATGAGGGGAGTAACTTGATGTTTGTGTGCAGATGCACAGTAGTGACGACCGATGAAAGTTGTTAAAAAGTTGTTATATTTCAGTCATGATACAATAAAAATATTTTGAAACAAACACATTTCTAATTTATTAGCATTTAAACATTTTGATATATTATTGATATTTAACTTATTCATAATATTTAATGCATTTTGACTATTTTTCGATCGAATTTCATGGTTCGTTTTTCAACGAATTTTCCATAAATTCCATGGTAAGTGCCCTTTCATATGTGAATAGACGATTAAAATACAGTGTAATAAAACTTTGACGTCAATATCAAGTTCTACTGACAATAAAAATGCATGTAACATAAATATTTCTTAAAATAGGCCACGGAAAATTATACATTGAATTATTACGAAATCTGCAAATGTAACTATCGTGATAGTATCGCAATAGTCTCTAGACTATCGTGATACTATCGCAATAGTAATTTTACTATCGCAATACTATCGTGATAGCCTTTTTGGCCACAATAGTCACCTCTAGTAACTTCAACATTAACACAAACAACTGAGTTAATTAGACCCGAGTAAGTTCAACATTAACACAATTATATATAAACAACTGAGTTCACTTAGACCTGAGTACTAATTACATATTTATTTTTTCAGACATGAAGAAAAGCTGGTGGCGAGTTACTGATTCTGAACAATTGAAGACGCTACAACGACATTGTCATCCTCGCGGAATCCGTGAGAAAAATCTCCAGAAATCCTTCCAGAAATACATGGACTATGCCTGTGACTCGTGTTCTAAAGGCAATAAAGAAGGTGGGTGAAAACCAACAGTAAAAATATTCTACTGATATTTCTCTGCCATGTTACTGCATATATTCCAAAATTCCAAGACATGGGGTAATTTGAATTTTGACAAAAAGTGATGAAATGAGTTTTCTTGAAATGAAAAATGTATACCAGGTATGTAGGATCTACATGTATTCCACTATCAACTGGCATATCAAATCAAAAGTACTGGTAGGATGCATTGAATAACCTAGAAACTTATTACAAGGTAAATTTTTGTTTGTATTTGTAGTTGTATCCCTGGAATCTGACTCTTCTGAAGAGGAGGAAGAGGAGGAAGAAGAGGAAGAAGAAAAAGAAGAAGAGAAAGAAGAAGGTCAGGAAAAGAAAGAAAAGGAAGGCGACGGGAAGCAAGAGGAGGTAGATGAAAAATCAAAGAAGAAGAAAGAGAAAGAAGTGCCACCAACCCCTCAGAAAGAATGGCTGCCAGAAGTCGCACACCAAGTGGAGCAAGCTGTCCTGGAAGAAGTGGAGAATTTGGTTGAAAGAGTCGCTTCAGCAAGTCTGCAGGTCAAGGTTTGTTTAATACCCTAAGTAGTGGAGAAAGCACTTGCATGCTGCACATGACGTTCTGTCGGTAGTTTTCTTGATTTCCTTAGATGAGTGTGGTGTTCTGCATGGTCCTAGCTGTAAGGTACCAGGTATGTCAATGACAACCCCATTGACACCGAACATTATGGTTTTTTATCCACAACCGTGACGTTTTTATGACATTTAGAGCATATCATGTGACCAGTGTCCATCCGTTCTGTCCTGTGTGATCTATCTTATCTCATTTCTTTACCAAGAACATTTTTAGGCTCCATTCACTGTTACTTTAGAGCCTTATTTACAATGTCCAATAATTTCATTGAAAAAAAAGAGAAATAGACTCTAACACTTGATTCCCATGTGTTAAGTCGGCCCACTTTAGAATCAAATATGAACATTATTCTTTTCATAGATACCCAAAAAAAAACTCTCTGAAACGTTGCTTTTGATATTGTGGAACTAACATGGATGTTGTGAATTAGTAATTGTTGTCTTAGAATTAGATTTGATAGCTGTTGTCATGTAAATGCTTTAAAACTATAAACATGTAATAAATTTCTAATTCTAACTGTTATTTACCAGAGCTATTTAAGTTGTATGGTCCATCACTTTCGCTCTTTTTGTCATAGTAAAAACTGTTTAAGTGTTATACATATTTTTTCTCCGTTTTTCTGAGTTTTAAACTTTCTAATTTTACCACTTTTTATAAAGTTGCAGCACTGGAAGTATTTTAAATTATAAAAGTAAAAAATCTTTTTAACGTGTACACGTAAAAAATAGGCTCGAAAGAGGCCGAATCATTCCAAACTCTTCCGAACATCGTCGCGACAATCTCGAAGTAACTCAAGAGTTGTGAAACCAAGAGAAATGTCAACTATTTTTCGTAAACAAAACATGTGGTCGATCTCAGCAGACTGGATTGACAAAAAAAATAATGCTCGCACACTACAACATTTGATACACACAATATTATATTACGGTATTTGTGCATTAGATGTTTCAAATACTCGCTCTGTGGACATATACCAGTACGATCTGCTCATATTAGTCAAAAGGAAAACGTAAACAAACACATGTACATGTGCGCTTACACTAGTTACCTGGATCACCACGTGCAGGACGTGTGGACGTCAGTCACGTGATACGATTCGGAATTCCGACAAAACCCGAAGGTAATGAACATGGCGGTGATTGAAGGCGTTATATATGATCCCTAGATTTCGGCTCTCTTATAGGCAGACATATGGTTTTGGGGAGCTAAATCATCAATATACATGTCCATGTTCAAATATCAAATGTTAAAACGACATACCATTTCAGTGAAAATTACAAGAAATACAACTTTAAAGATGCTCCACCGCTGACAATGGGGTTTTTTCACTATCAAAAAAGGAGCAGACGATTAAGTATTTTCTTAAGTTACAAAGTTACTTACTTTACACCATTACCACCATTGAAAAGTTTGAGCTTTTAATTTGACTTCAAGTAAAATATGAAAATAATTAATTGCATCCGAAAAATTCCACGGCACTATATCCTATAGAATGAAGTACTGATGCGCATGCACCAAAGGCGAAATCAGTCATTTTATATTTTTTGTGTTAATTAGACATATATTTGCAAATTTTTCAAATGTTTCATTTATGCTCTGTCGGCGGTGGAAAGCTAAATAAGTTTCCTGCAAAGTAGTGACTTTTAGATTTGATATTGTGAACTGTTTTTGGTTATGCATGTGGAGTTATTTTGGTTTCTAGCATTTTTTATTCTTTTGAACATTAAGTTCTTTTAATGCACTTGCAACTTTTTCTTGTTTATGTGTTTATACTTCTATTTATTTTTTGTTATTTTAGATAACAAATAAGTTTCTGCATACTTTGAAAGAAAAATAAAGAAAGAAAACTAATTTTTGTAATACATGTACATGATAATCTATAAAGACCACATCAACACCATAATAAATTCAAACTATTACATCATAAATACTACAGTTTAACCCTTTAATTGTAATTTCCTCTATTAATCTTTAATGCAAGAACAGAAATATATAAGGTACATCAAAAGATTGACGTTTAAAGAAAATATTTCAATTGTGTCTATTGTATTGTGTTTGGATGGTATCTTAATGGTTTCCATTGTCTTTACAACAACAAATTCTAACAGGGATGGAAGGTACCGAGCCGAGCAGAGGACGATACTGATCTGACCATCGTGGACAGGACCAAATCTGATCTCAAACCAAATGAACGTTATCCCCTGGACGCTGCTAGAGAGAAGCTGTTAAGTCTGGAACCTAACATAGAGCGACGTTACATCAAACCACCTCTCACAAAGGCGTAAGTTTTTAATCAAAAGTAACAATGAGAGAAAACATCCAATCATGGTTTAGAGACACAGCTTGAACAATTCTTTAATCTGCCTGCCTATCTCACACACTATTTGGTATATGTTTGTTATCCCCCCTTACACCTGTCTCAGTCTTGTCCTGTACAGTCGCACTCCCAAAGGACTAGATATGATAATGGCTCTTTTTGGCCCCTAAATCTACCAAATTTCAAATAAAGTATTTAGAAATTAATTTGCTGCGTTTGAAATATTGAATATGCCCCTGATAAAAACTTAATGATATTTTTGTTGACAGAAAGTATGTTTTTGCTATATAACCATGGTAACTTTGCATAAATTATGCAAATTTGAAAATTTGGTCAATTTTGGCATATTTTTGATAGTTTTTCCTTTAAAATCAATAGAGCGCAACCTAGAACACACTTTATATTTTAAGTGAATTAGCAGACACGAAGAATACATCATTTTGAGAAATATAAAGTTTGTTCTAGAATGCGCTCTATGTTAACTAGATGAAAAACTGCATAAAAAGGGTCAATTTTGATGAATTTTTCACATTTTGCATAATTTATGTATAATAAAAATGGTTGTCATGGCAACTAGAACTGCTATATTACCTAATAGCACTATCAAATATGTCAAGTATGTAGTTAATATTTGAAATGCAAGATTAACATCTTAAAATAACAAGCTTTGAAAAATAGCGGATTTGGGGGCCAAAAAATACCCTTACCATACCTAGTCCTTTATATGGAAGCAGGAGTATTTAGGTCTCACATACATTCTAAATTAATTGTTTTATTGATAAAGGTAATTATTATTTTTCTGGATTTTTTGTCACTTCTCATTGGTCAAAACCATGGCACGTGATCACCGATAAAAAACTATATTGCAAGATTTTTCCGGAAGTAGTTTATAGAAAAAGTATATTGCATTGTTATTTTTAGATAACGTTACCAAAACGCTCAGTGTTCTTGGCGCTTTGAAACAAACGCTTTGATGACCTGAGTTTGAAGCGTAACCACAAAATGTGACAGACGACGTTGATTGTTTCGGTTTCTATCAAAGATGTTGATGACTTCCAGCTGATGACTACAGTTTAAGCTTTTAAAGTTTCAATATAAACACGATAGGAGAGTAGGAAATAATCGAATAACATTCATTAAGCGTCTGGAGCCATTGAATAGTGAATACGTTTGATATTTATTTTTAAAATTCCACCTAGGATACTTACAACATTAGGCCTAGGCTAATCCTACTGTATGTATACGATTTCTATTTTACGAAACGGAGTACTAAGAATAAGATAATGTATCTTAATGTCAATCTGAATCTGTTAATATATGTTTGACGTCGAAGTGTATTATTTTCAACGGAGAACAACCTATACATTTAATTGACTGTGTCCTTAAGACATGGAGCTACATGTATAATGGAGTACATGTACATGTATGCAATTTACAAACACGCATGCACTGGGTCCATGTAATAAAAGCTTGAAGTGCATCAATTGATACCGTTTTCATATGTTGTTTTTGAATTATACTTGTTACAAAATCATAGGATTGTAACTGTCATCATGTAACAGAATTTACAATGCGATGCTCATCAAAATGCTATATTTGTATAATATATTGTTAAAACCAAAGTCTATTTTGTACTTGCCTTCCCATTGTAGAGTGACAATCAATCTGGCCAGTCTAGCTGATCACTCTCGTTCAGAACGTCGAAACAGTCACACACAGGAAGAGGAAGAAGACAATGATTCTGTGGACCACGACGTACCAGAGCGTCCTGAGGATGTACCACCAGGGCTTGCCATGTGGAGGTCTGCAGTTGCCAAGGCAACCTCACCTGCCCAACTGACTTTGTGTGTTCATCAACTGAGCACCTCCATCTCCTGGGAAAAGTCTATCATGAAAGTGGTAAGAGTCAAGGTCAAATCTGGGTTATAGGTCATCTGTATCAAATGGGTAAAAATGAGTCTACAGGTCAAACAGTAAATGGAAGACAAAGGTCAATGTTATGGTTCAAGTGAAGTAGTAACAAAATTTGCCATAGGCCAAACACTGCACAGGAACTGTTGCTAAAGTTGTGTTAAAGCCGGTCATCATCATTATTATTGAGAATAATGAAAATATGTATAATATACTGTAATACATTTTATATTTCAGCTTTGTCAGATTTGCCGTAAGGATGATAATGAGGCTGAACTCTTACTATGTGATGGATGTGACCAGGGTTACCATACCTACTGCTTTAAGGTAAACATCATCAGATAACAAAAATAAATTGTGAGAAAAGGACCAAGGGAAATCGAAAAAAAAAAAAAATAGGAAAGTAGAAAAATTAGACTCTTAAAATCAGAAATTAGCAATCTGAAATAAAGAGAAATGAAAGAACGAATTTAAAGAAAAATTAGAACTAGGGAAATAGAATTATAAATAGAGAAATTAGACTTTAGAAAATGTAAAGAAAACAGAAAAACAGAGAGAATTAAATAAATAGGACAAAGTACAATAAGCTGTCTGAAGGAAAGAGAGAGAAAAGGAACACATTTGATTATGAATTCTATTGACATATCATATTTCTGTTATATTAATGTGACTTATTTGTTTCAGCCAAAGATGGAAAACATACCCGATGGTGACTGGTACTGTTACGAGTGTATATCTAAGGTAAGTCATGCTAAGATATATTTATCAGCCAAAAAGGTGTTTGACAAGGTCAAGGCAATATCAGATTAATTTTTGTATCTTTGTATAGATATAAAGTCAAGCCTCATTTTATTTAATTCACATAACTTATAGTCCCTGTTGAACTCAAAGTATTTTGTTGGTATAGATTATTTTTAGATATCCAAGAAAAGTTAACTTTGATATTCAAATAATTTGAAATGGTTGAGGTTTGGCTGTGTTTTGAATGTCTTTCCAAACCGATTCCTTGTCTTTCTGTGATGTTTTTGTTATTTGTGCCATATCAAGATTGCACTGTTTTTGTGTTGTTAAGATATTTATCAGTTCCACCTAATACTCATCTAACTGAAATATCTCTTTAACATATCACCTTAGCAACCACCTCTGACCTTCTGTCTTAGCAATGTGGTAAAAAGCTTAAGAGATTCCATAGTACAACAAATGTCTCTGATATAATATGATGGGAATCCATGCCATCCTCAATATGATCTACCCATCGTTCTTGACTGACCTTAAGAAAGCTTGACCTTCTGATGATACTCCCTGTCCTGGCTTTTTCTCACCTTCATATGACCTTTGAATCCAACAACCCTGACCCTTGCTGACCTTTGAACAACCTTCCAGCTACAACTGGCTTTAGCTATAAAGCTAGGGTGAATTTCCCTTGTTACAAGCTTAGCACTGAAGTAATCCTTTTGATGACCTTGTTATCTTTACATTAAAAATGACCTTGACCTTGTGATGACCTCCCTCTCTGCAGGCATCTGGTGTGCCGTGTTGTATTGTGTGCGGGAAGAAGACGGGTAAGATCGCTGAGTGCCATCACTGTCCTCGAGCCATCCACCTCGACTGTCTAGACCCGCCCCTACCTCGTATGCCCAGGAAATGGGTGTGTCCAGCATGTTCATCAAATATGGTGAGAGCATGAATTATTTCCCTTTAGATGCACAGATAATTAATAGATAATGTTATAAACCCATTTTGAAGGAATTGAAAATTTGGTAGAATTTTGGTCTAGTGTACAATAAGTAATTTAAAGTACTGTAATTTACACTAACCACATGTTTATTGGGTTTGGAGGTGGGGTGGGGGATGGGGGAGGTATATTGTAATCAATCACATCTTTCATCTGTACCTGATACAGAGTTAACTTTCCTTGGGAGCATTGATTAATTGTAATACCTTTTGTCTGTGAGGAGAAGGCCTAGTTAATGTTGTACACAAGTTAATGTTGTAACACTTAAGAAATGACTCACTAATAATCACATAATTTGTCCATCTGAATGTCTGTCTGTGGGTGTTAAGTCTGTTTATACCTCCTTAAAACAACACCATGAACTACTGCACACATAATATTTGGTTGTCATCGATCAATAGTACAGCAATCACTAGTTTATAGACTGTATACCAGCCCAAATGCATGGTGGAGAAAGTCTAATTTATCATAATTGCTGTAATTTTAATGGCACATTTAATTTATTAGAATGGTCGAAAGCGGTCACGGAAAAGTCCTAAGAGTCCGAAGAAATGTGATGTTGGAAATACGACTCCTGTACAAAGACGTGACAATGAGGTATCAACAAAACAAGTGGAGACTCCGTCGTCAGAAAAGAAAAGAAATAATAAAGAAAACGAAAAGAAGAAAGCTGCAGAACAGTCTGATGATATGACTTTATGCAGGTAATCTATTATTATATATTTCTAGGAAATGTTGCTATGTTTACATTGATAGACTAAAGTGTTCAGAACTTTCCACAAACTAGAAAGGATGATCAAGTGTTCAATAACAACTTATGGTAACACACTAAATTAAAACAGAGCTGATCATCTTAAATTTCAGACATTCTGTCTTTTTCTTGCTTGATTTCAATTGAAAAAAAAATGGGGGTTGAGGGCTATGAGTGTGTCTTATTTTCATCTTTGGTTCAAGGATAGTAAACAAAATAATTGAAAAGTGAGAGAAAGAGAGGAAAAAAAAACAAAGATAAAGATAAGATGGAGAAAGTAACTTGCTTAATCATGTTAACAGTATTTCTTTAATAGAATTTTTCATGTAAATAATGTTTTTTTTTTTAAATCTGATATGCTCTCCCATAGGTTGGTTCTGACAGAAATGGAAAAGCATGAAGATGGCTGGCCATTCCTGAAACCTGTAAACTTCAAACAGTTCCCAACGTATCGTAAATATATCAAACAACCCATGGACTTTAGTACAATTAAAAACAAGCTCCGCGACTCAGTGTAAGTACTCTACAAAATTATCATTTTCATTCTCATTTCAAAAATTGAAAGTTGTTTCAGTTTAGATTGAGATATGAACCTTTAAATAATAGCTAGACTAAAGGTTCCGTTGCTCATATAAGCACACTTTGTTGGTCCAGTTTCATTTATGTTTGAATTACTGACTTTTACAGGTACAAGTCAAGAGCGGAATTTGCAGCTGATTGTAGACTTATTTTTGAAAACTGTAAAACTTTTAACGAGGATGAGTCGGAAGTGGGTCGTGGTGGACACACGCTACGGAAGTTCTTTGAATCCCGGTGGAAGGAACTCATACTACATTCATCCACAGTTTCATCAAATTCTTCATCCTCCTCATCCTCCACAACATCCACAGTGACAGCATCTTCATCTAGTTCATCATCTGTAACCTCAGTGAATTCATCAAAGACCATGGCGCCATCTAGCCAAATTTCAGGGACATCTGCAGAAACGTCTGTGACAGAATCGACAACCAAGGATGATGACTGAGTGTTGTGTTCATTTGTAAAACCTATAGCAAAGTGCATTTAGTTCTCACGGATGTGTCTCACTGTGTTTAACCCTCTCTTAACTTACCAAATTGTCATTAGAACTTCATACAGTCGAACCTATGACAATGCAAGATGGATGTTCAATAACTTAACGCCATTTCAGTCAAAACAATTTGTATAAAGTGTTTTTGGGCTGATCACTTTTAAACCATCTCAAATGATTTTTATACATGTACAGTGGAGACTAGTGACTACTATGAAATACAGGAGTTTTTGTAATGTACAGATATTCTTGGTAATTCAGTATTCGTGAAAATGTTGGTTTGTCTTTATAGGATTTCTGTGTTGTACTGTTTCGTAGATAAATTTTAAGTCCTACAACATAATCACTCATGATTCAGTGTCTTACTTTCTAACTTACTGAAAACAGGGTGAATTTAGATTTGAATTATTATCATATTTTTTTAAAATTATTCTTTCGGGTGCTTTCTTTGACGATTTACTGATAAGTGTTTTAGTTTAAGTAAACCAGAACAATCTTTAAATGGCAGATCCTTTGTTTAAAAAGCTTAAAAACTGTAGAAAAATGATCAAAACAGAAAATGTTGAAAAGTTCAAGGATTTCCCACTTACATACTTCTTCTAAAGAAAAATTGATCTTAAAATGAAGGATATTTTGAAAAGGGTTTTCAAAACAATGGAGTTACTTTAAACTTCAGGAAACTTTAAGTCGCAGTGTATTGGTTTGAATTATGTCTTAGGCCAATTAATTTTGCATTTAAAGACTTATTCAAGTGGTTGTAATGTAAAAAAACCCACTTATAATACCCTAGTTCTATTTTAATGGACTCGATAAAAATGGGAGGGGAGGTTATTGCTGGTGAATTAGGGTATCCTACTGTCAATAGTATGGCTACCAAGTAATAGAAAGTCTTCATATGTAAAGGGTATTGAATGATCATTAGCTTTTGTGGGAAAATTGGTGTTTTCTTAAAATTCAGTTTTCTCTCAATAGTCTGATGTCATACTCCCCTGGAAAAGGTAGAATGTCCTTCAATTCTAATACTAAAAGAAGGCCACAGCGAGAACAATCACAACTGAATCTCGGTACATAATGTAATTTATAGGAGTTTCTATCAATTGACCAGATGTTGTCTGAACCCATGTTATATATTTCATATAGTGCTTCATTTATCTGGATTGTTTGAAGGGATCAACTTCACAGTTCGCCTGGCTGTTTACTCGGTTATTTTCGTGGGCAAGATATTTTGTGATTTTGACTTAAAATGGAGAAAATGTCATCCACACGAAAGTTACCGGCTATATGGTTAATTAAAATCTATTATGGTTTAACATAGAAGTTTTTCAAGGAATTGTTTGTATACTGATAATAATAAATTCCTAAAAATTTGGAAATCATGATGCATAGGTGCAATATGATAATCTTTAAGATTAAATTCTACTTTAACTAATAACCGATGTGTTCTATCGTGCTAATTTAAGTTACCTCCTATTATTGTGTATACACAGACTCACACTGGTTTGAGTCCTGTATAACTGCCAACATATTTACCTGTCTTTATAGATTTGTGCCATTTTTATGGTAATTATCTAGCCACAACCTTAGGTGGTAAAAAGTAAACAATTTCTTTCTTCAGGTAAATTCCAGTTCCCTCCCCAATGGAAATAAGTTGCCTTCTTTGCTGAAATATATTAGATACATGTACATGTACATGTAATTGAAAAGTTTGTGAAATCTATACTAGCTACCTTAATGCATTCTATTGTATCTATGAAATGGATCTGTTCGTCTTGTCTGTGCTTATTTGTGAATAGATATGGTAGTATACTTAGATACTGATATGTGAAATGTAGAAAGATAAGAAATCTATGTGTGTAAGTGGGTAAATGTGTATAAATGTGTGTGCAAGATTGTAAAATTAATATGTGAACTCCAATTCAAGGGCACACTTTCTTCAAATCTACCTGTACAACTTCTCAGGACAAGTGTAATATAACCTAATGGTCAAGATTGGACCCCCTCCCCCAACCTCCTTTACAGGTCAGCATCTGACCTTTATACCCACAGGTCAACATCTGACCTTTAACCTTCCCCTATAGGTCATATTGTTGCCCCAAAACGTCCACAGTAACACTAAATATTGTGTATATTTTTTTCCCCGTAAAAAACTTTCAGGTATGTTGTAATTTTTGTGATAACTGTACAGTTGATAATTCTTGTCCATTGCACCTGAGCGAGTAAGTTATTTATTATTATCATCATTATAATAGTAATATTAATGCCTCATTAGGAATCTCGTAGCACTCGCTGTATCATAGCGCTTTTATTTATGTGGTCACAAGTGTGAATCAATATATATACATATATCTACACTGAAATTGTGCAATTTTCTAATCAACAGTGAAAGAAATTAAATTCACCTTAATGTTAATATGTATTACTGTTTGTTCTTGACATATTCTGTAGCTCTAGATGATATTCGATTTAAATATTGCTTCCGTTTTCCTGAGGAACTAGTATTTAATTTTATTTTTCAGTAGAAATTTATTACCTTTCTGTAGAAGAGCAACTTTTCACATAAATAACGCTAAATTTATTAAGATTTGATGTTTTTATATTAAGGCTAATATGATATTTTGTTATATTCTTTTAAAGTTTTAAAGTAATCGTGAAAAGAAAAGTTTTCATTTATTTGTGCAAAGATAACAATTTAAGTGCAAACTACATATTCAGATATATTATAACCCTAAACTGTATTAATATCATTAAAAGGAGAAACTCAATTATGTATTCTGTATTTGCATATTACAGAGTTATCTGCCCTTGCAGGTAGATATAGATTGTGACGTCATGTGTTTGTGAAAGTAACATCATACTTTTCATAGAAAACTACATGAATTTCACTCGCAGTGAAGTCGTCACAATCCACTCAGACTGGTCACAATCAATACCTACCTGCAAGGGAGATAACTCTTAACATGCAAAGACGGAATAAAAGACCCATGCATTGATTTTCTTTGTCTTTTAATTTGGAATAAACTGTAGGAAAATAAGTAAAAAAATCAGTTGATTTAAAATGAAAATGAAAGTAAAAATAACAATAAACTTTATCTGATGACGATTATTTAGAAAGGTTGAAAGGTATAGGGGCTGAAATAACAGAAAATGTAATGCAATAAGTTGATCTGAAAAGGTTTTTGTAGGATGGGGTAGTACTTCAAGTTTTTATTTAGTACATATTTTCCTGAGAATATTGAGGGTTGTATGTATGAAAGTAGCATTATACATTGTGTTCTTGTCAACTGTGTGATACCATAGTTCTTTTTATACAGCAACATTTAAATCCAAGTTTTGTGTTGTAATGAGTGTGATGAATATTTAGTTTCCAGTTGTCATGGTAATATATATATGAACTCTCCCAAACTGGAGATTTGAATGTATATACAAGAGATGGAGTAGGCCTACCACAAAGGTTGTAAATTTCATATAAAATATTTCTGTTTGCATATAAGCATATAAACTGGTATCAACATTAGACACATGTTAAAAAAAAACACCTTAAAATCCATCTTCTCCCATCAACGTAAATTTTATTTGATACAATGGTCCCGATATATATATATATATTTTTTTTTTCTTATTTTTTTGGCATTTGATTTAAATGATCTTAAGTGATGTTAAAAGTGTAAGAATTTTTAGATTGAATGACATTCACATTTGTCAGTTTTCTGAAAAGATTCATATCAAAGGACAAGGTTCATTTTAGAATTAATATATCACACATTGGATGAGTTGTTATTGAAGAGAGAAAAATAGTATAAGTTGGTATTAAATCAAGCATTGTAAATGTGAAACGCGTTAGTCTATTGCAATATGAGAAATATTAATATTCCACTATCTAATGATGATTGATGTATTGGCATATCATTTACATTCTTAAGAAAACTACACATATTACAAATGTATGTTTATGGAAATGCTGATTTAAACAAAAATATTTTTTAGAAAATTTGGAAAATTTATTTTTTGGCATGACATGTATGTTTGTAGTTTGTGAATTTACACATTTTCTTTATATTTCTGCTGAAGCTCTACTTTACACAGGGTTACAATTCGAAATGATAGCCATGTGATTATTGCTCGCTCGATCTGTATAGTATGATATGTAATGATTCCTTTTATTTCCTGTTCATACGTAAATGTGGCTTAAGAATGTATGTTGGCTCTTTGTGTGGATTTTAGATGTGGTAATTGTTTAACATCTAACTGTTGATCTGTAATCTAAGCATTAAAATTTGTGAAACTGATAAAACAGAATAAAAATAAGAAAATATGTTGATGAAACATGTAAGTTTTGTGTATGTCTTGTGATTCTCTGTAATAGGCTGTCATGACAGGTTAATTCTAAAATCATTTCAACTGGTAAATGTTGCACTTTGGCTAAAAACTTCAGACTTATGTGATGGAAGGTTAGTATTTCTATATATTTTACAGTCATTTAAGGACATGCCCGGTTCAGGGGTGGAGAAAAGATTCAACATAAATATTACGATAGAAATATCTGGTCTGAACCTGATAATTTTGAACTCACAACTTAATATGAGAGCTTTAAAATACATCTTGTAGTATGTCAAAATACCTCACCAATTCTGTCAAAGGAACCTCTCTCAACCAACAGCACCTCGACTACTAAGGTGCTTTGGCCACCCAACCACTTTAAACAAAGAGAAAATTGACTACTTTGTTACTGTGGCCACACTCAACCAATAGCACCTTGCCTACCCCATTACTGTGGCCACTCTCAACAAAAAGCACTTTGACTACTTCGTAACTGTGGCCACTCTCAACAAAGAGAACCTTGCCTACCCCGTTACTGTGGCTACTCTCAACAAAGAGCACTTTGACTACTTCGTAACTGTGGCCACTCTCAACAAAGAGAACCTTGACTACTTCGTTACTGTGGCCACTCTCAACAAAGAGCACCTTGACTACTCCGTTGCTGTGGCCACTCTCAACAAAGAGAACCTTGACTGCTCGTTACTGTGGCCACTCTCAACAAAGAGCACCTTGACTATTTCGTAACTGTGGCCACTCTCAACAAAGAGCACCTTGACTATTTCGTAACTGTGGCCACTCTCAACAAAGAGACCTTGACTACTTTACTGTGCCACTCTCAACAAAGAGCACCTTGACTATTTCGTAACTGTGCCACTCTCAACAAAGAGAACCTTGACTACTTCGTAACTGTGCCACTCTCAACAAAGAGCACCTTGACTACTTCTAACTGTGCCACTCTCAACAAAGAGCACCTTGACTACTCTGTTACTATAGCCACTCTCAACAAAGAGCACCTTGACTACTACATAACTGTGGCCACTCTCAACAAAGAGCACCTTGACTACTTCGTAACTGTGGCCACTCTCAACAAAGAGCACCTTGACTACTCTGTTACTGTAGCCACTCTCAACAAAGAGCACCTTGACTACACCGTTACTGTGGCCACTCTCAACAAAGAGCACCTTGACTACTTCGTTACTGTGGCCACTCTCAACAAAGAGAACCTTGCCTACCCCGTTACTGTGGCCACTCTCAACAAAGAGCACTTTGACTACTTCGTAACTGTGGCCACTCTCAACAAAGAGAACCTTGACTACTTCGTTACTGTGGCCACTCTCAACAAAGAGCACCTTGACTACTCCGTTACTGTGCCACTCTCAACAAAGAGCACCTTGACTACTCTGTTACTATGGCCACTCTCAACAAAGAGCACCTTGACTACTCTGTTACTATGCCACTCTCAACAAAGAGCACCTTGACTACTCTGTTACTATGACCACTCTCAACAAAGAGCACCTTGACTACTCTGTTACTATGCCACTCTCAACAAAGAGCACCTTGACTACTCTGTTACTATAGCCACTCTCAACAAAGAGCACCTTGACTACTCTGTTACTATAGCCACTCTCAACAAAGAGCACCTTGACTACTCTGTTACTAAAATAGCCACTCTCAACAAAGAGCACCTTGACTACTCTGTTACTATAGCCACTCTCAACAAAGAGCACCTTGACTACACTGTTACTGTAGCCACTCACAACAAAGAGCACCTTGACTACACTGTTACTGTAGCCACTCACAACAAAGAGCACCTTGACTACTCTGTTACTGTAGCCACTCTCAACAAAGAGCACCTTGACTACTCTGTTACTGTGACCACTCTCAACAAAGAGCACCTTGAGTACTCTGTTACTATGGCCACTCTCAACAAAGAGCACCTTGACTACTCTGTTACTATGGCCACTCTCAACAAAGAGCACCTTGACTACTCTGTTACAATGGCCACTCTCAACAAAGAGCACCTTGACCACTCTCAACAAAGAGTACCTTGACTACTCTGTTACTGTGACCACTCTCAACAAATAGCACCTTGACTACTCTGTTACTATGACCACTCTCAACAAAGAGCACCTTGACTACTCTGTTACTATAGCCACTCTCAACAAAGAGCACCTTGACTACTCTGTTACTATAGCCACTCTCAACAAAGAGCACCTTGACTACTCTGTTACTATAGCCACTCTCAACAAAGAGCACCTTGACTACTCTGTTACTATAGCCACTCTCAACAAAGAGCACCTTGACTACTCTGTTACTATAGCCACTCTCAACAAAGAGCACCTTGACTACTCTGTTACTATAGCCACTCTCAACAAAGAGACCTTGACTACTCTGTTACTATAGCCACTCTCAACAAAGAGCACCTTGACTACTCTGTTACTATAGCCACTCTCAACAAAGAGCACCTTGACTACTCTGTTACTATAGCCACTCTCAACAAAGAGCACCTTGACTACTCTGTTACTATAGCCACTCTCAACAAAGAGCACCTTGACTACTCTGTTACTGTAGCCACTCTCAACAAAGAGCACCTTGACTACTCTGTTACTGTAGCCACTCTCAACAAAGAGCACCTTGACTACTCTGTTACATGGCCACTCTCAACAAAGAGCACCTTGACTACTCTGTTACTGTGGCCACTCTCAACAAAGAGCACCTTGACTACTCTGTTACTATGGCCACTCTCAACAAAGAGCACCTTGACTACTCTGTTACTACTTAGCCACTCAACAAAGAGCACCTTGACTACTCTGTTACTGTGGCCACTCTCAACAAAGAGCACCTTGACTACTCTGTTACTGTGCCACTCTCAACAAAGAGCACCTTGACTACTTGTTACTTGCCACTCTCAACAAAGAGCACCTTGACTACTCTGTTACTATGCCACTCTCAACAAAGAGCACCTTGACTACTCTGTTACTATGGCCACTCTCAACAAAGAGCACCTTGACTACTCTGTTACTATGGCCACTCTCAACAAAGAGCACCTTGACTACTCTGTTACTATAGCCACTCTCAACAAAGAGCACCTTGACTACTCTGTTACTATGGCCACTCTCAACAAAGAGCACCTTGACTACTCTGTTACTGTCTTCAACAGACCACTCTCAACAAAGAGCACCTTGACTACTCTGTTACTATAGCCACTCTCAACAAAGAGCACCTTGACTACTCTGTTACTGTGACCACTCTCAACAAAGAGCACCTTGACTACTCTGTTACTGTGGCCACTCTCAACAAAGAGCACCTTGACTACTCTGTTACTATGGCCACTCTCAACAAAGAGCACCTTGACTACTCTGTTACTATGCCACTCTCAACAAAGAGCACCTTGACTACTCTGTTACTATAGCCACTCTCAACAAAGAGCACCTTGACTACTCTGTTACTATAGCCACTCTCAACAAAGAGCACCTTGACTACTCTGTTACTTGGCCACTCTCAACAAAGAGCACCTTGACTACTGTTACTATAGCCACTCTCAACAAAGAGCACCTTGACTACTCTGTTACTTGACCACTCTCAACAAAGAGCACCTTGACTACTCTGTTACTATGGCCACTCTCAACAAAGAGCACCTTGACTACTCTGTTACTATAGCCACTCTCAACAAAGAGCACCTTGACTACTCTGTTACTATGGCCACTCTCAACAAAGAGCACCTTGACTACTCTGTTACTATAGCCACTCTCAACAAAGAGCACCTTGACTACTCTGTTACTGTGGCCACTCTCAACAAAGAGCACCTTGACTACTCTGTTACTATGCCACTCTCAACAAAGAGCACCTTGACTACTCTGTTACTATGCCACTCTCAACAAAGAGCACCTTGACTACTCTGTTACTTGCCACTCTCAACAAAGAGCACCTTGACTACTCTGTTACTATGGCCACTCTCAACAAAGAGCACCTTGACTACTCTGTTACTGTGGCCACTCTCAACAAAGAGCACCTTGACTACTCTGTTACTATGCCACTCTCAACAAAGAGCACCTTGACTACTCTGTTACTATGCCACTCTCAACAAAGAGCACCTTGACTACTCTGTTACTATGGCCACTCTCAACAAAGAGCACCTTGACTACTCTGTTACTTCTGGCCACTCTCAACAAAGAGCACCTTGACTACTCTGTTACTATAGCCACTCTCAACAAAGAGCACCTTGACTACTCTGTTACTATAGCCACTCTCAACAAAGAGCACCTTGATTACTCTGTTTTACTATGGCCACTCAACACAAAGAGCACCTTGATTAATCTGTTACTATGGCCACTCTCAACAAAGAGCACCTTGACTACTCTGTTACTATAGCCACTCTCAACAAAGAGCACCTTGACTACTCTGTTACTATAGCCACTCTCAACAAAGAGCACCTTGACTACTCTGTTACTATGGCCACTCTCAACAAAGAGCACCTTGACTACTCTGTTACTATAGCCACTCTCAACAAAGAGCACCTTGACTACTCTGTTACTATGGCCACTCTCAACAAAGAGCACCTTGACTACTCTGTTACTATGACCACTCTCAACAAAGAGCACCTTGACTACACTGTTACTATGACCACTCTCAACAAAGAGTACCTTGACTACTCTGTTACTATAGCCACTCTCAACAAAGAGCACCTTGACTACTCTGTTACTATGGCCACTCTCAACAAAGAGCACCTTGACTACTCTGTTACTATGCCACTCTCAACAAAGAGCACCTTGACTACTCTGTTACTATGGCCACTCTCAACAAAGAGCACCTTGACTACTCTGTTACTATGGCCACTCTCAACAAAGAGCACCTTGACTACTCTGTTACTATAGCCACTCTCAACAAAGAGCACCTTGACTACTCTGTTACTATAGCCACTCTCAACAAAGAGCACCTTGACTACTCTGTTACTATAGCCACTCTCAACAAAGAGCACCTTGACTACTCTGTTACTGTGGCCACTCTCAACAAAGAGCACCTTGACTACTCTGTTACTGTGACCACTCTCAACAAAGAGCACCTTGACTACTCTGTTACTTGCCACTCTCAACAAAGAGCACCTTGACTACTCTGTTACTATGGCCACTCTCAACAAAGAGCACCTTGACTACTCTGTTACTTGGCCACTCTCAACAAAGAGCACCTTGACTACTCTGTTACTGTGACCACTCTCAACAAAGAGCACCTTGACTACTCTGTTACTGTGGCCACTCTCAACAAAGAGCACCTTGACTACTCTGTTACTGTAGCCACTCTCAACAAAGAGCACCTTGACTACTCTGTTACTATGACCACTCTCAACAAAGAGCACCTTGACTACTCTGTTTCTATAGCCACTCTCAACAAAGAGTACCTTGACTACTCTGTTACTATGACCACTCTCAACAAAGAGCACCTTGACTACTCTGTTACTGTGCCACTCTCAACAAAGAGCACCTTGACTACTCTGTTACTGTGGCCACTCTCAACAAAGAGCACCTTGACTACTCTGTTACTATGGACCACTCTCCAACAATGAGCACCTTGACTACTCTGTTTCTATAGCCACTCTCAACAAAGAGTACCTTGACTACTCTGTTACTATAGCCACTCTCAACAAAGAGCACCTTGACTACTCTGTTACTATAGCCACTCTCAACAAAGAGCACCTTGACTACTCTGTTACTGTGCCACTCTCAACAAAGAGCACCTTGACTACTCTGTTACTGTGGCCACTCTCAACAAAGAGCACCTTGACTACTCTGTTACTGTGCCACTCTCAACAAAGAGCACCTTGACTACTCTGTTACTGTGACCACTCTCAACAAAGAGCACCTTGACTACTCTGTTACTATGAGCCACTCTCAACAAAGAGCACCTTGACTACTCTGTTACTATGCCACTCTCAACAAAGAGCACCTTGACTACTCTGTTACTGTGCCACTCTCAACAAAGAGCACCTTGACTACTCTGTTACTATGGCCACTCTCAACAAAGAGCACCTTGACTACTCTGTTACTGTGGCCACTCTCAACAAAGAGCACCTTGACTACTCTGTTACTGTGGCCACTCTCAACAAAGAGCACCTTGACTACTCTGTTACTTGGCCACTCTCAACAAAGAGCACCTTGACTACTCTGTTACTGTACCACTCTCAACAAAGAGCACCTTGACTACTCTGTTACTGTGGCCACTCTCAACAAAGAGCACCTTGACTACTCTGTTACTATGGCCACTCTCAACAAAGAGCACCTTGACTACTCTGTTACTATGGCCACTCTCAACAAAGAGCACCTTGACTACTTTGTTACTATAGCCACTCTCAACAAAGAGCACCTTGACTACTCTGTTACTGTAGCCACTCTCAACAAAGAGCACCTTGACTACTCTGTTACTATGACCACTCTCAACAAAGAGCACCTTGACTACTCTGTTACTGTGACCACTCTCAACAAAGAGCACCTTGACTACTCTGTTACTATGCCACTCTCAACAAAGAGCACCTTGACTACTCTGTTACTATGGCCACTCTCAACAAAGAGCACCTTGACTACTCTGTTACTATGGCCACTCTCAACAAAGAGCACCTTGACTACTCTGTTACTATAGCCACTCTCAACAAAGAGCACCTTGACTACTCTGTTACTATGGCCACTCTCAACAAAGAGCACCTTGACTACTCTGTTACTATGGCCACTCTCAACAAAGAGCACCTTGACTACTCTGTTACTATGGCCACTCTCAACAAAGAGCACCTTGACTACTCTGTTACTATGGCCACTCTCAACAAAGAGCACCTTGACTACTCTGTTACTATAGCCACTCTCAACAAAGAGCACCTTGACTACTCTGTTACTATGGCCACTCTCAACAAAGAGCACCTTGACTACTCTGTTACTATAGCCACTCTCAACAAAGAGCACCTTGACTACTCTGTTACTATGGCCACTCTCAACAAAGAGCACCTTGACTACTCTGTTACTATGGCCACTCTCAACAAAGAGCACCTTGACTACTCTGTTACTGTGGCCACTCTCAACAAAGAGCACCTTGACTACTCTGTTACTATGGCCACTCTCAACAAAGAGCACCTTGACTACTCTGTTACTATGGCCACTCTCAACAAAGAGCACCTTGACTACTCTGTTACTATGACCACTCTCAACAAAGAGCACCTTGACTACTCTGTTACTATAGCCACTCTCAACAAAGAGCACCTTGACTACTCTGTTACTGTGGCCACTCTCAACAAAGAGCACCTTGACTACTCTGTTACTGTGGCCACTCTCAACAAAGAGCACCTTGACTACTCTGTTACTATGGCCACTCTCAACAAAGAGCACCTTGACTACTCTGTTACTGTGGCCACTCTCAACAAAGAGCACCTTGACTACTCTGTTACTGTGGCCACTCTCAACAAAGAGCACCTTGACTACTCTGTTACTATAGCCACTCTAAACAAAGAGCACCTTGACTACTCTGTTACTATGGCCACTCTCAACAAAGAGCACCTTGACTACTCTGTTACTATGGCCACTCTCAACAAAGAGCACCTTGACTACTCTGTTACTGTGGCCACTCTCAACAAAGAGTACCTTGACTACTCTGTTACTATGGCCACTCTCAACAAAGAGCACCTTGACTACTCTGTTACTGTGACCACTCTCAACAAAGAGCACCTTGACTACTCTGTTACTGTGGCCACTCTCAACAAAGAGCACCTTGACTACTCTGTTACTGTGACCACTCTCAACAAAGAGCACCTTGACTACTCTGTTACTGTGGCCACTCTCAACAAAGAGTACCTTGACTACTCTGTTACTGTGGCCACTCTCAACAAAGAGCACCTTGACTACTCTGTTACTGTGACCACTCTCAACAAAGAGCACCTTGACTACTCTGTTACTGTGACCACTCTCAACAAAGAGCACCTTGACTACTCTGTTACTGTGGCCACTCTCAACAAATAGCACCTTGACTACTCTGTTACTATGACCACTCTCAACAAAGAGCACCTTGACTACTCTGTTACTGTGACCACTCTCAACAAAGAGTACCTTGACTACTCTGTTACTATGGCCACTCTCAACAAAGAGCACCTTGACTACTCTGTTACTGTGGCCACTCTCAACAAAGAGCACCTTGACTACTCTGTTACTATGACCACTCTCAACAAAGAGCACCTTGACTACTCTGTTACTGTGGCCACTCTCAACAAAGAGCACCTTGACTACTCTGTTACTGTGGCCACTCTCAACAAAGAGCACCTTGACTACTCTGTTACTATGGCCACTCTCAACAAAGAGCACCTTGACTACTCTGTTACTATGACCACTCTCAACAAAGAGCACCTTGACTACTCTGTTACTATGGCACTCTCAACAAAGAGCACCTTGACTACTCTGTTACTATGGCCACTCTCAACAAAGAGCACCTTGACTACTCTGTTACTATGGCCACTCTCAACAAAGAGCACCTTGACTACTCTGTTACTGTGGCCACTCTCAACAAAGAGCACCTTGACTACTCTGTTACTATAGCCACTCTCAACAAAGAGCACCTTGACTACTCTGTTACTATGGCCACTCTCAACAAAGAGCACCTTGACTACTCTGTTACTGTGGCCACTCTCAACAAAGAGCACCTTGACTACTCTGTTACTATAGCCACTCTCAACAAAGAGCACCTTGACTACTCTGTTACTGTGACCACTCTCAACAAAGAGCACCTTGACTACTCTGTTACTGTGGCCACTCTCAACAAAGAGCACCTTGACTACTCTGTTACTGTGACCACTCTCAACAAAGAGCACCTTGACTACTCTGTTACTGTGACCACTCTCAACAAAGAGCACCTTGACTACTCTGTTACTGTGACCACTCTCAACAAAGAGCACCTTGACTACTCTGTTACTGTGACCACTCTCAACAAAGAGCACCTTGACTACTCTGTTACTGTGACCACTCTCAACAAAGAGCACCTTGACTACTCTGTTACTGTGGCCACTCTCAACAAAGAGCACCTTGACTACTCTGTTACTGTGACCACTCTCAACAAAGAGTACCTTGACTACTCTATTACTGTGGCCACTCTCAACAAAGAGCACCTTGACTACTCTGTTACTGTGGCCACTCTCAACAAAGAGCACCTTGACTACTCTGTTACTGTGGCCACTCTCAACAAAGAGCACCTTGACTACTCTGTTACTGTGACCACTCTCAACAAAGAGCACCTTGACTACTCTGTTACTGTGACCACTCTCAACAAAGAGCACCTTGACTACTCTGTTACTGTGGCCACTCTCAACAAAGAGCACCTTGACTACTCTGTTACTGTAGCCACTCTCAACAAAGAGCACCTTGACTACTCTGTTACTGTGACCACTCTCAACAAAGAGCACCTTGACTACTCTGTTACTGTGGCCACTCTCAACAAAGAGCACCTTGACTACTCTGTTACTGTGACCACTCTCAACAAAGAGCACCTGACTACTCTATTTACTGTGGCCACTCTCAACAAAGAGCACCTTGACTACTCTGTTACTGTGACCACTCTCAACAAAGAGCACCTTGACTACTCTGTTACTGTGACCACTCTCAACAAAGAGCACCTTGACTACTCTGTTACTGTGGCCACTCTCAACAAAGAGCACCTTGACTACTCTGTTACTGTGACCACTCTCAACAAAGAGCACCTTGACTACTCTGTTACTGTGGCCACTCTCAACAAAGAGCACCTTGACTACTCTGTTACTGTGACCACTCTCAACAAAGAGCACCTTGACTACTCTGTTACTGTGACCACTCTCAACAAAGAGCACCTTGACTACTCTGTTACTGTGACCACTCTCAACAAAGAGCACCTTGACTACTCTGTTACTGTGACCACTCTCAACAAAGAGTACCTTGACTACTCTGTTACTGTGACCACTCTCAACAAAGAGCACCTTGACTACTCTGTTACTGTGACCACTCTCAACAAAGAGTACCTTGACTACTCTATTACTGTGGCCACTCTCAACAAAGAGCACCTTGACTACTCTGTTACTGTGACCACTCTCAACAAAGAGTACCTTGACTACTCTATTTCTGTGGCCACTCTCAACAAAGAGCACCTTGACTACTCCGTTACTGTGGCCACTCTCAACAAAGAGCACCTTGACTACTCTATTACTGTGGCCACTCTCAACAAAGAGCACCTTGACTACTCCGTTACTGTGGCCACTCTCAACAAAGAGCACCTTGACTACTCCGTTACTGTGACCACTCTCAACAAAGAGTACCTTGACTACTCTGTTACTGTGACCACTCTCAACAAACAGCACCTTGATTACTCCGTTATTGTAGCCACTCTCAACAAAGATCACCTTGACTATTCTGTTACTATAGCTAACAAAGAGCACCTTGACTACTCCGTTACTATGGCCACTCTCAACACAAAGAGCACCTTGAATACTCTGTCATTGTGGCCAGTCAACCAACAGCAAATCTAGCTTGTAGTAGAGATGGCAAATGCGTATATGCCATACCAAATGACTCTTTTTGTGTATAAAACAAGTCGTCATTTTCTCCAGAAGCCGAGTGAGAAGGTTGCCATATATACAGTGAAAACAAAATACAATGGTTTTGATGTTTGGATATTTATTCGACATTTATAATCACACTATCAATTACACAGACTGTTAATAAATTGTAACAATCACAATTATATTGATATTTAATGTCATCTCGAGCCTCCCTACAGACAATTATACTCTGGGATTCATACTCTAATAAGGTCAGCTAATTATTCAACAGACAAGCATAGCAGCAGATCTATGACCATGTATTCTGTCTTTGCAGGTCTTTATCCATTGTGACATCATTATTATGTGAGCAAAACTCAAAACATTGTCTTCTCAAAAAATATGACATAAACATTGCAATGACGTCACAATCAATACCTACCTGTAGGGCAGATAACTCTGTAATATGAAAATACAGTATACATGAGACTTAGGGACTTTTCTGTCCTCACAGGAATCGATATTGCTGCAGTTGCTAGGATAAATACTTGTGTAGTAGAAAACAAGGATTAATTATGGAAAAGGGAAGTCATGCGCTAATGTATAGAGTCCTACTTATTTACCAGCTGATCAAGTTGTCTCCCTTTACGAAATAAACATCAGCTAAGTCTCAAATACTGAGATGATTAACCTGATTTCTGTATAATTTCTTTCATTACTTAAAATAGATTTTAAATGAAAATTACTGAATGTTGATCAGTAAATATAAATTTGCATATTTGCTGGAAACAAAGAAGTGAAATCAATTAAATTACTGCGGCATATGGCATCCATTCCTGATGCTCATCATACTGATCTGCAGTGATGGTCATGATCATATTTAATTTGTTTCAACTTCACATAAAAAATATACACTGTTGTATGTATAACTCTAGAATTTCATCTACAAGCAAATACAAATTGTATCTTGATGTACACCTTTGGATCTCACCATCATCAATTAGCACTAAAATGTTGGGAATCGGTTGTAATATCATGATCACAATCAATGATCTACTGAGGAAAACCTACTGTTTAACGTAATTATTTTAAAATCGGATACATTTTACTCTCCTATATTTATATACCTGGTATTCAAGCTTTAAGTTTTCCTGAGGAATTTTAGAAAGGTGAACCAGCAGTAGGAAGAAGTCAATGTTTTCTTAATTTTAATATATTTTGTATCTAAGACATTTTGAAATGTGGTTTTGCATAGAAATTTTACATGAGAAAGATTCAAGATTATATAAAAATAACATGAATTTTCTGACATTAAATAATTTTTATGGATATTTACCTTTCACTATTGATACACTCTTTAAGAAGATCATAATCAATCGATTACTAAATTAAAACAGAATAATGGTCAATAAACACTAATTATAATTTTACCGATGGATAAATTACCAAAATAATCAGATTCAATTAAATTTTTTGCTTATTATCATTTCACCTAAGGACTCATCCTTCAGCCATAAGTCAGTATTCACAAAAGCTTTAATGTTACATAAAATTGATATTCAATCAACATTCATAATTATAAGCCTTAGCAAGTTGGTGTTAAAATATGACAGAGAGGTAACAATCACAGAATACAAATCACCGATTCAAAAAGGGACAATTTTATATAGAGTAGATCTTAGCAACCATTTTTTTTCCACCACCCCCCCCCCTCCTTCTCCACCAGGATAATTCTTGCTTTAGTAAAGAACGTGTATTTAAACTTAAAGTCAGCCTTATATGTGGTCTGATATATAAAGATACAATTTAAATTATATGAGTTATAATTCTTATAATTTTCAAAATAAATATATATTATTTAAAATGTAAAATTATTGATCTTTGTTAACTAGTAGATGTAAAATAAATGTCTTAAAAAATGGTTAAAAAATCATTGAAAATATTTGGGTTCAACCCCTACCAGATCAATTTTACAATCAATGTCTTTTTAATAGCGGTAGGGTACCTCTGGATAAAAATAACATCAGTTCATACATTCATTCCAAACCAAGAAAACATTTAAATTTCAATTTTCCCTCGTTTTCTTTTTATCTAAAAAATGCATTGAAGAGTACAAGTAATGCTACACCCTCATGAAAAACTAATTCATCAACATCATATTAATGAAACAATACACGAGTGAAAATGGAAGGCAACAAAAAATAATAAATATAACAGAAAACAAATTAGAACAAACAGAGACACAAAACATACCTTTTACCTTAGTATCACAAAAGGGACATCTACATGTACATGTATACCCAAAAGCTGCAATCTTGACATTTTCAGGAGCAGAAAAGAAATTTATGGCAATCTTGGAGATCAACTCTAATATGTAGAATACCATGCATATAAAAATAACATGAAGGTACCAGAGTACATATGATTTCAAAATGTTGTCTTTCCAATACAAGTTTTCTTTTTAGCTAAAACTTAATGTATGAATTCCTGATCATCTTTATATGTCAATCTGTGGTATTTGACCTGCCAATCAGTTACTATGTATACGTAACAAAGTCTGAAATATTCAATAGAGATCATAGATACCGGCAAAAAATTCTGAATTCATTTGATTTTCAGTCCATATAGTTTCAGTGCTATGTAATGTTAAGAAAGAATTACCGGTATGTAAGCAATCATCACAATTTAGTCAGACAAATTGAATATGGCATTCAGCGGTTTCCAAGTTGTATATGCACATACACAATATAGAGTAATTTATTTTCGTTATTGAAATGCCAGTATAGAACAACCAAAAGTTTTGTTGGTTTAACAAGAAATCAAGGCATTTCTTTTTTTATCTGTTCTTTTATATATTTTTTTTCAGGATCCTGTTAATGTGTATTTTTATATCATATGGAATTACATGTACACGCCAGTAGAGCAACAAAACTACCAAACAGATGATTTTGACAAAAAAGAAATGGAACACAGTTCTTGCATTTTTTCTTGAGATTTTCCCCTTGCTTGGACAAAATACATAGCTAGCTTTAAATTATGTTAGCAGGAACAAAACATATTATTTTAAAAGTAAATAAATCAATTATACATTTTATAGCAATTGCTTTTTTGTTTTAATTTGGTTTGATTTCCTGACCTGCAAAACTAAACTATTTTAAATGAAAAGCTTTAATTTGTGTATAGCCAAAGTCATATGACCTGGTTCAGAATTGGAGCTAACACCATTGAATTCACATGCACTTCAGTCAATATGATCATGTACATGATGACCACGACGGTGACTTTCCCACGACGCAAGAACAGCAGCCACATAAAGGGAGGTAATTCCAAACAAGGATATAGTTGACGTAGCTGAGAAGAACGGTCTATATTCAAAACGAAGATACCACATGATACACAGAATAACCCCAAACAAAGGAAGCATTATCGTTCCCATGTCAAATCCACCCTCGGTGTCCGCACGAGGGGGTGGGCTTTCACGGTTCATTTGTGTAATTAAGCAGTGGAGCACGCTGTTGTCAACTACGTTGTAGGAATCCAAGGTCATTGTATCACTGCGTAGGTCTCGTCCATTGAAAATAAACCGGACCACTTTGTTATCCTGAAGTTCAGATGCAAAGTTTACCCTGAAAGAAAATGTATAAATTTTAAGTTACAATGTAGTGGTACTACAACTTAATTAGCTACTGAAAAGAAGATCATAAAGATGAGTAAATTTGAATATTGAATTCAGTAATTTTCTCTGATGCCTACCTCTCTAATTAAGGATATTTGGGAAGTTTACTGACAAATGAGGAGCTGAAGAAGTAAGAAGATAAAATATTTACTGATGATGAAATCAATGATGACGACGATGATAGGGAGGGGGGCGGGTAGGGGGGATAGGGACCTATCACAAGGCAACAAAACTTTCAGGGACTGGGTAGGAGGTTATGCAGGGGTAGAAACCTATCACCCAGCATATTCAGGAGGGACATGTACATATATATTTATTTGGTGAAGCAAAGGAAAAATGAAGTGAACTTTATTTACCTTCGAAATTGTCCAACGGTATCAGTAGGTGACGCTACAACGTTTCTTTGAGTGTCATTCAAATATTTTAGCCTTATCCTTATTCTCCCTGTCCCATCATCTCTGACTTCATCTTCCAGACTAGCCTCATGTTGATTATCTTCTGGTTGTAAGCCGTCCTCTGATTGGCTAACACCACTACTCTGTCCATCAGTAGGCTTTTCTTCCCTAGATGCATGAGGTACACTATCACAGCTAGATTTATCACAAACAGAGTAAGTAGTCTCCTGTTCACTGGACGAATTGGAAGTGACTGGGCTTCCACCAGATATACCAGTATCAACAGAGTTGTCTAATATGGTGTCAGATATAGTTTGTCCATTATTGTCTTTTTTCTGATCAAAGAAAGCAACTCTTCTTCTTCTTAGCTCTGTTTCAGATAAATTATCATCCGGTGCATCAGGAATTATTTGGTTATGAGTTTCATTTAAAGTTTGTGGTAAACTGATACTTTCTTGAATCTGTGAGACTATATCACTATTTTCAATGCCATGCCCCTCCTCTCTTCTACGATGAGCGCTACTGAGATTGCGCACAGCTGACTCCTCAATCCTGCTATTATCTAACACATTCACAAACCGTACAGTTGTTTCTACCTCAGTTTCATCAGAGACAGGTGACCTCTGGCCGGATTCACCACTTGAAGAAGCTTCTGTCACTGGACTTTCCTCTGCTTGAAGACCTCCTCCAGTTTCTGAGGATCCCTCAGTTGAGGTTGAATTTGGTGACACATTATCAGCGAGTGGAGTTGTTGCTTCATTATCATTGTTGGCATTCGCACGCTGACGTCTTCTTTGTGTCAGTTCAACAATAATTACACTGAAAAATGGAATTTCGTGAATGTTGGTGGAGATCCATGCAAGAATGATGATGAAGACGATTACTCCAACAGCAAACAGAAGTGTCACTTCATCTCCAACACCTTCTATCAGCGTCATCTTAGACAGAGTTGGTACTGTTACTGTGCAATACTAATGTGGGTGATTCTTTAACATCTCAGAATTGGACATCACCTGAAACAAATATTATTATACATATTATATGGTTTCCTCTTCCACTTCAATATTTAGTAAAATGGTGAAACTTTACAGTCATAAATGCAAATGAATTTTGTCAAAATAAAGGATGCTTTTACAATAAAAATTTTGTTTTCCATCTAGAAATGGAGTATGTACGGCTAAAGACTAGTTTGAGAAGATATTTCTTGTGTGTTTTCTAGGAAATAGCGGTAAACTTAAATTATCAAAAGCTGAATCCCAGTCTGGCCACTATATTTTTCTCCTTTCCTGTTACAAACTTGGTGTCCAACTATTATACTCAAGATGGTGGTATTTTACCATTATTGTAAATATTACTATATATCACTAAAAGCCTTTTTTTGGCTTTCCAATGATGTCGGACAGATGATAAACTGATCAGAAAACAAGGGTCTTTTACGTCTTCAAGGAAAGAAGGGAGGAGTGTGCAATTGGACTAGGTTTATCATCAGTGACCAGGTAGCTCAGCAGTAGAGCATTCAGCTAGTGTTCAGAGGTCCCGGTCTTGTCGCTACATTTTCTCCTCTCCTGTTACACTGTATTCAACCCATGGCCAATAAGCATCCCTCCTCCTTTTGAGGTTTCTATAAATGCATACAATTTCACTTACCTCGAAATTATGAATACGAAGTGAAAATATGAAATCTGTGTAAGTTAAATTCTTTACTTGATTTCTTTTGCAAATTGATTTATGACTTACTTTAGTTACTTTGTACGACAATTTTGGTTCTATCAAGCGACACCTTATTTTCTAAAACATAAGCGCCATGGGCAGGGCGGCAGGACGCCTGTTGGGTCTAATAATATCTGGTACATGTACTGATATTTTTACTATACTTTCATAAGAGCGCAGCTCTCTGCGCGGCCAAAGGCCGCATAGAGCGAAGCTCTACTAACCATAACACGTGTGTGAGCATATAGATTCCAATACACTCCAGTACCCCTTGGACTTTGAAATTGTGTCCCGCGCGAAAAGTCTCGCGCCTCCATGTAGGCAGCCATGTTTTAATTCTCGTTATCAGCACGACGAGATTTGAAATTTCTGTACTAGACTAAATGTGTTATCAGTATACGCTTTAAAATTACTGTAGGTAGTTTTAATTTACACATGTACAAGAACAACGCAATAAATGTAGTTGTCCAATATGTACTGTGTATGTTCTCAAGCGCACGGCACCGTCAGCAGTGACGTCACAAGACCTGACACAAAGATGACGGCACAGATTTGCGCGTATTTTTGATAGCATGGCATGTTGCCAAGTTTTCTCTGCATCTGATGAAAACAAGATTGAAGTACGTGTATATTGAACTATTCCATTTGGATTGTTTTGAATTCTTTCTAACTATCGATAGTATTTGCATGTCAGTGAAATATTCTATTGTTAATCTCATAGAAAAATATTGACAATATAAAGTTATGATGTTATAATCTTTTACATGTAGCTGCGCTCTTCTGAGGCTTTGCCTTAAATTCATATTAGTAGTATTATTAACATGATTCCACAAGTATCATTAGAATAAAAACTTCAATCACCTGTGACTTATTTAAAATTGAAGAAATAAAGAGATTTAAAAATATTGTATAAATATGTATAGGCCTATATACGGGATATTTCCCTATTACGTCGACATTCGGCTTATAGGTATTAGGTAGGCCTACTTTATAGGCCTAGTCCTTTCATGTTTCGCCATTTTCCTACTGAAACGAATGGGGTGATCAGATCTGTTTACACTTTGCAAACGCCAAAAATGAGGGCTAACGTAAAGTCTTTATAAAGATATTTTACGGAAATAGGTTCAAGAGCAAAAACACTACATATCGATCATTTACCATGGTCATTTCATCTTCGAAATGTCATAATATTGCACCTGTCAGATCTAACACACACGTAAAGCAGAAATCTCCTCCTTGACCTTCGGAATTCTCTGAGATTATTAAACCTGAAATGAGTTCCGAGAGAAGGGATGTGATAGAACTTGGGTTTTGGACATAATATCCGGATATAAATGTGAAAGGGTGTAATGTTTCACTTAAAAATGATATCAGTAAAAGATAATTTTATATGAAGGGTTGCTTACTAGTGCATTCATTTTCTAAAATAAATCACAAAACAAATATGTGTTTCTATAAAAATACGGATAAAACTGGTTCCGTGTTTGGTTCTATACTTTATATTATACTTCATTATCACATGATCACAAGTTGTCAAAATGGGGTCTCATAGCGCAGTGAAGGGAAAGCTGATAGCTGTCATTGGAGATGAGGTGAAGTATTCTAGCTGCATTATTACAGCAAAGTTGTATATTATGGTGAAATTTGGTTGTAAGTTGTGCACACAAATCAATAAAATTACGTCGATTTCGACAGGGCGATTTAGTAGTTGGTTATGCAGCCGGATATAATCAGCCTCAGGTCACATTTTTGTGTTGTCAATATAAGAAGTGGTGGCCTATCATTATGACATTGCCATATGGATACACTTATGTGCCTAAATTTAGTGTCTGCATAGTCAAACACTTGCTTTCTAACAGGCGTTTGGAGTTTAATTTATATAATATAATCTGACTGTAGAATACAGTACTGAGTACATAAATATTTAATGTTACTGTACCCTTTTTGGAAAATAAAATACATGTAACAGTTAACGTTAAATAAAAAAAAAACAATCTTACTGTAACCTTACTGGTAATTATTTTATTAAAATAGGGAAAATGTACTGAAACTTTATTATCAAACCTTTTACACACATGTGGTATTGTCCATTAGCAATATTAAGTACAGTACAATACAAAAAGGATTTTTTTTCTGAAATAGAGTAGAGTCTACAAACTTTTCTATGTAGGTTGAAAATAGGTTTTATCTATAGGCCTATATATTTAGACCATTGAAGCTAGAAGACAGCTTATTTTTAATTTGCTAATGAAGTCCTTTAGCTGTTGGTTTTTTATGTATATTCGGAAAAAATACAATAACATCATCATGCCCTTACTTTCAAAAATTATTATTTATATTAACCTATCACATTTTGTATTCATCATGACATCAGTGATGTGGATACAGTTAAAATCAATTTGTGAAGTAATAAATGAAATATATTCTTACTATTCTGAAACAATTAATGTATATCTACTATGTGTTTATTTACACAGGACACATGTACAGGATTCCTTCTTGGAGGTGTCGGTGAGCTGAACAAGAAGAGAGAGCCAAACTTTCTGGTGGTTGATAAAAGTAAGACTAAACACAATCTGCTATAGTTACGTAGTACTCATGTTCTACCTTGTTCAGGGCTCGAATTTTACTTTATTTGCCACTTGCTAAAAATAGCAAGTGCCATAAATTTTTACTTGCTAAAATATATTTTTTACTTATAATTAATATCCGTATTCAAATTACAGTTATGTTATATATAAAATCCTTTATTTTTGCATGATGATGTGAGGTATATAAGTACATAATAAATATCAACAACTTAACTGTAAGAACTGGGCCCCCATATTTTCCATTACAACAATTTTTCACAATCATTTTTACAGTTGTCCCGGATAAAAACCACTTTCTAAAATAAGCAAGTGCATATTTTTTTCACTTGCTATTCTGGTATATCTACTTGCAAAAAGCAAGTAAAACAGCCTGAAATTCGAGCCCTGTTGTTGTGGTAGCTGCAACACTATGCATACATCTTGAACATGTGTGGGTGAACTCTCCCATAACTGCCTTGAACTTGGTGTATTTTTATTTTCTATTTAATTTAATTTATTTTTATTGAAAATTTTGAACCAAATAAAATGAAGGTTGCGGATATAGGAAAGCAATCTTACTTGGTTACTTTACTTATTAGATGAAAATCTAATGCATGTTACAATGTTGTCTTCAAATCAAATAAGACTTATGCAGGAAAAATAACCTAACTGTTTTAATTAAAAAAATGACAGTTGTAATGTCTTAAAAATAATTGGTATTATTCTGATTTAGAATAATGTTCTTTTTTCATATAGACACAAGCAGACATGACATAGAAGAGTCTTTCCGGGGTTTCCTGAAGCGAGACGATATTGCCATTATTCTGATCAATCAGTCGGTAAGTCAGAATTTAGAGTGGATGACCTTTTGCTGTACTGTAGCCATTTGAGATTATTTCGACAAGAATAATTTTATCAAAGATAAGAAGAAACCAATTAGTATAAATTATCATGACTTCCAATATTAGTGTGACATACCTGAATACCAGTATTTACTTTATTGAATGATCTTTCTGTACAGGTTTTTGAAATTTAAATCAAAGCCTTAGTGAATACAGTGTAACTTCTCAAATCCGATACTTCTCAAAACATACTTCTCAAAACCGATTCCCTCTTAAAACCGAGCACAGATGTGATGTACGGAATTAATTCTTCTTTAATTTATTTATAGTAATTAAAACTTCCCAAAACCGATCCCTCCCAATTCCGAATACCGGACCGATATTGAGATCGGAATAGTAAAATTAAACTAAAAAACACTTCTGAAGACTGGTCCTACCTGAGCTACGCCGATGGCATGAGGTGCGATCTATCGACCGTGAAATAAGTATACACATATGTACACCCGTCTCTATAGACTTAAATAGCGCATGCCATGCCCTGAGGTGTGTACACAGTTGTGATGGCTATACAGGTGATGTAATTAATTAATCATGTCTATTGTTTAGATATTTAACGAATGAAAGAATGGGACTGTAGGCCTACCATGTGGTTTGTTTACTGTTCGACAAAAACTAGAGCTAGTAAAGATACAGTTTCATATTCAATTTTGAGGCCTCACTTAGGTTGTTTTCATTTGTCGTAAAATCGTACATATCCTGAATGAAGAAGCTCAAATTGTTTGAGAAAATGACCACGTCACATTAGACCGGCATCAGCAGTATTATGTGTACCCTTTATGGGCCCGTAAGGTTCAGTAGAGTTTACCACAAAGTATGTAGGTAGTGCAGACGAGCATCCCCAAGAACATTTACGCAATATTTAACATTTATGAGAGGTAACAAAGTCAAGATTGTTGTTTTTTATTCATTCTAAAAAGATAAAAATAATTATATCTTTTGTGATAACGTTCACATTAACAATAATATTGATAGGTTATTAGCTCACCTGGTCCGAAGGACCAAGGTGAGTTTACGCCATACCGTGGCGTCCGGCGTCCATTTGACCATCAACAATCGACTTTTTCTCCATAGCCGCTGGTTGGAATTCAACAAAATTTGACTGGTAGCATTCTTATGGGTTACTGACTGAAAATTGTACACATGATGGGGCTGACACCCCCCTCCCCCCAGGGGGTCTGAGGGGTGAGGTGGGGTGAAAAGGTGTCAATTTGGCTATTTCCATATAAATGACTTCTTCTCTGCAACTGAGTATGGGAGAGCACTCATTACGCAATGGTAGCATCCTTATAGGGTGGGGATTCAAAATTGTTCAAAGGATAGGGCTGACCCCCTTGGGGCCTTAGGCGTGGGGCCAAAAAGGTTAATTAGGTCACTATTTTCATATAAATTACTTCCTCTTCGAAACTATGTATTGGATAGCATATTCGTATGGTATCTATAGCATCATCATATGGTTGGGATTCAAAATTACACAAATTGTGGGGTCAATTTGTCTTTCTGATTTTTTAATCACTAATGACTTAAGTACAGAATTACTCAAAGAAAATAAAAAAAACCAGGTAAGCGATACAGGCCCTATAGGCCACTTGTTACAAGCACTAGGCACATGAATGGTTATAGTCAAGTGTAGAAAACGAGTTCCGGTCAATTAAATCTGGATTGTTGCGATCGATATTCGATTCACTTCTCCAAACGGAACCCTCTCTAAACCGCCCGAAATCCTATGCACCGACCATGATCAGTTTAGGGAAGTTCCACAGTACAATACAAGTCTTTTTGGAGGTATTGCATATATGTATGCCAATAGAATGAACTATACAGGTGTTTCTCTGCTTACTTAAGCACCACATTTTGACAATTGCTATATTTTGCTACAAATGTCAGCTACAGGGAAAATCTTGTTCTGAAATTTTAAGGTGGTAGAGTTAAAGTACTGCTTGACGTTAATGTCAAGTACCTACATGGTCACCATTGTGGGGCTGTGGTGGCTAAGTGCTAAACCAAGGTGTTCCAAAATATTACCACAAGTCCTCCACCTAGCTAGCTACTGGTTAAAGTCTGAATCCCACATATGGCATTTGGCAGGTGCTGATTGTTGATCTTGGTTTTATTTCGATCCTCCCAAAATTTCCTTCATTACTTAAAATGACTTGGCTATGAATAAGATGATAAACAAAATAAATTCATAAAATGATTATGGTCACAATTTTTCAAAAGAACATGATTGTCTGATAATTAAGTCAGTGTCCATTCTCCAATGCCTCTGTGTTATCGTGTCCAGTTAATCAACCTGTTAGCTTAAACTATTTCTCTTAATAACGTAAACAGATATTGTGGCAAGTATGTACCCAATTAAGATGAGGAGATTCTTATATTCTATATGTAGCTAAAACTGAAACATTGGGTTTTTCAGATAGCGGAGGAAATTCGTTTTGTGATAGATACTCACAATGAACCAATGCCAGCGGTACTAGAAATCCCCAGTAAAGACGCTCCCTATGATGCCAGTAAAGACTCAATTCTTCGCAGAGCAAAGGTATGGACTTCATATTGTAATATACATGATATGTTACACACAAAAGTATAGGAAGGCTTGTAGTTTTAATGTCTCTGATTTTTAAATCCTGAAAACATGTAGTGTTAAATTTGGCTTTCTACATTTGATTTCATCTTTTTCACTCATTATAAATCAACATGTTTTTATCCCCCGCCCAACGAAGTTGGCGGGGGATATACAAATGGGTTCTGTCCGTCCGTCCGTCCGTACGAAGGGTTTCCTGAGCATAACTCTAAAACCAGTAGAGATATTTCCATGAAACTTCATACACACATTGGTCTTATGGTCTAGTAGTGCCTTTTGCTATTTTTTAGGTTTTCACTTTTTGTACTTTTTTCCGTAACCATGGAAACATTGCTGAAAATATCATATTTTTGTACCAGGTTCGTTTCCGGAGCATAACTCTAAAACCAGAAGAGATATTTCCACGAAACTTCATAGACACATTGGTCTTATGGTCTTGTAGTGCCTTTTGCTATTTTAAGGTTTTCACTTTTTGTACTTTTTTCTGTAACCATGGAAACATTGCTGAAAATGGCAGATTTTTGTGTAAGAATCGTTTCCGGAGCACAACTCTAAAACCAGCAGAGATTTTTCCATGAAACTTCATAGACACATTGTTCTTATGGTCTAGTAGTGCCTTTTGCTATTTTTAGGTCTTCACTTTTCGTGCTTTTTTCTGTAACCATAGAAACATTGCTGAAAATATCATATTTTTGTAGCAGGTTCATTTCCGGAGCATAACTCTAAAACCAGCAGAGATATTTCCACGAAACTTCATAGACACACTCTTTTTATGGTCTAGTAGTACTGTTTGCTATTTTTAGGTTTTCATTTTTTGCACTTTTTCTGTTACCATGGAAACATTGCTGAAAATATCATGGTAAATGGTAAATGTTACTTTGCAAAACTCCACCCATCTTTGTGTATATAGTCTAATATAAATGTCAAGGCTGTATACCTGATTCAACAATTGCAGCCCCGCTCTACTTGAATTATACTCCATCTTTCTTTAGCTCAACTTCCTTTTTCCTGTTTTTTTCCATACACATTAGTCTCCACAATCAAACTTACTTCAGCTTTGATATCTCCTTTGGCGGGGGATCTGAATGACTATGTCCTTGTTCACTCTGTACTGGAAAGCACTCTACTGGGAATACTAGATCATTCATTTATCTTTAACTATTGAGCAAAACCTGTTTTTGCCCCCTTAGATGTTTAGTAGTGGTTCAGGGGGAGATAATTATAGTTCTTTATTCTGTTGATACATTATTCTTAGTCTATGTTATATCCTTTCTATTGCAGGGAATGTTCTCAGCTGAAGATATGCGATGAAGTTCCACATCATTTAGACAAACACATTATCATGGAATCATACCTATTGCCATTTTATATTATTTGGAATTGTATATGGGAGAGTTGCAGAATTCTAGAGCTGGGCTCTTAAGCTTCATTTTTGTTAAAATATTGATTTTTCAGAAATTACCAAACCAGATATGATTATGGGGGAATTGATATTGTTAATTTCTAAATCATGACTCCAATTTAGATAGTGTATTAACAGATTTACCATGTCTGATGTGCAAGAGGTTGTTGGACTGCAGATATAACAGATGTTATTAAATCATTTTTTTCCGATATTCATTTAAGTTTTCCTCAATAAAACCTTTTTTAAGAAACTACTGTGGTTAGCAGGACCTTGGGGAAAGTCAAAAGTCATGAAATGATCAGCCGTTTGTAACAAGATATCGAAGGCTGTTTCAAGTAGAATGAATGTTGTATCTAGTCTCTAGCAATTTTATAATTGGGTCATTGTTAATTTTAGAATGTACTGTATTGGGGTCAGAAATGTATACTTAGTTAATGAAATCCAATGTTATATGAGAATATTGAAATTAATGTTAATGAAACAGATTTTTGTTACACAAATCTTCCATTAAACTATCAACATTCAGGTAAAACCTAAATTAACATTATACATTCCACACCCTCATGTGCTTTCCTTGTGATGCAACTTTGATTAAGGTTTTGTTTTCAAACTTTGAAATTATTATTCAAAGAAAGTGTGATAACATATCAATACACTTCTTTTCATAATTTTTGAGTTATAGCCAAGCATTAGATTCAAAATTTTGATAATGTTTTCACATGTTTATAGATAATTTTAATGGGGCAAGTCCGCTGTTTAGAGGGAAACTATTCCTGAATATTGCACTTTTATCATCAACTGTTGACTATTTGTCTTGTTTCTGTTACCTGGTAATATTTTCAGAATAGAAACTTATACTGTGTTGTTTAAGTCCAGTTTTCTAATCTTACATATACATGTATGTACAGTGTACTTACTCCACATACAATAAGATTGAGGGAACAATCAAGTGTTTGTTGTCTTAGTCAATTCTTTTGTATCTCGTTATATGTGGAGTTTACTGTATTTATATTTCAAACACTTGAGTGTTGTTTTTAGTGTACAAGTGATACTTGTGGTAAAAGATAAGTGCTATCCTACATCCATATTCTAGTCAAATATTTCAGTCTAAAAATTACTAACTCAGCATCTAGGTTAAGTTTCTTTATGTAATCATCTTTGTTGTGTTTGGGCAATGGATCAAATTTGTATCATCTTGTGTAAAGTAAGATTCAATAAATCAGAAATATCGCTCTGTATCCAAAGGAAATATTGAGACAGTAAATTGCATGTACATGTGCTAAAGACCATTGGTGCATTTATGCAAATCTTATTGATTACAAAGATGTACTATATGTGTGAAAGAGTAATATGTTTTCAGTGCATTTAAGAGAATGAATATTAGTAATAGTAATGGTTTAGTTGGTAAAATGGTGAACAAATGAATTGTTGGTGTTTAAAATCGGTAGACTTATAGTAATAATAAATATTATCCAAGATCATAAAATGAGTTGATTTTCTCCACTTACAGCTGCATATATAACACAAGAGACCTTTACTGAGAAATGGCAGAAACAACCTTCAGTTGTCACATTGGTGCCTGGTTGGCCTAATTATTTGCCAGGGTCATTCAAGGATATGTCATGTTTGTAGTTAAAGAAAAGCCCAGAGTATCCAGAGAAAAGCGAGCAACCAACATTCAGTAATTAGCAACTGACTTATTGCTCCCAAATTGCCAAGACAAAATGTATGCACCACTATGCATATGGAATTTGAGACAGATCCCTTAAAGGGACAATTCAGTCTAAGATACATTAAAATTTGCATATATATTGGAAACCAACCAGTTCTAGTAGAAATTCAATTAGCTGGTTTTACTGTGATATGCCAGGAAAGCCCACTGATGTGAAATGTATGCGAAATGTTCAAACTCACTTACTGTCCGCCATTACACATAGTTATCGGATGTCTTGTAAGCCGAACCCTGGCCTTTGCCTGTGTACGTAGTAAAGAATTTTTTGTCTAGAACTACTCAAATCGCTCTTACAGCAGTGCGTTTACCTCATTAGATGCGTGCTCTTGTCTAAAAATATTTTCATCAACTCCTCACTGGTTCTTTATTGCATTTGTTTATGGTGCGTGACTGGCTTGGGTATGGGTACAACGTACATGTTGTACCTGCTTAATCGTATTGAACAACGATTTGGAATTACAACAGTACCAATCAAAATACTTAACAATGTCGTGAAATTTGTCAATATTTCTTGTTATATATTTCATAAGGAATGTAGAACAATGCATTTATGCCATGATTTTCTTCGTGGTTATGTAACAGAATTAGCCTCATTGAATTGTCCCTTTAAGTACTATCTGAGAGATTACAATCATCAATTTTCAAATACAAGGTGGCTGCCTATCGGCCATTTTCCTATCCAATCAGTTCCAAAATTCAATATGTTTAACTAGGGTCTGAGGAATGTTAAGATATCAAACAGCAGATTTACCAGGTAACTGACTGAGTAGGCTTCTGACTGTTGCCACTGGCCATGGGTAGCTGCATGTTACTGGACATGTTTTTTTGTGTAATAGACATGACAGGTTTCTTTTTCCCCATGAATCATACGCTTTATTCTTTCATTTAAAGCAATCACATTGCTACATGGGATGAAAAAACCTCCAAAGTTCTAATTTCCAAAGCTTTGTAGCTTCACAATAATGTTTCTGAAGTACAACAACACATATTTGAACCGTCAACATTTATTGCGAGATTGTGATGCTAACAAAGAATGTAACAAAATCATGAACGAAAGCTATAGGTATTTCTTAGGTAACAAGCGTATACATATACATGATTAACCATGGCAACAAACATAATTCCATTGGAACAATTTTCCAAATATAAGTCTTCTAGTCAACCATGTGTAAAACAAGTGAACGGCAATGGAGAAGGATATATCACTTAATAAATAGAATTAAGAAATAAGCAAATTCAACTAGAATTTGAATTCGAGTAAATGTCTTTTCATAGAATTTTGCATGTAATTTTGTTTTCTACAAGAAATTGTGTAACAAATATCTGAACGTCTAGTTACAAACTACAAGCTTTGTAACAAATGTAAATTATTAACAAGTTCTTAAATTTTATATCAGTACTGTAAACAAATATTTATAATAAATTCTAAGAAATAATGTCATAAATACTGACATCCTCAATATCCTGGGTTTACGAGTATAGAGATTGTAAGTTATCGTAACCCCTGGATATTGAGAAGGAAACACTGATCCCTTTGTCCTGTGTAAACAGTTGTTAATTGTTGAGGTATTTTGATATATTTCAGATCTTCATACATATTACATATTCTGACTATTCCTTAAGAATATATTGGCGACTTCAGAACTCCAAAATAAATTTATCACATTACATTCCTACTATGTAACTCGTTATAATTCAAAATATCAGCTGTTAGCACTCCTTTAGGTTAAGTAGATAGTAGTAGATAGAAATAGCCCCATATAGGATAAAAAATTCTTAAACATAATTCAAACAATAAATTGAAATGTATGTACCCGATAATTGTTTCAGAAACTGTGAATAAAATCCAACAAAGTTTCAGCATTCATCAGAGAAGCAACTTTCATCAAATCAAACAGATATATCTGTCATCAAACAGTTTTTATAAAATCCCATAAAAATACCATGAGTCATCACAAGAAAGGGTCAAGATATAAAACTTGGTGTTATACATACATTACATACTTCAAAATCACAACTGGAGTGTCAACATCATCTTGAAAGTCTAAAAAATCACCAGGCTTATTTTGTATGATCTCTTTGAAACAGCTCAAAAAGGAAAAATGTTCTATCACTGTTAGTTAGCAGTTGTCCACCAGATTGCAATTGTTGTAAACAATCTAAACTCATTCACCCCCTAAAGACACATTTACACTCTTATGATTCAAAGACTAGATGAGTTCATTATGAAGTTTTAGGGATCAATGAGTTATTATCAGATTATCTCCCTCTAGTTTGAAACGGTGGCTCAGACTTACAGTAGAAGCAAAATTATGAAGTTTAACTCCACTGGCTGATGATTAATTTTCATATTCATTAACATAACATGAGTACCAGAAGAGCAAGCAATTTATTTGAATCAATTGTACATGCTATGTACCATGCCTGGATTCCTCAATCTATATTCCGTAAATTCTGTAAATTCAGCTCTATAAACTAAACACTAATCAACTGATCATACAGATGTAGTCTAGTTTTACAGTTTAATTAATTTACATTCAATATTGTAATATACATCTAGGATATAGCCAGAACCAGTCTGTTTTGGGTGGAGTTATTCTGAAAGACCCTGGAGCGAAACGATTGAGCAAGACGACTGATAAAATCGAACTTAAGAGGAATTAATTTTTTTTTTTTTAAATAAACAATAACGAATGACAAACAGCATGACATGGTGTACACTGCCAGTATAGTGGTGTCAGTATACAGTGAAGGGTAACAATGTGACATCACAGCTACCATGGAAACAATAAAACATACAGTTGCCATGGAAACCATCCTTCATTTAAAACAATTTTTCCTTATTTTGTGAAGATACTAAAGAATTGAAGATTGCACAAAATGTTTTAAAATCTACAAATTACATGTAATTTAATAAGAGGGAAGCAAGTTAAAATGTAAATATAAAACAGATGAGGGAGACTAAAAGAAGAGCATTTTTATGTTTTTCTAACAATAAAATATGTGCAATACTGCATAGTATTTTGGTTCTACAGTCAAGTTAACAATAAGTGGTTTTATTACATATTTACTAAGGTTATTTTCATTTAATATGCTGATAATTTTCCTCGGGTTAAATTACAGTCATATCAGTGAAGTTACATTTAAACATAATTTTCATTGGTAAAAAATTATAACCTACTGAAATTCATATTTCAATGAAACTTATTATCATGATATTCTTTTTCACTGCATCAATGAAACATAAATATCATAATATACTCCTTAACAAATTGATATTGTTATCTGGGCAATCAAAACTCAAAAAATTTTATCATAATTTAACAATTTGCTAAAATAAAACATAAAAACGAGGTAAACGTTCACTAAAACACCTTGGTTACAGCATCAAGTTACTGGCTACAATAAGACACAATACTAAATCCCAGATAGACATTAATACCAAAGTCTGTGTTTCTGATTTAATCCAAGGGAAGTAACTCCTGATAAATCAGAATATTTCTACTGGATACAGTAAGATAGATGTGGGTTGATAATTACTGTCAAGTCTTTATGATCACAGAATCCTGTTACTATAAACCAACTTATTATTGTGCATGATTTAACTTCTCATATTTCACATGCAAATATAGAAATCTTGAAATTAAATTGCTGTGAAAAAGTGCTAGGTATAAATGGGTCCTACATTCAGTAGTGCCTTCATTATAACTCAAATTACGATATTAAATTGTCACGAAAAAGTAGCCAGGCATGAAAATGCGTTAACAAATCGCAGCGAAAATAAGCTGGTTTACAATACAATAAGAGAAAGTATAGGTACAAACATATACTGTCTGATGATAATGTAGACAAATTTCAGTGGTTACAGAATATTGTAACTGTGGGTTGATATTGTAGACAAGTCTCAGTGGTTACAGAATATTGTAGACAAGTCTCAGTGGTTACAGAATATTGTAACTGTGGATTGATATTATAGACAAGTTTCAGTGGTTACAGAATATTGTAACTGTGGCTTGATATTGTAGACAACTTTCAGTGGTTACAGAATATTGTAACTGTGGTTTGATAATGTAGACAAGTCTCAGTGGTTACAGAACATTGTAACTGTGGGTTGATAATGTAGACAAGTCTCAGTGGTTACAGAATAATGTAACTGTGGGTTGATAATGTAGACAAGTCTCAGTGGTTACAGAACATTGTAACTGTGGGTTGATAATGTAGACAAGTCTCAGTGGTTACAGAATAATGTAACTGTGGGTTGATAATGTAGACAAGTCTCAGTGGTTACAGAACATTGTAACTGTGGGTTGATAATGTAGAATGTAGACAAGTCTCAGTGGTTACAGAATAATGTAACTGTGGGTTGATAATGTAGACAAGTCTCAGTGGTTACAGAATAATGTAACTGTGGTTTGATAATGTAGACAAGTCTCAGTGGTTACAGAATATTGTAACTGTGGGTTGATATTGTAGAAAAGTCTCAGTGGTTACAGAATATTGTAGACAAGTCTCAGTGGTTTCAGAATATTGTAACTGTGGGTTCATAATGTAATATTGTTTCTAACACTGTGAGAAACATATATATGGTTTATAGTTACTACAAAAACAGGGAGGATTCTATTACTGGCTACAATAACGCATACAGATTACAATAACTTGGTTGACACTAAGTGTTTTGGTTATTGGCAAGGCAGTTAATTTTGCAACATTTTGGTTATTTTTTGATCATCTCCGCAAAAAAACCAATTTATAGTTAAAACAAATGACAATGTCTGTTTCATCGCTACAAGAGGGGAAGGCCTATACCAAGGTTTCAAAAACAAAAATATGGCTTAATCTTAAAACAGTCAATGATTAGAAATTGGTAAATTGTCCATTTTTCATTGGGATAAATGTAGTGTTTTCGCACAATTTGCCTGCACACATAGACTGTGAGTGTACATTTATATGTAATTGTGTATAAAACAACACATTTGTATATTTAATGAAAAGTATCCTGAATTATACCCATGCAGGCAGATCAATGTCAGGCATGTAAACATTTGCATGATATCAAAAAGAAGATAATAACATCACACCGTAAAGTACCGGTACTTGGATTTTAACATCAGAATAGTCAAGCTATAGACTACTGAATATTAGAATAAATCTGATTGGTTGGACTGCACACCACAGGGGATTGACTCTACTCCCACACCAATGATCCTTATGTATGTGTTGGGAATCGGTATCAAGCCCCTGTGCTGTATGTAAATGGTAGTTGATGAGGTGGCACACGGTGATCTAGGTAAACATTGTACACAACCAGGTATTTAGGAATAAACAAAGACAGGTACTGTTCTGAAGCTGACCTTGTAATAGATTGATATAGTACACACCATTTATACATATAATGTACATGAATCGTGTTTGGTCCATTGTGACAAGAGTGACTCCATCTTGTATATGAATCTGACAGTTGTATCTGGCATACAGGCTGGTTTAGATGGGGGTACAAAAATACAAAACACAAGCAACAGGTAATTTTCATCTGCAGTAAATCTGAATTCTAGCGAAATGGTGCATCTACTGAGGGGTACATCTAGTGGAGGCAAAAATCATTTAAACTCATTACCAAAACATTTACTAGTAACCGTGGTACTATCATGAATTAACAATTTAGACCATTTGACATACAACCTTGCTTGCCTTAGAACAGTATACAGGAACTAAAGCATTTAAAACTTATTAGAATGCTCTCTCAAAGGTCAAGTTATTAACTTTACTATCAGTCTCAAGTTATTAACTTTACTATCAGTCATGCTAAAAGTGCAGAAAGAAATATGCTACACGGAACCAACAGACTGCTACAAATAGATTTTTTAACCAACAGACTGCTACAACTTATATAAAGAAAGAATTTGGTAACAATATCCGTGGCAAACTAGGCACATTATATTCTATGTAATTATTCTGTTTTAATTCTGACATGCTATTAATAATTTCATGTTGTGATTAACAATATCAATTTTCAAAGAAATTCATAATTTTTCATGATCATGTGTTTCATAATCCAACCTTGTCATTAAAATATTTTTTTAACAGAGTGTAGTTTAAAACTTTAAAATTTAAATATTCAATCACAAAACTTTTAACTAATGATTTCTTGAAATATTCGGAATATTGATAAATAAATACAAGAGTAAATGGAAAGTTCTTAATAACAAAACTCTTCCCCTTCCATCCTTTAATATTTTCATGGAAAATTCTTGGTTAACTTGTGCCCGATAGTGAAAGTTTCCCATCCACGATTTATATTGTACAACAACAATTCAGTGGGACAGAGCCAGTGGGCTGTAGGTGATAAATGCTAACATGGAAATAGAAGCTTAAACGGCTGCCAGTTCAGAGTACACAAGACAATATGATATAAATAATAACATTTCTATAGTGATAAACAGGTGTCATTTTTTCCGGATAGGTTTTGTACTTTCTGCTTTGACTACTTTTGGTATGATTGTTATTGTCTTTTGTCCTGCTATGGCAGTTCCTGTGCTAAACGACGTTTTTATCACTGTAGGGGACGAAGCTGTCACCCAGGTGGCAGTCGAAGGTCCTGTTGTAGCAGATGATGCATCTGTTTCTAGGATAGCGCCCGCCTCACCAGCACCAGGCACAGCAGTCTCTAACATGGAGACTGGAACATAAAACAAAGAAAGATACAGGATTGTTTAATGTCCTATCAAAACACTGTAGTAAATTAAAGTTGCCTTCCTCTGTGTGCATGTGTGTTTCATATGCATGTGATAGGTATGTGTTTAGGATGCTCAGTATCTTCCATGTTTTACTTTTAGTGAAAACACTCTTTATAAAGTAGGGTCTCAGCGGAGAGTCAATCTGGAAATGTAACATAGAGAGACTAGATTAATTGCCACAGTCTGAATGAAGAAAACTATTTTTTACAAATGTACTATAACATGATAATTTTTGAGAGAATTTTGTAATGTTTAAGAATAATCGAAACAGGCATGTAGCTGCCAAGACAATACATGGTGTCTTCCTCAATAATACTTTACCGTATTCAACCTAGTAAGTGTCCATGTCCCAATATTTACATTACCACATCACAGTACCTATATGTTGCTATTAGCCCAATGTATGATATTTTCCAGTATTAACATGCAACTTAACTTCCGGTGTGTTTCCAACTGACAACTGACTTTATAACAACCGGCGTGTTTCCAACTGACAACTGACTTTATAACAATCGGCGTGTTTCCAACTGACAACTGACTTTATAACAACCGGCGTTCCAACACCGGTGTTCCAACTGACAACTGACTTTATAACAACCGGCGTGTTTCCAACTGACAACTGACTTTATAACAATCAACCGGCGTGTTTCCAACTGACAACTGACTTTATAACAACCGGCGTGTTTCCAACTGACAACTGACTTTATAACAACCGGCGTGTTTCCAACTGACAACTGACTTTATAACAACCGGCGTGTTTCCAACTGACAACTGACTTTATAACAATAACAATAGATGAAATAGTCCCCTCTATAAAACGGGATATATAACGATAAGTACAACATTTCAAATATTTTCGTGAGAATTTATAAAACCCAGTCATTTCTTGACCTTTTGAACTCTGATTGTGGTATTAGTATGCCAGAGCCTAACTGACAATGTTAATACTGGAAAATATCATACATTGGGCTTAGTAGCAACATATAGGTACTATGCAGTGGTAATGTAAATATTTATGCATTGGTTGTCATTTTTTTGACATGAATTGGTGTGTAACATACATAAGGTGTTCTAGCATTGTTGTGTGGAGTGAGATCAAAACCTCAAAAGGAATGACACAATTGAGGTGTTAACGCCAAACTGTCCCAAAATGGGAAAATATACAGGTTATAGAAATACCTGATCACAAAGATTGTTATCTTATTTTACTACATACATGCTTGGTATGGGAACTGGCCCTGTGACTTTTGCTGTAGAGTGACAGAACAGTCCTTGTGAGCTAGCAGTAATGTCTTCAGCTGGGCCACTTCACTCTTCAGTCCATTTATCTCTGACTGAAACAGCATCATATTTCATCAGGATAATGATGTTAATTTTAACAATCTTATCAAGTCAGATAAATGTTCTTTGATCAATTGTTGGGGTGTTTAATTGGAGCATGTATCATATAATTTTTTTTATTCCAGTGTTCTGGTACCTGGACCATGGCCCAGTTTCATGAACATTCCTTAACTTTAAGGGATTCCTTAACTTAAGTTTTCCCATAGAAAAGCATTACCAAAGTTAAGGAAACATTTTTAAGTTAAGGAACCTTCTTTAAATTCTGTAATGCTTTCCTATGGAGAATTTTATGTTGGGATTCCTTAAATTTAAGGAATTTTCATGAAACTGGGCCCATATACAGTTCAACATGTCTATAAAGACTACCTAAGGGATCTTTATGGTCAAGAAGTCTTTATACACACAGATCAAATTGTTTTGAAATTAACAATTTGGGGCCATGAGAAAGCGGTCATTTTAAGCAGGTTGTCTTTATACTAGTATAGGCAGATTTGACTGTATTTCATGTATATGCTTATACCAGGTGGTCTTTATTTACTTTATTATAGAAGATATAATATACATATGCAATACGGTGACGGTGTTAGACAAAATGAACAATACAATTAAAATCTTCCTTTAACAATTCCATATTGTAGTGAGACAGATAGCATTCTATTGTAATCTAAGGGTCATACTTACAAAGCATAACAACAAATTAATGTATTACATTTCATCTAAACAAGATCACCTCTACTGACCAATATTTTACATGAATTTATCTACAAGTTTGTCAAGATATGGTTTCTTTTTGTTACAGTTCTATCACAGGATTTCAATCTCAAATACAGGTAATTTCTCTATACAACTTGGCAAATATGTAGAATAACCAGATTTAATTCAAATGACCCAGCAAATCAGAGGAATTTTTTGCCTTATTACCATAAGTCGATTGTTGACCATTTGAAGCTCATCCCCCTTTTTCTCCAGGTTTGTGATCCAGTGCTTCCTTTTCTGCCGACAACGTGCAGCAGCAGCCCTATCAACAGAGAATACATTAGCTCATATTTAATGAAAACAAGAAATGGCTGTACAACATAAACGGCCCACTTCTATAAAGAAAAGAATATGGGGCAGTCAGTGACACGGCAGGATGGACACGGATAACCTTATATGCTCCCCGCATGCTACCCTCTCATCAATTTCATCGCGGAGACAGAAAAAAATGCATTTTTTACTTTAATGTGTAATCAAAAACTCATTACTAATTTTTTTCCCCCCAAATTCATAATGATATCATCATAGCTTTAAAGTCATTTCAAATCACATGACAAGAATCAAATATCAAAAGAAATATTATACAGGACCCAGTTTTATACACTTACCTATTTCTCTCTAAAAACTTTACTCTTCTATCATCCGAATTGCCTTCATCTTTTTTAATTCGTTTTCTGTAAAAGAAAAGAGCAAAAAAAATCTCTTTTGTTCACATACGAAAATGATAAAAAAATTGTCATATTCAAGATGTGGTAGAATGATACTTTGTCTTTCCTCATATGTATTTTGATATGTTTTACTGGAAAGATTTTCTATAACATAATGTTTTGGTCCAAACATTTTTAATATGGTGCATTAATAACACGACAACAAGTATCGATCATAGATCTGTGAACTTTTCTAATGGAAATCTAGCTTTCCTCCAGCTCCTAAACCTTGCATGTTTTTACATTACCTTTATAACAGGTGTTTATGGTACATAAAGCAAAAACATACACACAAGTATTACACTCTAAACAGCACTTACAGTAGCGGCATGTCTGTGTCTGGGGAGGACACGTCAGAGGCTATACTGACACCCGTCTCCGACATTGGCGACATACTTGGTCCTGGGGCGTAATTCGTCGTACTGGAAATTACAGTGATTTGATTGGCTGGGTTTAGGTCAGGTGACATTTGTATCACTCTGGTGGCTGGGGATGATGCTTTCTGTGAACCTGGTGATGGTACTGTTTGTTGCTGAAGGGCTGCTTTGAGTCTCTGTCAAAATTTTAATTAACATGTAAAAATTTACTTGCACTCTTTTGTCAAGTAAAACACAAGCAATACAAACATCACATGCTGGTTTGTTTTAATCAATACCATAGCCTGATCATTATGATTTTTTTTAAAGAAACTTTTGTTTTTTGGGTTGTTTTTTTTTGGTGATTTCTACATAGCGAATTTTGATAATATAGTATAATAATAGTTCCATCACTAATCATGAATACCTCAACCCATAAAATATTTTCCAAGCTCAAAACCCTGAAAGATAGCAGCAATGAAAACTTCATGTTATACATGGGACAAAGAAGTAATTCAAACCGTTTGGATAAAAAAAATTGTCAAATTTTCAAGGCGATCTGCCCCTTTATCAAGACACACAAAACGAACACGATTACACAATATGACACGAACAGTAAAACAGGACAATGAAAGAAGATAAATATTAACCCTTCGGCAAGTGACATCTGAAGGCCGGATCTACGAAAAAGTAGCCATGCTGTTATGTTATACAGTAAGACTGAACTAAATCTGCGTTATGAACACCATCACAAATCTCACCTGTTTTGTCAGAGAGGATTGGGCTAGTCCAGACCCAGATGGCTGCTGCTTACTTGGTGAGTGTGACAGCACGGACTGAGGGGCGGGGCTGACGGAGGGGGAGGGTTGACTGACGGGTGTGACTGCAGCAGGAGTGGGGATTTTCTGTATCATGCTCGGAGAACCCTGCACAATCTGTACTCCTGCATTAGTAATATTCTGAACACCAGCATTTGTGATGTTCTGAACATTGGCATTAGGAATATTCTGTAAGCCCGGATTGGTGATTGTTTGCACTACTGGTTGTATGCCCTGGTTGACTATAGGCTGCTGTACCCCTTGGTTTGTTGTGTTTTGTATAGTCTGTATCCCAGGGTTGGTGATGGTGGCCGGAATTTGGACGGGGACCGTCTGCCCCGAGGGAAGCTGGAGGAACACCTGCATACATGTGGCAAACTGTGGAGGTTGTATGACAGGAGTGGCCACACCAATGGTTGTCTTGGGCCTGAAAACAGAATATCAAATACACAATAATCTAATATAGTAACCTTATATACCTATTTTGTTTTTTTGATACATGATACTTTTTTCAACACTATGGTGTGTAGTATGACAGCACTATTAATCGCTGAGTTTGAGGCAGGTATGAATTTCCTAATTAAAGGTGATGAAATTCTGAACACGCCTCACAGCTACTGTACTGAAACAAAAATGTTTGCCTTCGTTTAATGAAATCCTCATCATTAACTTAAACCAACAAAAGCTTAGATCAGGAACAGCAGAGATCAAATTCTTGTCATACATACGGTGACACAGTTGTTGACTGTGCAGCTGTCACTAACAAATTAGATGTAACTGTCGGTCCAGCAACAGTGACACCGGTCGCTATGGAGACATTAGGTGCCTCATCAGTCTTGGATTGGTCGTCAACAGATACCACAATGACATCACTGTCATCATCTGTCGTAGATGTTGGTTCTATTGTCTTCAGCTTGGTTAGATTCAGAGCTATGTTGTTGTCAAGGAGATCATCAGGGTCTACTTTCTCTCGTTTGATTCCATGAATGACTTTTGGTGTTTGATGAGGAATAGGAGTGTTGAGTTCATTCGAGCTCGGCCCTGGAAATGGGCTTCCACTCTGTAAGAAGATTGCACCAGTTTTTTCTCAATTAAATGATTATTTTTTCACCAATAAATTCCAATCTTGTCTCCATATCAATTCATCATGGAAACATTAACTTTCAAACTTTAAAGAAATTATCCTAGGTGTCAAGAAGTTCTTATATTTATTTGGTGACATTTTTAAATCACTGGACCTGCGGTATCTAAATTTACCTGTATCACAGCACCATCAGTATCTAATGCCTTCTTAAATGCTTCTTCAAAAGGATTTTTCAGCTCCTGAAACAGCCCAATCTCCTCACAATTCCGAAGAAACTTAGTTGGTGTCGGAGTTTGATCTGCAATATAAGATGTAAATAACTACTACACATACAGTTAAACCCTGCTTACTAGAACTACTGGTATAACTTATAATATTACGATAAAGCCAAAGCATTTTTATGGTCCTGATCCAAGTTTTACACTAGCTGTGGATGTTCACTTCTTTTGAATGTATGAGTAACTCTTTTTACTATGGTTTCATCGACTTTTGCATATACCGGTAATAAGGTTTGACTTCATGTTTCTATAAATCTTCCCTATGCAACAGGAGTTGACAATCAGATAAACACAGGGAGATTGGCCCTTAGCTAAAATAAATAAATAAAATTATGCTCTGGACAGAGAAATACACACTTCTGGTGAGGTTAAGATATTTATTTCTCCCATGCATATGCTTCACAGGGATATCCCATGGTTGCTAGGGAAAAGATAACTCTATTACTAAGGTAGGAAAAAGTCATTAATTTTGACGCATTGAAGCATCTATGCGATGTTGACGCTAAGACAATATTAAAGTATTGAAGAAAAATAATCAAACATGGGTCGGTCCACTTCCAAAGGAAAATTCTATTAATCTTATCCAGGGCAAGACAGTCTGCATACACAGAACTGTTATATAATGTTATGATGTCACAACAATATTGCTTTGACGTCATGCCAATAGCATTCCAATGCATTATGTACATGTAAATCAGAAAGTGAGCAGGTTAAGGGAGTTACCACTAGAGATTGAAGTTACCTAGGAGTCTGAGTACCACTAGAGATTGAAGTCCTTACCTAGGAAGAGTCCTGAGTTACCACTAGAGATTGAAGTCCTTACCTAGGAAGAGTCCTGAGTTACCACTAGAGATTGAAGTCCTGATACCTAGGAAGAAGAGTCCTGAGTTACCACTAGAGATTGAAGTCCTTACCTAGGAAGAGTCCTGAGTTACCACTAGAGATTGAAGTCCTTACCTAGGAAGAGTCCTGAGTTACCACTAGAGATTGAAGTCCTTACCTAGGAAGAGTCCTGAGTTACCACTAGAGATTGAAGTCCTTACCTAGGAAGAGTCCTGAGTTACCACTAGAGATTGAAGTCCTTACCTAGGAAGAGTCCTGAGTTACCACTAGAGTTGAGTCCTACTGGAAGTCCTTACCTAGGAAGAGTCCTGAGTTACCACTAGAGATTGAAGTCCTTACCTAGGAAGAGTCCTGAGTTACCACTAGAGATTGAAGTCCTTACCTAGGAAGAGTCCTGAGTTACCACTAGAGATTGAAGTCCTTACCTAGGAAGAGTCCTGAGTTACCACTAGAGATTGAAGTCCTTACCTAGGAAGAGTCCAGACCATGAGTTACCACTAGAGATTGAAGTCCTTACCTAGGAAGAGTCCTGAGTTACCACTAGAGATTGAAGTCCTTACCTAGGAAGAGTCCTGAGTTACCACTAGAGATTGAAGTCCTTACCTAGGAAGAGTCCTGAGTTACCACTAGAGATTGAAGTCCTTACCTAGGAAGAGTCCTGAGTTACCACTAGAGATTGAAGTCCTTACCTAGGAAGAGTCCTGAGTTTCCACTAGAGATTGAAGTCCTTACCTAGGAAGAGTCCTGAGTTACCACTAGAGATTGAAGTCCTTACCTAGGAAGAGTCCTGAGTTACCACTAGAGATTGAAGTCCTTACCTAGGAAGAGTCCTGAGTTTCCACTAGAGATTGAAGTCCTGACTTACCACTAGAGATTGAAGTCCTTACCTAGGAAGAGTCCTGAGTTACCACTTGAGATTGAAGTCCTTACCTAGGAAGAGTCCTGAGTTACCACTAGAGATTGAAGTCCTTACCTAGGAAGGTCCTGACCACTAGGAGATTGAAGTCCTTACCTAGGAAGAGTCCTGAGTTACCACTAGAGATTGAAGTCCTTACCTAGGAAGAGTCCTGAGTTACCACTAGAGATTGAAGTCCTTACCTAGGAAGAGTCCTGAGTTACCACTAGAGATTGAAGTCCTTACCTAGGAAGAGTCCTGAGTTACCACTAGAGATTGAAGTCCTTACCTAGGAAGAGTCCTGAGTTACCACTAGAGATTGAAGTCCTTACCTAGGAAGAGTCCTGAGTTACCACTAGAGATTGAAGTCCTTACCTAGGAAGAGTCCTGAGTTACCACTAGAGATTGAAGTCCTTACCTAGGAAGAGTCCTGAGTTACCACTAGAGATTGAAGTCCTTACCTAGGAAGAGTCCTGAGTTACCACTAGAGATTGAAGTCCTTACCTAGGAAGAGTCCTGAGTTACCACTAGAGATTGAAGTCCTTACCTAGGAAGAGTCCTGAGTTACCACTAGAGATTGAAGTCCTTACCTAGGAAGAGTCCTGAGTTACCACTAGAGATTGAAGTCCTTACCTAGGAAGAGTCCTGAGTTACCACTAGAGATTGAAGTCCTTACCTAGGAAGAGTCCTGAGTTACCACTAGAGATTGAAGTCCTTACCTAGGAAGAGTCCTGAGTTACCACTAGAGATTGAAGTCCTTACCTAGGAAGAGTCCTGAGTTACCACTAGAGATTGAAGTCCTTACCTAGGAAGAGTCCTGAGTTACCACTAGAGATTGAAGTCCTTACCTAGGAAGAGTCCTGAGTTACCACTAGAGATTGAAGTCCTTACCTAGGAAGAGTCCTGAGTTACCACTAGAGATTGAAGTCCTTACCTAGGAAGAGTCCTGAGTTACCACTAGAGATTGAAGTCCTTACCTAGGAAGAGTCCTGAGTTACCACTAGAGATTGAAGTCCTTACCTATAAGAGTCCTGATTACCACTAGAGATTGAAGTCCTTACCTAGGAAGAGTCCTGAGTTACCACTAGAGATTGAAGTCCTACCTAGAGAGTGAGAGATTGAGTACATTACCTAGGAAGAGTCCTGAGTTACCACTAGAGATTGAAGTCCTTTACCTAGGAAGAGTCCTGAGTTACCACTAGAGATTGAAGTCCTTACCTAGGAAGAGTCCTGAGTTACCACTAGAGATTGAAGTCCTTACTAGGAAGAGTCCTGAGTTACCACTAGAGATTGAAGTCCTTACCTAGGAAGAGTCCTGAGTTACCACTAGAGATTGAAGTCCTTACCTAGGAAGAGTCCTGAGTTACCACTAGAGATTGAAGTCCTTACCTAGGAAGAGTCCTGAGTTACCACTAGAGATTGAAGTCCTTACCTAGGAAGAGTCCTGAGTTACCACTCGAGATTGAAGTCCTTACCTAGGAAGAGTCCTGCTGCTCCCATACCACAAGGTGATCGCCCTGGAGATCGTCCTGGAGTCAAAGTATTCAGAGTGCCACTTTGTAAGTTTAAAGCCAAGGACATCTCGTGTTTTCTCATATGCACAGCAAGGTGATCTTCATTGGTAAATTGCTGAAATATAAATATCAGTACTTAATTAAAGTCAGGTATTTTATCTAAACAGAGACATAAAATGCTCTAGCCCAGCCTCTGAATTTCTCTAAAGATGTATTAAACTGACACAAAATGATTATTAGTATTTGGTTATTAATGACATAATATTTCACATTTTCTGAAAACTGTCACAGATTCACAATATTCAATTTCAATAAATATGACAGTTTATATAGAATTAATTGTATTTTATTTTTTTCTATTATTACAGTGAATTGTATTATTCTTATGATACAAATAAAGTAACATATATGTAAATATAGGTACATACTACAACTATTAGCTATCAATTAAAAGATCTATTTATAATTGTGATCTAAATATAACTTATCGTGTATTAGTATATATAGGGCTACATTCTTAAAGATGCTCCACTGCTAACAAATGGTATTTTTTCTCTATCAAAAATAGGAGCAGATGATTTAGTATTTTTCTTCAGTTACTTAACACCATTACTACTTTTAAAAAGTTTGAGCTTCAAATTTTACTTCAAGATAAAACCTTTAAAAATAATTAATTGCATACTGAAAACAATTTCTTGGCACTATGTACTATATGGAATGAAGTACTGATTGCACATTCACCAAAAGCAACAAAAATTATTTTACCGTTATATCATTTTTTGTATTAATTAGATATATAAACATGATTAAACAGCGATTATTGTTCTAAAGATGAGTATAGTTTATGCTTGATCAGCGATGCCAGTGGCAATCAAAATATTATTCTAATATCATCTTTTACAAAGGAAAAACGGTGTGAAATCAAATGGTTTATCTGTATACAGATTCGGTATAGGTCTCAAAACTAAGCACCACCTTAAGTTAAAATACAAGTTATTTCCTCCTTTACGTTAATAATTTCTTATTTAAGTCTGTTTGTTACTTACAAGTTTGTATAAGAAATCAAGACCTGGAAATTGGGATTTTGACATTTTTTGGATACATGTGCAAAACTCATGACTTATTGATAACCTTCAAAATGGTATACATACCTGTCCACAACCATTCTGTGAGCATACAAACGGTTTGTCATCATCCATGTCCTGGTGTCCAGTGGCCTCACACTGAAGCACGGTCACGGGAACCACTGAAACAAATCAGTAAACAAACCAATAACAAATCAGAAACAAAATCAGCAAATCACAAGCATTTAATCAATAAATCATAAACAAAACAGAAAATCACGAACAAATAGGAAAAATAAAGGGATAATTCAGTAATGTTCACACATAATCATGAAGCTAAAAAACTAGTCTTCTATTCCTAATGAAAAGTAAAACATGAAATATATATAAATTACACTTTAGTGCAACAAATTGTGATTGATAATGTTGAAACTCTTAAAGTGAACAGTCGGGCAAGGATGGCTAAAGTCGGTAAAAATGGTGTGAATGTATCCAGTATAATTTCTTATGAAATAGAAAAATAAAATCTCTCGCCAAAATCTGTCTGCGTACGAAGAAATTAATTTAAAGTATAGGAATCCTAAAACGTCCTCCCGGCTGACTATGTCTGTGGTTACATTTACACGCAGCCTCGCTTTCAATGCTTTCAACTTTCCTTTACTTTAATTGTCAGAACTGGGAAACGTAAGCAGAACTTGGCCGTCGTATTAATATGTGAGAACTTTTGGAAGGCCAATGAACGCATTTAGACTGGTTTTCTTTGCCCGACTATTCACTTTAATTGTATAGCTATCATAAAATATCAGTAAAATCACAAACTGTTAAATCAGTAAAGTTGCAAGCAAATCATAAGAATCTCAAAATATATCAAAAATGTTTACTAACAAGAGCCAAGTAACAATATTAGTGATGCTATCATAAGTTATTAACTTATTTTGCAAAACTAATCTAAACTGCTGACTTACATTTATCATTGACTTAAGCATGTATTTAGATTGTATAATGACTGCAATGTGTGTTATATACAGGTAAAATATATAATATCTATTCTACATCCACTTCTGACAAGCTTCCCCTCCTAATTACACTACAACTGTTTATATATTGATCATAACATATCCAGTCCAGGCTACCGACCACAGATGTTGCTTGGCAGTGGGAAGAAGTACATGCATCATTTGTATATAGATTATAGTTATCATACTGATGAATCTCTCACAGGATTCACCTAAAGGTGAAGGTCATTGATACACTAAATTATACATGTATCAATTGTAGATACCAGGGCCAGCTGTATATAAATAAGTATAAATGACCAGGAATATACATAGCAGACTATGCAAGATGTACATGACCATCTAGATATCTATGAATCAAAGGATACAACAGAGACAAGCTTGTCTATATATGTTAACAAGGTATCTGACTGTTTAATTCTAGTGCAAATTAAAAATACAGGACTGTGTGTTTACACAGCGAATTAAAATATTATAAACAGTTCCGTCTGCAATCAAGTATCAGGGCGTTATTGATTTTATTTTAAACATGTGTTCTGCTGATTCAGTTCGACTCTTGTTACTACAAGACTTTGTAATAGCAATTGGCTGATTGTTGATCACATCTACCCTATACATGTGTATATCAAATATATGAAAATCAATGAAAAGAGGATATGCATGCAGTAGGTAGTGGGGTGTATCTTGAATCTTTTATCCTCCAAACTCTTTTACAATTAACCTACAAACCCAGCATTATTCCATGTACCAGTGAGTACCCTGTAAATTAATAAACAAAATTTTCTTGGCTTTGGCCTAGGAGACTGGAGAAAATGTCTGCTCTTCTACATAACAAACAGCAATTTGGGTTCACTCTATTTATAAAAGAAATCAGTCCATTCTATGGATATTATACGTACCATATGCAAGTTCTATTGAAGTGGGTGGTTTTGGAACCTGGGGAAAATCAATCAATGCCTATAGGAAATTTTCAGCTGAAATCTATCTTGCCTACAGGAATTCTACTGTCAATATTTTCAGCTGAAGTCAACCAATGCATGTAGGAATTCTAGTACAATTGTATAAAACTTATCAGCCTGTTTTCCAGTTGATATCTAAAATTTATCAATTCTTGAAAGTGATATCAAAATATAACCCTCAGTGTACGACCTAATTGGGTCATATACTTTTTCAGGTAGGTAAATTACCTTATCTAACTCAAAACATATATCAAAATTTATATCATATGATCTTTTTTTTGAGAAAATGATGTGTTTTCTACTTGACATTATTTGAGTAGAGAAGCTGTAATGTACCTAAAACACTATACCAGGAAATCAGAATAGCAAATGAAATGTAGTTCAGACTATTTTTATACAGTGAACTTGATTGAAGGCTAAGATAGTTGGAGTATAAAGTATAATTACACGGTAATTTACCTACCTGAAAATACCAATTATAATATCTTAAGTTCTGTGCACATGTAAATGTGCAAAAGACTGGAATATAAAAGGGTCCTATGCATTCTAATGGAAAACTGATCACAAAATTTTAAGGTATAATTCATCTGAAAGACAATTAATAAATCTTGACTTTATCTGATCAAAATTTTCATTGACTACTTTGTCTGTATCATCATGAAAAATAACAATTAATCAGATATTTTATCAATTATCATTTTTCTTCCTCATAACATAAAAACAACAACTTGAACATATTGATCACAATGACACAAGTACTGAATATAGTTTGGTCTGCATTCAAATGCTGGCACATTACCTCTCTTCTCAAAAGAGCTCACAATTTCAAGGGCAACAACTGGTATCTACATTGCAACTGACTAAACTTCAATCTCTTTTGGAGTTTAATTAATCATTTAAATTCTGCATGGCCAGCTCTGGGATTAAAAAGATGAACCTCTAATCATGCAATTGTTTGAATGTACAGATTTGAATAGATACTGGCTTAGATCTTAAAACTTTACTGGGAAAATATGAGAAGCAATTCAAAGATTATAACTGCTTGGTTGGCTATATGTATGGCAACTTAAATGTTTTTTTTTAATAGAAAGCCTTTCTGGACCAGAATGATCCTTATACTAACCAGAAGCCTCTAATTAACTTCGCTGTAATCAAGCCTTGTTTGAAGCCAGAAAACAATGTACATGTAGTTGAAAAGGGGATATAAAATGTATACCAAAACCATGAGTGAAAGGATCAAGGGAACAGTCAACAGGAACATGCACATCTAATATACCAGCGACCAAGAAATTCAAGTCAACATCAATATTTATAGATTGTATACACCAGGTTTAATATTACAAGTGTTTGGAGCTGAGGTTCCTGGTTTAAACACTAAGATTTTTTTTCTGTTTCTATATACTACAATGCATATATTAATACATAATGAAGCCTTTCATATAAAACATATAACAGTCAAAATGTTATCACAGTTAATCAACAATGATAAGAATCCTTGACATGCTATCAACAATCAATGTAGGCTTATATGATTAGCTTAATGAATTCACAACTAGAAATATTCTGTTAGGTCATGGAGATGATATTAAGTGACATATTTGTGTACAAATTGTACACACGTACAAGTTTGTGCAAATTCAACGTGCATGTATTTGATCATGAGATGTACATTTTCAACTTAAGCGATAAAGTAAGGAAAAGCATTGATAATATTCTGTTTTCAGTCGGTGTTTGTTGACCAATGCAAGTGCTGATTTATGCTTAAAATTATACATCTCAATTATCAGATTATAAATTCATAAATTTGTTTTTATACAGTCAAAATACAAGATATATCTTACTAACATGGTAAAATACCTTTAGCATTTATAACAACAATAACAATCGACGAACAACGTCCATAGAAGACTCTATACAAATAGCAGAATTACTTACTTTAGAACCTATCTGTATTTCTCTCTAGAGATATCATATGTGATTAGCTAGCAACTGTCAACTTGATTCCAGCGGGCACCTGTTATGGTTTAAGGGGACAGACACGGGATATTTCCATAGATCAACTGAACTAACTAAGTAAAATATGTCAAAAATGTCAGTGGTAATTCCCGGATACTTACCGATAACGTTCTCACCCCGGTTATAGTTCTGGGTTTTTACTATTTTCGTTTCTGACAGCAGAAATTGTTGGGTTGACTACTAGGTGGCGCTGTAACGTGATATTAACATTCCCGTGACTTCCGGGTAGCTAAATATCATTTTCTTCGGCAAAATATCGACTAACCTTACAAATATTCAATTCGCCGTCGCATGACGTTTGATTTATTTATAAGTTGCAATAATTTGTTTGAATGTTGATGGGTTTATCCTGTCGTAATCGATATTTTATAAACAGCTCCAAGGGAAACAACTCTCACCACTTTATCGTAAGGTATCACTCCATAAATAAATAGACGTGCCTGTGCAATGATTTATAAGTGAGACTCAATACTCCCTTGGCCTGTGGTATACAGGGGCGTAGAAAGCGGGGGGGGGGGGGGGGGGAGAGGGGAATTCCCCGTCCCCCCCCCCCAGGACGTTCCCCAGGACGTGGGGAGGGGCAAACATGTCTTTTTGCCCCCCCCCCCATTTTCGCCAACTGAAATTTTCTAAAAATCCATATTTGAAAGAAAAATGGGCTTGCACATTTTTCGTACTTCATTCTAGAAAATTTTCCTAAAACGTTCAAGTACATAATGTCAAACCTTAAATAGTAAAAATTCAATACACACAAACTAGACTAAAAAATGTCCATCAAGGGAGTCTATGTACTATTTAAAAAACGTCTCTTAATAGATCAATTTGTTTATATGTCTTAGCGAGAGAATTAATTCTTTTTTCTATGTTTCACAACAATGTGCCGATGGTGTGAAGCCGGTATATTCAGATCGAGTAGGGTTGCATAATGTTATGACGACACACTAAATATCATTTCTAAATGCAGGTAGCTTGATTTAAATTGAAAAATTACCATGTTAAGGACGCTTTATAATCATTAAAATACATCGTAAAACTCATCTCAGCCATTCTAAATTGTAATTCTTTTGTTACCGTGGGAGACCTCCGGACCCCCCCAAACACCAAAATCTCGCGCTTTCAAGCGTTCGCAAATTCATTAAAACTCATTAAGCTATTCTGAATCGTAATATTTTTCCCGGGGGAGGCCCTGGACCCCCCAAACACCAAAATCTCGCGCTTTCGGGCGCTCGCAAAATCATCAAAATACATTGTAAAACTACGGTGGCTGATTTATGCCATTTCGTCTTTTCGTCTTTTCGCCCCGAAAAGACGAAAATTAACAAATTTAAATTTCGTCTTTTCGCAGCGAAAAGACGAAAGTATCGTCTTTTCGCAGCGAAAAGACGAAAGTATAGCACGCTAATTAGCGTCTTTAATTTTCGTCTTTTCGCCTTCAAAAATCTCGTCTTTTCGTCTTTTCGCCACGAAAAGACGAAAATTAACAAACCTTAAATTTCGTGGTTTCGTCTTTTCGGGGCGAAAAGACGAAAATTAACAAATCTTTAATTTCGTCTTTTCGTCTTTTCGCCCCGAAAAGACGAAAATTAACAAACCTTAATTTTCGTCTTTTCGGGGCGAAAAGACGAAAATTAACAAACCTTAAATTTCGTCTTTTCGTCTTTTCGCCTTTTCGCTCCGAAAAATTACAAATTACAGATATACTTTGTCATCTTTCATATACGACGGAGATTATAATATAATTTCTAATGTACAATTATGATGAAGACCATGTCATGTATGTAGTCAAAATGTCTTTTCAAATAAAATACAGTACATTGTACCTACTGATTGACTGTTATAATTAACTGTATTTGAGCAATTTCTTGGTACAAGTCCTTCCTTTAAACTCAAAGTCTTCACAAGTTGTCTTTTATAAAAATATTTTGTTAACAAGTTGATCCGTGGTTCAAACCACAGGGACCTGGCACGAAAATTTTTAACCAATAGTATACATATATATATGTTTACGCTTGTGGTGGTAAACAGTATCCATAACTGTGTTCATCCACAATGTCCTTTGTAAATGTCATGACCCGTACTTTGTAGAAACTCCATTTAAACATCGTGTAGCTCACTTACTTTAACCGTCACCGCCATGTTCATTTTTCTCTCGGAACGCTTCTCGACTTTACATAAAGTGACTACATTATGCAAATTATGTTATGTTGTGCTTGTCGGTAAACTCGAGAAGCGTTCCGAAAAACAAATTAACATGGCGGTCACGGTTAAAGCAAGTGAGCTACACGATGTTTAAATGGAGTTTCTACAAAGTACGGGTCATGACACCTCTAAAGGAGATTGTGGATGAACACAGTTATGGATACTGTTTACCACCACAAGCGTTGATTTTGTGATTTTGGCTTGGTTTTTGAGGTGCCCATTAGAGCCGAGACGACATTTCGACCGGACAGGGAAATGTCTACCTAGCATATTTTTCGTAAATTTCCCGATTCATCAAGCCATAACTTCGTCAATACTTGGCCAATTTTGTTCCTCAAGCACTCAATGGAAAGATAAATTATTTCTCTCTAAGGTGAGATATCCGTCTATGTTGTGTAGAACCCATTTATTAAAATAATCACGGTTTTAAAAAAATAGGTTCGTTTTTCTCGACCGCCGAGTTCATACCCTTGATACTATAAAAAAAAAAAAAAAAAAAAAAAAAAAATATGAGAAGAACTATCAATATTAGGTTAACAAATTAGGATGCTAATGTAAATATACGTCACACCCGGAAGAAGTATCTATAAGTAGAGAAGTTATCCACTAAGGGACAACCATAATCTACTACGAGCCATGACATTCAAGAGGCATCTTTACAAGCCAAGACAGGCTTCCTTTTGATGCAGTTTTCAGCCAAAGTTCAGCCATAATATATATATATGTATATACTGTTATAGTTTAAAAAGGTCGTGCCAGGTCCCTGTGGTTCAAACGCTTTCAAATATTAACCGCCGACAACTTTTTTTTCAAGTTGTGTAGGGGAGGCAACTCCTGTAAGTACTATGTTTAGCATCTTAAGTTCATAATGTCCTAACATACACGGCAATGTTTTGATAAGCGTAATTGCTAAATAGGGCGATTAGAACACAAAAAATAAGATATTAATGAATTTTAGAAAATGTATCAATCACGCTAAAAGGTTTGCGGAATGATGAATCTGTTTGTGGCACGTGGCATATGCCACGTGTGAGAAATCTACGTAACTGCTGTAAACATACAATGTAGACTTATGTTTTAAAACTTCTAATCTTAGTGATTGATGAAGATACTTGTAATACTATCAATTTAATAAATCGATTGTTATCATAAACTACTTTGATGCTTCCATATTGAACAATTAAGTCAATATTAAGGTAAAAAGATTTCAAAATGACTTCCACACAGGACCGGAAGACGAAAAGACGAAAATTAAGGTTTGTTTTTGAAAGACGAAATTTAAGGTTTGTTAATTTTCTTCTTTTCGGGGCGAAAAGACGAAAAGACGAAAAGACGAAAATTAAGATTTGTTTTTCGTCTTTTCGGGGCGAAAAGACGAAAAGACGAAATTTAAGGTTTCTTAATTCTCGTCTTTTCGGGGCGAAAAGACGAAAAGACGAAAAGACGAAATGGCACAAATCAGCCACCGTGTAAAACTCATCTCGGCCATTCTAAATTACAATATTTTTTCCCGGTGGTCACCCTCAGACCCCTAAAACACCAAAATCTCGCGCCTTCGACGCTCACGCGCTAATTTGCCAATTTGCGTATTCGTTAATTTCCTTTTAGCCACCCCACTGTCAATAGATGTGTACAAAGATTAAATTTAATGATATATGAAAAATGTACATAAAGCATACATGGTTGGGAGTTGAATTAATATCCTCCTGTAGGTGCGTCCTGGCATCCTTAACATTTATTCACATTTCATAAAACTTCACACCATCGGCACATGCTATACCAGGGTATTGTGTAACTCAAAATAATAATGAATTAATTGTCTTGCTAAGACATATAAACAAATGATTTTTAAGAAGCATTTTTTGAAATAGTATAATCCCTCAATGGACATTTTTAGTCTAGTTCATTTGTATTGAATGTGAATATTACGTGCTTGAACGTTTTAGGAAATGCGCCGCGCGGCGGAAAATTTTCTAAAATAAAGTACGAAAAGTATGCAGGGTGACCATTTTTTCTTTCAAATAAGCATTTTTAGAACATTTCAGTCGGCGAAAACCGAGAAGGGGGGGGGGGGAGGGGCAGCAAAAAGACATGTTTGCCCCGTCTCCTTTCCAACGCCCCACGCCCCTGGACAGGTGCGTGCTTAGTTACAATGTACAGATACATGTATAATATTATCATCATTGATACGCCAGGGGTTACAATCACTGACGTGATCCACCACCCCCTGGACTATATCATATAGTAAAACTGGATGCACTAGAAGACACATGTAATTCAGTCTTTTGATATGCATAAAAAGAATATTGTATTTATTATGGTGTGGCTTTAAAATTGGGCGTCGCTCTCGAGGATTTGTAATTATTTCTCCTGAACTGCCCCCAGTTTTACTATTAGGTAGTCCAGGGGTGTATATAACGTTAGTGATAGTAACCCCTGGAATATAGGGTATGATATATTATATGCAGTGCAGGTGTAGGTTATTTATAAGATGAAAAGCAAGGAATATTATAATATTTAGGTACGTGGGACTGGGGTAGTAAAGTCCTGCTGTTAATATGAATATGTGACTTGAACAACTCCAATGGGGACAACCTACGTCACCGGAAATGATATTGGACACACAAAACAATAAAAAAAAACGCCCGCTTCAAGATGAAAATCGGCTGCAATTAGGACATAAAAGCAATGCATCTTCTAAACATATCGTTTGTCAAAGATAGTGTATACTATTGTTAAAGACTCTATTAAGCTATTAAATATCGTCAAACTAGCTCAGATAATGCAAACACCTCGACACAATATTTTTCGACAGCAGGGATATCGGTCACATCCACAGGGACCTGGCACGAAAAACTTTAACCAATAGTATACATATATATATATTATAGTATCAAGTGTATGAACTCGGCGGTCGAGAAAAACGGACCTATTTTTTTTTTAACCGTGATTATTTTAATAAATGGGTTCTATACGACATTGACGGATATCTTACCTTAAAGAGAAATAATTTATCTTTCCATTGAGTGCTTGAGGAACAAAATTGGCCAAGTATTGACGAAGTTATGGCTTGATGAATCGGGAAATTTACGAAAAATATGCTAGGTAGACATTTCCCTGTCCGGTCGAAATGTCGTCTCGGCTCTAATGGGTACCTCAAAAACCAAGCCAAAATCACAAAATCTACGCTTGTGGTGGTAAACAGTACCCATAACTGTGTTCATCCACAATCTCCTTTGGAGGTATCATGACCCGTACTTTGTAGAAACTCCATTTAAACATCGTGTAGCTCACTTACTTTAACCGTCACCGCCATGTTCATTTTTCTCTCGGAACGCTTCTCGACTTTACATACCGTGACTACATTATGCAAATTATGTTATGTTGTGCTTATATGTAAAACTCGAGAAGTGCTCCGAGAGAAAAATGAACATGGCGGGTGACGGTTAAAGTAAGTGAGCTACACGATGTTTAAAAATGGAGTTTCTACAAAGTACGGGTCATGATACCTCCAAAGGAGATTGTGGATGAACACAGTTATGGGTACTGTTTACCACCACAAGCGTAGATTTTGTGATTTTGGCTTGGTTTTTGAGGTACCCATTAGAGCCGAGACGACATTTCGACCGGACAGCATATTTTTCGTAAATTTCCCGACATCAAGTCATAACTTCGTCAATACTTGGTCAATTTTGTTCATCAAGCACTCAATGGAAAGATAAATTATTTCTCTTTGAGGTAAGATACCCGTCAATGTTGTATAGAAACCCATTTATTAAAATAATCACGGTTTTAAAAAAAAATATGGTCCGTTTTTCTCGATCGCCGAGTTCATACCCTTGATACTATAATATATATTATTAGGATTCTATATGAATACTGTTAGTTTAAAAAATCGTGCCAGGTCCCTGTGGTCACATCTCATTCAATAAAACGTTACAAGTTGTAAATAAATAAATTTTGCTGTCACAAAACTGTCCCGTTTACTAATATGTCATAAATGACTGTTGAAAGAAAATATTTCATTCGTTATATCTGCTAGTGGAGAAACATAGACGGCGCTTAATTACTAATTAGAAACTATGAAAGTGATATCGGTCACACTTAGAACTTTAGGGGTAACGGTCACATCCAAAGTTACAAAAACTGAATATTACAGCATTGTAGATGTAGTCGTTATTTACGCCTTCATGCAACTCCAGTGGATACGCCGTCAATACACTTTTATTGAATTTATCTGATTTTTTTAACCGACTATCAGCAAATGGTTGGTGATCTATAAAAATAGCCTTTCCTCCATTGTTCGTCATCCGTCCGTCTTTTGTTTCTGTTATTTCTCTGACAGTACTGGATGGGTTTCATATCACGGGAGATCCAGATATGTATAATAATAACATATTTTGAGATCAATCCGAAATCGATTTATTTTGATACCGCTACATGTATTTGCCAGAGAGTATTAATTAAGGATCTATTTTAAATTTCATGTTTAGAAAGTCATCTTTCTTGATTCTAATAGTTGGACTTGCTGTTATGGTTCAAATTCCACATGTGAGCTTAGTTATGATTATTTCATTTTGGGATCGATCAATGGACAAGATGGCCAACTGGTAGTCATCTTTGGTTTTCATATAAGAATTATTACCCATATTTCTAATAATGTCCATTGTTCATAAAATTATGTACTTGAAGTTCGTTACTATCGTTACTTACAATTATCAAATCTTGTTCGATATAGATATTTTGATAATCATTTAGGTCATAGGATTGTATTTATTAATGATCATTTTTGAGACAGATAAGATTACAAAATAATTAATATTTGGCTATCTTGAAGTTATTTGACTACCACGGTGCTTTATAGCATTCATATAGCTATATTTACGTATTCACTGCAACCCCACTATGTATACTTACCAAGCGCATTTGACATTCAGGGGGTACATGGTCTGCTATCCGCTTAATTTTATGTGATGTCATAATTTTTGTGCCATCGATCACAGAAAATGGCTGTTTCGTCCTTGACGATATTAATTTTTCCCTTATATATGCAAATATCTTGGGATGTTATTATACAATTGTTATCAAATTAAAATATATGCATTAAATTGCATTCAGTTGACAATTAGGGGAGTATGAATGCCAACTGGACATCGGCCAATTCAACATGAAGCGCTAAAATATTGGACCAACCACAGGTGTTCGTTTCTAATATAAGTATAAGTATAATACTGGGTCAAGGTCTATAACTCGGCCGGCCATATAACACTACCCAATTGCAGAAAAAGTATGATTATTAACCAACCGTATAGGATATAATAATAGGAATACTCTCAATCGACAGCCAGATAATTTATCTTTATTTTGGTATATGATACAATATATATCATGCCGTATAAATGTCACTAGGTATCCAAAAACATCGGAAAACAGCCAGATTTCAACTGGTCGGACACTGGTGTCCTCCGATGAACACGCCAGGGCTCTAATGGGTAGCTCAAAAACCACTGCATGTCAACACTTCAGCGTCATAAGAATAAAAGTTTGGTGACATAACGCACAATGTTCGGTCACTTTTACGTCACGCCGGAATTTCTTTGGAAAAAGCGTTGAACAGTAAAATAATATAAGCGCAATACTATTTTTTTAAATTAAAAAACAGAAAGGATATATTTATTCAATTACGGGAGGACTTTTATCAAAATATTTGTAATATTTTTGTTTCTATTGATGTGTTTTTGTTGAGAAAATGACGTTTTTTGGCGCGACAGATGTAACACGCACCTGTATGCGGTTTCAGTTAAAGTGTCACTGTGGTCATACTGAACACCACATGGCGGTAAAATTTGACAAAGAGATTCCCCAAAAAACGAACTATCGTGATGTCATTTCGTTATAATGAATTGTGACGTCATACTTCAAAATGGTGGACTTTGTTTGTAGACTTGCCGATCGACAGATCCGAAGAGAAAAGATAAAAAAAGTGAAAAAAAAAACACAAATACACACAGTACAAAACGGTACTAATACATGAGATAGAGACATGAATTGTTAATATAAAAATACGTTTTTCTTCTATTTTAATAACATGTCAGAAAATATAGACTGCGACGTCGTTCTACTTTTTTATCGAACAAAACCTTTGTCTTGCAGAAATGACACAAAATGAAATTCTTAAATTGACTGTTCTGTCACGCAAGTTCACGACGTTGAAAAATGACTTTATATTAGGAAGTATGTTTTCTATTCAGAATAAAAAAAATACGTTTTTGCTCAAATATACGTGTGCGAAATCTCTACTGAAAATTCAAAAAAGTATTCGAAAAATTGCGTTTTTTCTTTGTCTTGCAGGTTTGCCGAATGTCGGAAATGACGTCAATTGCGCTCGTCATGTTATATAAGATAATTACGTCTTTTACATTAAATAACGTTACATAAAAGTGACCGAACATTGTGCGCGACGTCTGAGTAGAAAACAAACTTACCGGTTAGTAAATCCCTGGATAAATACCATCCATTTGCCTAACGTAGCCCTTTGAAATTTCCGATTGAAAAAAAATTATGTCTCTAGCCGCCATGTAAGTATGTGTGCAGTAGATTTGTTTTGTCGGCGTTGATTGGCTCTCGAAAATTAATTGACCAATCAACGCTTAGAAAACAAATGTACTACACACATATCAACATGACGGCTAGAGACACACATTTTTTTCAATCGGAAATTTCAAAAGGCTGTATTGCGCAAATGGATGGTACATAGATAAACACTAACATATCGGTAAGTTTGTTTTTTACCAAACTTTAATTCCTATGAAGCTGAAGTGTTGACATGCAGTGGTTTTTGAACTACCCATTAGAGCCCTAGCGTGTTTATCGGAGGACGCGTGTTTATCGGAGGACACCAGTGTCCGACCAGTTGAAATCTGGCTGTTTTCCGATGTTTCTGGATACCTAGTGACATTTATACGGCATGATATATATTGTATCATATACCAAATTAAAGATAAATTATCTGGCTGTCGATTGAGAGTATTTCTATTATTATATCCTATACGGTTGGATAATAATCATACTTTTTCTGAAATTGGGTAGTGTTATATGGCCGGCCGAGTTATAGACCTTGACCCAGTATTATACTTATACTTATATTAGAAACGAACACCTGTGGACCAACATATTAAATTGACTGATTTGCAAATCAAATGGTAAACGTCACAATATCTCTTGGGCCTCTTGTTATCGACTGATTTTCTTTTATAATTTGTTTACAAATGATCATTTGTGCTATTGTTGTTAAGATATATTATAAGTACCTTTTCAATCGTTATTGTGTGTTCATTTGTATAAAGCAAATTATTGAGTTGAAAATCTGTGGAGAAACTATTTGTCACCTGGCATGTAGATCTGTACAAACGCTATCAGCTAAAAACCCTCAGTGATCCTGTCTATCGTGTATTCACGTATTTCTGTAGCTTATAGATCAGTGCGCTTTTCCTTTTGTTTACATCGGATGCCTTTACATCTTTAAGTTTTATGCAGTTTCTTGTATATTGTCACTGCGATGTTTTAAAATTATAATCACTTTAACACAGAAACAAACCTCAAAAATAGTACAATGGTACTCCATAACGATGTAATTTGTCTACTTGGTAAGGATTGCCTCAGTTCCACTTTGCTTCAGCACGCAAAGACAAAGCAAGAAGTTCAAGAACAAAGGGTGTGTACAAATACATGTATAGACAAAAACGAAACAATATACAGTGTACGAATAACCAAAGTATTCAGCAAAAAAAAAAAAAAAAAAAAAAAACCAGTTACGATAATAGTTAATGATGTATCATGTATCTCGGTAATATTTCCTCTTTACCTGAATGATTAGATAGGTAAAACAACGCTGCAATATTTCAGCAATCTTTACGAAGCGACAAACCATTTCAAAAACTTTGGATGTGACCGTTACCCTGTGAACGACATCCTTTTCAAAAACAACAAAACGCCAACTATAGCTTATACAGGTACGAATTCAATAGCTCGTTAACCATTTGCTGATAGTGGGTTAAAAAGTCGTCTTTCAAGATCAGATAAATTCAATAAAAGTATTTTGGCGGCTTATCCACTGGAGTTGCATGCTGCGTAAATAACGACTACATGTACAATGCTGCAATATTCAGCTTTCGTAACTTTGGATGTGACCGTTACCCCTAAAGTTTTAAGTGTGACCGATATCACTTTCATAGTTTCTAATTAAGCACCGTCTATGTTTCTCCACTGGCAGATATAAAGAATGAAATATTTTCTTTCAGCAGTCATATATTACATATAAGTAAACGGGCCAGTTTTGTGACAGCAAAATTTACTAATTTTCAATTTATAACGTTTTAATGCATAAAATGTGACCGATATCCCTGCTGTCGAAAAATATTGTGTCGAGGTGTTTGCATTATCTGAGCTAGTTTGACGATATCTAATAGTTTCACAGAGTCACTAATAATACACTGTCTTTGACGCACGATAGGTTTAGAAGATGCATTGCTTTTATGTCATAATTTCAGACGATTTTTTTTCTTGAAGCGGGCGTTTTTTTGTGTGTCCTATATCACTTCCGGTGACGTAGGTTGTCCCCATTGAACTCTAGAAGACAAGGACTAAATATTATATTCCTTACACATGGCATCATACATTGTGTTTTGCCCGTAACGTAACTGGAATGTGTTCGGTGCATTTACACCTGAAACACTGCCTTGTTCATTGAAAATAATTAATTTTGATAATAATTTATTGACATAGGCTCCATATGTATATCTATACCCCTGCTCGATTCGTCAAGAGCGGGCGGCCGCCGGCGACCCGGCGAGGCGGCTAAGTCACTCGATTCAATGAAAAAGTGCACCGGTTGCGCGACCGGCGTACGCCGGATCAGCCGGTTTTGAATCACCGGCTAATACCGGCGCAAGATGGCGGAATAAAGGTTAGATATTTGTAGACGAAACTTTCTTTAAGCAAAACTCATTCCGTTCAGACATAAATTCTCCAAACATTATGATTTTCTTGTTGTATTCATTAAAGATGCTCCACCGCCGACAGAGCATAAATGATATTCATCATTTGAACAATAATTGGTGTTTAATCGTGTATATATATGTCTAATTAACACAAAAATAATATAAAATAATTTATTTAGCCTTTGGTGCATGCACAATCAGTACTTCATTCCATATAGGATATAGTATACGGAAATTTTTCGGGATGCAAATAATTATTTTTCATATTTTTAACTTGAAGTAAAATTAGAAGCTCAAACTTTTCAATGGTGGTAATGGTGTAAAGTAAGTAACTTTTGTAACTGAAGAAAAATACTAAATCGTCAGCTCCTGTACCATTTGTCAGCGGTGGAGGATCTTTAACGGACAGGAATTGAAACCTCTTTTGATACACACAGGTATGTAGATATACATTTATGAAGCGAATACATCGAGATGTGCAGTGATGTGTTGACTTAGATATATATATATATAGCCCAGGTTTTGCTTTATAGATATTTTTTCTCTATATAGTGTAATACGTACGGTGTCGCGGCATTTTATAGAACCAAATGCCTATGCATGTACATTCATTTATAGTCTGATTATAATAAAATTTGTAAATCTAATGTATATAAAAATTAAATGTTTTATTCCAAGTACATAAAATTTTAATGACTTCTCTTGGACTGTTTATCAATAACAATAAAAACATATTTTAAGGTTTATTCTGAGGTTTTACACTTTCGAAAACAACACATTTTTAAGTTGTAATGAATCGTTTTCGTCAAACACATGTAATTCAGAGTGTAACATAAGAAAATAGATTTATATTTACAGTATTATACCTACATGTACATTGTAAATACATAATTCAGAAAGAATGCTCAAAAGTGAATATGATTGTACGGGTATTGTTAATTCCTATGTCAAGACATGAGAAAAAGAATTCTACTGGTGACATGTAGTAAGAAATGAATTAATAAAATAGTTTACATAAAGTTACAACAATGCCACACCAAGGTATCAATTTAAACCCAGTTTATTAAGATAACTCATGCTTTACTAATCAGTGCTTCAGCGATCTGTTGATTTTTAGTAAGAACAAATAATGATTGGCGTGTGGCCCAATGCAAGGAGCGACAGTGCTTGGAGCGACAAAAATGCCCTGCCGATAACACGCGACTGTGCGATAAAACAACCATGTCGCTCTGTCGCATTAGCGAGAAAATAAGATTTGTCGCACCGACAGTGTATTTTTGTAACGTTGCAGTGTCACTCCGCGCATTATCTCACTATTGCTTCGCGTATTGTCTTGTGATGAGTAATTAAATTCCAAGCTGTAATGATAGAACATTATCTCATATTATATGTATTTAATTCTACAATATGAATTACAATGCACCATACATGACATCAAATGTGCATTACAACAGGAACGCGCGGAGCGATTTTGTGAACGACAATGCGACATGGCAGATATAGGCCACCATATATATTTTCTATTTCATAAGAAACTTCAACAAAAGAGATTAATTTAGTTTGATGCAATTTCTTATATTTGTTCTTTTGGAATAAAACAACATACACGTGTAACATGCACGATGAAGAAAAATGAGAATGGAGGGGTTGTTCATTTTCCAAAAGGCGAAACAACAACATGACATTATCCAGTCACGGTATCCTATTGATATTAAACTCTAATGATTTATGAATTTCTTAAAGTTCTTGGCCCGGAATTGCAAAATTACGAATATTCGAAAGCTATTTTTTATTGGCAATATCGCTTTTTTTACAAATACACATTCTATTATTAACTCTACCATTACTATATGAAAAACAATCACTCATTTATTATGAAACAGAGACAACCACGCACATGCGTCGACTATTTAATCGCTCTTATATAGTGTAGTACGTACGGTTGTCGCGGCATTTTATAGAAACCAAATGCCTATGCATGTACATTCATTTATAGTCTGATTATAATAAAATTTGTAAATCTAATGTATGATAAAAATTAAATGTTTTATTCCAAGTACATTGACAATTTCAATGACTTCTCTTGGACTGTTTATCAATAAACAATAAAAAACATATTTTAAAGGTTTATTCTGAGGCTTTACACTTTCGAAAACAACACATGTTTAAGTTGTAATGAAATCGTTTTCGTCAAAACACATGTAATTCAGAGTGTAACATAAGAAATAGATTTATATTTACAGTATTATACCTACATGTACATTGTAAATACATTAATTCAGAAAGAATGCTCAAAAGTGAATATGATTGTACGGGTATTGTTAATTCCTATGTCAAGACATGAGAAAAAGAATTCTACTGGTGACATGTAGTAAGAAATGAATTAATAAAATAGTTTACATAAAGTTACAACAATGCCACACAAAGGTAATCAATTTTAAACCCAGTTTATTAAGATAAACTCATGCTTTTACTAATCAGTGCTTCAGCGATCTGTTTATTTTTAGCACAGGACCTGGCGCGATTTTTTTAAACTAACAGTATACATATACATATTATAGTATCAAAGGGTTTGAACTAGGCGGTCGAGAAAACGGACCTATTTTTTTAAAACCGTGATTATTTTAATAAATGGATTCTATACAACATTGACAAAAGGATATCTTACCTTAAAGAATAAATAGTCATAATTATCTTTCCATTGAGTGCTTGATGAACAAAATTGGACCAAGTATTGACGAAGTTATGGGCTTGATGAAGTTGGGAAATTTTACGAAAAATAATATGGCTAGGTAGACATTTCCCTGTCGGTCACGAAATGACGTCTCGCCTCTAATGGGTAACCTCAACAAGAGGCCGCAGAGGGCCTGTATTAAATAATCTCACCTGGTTTTGTAATGCCTAGGAATGTTCTGAATTCAAGTTCATTGTTTTCTTTTCTGAATTCCCCTATTAGGCCCCACTCTTTCTGCTCCAGGGGGTCAAAAATTGCCAAAATTTATACAAATTCTGTTAACCCCAAGGATGTTTCTGGGCTAAATTTGGTTAAAAATCCAAGCAGAACTATATGACTATTAGCGATTTACAGGATTTACCTCTATTTCCCCTATTGGACCCCGCCCCCTCCTGCCCCCAGGGGGTCAAGCAATAAATTTATAAAGTTCTGTTCCCCCTTCTGCCAAGATGTTTTTGCCAAATTTGGTTACAATCCATGCAGAACTCTAGGACAAGTAAGCAATTTAAATGATTTACCTCATTTTCCCCTATTCGGCCCACCACCCCTCTTGCCCCCCGGGGGGATCAGAGCCAAAAATTCATAACAAGTTCTGTTTTTCCCCTTCCCCCAAGGATGTTTTCTGGTCAAATTTGGTTACAATCCATGCAGAACACTAGGACAAGTAGCAATTTATAAGATTACCTCTATTTCCCCTATTGGGCCCCCCCCTCCTGCCCCCGGGGGGTCAGAGCCAAAATTTATACAAGTTCTGTTCCCCTTTTGCAAGGATGTTTGTGGCCCTCAAAATTTGGTTACAATCCATGCAGAACTCTAGGACAAAGTAGCGATTAAAATAGGATTTACCTCTATTTTCCCCTATTGGGCCCCACCCCTCTTGCCCTCCCAGGGGTCAGAGCCAAAATTTATACAAGTTCTGTTCCCCTTCCACTAAGGATGCTTGTGGCCAAATTTGGTTACATTTCGTTAAAAGATGCTCCATCGATGACAAATGACATTTTTCGCTATCAAAAACAGGAGCAGGCGATTTAGTATTTTTCTTCAATTACAAAAGTTACTTATTTTACCATTACCACCATTGGCAAGTTTGAGCTTCTACTTTTATATTCAAGACAAAAATATTAAAAACAAATTCATTGCATCCCGAAAAAATTCCCGTGGCACTATGTCCTATACGGAATGAAGTATTGATTGCGCATGCACCAAGCGCAAAAATAAAAAAAAATCATATTATTTTAGGACGTGTTTATTAGATTTATATATATTATATATATTGGGGCCACACGATTAAACACCAATTATTGTTAAATTGATAAATATCGTTTATGCTCTGTCGGCGGTGGAGCATCTTTTAGCATTCCCATTTTAAAAATTAAAAGCCGTTTTGGAAAGGTAGTGGCCATTTAAGAAGGCGTAGTATAAGGACCCCTGTATATAGGGTCAGGATTAGAAGGTGAGCTAGAAAGAATGCTGTGTTAGAGTGTCCGCATCCTCGATACTTGAAGGGTTACTATCACTCTGGTTATATCCACTCCCTGGACTATGTCATAGCAAAACTGAAGAAACTCTGTGTACGACAACAGATGATAATGTAGCTGGTCATGTGATGTACAACAAAGAATCGAAATAACGGTACACTACGGTTGACTGTATGGCTTTTATTTGTATATTGCTTATATATATCAATGAGATCTTAGATGGGGGGTTAACAAAATCCATCAATATTTGCAAGAGTTATGGGACTTGATTACTTCACCTAAATTATTAATAATATTTTCAATTGTAAATAACTATTTTTTGTGATGCTGTGCAGCGACACATCCACTTCCGTGGAATTCTTGTTTTGTAAAACTTGGAAGTCATAAACCATCCATGACTGTGGAGAACATATTTCATACCGTGGTCCAATATTACCACACAAGCATATATATATTATGATTTTGTGTCCGTATATACCATTATAGTCAAAAGCCTGTGGCCAGGCGTCAGTGAAACAACTTACAAGAACTATGAAGCTGAGACTCGATATTGAGTCTAAACAATACTGAATAAAAGCCAACACAATATGTTTATACGAATGACATTGACCTTCATTCAAGGTCACAGAGGTTAAATATGCTACAATCCAGTGGCGTCGCTAGCAGCAATTTAATGTGCACGCGAAGTGGAGCCCGAGCGCCGAAGGGGCGAGAAAATCGTTGTTTGGGGGGTCAGGGGGGAGGGTCCCCCCTCGAAAAACTCCCGATTTAGAATGACAGAGATGAGTTTTACGATGTATTTTTATGATTTTAAAACGTTCTTAAAGTAGGCTTGTAAATTTGAGAAGAAAAAATAACACTGAAAACAGACTAATTCATATTGCAAATTGAAAATTATCTATATTAAAAAATCATTATTGTAAATGAAATCAATTAATGAGCCCCCCCCCCGATTTTCGCAGGTACAGGCGAAATGTCCGTTACTACCTTTTTAAGTTGTTATCTTTTCGCCGTTTAAGTTGTTCTGATGTTTCATTACCTTATCACAAATTCAAACACCCGGTATGCTGAAACAGAGATTTAGATATCCGAAAATGTCTGGCTGAAATCTTTCATTTTTTGCCTCCATATTTGGCATATAGCATGCTTGAATGGTCTCGACATTCAATCACGTTACGGTGAAGATTCAAATAAGCTGAAGTATACACGTACTTCCTCCCGAGTGAGCAAGAGGTCGATTAAACTTTATTTAAGGCCTTGACAAATTGAGGTTTGGTTAAATGGATAAGCATTGACCTCATTTTCGTCTTAATATAGGTTAAAATCTTACAAAAACCTCTCCTGGGTAGTCCTTCAATATCAAGCTTTGGCATTTTGATTAAATTGGCAAAATTTCATCTAGGCGTCTTAGTTAATGACATGATTTTTTCGCTATAAGAAATTTGAATAAAGGCCAAGGTAATTTAGTATTGAACAAACTTGGTGGACCTGTAATGAAGATTAAAGGTCATTCATTTGGTGGTGGGTTAACAAAATCCATCAATATTTGCAAGAGTTATGGGACTTGATTACTTCACCTAAATTATTAATAATATTTTCAATTGTAAATAACTATTTTTTGTGATGCTGTGCAGGCGACACATCCACTTCCGTGGAATTCTTGTTTTGTTAAGAACTTGGAAGTCATAAACCATGCCATGACTAGACACATATTTCATACCGTGGTCCAATATTACACACACATATATATATATCTATATAAAGGTGTCCGTATATCCATATAGTCAAAAGCCTGTGGCCAGGCGTCAGTGAAACAACTTACAAGAACTATGAAGCTGAGACTCGATATTGAGTCTAAACAATACTGAATAAAAGCCAACACAATATGTTTATACGAATGACATTGACCTTCATTCAATGTCACAGAGGTTAAATATGCTACAATCCAGTGGCGTCGCTAGCAGCAATTTAATGTGCACGCGAAGTGGAGCCCGAGCGCCGAAGGGGCGAGAAAATATCGTTGTTTGGGGGGTCAGGGGGAGGGTCCCCCCTAGAAAAACTCCCGATTTAGAATGACAGAGATGAGTTTTACGATGTATTTTTATGATTTTAAAACGTTCTTAAAGTAGGCTAGTAATTTTGAGAAGAAAAAATAACACTGAAAACGGACTAATTCATATTGCAGATTGAAAATTATCTATATTAAAAAATCATTATTGTAAATGAAATCAAGTTTGCCCCCCCCCCCCCCTCCATTTTTCGCCGACTGAAATGTTCTAACCCCCCTCGCCCTCGCTTCCTACGCCCCTGTTTCATTCATTATCACAGGGGTCAAACACCCGGTATGCTGAAACAGAGATTTAGATATCTGTCTGGCTGAAATCTTTCATTTTTTGCCTCCATATTTGGCATATAGCATGCTTGAATGGTCTCGACATTCAATCACGTACGGTGGTAGGGGTCAAATAAGCTGAAGTATACACGTACTTCCTCCCAGTGAGCAAGAGGTCGAAAAACTTTATTTAAGGCCTTGACAAATTGAGGTTTGGTTATGGATAAGCTTGACCTTCATTCGTCTTAGATATAGGTTACAATCTTACAAAAACCTCTCATGGGTAGTCCTTCAATATCAAGCTTCCTGGCATTTTGATTATTGGCAAAAGTCATCTAGGCGTCTTAGTTAATGACATGATTTTCGCATAAGATAATTTGAATAAAGGCCAAGGTAATTTGTTTGAACAAACTTGGTGGACCTGTAATGAAGATAAAGGTCATTCATTTGGTAGGCCTTCATCCCAACATGTTTCAGGTCTAAATATTAGATGTCTATGCTTCTTTGGTTATTCATAGAACCCGTGACCTTGGTTATTTATAGAACCTGGGACCTTGAAGGTCAGGGTCATTCATTTGAACAAACTCAGTAGCCCTTCATTCCAGTATGTTAAAGGCTCAATTTCTGGTTTCATTTTAATTAGTCAAAAAATAAAAGTTGATGCTGCATCACAATCTAATTAAAATTTGACTTGTAATTCTGCTCCATAAAGATACTCTACGTTACGCTCAAATACAAGATCTAACTAGAACTGTAAGCTGACGGCTGACTAATAACCCTCCGCCCCCATTTCCTCTTTGGCCCCGAGGTGGCCGAGTGGTTAAGATGTCTCGACATATTACCACAAGCCCTCCACCTCTTGGTCGCGAGTTTGAATCCAATGTGGAGCAGTTGCCAGGTACTGACCGCTGGTCAGTGGTTTTTCTCCGGGTACTCCGGCTTTCCCCCACCAACAAACCTGGTACGTCCTTACATGACCCTGGCTGTTGTAATAGGACATTAAACTAATAAAACTCAAAGCTTCGTCTTATTAGAGGTGTCTGAATTGTTCTTGAAAATAAAAATCATGGTCACAGGAAATTGACCTGGTTACCATGGCAACTAAAATTGTGAGTAACGAAAACCTGCATGCCCATCCCCGAATAATCTTTAACAATACTGTTCATTGAAATTGATAGAGTTGTTAAGGTAAAGTTGTTGGGACAAATTTTCCACGAAAAAAAAAAAAAAACCACCCACCTGCATGCATGTCTACACATGGTCCCAAACTGCAAAGTTTCATTAAAATCAATCCAGTAGTTTAGAAGAAGTTGTTCGAACAAATTTTGAAACCTGTGTATAGTGACATAGTTGCCATGGCAACCAAAAATTTTTAAAAACGAAAACCTGCATGCATATCTACACAGGGTCCAAAACAATTCTTCCATGTTTCATTGAAATCAGTCCATTAGTTCTACATAGACAGACAATTACAATCCGTTTCCAGTTACTCCCCCCTTAACTTTGTTATGGGGGTGGGGGAACACAGGGACCTGGCACAAGATTTTAAACAACATACATAATTATAGTATTTTATAATATACTATTGTTAAAAATTTTGTGCCAGGTACTTGTGTGAGTGAGTGTGGTTATAAAAACTCCTCGTTCAGATCACCTCAGCATGACCCATGGTTAGCCATGAATTGAAAACGATATTTCGTCCCAGTATACATACACAATTAGCTTTGTTGTGCTCTTCAGGCAAGATGACTACGTACAGACTACACGAAAATAATTCCGAGTTTTTTCAAACTATATTGTCCTCTTAAATTCACGGTCAAAATTTTGCAGGCAGCAATTTGATTGGCCATTTCCAAAGGTCACCAGGACATGAGCCCTAACGGGATAAGTCAACTTGAGACAAGCTTAAACAGAGACGAAAATGGAAAAATCTGAAAAAGGCTGAAATTTATGGTTTTGGAGAAAATTATATGCAATAACATGTAAAACATGTAAACAACTGAAAAAGTAAATTAAGTCGCTTGAAATGGAAATATTGACAACACTGGAGGAAAAGCAACACTTCCTGACATCAAAGGCAGAACAAAAATGGTAGTTTCTGCTAAATGCTTAAAAGCCTTAAAGATGCTCCATCGCTGACAAATGGTATTTCTTTACTATCAAAACTAGAAGCAGACAATTAAGTATTTTTCATAAGTTTCAAAAGTTACTTACTTTACACCATTACCACCATTGAACAGTTTGAGCTTCTAATTTTACTTAAAGTTAAAAATATGAAAAATAATTAATTGCATCCTGAAAAAATTCCTTGGTACCAATATATCCTATATGGGATGAAGTACTGATTGCTCATGCACCAAAGGCAAAATAAATTATATAATATTATTTTCTGTGTTAATTAGACATAAATATACACGATTAAACACCGATTATTGTTCAAATGATGAATATCATTTATGCTCTGTTGACGGTGGAGCATCTTTAAATCATCTATATGTAGGGGGCGGGACAACTGGCTTGCCCATTGAAGTGTGTGACACGCAACTGTCATTATTTTTACAAGGAGACAAAACGGGCTATATTCTCAACAACTGCTGTACCACAATCATTATAAATATTCCTTGAAATAACTTAATTTCAACTACATCTACAAATTCAAACAATATCAATTACAAGGCCAAATCTAACTAGACTTTTTGTTGATTTTACGTATAGTGTGGCTTTTAATTAACTTATTTTAACTAAACTGTTCAGTAGGTGATGACAAATAAGTGTATTAAAGGTGAGCTTATAACTTTTGCAATATTACAAAATTATCAATCCCGTTGACAAAGGTAGTGGGCTTTTTAAAAAGAAAGAGCAGCTGTTTATAGCATGTTTTGTACAATCAACCGATCTTTAGACAACACTCTTATTCTGTCCTACAGCACTTAGTAAACTTCATTACTACTTGAAGATTGTGACGGAATACTGTTTGATGGCAACATTTTGAAGTCTTCTGAATCAGGGGGAAAAACAACCAAAACAAAAAGAAATGTGCATTCCCAAAGTTTATCAATTTTTTAAATATATAACTTAAAGTCATCCTCCCAACAATTTCAAAAGAAAACAAGAAAAGACTTGTTTTAACATTTTTATATGAATCTGGTCAAAACAATTTTAGCACTATATACTATGGATTAAATGTTATACCCACTTCCTCTCGACACAAAAATAACAGCTAAATCCAGACCTGCCTATACTAGATAATATTTATTTAAACTGCATATAAAAACACAGTCTGCATTTAATATTATCTTCTGTACAACTTCAATCGAGGACACAACAGCTCATCCAGAAAGTCAATTTTACAGTTCTTCGTTATTTTGTTGACTGTCTGTACACTTTTTTTAAAATTAATTTATATATAAAAGAACTCCATTGTACCACTATGTGGTTTGGTCTTGATTGATGTGAGCTTTTTACATACAGGCCCTGAAGATGACTCACAATCACACTTGTTGATCTGGTAGTACATTTACATCAGTCTACAAACAAACACTCTGTCAGTTTTTCTCCACACCTTAAAATGCAAACAGAAGTAGGAAACCCATCATCAAGCAGAAGAGACCCATAGCTTCAGACAAAGCGAATCCCAGCAGGGCATAGGTGAAGAGATCGCCCTTCAGTGATGGGTTTCTGGCGAATCCAATGATTAAACTTCCGAACACTGTTCCAATACCAGCTCCTGGAGAACAAAAATAAAGGAATTTGATGGAACGTGTAAATGTTGTGTTGTAAAATTTACCCCATATCCAATAAGTGCCATCAATAACAATTTAGGACCAAATATGGACTAACCTTTACAAAAGCCAGACATAAATGAATTTGCAAAGAAATGTAAACCAGTATATTGATTATAAACCGACTTTTTATCTGCAAATTTGCCATGCCGCTAATAGCCTAATACTCTAGTTTTCAGTGTACTCTAGAAATACATGTACTGGTGTGTGGTTTTCAATTTACAGTGTGCACTTGCATTAATGTACAATATTTAGCTTCAAACATTCATTTTTTTTTGGTTTAGATTTGATTTAGACAGTCTGTTATAGATCCTGGTATAGGACCAAATTAATGATAACTGGTACCAAACACAGTTACACACTTTTCCAACCAGCAACAGGCAGGAGGACAAATATTGAGAGTAAACTGGTAGCAACATGAAGAGATACCCTGTCTGATGAAACCCACCTGATCCAGCACATCCGGCTGTAGCTGCTCCAGCTCCGATATATTTGGCAGCGGTATCAATATCTTTTCTTGTAGCACTAGTTTGGAGTGATCGGATCTGCATTATAAAAGCAAAACAATCAAGATTTTTGCCTCAAGCAAACACTGTAGTAAATGAAGCAATCAACAGACATTTACAGACAGATAAAATAGGTTGATATCTGTTGCTGAATAGTATTACAGAATTTTCTTTCTGTTAGATTTAGGGCTGAATCAACATATTAATATACCAATACGCAAGCATGCTGTACATAGCTGTATCGGCTTGACAACTTAACCTACTGTTTTCGCTATAGAAATAGGAAATTCCAAACAAAATGTATTCTAAAGCATTCAAGTCAGAGCATTTCAATCAAAAGGCAGTGTTAAGCATTTATGTCACCTTGATGGACGCCTTTTCATAACTCAGAGTCAGAATACAAATTGCCAGAAATAAATTAACACAGATGATAAACCGAATAAAATGTTTGGTAAATGTAGATTTCATTATTTATTCATTTATTTGTCATATAATATTTCAAAACCTGTGTATAGTGACAGGTTAGTGATTATCACGGGAACCACAATATCAGCAAAAGAATACCTGAACATTAACTTTTTTTGATGTCTGGACAAAATTTTCATCATTATGATTATTGTAAGAAAATTCTCTATAAAATGATTAAGTATATTCTGATTGAATCATTTATACACCTACTAAATACTGTGATAATTTACCCAAAATGTGGTACAAAAAGTTGGTAAATTCTTTCTACAATTATTTACTGCACAAGACTCCCATTACGGACAAAATGACCAGAAAAGCCATTTTAAAAAAATATTTTATCATTTTTCGCAAATGTTGTTTTTGTTGCACATTTTCCCAAATTCAAAGCCACAGGGGCCATTCCCAAAGTAGTGAGAAAAAGCTCTGTAATACGGCATCAAATTACAACTGATTCTAATTCTTCGTCAATTATACAACACAGTAAGAAACCAAAACTTAAAATCGACATGGCATCCAGTTTACCTGATTTAATACACTAGGGTTGGATGGAGTCCAGTTTACACCATTGAGACCATTCCATGCAGCTATGTTACCTGCTGGCCGCTGTTGTGAAGCCTAGAAAATAACAACCATTTATTTTATGATATATACATGTACTATACAGCTCACATTTTACAAGTTTGCCTTAATAATATTTTTTATCTGATGCAGAACAGCCAAAATAGAATACTAATGTTGAAATATTTTCTGGAATACTAAATCATTTTATAAATATTGGTCTTAAAGATGGGATATATGTGATTTTGCAACATTATTGTTCAATCATCCAACTAAATTTTGGAAAATGATGTTCAAAAAATGTTAATAGAAGCATTCATTTCAGTAATCATGAAATTACCTCTTGTTTCTGTGATACTACACTGCTCATTGGTCTAGCCCATGCACGGCTGCTGTTTGCAACCTGGAAAGGGAAGTTCAGTTTAAAAGATGTAATCTATATAAATACCTCAGCAACTCAATTCACCAATTTTCATAGGTAGGAACAATGTCACAAAGGTACCTTTATGCATGTAAAACGCCATCCTCGACAGGGGTTGTAACTAACAGTAGCCTGGTGGGCTGTTATATTTCAGACAAATGTGCATGTTTAGTTGAAGGAAAAATTGTATGCTTTGAGACCTGCAAATTTGCTATCAAAATTCACTAGAATGCAGGAAATTGCATCTACAATTTGAAATTGTTCCGCCCGCCGGGACCCCCTACATTGTATCGACAGTCTCCACAACAGAATCTGACAGGGTTGCCAAGGGTAACAAAATAGTACCCTTGGTCTGCTAAGGAGAGATGTGTACTCCTGCTCGATACTCCAGGGGTTACTATTATCGAGGTTACATATATATGTACTCCCAATTGTATTTCTTGTTATTTTTTCCCAAATCTATGTCTAAATATCCCAAATCAGTGAGTTGATGCCCATTTTGTGTGACGAAACAAAAAAATCCCAAAATCCCAAGTCTGAACGTTGTATTTTAGTATACAATATTACACTTGATTCTTATAGAGAAGGATAATTGTTTATTTCTACCTTTTCCAAAATTTCCATGAACACTGTCAAAATTTTTCATTTCATACTTTTATAGCACAAAATTCCCCAATTTTTACCAGGTGAAAATTTCCAAAAATGCCCAGGAAAAACACTGATATAATATATCCACCCCTGGATTGGAAGCACCAGAAAGATATATGAGTCTGTTCTCTTCTTTTCACAAATAAGAAGTGTAACCTTCGTGACTTCATAAACCTAATGATAAGCCAAAAGATGATAAAGACTTTGTAAAAAAAAAAAAAAAAAAAAAACCCAAAAGTCCCCCAGGTGATTAGGTAGAGTGCCTCGGTTCAAGTTTGCATAGCAATTTCTTTCTGCAATTTTACCAACCTGTGTACCTGGTATGCAACAAAAGTAAATCGGCATCACCAATAGTGAGCTTCATGGCTTACATATAACAAAAGTGTCAGATAGTGCCTGTCAACAGGATTTTGAACCCTGGGCTCACGCTACCTATTCGCATTTTCTTTAATAAAGAATCGATCTGAAGTTTTTCTTCACATACCCGATATCCAATCGCACGGACACAAGCTTCAAACATAGTTTTTTCAGTCACATTACTTTCATAGCAAGTCTAAAGCATTTAATAAATTATTCAGTTACTGTACCATATACATTTTTATGTTGAAGAGATGTTAAGTAACGATACGCACGACGGAGTATGGTTTAATGAATGATCAGGATCTTTTGTATGTGTGTACTTTTCACTTGATGCATAAAAAACATTATTTGATGCACCTTAGTAATTGAATGTTTTTCACAATTTGCTAAATGAAATTCTTATTTGCTAAAGAGAAAAAAACAACTTTCGCAACTTTTGATCAGCAAACTGGAAAGTTAGTGTGAGCCCAGAAACCAGCCATCACAGATCCGATTTAATATACAAGATAATTAACAGACTGACAATTTGTCATGTAGCAAATAATATTTGACCGTATTACGTAAATGAATTTGTCAATTACACAAAACCCTATATTAGATTCAATTCATAGAAATCATACCCCATTAGCAATACGCGTAGGGAGTAGTGGCAAGTTGATGCCGAACAGGAAATAATCACCAAGCAAAAACTAGGGCTTCTTTTTGGCTCAAAACTGTAGATAGATACTTAAGAAACACTTAATTACTCTTGTTGGTGTCAAAATAGAAACGTAATGTTCAAATTATTGCATTTAGTTCAAAGGTCATATATTGACATTGAATGCACCCGGCTTAGACAAAAGTTTCCAACAGGTTGTTTTGATGCGAAAAAATGCTTGAAAAACTAAAATTCGCTATTACTTATTTCAAACAACAAGTTAATGACATAGTAGTTTGGATTTTTATGCATTAATTATTCGATATGACCATTTCTACGAAGAAACTTCGTCAAAATTTCAGAGATGACCTTCAGACGAGTACGGACTTGATTACTAAAAAAATAACAATTTTAAGATATAATGCAATGCTAAAATATGATATTCACAAAGCACAAGATATATAATCATACATACCACGCATCTGGCAGCTGGTGTGGCGATTCTTGAGCAGGAAAACATCTTGTTCTCTTGCGGTTAGTTCTTTTCAACCCCGTTCTGCAAAACACCGGTCAACTGTCATTAGATACAAGTTCTCATAAGCTATAAATACGTCATCGCACAAAAAATATAAAATTACATAGTTAGAAAAACGCTTATTACACCCAACTACATAGTCGCTACCTTCGATGTTTGGTTTAAGCTGTCAAAGTGCAACGGATTGCATTAACAAAATTCAATGTCACCAAACCCTTACCGTTTATGCCGGCTAGAGGACAGTCGTGCGCATGCGCCATGAAAAAGGAAGTGCTCAACGGGAAGAACAATTTTTCAAAATTATGTATCGATATATTTTGAAATAATGTGATATGTTTTGTAAGAATGTTTAGATATCTTTTAAGTTTATCAACCATTATGTATTTTTAATGCTATTTTATTATTTTTTTCCGGAAAAAATGATCGGTCAATTCCGTATGATGTCATACTCAGATTTCGCGGAATTTTTATGCTAATGAAGTTTACGATTAAGAATGCAAATGGCTGTCTTTCTACTGAACAACTGCAGATTTCAGGGATGTGGACTGCAGTTTGAGACGCTCGGGGACTTAATACAACATATAGAAGACACACATATCGGTATAGTCTTTCTACTGACTACACGATCGTGTCGATAGGATTTGAATTAGGCTTTTCTACCTAAAGTTGTTTACTATCTGCTCGCGCACTTCAAAGTAAAGGGGAATCCCCAATCTCGGGTCATTGGGTGCATTGTAGAAAAATGTAAACAGAAGGATGGTTTGCAAAATTATGTGTACTTCTCTATAGTTTGTGCACACAGAGAATTTATTTGGTTAATGATGAATATACAAATAAAGGTTTGCCATAAAATAAATAGGCTATAAATTAAAGCAATCAGAAATTATAAGTCTTTGTAATACTACAGTGGCTGTACTCAAGGTGTAATGATTGATGTTGATATTTCAATAATAATTATATGACTGAAGGCAAGCCCTTAAAGAGCGCAGCCAGATGTTTTAATATGAATCATGCACAGCATATAGGAAGAGCGAAACTCTACTTGTATATTTTATTTTCTATTTCATGTACGTAGAAGACATGATTTAGAAATAAAAGGACGGGCTTTAAACTATCAAAGTATATGATGTAATAATTGTCTAGCATAAACTCAAAGAAATACTCAAAGATTCGGATTTCTCTGTGTCCATTTAAGACCTGGAGTGCCGCGTATGCGAATCTTATGATTTTGGCGCCATTTTTTGACGTTATGTGAGGTTACGTCATTATTCCTTGTTGGTGTTCAAAATAGAAAGCGTAATGTTCAAAATTATTGCATTTAGTTAATCAAGTCATATCATGACCATTGAATGCACCCGGCTTAAGACAAATAGTTTCCAACAGATTGTCTTTGATGCGAAAAAAAAATGCTTGACAAAACTAAAATTTGCTATACTTATTTCAAACATACAAGTTAATGAAATAGGTAGTTTGGATTTTTATTGTTTAATTGATTCCGATATGAACTATTTCTACGACGAACAACTTCGTGCAAAATTTCAGAGATGACCTTTTCAGAAGAGTAACACACGTTAGATTTACTTAAAGAAAATAACAAATTTAAAATATTAAAGCAATGCTAAAATATGATATTCACAAAGCACAGAGATGCTATTAAATCATACATTCCCACGCATCTGGCACCCTCCGCTGTTCGATTGCGATTCTTGACATGGAAAACATCTTGTTCTCTTGCGTTAGGTTTCTCTCTTTTCAACCCGTTCTGCATAACACCGGTCTACTGTCACTTAGACTGACAAGTTTCTCATAAGCTACATAAATCACGTACATCGCACTAAAAATATAAGAGTGTACATAGTTAGAAAAAACGCTTATTACACCAAACTACATAAGTCGCTACCTTCGATGTTTGGTTTAATCCTAGTCACAAGTGCAAACACGATTTGCATTAAACAAAATTCATTGACATACCCAAATCCTTACCTGTTTATTGCCGGAAAGAACGGCGACAGGTCGTTGCGCATGCGCCTTGAAACAAGGAATGGCTCCAACGGGACAAGAACAATTTATTCAAAAATTATGTATCGATATTTTTCTGAAAAAATGTGATATGTTTTGTAGAGTGTTTAGATCATCTTTAAGTTTAATCAACCCATTATGCTAAATTTTTAAATGCTATTCTTCTATAGTTTTCCGTGGAAAAAAAAAAATGATCGGTCAATACCGTTATGATGTGCAGACTCAGATTTCTCGCGAATTTTATATGCTAATGAAGTTTACGATTAAGAATGCGAAATGCTGTCTTTCTACTGAACAACTGCAGATTTCAGGGAGCGTGATGACTGCAGGTTTGAGACGCGTCCGGGGACTTAATCATCAACACTAATAGAAGACACGACTAATCGGTATTCAATAGTTTTCTACTGACTACACGATGTGTCGTATAGGATTTGAATTAGGCTTTTCTACCTTAATGTTTTTTACTATCTGCTCTGCGCACATCAATGTAAAGGGGGAATCCCCAATCTCGGGGTCATTGGGTGGCATTGGTCGAAAAAAATGTTAAACAGAAGGAAAGTTTTGTAAAATTATCGTTTACTTTCTACTATAGTTTGTGCACACAGCGAATTTATTTGGTTAATGATGAATAAACAATTATAAAGGGTTTGCATACAAAAACTAGGCCTATTAAATTAAAGCCAATCACATAATTATAAGTCTTTGTAATTACTACAGTGGCTGTATCCAATGTAGTGATGATTGATGTTGATATTTTTCATTAATAATTAAATGACTTGTGAAGCAAAGCCTCTTAAAGAGCGCAGCCAGATTGTTTTAATAGGAATCATGGTGCCACAGACATTATAGGGAGAGGCGAAAATACCTCTACTTGTATAATTTATTATCTATTTCGATGTTCGTAGAAGACATGATTTAAGCAATTAATAGAACGGGCTTTAAAACTATCAGAAGTATATGATGTAATAATTGTCTAGCATAAACTCAAAGAAATACTCATAAAGATACGGATTTCTCTGTGTAATTAAAGAACCTGGACGATGCCGCAGTTATGCGGAAATCTTATGATTTTGTGGCGCAATTTTTAGACGTTAATGTGAGGTTAAGGTGATGATTTCCTTTTGCTCATCTTTGCTCTTGGTCGTGCTGATAATTTGACTGCAATTCTATAGCTGATTAATTGTCTAAGTTTTATTATTTATTATCTTAATAATACTAATAAATGGTGTATTCTACTCTATGTTATTGCTTTTGGCATTAGCATTACTGCTGGGAGAGGCTGCACCGGGGAGCAAACGCACTACCGCCCCAATATGTCTGAACAATAAATGACAGGCCGCAAACGCTGAAGCTCGTTCAGTGTTGAGGATTGAATTTGTTGAATGGTTTTTACTCACCTTGTACCTTGCCGCCCCGAAGGCCCGTGAGCTTATGTCATGCGCGGGTCCCGTCGTCCGTTTGAGCCCGTCAACATTTCCTTAAATCGCTACTAGTCAAAAGCGTTCTGCATGGGATTGTAACCAAATTATTGCCCACAAACATCCTTGGGGGAAGGGGAACAGAACTGTATAAATTTTTGGCTCAGACCCCCCGGGGGTCAGGAGGGTGCGCAGCCCAATAGGAAAATAAAAGTAATTTCTATATAACACCAACTTTGTCCTAGAGTTCTGCATGGATTGTACACCAAATTTGGGGCCACAAACAAGCCTTGAGGGAGGGAACAGAATTGTAATATATATAAATTTTTGCTCTGTCCCCCCGGGGCTAGGAGGGTCGGGTGCCCAATAGGGGATTATAGAGGAAATCCTATAAATCGCTACTTCTTCCTAGAGTTCTGCATGGAAGTAACCAAATTTGGCCACAAACATCCTTGGGGGAAGGGGAACAGAACTTGTATAAAATTTTGGCTCTGACCCCCTTGGGGCAGGAGGGGCGGGGCCCAATAGGGGAAATAGAGGTAAAATCCTTATAAATCGCTACTTGGTCCTAATAGAGTTCTGCATGGATTGTAACCACAATTTGGCCACAAACATCCTTGGGGGAAGGGGGAAAGAACTTGTATATAAAATTTGGCTCTGATCCCCCTGGGGCAGGAGGGACGGGGCCCAATAGGGGAAATAGAGGTAAATCCTATAAAATCGCTACTTGTCCTAGAGTTCTGCATGGATTGTAACCAAATTTGGCCACAAACATCCTTGGGGAAAGGGGAACAGAACTTGTATAAATTTTGGCTCTGACCCCCCCGGGGGCAGGAGGGGCGGGGCCCAATAGGGGAAATAGAGGTAAATCCTATAAATCGCTACTTGTCCTAGAGTTCTGCATGGATTGTAACCAAATTTGGCCACAAACATCCTTGGGGGAAGGAACAGAAGCTTTGTATAAATTTTGGCTCTGATCCCGCCCGGGTGCAGGAGGGCGGTCCCAATACGGGAAATAAGAGGTAAATTTTCAAATCCTATCAAAAAAGAAACAAACGAACCTATATTCAGACAAGCATGACTTGAAATTACAAACCAGCGTGACGATACAGGCCTCGGCCTCTTGTTTTTTCTTATATTTTCGTGTATAATGTATCTGTTAAACTTAGATTTTATAGTTTGCGTCGCTTGTTTGTGCCATGAAGACAGAACATTAGGGCCCCCCGCACCCTACCCGCCACCCTATTCATAATAATTAAATTAACTTTATATTCCATTCCTTTTCACATTGTTTCAATGACGCTTATCACACAAAGTGGAACGCCGAACTCATTTTTCTACCAAAATGTTACAGTATTTTACCAGCATGACTTCTATTAATGAAACATTTTAGAAAATATCTAATGTAGATCGATTTGAAGATGACAATAACTTCATCGCCATATGGTAGCTAGCTGGTAGACATAACATATATTGTTTTAAATCACGAGACAGCTGATAACAGAGTATCCCAATACGTCGCTATGCTATAGCTAATTTATGTACTGTTTGTTGATTCTATGTGAATCTGATGATGGTGGTGAGCGGGAGGGGGGGCGGGTTGTCGGTCGTCCGGTACGTGAAAACCGGCGGGGGAAGGAACCGCTGGCGATAAAAGGGGGGGTAAGCATAGAGTGATTGCGCACATGTTCCCTCGATGATTATCTAGATTTATTAGCTCTACCTGGCCCATATGGGCCGTGTGAATGATTAGGGTGAGCTCTATGTCCATGGACGCCGGCTGTCCCCTGGCAAGTCCCTCCCTCTCCGTACTCTTGCTCTTTCTGTCAACAATTTCCTATTAAATCGCTACTAGTCAATATGAGTTCTGCATGGATTGTAACCAAATATGGGCCTGCGCAAAATATCCACCTTGGGGGAAAGGGGTAGATTCAGAAATGTGTTATTAAATCTTCTTGGGGGGGGCAGGAGGGGAGGGGGAGGGGGACCCCAAACAGTTGGGGAAAATAAGGTAAATCCCTATAAATCGCTACTTTGTCCTAGAGATGCTGCTGGATTGTAACCATATTTGGGACCACATTACATCCTTCGTAGGGGGAGGGTGAACAGGCTATGGTATAAAATTTGCTCTAGAACCCCTCGGGGCAGAGGGGGAAATAGAAGTAAAAATCCTTTAAATCGCTACTTGTCCTAGAGTTCTGCATGGATTGTAACCAAATTTGACCACAAAACATCCTTGGGGGGAGGGGAACAGAACTTGTATAAATTTTGGCTCTGACCCCCCGGGGGGGGAGGGGCGGGGCTCAATAAGGGAAATAGTGGTAAATCCTATGAATCCCTACTTGTCCTAGAGTTCTGCATGGATTGCAACCAAATTCGACCACAAACATCCTTGGGGGAGGAGAACAGAACTTGTATAAATTTTGGCTCTGACCCCCCGGGGGCAGGAGGGGAGGGGGCTCAATAGGGGAAAATAGAAGTAAATCCTTTAAATCGCTACTTGTCCTAGAGTTCTGCATGGATTGTAACCAAATTCGACCACAAACATCCTTGGGGGAGGAGAACAGAACTTGTATAAATTTTGGCTCTGACCTCCCGGGGGCAGGAGGGGCAGGGCTAAATAGGGGAAAATAGAAGTAAATCCTTTAAATCGCTACTTGTCCTAGAGTTCTGCATGGATTGTAACCAAATTCGACCACAAACATCCTTGGGGGAGGAGAACGGAACTTGTATAAATTTTTGGCTCTGACCCCCCGGGGGCAGGAGGGGCGGGGCTCAATAGGGTAAAATAGAGGTAAATCCTTTAAATCGCTACTTGTCCTAGAGTTCTGCATGGATTGTAGCCAAATTTGACTACAAACATCCTTGGGGGAAGGGGAACATAACTTGTATAAATTTTGGCTCTGACCCCCGGGGGCAGGAGCTCGAGGGGCAGGGCTCAATAGGGGAAAATAGAAGTAAATCCTTTAAATCGCTACTTGTCCTAGAGTTCTGCATGGATTGTAACCAAATTCGACCACAAACATCCTTGGGGGAGGAGAACAGAACTTGTATAAATTTTGGCTCTGACCTCCCGGGGGCAGGAGGGGCAGGGCTCAATAGGGGAAAATAGAAGTAAATCCTTTAAATCGCTACTTGTCCTAGAGTTCTGCATGGATTGTAACCAAATTCGACCACAAACATCCTTGGGGGAGGAGAACAGAACTTGTATAAATTTTGGCTCTGACCCCCAGGGGCAGGAGGGGCGGGGCTCAATAGGGTAAAATAGAGGTAAATCCTTTAAATCGCTACTTGTCCTAGAGTTCTGCATGAATTGTAACCAAATTTGACCACAAACATCCTTGGGGGAAGAGGAACAGAACTTGTATAAATTTTGGCTCTGACCCCCCGGGGGCAGGAGCTCGAGGGGCAGGGCTCAATAGGGGAAAATAGAAGTAAATCCTTTAAATCGCTACTTGTCCTAGAGTTCTGCATGGATTGTAACCAAATTTGGCCACAAACATCCTTGGGGGAGGAGAACAGAACTTGTATAAATTTTGGCTCTGACCCCCCGGGGGCAGGAGGGGCAGGGCTCAATAGGGGAAAATAGAAGTAAATCCTTTAAATCGCTACTTGTCCTAGAGTTCTGCATGGATTGTAACCAAATTCGACCACAAACATCCTTGGGGGAGGAAGAACAGAACTTGTTATAAATTTTGGCTCTGACCCCCCGGGGGCAGGAGGGGCGGGGCTCAATAGGTAACAATAAAAATAGAGGTAAATCCTTTAAATCGCTACTTGTCCTAGAGTTCTGCACATGAATTGTAACCAATTTGACCACAAACATCCTTGGGGGAAGAGAGAACAGAACTTGTATAAATTTTGGCTCTGACCCCCCGGGGCAAGGAGCTCGAGGGGCAGGGCTCAATAGGGGTAAAATAGAAGTAAATCCTTTAAATCGCTACTTGTCCTAGAGTTTTCTGCAATGGATTGTAACCAAATTTGACCACAAACATCCTTGGGGGGAGGAGAACAGAACTTGGTATAAAATTTTGGCTCTGACGCTCCCCGGGGGCAGGAAGGTGGGCTAGGGCTCCAATCATGGCTGGAAAATAGAAGTAAATCCTTTAAATCGCTACTTGTCCTAGAGTTCTGCATGGATTGTAAACAAATTTGACCAACAAACAATCTTGGGGGAGGGAACAAATATTGTATAAATTTTGGCTCAGACCCCCCGTGGGGTAAATTTTGATTTTGGGGCCAATGAGGTAAAATAGAGTGTCCTTTAAATCGCTTGCTTGTCAGAATTCTGCATGGATTGTAAAATTTGACAACAAAACTCCTTGGGGGAAGGGGAACATAACTTGTATAAATTTGGCTCTGACCCCCGGGGGCAGTGCTGGCCCTGAGGGAGCTCATTAGCAGGGCCTTAAGGTAAATCTTTTGGCTACTTGTGCTCCTATAATTCAGTCATGGATTGTAACCAAATTTGACCACAAACATCCTTGGGGACCAGAACAGCTTGTATGGGGTGGCACTGACTAGTGGGGTGGCTGGCAGGGCTCAATAGGGGAAATTGATGTAAATCTTTAATATCCTACTTGTCCTAAGTTGCATGGATTGAGAACCAAATTCCCCAAAAGCTTTCATTGCCTTACAAGGAGAAATAAGGCTAAAAAAATCTGACCCTAGGTTGCAATAGGAAAATTGGTGAGCATCCTCATGCAAATCGCTAGAAATTGTCCTAGTGGGTTCTGCATGAAGTTCCATTGTAACAAGATGCTAGATCTGTTAAACATGTAACTTAAGGAAGAAATTTGTTAATTTTTCTGACCCCCCGGGGGCAGGAACTCGAGGGGCCCTGAATTAGAAAAATAGAAGTAAATCCTTTAAATGAACTACTATGCTGGCCCTAATTGGGTGGATTGTGTGCAAATTGGTTTATTAAACATCCTTGGGGGGAAGGAGAACAGAACTTGTATAAATTTAGGCTCTGGATGACCTTACCGTGTGTTCCAATGGTCACGTTTGTGGAAAAATTTAAATCCTTAATCGCTACTTATGGGTTCTGCATGGATTGCTGGCCAAATTTTGCCAATCCTTGGGGGAGGGGAACAGAACTTGTGAAATTTGGCTCTGACCCCCCGTTAAGCAGGAGGTGCTGGCCCTAGGTGGGGTGAAGGTTAATCCTAAAATCGCACTTGATCTTAGAGGATCTGCATGAAATTGTAAGAGCTAAATTTGACCACATTACATCCTTGGGGGAGGGGGAACAGAAAGATAAAATTTTGGCAGTCTTCCAAAAACCCCCCGTGGGGCAGGAGCTGTGCTGCCCTCAATAGGGGTCAAATAGTAATTCATTCCTGATTTCCATGGCTACTTGTCCTAGAGAAACTTTGCATGGATTGTAACCAAATTTGGCCAACAACCATTAATGGTGGGATAGAACTTTAAACTTTAAATAAATTTTGGATGCTGATTGATGGGCAGATTGACTGATATATGTTGCAATTGATATATTTGTAGGATAATTATCTAAAATTGATTTTATCATCTGTCATATCATCCATCATGCATGATTATAATTATCATCATCATCAGGGTCTATTTTGAGCTCACCTGGTGGGAAAGGGCCTGTGAATTATGTATGGCGTGGCTCGACCCCTCGTGAGTCCAGTCCGCGGGGTCCAATCAGGGTCCGGATTTCATTAAACATTTCCTTTAAATATCTACAGGAGTTCTGAAGTTCTGCATGGATTGTGACCAAATTTGGCCACAAAATCCTTATGGGGTTTTAGGTTAACAGAACTTGTATGAATTTTGGCTCTGATCCCCTGGGGGGCCTGAAGGGGGCGGGCCCAATAGGGGAAATAAAGGTAACCATATAATCGCTACTAGTCCTGAGTTCTGCATGGATTGTAACCAAATTTGCAACAAACATCATCTAGGTGGGGATTCAGAAATTGTAACTAAATTTTTGACTCTGACCCCCCGGGGCAGGAGGCGGGGCCCAATAGGGGCCTAAAGTAAATCCTATAAATCGCTACAAATGATTGTTATATAACTCAAGCTGCATGGATTGTGAACCAAATTTGGCCACAAAACATCCTTATATTTCAAAATTGATATAAATTTTGGCTCTGACCCCCCGGGGCAGGAGGGGCTTTCCAAAAGGGGAAATAAATTTCCTATAAATCGACTCTAGTCTAGAATTCTGAAATGGATAGTAACCAAATATGATCACAATGGTCTTTTTTAAGGGGAACAGAACCTTGTACAAATGATTTGACTCTGACCCCCCGGGGGCAGAGGGGCGGGGTCAATATGGGAAATTTTGGTAAATCCTATAAATCGCTACTTGTCAAGAGTTCTGCATGGATTGTGACCAAATTTGGCACACAAATTTCCTTTTTGAAGGGGAACAAACTTGTATAAAATTTTGGCTCTGACCCCCGGGGGCAGGAGGGGCTGGGGCCCAATAGGGGAAATTAGGTAAATCCTTTCATTATAAATCGCTACTAAGTCATCTGAAATTCTGCATGGATTGTAACCAAATTTGGCCCAAAAATTCTTTGGAAATGGGAACAGAACTTGTATAAATTTTGGCTCTGACCCCCGGGGGCAGGAGGGGCGGGGCCCAAATAGGGAAAAAAGGTAAATCCTATAAATCGCTACTTGTCTAGAGTTCTTCATGATTGTGACCAAATTTGGCCACAAAACATCCTTGGGGAAGGGAACAGAATTGTATAAATTTTGGCTCTGACCCCCCCGGGGGCAGGAAACTCAGGCGGGGCCCAATAGGGGAAATAAAGGTAAATCCTATAAATCGCTACTAGTCTAGAGTTCTGCATGGAATATAACCAAATTTAGAACAAACATCCTTGGGGGAAGGGGAACAGAACTTGTATAAATTTTTGGCTCTGACATGGCAACCATTGGGGCCCAATAGGGGATTTAGAGGTAAATATTCATATGAAAATAAAAATTCTCAGTGAACTGTATTCAGAATATTATTGGAATAAAAACAGGTGAGGATACAGGCCTTGGGCCTCTTGTCAGAAATCATAATTCTTATAAAATTTTCTTATTCATTTTGCAATTCTGACCCACATTCTTGAGGTAGACCAGATTATTACTGGCCCTTGAATTTATGATGCATGCGGTAAATAATTGAAAGGTGATTCCATATTTGGTGTAAAGTCTTGATTTACAGCAAAAAATTTTACATGAAACATTCCATAAAATCTACTTAATGAATTTAACTCATTGCTGTATGAATTTTAACAACAAACTTAATTCATTAAAATATATGCCTTTCTATTACATGAATATAAATTAAATTATCAATGACAATCTGTTTTTTATTACATGCAAAATCTAATGATTTTCTCAATGAAAATTTGCGATATTATACTTTGTATGTAAAGAAAACTCTGGGCCCTAGGTGAATGATTAAGGTGGGGTTTTATCTTGCCCTAGAATCTAACTCATTCTCAGGTACAACTGATTCATTGAATTCTAGCTATGGCCTAACTTTATTAATCAGGCAGTGCAAATGATTCTGGCCTATGGGGTCTGCTGGAATCCTTAAGGTTGGATTGCTGGGACAGGTACAACTGATTTATTATGTGCTGGAATTAACACATCTCAGGTATTTCATTATCTATGCAAGAATCTAACTCATTCTGCAGTCTGGGTACAACTGATTCATGATTAGCTGCTAGAATCTAACTCATTCTCAGGTACAACTGATTTATTTAAAAAATTTATTATCTCTGCTAGAATCTAACTCATTCTCAGGGTACAAATGATTTCATTATCTCTGCTAGAATCCAAAAGCTTATTCTCTCAGGTACAACTGATTCATTATCTCTTCTCTGCTACTCATTCTCAGGTACAAATGATTTATTATCTCTGCTAGAATCTAACTCATTCTCAGGTACAAATGATTCATTATCTCTGCTAGAATCTAACTCATTCTCAGGTACAACTGATTTATTATCTCTGCTATAATCTAACTCATTCTCAGGTACAACCTGATTCTCTGCTAGAATCTAACTCATTCTCAGGTACAACTGATTCATTATCTCTGCTAGAATCTAACTCATTCTCAGGTACAAATGATTCATTATCTCTGCTAGAATCTAACTCATTCTCAGGTACAACTGATTCATTATCTCTGCTAGAATCTAACTCATTCTCAGGTACAAATCTGATTTATTATCTCTGCTAGAATCTAACTCATTCTCAGTACAACTGATTTATTATCTCTGCTAGAATCTAACTCATTCTCAGGTACAACTGATTCATTATCTCTGCTAGAATCTAACTCATTCTCAGGTACAACTGATTCATTATCTCTGCTAGAATCTAACTCATTCTCAGGTATTATACTCTGCTAAATCTAACTCATTCTCAGTAAACTGATTCATTATCTCTGCTAGAATCTAACTCATTCTCAGGTACAACTGATTTATTATCTCTGCTAGAATCTAACTCATTCTCAGGTACAACTGATTTATTATCTCTGCTAGAATCTAACTCATTCTCAGGTACAACTGATTCATTATCTCTGCTAGAATCTAACTCATTCTCAGGTACAACTGATTCATTATCTCTGCTAGAATCTAACTCATTCTCAGGTACAACTGATTCATTATCTCTGCTAGAATCTAACTCATTCTCAGGTACAACTGACCATTTCATTATCTCTGCTTAGAATCTAACTCATTCTCAGGTACAACTGATTCATTATCTCTGCTAGAATCTAACTCATTCTCAGGTACAACTGATTCATTATCTCTGCTAGAATCTAACTCATTCTCAGGTACAACTGATTCATTATCTCTGCTAGAATCTAACTCATTCTCAGGTACAACTGATTCATTATCTCTGCTAGAATCTAACTCATTCTCGGGTACAACTGATTCATGATATCTGCTAGAATCTAACTCATTCTCAGGTACAACTGATTCATTATCTCTGCTAGAATCTAACTCATTCTCAGGTACAAATGATTCATTATCTCTGCTAGAATCTAACTCATTCTCAGGTACAACTGATTCATTATCTCTGCTAGAATCTAACTCATTCTCAGGTACAAATGATTCATTATCTCTGCTAGAATCTAACTCATTCTCAGGTACAACTGATTCATTATTATCTCTGCTAGAATCTAACTCATTCTCAGGTACAACTGATTCATTATCTCTGCTAGAATCTAACTCATTCTCAGGTACAACTGATTTATTATCTCTGCTAGAATCTAACTCATTCTCAGGTACAACTGATTCATTATCTCTGCTAGAATCTAACTCATTCTCAGGTACAAATGATTCATTATCTCTGCTAGAATCTAACTCATTCTCAGGTACAACTGATTCATTATCTCTGCTAGAATCTAACTCATTCTCAGGTACAACTGATTCATTATCTCTGCTAGAATCTAACTCATTCTCAGGTACAACTGATTCATTATCTCTGCTAGAATCTAACTCATTCTCAGGTACAACTGATTCATTATCTCTGCTAGAATCTAACTCATTCTCAGGTACAACTGATTTATTATCTCTGCTAGAATCTAACTCATTCTCAGGTACAACTGATTCATTATCTCTGCTAGAATCTAACTCATTCTCAGGTAAAACCATTTCATTATCTCTGCTAGAATCTAACTCATTCTCAGGTACAAATGATTCATTATCTCTGCTAGAATCTAACTCATTCTCAGGTACAACTGATTCATTATCTCTGCTAGAATCTAACTCATTCTCAGGTACAACTGATTCATTATCTCTGCTAGAATCTAACTCATTCTCAGGTACAACTGATTCATTATCTCTGCTAGAATCTAACTCATTCTCAGGTACAAACTGATTCATTATCTCTGCTAGAATCTAACTCATTCTCAGGTACAACTGATTTATTATCTCTGCTAGAATCTAACTCATTCTCAGGTACAACTGATTCATTATCTCTGCTAGAATCTAACTCATTCTCAGGTACAACTGATTTATTATCTCTCTGCTAGAATCTAACTCATTCTCAGGTACAACTGATTCATTATCTCTGCTAGAATCTAACTCATTCTCAGGTACAATGATTCATTATCTCTGCTAGAATCTAACTCATTCTCAGGTACAACTGATTCATTATCTCTGCTAGAATCTAACTCATTCTCAGGTACAACTGATTCATTATCTCTGCTAGAATCTAACTCATTCTCAGGTACAACTGATTCATTATCTCTGCTAGAATCTAACTCATTCTCAGGTACAACTGATTTATTATCTCTGCTAGAATCTAACTCATTCTCAGGTACAACTGATTCATTATCTCTGCTAGAATCTAACTCATTCTCAGGTACAACTGATTCATTATCTCTGCTAGAATCTAACTCATTCTCAGGTACAACTGATTCATTATCTCTGCTAGAATCCTGATTAAATCTTCGTTCAAAATTAGATAGTAATTTATTTGTAGGATTTGGTTTAGATAATATGTAGTTTAAAGAGTATTGATGTGGTATACAATGTAGTTGTGTAGGGGCACAGTTGATGACCATCGGGCAAATCAACAGGCACTGGGCATGTCTAATGTAGATGTGGTGTTGTTGATTATAGAAATACTAATTATAAGAAGGTGCTTATGTTGCTGATAACACATCAATCGTTTATATATTCCATATCACCTAGAAATCGTACCCATTAAATCCCTGTATGTAACGTGTTAACCTCTGATCTACAGTATGGTGAATTCCCTGTATGTGATGTGTTGACCTCTGACCTATTGTATGGTAGAATGCCTGTTTGTAATATGTTGACCTCTGACCTACAGTACGGTGAAATTCCTGTATGTAATATATTGACCTCTAATTACCTACAATACAATGACATCCCTTTATGTAATGGGTTGACCTTTGAACTACAGTACAGTGATATCCCTGTATGTAACGTGTTGACCTTATGACCTACAGTATGGTGACATCCTTGTATGTAAAGTGTTGACCTCTGACCTACAGTATGGTGAATGGCCGTGAGAGTCCAGGAGACCCAGAGAAACCTTTGGCCTGTCCAGTCCCTGGCTGTACCAAACGATACAAAAACATCAACGGCATGAAGTACCATGCTCATCATGCTCACAAGAAAGAAATCAGGTAAAAATTCACTGTTATTAGTAAAAACAGGTATATCTACAGTTAAACCTTGTTAAGTTTAAGTCAGAGGGCCATGACCATGATAACATCTAAAGGTATAGCCGAACCTGCCTTTATAACCACCTCTGTAGACAGGCTTGCATGTATGTGAATATATGTATGAGTTATGCAATATGCATACTTGACTGAATTGTTAAAAAATTGTCAGGACCAATAAAATGATCTTAGATGAATACATTTGAGATAATTGTGAAGTCAGGAAATAAAAATGTTTAAGTTTGCTTTAGAATGTTTTTTTTTTCTACCTTTACAACCAGACTATAAGATTACTTAAATAAAATTTTATATATTTACAGTCAAATCAGGAAAGCGACCACAATCTACAATTGTAGGTACTGTAACAAAAACTATAAGACAACGAACGGCCTCCGCAATCATATGTTAAACCAACATACTCCTGCCGATGTGATGGCGATCAAGCCTGTTCATCTTGCCACCTCTAGTTCTGTGTTCCTGTCTTCTCAAAAGGCTCTAGCCAAACATTTAGATAAGTCTAGCAATGAGTGTAGTGCCAATGCCATCCTGTCCGAGTCTTTCGACACCTCATGTGATTCTTCATTTTCTGTGGATAATACGACACCATCTGAACTGCCATCACCTGTAGCAGTTAAAAAATTAACAAAGCCAAAAATCATCCAAGCTGGACTTACATTTCAACAATCCTGTGCCAACATAAAGCCATTAGCAACAAAAAAGAAAAAGCATTCTTCGGAGTTGATGGAGTTTCCCCCATTTCTGATTCAGGGAGATGATGTTGCTATGGCGATGTCTCCAGAGATCGCTGTAGACTTTTAGTACATTCCTTGACTTCAAACCATCCCATCTGTTGCATGCCTTTGTGTATTATATTGTATCTCGGTTACCAATTATTTGATATTTACTTGGAAATTTTCACCTTTTTAACCCTGTGCTGACACTATAATTTAGGTACCTTAGTTATGTGGCGTTCACTTTATTAGTGTGTGCACCCGGCTGGTCATTAGAAGATGAATTTCAGTACCTTAAAAACGCTACAAAAGTGTTATTCCTGTTCTTATGAAAGTCCTGAATTTTAATTAACCCCATATTTACCTATGCCTGTAATGTAACATCATGATCTTGCTTGGCAGTTTATACTTATATCCCATGTGTATGTGACATTAACTAATCCATCAATTCACACATATAAAAACAGATGTTTGAAAAGGTGAAATTTCCCATATTGTACCACCTCCTGGGCCAGGATAGAATCAGATAGCAAATCAGATGACTTTTGTTCTCATTTTGGTGTGAAAACTGCTTTCCCTCTAGCTGTCTTTGATATTAGGAAAAATTGCATGCTCACGGTTTCATTTTCACCAAACTTCTACAAGGTATATATAAATATGCTGTCTTTAAGTTCTGTTAATTCATGGATATTAGCATAAAATATTACATTTTTAGCTCGCCTATTCGAAGAATAGGGGGAGCTAATGTTGTCACCCCGGCGTCGGCGTCGGCATCCCATTTCACGTTAAAGTTTTTGAGCAAGTTTCTGTTTTGTCAATTGTCTAAGCTTAAGTCATCATAAATGTTTATGATTTTATTTTCCTAATGTGTATGGATGCTGAATGTGATAATACAACCAATTTGGGGCCCTTTAGGTTTTTTTTGAGTCTGTTAATTTGTCATATTTCCATGTTTAAATAGTAAATACTTGAACATCAACTTCTTCTGAATAGGCGAGCTTTGCTGTTCTCCAACAGCTCTTGTTTATGTATGTAAAATATTTTTGATACAAAAATGTTCACATCACATCATGATGAAAGAATAGTCATTGTAAAACCTTGCATCTAGAGGGTAGAATTTATCAAAAATATGATTCATTAATGGTGATATTGAATTTATGTGGTCAAGGGGGGACAATTTTAAAGTACTATTTTGAGAAGTAATCTGATAAAATTCTAACCTGTAAGTATTAAATGACTTTTAGAAAAGCCACTCTCCCATTGAGTATAGTGACCTAATTTGCTGTCAGATGAAAAAAGTTCTGATGTGTAGATACTGAGAACCATTGAATGATTTTGGGCCCAGGAGTTTTCTTCTTTGATATAGTGCCTTACTGTATATATGTAGATATCAATATGTTGTGAATTATACTATGTAAGTCATGCATAATAGTTTGAAATATTTTTGTGTAAGGATATTAAAAAAAAGCCAGGTCTGTTAAAAAATCATCCTACCATCTACATCTACCTGAAGTGAGTTTCATTTAAACAGATTTTTTTCTGTATGCTTCTAAAACACTTTTCTAAAAATTGTTGATACTCTTATCGTTGTTGGATTTAGATGTCTTCAGCTAAAAAAAATCTTCCCAAAATCCCTTTGCTCAGTGCATTTATAAACAGTTGACAGTTTCTCAAACATTCTGATCTGTCTGACATTCCTACTGAACCAGTGCCTTCTGACTGAGCGGAAAAAGGGAAGTAACTCTGATAGGAAAGAATGAATAAACCTAATTTTAAGGCAAATTATCACCTTATTGATTTAACTTTAGGTATATCCCTTAGTAAAGTGCCTTGACTGAAACTTTCTCAGAAACAAAAAAACAAATATAATTCTGTCATAAATGATATCTAAAGATTTTTAAGTTGTTGTTTGACCAAACAGGACACAATAAATTGATGATGTATAGAATATTTCTTCTGACCACTATAGAAAGGAAGCACAAACATACTGTCCTGTTATTGATATGAAAGAAGCTATTTTCTATGTGAAATTGTAAAAAGTGTTTTCTGAGGTGAATCTCCAGTGCTTAATTTCTTTTGGAGGAGCTGGTAGATATTTGTTTGAGTGATGGAATTGATGATGGTGATGATGATGATGGTAATGATGATGATGATGATGATCGAGAAAGGGGTAAATGAGAAAGAAGGCCTCTGTGTAAATAGCTTGAATATACAAAACGGGTATACATTTTTTTTTGCGTAAGAAAGTTATACATAATCGTGCAATATATTGATGGTACATTTTATGTTGTTTTTTTCCATTCTTTAGATACTTTGATTGTAATTATCTATAAGCAATTATTATGCTTTTTCGATGAATCATAAATTTCTCACTTATGTAAGTTAAGAATGTATTGCTTCAGAATGCAGTATACTGCAAATGGTGTATTAGATGGAATTTTGTCTCCTAATTATGATATTCTCTAACTGCATTATTGTTCTTGCCATTGTTATATACTAGTTATATTATATATATATCTTTGTACTAGTGTAGAACAACTTTAATCCATTATTACTTTTTGGTATGTATGACACTGTGATCACCCACCTTTAGCTTTCATACTATATTAACCCCTTTAAATGAAGGTGTCGTGTTAACCCCACATTTGCCATTGATAATAAACGCTGTAGTAATGTCTAGGAACATAACCTTTTAAAAGATATTTATTTTGTGTCTTTTAACCAAATAACCAAATTCATTGCAAGCCAAATTCGTATTAAAGAAAGTTAGTGACCCATCTTACTAAAATAACAAATGAAGAAATTAATTGCAGTTATGTTAAATTTGAAATGAGAATTAATAGCTGTTCTCTTTGCCAAAGTAAAAAAAATAAAAAATAAAAAATGCCAATCTCCTTTCCAAATTTCATTATTACCTTTCTAGATAATACCTGTAATTGAAATGAAATATATTTGATAATTCTCTACTGTTAGTCACAAAATTTATTTGGGGAATTGAACGCCTTGTAAATGGTTTATAATTTCTGTGTTGTAATTTTTGTAAGTCTTATCAATCACCAGGTTTGTTATCATATTTGGTTGGTGTATCTACATTTAATAGATCTGTAATATTCCTTTGCCATTATCTTTCTCCAGTCAGTGTTTGTTTCATACATGTTTATACAATCATTTTCCACATTGCCAATTTTGTATTATATATATGTAGAAACTTAAGCAAAATGTTATACATAGATATTGAATGTTTTATATCACAAAATATACTCATTATAAAGTGTCATTTATTAGAATCTCAATCAAATCATATCATTCTCTATAATTGTAGAAGTGTCTTAAGTGTCATGTTATAATGATGATTTCTGCTGGATAGACTCCAGCTTTAATAACAGTAGGTTCCTTCAATCTTGACTTAATTTGTTCACTATATATTTTACCTTACTAGCATTATAAACTTATATACTACATTGCTACTTTTTAACCTTCTCAGTATTCATTTGGATTGATGTATCAATGACTTTGTGTTTAGATTAAATTACTATTTTTAGCCCACCATCATCAGATGGTGGGCTATTCAAATTGCTTTTCGTCTGTGGTCCGTCCGATACTGCTATTTCTCAGAAAGTACTGAAGGAATCATTTTCAAATTTGATATGTGGGTTCCCCTAGCTATAGGGCCTTAGTTGTACAAATTGCATTTCGGGACCGATCTGTCAACATTAGATAGCCGACAGGCTGCCATCTAAGATTTTGATAGTCGAGGTTTGTTAACGCTATTTCTCAGAAAATGCTGAAGGGATTTTTAGGTCATTTGACATGAAGGGTCAGGATGCATCATGCACCGTCCATCATCGTCCACCGTGCGTCGTCCGCCGTGCGTAAACTTTTCATTCAAACGACTTCTTCTCATTAACCATAAAGAACAAAGAACTCATATTTGGCCGGTATGGTGCTGGGATGAAGGGCTACTAAGGTTGTGAAAATTAATGACCTTGACCTACTTTCAAGGTCACAGGGGTCAAATAGGCTAAATTCTTCAATCTAAGCGAAATGTCCAGGGTGCTCATATTTGGCCTGTGGTATGCTTGGATAACTACTATCAAGGTCACAGTGGTCAAATATTCTAAAATCGTTACTTTAAAACTCCTTCTTAAGTTCTACCAGTGTAATTTAGCCGACACTTGCATGAGATTATCCTGACATGGTTATGACCATGTGTTGTTATATCAATGTCCATCCAAAATCCTAGATGGTGGCCACACCCGACATCTTGAAAATATATTTTGAACTCATTCTCAAGTTTTACCAGTGCAATTTTGCTGGAACTTGTCTGAAATATACTGACATTGTCCCAATAAGTGTTGATATCAATCAGAAAACACATTTTGAGCTTCCCAAGTTCAGCCAGTGCGATTTGGCTGAAACTTGCCTGGAATGACCCTGATATGGTCTTGACAAAGCGTTGTTACATCTCTGGTTGATCCAAAATTGAAGTTGGCTACCATGGCACCATATCTAATTAATTTCCTATACGGCTATTTCCAGGTAGTCAGATGACCGTTACGGCCCTTGGACCTTTTGTTCTCAAATTGCATCTGTATGTTCCTCTAGGACCGTAGTCGTGCATATTACAGAGAAAAGATCCATGTGATATATGTCAGACATAGATCTTTGGTGGGCGTCAAGATCCCTCTGGGATCTCTTGTTTGAATAGATAAATGCAAACATTAACATGAACATTTTGTTTGTGATTGAAATGAGTAATTTCAAATAGGATTTTTTTTTCCTGATGAATCAAAGCTAAGTGCAAGGTAGTATGTATTTAAGGTATCAAAATGTTTCTAGTAGCAATATTCAGGTATACAGTTGTATAAGGATTTGAAGATTTATATTATGTACATGAACAGAAGTAAGAGACTAACATTAATTTGTCTGTCTGTAGAATAAACATTATAAATGATAATTATCTTGATAGTTGTAAGGATAAGAAATAATGTTACTTGTTGGAGAGAAAGTTGAAGTGTGATTGATTTGGTATTTGTTGATCAGGTGAGAATTTTTTCAAAGGCTGTGTTATTGTTTATTTGTTTACCATTGTTGATTCAAAGCATAAATGTGTTACTTTTGAACTGTGCATTATGTCATTGAGAAATGGTTCATTATTTACTTTAAAGATGCAATTAGTACAAACAATTTTTTTGACAGTTACATAGTCTTTCTTGGAACACAAGCGATGATAATTAAAATTGTTAATTTGTTTCCTCTCTTTCAAACTGATTTGATTGATTCGAATTCAGCTGTGATTACACATTTTTCAAGTTTTCACTTAATATTACATATTTGAAGATTGATGAAGTATTAACTGATAATGAAAAATAAATGTTAGAATTAAAACCAACATGAAATGCCATTCTATTTAAAACTGAATGGCTGGTGCTGTATGTGCCTTCTTTTACTAAAGTAAGAGTTATTCCCCTTTTATAGCATATTGTGTTTTACCATTATGAGCTATTGTGTTTGGCACTACTTCAAATGTTGTATTACAATCCTAGTAACATATTCTTCTATTATTTAAGTTTTGATATATATAGGATCTTACATGAGTGTTCATTTCATATTAGATTTTATGAAACAAGTCTAAGATTTTTAGGTCACCTGAGACGAAGTCTCAAGTGACCTATTCTAATCGCCTTTTGTCCGTCGTCGTCCGTCGTCCGTCGTCCGTCGTATGTCCGTAAACAATTTACATTTTCGACTTCTTCTCCAAAACTGCAGAAGCAATTTTAATGAAATTTTGCACAAACCTTCTAAGGCATAAGGCCAATTAAAATTGTGAATTATATGGTCCCCAACCCCCAGGGGGCTGTGGGAGGGGCCAAAAGGGGTAAAATTGAGTAAAATTTCAAAAATCTTCTTCTCTACTCACAGATGTGGTAGAATTAAATACTCTTCATAGATAGAAAGGTCTTTAGGTCCTTTACAAAAATTGTGAATTATATGACCCTGGGGTCTCACGTTTCCCCCTGGGGAGGGGGTTAAGTTTACTATACTTTATATTGAGAAAACACATTTTTGCGCATTATTTGGTCATTTGTAATAGGAAATGAGTCAAATGTTGTCAGAATTATCAGTATGAGATGGCCATTTAATCCTATTAACAATTTTTCTATGACTGACCCCCAGGGGCCTTAGGGGCGGGGTCAAAAGGGGTCAAATAGGCTAAAACTTCAAAAATCTTCTTCTGAAATTCTGGAAATGGTAGAATCAAATACTTTTCATAAATAGAAAGGTCTAAAGGTCCTTTACAAAAAATGTGAATTATATGACCCTGGGTCTCGCGTTTCCCCCTGGGGAGGGGGTCAAGTTTACTATAGTTTATATAGAGAAAACACATTTATGAGCATTTTTTGCTCAATTTTCATTGGAAACGAGTCAAACTTGGTTAGAATTATTAGCCTGAGATAGCATTTTAATATCATATCCACATTGGTTCTGGCCGACCCCCTGGGGGCAGAGGGGCGGGGCTAAAAAAGGGTCAAATAGGCTAAAACTTCAAAAATCTTCTTCTGAAATTCTGGAAATGGTAGAAACAAATACTTTTCATAAATAGAAAGGTCTTTAGGTCCTTTACAAAAATTGTGAATTATATGACCCTGGGGTCTCACGTTTCCCCCTGGGGAGGGGGTCAAGTTTACTATAGTTTATATAGGGAAAACATATTTATGAGCATTTTTTGCTCAATTTTCATTGGAAACGAGTCAAACTTGGTTAGAATTATTAGCCTGAGATAGCATTTTAATATCATATCCATATTGGTCCAGGCTGACCCCCTGGGGGCAGAGGGGCGGGGCCAAAAAAGGTCAAATAGGCTAAAACTTCAAAAATATTCTTTTAAAATTCTGGAAATGGTATAATCAAATACACTTTTTAGATGAAAAGGTCTTAAAGTTTGTTTATAAAAATTGTAAATTATATGACCCTGGGATCTCCTGTTTCCCCTTGGGGAGGGGGTCAAGTTTACTATAGTTTATATAGGAAAAACACATTAATGAACATTTTTTGCTCAATTTTCATAGGAAATGAGTCAAACTTGGTTAGAATTATTAGCCTGAGATAGCATTTTAATATCATATCCACATTGGTCCTGGCCGACCCCCTGGGGGCAGAGGGGCGGGGCTAAAAAAGGGTCAAATAGGCTAAAACTTTAAAAATCTTCTAAAATTCTGGATATAGTAGAATCAAATAATTATAGATGGAAAGATCTTCAGGGGTTTTATAAAAACTGTGAATTATATGACCTTGGGGTCTCACGTTACCCCCTGTGGAGGGGTCAAGTTTACTTTAGTTTATATAGGAAAAACATATTTGTGAACATTATTTGCCCAATTTTCGTCGGAAATTAGTCAAACTTGATTAGAATTATTAGCCTAAGATATAGCATTTTAACATCCATATCCGTCCTCTATGACCCCCTGGGGGACCAGAGGGGCAGGACCAAACAGGGTCAAATTGATTAAAATTTTAAAAAATACCTAAGTTCACAGGTTTGATGGAAGCAAATATTCTTCATAGTCTATAAAGGTCAAATTTATAAACCACTGACCAACTTCAAGGCCCAGCATAAAGTGTTTATATGTCTTTAATTTGTTTCATTATATATTCTAACTCAGGTGACCGTTAAGGCCCATGGGCCTCTTGTTTTATTTTTGCCTGCCTTAGCAAGCTAAAATTAAACTTTGAGACGAGTTTCATAAAATTTCATGTGAAATGAACATAAATTAAAGATACTTTTTATCTCATAACTACAAATACCTACATAACAAAGAAATTCACGTCAAAATGTACTCCGAAAATCCAGCAGAAGCCGCAATTTTGTCCCGCTGTCCTGGTAATCCTGATGTCATATCATTTTCCTGACGTCATTTTTAGCTCACCTGGCCCGAAGGGCCGGTGAGCTTATGTCATGGCGCGGCGTCCGTCCGTCCGTCCGTCCGTCCGTCCGTCCGTCCGTCCGTCCGTCCGTCTGTCCGTCAACATTTCCTTTAAATCGCTACTAGTCATAGAGTTTTGCATGGATTGTAACCAAATTTGGCCACAAGCATCCTTGGGGGAGGGGTAAAAGAACTTGTATAAATTTTGGCTCTGACCCCCCGGGGGCAGGAGGGGTGGGGCCCAATAGGGGAAATAAAGGAAATCCTATAAATCGCTACTTGTCCTAGAGTTCTGCATGGATTGTAACCAAATTTGGCCACAAACATCCTTGGGGGAGGGGGAACAGAACTTGTATAAATTTTGGCTCTGACCCCCCGGGGGTAGGAGGGGCAGGGTCCAATAGGGGAAATAGAGGTAAATCCTTTAAAACCCTACTTGTCCTAGAGTTCTGCATGGATTGTAACCAAAATTAGCCACAAACATCCTTGGGGGAAAGGGAACAGAACTTGTATAAATTTTGGCTCTGATCCCCCAAGGGCAAGAGGGGCGGGGCCCAATAGGGGAAATAGAGGTAAATCCTTTAAATCGCTACTAGTCAGAGTTCTGCATGGAATGTAACCAAATTTGGCCAGAAATATCCTTGGGAGAATATGAACTGAGTTTGTATAAATTTTGGCTCTGGTCCCGGGGGGCAGAAGGGCGGGGCCCAATAGGGGAATTATAAGTAAATCCTAAAAATCGGTACTTGTCCTAGAGTTCTGCATGGATTGTAACCAAATTTGGCCATAAACATCCTTGGGGGTAGGAGAACAGAACTTGTATAAATTTTGGCTCTGACCCTCCGGGGGCAGGAGAGGGGGGGCGCCCAATAGGGGAAATAAAGGTAAATCCTTTAAATCGCTACTAGTCATAGAGTTCTGCATGGAATGTAACCAAATTTGGCCATAAATAATCCTTTTTGGAAGGGAAACAGAACTTGTATAAATTTTGGCTCTGGCCCCCCGGGGGCAGAACGGGTGGGGCCCAATAGGGGAAATAAAGGTAAATCCTATAAATCGCTACTTGTCCTAGAGTTTTGCTTGGATTGTGACCAAATTTGGCCATTAACATCCTTGGGGGAAGGGGAACAGAACTTGTATAAATTTTGGCTCTGACCCCCTGGGGAAGGAGGGGTGGGGCCCAATAGGGGATTTAGAGGTTAATATTAAAATTCCTTCAGAAAAGAAACAATGAACCTGTATTCAGAACATTACTTGGCATTACAAACCAGGTGAGCGATACAGGCCCTCTGGGCCTCTTGTATTGTTTCTGTCTGACGTCACAGTGAATTTCCAGCCAATGAAAATCGCATTAGGTCATATTACACTAGTGACATACGCAAAGATATTACACGGGCGAAATCACTGGATTTCAGGCGGATTATGTGATAAAATAAGATATATTATCTTTTGTGGACACAGAACTTTTGGTTCCTGATTTTTTAAATTTAAGGAGCATTGTAACGTTTAATTCATGCATTCATGACTAATCTGGTTTCTCAACATTCAGTCACCATTCCGTGGCTGTCTCTCTCTCGAGTCACAATCAGCTCTGTTAGTCCTTTATCTATCCATATTTTAGAAATTTGAACACTTTTGTAAAAGTAATGAGAATTTCCTCGTCGGAAACCCACGAGCAACCACAGTATAATTTTTGAAAAACAAAATGATAGAGCAGTTACTCATGGGTTTCCGACGCTGTGGGAAATTGTGCAACCTATGGTGTTGGTGACACTGACCTGAAATTGTCCAGTATATTGGTTTAGATTGGATAATGTGATGTATGAAACTTTCCAAAAATTATAATTTCAATTGGATGCTACACTGACTCAAAATGTCTAATGAAATTAAATGCTCTAATTCGGTGGTTAAAAGTTGAAGTGTCTTATAGATTTAAAGAATAATCATCGATCAATGCATCGTCATAGTTACTTTAGTATACATTTCTGAAGCCATTATGTTGGCTTCACAACTGTATTTATCGAGGATTCTTTACCGGTATGTACATTTCTCTTTGGGAAGTGTCCAGGAATTAAAAATGATCTTCGTACTTAAGATCATAATGCTACATCTCCCTAACCATAATATTGTTATTGCTTAACTGTATAATAGATAACTGTACTTTTATGGAGCCAATATAATGATACAACTGTATTTTAATGCAGTCAATATGATATTACAACACTGTTTTTTTATGGAGCCAATATAACATTACAACTGCACATTTATATAGCCAATTGCAATACATTACACCTGTACGTATCTTGCATGCTGTGCTGGTATGGACCTAGCTGCGATGATGAAGCTCTGGACGACCAGTTCTACATCGCTTTTGGTTGTACATAATTATAAACCTACAGGTTGTTTGGCCTGTTTCCTTGTGTATGCATGTCTGTGGTAGTATAGATGATATAAAAAATGTTGTCTTGGGTTAAATACAAATTTATGTCCTTTTACTCATAAACATGTATCTACAACATATTTTGTATCAGTATGCATAATTAATTCATGATCATTAGCCCTGCAGTTGTACTGTGGCTTGTTAACAAAATAAGGATAAAGCAACTTTTCTATCTCATGATGATCATTATAATGATGAAATTGTGTTTGCAATTTGTTTGATATTATTTAGGTTGAACAATGTTTTTTTAACTAACTTGGACATTTTTTCTAATACAACTATGGTCCTTATATTTTCATTATCAGTTCAACTGATAATAAAAATATAAGGTCAATATGAAGGATTACCTGGTAAAAAAATAATAAATTTTGAGGTGCTACAATTAAAATGCCAAAATAATTTAAATATCCAGGTGTAAGATATTATGATATTACTATTACAACCACTTTTTGGCACATTTGAAAGACCTTTTATGACTTGGAATAATTTTGAATACATGAATATATGGTATAAAAAGTAAAAGAATGATATTGAATACATGAAAGAACAATATACAGGATAAAAAGTTAAAAAAGAAGACCTTTCTTTACTCACATGTAGCAGTACCCTTAATAGATATAATAGGATGTAAATTTCTAACAAATAAAAACATACTTTCCATTTTTGTGATAATTTAGAGTTATAGATCCGTTACATATTTTGTTTCCTTGACCTTACTTCTACTATACTATTTCTATTTCAAACAGATTTAGAGAAATGTATGAGTGATTAAGTGGAATTCTAGTCAATTTTCAATACCCTTTGTTCTCATGATATTGTGTTGCTGATTTTGATACCTAGGTTTCGAATTTAAATAACTTTCTTGTTCCTTTGGTTAAATTTTCACATTTAAAATATTTTACTCAAACAAATTTATCTTTTCTATTATATTTCATTGGTTTTTTTTCAACATTTGTTCTGATTATTCCTACTTGTTTTGGTCTGGATCAATATGGCCTGAAAAGTTTTGTGCAATAATTGTATTTAAAACAATATTTTAAAAAAAATCAAAACGATACCAGCCATTGCCTTAAAGTGAATGATATTTTGTGCCTGTAGCCAAATTAGTAAATAAGCAATTATTTTAATACACTGACAATGTTGTATGCTCTACTGCATTGAAAAACGAAATTCGTTTGATTTGAATGGTTTGAAGTGTTAATTCGCGTGACCTTGATCTTCCCAAGGTGATTCACGTGACCGTGAACTGTCGATTATATGACATATATCTGGGACGAGACGCCATTGTTGATATACACGACTTTGATCTGATTGCATTGCTTGATTCTCATATGATTTCAAAATGTGTCTAATTGTGTTACGTTCGTCGGAAAATATCAATTGTTGTTAAAAAATAAAATGTCGATGAAAAGTGAACCTTTGTCAGATTATCATTTGATCGAACAGTGTTGTACGTGAACACAATAATCTAACAATGAAGCAGTTAAAAATGAGGTCATCTGACCCTAAATTGCTCCCCAGGTTATGTAAATAAAGCCCAATTTGCTGTTGATACGGTTAAATTGATGATTTCAATTAAGGATTAACATTAACTTGAATAGATTTTTTTATGTTATGGAGATATAACACAAAAATCTCAGTGTATTCTAAATAAACCACAAAGCGGTATATGATGACAGTACACACAGATATAAAGATCATCTCTTCAATACTCAAAATCCATTTTGGGACTCTTTTGTCTATGAAATCATTACGTCGTCATCTCAGCCAATCAGAAGCAACGTCACAAACGGCGACGCCATTTTTCCTTTATGGGCTGATAAAGTAAATTTTAATCCAATGGAAATGCTCGTAATCCAATGGAAATGCTCGTAACAAGCAAAATTGAATTATTATCTATTAACGGTTAAAAGGTACAAAACTAGAGAAATTGGAGAAAAAAATATAGATTTAACTAAACTTACTGAACTACGAAATTAAATTATGCATTCAAACTATTGCTTTGTTATCCTGACCACCATTACCGAATAATGCGAATGAAAAGGTAAATTATATTGAAAATTTAAAATTCTTGGCCTTATAACTCCTCAGTTTTGTCTGATTATGTAGTATAAATCAATGATAATAAAAAACAAAGGAATGTGCATTTTAAAGGCCAATTAAAAATGAAGATTTAAAGATAATAATAAAAGAATTCTTTGACAAACTTATATCAAAACACACGGATTTATAAGTGTCATTACGTCCTTGCATAACGCAACACAATTTAAATCCAGAAATATTTCGTTAAACATTTTTTAATAACATATTTACATATTTTCTTTTGACATGTTCAGTAATACATGTTAGTAGCATAATAACGTTACGATGTTCTACAGCATTATCAAAGCCAAAGCAAAATATCTACAACACTACACTAGGTGTCTGACCTAACATATTCGGTAGTCGGTAGATACGCATAATAAACCTTAATATATATATATATATATATATATTTGTCCTGTGTGTTTATGTTCGAAACTAACACTTGTCGGTGATACCGATTGAAATGCCTGTTCGTTGAATTGCTGTTGCCTACTACTACTACGTTGCACTTCGAAGTGTACATGAGTAGACTCCCTATTGAAGTACCTTCACCACTCTCAATGAAACAGTCTCTTGTTTTAAGATTGCGCTCTTTTCATCATGGACGATCTGGTCTATTCAGAGAAATGTCGAGAAGTAACTCTGATAGATCAAAGGTCTAATCAAGAGAACCTGCCAACTCAAAGAATATTACATTGTTTCGTAGTAAGCACGAAGTTCAAAGATTTTCAGAGAAACATTGCATGTGCACACGCATTTCAATATGGCTGCTCAATCGATGGATTGCCGTTGTACTTCAACTTTCTTTTTTAATTCATCTTCTTCAGGGAGTATGCTTAGAACGAGCATGTTTGAAGGGATTGGATATTATGAAGTACACTATAACTATTTATTTGCGCAGAAAAGGACCAAAAGCAAAGAGATACTTTAAGATTGCACTCGCATATTGTTACAGTATGTTAAAAATGTCGCTTCATTTAATCAATCTGGTGAACGCATATTGGTTGAGAGAGACCGAAATTCTGCTCTGTAAAGAATCCTAACGAAGAAAGCAGGAGATGATCTGCCTGGTGAAATATCAATACCTAGATGGAAGAATTGAATTGGTCCTGAGGCATATACTCTGGACTATTAAAGGGAGGTGTCAGTTCGGGAATGCGCTACCACTATTTCTGCCTAAAACTGGAATTCGTTTGCTCATTCCATTCCTTAGATTTACAACCATAGAGGAAACAAACGGACCAAGCTTGTGGTCCTTCAAGCTAACACCTTTCTGGACCGATCTCTGAACTACCAAGGTCTTCAACGATCGCGCATTGCGTTTCCGCCGGATGTAGATTCCAAATGAAATTACACTCCCAATGGCAAACACAATACTAGCGAAGTATAATCCTTCCTCATAACCTCCACTTCTGTCTGCAATCCAACCTAGATTACAATGATAAAAAGAAAGTGATTCAAATGATGTCAGCTGTATCTTCGAGGAGATGGATGCCCAAGCAAAACGAAAATAATTTTATCAGTATGGTATATTGATGTGGTTCATGAAATAACCGAGTAATAATAACCATATATCCGTCGGTCTAAATCTAATTAAAAAACGAGAAACTTAGTTTTGTTCTTCCGATCTTGATGGGAATTTCAGAATAACAAGCTTTACCTGCTATTGGCGTTCCCAGAGTAAACGTGATGCCATGGAAAAAGGACAGAGTACCAAACGCTATGTTGAGGTTGGACTTCCCTACGATATCCACTGTTACGACAGAAAGGAGTGCGCCGAATATTCCTGTGTAATGAAAACACCAAGGTGAAACACATAAAACCGTCTTTTTAAGTTTTGTTTAAAGATCAGCAAAAATAACCTGAAAAAGGGTGTTAAGAGAATTCGTTAATAATATTCTTAAGTAAAGCGAAATTTTTGATCCGGGAAAATAACCGGATATACAGCATCTTCAAAATAAGGACAATACATGTGACACAAAGTAAATATTGCTTTTTATTACCCGCATTTTGAGAAAACGACATCAACATTAATATCCTAGTGATAGAGATAAAGTAAACTTGATACACACCTGTGAAAATACCCAGAATGCCTCCGTATGTCAGAAACATAGCGTAGCTGGAAAAGTATGCGCACACCGCAGTGGAAATCGCACCAATCACAAGCACTATTCCATGTAGAAACAGAGTGTTGATATCACTCCTGGCAACGAGGACACCTGCTACTCCTCTCGCGATGATGCCTGTAAGAAAAAACAGAGAACAATAAAACAAACAGCACAATACACTTTAAAATCTTTGAAAGTGTATTCGTATGCACATATATTATATAGCAATACGAGTTTTAATGACTGCAATGCATGTATAGGTCATAAAGCTTGCAAATTATATTATTAAAGCAATTATTTTTATAATGGGAAAGCATCGTAGTCGAATAGATATTTCATGTATATAGCAATGGTACGGTGGCTGATTTATGCCATTTCGTCTTTTCGTCTTTTCGCCCCGAAAAGACGAAAATTAAATATCTTAATTAACAAATTTAAATTTCGTCTTTTCGCGGCGAAAAGACGAAAAGACGAACAGAGTCAAAGTCAAACACGAAAAGACGTAAGTGAAGCACGCTAATTAGCGCCTTTATTTTTCGTCTTTTCGCCTTCAAAAATCTCGTCTTTTCGTCTTTTCGGCGCTTTCGTCTTTTCGCCTCTAAAAGACGAAAATTGACAAACCTTAAATTTCGTCTTTTCGCGGCGAAAAGACGAAAAGTCAAACACGAAAAGACGAAAGTGAAGCACGCTAATTAGCGCCTTTAATTTTCGTCTTTTCGCCTTCAAAAATCTAAGAAAAGACGAAAATTAACAAACCTTAAATCGTCTTTCAACCACCGTACAATGGTTACTTGTGCGTTGTTAACTTTAAGTCTATAGTATAGGAAAAAATAGGAGTCGAAATAGAATGCGAGATACATCCTGTCCTTTCCACAGGCGCTTGCAGATTATGACATAAAGTTGCTGTAAGAAGTATAATGGAATAGGGCTACCAGTTAACTCTTGTTCTATAGAGATAGCCAGTAGCCCTAGTCTATTATACTTTCTACAGCAACTTTATATCATAATCTGCAAGTACCTGTATTCCTCTCCTGTGCTCTTTGTGCTGCTGAATATGTTTTAATTCGAGAAAACTCTTCATGAGAAGTTTCAAGTCGCCTGATAATGCAATTCTGACGTCATTTTATTTAAAATCTTTAATAGAAACATTAGCGTATTCATCATTTAACATTTGATATTAAAATATAATATATATGATATTTATCTCATGACATCATAATAGGGCAATATGTGACACATCTGTTTGAATACAACAAGTGTTTCATCAGTATTGCTGATAGGCGAGAACACTTAATCGTACCTGTTGCCCCGGCAGTAGTAGTGATAAAGGGGACTTCGAGGGGAGAGATCCCTTTCTCCTTCGCCATATCTGGGACGAGGACGTACGGTACCATGTATCCGAGAGTTCCGAACGATGAATAAATGCAAAACAGGATAAAATCCGGGATACTGAAAATGGCCCTCAACTCCGCCATAATGGCAGTAACTTCAGCCGTTGTCTCAACGTTTTCATCTGTTCATAAACATAAAGTAATAGATGTATTATTTTAAAATATTTTGAAGATACGTAGTCCTTAATGTTAGCCAATGCAGCTCATGAACTTTTCAAAAAACGCGATCTGAAGTCGCGTCCTTTAGCAATATAACTATTAGAGGAGGTTCACTGAAACTTCTTAGTGCAAAGGGTTAGGAAATATAAGTATATGCACGATGTGAGAGGTTGTTTAGGAGGACATGAAGGGTGTTACATAATATGCCTTGAAGTCTTCTAGAGTTGTGTGTATTGTAATACTTCCAGAATAATATTTGATTTTGTAATTTTGTGTAAACATCACACCAGATGAATACTTCAGGAGAAACATCAAACTGGACAGAAAACCATACGACTGTTAATGACTGAAAATCATCCAGTGTTAATGTGATCAGTTATCACTATGGTATCAGGAACTTCATTGTCCTTCAAAACGGTTTAAGAAATATCAAAGGCAATATCAAACAAACTTCATGTTAACTAAGGTAATTGTCTCTTACCAACAAGAAAAAAAAATCAACAGGATACATCTGACATGATATCGATATATAATACTAGTAAATAACAATCACCTGACGTTTTTGTTTTAAGCGGCCGAAAGAGGGCGCCACAGACGACTCCCTGGAGACTGATGCCTGCTAGTAGTAGAAAGGTGCCCCGCCAACCGTATGTGTCAATCCAGATCGTGGTTAGGAAGGGCGTGGTCAGGAGGGAGGCAGGGGAACCAATTGTCAGGATTGTCAGGGCTACACGTGACTTCTCAAAATGTGTATTGACTGCCACTACCGCCGAGTGGAAGACCATCCCATTACCAATACCTGACAAGAATGAACGCTGTCAATTATTGACATTTTCTGCTGATTTCTTCATTTAATCTGTTTCAAACGCAAATCATATGTCTTCTGAAGTTCACACGAAAATGACCTTAAGCATTCATATCAATATCAGGTCAATTTTCTAAACGAAATCCTCAAATAAATTAATGTTGAATTTTGAGATGAACTTAAGATCAAATTCAGGTTAATTTCACATCAAATTGACAATAATTTATATGAAGATATTTTACCCGAGTAATTATAAATATAAAACATTACGTTGCTTCGTGAATCATACCATATCTTTATGGAACGTCAATAACTAGTTAGATAATGATGCATTCAGTATCTGTCATCTCCAAAGGCAAACAATATTCTGACAAGAAAATGTATGGTTACCTCACCCTGAATGATTCTGCATACTTGTTGTTTTTATACACCTTATTTTGTAGAAAATCTTTTCCTTAATCTTGGCTGTTGTCAGAACGTTTAACCAATCAAACCAATTCAATTGTACTACAATTTTGTAAATTTACATAATGTATAGCAAATATCACCAGCTATATTTACATGATAATGTCATGCGTACCTGCTATGATTCCATACGTCAGGTAAAGTTCGTGCACATCAACGACCAACATACTTGAGGCCATTCCTATTGAAATAATCAAGGCTCCCATCATCGCTAACGCACGACAGCCGAACAGCTTCACCAACACGCTGGAGACTGGACCTTAAACAAAAGACAGAGAGTGATCGTGAGTCGTATATGGCCTATTGACATCATTTTCATTTACGTTTTGTACCAAATAAGCAAAGTCGTAGTTTCGTTAAAGAGTTTAATTTATAGTTTAAAGACGTCAAGTTAGCGAATGTTAGTAAGTGGGTTTCGTAAATTACATATATTGATTAAAAACTGTAGGTATATTTTGAATACATCCTTGTCATTATTGATATGTATGTGTATTTAAATATTTTTGTTTTGCCTCTTGGGAAACCTTGAGACCATGAACTGTAATAACCATGTATCATTGTGTGCCGTCTGTATACAACTGTTATAGTATGGTTTGGATACCCCGGCTATTGTAATTATACTGACCTGGTTGCAAAATAAAGGATCATAAACATTGCTGTTATATTAGTTGATGTTTTGATTTCCACGAGGTATACTAGTAATTTTGTTTTCTTAGAAATTGCATGGATTTGCAACTAAAAACCAAACAGAAAAAAACCCATACATGCGTGTTAAAATAAAGTGGTTTTTATAGTACAGTAATGCGCATATATTTTTATCCCAACTATAATGTCACGTTTTGTTTATATTCGACACGTCCTCAAATGTCGTTGGTTATTACAAAGACGTTAAAAACCAACCAACCAACCAAACAACCAAACAAACAAACAAACGAGCCATCGACATTTATGTTTACATAGATGTGTCAGAACTTATTAAATCAGAAAGCTGCATTCTGTAATGTATATGAAGCTAGTAATAAATATGAAAGGTACGCCGGATATATTTTATGAAAATTACTTTTAGGCTGGCACGATATAGAATAACGTCCAGCACACAGGTGACAGTGACAATGAAATGGATACCATGTTAATGCTTTAAAAGCATAAAATCATCACAGTCGTCACACCTGACTTAAACAAAATAATACTAGGTTTAGTAAGTAAGAAATGGATTTGTACTCACAAAACCATATAATTATTTGTGTGCTAAAGAACATTGAAAACAAAGGTCCATCAGACAACGAATACGAGATACTATGATGTCAATAAAGATAACATATTCCTGTAAATCGACAGCAGCATCTGATGTCGTTAGAATTATGTGACATTTTTGTGATGATGTTATATATATTTACGTATTTCTGTATCGTTAATATGAATGTATAGCAAATGTTACATATTAGCTGATCTAAGAAGTAAATGAGATATTTCTCATAGATAATTCTTATACGCCATCGGTGTAAACCTCAATTTAAAAATGCATTCTTAATAAGCAGTAGGGTTTCATCCAATAATGTCTATCCAACAAAGACATCAGCCCCTATATAAAGATAGAGGGAATAAGCAGAAGTTGGAAATACCTATCTTATAAAATTGATATGTTTCTAATCAAACTGATACATTTCTTATAAAATAGATACCTTTCATGAATACCGTGCAGCAAATCCACAGGGTAGGGGAAATTGGAAAGGAAATGGAATTTGAGAATTTTGATAATAAGAAGCTTCCTTTAACAAAGAATGAATTCCTTAGGTAAAGATAATCAGAAACAGTTCGAAGGTTTAGGTAATTTTTCTTTACTCACTTAATTAATGTTTGGCCTAATATGGTTTTGACTTTTTTTTTAATATGTTGAAATAAATAAGTAAACACACCTTAGCCCTACCCGTAACCCATTTTCCGAAATGTAGGTAAATGGACTTTACAGCAGGTAAACGATATCTTTCGCTAAGTACAACCGGACTCGTGCCTTTGATCGTTGATAATCACTCGGGCTATTAAATGCTTTAACATCACAATGGTAGATTAAGTATATATTAGCCACGGTTATAGAGTTATAAAGTCAGATGATGGACAATGATATCGGTCATAGAGTACTATTTGTCGGTCTCGTATCTCTCCGGTAACCAGGTTTCCACTACAATGTCAATGACTGTTTCAACATATCCTGTCCAAAGCGTATTTTTATAGAGTAATGACTATGTATAATGTTGAATCTATTAAAGGAGTTTAATAAAGGAGGAGTGTACATTTGGGCCCTCTGGCGGCCATGACCGATAAGCATTATTTCTTGTTTACAGATACCCGGCGGTTAGGATATTATGATATGGATATGACATATGATAAAGGTCAGGTCGGAGTCCTTTGTGAGTTATGGGGACTAAACAGTAGGGTCAATCTTCTTAAATATCCACTTTTGTTGGAACCAAGTGATATTAACGAATGGTTTTTCATGAATTGTGATGCGTTTATATGTTGAAAATAAAAGATTTTGGAAAATATAACTTAGTGTCAAAAATAGGTCACAGTACAGTAACCTACTTTTATAAAATGTCAAAAATGTATGATTAAAGTTCATCTGGTGCCATAATATAACAGATAAAATGTGATATATCATATCAGACAGTATTGAGCAATTTATTCTTAGGCAAAGAATATCAAGGATGGGATTGGAGGGGGAGAATGGGGGAGCTGGTGGAGAATTTTTTATTTCAAATTTTAAAATACCAATAAATGTATGCAATGTTCATTGCAATGTTCAAATTATGCCAAGATGGCCAGATTATTTTATAACATAAACCTAATTCATAGAAACTTTCAATTTCTACGTAAGAGTGGCACATCAAGCTACCGAAACAATCGTGTGACGTCACATTTTGGCGTCTATAATACCTATGTCGTCACAATAGTATCATTGAATTTTACGATAATTGTGACATGCCCGTTTGACATAACTGAACGGGCCGGTTACATGATCAACAATTTTAAGTACGCTTGTCCATAGTTGGTGTAAACATGTGATTCTGATTCATCTGAAGCTGTTTAAAGTTATTTACTGGATTTAGAAAAGATCTAATATCGAATTCCGTCGTTATTTAACAAAATTTTATTTTTGACGTTAGCGCATGCGCAATCAGTACTTCATTCCATATATGATGTAGTGCCACGGATTTTTTTCGGGATGCAGTTAATTATGTTTTATATTTTTAACTTGAAGTAAAATTAGAAGGTCAAACTTTTCAATTGTGGTTATGGTGTAAAGTAAGTATTTTTTGTAATTGAAGAAAAATGCTAAATAGTCTGCTCCTGTTTTAAAGGTGAAAAAATGCCATTTGTCAACGGTGGAGCATCTTTTAGTAACTTTTGTAACTGAAGAAAAATACTAATGTGTCTGTCCTTGTTTTGATAGAGAAAACAGACCATTCACAAGCAGTGTAGTATCATTGTAAATATTAAAAAAACATATATATGATAATCAGTGATAGATAATACATACATACATCGAAATTCAAACTGTATTATACTGTGTTTCTATTATAAGGTATAATATATTATTTCGTGCCATTTTGTAAGTAGATGCTGCGAGGAAATAAGTAATGTAAACATTCATATTTGTTATGGGTCATAGACAATATGACGCTTTATAAAAATCTTAAACCCGATGATAATAACATATAATATTATCAGTCATTTAAAACACCAATGAACAAACCTTGTAATATACATTGTAGTTTCGTGTTTACACTGAGACTGTTGGTTGCCTACACAATACAATGTTATAGAACAGGATATATTTAAGATGGTGTCTAGTTTCTTAGAAATTTGAAGGGACCATTCTTTTGGTACCTATTATCGGGAATACCCAGAGTTGAGTTGTGCGATGAATTTTCAGACTGAAGACTAATAACCAACGACTGGTGGCTCAATTGGTAGGCAAAGAAGAATTCAATAGGATAAACCCAAGACAATATTGTCATTCATCGTAAACAAACAAACATTGGTCAGGATTCTTAATTTTGCCCTCAGGATCTTCCATTGATTTACCAATTTGTCGATATCTATATTACATAATACTTACTAGCTTTTAAAATAACTAATTGATAAACAACTTCTTCTACAGAGTGTATGATTACATCACACCATTTCCATCTTAAATACTTGGTGTACTTTGATATATGCTGTTATTATAATTTGAATAATTGTTCGCTGAAATCATTTAAGCGCGTACAAATATTACGCAATAACAATAGACCTTAATACAACTGTTCACTTGAATTGATAAATAATTGAAATTTTACTACAATTAGAAAAACAAACTCAATAAGAGTACCTTTCAGTGTGATTGCACTTGAAAGTCGTCATTAGTCATGTAATTGTGTCACGTAACGAGGCATCATAAACATCAGACTTACCGAATCCAAGGAGAAGCCCTGATCCTAACGATGGTATCCATCCTGTTTCCGCCTTACTCGTACCAAACTGACTGATGAGTTCCGAGTAGATAATTCCGAAGCCTTGGACCATTCCTAAAGAGATGTAGTGTAGCCCAAAGCTGGCAACAACCACCAGCCAACGGTAATGGAATTGTACCGACATTATGGAAATCAAACAAATACTAGTATAATCTCGAATTAACGATATATTAATGAATCAGCGATAGGGAGTTTGTTTTCTTTCAGTATCAATTTACTGAACCCCTAAATTCATTTGTCAATTATCTGAAAATTTTGAACTTCCAAATTGGTAAAATAGGTAAAAAATGAATTGCTAAAATAATATGTTGTGTCAATGGCATTATTCTGGTGAGAAGTTTGCTTCTACAACTATTCAATTGTCCTTTCCGAGACTCAACTACTCCTTCGAAAAAAGGGTAAGTATTTATGAAGCTAACGAATGCTTGTTGCACAACATTTAAGAGGCCAAAAATGGGATAATCTTCTACAAAAACAGAAACCAACTTTTTCCTAAAATAAAAACGGCTTCGCACGAGGCTATTTTTATAAATAATAAATAAGTCCATCAAATCCGACTTTTAAAAATGGGTTTGTATATTGAATACATTATATTCAGAGAAAAGTTATATAGGAAATAATATATAAATAAACCATTTACGTGAATATAAACATTGTTGATGTTCTTCAGTGGCCTCCCTTTTTTCTCTCAGAAGATCGACCGATGGATATAGGCATACGATAAAATTTGATACCGCTGAAATAGTTTATGGTTTTATTCGTTATATTTACCAAACCACCGGATAGTGGACGATATTTTCCCACCTCGTGACATTGTTCTGATCAGGACACACCTTGCTACTCCTGACCCGTGACAGAAGTCTATAATTCTAACAAGCCTACACGATATAGATGTTACTTATCATAGGTATCACTACTGATACAACCAAGTGCAATTAAGCTGATCCATATATTGGTATATCTACCGTTCAAGTCGCAGAAATATTACTTAGAACATATCCAAATAATATGATGGAGTTAAGATACAAGCGTTTGCTTTTCATAATGGTAATTTCAAATTGAACAAACAGGGCACAGTTTTATGACAATTTCTTAACGGAATTCTTAACATAAAATTCTCCATAGGAAAGCTTTTCAGAAGTTAACGAGTCCGTCATGCTTTTTGCATGAAGAATTTCAAGTTAAGGGGTTCCTTATGTTCATGAAACTAGACCCTGGTCGGTATTATCGTCTTAAAGTACTTAAAACAGGCTTTGTCCATAATAATGTGAACTAATTGTATGAAAGGTGAATGTCAGGTTTTTACGGAGTGTACTCTTTAGTGTAGCTGGACTTAATTTCCCAGGGTTTAGCACTTAAGATAATTTACAGAAATTGATGATTATTTTAATAAATTAATGTAGTGCACAAAATGGTTTAGCGAGCAAAATCTACAAAATGTATTGCAGAAGATTAGACCACACATTTACTGAATGTGGATTATATAATAGATTGTGTGTTAATTTATGACATATCCGTACAGTTAGAATTAGTAAAATGTATTGTATTATATCATGTTTCTGTAGAATTAGCGGTCGAGTGGCTCAGTGTTCAGACACAAATATGTTATATACACGTACAGTCAAATTTGCCTATAAAGACCACCCAAGGGACAGAGCAATGTTGGCCCTTATAACCAGGTATGTAATTTTGTCGATTAAAAAACTTACAACTGATATAACATTATCGCTTTACAAGTACAATGCCTACACCATGGCTCTTATGGTATATCATAGTATTAGGCAATTAATTAATCTTTGATTCATTAACTTGCTGACACAAATTATTCCCGAAGACGTAACGGTTATTTTTATTTTAAACCGGATTTGGCACTCACGGGAAATATGTTTGTAATATTAGATTACATTGGCCGCTGTCAGCTGACTAAGTGACTGTACAGACAAAGCTAAATCTCAACAACTTATGGACAGGTACATTTAGGTATATTATGTAAGTAATGAATTAATTGTTATTTATTTCATATTTGAAATATCTTATTCAGTTTTAGTTGCTAAGCAGTGTACTAACTGTTTTATATGTTCATTGGTGTGACCACCCGGACATGTACGCGTGTAACACGATGAAAGCAATGCTAGATATACCTAAACCGAAAGAGGAAGGTATGCTATATGGTTACGCTATTATCAAACAGAGTATATTAAGTTCATATTTGTTTAATACTACCAAATGGATGAATATTTGTCAAATATTTTTATATGTTATGTTTGATATCTAACATTTGACATCTACCTTATTTAAAGGACTTTCGTTTCGCCAGTAGGCACAGCGACTTGTAATGAAGACAGTGGTCAGATGTGAGCATACTATATAAAAGGACAAGGACTAAAACGTCACCTGTATTACGTCGAATATTGCCAAGTATGTACATACTTTAACTTAATACCAGTATATTCTTAATAAATTTCCTATGTGGAAAAATCGAAAGACTCTTTATATCGACATATCTTTATTCCAGTTTCAATGCAAAAATATGCAACTGAATGTTGTCACTGTAGCTACGTCTGTCCGTTCAAAGTCAAACACACACATATTCTGTTAACACACATTTTGTATGCATTTAATTGACATGCTATGGATATTTTTCAATAAAGAAAATTAATAATTATATTCGACGTAATACGTTTCTTTACAGGCAGATGTGCTTTTTCATTTCAAAATATTTTATTGAATAACAAAATTTAATTTGAGTCAGGCAGCAGACAAAGCCTATACAAGTCCATGTGCAAGTAGTCGGTTAAAGTGCTATTGCAGGCAGTTGATAGCATGTATAGAAATCACAAAATAGTAACAAACGTAAGAAAAACGTGTGTAAGTAAGCAAAACAGAATTGTAGATAACTTATAAGCTAACATTTAATCTCTGTATTTTTTTTGCTCTTTTGTGTTTGCTATCAATGTTTTTAAACGCCTCAAACAGCGATTTTACATATATCAGATTTCACTTAGACAATATGCCTCTATGTGCGATTCGGAAAGTCCGTTAGGGATCATAGGGACACAAGAAGTAGTTACATAATACCAAAGGGGTCATGACTGATGTCTCGAGAGGACCTTAATACCAAAGGGGTCATGACTGATGTCTCGAGAGGACGATAATACCAAAGGGGTCATGACTGATGTCTCGAGGGGACTTAATACCAAAGGGATCATGACTGATGTCTCGAGAGGACCTTAATACCAAAGGGGTCATGACTGATGTCTCGAGAGGACCTTAATACCAAAGGGGTCATGACTGATGTCACGAGAGGACCATAATACCAAAGGGGTCATGACTGATGTCTCGAGGGGACCATAATACCAAAGGGGTCATGACTGATGTCTCGAGAGGACCTTAATACCAAAGGGGTCATGACTGATGTCTCGAGAGGACCATAATACCAAAGGGGTCATGACTGATGTCTCGAGGGGACTTAATACCAAAGGGGTCATGACTGATGTCTCGAGGGGACTTAATACCAAAGGGGTCATGACTGATGTCTCGAGAGGACCTTAATACCAAAGGGGTCATGACTGATGTCTCGAGAGGACCATAATACCAAAGGGGTCATGACTGATGTCTCGAGGGGACTTAATACCAAAGGGGTCATGACTGATGTCTCGAGAGGACCTTAATACCAAAGGGGTCATGACTGATGTCTCGAGAGGACCTTAATACCAAAGGGGTCATGACTGATGTCTCGAGAGGACCTTAATACTAAAGAGGCCATGACTGATGTCTCGAGAGGACCTTAATACCAAAGGGGTCATGACTGATGTCTCGAGAGGACCTTAATACCAAAGGGGTCATGACTGATGTCTCGAGAGGACCTTAATACCAAAGGGGTCATCACTGATGTCTCGAGAGGACCTTAATACCAAAGGGGTCATGACTGATGTCTCGAGAGGACCATAATACCAAAGGGGTCATGACTGATGTCTCGAGAGGACCATAATACCAAAGGGGTCATGACTGATGTCTCGAGAGGACCTTAATACCAAAGGGGTCATGACTGATGTCTCGAGAGGACCTTAATACCAAAGGGGTCATGACTGATGTATCGAGAGGACCTTAATACCAAAGGGGTCATGACTGATGTATCGAGAGGACCTTAATACCAAAGGGGTCATGACTGATGTATCGAGAGGACCTTAATACCAAAGGGGTCATGACTGATGTATCGAGAGGACCTTAATACCAAAGGGGTCATGACTGACCGGGTATGACTGATGTCTCGAGAGGACCTTAATACCAAAGGGGTCATGACTGATGTCTCGAGAGGACCTTAATACCAAAGGGGTCATGACTGATGTCTCGAGAGGACGTTAATACCAAAGGGGTCATGACTGATGTCTCGAGAGGACGTTAATACCAAAGAGGTCATGACTGATGTCTCGAGAGGACGTTAATACCAAAGGGGTCATGACTGATGTCTCGAGAGGACGTTAATACTAAAGAGATCATGACTGATGTCTCGAGAGGACTTAATACCAAAGGGGTCATGACTGATGTCTCGAGAGGACTTAATACCAAAGGGGTCATGACTGATGTCTCGAGAGGACCTTAATACCAAAGGGGTCATGACTGATGTCTCGAGAGGACCTTAATACCAAAGGGGTCATGACTGATGTCTCGAGAGGACCTTAATACCAAAGGGGTCATGACTGATGTCTCGAGAGGACTAATACCAAAGGGTCATGACTGATGTCTCGAGAGGACCTAATACCAAAGGGGTCATGACTGATGTCTCGAGAGGACCTTAATACCAAAGGGGTCATGACTGATGTCTCGAGAGGACCTTAATACCAAAGGGGTCATGACTGATGTCTCGAGAGGACCTTAATACCAAAGGGGTCATGACTGATGTCTCGAGAGGACCTTAATACCAAAGGGGTCATGACTGATGTCTCGAGAGGACCTTAATACCAAAGGGGTCATGACTGATGTCTCGAGAGGACCTTAATACCAAAGGGGTCATGACTGATGTCTCGAGAGGACCTTAATACCAAAGGGGTCATGACTGATGTCTCGAGAGGACCTTAATACCAAAGGGGTCATGACTGATGTCTCGAGAGGACCTTAATACCAAAGGGGTCATGACTGATGTCTCGAGGGACAATACCAAAGGGGTCATGACTGATGTCTCGAGAGGACCTTAATACCAAAGGGGTCATGACTGATGTCTCGAGAGGACCTTAATACCAAAGGGGTCATGACTGATGTCTCGAGAGGACCTTAATACCAAAGGGGTCATGACTGATGTCTCGAGAGGACCTTAATACCAAAGGGGTCATGACTGATGTCTCGAGAGGACCATAATACCAAAGGGGTCATGACTGATGTCTCGAGAGGACCTTAATACCAAAGGGGTCATGACTGATGTCTCGAGAGGACCTTAATACCAAAGGGGTCATGACTGATGTCTCGAGAGGACCTTAATACCAAAGGGGTCATGACTGATGTCTCGAGAGGACCTTAATACCAAAGGGGTCATGACTGATGTCTCGAGAGGACCTTAATACTAAAGGGGTCATGACTGATGTCTCGAGAGGACCTAATACCAAAGGGGTCATGACTGATGTCTCGAGAGGACCTTAATACCAAAGGGGTCATGACTGATGTCTCGAGAGGACTTAATACCAAAGGGGTCATGACTGATGTCTCGAGAGGACCTTAATACCAAAGGGGTCATGACTGATGTCTCGAGAGGACCTTAATACCAAAGGGGTCATGACTGATGTCTCGAGAGGACCTTAAATACCAAAGGGGTCATGACTGATGTCTCGAGAGGACCTTAATACCAAAGGGGTCATGACTGATGTCTCGAGAGGACCTTAATACCAAAGGGGTCATGACTGATGTCTCGAGGGACTAATACCAAGGGGTCATGACTGATGTCTCGAGAGGACCTTAATACCAAAGGGGTCATGACTGATGTCTCGAGAGACCTCCAAGAGTCTCGAGAGGACCTTAATACCAAAGGGGTCATGACTGATGTCTCGAGAGGACCATAATACCAAAGGGGTCATGACTGACGTCTCGAGAGGACCTTAATACCAAAGGGGTCATGACTGATGTCTCGAGAGGACCTTAATACCAAAGGGGTCATGACTGATGTCTCGAGAGGACCTTAATACCAAAGGGGTCATGACTGATGTCTCGAGAGGACCTTAATACCAAAGGGGTCATGACTGATGTCTCGAGAGGACCATAATACCAAAGGGGTCATGACTGATGTCTCGAGAGGACCTTAATACCAAAGGGGTCATGACTGATGTCTCGAGAGGACCTTAATACCAAAGGGGTCATGACTGATGTCTCGAGAGGACCTTAATACCAAAGGGGTCATGACTGATGTCTCGAGAGGACCATAATACCAAAGGGGTCATGACTGATGTCTCGAGGAGGACCATAATACCAAAGGGGTCATGACTGATGTCTCGAGAGGACCTTAATACCAAAGGGGTCATGACTGATGTCTCGAGAGGACCATAATACCAAAGGGGTCATGACTGATGTCTCGAGAGGACCTTAATACCAAAGGGGTCATGACTGATGTCTCGAGAGGACCTTAATACCAAAGGGGTCATGACTGATGTCTCGAGAGGACCATAATACCAAAGGGGTCATGACTGATGTCTCGAGAGGACCTTAATACCAAAGGGGTCATGACTGATGTCTCGAGAGGACCATAATACCAAAGGGGTCATGACTGATGTCTCGAGAGGACCTTAATACCAAAGGGGTCATGACTGATGTCTCGAGAGGACCTAATACCAAAGGGGTCATGACTGATGTCTCGAGAGGACCATAATACCAAAGGGGTCATGACTGATGTCTCGAGAGGACCTTAATACCAAAGGGGTCATGACTGATGTCTCGAGAGGACCATAATACCAAAGGGGTCATGACTGATGTCTCGAGAGGACCATAATACCAAAGGGGTCATGACTGATGTCTCGAGAGGACCTTAATACCAAAGGGGTCATGACTGATGTCTCGAGAGGACCTTAATACCAAAGGGGTCATGACTGATGTCTCGAGAGGACCTTAATACCAAAGGGGTCATGACTGATGTCTCGAGAGGACCTTAATACCAAAGGGGTCATAATGACTGATGTCTCGAGAGGACCTTAATACCAAAGGGGTCATGACTGATGTCTCGAGAGGACCTTAATACCAAAGGGGTCATGACTGATGTCTCGAGAGGACCTTAATACCAAAGGGGTCATGACTGATGTCTCGAGAGGACCTTAATACCAAAGGGGTCATGACTGATGTCTCGAGAGGACCTTAATACCAAAGGGGTCATGACTGATGTCTCGAGAGGACCTTAATACCAAAGGGGTCATGACTGATGTCTCGAGAGGACCTTAATACCAAAGGGGTCATGACTGATGTCTCGAGAGGACCTGGGGTCATGACTGATGTCTCGAGAGGACCTTAATACCAAAGGGGTCATGACTGATGTCTCGAGAGGACCTAATACCAAAGGGGTCATGACTGATGTCTCGAGAGGACCTTAATACCAAAGGGGTCATGACTGATGTCTCGAGAGGACCTTAATACCAAAGGGGTCATGACTGATGTCTCGAGAGGACCTTAATACCAAAGGGGTCATGACTGATGTCCGAGAGGACTTAATACAAAGTCTCGAGAGGATGTCTCGAGAGGACCTTAATACCAAAGGGGTCATGACTGATGTCTCGAGAGGACCTTAATACCAAAGGGGTCATGACTGATGTCTCGAGAGGACCTTAATACCAAAGGGGTCATGACTGATGTCTCGAGAGGACCTTAATACCAAAGGGGTCATGACTGATGTCTCGAGAGGACCTTAATACCAAAGGGGTCATGACTGATGTCTCGAGAGGACCATAATACCAAAGGGGTCATGACTGATGTCTCGAGAGGACCTTAATACCAAAGGGGTCATGACTGATGTCTCGAGAGGACCTTAATACCAAAGGGGTCATGACTGATGTCTCGAGAGGACCTTAATACCAAAGGGGTCATGACTGATGTCTCGAGAGGACCTTAATACCAAAGGGGTCATGACTGATGTCTCGAGAGGACCTTAATACCAAAGGGGTCATGACTGATGTCTCGAGAGGACCTTAATACCAAAGGGGTCATGACTGATGTCTCGAGAGGACCTTAATACCAAAGGGGTCATGACTGATGTCTCGAGAGGACCTTAATACCAAAGGGGTCATGACTGATGTCTCGAGAGGACCTTAATACCAAAGGGGTCATGACTGATGTCTCGAGAGGACCTTAATACCAAAGGGGTCATGACTGATGTCTCGAGAGGACCTTAATACCAAAGGGGTCATGACTGATGTCTCGAGAGGACCTTAATACCAAAGGGGTCATGACTGATGTCTCGAGAGGACCTTAATACCAAAGGGGTCATGACTGATGTCTCGAGAGGACCTTAATACCAAAGGGGTCATGACTGATGTCTCGAGAGGACCTTAATACCAAAGGGGTCATGACTGATGTCTCGAGAGGACCTTAATACCAAAGGGGTCATGACTGATGTCTCGAGAGGACCTTAATACCAAAGGGGTCATGACTGATGTCTCGAGAGGACCATAATACCAAAGGGGTCATGACTGATGTCTCGAGAGGACCATAATACCAAAGGGGTCATGACTGATGTCTCGAGAGGACCTAATACCAAAGGGGTCATGACTGATGTCTCGAGAGGACCTTAATACCAAAGGGGTCATGACTGATGTCTCGAGAGGACCTTAATACCAAAGGGGTCATGACTGATGTCTCGAGAGGACCTTAATACCAAAGGGGTCATGACTGATGTCTCGAGGGGACTTAATACCAAAGGGGTCATGACTGATGTCTCGAGAGGACCTTAATACCAAAGGGGTCATGACTGATGTCTCGAGAGGACCTTAATACCAAAGGGGTCATGACTGATGTCTCGAGAGGACCTTAATACCAAAGGGGTCATGACTGATGTCTCGAGAGGACCTTAATACCAAAGGGGTCATGACTGATGTCTCGAGAGGACCATAATACCAAAGGGGTCATGACTGATGTCTCGAGAGGACCTTAATACCAAAGGGGTCATGACTGATGTCTCGAGAGGACCTAATACCAAAGGGGTCATGACTGATGTCTCGAGAGGACCTTAATACCAAAGGGGTCATGACTGATGTCTCGAGAGGACCTTAATACCAAAGGGGTCATGACTGATGTCTCGAGAGGACCTTAATACCAAAGGGGTCATGACTGATGTCTCGAGAGGACCTTAATACCAAAGGGGTCATGACTGATGTCTCGAGAGGACCTTAATACCAAAGGGGTCATGACTGATGTCTCGAGAGGACCTTAATACCAAAGGGGTCATGACTGATGTCTCGAGAGGACCATTAATACCAAAGGGGTCATGACTGATGTCTCGAGAGGACCATAATACCAAAGGGGTCATGACTGATGTCTCGAGAGGACCATAATACCAAAGGGGTCATGACTGATGTCTCGAGAGGACCTAATACCAAAGGTCATGACTGATGTCTCGAGAGGACTAATACCAAAGGGGTCATGACTGATGTCTCGAGAGGACCTTAATACCAAAGGGGTCATGACTGATGTCTCGAGAGGACCTTAATACCAAAGGGGTCATGACTGATGGGTCTGACGATGTCTCGAGAGACCTTAATACCAAAGGGGTCATGACTGATGTCTCGAGAGGACCTTAATACCAAAGGGGTCATGACTGATGTCTCGAGAGGACCTTAATACCAAAGGGGTCATGACTGATGTCTCGAGAGAGGACCTTAATACCAAAGGGGTCATGACTGATGTCTCGAGAGGACCTTAATACCAAAGGGGTCATGACTGATGTCTCGAGAGGACCATAATACCAAAGGGGTCATGACTGATGTCTCGAGAGGACCATAATACCAAAGGGGTCATGACTGATGTCTCGAGAGGACCATAATACCAAAGGGGTCATGACTGATGTCTCGAGAGGACCATAATACCAAAGGGGTCATGACTGATGTCTCGAGAGGACCTTAATACCAAAGGGGTCATGACTGATGTCTCGAGAGGACCTTAATACCAAAGGGGTCATGACTGATGTCTCGAGAGGACCTTAATACCAAAGGGGTCATGACTGATGTCTCGAGAGGACCTTAATACCAAAGGGGTCATGACTGATGTCTCGAGAGGACCTTAATACCAAAGGGGTCATGACTGATGTCTCGAGAGGACCTTAATACCAAAGGGGTCATGACTGATGTCTCGAGAGGACCTTAATACCAAAGGGGTCATGACTGATGTCTCGAGAGGACTAATACAAAGGGGTCATGACTGATGTCTCGAGAGGACCTTAATACCAAAGGGGTCATGACTGATGTCTCGAGAGGACCTTAATACCAAAAGGGGTCATGACTGATGTCTCGAGAGGACCTTAATACCAAAGGGGTCATGACTGATGTCTCGAGAGGACCTTAATACCAAAGGGGTCATGACTGATGTCTCGAGAGGACCTTAATACCAAAGGGGTCATGACTGATGTCTCGAGAGGACCTTAATACCAAAGGGGTCATGACTGATGTCTCGAGAGGACCATTAATACCAAAGGGGTCATGACTGATGTCTCGAGAGGACCTTAATACCAAAGGGGTCATGACTGATGTCTCGAGAGGACCTTAATACCAAAGGGGTCATGACTGATGTCTCGAGAGGACCTTAATACCAAAGGGGTCATGACTGATGTCTCGAGAGGACCTTAATACCAAAGGGGTCATGACTGATGTCTCGAGAGGACCATAATACCAAAGGGGTCATGACTGATGTCTCGAGAGGACCTTAATACCAAAGGGGTCATGACTGATGTCTCGAGAGGACCATAATACCAAAGGGGTCATGACTGATGTCTCGAGAGGACCAAGGGTAATACTAAAGGGGTCATGACTGATGTCTCGAGAGGACCATAATACCAAAGGGGTCATGACTGATGTCTCGAGAGGACCATAATACCAAAGGGGTCATGACTGATGTCTCGAGAGGACCATAATACCAAAGGGGTCATGACTGATGTCTCGAGAGGACCTTAATACCAAAGGGGTCATGACTGATGTCTCGAGGGGACTAAATACCAAAGGGGTCATGACTGATGTCTCGAGAGGACCTTAATACCAAAGGGGTCATGACTGATGTCTCGAGAGGACCTTAATACCAAAGGGGTCATGACTGATGTCTCGAGAGGACCTTAATACTAAAGGGGTCATGACTGATGTCTCGAGGGGACTTAATACCAAAGGGGTCATGACTGACGTCTCGAGAGGACCTTAATACCAAAGGGGTCATGACTGATGTCTCGAGAGGACCTTAATACCAAAGGGGTCATGACTGATGTCTCGAGAGGACCTTAATACCAAAGGGGTCATGACTGATGTCTCGAGAGGACCTTAATACCAAAGGGGTCATGACTGATGTCTCGAGAGGACCTTAATACCAAAGGGGTCATGACTGATGTCTCGAGGGGACTTAATACCAAAGGGGTCATGACAGACGTCTCGAGAGGACCTTAATAATAAAGGGGTCATGACTGATGTCTCGAGAGGACCATAATACCAAAGGGGTCATGACTGATGTCTCGAGAGGACCTTAATACCAAAGGGGTCATGACTGATGTCTCGAGAGGACCTTAATACCAAAGGGGTCATGACTGATGTCTCGAGAGGACCTTAATACCAAAGGGGTCATGACTGATGTCTCGAGAGGACCTTAATACCAAAGGGGTCATGACTGATGTCTCGAGAGGACCTTAATACCAAAGGGGTCATGACTGATGTCTCGAGAGGACCTTAATACCAAAGGGGTCATGACTGATGTCTCGAGAGGACCATAATACCAAAGGGGTCATGACTGATGTCTCGAGAGGACCTTAATACCAAAGGGGTCATGACTGATGTCTCGAGAGGACCTTAATACCAAAGGGGTCATTACTGATGTCTCGAGAGGACCATAATACCAAAGGGGTCATGACTGATGTCTCGAGAGGACCATAATACTAAAGGGGTCATGACTGATGTCTCGAGAGGACCATAATACCAAAGGGGTCATGACTGATGTCTCGAGAGGACCATAATACCAAAGGGGTCATGACTGATGTCTCGAGAGGACCATAATACCAAAGGGGTCATGACTGATGTCTCGAGAGGACCTTAATACTAAAGGGGTCATGACTGATGTCTCGAGAGGACCATAATACCAAAGGGGTCATGACTGATGTCTCGAGAGGACCTTAATACTAAAGGGGTCATGACTGATGTCTCGAGAGGACCATAATACCAAAGGGGTCATGACTGATGTCTCGAGAGGACCATAATACTAAAGGGGTCATGACTGATGTCTCGAGAGGACCATAATACCAAAGGGGTCATGACTGATGTCTCGAGAGGACCATAATACCAAAGGGGTCATGACTGATGTCTCGAGAGGACCATAATACCAAAGGGGTCATGACTGATGTCTCGAGAGGACCTTAATACTAAAGGGGTCATGACTGATGTCTCGAGAGGACCATAATACCAAAGGGGTCATGACTGATGTCTCGAGAGGACCATAATACCAAAGGGGTCTTGACTGATGTCTCGAGGGTTTTTAACATTTTGTGTATATTGTTATAAATGCTATGATACCTATTTATTTTCAATCTGCCCTCGTCCCACATGAGTTACACGTAATACATGGATAAATAAGGTCTTACAAAGAATACATCAGATAAACACATCAGATAATAGACATACACAGTAGTTATTGGTACAATTTCGCGTGTCTACTGAAGTCCTGTTTGATTCTATATTAGCAATATAGTATTTGGTCTTGGACAAGAATAACATTTAGATTTGTAAATTGAACACTTTATATAACAAGAAATTGTAAGAAAGTTAAACAATGCATATCAAAATATTCTCTGTATTATTATAATGGTGTTCAGCTATTTAAGTTATACATTAATGTCTTGGAATGATTTGTACGATGGTCACATCAATACACCAAGCAAAAGTAATTGGTTACTATTGTTCTTGTAGATAAGCAAGGCGTTCCACGAACGGAAAATCATGGCTGAAGTTGGACACGATCCAGATCCTCTTTCGGTGGACGGTACACGATCTAGCCACCTCCTGGACTGTCCTATCTGCCTGGAGCAACTACGTCAGCCGAAATGTCTTCCGTGCCTCCATACCTTCTGTGAGGAATGTTTGAGTCTGTACATCGTTACGATTTCAGGGAAAAGCGACAATGGGACATCCTTTACCTGTCCGGTCTGTAGGAAGTTGACTCACCCAGTCGACACATCAGAGGACAAGAAGAACTGGGCCCAACAGTTCCCGACCGATAGTCACGCCGTAGAGAGGATCAGAATCGCGAACAATTCTACAGAGCCGTTCTACTGCAAACCCTGCCAGAAGAAAGGGATCACGACAACGGCACAATTCTGGTGTGAGCATAACAAGACGTCTCTCTGTACATCATGTAAGGAGACGTTCCATGACATGATCCATAGTGATTGTGATATCGTCAATATCACAGGATCTGATAAATTCCGACTCAGTCCAGAAGTATCGATCAGAAAATGTGACAAACACAAAGAGAGGGTGGATTGCTACTGTCAGGACCACAAGTTCATTGGATGCAGTAAGTGTATACGCATAGATCACAGGAAGTGTGAAGACGTATCAACGACAGAAGAATACTTCAACACATTAGACAAGTCATCTCACCTTGAAGAAAAGCGGAAATCATTGAAGGAATTGGTTGGTACTATGGATTCTCTGATGAAGGAAATTTCTCTGCAGATTCAAAATACCACAGACAGCAAGGATGCAGTACTGAAAAGTCTAGACGACTTGCAGGAACGGATAATCAAGTGGGTGACGAAAATGAAGAGCAAAGTTACTGATGAGTTAATTATTAAGTTCAAAGAAGAACACGAGAAGCTGAGGGTTTCCAGTCATAAGTGCGAACGTCTTAAGGCGGCCATGGAGAATACCCTCGTGTTGTCGGCCACGGCTCAGCAGAACAAAGACCACGTGAGTGCTGTCCTTTTGTACAAGAGAGCACAAGCGGAGATCGAGTCCTGTAAATATTTGTTAGAAGAGATAAGCAACAAATTCTCTATCACAACACTTGAGCACGTATTCCACTTCGATGTGTCTGGACAAGTCGCATCATTGAGTCTCGGTGAAGTATCTGTCCGGAAACAAACTAGAGTTAGCCCAGTTGGTTTAAAAGCGTTACATCGACCCTTCTCTAAACGAGAGTTGAAACAAATTAGACAAGTGAACATTCAATGTACGTCAGATTCGTCTGCTTGCATTATTAATGGACTTGTTTACCTTCCTGATGGCCGAATTGTTATCAGTGATTACGCAAACAAGAAGATAAAGCTGATCAACATTGAAGGAGATGTTGTCGACGATCTAAAATTAAATGGATCTCCCTTTGACATGTGTATGGTAGATAACACTACTGTGGCTGTCGGTATAAGTAGACCCGGGGGTATACGTGTAGTAAAAGTTACATCCACTAAACTTATTCTGTCATCTGAAATAAATACAAAAGTTAATTGTTACGGTATAGTGTACAGGGATGAAGGATTCGTCGTGGGGACGGGGTCTGATGTAGTCAGTGTGACCAATGACGGTACAATACACAAGTTACTTGGACACACCGGATACATATACGGAATGTGTGAAGATCCTATAGGTAAGCAGCTCCTCCTGACACATTGGACCGATTGTAAGGACAGTACTGCCGTCAGCAGATTGACTGCAGATAACGTATGCACCGACTTACTGAAAGTAGGGGTCGTTCAGAAAGCCTTTGGAGTCGACATGGACGTGGAACGTAACGTATATGTTTGTGGTCATACGTCCAACAACGTGATGCAGATGTCCTGGGACGGGTCTAACATCCGGGAACTGTTGACAGAAGCGGACGGTACCGTGAGACCGAGAGGGATTTCTGTGTGTGGGGATAAGGTTGTTGTGTCGAATGTATCCGTTGAGAAAAGGAATTATATTCACCTATTTCAACTTGTCTGACGGTCAAAATGCATGTGTATCATTTCTCATTTGGGATAAAATGATCAACGCTTTACAACTAGATTGATATTTACGGCAGCAATATGAAGTCTGGCATCTATATATAGACCATAGATACCACATAAAACGTCCACAACGTGGCATTGGCCTAGTGGCGAACCTATGAACATTTTCTCTGTTGTTAAAGAGTCTTGCAAACTATTTCAACAGTCTAACATATAAAATTTGAGTGTAAATATTTTAAAAGACTGCGGTATGATGACCGTTGTAATTATTGATGTGGTTATCGTTAATTCCACTGACATTACGACAATCTATTATAAAATTAAGAAACAACTTACATCGTATTTTGATCTGTGATGATTCATTACAATAGACATTTGGTCACTTTAGTATTTTTACTAACAATAAAGCACACTTTGTCGAATTTGCATTAATGGAATGTATTTTGTCTCTCGAACATAATTTAAATTTATTTTAATCGACATCCATGGGATCAGCAAATGTTTTAATATTTTATGAAAATATTTTGACATACGGTATTACAAAAAACTAAGAAAATTTAATTTCAAGGAGTCATGTAAGCTTCTTTTTAAATCGACATAAATATTCAAATGGAGTAAACTACATGTTACATAATCAATTGAATGGAAAAGCTACCATTCAAATGGCGTTCTTTTTGATGACCTTATCAAGATTGGTACTTGCGTTTATAAAAAAAAATAAAATAAAAAAAATGATGCAGTAGTTAGATTTATGTTTTCTATGCTAAGCACAAACTAAAATGTACGTTTTGGTAAAAACAGGTCATTACACTCGTGACTATGTAAAATGAGATTTGAGTTAATAGATTTGGTGTTTTACGAACGGTCTACAACACTGAAATTATTCATCGAGTTCAAGAAATGAAATCCATACTACATAGCCCCTAGTGTAAGATACCATTGTTGTATAGGTTATACTGTATATTGGTAAACAGAACACTTGGTGGTTATTGTTGTAGAGGCTAATAACATACTTAAAACATAGCCACTCATTGTGATAGTATTGTACTGCTTATTGTCCAAACACATTTCTTTGTTAACATATTGGACACATATAGGTAAAGTGATACTTTGGACCTTAACTCCTATTATCAAAATGGACTGGTCAAATTATTGAATTCCCAACAGGTAATTTACTGATACCCCTATAATTTAAAGTGAACAGTCGGGCAAGGATGGCTAAAGTCGGTAAAAATGTGGTGAATGTATCCAGTATAATTTCTTATGAAATGGAAAAATAAAATCTCTCGTCAAAATCTGTCTGCGTACGAAGAAATTAATTTAAAGTATGGAAATTCTAAAACGTCCTCCCGGCTCACTATGTCCGTGATTACATTTCCACGCAGCCTCGCTTTCAATGCTTTCAACTTTTCTTTACTTTAATGGTCAGAACTGGGAAACTAAGCAGAACTTGACCGTCGTATTAATATGTGAGAACTTTTGGAAGGCCAATGGACGCATTTAGACTGGTTTTCTTTGCCCGACTATTCACTTTAAATGGACTACATAAAAAACACACAATTTACTTGTTTTTCACATCATTTCATTCTTCAGAGAGTGACGACATTTTTCAGTCACTCAGTCAAGTTATCAGAAATGTATTATCTCCCGCGCCATTCGATACTTATTCTATTGTAGATATGCATTGTAATAGACGTAACCAATGTTCTCTTGTCCTTTATTTTGCTAGGAATTTCATCCCTTTCATGATGTTAATTCAAAAACATGTCTTTGTAGTAATTCCATAAAACAAATTATCCTCCTCATTGTTTCTATTGTAAAAATAACTTTATAACATATAGAAATACGATATACACCATAAAAACTGGATTTAAAATCTCTGGAAAAATTGTAACCAAAGTTTTATTTGATATTTTCCATACTTTTTGAAATCGTTGAGCATTTCAATTTGCATTTAGTTTTATTAATTGTAACTTTACTGCACTTCACCCTTTGAAAAGAATTTTCGTCTGATCATTTCTAATCGTTACCTAATCGGTGAAAGAAAAACAGGCTTTGTTCCTACATAAACCAGTGAAATATATCAGGTTCTGTCTCCAACACGCTCTTTACCACATACACCTGGTCCAAGACATATTATATATTGTGTACAACCAATTTTAATTTCTTCATTTATTCTTTCATGGAAACATGCTATAAATGTACTATATCATTATCAGTTGTTTGTATGTATATAAAAGATAATTACAGTAAGATCTGTGATAGTAATATTAACATTACGCACAAATGAATTGTCAAATGTTCGAGGCTATGTGTCCTTTATCAAGACACAAAATACAAAAATAAAATAGTATGGACAACCACAAAACACTTACATCTATGATAACCTAATGAAACCATATGATTACGCGTACGTTACACAACAACGAGTGCACAAAATGGTATAATGAGCGCAATCTATAAAATGCATTGAAGAAGATGAGGACACACGTTTACTGAATATGCATATTATACTAAGTATTCGTGTTTCGTAAACCTTGATATCATATGTTGGATATCAATTTACAATTTTTACATATCTGTACAGTTATGATTAATGAATTATATTATAAAATGTTTCTATATCGAATTAGTGGTCGAGTGGCTCAGTGTTTAGACGCAAATATGTTATATAGAGATTGAACAGTGTTTTGATTGGGTTAAAGGTGGTATGAACGCAATGGGATACAGACATATTCAATGTAGCGCGTTAAAATGTAAATTAAGTAATTATAGTTTATTTAGACGCAAAATTTATATGACGCAAAATCTTACCGAAGCGTGAACTAGAAATAGTCCGATCCTACTTTGGGTTTGTATTCATACGTCGTTGCGTTTACGCTAATTTGAACGCAACTCCCCTGTCGTTGACTATATAGAGGCATATGTAAATATATACACGCACAACCCTGCCTATAAAGACCACCCTAGGGATAGGGCAGTATTGGTCCTTATAACCAGGTGCTGTATAGTTGCTAATATTCGCGAGGGTTTTAATATAGCTAATTTCGCGGATCCTTCCAAATTCGCGAAAGTTATTACCTCGTGAAATTTCGCGAAATTTAATAACTCGCAAAATTTATCAAATTCATGGTTTTACATATCTTAGCCTGTCGTGTGGATGACGCTTTCAGATACTACAAAGATAATTCGCGAAAATTATCCCCGTGAATTTATCAACTGTACATTATGTAATTTTGTCATGACTGATAAACTTTCGACTGATATAGAGAGCAACCAACTAAATAATTTTACATAGACCACAGTGTTCAAGTTTTGTAATTTATTATTGAAACATCTGAATATTAGTTAGCTATTGTGTTATATACTTAAAGTTTAGGTTCTCATATCAAGTTTGGGTCCTTCAGCTCAAACTCCAACCAGAGTAGTCATATTGAAATCAGGCGCATTTTGCACTAAAAAATCCTGAAACTCTAATATTTTTACCAATTCATTATCAAAATTGATATTTTGAACCTAAATCTCAATCTGAATTTCCAAATTCATATCATGGTTATCTATGAGTAATTGCCTGTCAGAAAACATTTTTCTTTTGAAATTCATAATTAGCCAGCCAATCAGCGGCCGGCTAAAAATTCTATCCTAGGCTCAATCTTGTATACGCATGGGCCATTTCGAAGTTCTTTTTTTTTGCATTTAGTTTATTGTTCCCTTATATTAGCAAGGCTCTGACGTTATATCATAGTATTATCTGTATCTTTTGTTATCACAATTATCAAACCACATTAACAACCATTCACATGATTATTTCTGGCAATAAAGCAAGCCTTGATTAATTAACTTTCTGACACAAATTATTCCCGAAGACGTAAAGATTATTATTATTTTATTCCGGATTTGACACTCACGGGAAATATGTTTGTACTATTAGATTACATTGGCCTCTGTCAGCTGACTGTACAGACAAAGCCAAATCACGAACATACCTGATGACCTGATTATTAACAACTAATGGACAGGTACGTTTAGGTAGATCATGTACGTAAATCATTAATTGTTGTTTATATCACACTTGAAATACATTATTCAGTATAAGGTGTTAAACAGTGTACTAACTGTTTTATATGTTCATTGGTGTGACCGTCTCGGACATACATAACTATAACACAATGAAAGCAGTGTTAGATATACCTAAACCGAAAGAGGAAGGTATGCTAGATGGTTACGCCATTATCAAACAAGATATCCATACCGAGGTGCATTATATTAAGTTCATGTTTGGTTTATAATCCCAAATGTAATATTTATTTGTCAAATCATGTTTTATATGTTATATTTGATATCTAACATTTGACATCTACCTTATTTAAAGGACTTTCGTTTCGCACGTAGCCACAGGGACTTGTAATGAAGACAGTGGTCAGATATGAGCATAAATACTATATAAAAGGACAAGGAATGACTGACCGAAGCACACCTACCTCAAAAAGTCACCCGTATTACGTCGAATAATGTCAAATATGTACATACTTACTACCAGTATATTCTTAATAAATTTGCTATGTGGAAAAATCGAAAGACTCTCTATATCGACGTATCTTTATTTCAACATCTGCAACTGAATGTTCTCACTGTAGCTACGTCTGTCCGTTCAAAGTCAAACACACACACATATTCTCTTAATATGCATTTTGTATTAATTTAATTGACATTCTAGGGATATTTTTCAATAAAAAATAATGATCATATTCGACATAACACGTTTTTTTAACAAGCAGGTTTGATTTTTATTTCAAAATATTTTATTAAATCACAAGATTTAATTTGAGTCAGGCAGCAGGCAAAGCCTATATACGCCCTCTCTACAAGAATACATGCATGTATATAGAATCATACTTTTAAAAACATATTTGCACTGGACTGTATCTATATAATATCATTAATTATTTTTTTTAAATTGGCACAAATCGTACATGATACTGAAAAAGCACACTAATACATAATTATGTACATTACTATAGAAGAAATCACCTACAATGATGAAAAACATACATATCTTTCTGTTGTATTAAACACTAAATAATAACGATATTAATTGGTTAGTAATCAATATAAGCTTAATCAAAAGGTTTTGATTTTAGATTAACTGGGTTTTGACTCTTTACTTAATCCCCCATTGTCATTCTCACTCCGACCTTCATTGTAACCAGGCAGCACTAAAATGTCCATATATATAGTGTTTTACCACTGAGTGCCTACCGAGTCACAAATATACGAAGTATAACCAACACTGAAAGATTTATTTGTCTGTTTATTTGTTTGATTATTTTAACGTCCTATTGATAGCTATGGTCATATAAGGACGGTCTCCCATGTATGCGGTGTGTTGCGTGTATATTCATGTTGTGTCTTCTTGTATAGTGGAACTATTGCCCTTTTTATAGTGCTATAGCACTGAAGCATGCCGCCGAAGACACCATGCAACAAACTCCACCCGGTCACATTATACTGACAACGGGTGAACCAGTCGTCCCACTCCCGTTATGCTAAGCGCTAAGCAGGAGCAGAAACTACCACTTTTATAGATATATACAGTGGACCCTCGATAATCCGGACACCTTCGTTCCCAGTCTAAACCGTCCGGATTACGAGTTTTCCGGACTGCCGAATTTCGTGTTTTTAGTCAATTAAATTGTCACGTACGAGTTACTCCCCTTGACCTTGTAATCGATGATAGGCTTTTATGTAGGCTAATTTACGTGTATTATATATAATACTTCGCGTGTTATGTTTTATAGATATTTTTTATATCATTAAGTTAAGAATATTAAATAAGCGTAATTTTTTTTAAAATACGAAACTTAAAGCCATCGTTAATTGTATACGATGTATGCATATATCTACATATCCCACTCTTGATCTTTCGTACGGCAAATTGCCTAACAAAGGATCAATATCATCTACGTACTATGAGAACAAATAGTTGTGAACATTTTATGAACTCATATAATTGTTATTTTGTATAATGTGTGTTTTAATGACAATTTCTACAAGTCTGTGCTTTCTGACTTACAGATGTGTGTAATGAACAACCATGCGCCCGTTCACGTCTTACTTCGTGCACAATGTTACACATATGTAAATGGCATGTGCCGTAGCCTTTATATCTTATACCACAGACGACGAATTCGAAAAAAATTCACATACATTTAAAATTCTTATTAATTTTGTGAGTATTATCTCACTTCATTGTATCCGATACTCATATCGATATATTCTGCATGCGAAACAAGGAAGGTATCTATAGCATACGTACCCGTACCCAAGCTCAAACTGCATATTTAAAAGCGTGTGGCTAAAAATATATTTCGTATCTCAATTACAACACTGAAGTTTGATTTCCTATAGAAAACCAATTTCAATGAACCGTTACATGACTGCATGTACCCGTGTGAAAGGTGTTCAGGTAAACGCCCGTGGCTATGACCTGGCAGCCGTCGTTATGACAACACACTCATGATCAGTGTCAAGTGATAGTGTGTATTGTACGTACAGATGACTGTTTTATAGGCACGTAGCGACAACAAACTGCAAGGATTATTGCGGGAATCTATTAACGAAAATTACATTCCGTTCCCAAAATGGAGTTCCGGATTCGGAATACGAATTTCCGGACCAGTGAGTATAAATAACGTTACGGAAGTCCGTCCCCTGACGTTTCCGTCCGGGGACGGACTTTTCCGGACTATCGGCGTCCGGATTATCGCGGGTCCACTATTCATTTATACATTCAATTCAAAAGGGGAAAGACATGTATCAATGTTATTGGTTTGTACTTGTAATTGGTTCATTCATGATTTCGCAAGTCTCAGGGCCAAGTCCCATCATAATATATAATACAGCAAAGGGAAAAGTAAGAATAAATATAGTATGCAGTTTATAAAAGCTATTTGCCATAATTTTCATACACACGCATCAAGAGCTTTTGATATTTTATTCACAACTGATTAAAACACAGATCCTTATAACCACTCCGTTCAATATAGGATCTGACAATATTCCATAAGGGGTCACGTCCAGATGACCTTTATACCACGTGTACTTCAGAGCAAATGCAGTTTCTACACCTTACAACAGCAATTGAAAACGTCTTTTCGCCCCACTATACATATACAATTAGCTTTGTTGTGCACTTCGGGCGATATGACTGCATACACGAAAATAATTTCGACAGCTTTTTTAAACGATTTCGTCCCCAGTCAAGATTCTGGCAGTGCCAATTTGATTGGCCATTTCAAAAGGTCATCTTGACGTGACCCCTAATGGGATGTTCTCAGATCCTCTTATCCAACGTAGTGATAATAAGGATCTGTATTTTAATCAGATTGTTTTATTCACCAGCAAAATTTACCAAGATTTTGAGCCTTACAATACTTACAATGCATAGGTTTTAATTTAACAATTACAAAAAAAAGCTGAAAATGATTTCTGACAGTACTGCCAAAAATCATTATATTTACTTTTACAGTGCAGTAATGAGTACCTGCGGTCAGACCATGGAGTTAAGTTGTGGTTTACACGTTCATTTAACATTTTTACAGTTTATTAGCCCACCATCATCAGATGGTGGGCTATTCAAATCGCCTTTCGTCCGTGGTCCGTCCGTCCTTCCGTCCGTCCGTCCGTTAACAATTCTTGTTACAGCTATTTGTCAGAAAGTACTGAAGATTTCTGCCTCAAATTGCACTTGCAGGTTCCCCTAGGTCCCTAGTTGTGCATATTGCATTTCGGGACCGATCGATGCACGAGATGGCCGATAGGCCGCCATCTTGGACTGTGATAATTGAAGTTTGTTACCGCTACTTCTCAGAAAGTACTGAAGGGATCTATCTCAAAATTTCATGTTGGTCAACACGATGGTCGACAGGTAGCTATCTTGGATTTTGATAATTGTTTGTTACTGCTATATATCTCAGAAAGTACTGAAAGGGTCTTTCTCAAATTTCATATGTAGTATGTAGTGAAAGTTTGAAAAGCAGAGAAAATATCCCTCTTTCCATTGTCATTGTCAGATGTAGGTCATTTTTTGGTGGGCGCCAAGATCCCTCTGGGATCTCATGTAGTAATAGTAAAGTCATTCTTCAGATATCATTTCTTTTACACAAACATAAGGCATAAAACCTAGAATTTTACTTTGCAAAAATTCTGTTTTGTAACTTATGTTTATAAGGCATCATATATGTTTGTCTGTCCATTTGAATGTTTACTTTTTGCTTTTATCATCTTAATTCATGAAATAGATACATGTATGTTACTGAAGAAAAAATATAACATGTCAAAATTTTCGCCCAGTTACGACACATATAACTTCAAAATATACATTAATTTTACGTGAAGCTTATCAGATGTAGATAAATATTTAAGCAGGTGTGCTTCGTTTAGTCATTTCGTTGGTTCCTTTGTCCTTTTATATAATACATTTTATAAAATATTCATGTACATTACAAGTCCCTGTGCATGTCTTCATGTGAATTTGGATATCGGTTTAAGCGCTTTTGGAGGTAGTTGATAACATTTATATAAAACACAAAATAGCAACAAACGTAGGGAAAACATGATGATGTATGTTAGTAAGTGAAAAAGAATTGTACTTAACTTGTAAGCTAACATTAAACCCCCTTTTTTGCTCTTTTGTCTTTTATATTAATGTTATAAGATGCCTCGTACAGCGTTTTATAAGATATCCGATTTCACTTTGACAACATGGCTATGTGTGCGATTTGGAAAGTCCTGAAACTGTCGATGGCTACCATAGGGACACAAGCATTAGTTACAGTTGACATCCTTGCTTAGAGTATTATTAGTATACGTTCTAGGGCTCTACAATTATAATCACACAAAATTACACACCAATGTACTGCATACAGTGTCAGTGTCATTGTAACCATTTTTGTGTTGGCACATGAATAGCTCAGACTATTTGTAATTATTTCTTTGTCCTTGTGGTGAGGACCATAATACCAAAAGGGTCATGAGTCTCATGACTGATGTCTCGAGAGGACTATAATACCAAATGAGTCATGACTGATGTCTCGAGAGGACCATAATACCAAAGGGGTCATGACTGACGTCTCGAGAGGACCTTGATACCAAAGGGGTCATGACTGATGTCTCGAGAGGACCATAATACCAAAGGGGTCATGACTGATGTCTCGAGAGGACCATAATACCAAAGGGTTCATGACTGATGTCTCGAAAGGACAATAATATAAGACTCTTTCATACGTGGATGTGAAGGATAGGGATATTCTACCCGAGGGTCACAAAATGTAGTAAAACCCGAGGCTTGCCGAGGGTCTTGCAACATTTTGTGATCCCGAGGGTAGAACATCCCCATTCTTCATATCCACTTATGAAAGAGTATTTTTCTTTCAAACCTCGACGTTTTATTGCAATTTTACAACTACAATATCCTGCCATTTTGAAATAAATTCGAAGAAATCCACGGCTGAAAGTCAATTTTTCTATGTGATATTTTCAACAAAAATTCTGTTGTGTTTGCATCTTTTATAGTAAAACCAGTCAAGTTTGTAAAAAATGTTAAAATTTTATCGAGGAAATAGAAATTTTGTTGACGCCGTGACGTCACGAGGCTTTATGGCATGGGTAGCCATGCAATACAGCCTCAAGCGACATGAGTGTATTACCCTAGACCAGCCAGTATTACACCCGTAGGTATGAAAGAATAACAAAGGGGTCATGACTGATGTCTCGAGAAGACCATAATACCAAAGGAGGCATGACTGATGTCTCGAGAGGAACTTAATACCAAAGGGGTCATGACTGATGTCTCGAGAGGAACTTAATACCAAAGGAGGCATGAATGCTGTCTCGAGAGGACCATAATACCAAAGGGGTCATGACTGACGTCTCGAGAGGACCATAATACCAAAGCTGTCATGTCTCGAGGGTTATTAACATGTTGTGTATATCATTGTAAAAGTTTATCGACCCCAATCCCACAGGAGTTATACGTAATACATGGATAAATAAGGTCTTACAAAGAATACATCAGATAAACACATCAGATAATAGACATACACAGTAGTTATTGGTACAATTTCGCGTGCCTACTGAAGTCCTGTTTGATTCTATATTAGCAATTCAGTTTTTGGTCTTGGACAAGAATAACATTTAGAGTTATGAAATAAACAATTTATGTAACAAGAAATTGTAAGGAAGTTAAACATTGCATATCAATACAATATTATTACATTGATGTTCAGCTATTTCAGTTATAAATTAATGTTTTAGAATGATTTGTATGATGGTCACATCGGTACACCAATCAAAAATAATTGATTACTTTTGTTCTTGTAGATAAATCGGGCATTCCACGTACGGATAATCATGGCTGAAGGTGGACCCCGTCCAGACACTCCTTCGGTGGACGGTGCACGATCTAGCCACCTCCTGGACTGTCCTATCTGTCTAGAGCAACTACGTCTGCCAAAATATCTTCCGTGCCTCCATACCTTCTGTGAGGAATGTTTGAGTCTGTACATCGTTAAAGAGACGATTTCAGGGAAAAGCGACAATGGGACATCCTTTACCTGTCCGGTCTGTAGGAAGTTGACTCACCCAGTCGACACCTCAGAGGACAAGAAGAACTGGGTCCAACAGTTTCCGATCGACAGTAATGCCGTGGAGAGGATTAGGCTCGCGAACCAGACCACAGAGCATTATCAATGTAAACCCTGTCATAAGAAAGGGCGCATGGCAACAGCACAGTTCTGGTGTGAATATAACAAATCTTTCTTCTGTAAATCCTGTAAGGAAGAACACCATGATATGGTCCATACCGACTGTGATATACTCAATATCATGGTGTCTGATAAATTCCAGTTCAGTCCAGAAGTATCGATCAGAAAATGTGACAAACACAAAGAGAGGATGGATTGCTACTGTCAGGACCACAGGTTTCTTGGATGCAGTAAGTGTATACACGTAGATCACAGGAAATGTGAAGATGTATCAACGACAGAAGAATACTTCAACACATTAGACAAGTCATCTCACTTTGAAGAAAAGCGGAAATCATTGAAGGAATTGGTTTGTACTATGGATTCTCTGATGAAGGAATTTTCTCTGCAGATTCAAAATACCACAGACAGCAAGGATGCAGTACTGAAAAGTCTAGACGACCTGCAGGAACGGATAATCAAGTGGGTGACGAAAATGAAGAGCGAAGTTATGGATGAGTTAATTACTAAGTTCAAAGAAGAACATGAAAAGCTGAGGGTTTCCAGTCAGAAGTGCGAGCGTCTTAAGGCGGCCATGGAGAATACCCTCGCGTTGTCGGCCACGGCTCAGCAGAACAAAGACCACGTGAGTGCTGTCCTTTTGTACCAGAGAGCACAAGCGGAGATCGAGTCCTGTAAAGATTTGTTAGAAGAGATAAGCAACAAATTCTCCACCACGACTCTAGAACACGAATTTCACTTCGATGTATCTGGACAAGTCGCATCATTGAGTCTTGGGAAAGTTGCTGTCCGAAAACAACCTAGATCTATCCCAGTTGGTTTAAAAGCGTTACATCGACCTTTCTCTAAACGAGAGTTGAAACAAATTAGACAAGTGTATATTCGATGTCCGTCAGATTCGTCTGATTGCAGCATTAATGGACTTGTTTACCTATCTGATGGCCGAATTGTTATCAGTGATTACGCAAACAAGAAGCTAAAGCTGATCAACATTGAAGGAGATGTTGTCGACGAGATGAAAGTAAATGGATACCCCTTTGACATGTGTATGGTAGACAACACTACTGTGGCTGTCGGTATAAGTAGACCCGGGGGTATACGTGTAGTAAAAGTTACATCCTCCAAAATTACTCTGTCATCTGAAATAAATACAAAAGTTGATTGTTACGGTATAGTGTACAGGGATGGAGAATTCGTAGTGAGTACGAGGTCTGACGTAGTCAGTGTGACCAATGACGGTACAATACACAAGCTACTAGGACAAACCGGATACATATACGGAATGTGTCGAGATCCTATCGGTAAGCAACTTTTCCTGACACATTATACCGATTGTAAGGACAGTACTGCCGTCAGCAGATTGACTGCTGATGACGTACACACCGACTTACTGAAGGCAGGGGTCGTTAAGAAAGCCTATGGAGTCGACATGGACGTGGAACGTAACGTATATGTTTGTGGTGATACGTCCAACAACGTGATGCAGATGTCCTGGGACGGGTCAATCATCCGGGAACTGTTGACAGAAGCAGACGGTACCGTGAGACCGAGAGGGATTTTTGTGTGTGGGGATAAGGTTGTTGTGTCGAATGTATCCGCCGAGAAAAGAAATTATATTCACCTATTTCAACTTGTCTGACGGTCATAATACATGTGTATCATTTCTCATTTGGGATAAAATGATCAACAAGTAAAGTGATATTTAAGGCAACAATATGAAGTTTGTCTGCAAAGTTCTGGCATCTATATATAGACCGTAGATACCAGATGCAAATTACGTTTAATGTTTAAATCTATGTCCATTGCCCATGTTGGTAGATCTGCTATTAAGATGTTAAAAGCAAACTAAGAAAATATGCATAACGAAATACCGACGATGCCATCTACAAAACAGTCTTTTAGTGAAAACGTAGACTTCCGTGACGTTATAATGGTCACTCTTTGGACGTCCTTTATTACCGGATACATATTATTTCGACTTGATAAGGTGACATAGCAATTTAATGACAAATGAGTGTAAATATCTTAGCTTTAAAGCTTCGAGTAACAGTGAGTTGATTGTGTTAACATTGACGTAGTGGCTAACCCAATCTAATTAAAATTCGATGTTCATTATCTACTCCGTATACTCCGTTCATACGGAGTGTACGGAGTAGATAATGAACATCGAATTTTAATTAGATTGTGGCTAACCCTAACCTATGGACATTTCAACTTTCGTTAAAAATTTGAACAGTCTAACGTAGAATTTGATTGTATTTATTTTTGATGTGACGATGACCGTTGTAATCATTGATGTGGTTATCGTTAGTTCCACTGACATTACGACAATCTATTATAAAATTAAGAAACAACTTGCATAGTATTTTGATATCTAATGAAATATTTCAATAACGATTTGGTCATTTAGTATTTCTACTAACAATAAAGCACACTTTGTTGATTTTTCATTAAAGGGACAATTTAGTGAGGCTATTATGTTACAAATGCATTGTTCTATGTTCCTTCTGAAAAATATAACAAGAAATAATGACGAAAAAAACCCAAAAAGTTTCTTAAAATATAATAACATAAGAAAACATATATCGATGGCATAAGAATGAATTCATGTATTATCAAAAATGATTAAATTTTCTTCTTTTGAATTTAGTTTTGTATCACAGACAAATCCTATATCGTATGCGCAGTATGACTTACAATGTTTCAATATCAGTTGTGTGTCTCTCTATATAATCCGCCATTTTGTAAATGATTGTTGGCGATATTTATATACTAATCTCTTAACAGCGGCAAAATTGATCTGAAATTGACATCGTCTGTTTCAATAATATGAGGTCAATTTTATATGAAGAAAATATGTGAATTTCAGTCAATTTCAGGTCAAAATGTCATGCAAAAAATAAAAAAAAATCTTTTGAACTTCAAACACAATTCAAGTCACGACATTGTGTTTCGTTTTAATGTTTTGCTCATTTCATATATTTTACTGTAAATTTTATAGAATTGTACCCACATTAAAAAAAAACCCAACAAAGCAAAACAAAAACCCAAAAGCATTTTGTCTGCGTTGAGCCCACAGTGACCTGTTTTCCACAGGTCACAGTGACCTGTTTTCCACAGTGACCTGTTTTCCAGATTCACATGATGCGATATATTTATGACAACAATCCTTTTGCTCCCTCTCAATATCATCCAACCGACACAGCTTCAATACCCATTATCCAGAATACTTTACATTCCGGAATTCTATAGCACTCACGTTTGTTTACAAATAACATCACCATCAATAATAGACAACAACACCAAACATATATATCTCGACGTCGACATCCACCACTAACTAGCTAGCATGCTCCGGTTACAAGGGGCGAGAAACGTTAATTATGTTACTATAAAACCCGTCGTTCTAAATATAAAACTTAATGAAGCAGAAATAGATATAACCACACCTCCTTTACTTACAAACTCTATCATGTAGATACTAATTATAGCAAGTGTTTGAATTCAAAATTTATGAAACACGGAAAAAATGTTAATTCGAAATAAATAAATCAATGAAATTTAAACAATCCACAACTGTTAAAAAACAGAAATAATAAATATCAACTTAGCAAATAACAATATCGAGAAACGCATGACTAATTGTTATATATGGATATACCACCTTCGATACTCCAGGGGTTCCGATCACTTACGATCTCTACATCCATGGACTATTTCATAGTAAAACTGAAGGCAGCTCAGAGGAAAAAATCTGAACCAATCACAGGCCAGCAAAAATTCCTTTGAAGACTACAGAGAGCGACGCCCAAATTCAAAGACACACAGTCAACCACAGTGCTCTTTTTATGTACATCAAAGGACTTAATTACCCGTTCTGAGATAGGAGTGTAGAGATCGTTAGTGATCGGAACCCCTGGAGTATCGAGGGTGGTGTTGTTATACCCTTGTCAACTTATGCGTGGGTTATAATTAGGACGACGGCAAGAAACATTAGACGACCCACCTTATGAAAAAACTTTATTTATTTCAATAAAATTGTATTAACTATGTGCTATTGACTTTTGCGACTCTACAAAATGATCAAACATTCTCGTTTTAATGAAAAATAAGGATTAATGAAGACATCTACTTTTATATATTTTACATAATATTTAATCAGAATTATAATTTCATTATCAGCAATGTTAACTTCAGGTGACGATATTAAAAAAAAAAATATTTTTTAATGAAGACAAAGAAAAATGTTGTTATAGCTTTTGTACTTCATCGAACTTTACAGTAATCTATAAGTTTCACAATCTTTTATTGGAATTCAATTGGAGAATTTCACTAATTCAGTTCTAGCAAGGAAGTTAGAATTACTTTGCTATATTTCCTATTGATTCTCTAAAAACCACTCTGAACCAGATACATGTATATGTATTAAACCTGTATCATCTGCGTATATTCAGAATATTTATGTAAATATTTATGTCATTTTGTGTTCTTTGTTATATTATTAATTATAATTCTGAAGGGAGAGGGCTTCATATAAGTTGGAAAACTTGTGCAAATTCCAATGTATATAAAATATCGCAATACCACGTGTTTAAATCAAATCAGAATATTTACAACTTGAATCTGGATCCTGTTCATATCTTTATCATTTCACTAATAGCTAAAAATTCAACACACAAAACATATTATGTATGTATCTTATTAACTTCCAGATTAGTGTTATTGGTGTGGGCCTAGTGGGGTCCATCTTCGATGGGTTACTAACGCTGTCATTATATCTACCCCGGAAAATATCATATCAAAACTGAAGACAGTTCAGGAGAAAAACACCGACCAATCACACATGCCTTCAAATATTTCCTTTGAAGATTACAAAGACATCGACGTCTTACTTCAAAGCCACACAGCCACAGTGTATTGTTATTTAATTCTCATGATGTACATCAAAGGACCAAATTACCTTCTCATCTGTAGTTATACAGAGCCTTCAATTTTGCAATACAATTTTCAGAGGTGAATTAAACAAGCCATTGTAACCCCTGGACTATGGCGAATAAATAAGTAGGGTCTAATTATCGTGAATCAGAACCAATATGATGTCCTTGAAAACGTCACACATGTTTAAAGTACACATAATCTTGAAAACAGCATTTAATTTCTATTAAAACAACCCCGCATTTAATTTCTATTAAAAAAACCCCGCACAATTTAAATCATTTATGATATTTAATATCAATATCGAACAATGTAGGCATTATTTTAAAGGTGTGATTATCATTTTTTAAAATAATATCGGTGTAATTAGCGGTGAAATCATTATGTTCAGTAAATATTGTATGCTTAAAAGCTGCGTATTGCTGCACTCGACTTGATTCCATCCCGAGTTAAACACAAAGTCGTAACATACAAGTCAATTATACCAATCATATCACTTATGAGTCTTTAAATTTTGTAACCTCAATGAATTACAAGGACAGTGTTCACATCTGTGAGTTCCGTCTTCGTTTAGACATTTCTGGATAAAACAGAATGGACGACTTAAAGAGAACCGTTTGTTTCCGCTTTATGATGAAGAATATTAACCGGAAGTCGTCGTTATCCTGCCATGTGTTGACCACCAACTCTTTGTTGACAAGACTCTCGTTGGCATGGTAAACATTCATCTCTACCACAGGGTACCAGCACATGTCAGAAGTGAAGTGACGGTAACTTCCGGCAAGGGCGGCATCCGTCGCGCAGTCAATACAATACCGGAAGTAGACCGATTGGTTCACGTGATTGTTACGGTCCGTATCACTGTGAAGGGGCAACGCTTTTAACTTAAACACATGTTTACCCATATCTGGACAAGGTGGAATCGATAGTTTCGTAACTTTTATGTCTTTCTTTGTGTAATTAGAATACTTCTCAAAAAACGCTTCAGGAAGTGGAATTGACTTCCGGGTGCGCCTGTCAATAAGGACGTACTTCAGTAGAATCTCTCCAAGAAACTGACCAGTTTCCTCATTGGTCAGTCTGCTAACAAATGAGAATGACCGGCGGCCGACCTCCACGATATCCAGGACATAGCGCTGTTTTAGGGTGGTGAAGAGAGAGTAGTCACGATGCAAATCTGGACTAAGGCGGACTGCCTGAGTGACCACAACTAAGCCCATTGTTTTTCCTTCCATTGACCGGAAATGGAATAGGTCATTGTAAAGGCCAATTAATCGGGCTGCTTCAAACATTTTCATGACGCCCCATAACGACCAATGACCTACGTACAAAGGAAGATATAGTAAATAATTATACTTATGTATATAGAATAAATATAAGCGAAAACACTGACTAGCAGCAGATCATGTGGTATTTTCTAATGAGGCAAATAAAATAAGGTTATTTGTTCTTTTTAAAACTCGTACTCACTTTTTCATAATACTGTCGAAACGAATTTCATAAATTGAAATAAAATCAAGAAATTGTTTAATATGAGTAAAATGCATATATACTTATTCCCACTCCGTTTCACATAGGGTCTAAAAACAACCCTGAATACAAGGTCACTTTCTGGTAACCTTTCAAATTGATCAATTAAACTACTAACTTTTAATTTCTTTACAGGGACGAAATAGTATCCAAGAGCTGTCAGAAACATATCCGTGTATGTAGACTAGTCATAACTAATGTGATGTTTTCAAGTCCTCTATGAAACGGATTGAGAATATTAATCTTGATTTTGATCAGATTCAGGAAGTATTTTATCTCGTTGCAATTAATGAAAGATTTGAATGTAAACATGTTTTTTATTATAGCTATGTTGAATGTCAAGGCCACCATGAAGTTACAATAACAACAACTAATGAAAAAAAAACAACGTTATATGTTTAATTTTACTTGATCCAAAATATGTCTGACATTTATTATCTAATTTTTTAAACTGACTGACATCCATAACTTTCTTACCTGTGCGTTCGAATGCCTCATAAGGAACGCCATTGAAAGACAGGTCTCCGTGGAATGCATCCAGCTTATTGATGACGTATTGAGTCATGATGACGTCACTACGTAGTTAAAGCTGCTGGAAAAATGAAGTGCAGTGTATGTACGTTGATAACGTTTTTTTATTATTATAAAATACATTAAGTTAATTCACATTTACTATTATTTCATACTCGAAATTTGGACTGAACACTTTGTTCAAACTTCTTGGTTTGAAGTTGTCATCTGTTATCAATATCGACCTTGATATCATTTATTTTTTTGTGTTACTTCCTTTTAATATGGAGTTTTTGACAACGGGCGTCTGCTTCTGGCTTTGGAAAAATACTAAAGCTTTCTCCTACTATATGAACCATTTTCAATCATTTAGTGTAGAATTCTTAATAATAATTATTAGTGTGTAGTATTTAGCATATATTCTGTAGAACTATATTCCTAGTGTAGAATTCTTAGTTAATATTCATTAGTGTGCAGTAATTAGCGTATAGACTGTAAACTATATTCTAGTGTAGTATGTTAATATTCATTAGTGTGAGTAATTAGCGTATAGACTGTAGAACTATATTCCTAGTGTAGAATTCTATATTAATAGTATTAGTGTGTAAACTGTAGAACTATATTCTTATATCATTAGTGTCCAATAAGGGAGGGAATGGGTGTTAGGGGACAGATATACAAATTAGGTACGCGGCAGATAAAGGTTGCTGGGCTAGCAGTGCTCTCTGGGGCTAATACATCTGGAGTGATTAATGAGTTTTAGGTCTGAAACCCAAACTGTATCTAAGTACCACGAGCTCTCCGTATCTAAATGTCCCCAACCTTTGAAGTTAATTATCCAACTCCCCCCTGGTCAAGTAGAGATAATTATCTCCCTCCGGATTTAGGTCTAATCCACTCTCTGAGATACGGGCATTCGGGCATTCGGTATATAAAATGTCCCTCTCCCTACTTAGATACAAAATTTTAGGTCTAGTTTAGGTCTAGTTTAGATACAGTTATGGGTATAGGAGTGGGTCCCATAAGAGTATATAAGGAGCAAGTAGGATGGTTCGGGGTTTAGTTTTGAGTTGGGAGTTTTTGGTTGGGTAGTGTTTAGTAGCGTAGCGGATAGTTTAGAGTTTGGAGAGGAGTTATACTGTTTTAGGACTGAAGGATGCCGCTATATTTGATGTGGATTGTGACTAATGCTTATATTGTTATTATAAACAAGTACATAAAACTTCTACGAATTGTTGTAGTACCTGCCCCCGGAACGCTACAATATATTTCCAACACCCAGAAGCAGACGCTTGTTTATGGGTAATGCAGTGCTTAGTTCCACTTCATTTTCAGAAGATCAAAGTTTTTCTTAATCCATTTGTCAGTGATACACAAATCATACATGGTAAATTAGTCTATAGCTGAGGCAACACCTGTCTGTGTATATGTGCACTCGATAGTGTGCACATGTGTCCCACACTCATACTATCACACCAGCCTACTACCACTGTAGTGTGTTATTTACACTACCTTCCGTTCTCCAGCAAACCCAATATTTCAAAAATGTTTATAGACTTTAATATCATACTCACGTGAATCCAGCGTTCGATGTAACTGTAGTTTGATGTTTTGTCATGTAGACATACAGAATATCTCCGATAGATCGGTCAAAAACTAGGACATTGGACTTTCGTATACCTACAAATATAAATAGGCCAGATACAGTGTACGTATGCTCAGTGGACATGTGTGTAATCTATCGATATAGATACTTGTAACCCTGATAAAGATTCAACACTCACAAGTTAACGTGATAATGCATACAGATTTCGCCTACCGTCTATGGCAAGGCCTCATGGACCGACTATGATTGATAATAACCTCTTACGGTAGAGTTGAGATCGGAGATTGACGTGCCCTGAATAAGGCTTTCCTCCTCCGCTCGTTATATACTCTGGAGAGTAAGTTGTAAACTGAGCCTTGGGATTGCTCGTTTGAATGATTACGTTTTACATGAATCATTGAGAGTACTAGTGATTACTCTGTGAGTACTCGGTAATATGTAATGATTGTGTTGAACTCATTGCTGGAGTGATTACTCTGAGAGAGTGCACGGTAAACGAGAGTGCTCAGTAGCAGTGAGTAACTGTGAGTGCAACAGTGATTTTTGAGTACTCGGTAGCGTACGGTAGTGTTAGGCCTTAGGGAAAGGTTCTTAATAGATAATATAACATTGATTTTATCGTTAGTTCTGGTTATATTATGTACGAGTAGGTGATTATCGAATCCCCCGAGGTAGGGGAGGACTACTCGCATAGGCTTAAAGATAATTCAGTAGTTGTTGCTAATCATTTAATAATTATTCTGATCTGTATGATTTATGCTGTTTGTATATTTTGAAGTTAAGTTATCATGATCACTCAGAGGCACTGAGTGATCAGTAGGATTGATATTGTAAATCATAATATTTAGGGATAGATAGAATCACAGCTAGATCAGCTGTGTATTATTTGTATATATTTGCACTGAGTAATTTGATAGGAACAGTACATAATATAGACACTATAGATCATCAGTTAATTGTGACTGGGATCAGACCCGGTAAACGTCACATAATTTGGTGGCAGCGGTGGTGATCTTTGTCTATATTTTTGTGCTGTTCGATTACTCAGTTTTAAATAAAATGTGATTTTAGATTTAACTGTTATATTATTGTGAATATGATTTCTGATGAGACATCTCGCACTCAGTTGAGAAATTCTGAGATGGATTTTGGTGAGGATAGTGGACAGGGATTTCACTCTACACCAAAACTACAGATGTCGAAGGGGAGCAGTCATTATAGAGATTCTGGTATAACATCTATGTATGCAGATGGCAGAACTTCTGAGGTAAAGGCAGATATTGCTGATTTATATAGCAGTATGAGCACGCCTGAAGATAATTTCATCTCATGAGATTGATAGGGAGATAGAGAAAATGCAGGAACAGTTACGCCAACTAGATGTTCAGAATCAGAGCCTGCGAGAGTCTGCTAGTCAGCAAAGACTGAAGAAATCATCACACGAAGGAAATTTTGGTGTCCGAAGTAAAGGGGAGAGCACTCCTAAGGTGAGATTCTCGGAGAACACCCATTCCTCGCGATTTGATGATGATAGAGCAGACAATATCACTTATCGAGACAGAAAAATCAAAGAGGTACAGCTCGATTTATCGAGAAAGAAGATGTAATCAAACTATTATTCCCCTCACAGCGGAGGAGAACGAATCCAAAGTCGATCGCTGATTTGGATGATAGTGATTATGAGGACCAATCATTGAGTAGGAAACCCAATGTAAAGCATGTGTCAGTAAAAGCCTCTACATATGATGGCACGACACCATGGAGGGATTATTTGTCTCATTTTGAGACATGTGCTCGAATTAATCGCTGGTCAGAGTATGAGATGGGACTATATCTTGCTGTGAGTTTGAGAGGACAAGCTCAGGGTATACTTGGTGATTTACCTACCAGGAAGCAAGATCACTATTTCTCATTAGTGAGAGCTCTCGAACAAAGATTTGCCCCACCAAATCAAACTGAACTTTATCGAGTACAGTTGTTGGAAAGGAGGCAGAGGGCTAATGAAACACTTCCAGAGCTGGGTCAAGCTATTCGTAGGTTAGTTAATTTAACCTATCCAACTGTTGAAGGTGGAGTGAGAGAAAAACTTTGGCCAAGCAACAGTTTCTAGAATCACTAGCTGATTCGGATATGCGTATTCGCATTAAACAAGCGAGACCTGAGAACCTTACAGATGCGATTCATCTGGCTGTTGAGTTGGAGGCTTATAAGAAAGCAAGAGAAACATGGTGAAATGATGGTCATGCCTATTTGAGGAATACAAGTAACTGAGGGTACTGATGCCAACCATCCAGTAGAAGACTGAGAAGTCTGGGATGGAATCCATGTTGAGAAGTATCCAACAGAAGTTGGAAAAGATGCAAGGAGATATCAGCCAGTTACAATCGGGAGTGAAAAATCAGCCCGATCAGCAAAAACAAAGTGGGAAGGATTCGAACTTTGAGCGGACGCTGTTTTAAGTGTCATGAAACAGGACATTTTCGTAGGAATTGTCCTCAGCTCAAAAAGAAATCGGATAAGAAATCAAATGGAGCTGCTAATCCAGTCAGGACTAGAACAAGAAGGCGCAGGAGTAAACAATCAGCCGGAATCGGAGTATCCTCTGCTGCTCAGGAGGCTGGACTGTATATCAATGCAGAAGTTCAGCATACCAATGTAAAGGCTGTTGGTCGATACCGGAGCTACTGTGACAATCTTGTCACAAGAAGTGTATGAGAGAATTCCACAAGAGCGGAGACCAAAACTGAGAGAAGTTAAAAAAGGATGTCTTGGCAGCTAATGGAAGTGAAACTCAAAGTCCTTGGTCAGGGAGGTTTTATGATAAAACCTGAAGGCTGCAGGGATGTTTTACTTTGAGGCAGTAGTTGCACAAATAAGCAATGAAGGAATCCTTGGCCTTGACTTCTTGAGATCAAGAAATGGTCTGATTGATCTGAAACGTGGATCGCTTGTTCTAGACGATATGCCTGTTGACACAAAGTACGAGGGAACACTTGGATGTTTTCGAGTTGTCGCTACTGAGAAGATAACCATTCCCTGGTAAGAGCGAAATGATCATTACGGGACAAGTTAATTTTCCTGTGGGTAAACAGATGAAGGATGAATCACTTATTATAGAAGGTACCAACTCCTTTCCTGAAGAATGATAAAGCTCTGGTAGCCCGATCCTTGGTGAGTAGCGAGACTACTGTTCCCGTGAGGCTCATGAACCTGCAGGAGGATCCACAAACCATTTACCCCAGGAACCAATGTCGCTCATGCTAGTCCTGTATCGACTGTGATGGAGACAGTGCAATCCTCTAGTGATGCACCTACAGGAAAACTCAGAGAAGATTTGGATCACTATTAGAGAGATCAAAAGAGCATCTGACTTCAGAACAGAGCAACAGGGTCAAGGCTTTACTATTGAAATATAGTAACTTGTTTGCAGCATCCGACAGTGATCTTGGACGGACTACTACAGTCATAAAACACAAGATAGAAACAGGTGATGCTCGACCCATCAAACAACCTCTCAGAAGAGTACCAGCACATCTGAGTTCTGAAGTAGAATAGACAAGTTAAGGATATGCTCGATCGAGGAGTAATCCAGAAGTCTACCAGCCCATGGTCTTCTGGTATTGTTCTGGTACGCAAGAAGGACGGAAGTCTCAGATTTTGCGTTGATTACAGGCAACTCAATGCTGTGAGCGTTCATGATGCATATCCATTGCCACGCATTGATGAGGCACTGGATCACTTGTCAGGGTGTACGTGGTTTTCTACACTCGACCCCCTCAATGCAGGATACTGGCAAGTTGAACTGGAAAGCGAAGATCGTCCTAAAACTGCCTTCTCGACTCGAACTGGATTATATGAATTCCAGGTGATTGCCATTCGGATTGACGTCTGCCCCAGCTACATTCGAAAAGGTTAATGGAGACTGTGTTGGCCGGACTTCAATGGCAGATCTGCCTCATCTATTTTTGGATGATGTGATTGTGGTAGGAAAAAGGATTTTGATGATATGCTACTAAATCTACAAACTGTGTTTGAGAGACTCTCTGTTGCAGGGCTGAAATTAAAGAGCCGGAAATGCCAACTATTTGGAAAGGAGGTAGTCTACCTTGGGACACGTGATATCTGAGAAAGGTATAGCCCACTGATGAATGAAAAAGTGAAAATTGTAGAGCAGTGGCCCATTCCAAAGAATACCAAGGAAGTGAGATCATTTTTGGGTTTCTGCGGATATTACAGAAGATTTGTCAGAAACTTCTCACAGATTGCGAGCTGTCTACACAGACTGACTGAGAAGGGCAGGGCATTTGAGTGACTGAAGCCTGTCAGGAGGCATTCACTACCCTGAAGAATCACTTGATTAATGCCCCCATACTGGCTCACCCAGATTTTAAGCAGCCTTTCATCTTGGACACCGATGCGAGCGACAAATCTATCGGTGCAGTTCTTTCACAGAACATTGATGGAAATGAGAGACCAGTTTGCTTATGCAGGTCGTACGCTGACCAAAGCGGAACGAAGTTACTGTGTAAACAAGAAAAGAGATGTTGTTGGCAGTCGTACACTTCGTGAAATATTTTAAAACACTACCTATACGGTAGGTGAAGTTTACAGTGAGAACGGATCACAGTTCTCTGCGCTGGTTCTGGCTCTCAATTTTAAGACACCAGAAGGGCAAATGTGGCCTCGATGGCTACAGGTTCTGAGTTCCTACAACATGGACACATCAAACACAGGCCGGGAACTCAACACCCGCAATGCCGATGCATTGAGTCGGATACCATGTCGACAATGCGGGTTTGACCCCATGTGGAGAGAACCAATCAGAGACAACTGCAAATGTTGAGGCCTGCAATCCCGTAGCAATGGTGGATTCAAAAGATCACAAAATTGAAATGAAGCCATCCCTTCAGCAGAAGCAGGAAGATGATGCTGATATTTGCAGTAGTGGTTGAATGGGTGAAAGGAGGATAGAAAAACCTCCGTACAAAGAAATTGGTGACCGGAGCATAGTGGTGAAAACACTATGGGCAGACAATTTGAAGAATCCCTGGTGATACATGAGGACATGTGTTTGTAATCGGGGAAAAATCCCCATTCAGAGGACAAATCTTACAGGCAAATTGGGTACCTGCATCGGAAAGACGAACCGTGCTGACTCACAGTCATGACAATCGGAGTTCGGGGACACCTGGGAATAAAGAAGACTTTGGCAAAAATCCGACAGGAGTTTTCTATTGGCCAGGGTTACAGGCAGACGTAAAAACAATACGTATTAGGATGCCCGCAGACCACAAGCAGTAAAAGAAAGAAGAATCCAAGTAAAACTAAACTTACGAGCTCCTATGCAAATGGCTGGAGTCAGGGTTCCCATGGAAAGAATTGCAATCAGATTATCTTTGTGTGAAACTCCCCCTCACACATACAGGGCCAATACGGCATATACTAGTTATATCAGACTACATACACAAAGTGGACGGAAAGCTTTGCAATGCCGAACATGGAAGCCCAGACAGTGGCCAGGATTCTCGTTGAAGAAGTGATTGCTAGGTTTGGTGTTCCTTATGCCATTCACTCAGATTCAAGGATCTCAGTTGAGAGCGCGTTGTTCGGGAGATGTGTAAATTGCTACAGTCTCAACAAGACGCATTACCACTCCCTAACATCCAAAATCAGATGGCATGGTTGAAAGATTCAACAAAAACCCTCGTAAACCTATGCTGAGTGCGTTGTGGATACCCATCAAACGGATTTGGAACGAACACCTGCCATATGTGATGATGGCCTATCGCTCCCACAGGAGCATGAGACAACAGGAAGCTCTCCGAAAACGCCATGATGCTAGGGAAGGGAAACGAGTACTCCATTAGACATATACAGTATGAAATGCCTAGGAACATCAGAGCGATTCCCCAGAATCAGTGGGCTTGGCAATTGAAAGAGAAAATGGAAACTGCACATGAGTTAGTAAGGAAACACTCAAAAGGTGCGATGCTCCGACAGAAGCGTTATCATGACCAGAAGCTGTCTTGGACCAAATTTGAGTCCGGTGATTCTGTGTATGTCTTTTTTCCCGAATATTCCAGCTGGCACCACGCACAAGTTAGCAAGTCGTTGGCGAGGACCATTCAGGGTACTTGCTAGATTGACAGATGTGACTTACAGAGTCTCATGTGGGTACAAGGGAAACCTAAAGTAATCCATGCTGATAGAATGAGATTGAAACATCCTCAGGTATTGCGTGGTGAGAGCAAAAGCAGAAGCTTTTGAGCGCAAGGATGTGCAAGTTCAAGTTGATGAGTCATGTTTTGAATCTAGTTTGCCTGAGAGTGATGAGCAAGAAAATGTCAGTGAATTCAGAAAAGAAACTGAAACCCAAACTGTATCTAAGTACTATCATGAACAATTTTATGATATAAGTGCTACATTATGTATTTTTTGAACATTGGTTAAAATTTTAATTCAGTATTATTTAATTTGATTTCCACAAACTTTCCTAACTTTATTTTCTCTCTTGTGACATGCTATTTTAAAGCTACATTTTGTACATGTATCTATTCACGTCTGTTTCAGTTAATTACTCTATATATAACATATGGTTAATTGTAATTTATTCATTGTGTTTTTATAGCTCATCTACCCTTTGAAGTTAATTATCCAAGCTGGTCTTACTAGTACTATGACACTTACGACTCAGACAATAGATAAGCTAATTATCTCACCTGTCCGAGTACCGACCAGCCTTAATAGAGTCATATACATGCCAGGTGTCACCCATTGTATCAATTGTACATTTAATTCCATGTCTCATATTTTGTTATCAGTTAGGATCTAGAGCTCGGTCTCTACGGGTCGATTTTCGGACATTCCGGAAATCGCCTTCCGACTCATAGAAAAGTGATTTAATAAATTCGTATTTGAACAACTAATTTTAGGTCTAGTTTAGGTCTAGTTTAGATACAGTTATGGGTATAGGAGTGGGTCCCATAAGAGTATATAAGGAGCAAGTAGGATGGTTCGGGGTTTAGTTTTGAGTTGGGAGTTTTTGGTTGGGCAGTGTTTAGTAGCGTGGCGGATAGTTTAGAGTTTGGAGAGGAGTTACTGTTTTAGGACTGAAGGATGCCGCTATATTTGATGTGGATTGTGACTAATGCTTATATTGTTATAATAAACATGTACATAAAACTTCTACGAATTGTTGTAGTACCTGCCCCCGGAACGCTACAATATACATATATGTATGTTTATGGGTAATGCAGTGCTTAGTTCCACTTCATTTTCAGAAGATCAAAGTTTTCTTAATCCATTTGTCAGTGATACACAAATCATACATTGTAAATTAGTCTATAGCTGAGGCAACACCTGTCTGTGTATATGTGCACTCGATAGTGTGCACATGTGTCCCACACTCATACTATCACACCAGCCTACTACCACTGTAGTGTGTTATTTACACTACCTTCCGTTCTCCAGCAAACCCAATATTTCAAAAATGTTTATAGACTTTAATATCATACTCACGTGAATCCAGCGTTCGATGTAACTGTAGTTTGATGTTTTGTCATGTAGACAACAGAATATCTCCGATAGATCGGTCAAAAACTAGGACATTGGACTTTCGTATACCTACAAATATAAATAGGCCAGATACAGTGTACGTATGCTCAGTGGACATGTGTGTAATCTATCGATATAGATACTTGTAACCCTGATAAAGATTCAACACTCACAAGTTAACGTGATAATGCATACAGATTTCGCCTACCGTCTATGGCAAGGCCTCATGGACCGACTATGATTTTAGAGTTATCCCGCTTTATTCGACCAGGCCGGTGCAAAATACAGAAAGATGGAATTTCCATTATAATTATTTTATTTGACACATTTGCACATGGTTTATTAGGTTCATATCCCTTTAATAACAGGGCTGACAAGTCAAATATTTTTGTTTATTCATTATAATCTCATTTGTCCCTTTAAACCATGTAAATTTGAGTAAAATACATATTTAAGACGTGTCAGATACCTTACTAAGTAATATATATAAGTTATTGTGCAAATGTGTCAATAAAATTATTATAATGGAAATTCCATCTTTCTGTATTTTGCACCGGTCTGGTCGAATTCTGATTCCCTTCGTTACACTCAGTCTCTGTTAATAATGTCGAAGTGAAACGAATGTTTGTAAGTCTGATAGATCAGAATAGGTTTCCATGATGTTGTTTTCCATGGTGTTGATTTCCATGGTCACGCCTATTAAAATATCCCTGTTATGTTCCCCGTTTTAAATAATAACAGGTTTTACTTTACAACTAGTATTTTGTCGATGTAATATAATTGGATAATTGAGTTTCAAGTAAAAATGAGTTTAAGAAATCGATAACAGCTACAAGTGGTGATGGGATTGCCCTGATTCATGACATGATTGCATTTCAATCATTTTGACACGACAAGCGTCTGACGAACCTAGATTTTTGTTTCTCTTGATTAGAAGTTTGACAGGCAATGTCGACTGGCACGGTGTGAGGGATTTGGTTGTTTGGTCTCGGAGACAAGATAGATGGCAAACAATGCTGTCTGAAAGTGATATCTGTAGATTATTTAACGAGTCAACACAAACTGTCTGAGAGGGCATTCTCCCTGGACGAGATTTAAGTGCCGTATCGGGTTTTGTCTGAGTGGAATTATATTTCTCTATTGTTAAAACGCTTGAATGAATAAATCATCAAAACAAACAGAAGGAATTCCAGATCAAATTTTGTCTGATAAGGATAGTGTTTTCTCGGTCGACGAAAATAACAACAACAAATATTTTAAAAAATGTTTAGGGTTAAGTTAAAAGTATTTCTTCGTACATGTACGAAGAACCAACTAATGAAGTATATGATATGACATACGACATATGACAAAATTAGTGTTTTCACGGTCCTCGAAAAGACTGTTAGATTCTATACATTATTAAAATATCCTTGTTTCGAGATCCAGTTACGATAGCTGATATTACCTACTTCTTTCTCAGTGACGGTTCTAAAATGAAATGGTTTTATGGAGTGGATATTCCTTCAATTGAAATCGACCCAGTTCTGGTGTTTATGCATTATTTATGCATCATTCTCGATATTCCAGGGATTACAATCACTAACGGACATGTAATATCCATCCTGTACGAACTCATTGTAAAACTTGAGGCAGTTAAGGAGAAAAATCTGACCAATCACAAGCCTGCAAAGACTTCCTTTGATATTTACAGAGAGAGCGACGTCCAACTTCAAAGTCACGCAATCAAACGTAGTGTATCGTTATTCGTTTTTTTCTGATGTACGTCGAAGGAACACATTACCCACATGTATACGTATGGTCTTGTCTTCAGTTTTGTTATGCTATCGTCCAGGAGTGGATATAACGGCAATGATCGAAACCCTTTTGTTTACAACTTCTTTGATAATATTTTTTATCCTTTTCTTGCTGTTTTCAGAAGGGGATACGGATGCCAGACTACTCTGCTGCGACTCCTTGAGAACTGACGAAGAGCCTAGGATGAGAATAAGTTTGTCGGTGCTATCCTTATAGATCTCTCCAAGGCCTACGACTGTATTCCTCAAGGGCTGCTACTCGAGAAGCTGTCTTCTTATGGGTTGGGCGAGGCCGCTGTGGGCCTCACCAGGAGCTATTTCGGGGATAGACAGCATCGTACTAAGTTGGGGTCCAGTGTCTCTGACTGGAAGCGGCTAGAGAGAGGGGTCCCCCAAGGATCTTACTAAGGACCTCTGATTTTTTATATTTTTATCAATGATATCTTTTATTGTGCAGATAGGGATACCCTATATGACTACGCTGATGACAATATACATTGATTCCGATCCAGTATCTCTAATGAAAGTTTTAGAAGAAGAGAGTAATGCTTTAGTTGAATGGTTTAAAGAGAATGGTATGACGGCTAACCCTGAAAAGTTTCAAGCAATGGTTTAAAGAGAATGGTATGACGGCTAACCCTGAAAAGTTTCAAGCAATATCGGTAGGAAAAAGTACAAGGGACATGATTAGCTGATGGTACCATAGATTGTGAAGAATTTGTAAAACTTTTAGACGTATATATCTATTTTAACGTAAGATTTGATTAACACATCTCCAATTTATGTAAAACAAGCTTCTATTAACTGAAGTAAACAAGGCAAAATTTTTACTTTTAAAATCTTTTATCCTCTCTTATTTTATTGAAGATGACTTTACAACTCCAATTTTACATCTTTTAGACAAGTTTCAACTATCTTATATAAATGTAAACAGAATAGAAAATATGGCATGTGAATTATTTAAAATTATTTCCAAAGTTGCTCCAGAATGTCTTCACAATTTACTTACTTCCAAAACACCTTTTAATTGTCTTAGGAGTGGACACCAACTTGAACAACCCAGAGACAGAACAACCAGGTATGGCTTCAAGTCTTTCATATATGAGGCCACCCGTGTGTGGAACGGTCTGCCTAACCATTTGAGAAAGATGGATAATCATCCAGAGTTTGTCAGACTGTTGCATGTTTGGGACGGCCCCGTATGTTCTTGTGCTTTGTGTACCTGCGCAAAGTGTCTACTTCTTACTTTTGTTTTTGCTGGCTATTATACCATGTTTTGTATTATTGCTTACTAATACAATTAAAATCTTCCTTAATCACATACAGCACAACTCATATTTTCTTTCATTTCAATTTTAATCAATTAACTATTTTTTTTAACTTATGCTTCATTTGTATATATTTTGTCAATTTTTACTTTTTGCTACATTAGCGTAATATTTGTATGACAAAGTAGCCCCTATTATGTCATGGTACAAATTGTACTTTATTATACTTTATTACTAGCATATACAATGTATATCATGATATGATATTTGCTTCTTTGTTTGATAGACACTCTTACAGTGTTTTAATAGATTTTTTTTCAGTAGCATCTTTGTATACAGATGCTCAGTTTTTACAATTTTTGCTTCTTATTACCATATTGCCGGTGATAAACTCTTACGCTGTTTTGATCTTTTCTTAATTTCACGTATCTTAATTTCTATGTGTAACACTTATGCCTTTATTGTGATCTTTGTTATATTATACTAATGCTTTTATGTTGTGTTTTGCTTTTGTCATGTTTTGTCGCAGAAATAGCGCTACTGTGCTAGTGTTATATGTTTGTAATATGCAACGTTAACTAAAGCTTCTTGTATCTTATACCCCTGGATCATCGAGGATGAAAAAGCACTTGATTGATTTGAAATTGTGTTTCACTCTCCTAACGTTAAAACCTACATGTCGTCGCTTACAACGCTTTGGCCAATCTTTATTACTGTTTCATGATTCGGCATCTCTCTACAGCGTTAAAGTAGGATTTTGGTGTGGTTTCCTTTGAGTTAATTTACTGTTTTCTTGATTTAAGATATTTACTACTTGGTATGAGAATGATTACTTTCCGGTATTCAGTCTACAATGGCTCTTCCGAAGTTTTCAAAGAGCCCCTTTCTTCCATTCCTGTTTTCCTTTGTACGTTTGCTGTTGCGTTGTGACACAATTGTCAATATATGATTTTCTATCATCCTTGCTGAGGCTCCTTTTCGCAGCGTTGGCAATTTCAGTTCACGGAACTTTCTCAGACGGTTTCTTCACACATCTGACTAAAGTTTTGCTCGTTGTTAGGCTTTCCCTGGAGTAAGAAAATCTTTGTTTTTGTTTGAAATTACCTGTAATATAGAAAACGCGTGCTAGGTATGACCGGATGGCTTCTATTAGGGATACTTACAATAAGTGGTATACGTATACGAATACGTATTGAAAGGGGAGCGACCATTATTCATAAACCATTCCATATATTCTATTTTGGTTCTTTTTATTCATATGGTATATAACACATTGTAATTCTCTCCTCTTCTGATATCATAATAGGAATCAAACGTTGTACAATGAACCCTACCTAGTGGGGGAGGAGAAATAGGTTCCCATGTACCCCTCCGGCAGTTTTTCGAAACATGTTTTTTAGGACCGGTATGATGTCTAGTTTCATTTTATGCTTGTTGCCATTGACAACTAATGTCCCATGGGGGTCATATGGCGGCCATCTTGGATTTCAGGTATCAAAAATGGCCAAAATGACACATTCGCATATATGCGCATAGATAGAGAACCAGACAACATTCAGAGGCAAATAAACACATTTTTTGATATGATTGAAACATGCTGAATACGATTAAATCATAATAATGACGTAACGTCTTCTTATTTTTGTGAAATGACGGGAAAACAATGAAATTTTCAGCTATTTTCCCCTAAAAATCGATAAATGTCATAATTTTTATCACAAGTAAAAAATTGATGGACAAATCACCTTGTAACACTCATTCCGAATTGAACCAACTTTTATGTAAACATATGTGTACTATAAAAAGACATATCACATCAATGAGGTAGGAAAAAGAGAGGGAACCCCTCCCCCCCCCCTAAAAAATTCACAAAAAATGGCCAAAGTGACACATTCGCATATATACGCATAGATAGAGAACCAGCAAGCATTCAGAGGCAAATAAACACATTTTTTGATATGATTGAAGCATGCTGAATACGATTAAATCATAATAATGATGTTACGTCTTCTCATTTTTGTGAAATGACGAGAAAACAATGAAATTTTCAGCTTTTTTCCACTAAAATATCGATAAATGTCATAAATTACATCACAAGTAAAACAATTGATGGACAAAAAAACTTGTACCAGTCATTTCGAATTGCACTTACGCTTGTGTAAACATATGTGTATTTTAAAAGGATTTAGCAGAAGAATCGTGGACATCCCCCCTCCCAACACTACTCATAGAAAAAAAAGATCTCATTATTATTATTACATAAATTACATATTTCCTGATTCAGACAGTTCCAAACTACAATTACATTTTTTGACACCATGGTCATGTAGGGATGTGCCAGGTTTATTGGTGGAGAAAGGCGGAGTTCCCGGAGAAAAAACACCGCCAGCAGTCAATACCTGGCAACTGCCCCTGTAAATTCGAACAAGCTATCCAGAGGTGGAGGGATTGTGGTTTTATGTCGAGACATCATAACAATCAGCCATCCCGGCCCCAATTACAACTAGAACGTGGTAAGAACCGTAATAATCCACTCTTTTAGTAAACAACTGGAAACATAGAATTTTTCATAAATTTTCGGCTCGTGCCAGAACGAAACGTACCACTGTGTTCGAATTATTATCCTTGTTTTTTTTGTCCTGAAGACACGATGGTATAGCACAGCTCATTACCACAAAACTAAATCCTTTCGGTATCACGACTGTTACTTTGGTTTTCATCAAACTGCTGCAGGTTGGCGTAGGTTTCCATCACTCCAGGAAAATAAATGTACGCATCTATTTCTACGATTCCCTCATAATCCACCAAGTCTAGGAATCGTTAGAGCGATGACAAATGAGGTTGGGGGGCTTACCTCGACGGCCATTGCCAGTCGGGGGAGTTGTCTGGGGATCAGGTCTCCGAGCACATCAACGTGCTGGAGATAAGGCTGTTCGGTTGGCGCTGCAGGCTTTTCGGAAGATTCTACATTCCAAGGTGGTTTGTGTGACTACAGATAACTCTGCAGTTGTCGCGTATCTGGAAGGAAAGGGTGGGGGCAAAGTTCCACGTCCTTTGTGCCCTCGCTATTCGTGTCTTTCTCTTCTGTCAGGAAATGCGATTGACTCTCTTAGTCAAGCACCTTCCAGACAGGTTGAATATTCTGGCGGATACTCTTTCCAGGCGCCGCAAGCCGGTTGTGACAGAAAGGCAGCTAAATCTCCCGATCTTCGAGGGCATTTGCTAGATGTGGAACATACCTTATATAGACCTTTTCGCCACTTCGCCACTAATTGTCCACTTTTGTCTCTCCGGTGCCAGACCAATTGACTTGGGCTATGGACCCTCTATCTCTAGATTGGGAGGGGATACATGCTTATGCATTCCCTCCATTCAACCTGGTGGGAAGGGTTCTAATAGAAGTTTTGATAGCATCATTTTTCCCCTCCTTCTGATAGCGCCACTGTGACCGAGACAATCCTGGTTTCCGGAGCTCTTGCCGTTTCTCTTGGTGGATATTTCTCTGGTTTGCCCACTCAGAACCAATCTCCTGCGCCAGCCTCGGTCCCGGAAGACCCATTCAAGAGCGTGGAAGCTATCTCGGGAGACGTCGCTCAGTCAGGCTTTTCTTAAGACTTGTCAGCTCGCATCGCCCGATCAATAAGTCTTCCTCACCTGGCGTCTAACATTCATGGAAAATGGTCTATGATTGGTGTATCGACAGGAAGATTGATCAGGTCAAAGCCTCTGCCCAGCTGATTGCGGATTCCTTTCTCTATTTGTTTAGGGAACGCAAACTTGCCTTTAGTACTATTGCAGGCTATCACATGGCTATTTCCAGTGTACAGCATTCTCATGGTAGACCAGAGTTAGGGTCTTTCAACTCTTTGTCTACCTTGATTAGGTGGTTCATTCTGGACAGGCCTAGGGTACGGCAGTTAGCTCCACAGTGGAATCTAGCACTTGTGTTACTGAAAGGGGCTCCTTACGAGCCTTTGGTGTCGGTCTCCATTAAGGTTTTTACTTTTGACTTCCTGCTTGTTTTTGCCTCAAGCCGTAGAAGGAGTGATATCCATCTATTCACTTTTCGTGCTTCGTTGGGCCAGATATAGCTTTGTTACCCTACTCTCTGATCCTGCCTTTTTGGTAAAGATTCACAATCTCTATTGAGTCGAACGAGAATGATCGGCTGCTTTGTCCCAGTCGGACGCTTAGGTTTTCCCTTGATAAAACAAGGGGGCGATGTATTATTCTTGCCCATTAAACAAGGTTAGAAGGATTTCTCCTCCCAGTACATCTCCAGATGGATATGTTAGATGATCAGGATTGCTTATGAGCAGTCTAATTATCAATCTGGGGCGAAATGCAAGGAGATGGCCCATGAGGTTAGAGCCCTTGCGGCTTCTTTGGCTCTTCATAATGGGTCATGGTTCCAGGACATCATGTCTGCTGCCTTTTGGCGTGGTCAGACTACTTTCAATGACTTTTACCTACGGTCCCTGTCCTCTCATTCTAATTGACTGTTTTCCTAGGATCCCGTTGTGGCGGCCCAGTCTGTGACTGTTCCTCCTGAGCAGATATATGTATTCGTAGTTTTTAACTTATGCGAGCAGGAATCACAACGGTACACCTTTTTCATGGGGAGGTATATCCAAAATTAAAGGAGAATAATTCGAACCCAGTTGTTTTCACTAAAAAGAAATACATTATTACGGTTATTGGGAACTGCCTGAATTATGGATAAAACATGTGAACTATCCTTTGGATGTTAACTGGATCTGGGAATATATTTTTTTGAATTATTGGGGAGGGGGTTGGAGGTCATCTCGCTTCTTCTGCTAAAAACCATCATTTTTTTTACTTGTGATAAAAATTATGACATTTATCGATTTCTTAAGGAAAAAAGCTGAAAATTTCATTGTTTTCCCGTTATTTCACAAAATGAGAAGACGTAACATCATTATTATGATTTAATCGTATTCAGCATGTTTCAATAATATCAAGAAATGCGTTAATTTGCCTCTGAATTTTGTCTGGTTTTCTATCTATGCGCATATATGCGAATGTGTCATTTTGGCCAGTTTTTGATATTTTTTTATGGTGGGGGGAGGGGGGGGGGTTCCCTCTCTTTTTCCGACCTCATTGATGCAATCTGTCTTTTTATAGTACACATATGTTTACAAAAGGGTTGTTTCAATTCGAAATGACTATTACAAGGTGATTTGTCCATCAGTTTTTTTACTTGTGATAAAAATTATGACATTTAACGATTTTTTAGGGAAAAATAGCTGAAAATTTCATTGTTTTCCAGTCATTTCACAAAAATGAGAAGACGTTACGTCATTATTATGACTTAATCGTATTCAGCATGTTTCAATCATATCAAAAAATGTATTCATTTGCCTCTGAATGTTGTCTGGTTCTCTATCTATGCGCATATATGCGAATGTGACATTTTGGCCATTTTTGATACTTGAAATCCAAGATAGCCGCCCTATGATCCCTATGGGACATTAGTTGTCAATGGCAACAAGCATAAAATGAAACTAGACATCATACCGGTCCTGAAAAACCATATTTCGAAAAACTGCCAGAGGGGTACATGGGAACCTATTTCTCCTCCCCCACTAACCCGTTAGCCAGGTATCACACTGAACACATTGTGACACAGGTACACTATACACGGCAGTCAGGCAATGGTCGTGCGTAATAGATTGAGTGAGTAGCCCTCCAGAGGTCAAGATATGTTTAATGACACGCTAAAGAGTATTGTACTTCTAGCATGCAAATTACGATAGTATGAGTTTATTTTACATAAAATATTCAAAACACGAAAATATGGAATATTTTGAAAATTATGGTCGCTCCCCTTCCAATACGTAAATATCCATATACGAATACCGCTTATTGTGAGTATCCCTAATGGCAGTTCGATAAGGGTTTTCTCTCCAAGTTCATAGTAGTGTTTACATTGGTGATTGCCAACGTGAAGATGTTTTCATTTCTAAGAGTTAAGCCAAGTTGAATATGGAGTCTCTGACTTTTCTTGTTGATGCAGGCAAACATCTATATATCACCAGCAACTACATGTTCTACTACCCGTATATCATTCCTGTAGATATGGGAAAGTATTGACCCGGAACTTAGATTGATCGATACAATTACACAATTTAATCCTTACGTAAAATGAGACAATCACTACTGTGAATGATCAGGACAAACCTGAAGAAAATTTTGATGTTAAGATATTACACCCAAATCATAGTATGCCCACAACATAATTCGACGGTCCATTTTATTAAGGATTCATTATGATTCACCAAGATCTATTCAAATCGGTCCGTAAATGATACAATCAATCAATCAATCAATCAATCCGTAAATGATACAATCAATCAATCAATCAATCAATCAATCAATCAATCAATCAATCAATCAATCAATCAATCAATCAATCAATGTTTCCAACTTGTATAATTGTCAATAACAAGTTATTTTGAGAAGATTGACATTGGTTTAAGACATCAGCTAATGAATTGTGTATTTTCCAAATTATTGTCTTAACAACATAATAGATAACCAATTAAAACCTAGCCCAGTTATTGGCCAAATGTAATTATAAAACAATGACAGTGACGAAAGGAAGTTATTGTAGAAAGCGAATTGAGGAGAAGCGACACAATGAGCATCTAACTGTCTTCTCTAACGACACCGGAAGTAGAATAGGAAACAAAGATACGCCGATAAAAGGAACGGACATCAAACGTACAATGTATGACTTATTCAGTTAAAATCCTTAACGGCTCTTAAGAAACCATGATTCAAATGGCGACATCAATTGATATTCCAGTTGATAAGGCTATTTGAAGTATTCGTGATAGGAAAAATTTCATGCGGACAACACAATGTTACGGAAATTTTGAATTACACATGACCGGAAATGAATACGACTTTCCGGTTCTTTATTGATTGTAGTTATTTTCGTACAAAATCACGTGCAGCAAAGTTTGCCTTTTGGAAGAGATAAATGATTAGATTTTTTAATGAATAATGGCAATTTTGACATAATAGAATGATCTTTATATACGCATTCAGTTTGACATGTTGTATCATGAAATCCGTTTCTCTCAAAAAGGTGTATATGGTGGTTTAGATGTATCACATTGCTACCCATGCAATATAACCACATGCCGTCGCTGCGTCAAAATCTTTTGTTTTTCTCCGTGATGTTTGAGCCGCATTTTCAGACAAAAATCTTGTTTTACTATTAAATGAGGCCATTAGCAGAACTTGGTTAAAAGTAACACGTAATTTTCTCATATGGATAACTGACTTACAAACGTGGCTTTCGTAGAACTATTTGCTACAAAATTATAAAAAATGGCGTATACTTTAAAAAAAACAACTCTTTATTATTTGAGTATGTAGGATATAGATATTCTACGCTCTAGCTCATAGAATATCCCTATCTTTCATAGGAAAGAGTCTTATAGTACAACACCGGCTGCAATAGTTAAGGACTTTGAGTACATTACAAATGACAGTACATCACCATACTAAACCACACTGTGTCAAGTAAGAAAAACAAATCTATACATCTTTACTACTATTGTATCAAAGAAAATTAGTTCAATCCGACAAATGTATCTTGACCGTGCAAACTCTAACACTGTCATGGAGAAAATTGCTCTACTTCCGGTTGTAAAGTAGTCTTTCCCCAAGATGAATCCAGATCCTGGCCAATGTCATCAGGTGATTGACAGGCAATTTGAAATGGGCCTATCGAATGATAGCCGACGCATGGTGTTAATACGCCATTAATGCCGTACGGAGGTTTTGCTGCTGTATCTTTACTGACCAAAAGTCTGCTGACACCTCACTAACCTCTCCCTGTCATGGCGTACAGCCAGCAGATATTTCATCTGTCAATACATATTTCGGAATGTAAACAATGCGGAACTGTCTTTGATTATTACTATCGTTAAATACCAATCGCTGTCAGTGGAAGCTGTCGGAATTTTTCTGTAAAAAGAACTGTTTTGAAAAAACCCAGACACCAGATATATTGTATATGGTTTTTGCCATTTCTTGCCCCCAAAATCCGTAAAAAATGTTATTTGCTGATTTAGTTATAAAAAATATTGAGCGCATCCTTGATAATATTGGTATGTATGGTTATAGTTATACACTAACCACATCAAACCTGCATAAATGATGCAATTTGAAAATTCCCCATTTCTCCCAAAGATGTATCTCTGGTGCCTACATATTTTCAGTATTTTTTCGAGGCTCCGTTCTGTTGGTTTTTTTTACAGCAAAACTATCTAAACATTTATGTATGTATTCGGATGGCTTTCATTACAGCTGCAATGATAGAAAACTACTTTTCTGTAACGATTGTCTACATGAAGAAATAAATATAATGCTAAAAAAATAGGTATGCTGCACGGCAAATGACAGTACTCATGGAAAAAATAAAATGATCTGTTTATATTTTTTCCAGAATATTTCAAAAGTGATAACCAGTCAGCTTGCATTCGAACCAACCTGGATATTTTAAAAAGATAAAATATCTTTTCAAACATTACTTCTGTAGCACTTGACCGTATGGATAAATAAATAAATCTATTTCTTCACGAGATACACAGAAGAATTTATTTGAAAAGGCAAAATGTGACTTATTGATATTTCTTTGGAAGGATCATCCTTCGTGTTAAAGAACAATTGTGATTATAATGAAACTTTGGGTTAACAATTGGCATAAACACTTTTATTTGAAAAGAAACATTTTTTTTGTTGAATGAGTGTTTTAAATGTTAAAAAAAATCCACAATGCTTGGTAATATTTACATTATCGGGCTAACGGAGTAGTTGGACTATGTTACTGAAAAGTCAGAGGTGTTCATTCAATTTATGGACGAAAATATCTTATGCTGTGCAGCATGACTATAGATGGAGAAGTCGATGTTGTAGTAGATTCGCGTGGAAGCAATATAATGCTGTTGTTTTTCTTCTGGAGTGGTCCACTGTTAAACATACGGTGGCACCATTGAGCTTTTGATGTAATATAGTGTATAACTTCCTTTTTATAGATTCACATTTAAAATGCAACTTTGTTGACAAATTGTTTGTGCTTTAAGATGGTATGACAAACATTAACATAAAAACACATTCATGCATCAAAATTGATTTATGTCTCTTCTCAATATTTCAATAGTTACAAATGAAGATAACATATAAATAAAGGGGGTATAATCATACACATCTTTTCAGGGTTCCAGGTAAACTAAATTGTCTAAACTTACACAAAAGTCTCTAACAGAAGCAGAATATTAGCAAGTTAATGCACTCTATAACAGTTTGTTTGTTGATTGATTACGTCCTATTCAATAGCCAGGTTCATGTATAATATTAGTAAGGACCGCCTCCCATGCATACAGTGTTTTGCGTGTGTGTTTTGGGAGACTGTGGTATGTTAGGGTTGTGTCTTCTTGTATAGTAGAACCCTATTATTAGTGCTATATCACTGAAACATGCCGCCTTATACGATCAATAGGGACAGCCACCCTACCTTTAGAGCTAGCTGACTGTCCTGGTGACGAGTCTAACCACACGGTGAGATAAAGAGATATGAACGTACGTATAACAGAATTGGTGAAACACACAGACTTGACTTCCCATTCTGGATGATTTACGACACAAAATCTACAATATCGGTTCTTTTACTCAAAAAATGCTAGCGAAGCAATTAATTGTAAAGCATTGTAAAACGTGCTTAAACTATAATTCTCGTCGAATCGTAAAGATCATTACCTTTGGGATATCGATGTAATTCAGATATTAATATTCTTCTTGATAGCCATTAGGAGCGTGTGTCGCCAGATTTTCCTATCAGATCACTTAGCGGGGCTCAGCTTAATCCCAGATGACTTGACGTTGTATCATTTAAAAGAATTAAAACTGTGGTAACATTTCTCGCCTAATTGGAAGATGTAATCCAGATTGGTAACCAAGAGTACATCCTGAAATTGTTTGGTATTCTAGGATACTTTGTAACAGGAATGATATCTTTAGTGAGTTCGGATTACAACTGTGTACTTTTAGTTACACGACGGTGATAGGGCAGCTAATATTGACGTCACGGAACTCACTTTGGGATTTTAAATGTCTCACAATTGGGTACTACTGCCACTTAAAAGTTCTGCATACCAGAAAATTGTCCTGAAACGGAAAGTGTCGTTAGCTGATGGTTCCCTTATGCATGTTTTCTCGTCCTTAAAGAAGTAGCAGGAACATGTTTATTCTTTATCATTGAACTGTGATTGTTTTACAGTTGTTGTCCTAGCGATTATGCTTCAGTAGGATAGCACAATACTTCTTTAATTAAAATGAATTATCCTTATGGACGCCCTTTGCCGACATGATAAGACCCTACATATGTCTTACGTCATGTTAAACACATCTCTGTGTGCAAAATGAATGACAAGTATAATTTATTTTTCATGTACCAGTCATGGTTTACTACACATTTCTGATACTTAAAGGGACACGAACCTAAATAAACCATGTAAATTTGAGTAAAATACATATTTAAGACGTGTCAGATACCTTACTAAGTAATGTATATCAGTTATTGTGCACATGTGTCAAATAAAATAATTATAATGGAAATTCAATCTTTCAGTATTTTGAACCGGCCCGGTCAAATTTTGTAGACTGAGTGTGATAAAAATAGTAGTGTTGACCTTTAGCGACCTCCCACAATGCACTACACAAATTAAATGAATGTACAAAAATGGTGGTTCAAAAACGTGGGTGAAGCGAACACAAACGAATTCCGCTAGAAAGCAGAGTACGCCAAGAGTCAGTAATGTGCGCGGTTGGGAAAGTAGGTAAATATAATTATAAATGGATCGCTGTAATGTAAGAGACGGGAACAACTTCCGACTTTATACTTGCGTGATGTACATATATGCAATAAGTCAAGAACCTCCTTTCGCGGTGCCCCGTCGAATGAAAGGTCTCGTTTGACTTTTGACTGATAATTCTTACGCTAAATACAATGTATTTTATAACAAATATTAACAAATATGGCTTAAACTTCATTTGTCAACGATCGTAAACTAGAAAATTATCTTGAAATGTGGAAAACAAATATTCCTTGTCTCGCTTCAGCAAGTTTCGTTTTGTTCATTATAATCTCGCTTTCAGCCAGTTTTCGTTTTGTAATCAAAAATAGAATATGACAGTCTATTTTTCATTTTTGGGTAAAGATAAACAATCATTGCAATAAAATCTTCAATAAACATCTTAAAACCATATCTAAGCATACAGAACAACTTATTTATGGTTCATGTCCTTAATCTTCCGCTTGATACATTTCCGTTAAACCGACATTAATGTCGTACGTGATTTCGTGAGAACAGCAAAAGGTGCCGATCCCTTGGTGTTGGTATAGGGCTCTGATGTAATATTCTCTCCCCGATATTTTACTTGTACTCCGCATAATGTATTTATGATACGAAAGCAAACGGAATTGAAAGTCAGACAAGGAAAATGACATAAGCGACAATGACATTGAAAATATTACCGAAAATTAATTACCTAAGCGACCATAGACTGTTAACCTTTCCGACTGGCTTTAAAGACAAAACGTTAATGGCTTTTGATTAGTGAATGGCAGACGGGGTTACGGGATCCCCCAGGCGAGAGGTAACAAGGTTTTGGAAGTGAGTGGGGAGGGAAACTATATTTAACCATCTTCTATCAGTCAAGGATAATTTCACACGTATAATTAAATGAAAACATGCGAACACAATTAAGAAACATGATTTCACAATGAATGAAATATTGTGGCAATACAAAGAAAAATTCAAGTCACCCTTACATTATACGCTACAGCCATTTTGCTTGCTCGTTTTAATAAATACAGGTGGCTGTAATTTTAGTCAAACAAAATGCGATACTACTCTACCCTAGACTCGAATGTACATTTTGAAACAATTACAGCGAATTTGAACTTACACGCATATGACTGAGAAAAGTGTGGAACGTTTGACTGATATTTGAAACTTCAGAGAGCAAAAAGCAGATCCAAAAATTAATTAATAAGTATGGCGGGTAAGATAAAGCTTCGTATTCCACGTCATATACGCATATCTAAATCAATCCTGTCTGGAGGAAATCTATTTTGACATTGTGAATTAGGGCGACGGTTTGACGTCAGGTGGCGCTCAATACAATCAAAGCATTCGCATGAAGGGGATAACTATATTTTGTCGTTAAGGTTCATGTTTGGTTTTTGCTTATACAGAGCAAATTGAAAGTTATTGCCTTTCTTTACCTAGCCGACAGAGTTTTATCTGATTTGTGGTACTCTGGTCGTTTTGTCATGAAAGGACGTGGGTTCTATTTATAGAACAGAAATATATTTTGCAGACCCTTTAAAAGTTACAGAAAGCCAAAAGGAAACAATTTTAAAATCCGCTTAAGGCATTTATCTATCAGGTAATGCTAGTGTAGTTTGGCCCTAAATGACCTTAGTTGTCGATGGGCCGTAAAACTCGAACAAACCAACAAACAAACAAACAAATGCTAATTCTGTATTTTATGCACTTAATCAAGTATTTCTGTCTTATTCTACCCAAAACATGACTATGAGAGAAAACTTATTTGATGCAGCACAATCTTGAGAGAAGCGCAAGAGATGTTAGAAAACGACTTGTAAGTTTTATATTTGTCTTGTGGCTGAATAAAATAATATTGGTAATGATGAATATACATGTAGAAGCAGGTGCTTTTTAAACGTCAACTGATGACATAGTAATACTAATATCGCGGGACATTTTCATTGTGATATTTCGACCCCTTTAACACACATCGTCTATACTAATCATATGGTACAGGAAAACAAGGATATTTGGATTTACTTTAACCAAAATTACATATTTTTCAGTTCAACAATAGTTTGTTTATTTGTTTATTTGTTTGATTAATTCACGTCCTATTAACGGCTACGGTCATGTAAGGACGGCCTCCCATGTTGCGTGTTTTGTGAGACTGCATTATATTCATGTTATGTCTTCTTGTATAGTGGAACTGTTGCCCTTTTTATAGTGCTATATCACTCAAGCATGCCACCGAAGACATCAAGCAACACACCCCACCCGGTCTCATTAAACTGACAACGGGCGAACCAGTTGTCCCACTCCTTGTATGCTGAGCGCTAAGCAGGAGCAGAAACTACCACTTGTATAGACTTTGGTGGGTCTCGGCCAGGGGGCAGAACCTAGAGCCTTCCTCACAGGGGAGGCCAAAAATGAGGCGGTGCCAAGGGAGGTTTTAGGAAAGATAAAGTCAGTTAGGAAGAAGAGAAAAGATAAGATCCTAAATTTAGTCTCTTTTTACGATCATGCAATAGGGGCAGGTACAATCCTAACGCCCTACCTGCAGAGCAAAAATAATATTGACAAAATGATTAAATTGTAAAGTACATAAATTTTTTCCTTAGGTGGATATAAGTATCATAAGTTATTTAGATATATTTACACAATATTTTGACACAGCTGTATTTCGCGGTGTTCATATCAAACCATGCGCCAACTGTATGAGGTCTATTTTACTAAAGTGTATAGTGATTGTTTTCTTTCATTCTATAAGAATGTAAAGGTGACAAATATTTTGACTGGTCCTTCGCTGTGTCGCATCGTATAAGAAATCACATTTCAAACGACATCACTTTACTATGTGATTTTATCGGCACTCTGTACGGATTTTTTCATTAATATGAACAAGGCCATCGCTTCGGATTAGCCAGCGTATACCTCAAGTTGTCCCGATAATTATATTACAGTCGTCAAAAAGAAAAGATGAGTCCGCCAGTACGCATTATTAAGTTAGTGCCGGCACACTCTAGGCAGGATATGTGTACTACGTCACAGTTATCGTTTCCCTGGCAACATCAATCCATTTGCTTGTTCGTTGATTTAGATATATTTCTAAACCGTCCCCACATTTGTCCTACATTTTAAATAGATAAATCTGAACGAATATTTAAAAAAAAAATAACATTGTTTGAAATGAAATTTCTGTTGTTGTTGTTGTTTCTTTTTTTCTTCTTTTTATTATTTTTCAAGAATGAAAAATACTCCATTGATTGGCCAAGAATGGTATCTGCTGCTCAGGTTCGAAACGAGACTGATGAAATATCAGAATATATGGTATTCAATGTTCACGATGAAATCAATTGTCGTACTTTTCATTCGTAATCGAGTTATGAAAATAATGCAGTTTGAAGACTAAACAGAAAATATTTATCAATTACTAGCAGTTTGTAGGTTTAACAGAATATAATTATCAATTACTAGTTGTTTGTAGGTTTAACAGTATATGTTTATCAATTACTAGTTGTTTGTAGGTTTAACAGAATATAATTATCAATTACTAATTGTTTGTAGGTTTAACAGAATATAATTATCAATTACTAATTGTTTGTAGGTTTAACAGAATATAATTATCAATTACTAATTGTTTGTAGGTTTAACAGAATATAATTATCAATTACTAATTGTTTGTAGGTTTAACAGAATATGTTTATCAATTACTAATTGTTTGTAGGTTTAACAGAATATAATTATCAATTACTAGTTGTTTGTAGGTTTAACAGAATATATTTATCAATAACTATATTGTTTGTAGGTTTAACAGAATATATTTATCAATAACTAGTTGTTTGTAGGTTTAACAGTATATGTTTATCAATAACTAGTTGTTTGTAGGTTTAACAGAATATATTTATCAATTACTAGTTGTTTGTAGGTTTAACAGTATATGTTAATCGATTACTAGTTGTTTGTAGGTTTAACAGAATATATTTATCAATTACTAGTTGTTTGTAGGTTTAACAGTATATGTTTATCAATTACTAATTGTTTGTAGGTTTAACAGAATATAATTATCAATTACTAATTGTTTGTAGGTTTAACAGTATATGTTTATCAATTACTAATTGTTTGTAGGTTTAACAGAATATAATTATCAATTACTAGTTGTTTGTAGGTTTAACAGAATATAATTATCAATTACTAATTGTTTGTAGGTTTAACAGAATATAATTATCAATTACTAGTTGTTTGTAGGTTTAACAGAATATGTTTATCAATTACTAATTGTTTGTAGGTTTAACAGAATATAATTATCAATTACTAGTTGTTTGTAGGTTTAACAGAATATAATTATCAATTACTAATTGTTTGTAGGTTTAACAGAATATGTTTATCAATTACTAATTGTTTGTAGGTTTAACAGAATATATTTATCAATCAATCACTGGTAGAGCATGCCATCCTGACTACTATAAAAATCAATTGATTAGTTTACACGGTTTCAAACAAATTGGTGATGTTTGTTCTAATAAAAGCCACTATCATCGAAATGACAAATGCAAATGGACATATCCTTACCTGTTTAAATAAATTCTTAGATTACATGAATGTTGTAAACCAATCTTAAAATACATCGTCTAAGTTCCAGGTTTTTTTTCTCGAAAAAAATATACAATTTTAACATTCATAATATCCAATACTTCACCATAGTGCTGTATGACACTCATTCAACATACTTCTGGCATACATATCTTATATCAGATTATATAACCGATACTTTATCAAAAAAATCTTTCGTGTCTAATTTAAAGTTAAGGAATTCGTAAAGTTGAGGAATGTCCATTACATGAAACAGGACCCTGTGGGCATTCTCCAACCTACCATCTTCTGCACATTCTGATGATGTATTTTATGTGCTGGTCTTAGTCGATGAGATGGTTGTAGACTTATGTGACGGAGCTTTATCACCGGAGTTTAGGGCTGAAAATCGGAAAGTAGTGGTGTGATCTACTATATAAAATGATAATAGTGCAACAATCACAATACTCAAGATTTAAATAACGCTGAACCAGTACATTACAACCACACGGGTCATATACCATCAACCCACACCATACACCTAGCCTCTACCATCATCAGATTCGTATGAAATAAATAGGTATGGAGGCCGTTTCTATCAAACAGAGAAGACCACTCTTGAACAGAAACGAGGTACTGGACCTACCGCCTCTATACACCTAATGTCACAAGACATCAAAATATCATTTTAAGTATTAAATTCCGACTGTTTGGTTTGGTTTATTATAGTAACGTCCTATGAATAGCCATGACCTCTCGTGTATGTGGTGTCTTGCCTGTGTGAAGTTTGTGATGTGTATTTCGGGAGACTGCGTTATGTTTGAGTTGTGTCTTCTTGTACAGTGGCCTTTTTATAGTGCTATATCACTGAATCATGTCCACGAGGGCACCAATCAACGACTATTGTTCGCCTGTTGTCAGTATCATTTGACCGGAAGGATACTGTCAGACTATTCAGTGATATTATTTCTCTAATTCCAAATTTAATTAGAGAAGCAGAAAAAAGAGCAGCCTGTAACTGGAGTGAGGTGGTATAGTTTGTCCAGTTTGTAAGATGAATGGTTATTGTTTTATGATAAGAGAGAGAGAGAGAGTTCATTTGAAAGGAGTGCGAGCTGATTTCATGGATGTTGACAATTAATCATAAGGTAATGATTGAAACTAAACAGGGTCGTGAGAACGAGAGAAAGGAGGTGTGTCCATTTAGGTATAGTATGAAAAAAAAAGTCAGGGAATGGATTTGGAGAGTCAGTTTAGAGGTTGAGTGTCAGTTTTGGAGTGTCTCACTTTGGAGTCAATTAAGTGAGCTGTGTCCCGTGCGTGTGTGACTATGTAATTATAAAGACTTTAATAAATTGTAAATAGAACTGCGTGGATTACGTTATCCTTACATAATGTAGAACCAGTGATAAAGCGGTGGCTCCGTCACACAACTTATTCTCCTAAATATTATAATTGTTGCCTAATTTCAGATCGATACATGTAGTAAATATCTTCTAACGTCAGACAAAACTACTAGTCCAGCGGATTCGTGCAGAAATTTGGTCAAATTGTGCACTTTTTGATAAAAGCATGAAACTTGGCACATATCAAGAACACAACCAAATGAAACTTTTTAGGACCCGGGCCATTTCCAAAAATAGCCCATGACGTCATGGCGGCCATTTTCCAAAATGGTACCGAAAACTACTTGATATCAGACAAAACTGTGGTAACGGAAATTACCTAATGTCAGACAAAACTACGGTACCGGAAGTTATCTAATGTCAGACAGAAAGATGGTAACGAAAGTCTTATGACTATGGGTGAAAAATGATCGTTTATTTCAAGTTTAGAAATATTGCTCGAGTCATAGGCGTATTAACCCTCGTCGTTAACATTTAAGAGACTCTGAATAATACTAAAATATACGAGAGCAAAATATTGCAGATGCATGTAGAAAAGTAAGAAACGTAATAAAAAAAAAGATGTGAGATATTGTTTGTTCGATTTCAATTCGATACAATAACTTAAAATTAAGATAATAAATAAAATCATGCGTCGATGGTTTCATTGAACGAAGATTGTTATCTCCACACCGAGAATACTTTGCATTTTCAAGACATACACAACAGCTTATTGACAGTCACTATCGATTAGGCTTTAACGAGGTATTAGTGTTTTATACAACAAGGGTATGAATGGTTTCATTACTGAGGGTTTAAAAGCAATGATGGTCAATAATGACAAAATTAAACTACCTACATCTTTGGAGGTCATGCGTAATCATAAACAGCATGTCCACTTGCCTTTAAATTACGCTTTATTTCATGTGAGATGAAGATAACAACAACACGATATAATTGTCAAAGATATAAAAACAAGATAGACCGCTATCACTTTTGTTGTTTACATTTCTGATCAATAGTATCGGTTTCATAACAGGAAATTCATTATTTTTAATGAACGCGCTCCAATGCCTTATCAATGCTGGCCCATTAGTGTTTTGTTTATGTGAAATGTTCCTTCCGCCGGATGCGTACCCTCGTCACGGGCTGACGTAAGAATCGATGTCGACTCAATGGCTGTGACGTCATGTCGCGTGACGATCAAAGAGGTTATAATACAATATAGCTCAATGATATTGAAACCGAACTAGGAGAAATAAACTGGCATTGTTGTGGTGGTCGATACTGGATGGTCTCTTTGATTGTTATGTTTTCATCAATAATAGTGTAAATTTAATAATTCATACCTACGTAAATCGTAAAGTCAGTTTTATTTTCGGATTTTCGGATAGGACTCGATGCATATGTAAAGTTAAGTCCAGTTACACAAACGACAACAGTACCTGCTTTAGACACTACTAGTAAATAACATGGCTATCTGGTGACAAAAATATTTTCCGTCCTGGTGAACATTTTTCTTTACTTGTACATTTTTGCCAATTTGACAACATTTTCAAGTTACGCAAAAAATGCGAATCAACAGTAATACCTAAGATACGCCGTGATATACGCACTTTCGATCAACATAGTTCTGTTCAGAAGTGGTATATATGTACAATATATCACTTGTTTAAACGGGGGATGTTTCATTAGCAAAACAAACTAAAAACAAGAAAAAATAATCGACTGCAAATCATAGTATCGACAGACAAATCGACAAATAATGACATAAGTACCTCTCATAATTAACATTAGAATATCTCACCAAACCTTCCGTCTCACTCAGGAAAGGACGGACAGATCTGATATGCAGTCGTTTGGATTATAATTTGTTACAATTCAATAATAAATAATTTTAGTTTCCATCTCCATAAAGAAATTGTAGCCAACTGAATCACTAGAAATGACAAATTTTCTGATGACTTTAAACAGTCATAAGAGGTCGACCTTGATCCGTCACTATATTTATGGTGTCCGAACTTTATTTGGCGGTAAGAAGCATGGTCCTACTTCCGGTATCCGGGCCTATTTGTGTCTAGACCTCTTAATGGGTCTCCGATGTATTGGGAACATTATTAAGGCTTAGACAATGTAGTAAATTAGTCTTATCGCATACAGATTGCTTCAGCCAACATCGTTTAAACACACAGACAATTTCAGCTTTAATCGATTTTCAAGGATTTCTAACTGGAAGTCGTAAACAAAAATTTTGCAAATAAATGATATGATTTCCCGCGGTGTTATTGCAAAATGGAATTTTATAAAAAGTGGTATACAGTAAAGATATAATACTGCTGAAAGAATATTTCTACCAGGACGACCAGTATTAAGTTTTCTAGCAATACAAAACGACAATTCACTCACAGTGAGAGAGATAGATGTAAATCATTGCAAGTTTTGCGATGTATATCTTTATGTAAAACCTTGCGATGTAAAGTCTTGCAATGTAAATCCAAGCAACATTTTCCGTTTAAGACCTGCCAAGGAACCTGTATTAGAGGCAGTCGATATAAAGCTTAAACTTGACAAAATTCGGAAGTGCGGAGAACCAGTAAGTCAAAATGTTAATGATTTTTGAATATTCGAAATTTCCTTGACAATCGCCATTGGTGTACATTTTAAGAATAATTCTTAGGTCGAAATCTCCACTGATGGGTCTTCTCTAGATTACTAGTTCTATCTGTCAATTCATCTCGCCGTCTCGGTGCGTTTTGATGTTATATACACATTACAAGGACAACAAGGAAAAAGATATGTGTTTAAAATAATGACCACGGTGACAGCCTTCGGTTCCTACATCGTAAATCATAGCGCCCCGGTACGTTTTGATATGTAATCAAAGCTAATGTCATAGGCTACGGTTATTGACGTTTAGGATGGATGGTGAATGGCTCTGTAGTCAATCCGTCTAAATCGTATTTATTTTACTCGACCTCATATTAATACGACGTTTCCAAATAGCGGGGATTCAATGTTTAATGTGTATGTTCAATCAGAGATATCGGCGTCCCAGATCATATCTATCTGTAGAAAAGCAAAATTATTCGAAAGTTTATAGTGAACTACAAATTAAAATAACATTGCTTAGCTAGACAGCTTCTCTTTATCAGGAAGTAATTGTTTGGACGTATTTTTTAATTCGGTGTCTTTTGATATTTATGATTTCTGAATAAAACACGAAGAACAGAGAAACACAAAAAAAAAAGAAACTCCCAAAAATAAAACACGAAGAACAGAGAAACACAAAAAAAAAAGAAACTCCCAAAAAAAACCCCAATGGTTTATGTATTGTTGTGAATCATAAGATACAAAGTGAACAATCCTTTGAAATCACCACGTCCTGAAAGTTTAAATTCAACGCCATACTAATATCATTCTTGTGAAACTCATTTTCTACTAGGTAATCATTATGCGGTCATTGATTCGATGAACGGAGGAGTACTAAATACACAAAGGGGAATCGATTATCATTGACCTTCGGGAACTCTCGGGGCGATTTATTACGCACGATAGAAGATATGTATACAATGGCCATCCAAGGACATATTGTCAATATCCGTGACCGCAAAATGTAACAGCTTTAACAAGATGACGGTTTAGATGCTTATTGAGGGAAGGAAAGGGCGCTTAGTTCAGTTTACCTTTCAGAAAAGCTATCGAACTTAAGAAGAGTCTCGTTACAGTCCGTTAGTCAAGGGGAAATGACGGAAGGATTGTTAGAACCAGTGGCGCACTAAACCATAACCAAGTCTATGTTAGGCGTGTAGAACATGACGCCTACTTTAAATGCCAACATTTCAAGCTAGTCACTTTCAAAATAATTTTCAAAGGAAAAGTTATGCTCTTTCTATAATTTTGATTTATGGACAATGTGATATGTTCTGATATTTTGGGTATTGTCACAAGACCACCAGACCTACAAACATTGACACAGTATTACACATATGGTGATGTCGAGGGAAACGAAATCCTGATTGGCTGGTTGGTAATAATAACGTCTTATTTCCGGCCGATGTCATTAATTTGATGGCATTCCGTGTTGTGAACTTTTGCTATTTTTAAAGTGGTATCTCGCATGTTTCCAGAGTCACACAACAAGTACATTCCACCCCGGTTACATTATACTGATTACAGGCGAACCAGTCGTCCCACTCCCTTAATGCTGAGAGCGAAGTAGGAGCAGAAATTCTAACTTTTACAAACTGAATTGTGTCTCGGCCAGGGGGCAGATACCAGAGCCTTCATCACAGAAGTGAATGACTCAAGTCATGGCCAAAAGTGAAGCGGTGTCAAGAGAAACGTTTTGGAAGAAAAAGATAAAATCTGAAATAGTAGCCTTTTACGATTCCGATTCCTTGCATGGCAGAGTAAATATGTATTATTCAGAACAATAAGGCACAAAGTATGTTAGCGCAATAATGTAAACGTATATAATTCCTATAGAAAATAAATACAAATGTATATTTTAAGCTACACAACATTTGCAAAAATGATGAAGAACTCAAACTTTAAGTCTGAGTAAATACCATGGATGCATAAGAAAATATACATGTATTTAAAACTTACCAAGAAAAATATAAATTTTAGCCAGAAATTCCCTCAAGCTAGTTTTTTCCTGAAGGCTGTTAAAATTAATCATGCATTTTTCGATGGATGGTATATATGAGCTTACATAGGTTGTAAATTAAAATTTTGAGCAATCTTACCTCGTCACATCGGTATCCCGGTATCAATTAATTAAGTTTTACTATTTACACGCTCTTTCGTACATTGTATATACCCTCTTAACTCTTAAGCTGGAGCCCATTTTTTAGAATTCTTTATGCAACTTTGACTCATGCACAAAACTCATTCCGTGTGTATTTGATATACTTATATTAGAAGACACACATATGTATATATTTATTTTCATTGATATCTTCGGAACTATCTGGTGAGTAAAAATATGACCCATGACCTACACCTATTGTACATTGTGACAGAAGAAGCTTCTGAATATGATGCTGTGATATCTATGTTACATGTTTTTAAATGCGTCATTGACTTTACAAAATCAATAAATCTAGAACAGGCTATAACTATAGATGTTATATACATATACGTACCGCCGGGGATTTGTTTTCTGAGTGAAATGAAAAATATCCCTGTCAAAATGTTTGGTTTACAGCTCAGTCGTTACTACAGCGACAGATAAAACGGTTATTGCATTGTACCCAAGGGTTCCATTGATATAAAGTTTTTACAGGCGTCTACAAGTTATTTCATTTGATACAGATAATACAAGGCAAGGTTATGGAAATAATTTCAAGATAAATTTACATCCAGACTAATCCGTTTCTGGTATTACATGCTATTGCAGTGACAACAAAGCAGATAAATGACGTTTTACACATAAACTATTTCGGTTCACCTCGAGATGCCCCGCTTTTTCTCGAGCCTTGCTGTGTAAGCAGTACCAGCAAATTGTTCTTCTTTTACTGCTTTCGGCTCTCTGTGTGAAATAAATTTATTTTGTAACGTCCCATAAACATATTAAATCTTACATTTTTTTTATCTTATTAGTAAAATGAAAAATAGTTTTGTGATCAACAAAACTTTTTCTTTAATTTCCCGATGTTTGCGTATTGTAAAACTTGTTACTAAACCATGATGTTTGTTAGTTTCCTTTCCAACACCCAGACAGTCAACACTTCCTCAATCCGAATTTCATCTCAACCTTTTAGCGTGGGTGATCGATGATGCAATGACTCTTTCCTCGAGGAAATTTGTTCTCCTCTTTTAAAACTGAATCAATATCAAATTAAATGATAAATTTATAATTTTATAATGAGGCACGGAGAAATTATGACCACAATATCTTCTGTACCATGTCAATGGCGACTAAATCTAGGATATTATATTTCTTTTCTTCGTAACCGACTGGACTATATTGAGCGTTCGCCACAGTGAAGGAGGGTTTGGGTTATGTTCGTTAGCCAATCCATAACATATGCTATTAAAAGAGGTCGATGAAGGGGGAGTAGGACGACTGATTTGCCGCTGTCAGTAACCGGGTAGACAGTACTGTTCGATATCCTTGACGATATGCCTCCGAGTGATTACACCAAACTAAAGAGTCAGGAGGAGTTACCCATTATAAGCAATCACAACGTGGATATACTACCCCCACCCGAAACATGCATATACCCACCACACGTACAATGTAACATTTGGAAATCAGGGGACCTCAGAATTGTACCTGCTACGCGATTGCAATGATCGTAAAAGGCGACCTAATTGAAGATATGATCCTTTCTGTTCAAAAATATTTGATATGACTAATTCATATAAGCAGTTAAAGCCATTTAGGACGATTTCTAATTTATGTTGCTGCATGCATGTGATTTGAGAAACTGTAAGTCATGACTTCATGTGAGGAAACTACGTCTTATAGTGTGACTGCCAAAGACTTCGAGCCGGACACCCAACCAATCACATATTGGCGAAAGGCGAACAACTTATCCAGTTCCTTACGCTTTGCTTATCAGGAGCAGCAACTACTTTGTTTGACCATTATTTCATGGTTATGGAATAGAACGAATGCTCTTTTCATATAGGCAAACCCTAACCTAAGGAAATAATTTCTAAAATTTCTCGTTTAGGTATAAGTGAACGCATAAGAACACAAATATTTAGTTGCATTTTTCGATCACGCAATTACAAAAGCCGTTGAATAATAACGCTCTTCATGCAGGACAGGACATGGACTCAACATGACGGACACCTTTGATGGACCTTAACCATTTGGTAGTATTGGTGTCGATTGCGCGCTGGGAATATCCTTTCCAAACATTGCTGAACCATTTAATCAAATATTGAACTACTTGTAAATCTTTGACCTCTGGGATATAACACTCACTCGCCACATGGCTGCTCAATATACCAGAAAACCCAAGGCATGGTGCCCCGAGGGCCTCATTTGTGTCAACGTAATCAATGATCTTCTTTTTACATCAGGCGTAAGCCATTAAAATCCTTGTTTTTGTATATTGCTGATTGCACAAATGAAGATGGTTGTGCAGTTTTGCTCCCTAGGGAGCCGATGTTTTAGATAGCTTAACAAAGAACTGATACACGATCCACGTAAATTTGATTAAAATTATTCTCAATTTATTTGTTGTTTTGTTTTAAAGGTACTAGTAGTGGATGGTTGAACAGATGAAGACAATAATGAGTAAGTTAACAATTTGAATCTTGATGACTTTAAGATATCTTATTAGACTTATGAAGGGCGGTTTGTTTATTCAAATGACTCACGATTAAATGATGATTATATCAGTAACTAATGTGAAAGCTGTGAAAGTTTGTGTTCAAGATTAGAATAATCAATTTTAATATGGAAATTTGTGTGCAAGTCCTTTTGTGAAAGGAAACTAATGTTATTTATATTCTTCTGAATATTTAAAAAAAAAGAAAAAAAAAAGACTGATTAGTTATGATTATAATGTGCAGTTAAATTAATGTTTTAATGTCCGTCTTCCACGAAGAGGCATACAACATGAGACAAAGTTTCACGATACAACAAAATAGTTCAAAACATATTTTGAAGCTACACTTATCAGTCAAATGCTTCGAATGATTCTTGATTATCCATAGGAAAAATACCCACAAAAAACCTACACCACAATAATGCAATTAATGTTATAATCTTATTTTAAAATGCCACACAAGGTTGCAACTAGTACCAAATATCAATTTTACCTGACAACGATGTTTTTCGCAATTTGAGGGCAGTATATTGTAAGGTTCTCCATACTCGACCTTTTGGAGAACATTTTATCGGTTTCCTGTGGTAATCGAATATGTGCCTTTCATCAATAGACGGTCCAACCAGTTGTTAAATTGTTAATTGCGTTAACAAAAGAGGAATTTTATAATGGACTGCTATATTTTAAAGGAAAATAATTAGTATTCTGTGTACTTTGTGTATTTTGCTTACATGTACGTGTGTTGCTCATAGACTTTTGACTTTTACAGGATAGAATTGCCGGATGTAAGTTATTAGCATATATATGTATGTCTGCATACCAATCTCTGTAAAGCTAATTGAAACTCGATAATTGAATTAAGGGAACGGCTTCTTATCGATTTTTCTCGCTTGTCACAAAATTATTATGTTTAACTGTTGTATATAAATTGCTCTCTGTGAGGATCTCCTAACATGGACTAATCAAGGTTGTTCAAACGCTCATAATTAGTGTTTTTTTCTTTCTTTGAAAGCGTTTTAGTGATCAAGATGAATTAGTTACGGAAGCCTATGAAATGTGCAGCTTTAATTAAAGTAACACTGTGCTTGAACTATTCGTTGTTTACTCGTACAACATAGGCAACAAGTAATTACAGGTTCCAATGAAATTGTCCCACACGGTGTCAAAGTCCTGTTTGTGTTTATAGTTGAGAATTAATGAATAACGTCTCTCTACACTTGTATTTATGTATTTTGATGTTAAAGGTTTGAGAAATAAGTATAACCGTTCTGTGATCCTTGGAGATCAATAACTTTCTATATGAGCAAAGCAAGGTACAAAGCAGTAGTTACATCAGTTTTGTTGTTGTTTTTCATTTTTGTTTTGTGTTTTGAATGGCGACGTTTTTCATATTGTGTGTTTGATATTTTTGAATGGCGGCACTGTTTATGTAACTTCACAATTATCCATATACGAAACTGGTTCTACTGAGCGTTAAGTCAATTGATAATAGATATCCTCAATCTTTTAACCAAATGTTAACCTAACAATTATATATTCTAACTGAAAGAGACAATTAAGTGAGGCTAATTCTGTTACATAACCACGAGGCAAAATATGGCATCAATGTATTGTTCTATATTCATTATGAACCATGTAACATAAAATATGGACACATTCCATGTCATTGTTAAGTATTTTAATTGATACCGTTGAAGTTCCAAATGGTAGAGCAATACGATTAAGCAGGCACAATATGTACTCTGTACCCACACTCGAGCCAATGTCACAAAAGTTAAACAAAAGCAATACATAAGCACCGAGGAGTTGGTGAAATTGTTTTTTTAGACAGGAACATGCACATAACAAGGTAAACACACTAATGTAAGAGCGATTTGGGTACTTATGGGCAAAAGCCGCATTACTCCATGAGCAAGGGCCAGGGTTCGGCATACAAGACGTCCGACCACAATGTGTAATGACGGACATCAAGCGAGTTTAAACACTTCATACACATTTCACCACCACGGACTTTTCTGGCATATCACAGTAAAACCAACTAAACTAACATCCACCAGAACTAGTTTGCCTCCGATAAATGTGCAAACTTTAATGTGTTCATAGACTGAATTGTCCTTTTAATAACATGGGTATTGTTGTAACCAAATGTAAACTTATCAATTGTACATTCTAACTTAATAACATGGCTATTGTTGTATAATTTCCTCTTTACCAAATGTAAACTTAACAATTTTACATTCTAACTAAATAACATGGGTATTGTTGTAACCAAATGTAAACTTATCAATTATACATTCTAACTAAATAACATGGGTATTGTTGTAACCAAATGTAAACTTATCAATTATACATTCTAACTTAATAACATGGGTATTGTTGTATAATTTCCTCTTTACCAAATGTAAACTTAACAATTTTACATTCTAACTAAATAACATGGGTATTGTTGTAACCAAATGTAAACTTATCAATTATACATTCTAAACTTAATAACATGGGTATTGTTGTATAATTTTCCTCTTTACCAAATGTAAACTTACAATTATACATTCTAACTAAATAACATGGGTATTGTTGTAACCAAATGTAAACTTATCAATTATTACATTCTAACTTAATAACATGGGTATTGTTGTATAATTTCCTCTTTACCAAATGTAAACTTAACAATTTTACATTCTAACTAAATAACATGGGTATTGTTGTAAACCAAATGTAAACTTACAATTTAATTCTAACATATCTAACTTAATAATTTACATCTACTTATAACAGGTATTGTTGTATAATTTCCTCTTTACCAAATGTAAACTTATCAATTATACATTCTAACTTAATAACATGGGTATTGTTGTAACCAAATGTAAACTTAACAATTATACATTCTAACTTAATAACATGGCTATTGTTGTATAATTTCCTCTTTACCAAATGTAAACTTAACAATTTTACATTCTAACTAAATAACATGGGTATTGTTGTAACCAAATGTAAACTTATCAATTGTACATTCTAACTTAATAACATGGCTATTGTTGTATAATTTCCTCTTTACCAAATGTAAACTTATCAATTGTACATTCTAACTTAATAACATGGCTATTGTTGTATAATTTCCTCTTTACCAAATGTAAACTTAACAATTTTACATTCTAACTAAATAACATGGGTATTGTTGTAACCAAATGTAAACTTATCAATTATACATTCTAACTAAATAACATGGCTATTGTTGTAACCAAATGTAAACCTAACAATTATATTGTAACTATAATTTCCTCTTTACCAAATGTAAACTTAACAATTTTACATTCTAACTAAATAACATGGGTATTGTTGTAACCAAATGTAAACTTATCAATTGTACATTCTAACTTAATAACATGGCTATTGTTGTATAATTTCCTCTTTACCAAATGTAAACTTAACAATTTTACATTCTAACTAAATAACATGGGTATTGTTGTAACCAAATGTAAACCTAACAATTATACATTCTAACTTAATAACATGGGTATCGTTGTATAATTTCCTTTCTATCGAAGGTAGATGTAATTCAGCCTGTAACTGCATAGTACACGTCTGCTGGGCATGTTTCAATTATTATCACAAGACATAGAATTTCTCTTTATTTTTGGGTTCAATTACTACAAGGACAAATGGACTATGTCATAGCAAAACTGAAGGCATTTCAGGAGAAAAATCCCGACCAATCACAGGCCTACAGTTTTTCTTGGAAGATTATGGAGAGACTGACGTCAAACTTCAAAGTCATACAGTCAAACATTGTTCTGTTATTCGATTCGTTTGATGTACACCAAAGAGTGAAATGACCTGTGTTATCTCTTGTCACACACAGAATCTTTAGTTTGGCTATGGAATATCCAGGGGCGGATTTAACGACAATGATAGTAACTACAGGAATATGGAGGATGGGACAAATCTAGAATAAGATCTACCTGTTTGACAAAATGCAAAAAATGACCTTAAATTACAATGACTTCATTTGATTTTTTAGATAAAACATGAATAGGATCCATTTGTGAAATACTTCATTTTAGATTATTTTGGCCTCCTTGCAGCTGTTGAAGACATAATACCCTTTCACAAAAGAAAAGCAGGCATACATTGTTTCACTTCCAGCAGAAAAGAGAATTTCCATTGAAAAAACTTTGTTAACAAACATAAAGAAAAAGACATTGAAAGCATTCACTTCCCGTTCACTTATTTTATATACTTAGTCACAATATCTCTAATGTAAGAAAACGATGGAATATTTTTATCGTAGGTTAATTTTATAATTAATAGGTACACACTTTGGAATTTTACATATAACATTAAAACAACGATCTGTGGAACGAAAGAAAATAAACCCAGTCCAATATAGCAGTTATACCATTTCTGTTACCATTTAATCAAAGAACCGATACTCAAAAATAAGAAATGTGCTACATTTAGAATATTTTATCTGATATTCTGGCAGATCAGGCAAAGGTATCAGTTTAAAATGCTGATTCATAGAGTTCCCAAACGGTTTGATTATCGGTAAATAATCCCTATAAATGTTTGAATAATGAAGCATAAAAAGCTATATCTTGAAGCCGGACAGGGTTGTATAATCCGCGAGAATTTTCGCACTTGAAGACCGATCTCTAATTCTCAGCCACACCATATCCCAAGAACTAAGATCAACGACAGCTGTGCTGCTTGTCTCCTCATTGTAAGCTGATTGTCCTGCACGGGAGAAGGAGAAGGCATTACCGTTCTTTACCAGTTCGCTATCTATCCAGGTAGGATGTTCAGTATACACAGACCAGGCGAAGACAAAAGTCCCCGGACTGCCACACGTAAATACGCCAGTGTTTGGACTGTAATGTCCGCCAACATTGGTCACTATGGTTTCGAAGTGAATAACTTGTTCCCTAGCAACATCAGACAAATTATGACCCAATCTCGCATAGAAGGCAGCTGTATCTGACGGCGGAGACACTGTAATGTTCAGAAGGGAGGAAAATGAAAACAAAAATCAACTTTTTTTCCCATTAGAAATCATGCATATGTAACTCGAAAAACTTGACTAATGTACTGTTGGTTGACCAAATTTGGATCGGATGATTATTCGCACAGCGACGTTGAGTTAACAAAACTTGACTGAATTTACATCACCAGTTATCTTGCCTACCTGTACCGACACGATTCGCCGGGCCAGAGATAAGTCCATTGAGTAGCTGCCCTCTGGTATGACTCACGTGGTTCGTTGTACTGTTAGTATGAACACGCAGACTTGGCTGGTTTATCACCTTTCCTTGAATTAGTGGTTCTTGGTTGTGATTTGAAGCTTGTGAAGACCTCGTCGCGTTTCTGAATTTGGTTCTTAACAAGTAGTTTTGGACCTATAACAATGGACCGGCTATTAAACGTTCCTTAAAGTTACACGGGTCCGTAAGCTGGACTCAAACATATTTGCGCTTCATTTTCATTTTTCACAAATATATCACTTTATTTTTGAGTTTGTATGTGCTAGAGCATTTGCATAAATCCTAAGTTTATGAAGAAACTAGAAGTGGATTTTATGAAAAAAAACCCAACGTATTTCTATCTCATTGTTAGTTCAAAACCATATTACATTTGGTAATAACAAAACATTTAATTGAAAGTTGATTACAAATCCATGAAATTCATTTAAATCCCAAACCTTATAATTCAGGAAAATAAAAGAGATTTATGATTGCGAAAATTGAACTTTGAGCGCAATTACGCGGAATCCATCTTTAAAGACATGACAGGAAGACGTTGGATTATAGATAAAAACGTAAGGATAAATATAATTATGTACATGTATGTAGGTACAATATACCATACCTTTTCTAAATCACCACTAGAATCTATCATATCTGTCTTTCTTTGTTTCTCAAGGTAGTTAACTCGCTTTGTAAGTTCAGCCAACATTTTTTTGCATATGCAGACTGTGACGTCACATCCGGTTCCAAAGCCGGTCGTGGTTTGTCCGCTAACCAGCGTCAACAGTGGCAATACTGTTTTTTCCATTTTTCCTGTGATTTATGTTAGTTTTTATTGTGATGATAACACGTATCAGATAAATACTTAAAGATTAAATGCAAACATTGCATGTCATATCATTGAAAAAATGCTGTCTATGTATCCAACAATATTCGTAGCGCAGACGACCGACGATATCGACCTGTTTTTTTTTCTTTTTTTTTTCACCCTCTTTTTTATCCTATGTGAATTGATAATCGGACCATTTATTCAGACGGTTATCGCAATGTAATGCACCTGTGATTTTCATAACAGAGGTCTATTGTGTCGGGTGTCGAGATGGACCTAAAGTGAAATTATCGTTAACATCATGCGAACTGTTATTATATAAAGTATGGTCAATATGGTATACAGTAGAACACGCTTACTAATTTATCGTTAAACGTATTAATTTTCATTCCCTGTCAAGGTTTGTATAAGATGTCTGTGATGCGTATATAACGAACTCTACATTTCGTTCAACCCCAAAAGTTCGTCATAACCGTGTTTTACTGTAGTATTTTTATCAATGCTACAAATTGTAAAGACTCTTCATTGGTTAATAAACAAAATAATTGTTGCTTGATTATTGTATCATTCATATCTTGCGATAAAGTAAAGACAAATAATTTTAATTGTTACGGGCACTTTATATTTCAAAGCCACAAAACATCGAAACCATTGGTTTGATATCAGCACCAGGTGACCGCTCCTTTACTCGGATCCAGACCTCGTCACCGGGGTTAAGGTTGACAATAGCTGACGTACTGGACGCTTCGTGATAGGCGGAATCACCAGCACGAGAATAGGCCACAGCGACACTGTTCTTGACCAACTCTGTGTCGATATATTGAGCACCTGATGCATATATAGTCCAAGAAAACACATAAGTCCCTTCGATAGGACAGGTAAACACACCTGTGTTTTGACTGTAATGGCCGCCATTGTTGGTGACGACATTCTCAAAATGGATGGCCTGTTCATTAGCAACGTCAGTCAGCAAGTGTTTTAAAGATGAAAAGAAGGCCACGTATCCAGTTGATGCTTAAATGTAAGAAAAACATTTTATAGAATAGTTTAGCACAAAAATGTTAACGACATGAACCTATGGCGGTCTTTAAAGAAATGTTTTCGCGTGATATGTCTTAATGGTAACATATGAAAATAATATCGGTGATTTATCATTTCATTTCAATGTCTAACTACACGATCTTATATGGTTGCACAACATACATTAATTTTGTCTCAACCTTCACATAAAGTATGATACTTCATTAATTGTGGTATAGGAACATGACCTACCGACACGGTTTGTCAGATGAGGCGTCACGCCAGGATAACTTTTTCTTCTGATCAGAGTTTGTTGAACTTCACTAGCGTCACCAACATATTTAGTTCCATTATTGAAGGTGCTATCGCTCCGTTGTTGGTTGTCAGGGTGGAATCCAGAGGAGTGATTTTTTCTGTTTAAGTCTGGTACCTCCGGAGGACCGTCAGGATTGAGCTGCTGTAATCCCTTGTGTGTGTTACCTTCTCGCTGTATGCCTTGGTTACTAGTCACTCGATTTAGTTCAGTTACACGTCGACGATTTCCGTACTTGAGCTGTGATATAAAGATAATATATAAAAAATACAGCAATATAGCTTTCATGATAAGAAAACATTGTAATACATAAGCAAGAAAAAGTGTTTCGTGCAATGTCATCTGGGTCTCTTTACATTTTCTATATTATGCTGAAGAATTGACATTTCCAAAATGTCTGATTGTCGTTGAACTTCAAGGTCTTCAACGCGCTTTGTTAAATCAACCAGCATCTTTTCCAGGCGGTGAACCACTACGTCACATCCGGTATCTGCATCAGGCGGAGAATGCCCACTGACGAATGTCAATAAACCCGCCAAAAACACGACCAGACGACACATCATTGTTTAACTTCAGTTATATTACAATGTATGACGTGACCTTATTTTGGCAATGATAAGACTGATAGAGTTTGATCTCAACGTTTTCTAAAGCCATTGAGATAATAAGTATATTTGAATTGTACTGTCCATGCAATGGTGATAGGATATTATAGCATTCTAAAAATATCATCCATTTGACTTTTGATTCAAGTTGAATGGTTGAACCAACAGCTCTAAATACACGTGTATAATTAGATAATATTATCAAAGAGTGTTTTGTAGCGGAAGAAACAGTGGTATAATAACTATCATATCGCTAACGAATAGTCTTCAAAAGACGACACATTCAGAAGGTGGACATTCTGGATTAGTGGGTCTCATTGAAAGATTCAGACGATATTCACACTGGCTAGTTATCGTACCAAAGGTCACAATTCAGATCTATGAATCCAACTACGTTTCGTATTTGAATCTCATATTGTAGCGTTAGTAAACTTTCATTTTTTTATGCTTTACGTATCAAGCACTTGATGTTTGCTAGCCATTTTGAGACATTCTATGGATATTATTAGAAAACACACGATATTTCACAACACGAGAAGCATTTTTCTTGCTTTAACCACATATTTATCAGCGCTGATGCAACACTCGCAATTCTATTAAGTGTAAATTGTATTTAGGAGAAAGCCCCTGGCTTGAAAATAGAAACAGAAATATAAAACGAAACATAAAAACATGCGTTATCCACATTAGGTTGTTACTTTTGTCATATCACATCGAAAACTTTACAAATCCCTGACGTCCGACTATTGTTTACTTTAACGGCCATCAACATGCTTAGTTAGATAAATTACCATCTTAACCAGATGTTGTACCATTACTTCACATCCGGTATTTGGATAAAGTGTCTATAGACAATCGCCAATCCACCCACCAATATAATGACCAGACGACACATTAGTTATTCCTTCGGAGTTATGAACATATAATTATTCCGTCTTTGCATATTACAGAGTTATCTCCCCTGCGGATAGGTATCGATTGATACGTCATTATTATGTGAGCACAATTCACGTCGATTTCGCAAAAACGTTTGACGTTACGTTTCCAAACACATGACGTCACAGCCAGTACCTACCCGGAGGTGGTGAAACTCTGGAATATGCAAATTCCGAATAAGACTATTGGTAACTGTTCTCTGATATTTCAGAAGACTTCAAACGACTGAAAGCACGGACCGATAGATATGAAAGGAAGATGAGACAACATGTACAAGGTAATAAAGCTTTTTAAGGAATATTTCTTAAACAAAACAACTTTAAACATAATTTCAAAATTAATTTGTAATTTCATGGAAGTTACTCCACTTCGCCTAAAGACAAAACGTTGAAATAAACTTACATTATTTACAAAGTTACATGTATATCATAACAATTGTTTTTTGGTGTTAATTATAACTGCTTCTTTAAAGATTTTGTGATTTTTATTTTTGTGACGAAAATGGGCGTTTACAAGTAATCAATTTGTTAAATTAGAGATTTAAATATTCCATGTTTCCATGAATTGCGTATATTAAGATAATGTTCTTTTTAACAAACCCATTTAAGTAATGTACGAAGTAAACGGGAGTGCAACAGGGTAATCTGCTATGTTCCCTATCGTTCAATGTGTAATTCAGGGCTTGGACACAGCCAGGTCAATTGTTTCGTGTGGGTAAATGTTGACCTCTTTTTACCACACTAAATAACAAATTGGACCTATTGATCATAATTTAAACGATATGAAATATATTAATCTTTTAGGTTCACTTTTTTCTGTTGATCACGACGATGTGGTCAGGTCTGAAAACTCACAGAAATACTTGTACCATACTATTTCAACATAGATATGGACTGAACATTAAGTAAATGGAAGTAAGGTGGAACAATAGTTACTTTCCATATACATTTAGTTCTACTTGTTATTTGTCTTTCTACAGAATACAAATTTACCCATTTTGATTGTTTTCTAATAGCTACAAGCGTACAGATGACAACTTCATGATTTCGTCTGCTTTATTGTTGTTTCTTCAGTTTGAGGAACTAGGCCATAAAAATAAGCGTTAAAGAGTACATTTAATTGATGTATTTTTCTCTCTACAAACACGAAAGGCGATATACGACATGGCATGTGAAAGACAATGACACGTTGGTTTATGTTTTGTTTGTTTCCGCAGCACTGTGCATCATGATCAGTTAGCAAAACTTGTTTTTAACTTGATCAGCTGATAGTCAAAATAATTGTCCTGGGGTGTTGGTACCGACCATGTAAATTGTAGGGTCTAGGGAAACAGCTGACATAGGAGGTACCAATAGTGACAACTGTAACCATAACTCAAGAATGAAAATATCTGGAATACACTGCAACCGTATATCACCGTTTCATTTTATGTGTTGTTACTAGCAACTGTTGTGTTTCATTAGAAATTGTTATGTGGTGTATCAAATCTCTATTGAAATTGACCACATATGTTGATTTATAAGAAGATGATGATTATCCCGTTCAGTCAATACAACTCGATTTATAATTTTTAAGAATGGCCACGTATCCATCTTATTTATTTTGGTTGCCACATTTCACAATTTTAGACGTACAAATCCAAATACCAATGTATATTTCCCACGAAGGCGTGTCTCGTTCAATGCGTAAGACCAAATCTGACGACATTTGAAAAAAAAGCTAAGCTAATATTTGTAGAATGATATACGATTTAACTATACCTGGCTCTTTTACTGCCTTGAGTACAAAGAATCAAGAAATATGATACCCGAATCCAATAATATAATAAAATGTTGACATGTTGCTATACATACATTTGAACAGTAAATATTGATCTATGACAATTACAGTAAGACTGTTTTAAGAATTTTAAGGCACCATGATTATACGAAAGTTCGAAACACCATATTTAACGTCGTTAAAACAGCGCCGCGCAAAACAGCCCTTTAAATTGTCGTTGGTAGTCATATCTAAAGGTTGTCAACCGTTGTCAATCCTAAAGACGCTGCTTGAGATATGGATAGAGAATATCCAATAACAACGAATGCTGTTGTGTTGGGATAATATATGAAGGTTTTTGGGAAGAGGGAGGGTGCCGCCACTCGACATTGAAAATCTAGTAGAAGCAGGTTTATGTAACAAAGAATCAACCCAAAATGTCACATTTCATTTCAGGTAAGTTTCAACTAACTCATGTCGACCCGAAAAATAAGAAAACTTTGTCGAGATCATGTCAGGATCAATTCAGGCAAGTTTCAGTCAAATTGCACCGTTGGAACTTGAGAAGAAATTCAAACTGATGGAGGCTTTGGCGGCCATCTTGGATTTCGGATCGTTCCGAAAAATAAAAAAAACACTTTGTCAGGCTAAGGTCAGGCTAAGGTCAAAATCATTTCAGGCAAGTTTCATCGTAATTGCTCTCTTAAAATTTGAGGATGTGTGTGAAAAGAAGTAAATTTACACGGCGCACGACGACGGACGAAACATGATGACTGTAATTTTGGGATCATCCTGATCCTTGGGGTTAGATGACCTAAAAAGTATATCGTGAAAAGTAATTTGGGGCTCTTTACCTTTTTTTATATCGTGCTGAAGAATATTCATATAACCAAAACGTCAGGCTGTGTAACACTACGTCACATCCGGTGACTGGATCCGCCCACTGACGAATGTCAATAAACCCGCCAAAAACACGACCAGACGACACATCATTGTTTAGCTTCAGTTATATCATGACGTGACCTTATATACCAATTTTGGCAATGATGAAATGATTAGGCTGACATACTTTGTCCTGGCCCTATAAAGGTAAGGTTCAGTAGAGCTATTAAGATTAGACATATATTTGAATTATGCTTTCCATATAATGTTGATATTAGTGCATGTATATAAGGTTATTATGATACTCTATAGTGCCATCATCAACAATTTGCCTTTGGGTTCAAGCTGGATTTATGGTTGAACATCTCTACATACACGTGCATAATGAGATAATATTATCAAATACAGAGAGTGGCTAGATTTCGTCATTTTACCGTAAACCCAAATGGTTAATAACTTACAATACTAACTAATAACCTTTTAAAGACGACACATTCAGACGGTTGAAATCCGGGATTAATGGTTCACATTAAGTAGAGATGGCGATATTCTCACCTATTTCAATCGAATTGTTTTGTAGATAAATGTTTATTTTGTATGAGTTTTTAACATTTCAAACACTCGTGCTTGCTATGCTAGCCATTTTGAGACATGCTATTTAAATAGATTTTAATATTAAATTAAATATTTTGTATGAGTTTTTAACATTTCAAACACTCATGCTTGCTATGCTAGCCATTTTGAGACATGCTATTTAAATACAAGATAGAGTAGGTATGTTTCTGACTATTTTCATCATGACATAGCATTGATGCCACAACCAAAGTTACATTTCATTTTCTATCGTTTGAATTAAAAAGTAGCTTCTGATTTTAACAGGTTTATCTTTTTATTTTTGGTAAAAAGAGCGAAATAAAAGTGTTTTTTTTTTTTTTTTTTTTTTTTTTTTAAATAAGCAATACATCTGCATATGCATTCGATACTGTTCAACATTTCTTGCAAAGTTTGAAGTTCAATACTTTAGAAAGAATGATCGGTGTGTGAGTTACATGGACATGCATCTTCTGATATATTTTTGAAAATGATATAATAGAAACATCTTTTGTTTCTAAAGGTTAAGTTTAACGTTATTGGTGTCTTTTTGTTTGTGTCTATAGATCACAGACTGCATGGTGTATTATTGGACCTTTTATGGTGATTGTGTCTCTTCCGGTGGACATTAATCCCCCGCCTTACTATGGTTAAACATTGGCTAGTGCGTGGGTTGTCACGTGACATACCATGTGTTATGTAAGACTATCCTCGGTACCAATGACCATTACACCGCTATCCTGACCTGCTGTGACTGTCGTTCACTGATACTGTTACTTCAGACCCTAAAGGTTATGTTAACATAATCACATAACGCAGCCTTTTGGTGAACGATTTTTTTTCATACCAAATTTTGCCACACTACGGTTTGTTTCGTCGTTTTGTTTGGGTTTTTTTTTACCCAACATCTCAATTTGATCTATCGGAATAACACAAGTTGACGGTCTTCCTTAAAAATACGGATATACTGAACTAATTTGTTCAAACTTTTTTTTTTCAAAATAATTTCCGAGAACATCGCGAAAAAGGGGCGTCGCAATAAGTACATTTGCGTTTCGAATCGATCTGTAAAAAAGAATTCCTTGATAAACCAACGGAGTCCTAATAATAGTTGTCACTATGACATCATATCGTACACATTCATAAAATGTCTCCATATCTACGTGTCACGGTATAAAAAAATGATATTCTATCGCTACATTCCTTTAAGCAATAATTCATATCCGGCTTCTTATTTACGAAATAAAGCACATCTACCCATCCTATTATCTTACAAAATAACATCTCATTCCCGCAAGGTAGTGAGTGAAATTGCTTTTTCTCGCTAGTTTGATGCGGATTACCTAGCATATTCTATCTGCAACATTATATAAGCACATCCACTTAAAAATAACATTACATTTTTTTGCATCATTGAACATCTTAGATATTTCCGTGGTAAGTAGTTTAGATTTCAATTTCACTAATAGCAATACATTTGTATTTCTTTCACATCTATATAACTTCTCCATACTTATCGACGGACAAACAAGTTTGCCTTTGTATATTGATGGTAAAATTCACACGCGGTCTAGCTATAGATAGGTATAGCTGTAGCACAAGTTACCTCCCCTTAAACCTAGGTTTCAAACAGACATGCTGTATAGCCAAGATAACTTAGAATCTGTTATGAATTTTACAAAGTAATCTGTAATTGAAAATGATCATTCTTTTCGAATGGCAAAATAATTTCAAATTAATCAACTTTTAAATAAGGTTTGAACTCATGGCTTTTCTACACGTGCCCGGGAAGATAAGTCAGAGATAATAATGTATGAATAAGACATATACGATTTATAATTATAGAAACTGGTGCACTTATAGAAATAAAGGAGACAGTGACTGTGATAAGGATCAGAGACTGGGCATAGCATATCATTGATCGGTATCATCTTCATTAAAACGACTGGAGAGACTGAGTATAGCATATCATTGATCGGTATCATCTTCATTAAAACGATTAGAGAGACTGGGCATAGCATATCATTGATCGGTATCATCTTCATTAAAACGATTAGAGAGACTGGGCATAGCATATCATTGATCGGTATCATCTTCATTAAAACGACTGGAGAGACTGGGTATAGCATATCATTGATCGGTATCATCTTCATTAAAACGATTAGAGAGACTGGGTATAGCATATCATTGATCGGTATCATCTTCATTAAAACGATTAGAGAGACTGGGTATAGCATATCATTGATCGGTATCATCTTCATTAAAACGATTAGAGAGACTGGGTATAGCATATCGTTGATCGGTATCATCTTCATTAAAACGATTAGAGAGACTGGGTATAGCATATCATTGATCGGTATCATCGTCATTAAAAACGATTAGAGAGACTGGGTATAGCATATCATTGATCGGTATCATCTTCATTAAAACGATGGTGAGACTAGGCTAGCATATCATTGATCGGTATCATCGTCATTAAAACGATTAGAGAGACTGGTATAGCATATCATTGATCGGTATCATCGTCATTAAAACGACTGGAGAGACTGAGTATAGCATATCATTGATCGGTATCATCTTCATTAAAACGTGGATTAGAGCATATACATTGATCGGTATCATCTTCATTAAAACGATTAGAGAGACTGGGCATAGCATATCATTGATGGTATCATCGTCATAAGATTAGAGACTGGGATAGCTACGATCGGTATCATCGTCATTAAAACGATAGAGAGACTGGCATGCAAATCGTATCATCGTCATTAAAACGAGAGAGACTGGGTATAGCATATCATTGATCGGTATCATCGTCATTAAAACGATTAGAGAGACTGGGTATAGCATATCATTGATCGGTATCATCGTCATTAAAACGATAGAGTGAGACTGGGCATAGCATATCATTGATCGGTATCATCGTCATTAAAACGATTAGAGAGACTGGGTATAGCATATCATTGATCGGTATCATCGTCATTAAAACGATTAGAGAGACTGGGTATAGCATATCATTGATCGGTATCATCTTCATTAAAACGATTATGAGAGACTGGGTATAGCATATCATTGATCGGTATCATCGTCATTAAAACGATTAGAGAGACTGGGTATAGCATATCATTGATCGGTATCATCGTCATTAAAACGATTGGAGAGACTGGTATAGCATATCATTGATCGGTATCATCTTCATTAAAAACGATTAGAGAGACTGGGTATAGCATATCATTGATCGGTATCATCGTCATTAAAACGACTGGAGAGACTGGGTATAGCATATCATTGATCGGTATCATCGTCATTAAAACGATTAGAGAGACTGGGTATAGCATATCATTGATCGGTATCATCTTCATTAAAACGATAGAGAGACTGGGTATAGCATATCATTGATCGGTATCATCGTCATTAAAACGATTAGAGAGACTGGGTATAGCATATCATTGATCGGTATCATCGTCATTAAAACGATTAGAGAGACTGGTATAGAGACTGATTAGAGTGAGTATAGCATATCATTGATCGTATCATCGTCATTAAAACGATTAGAGAGACTGGGCATAGCATATCATTGATCGGTATCATCGTCATTAAAACGATCTGGAGAGACTGGGTATAGCATATCATATCATTGATCGGTATCATCGTCATTAAAACGATTAGAGAGACTGGGTATAGCATATCATTGATCGGTATCATCGTCATTAAAACGATTAGAGAGACTGGGTATAGCATATCATTGATCGGTATCATCGTCATTAAAACGATTAGAGAGACTGGGTATAGCATATCATTGATCGGTATCATCGTCATTAAAACGATTAGAGAGACTGGTATAGCATATCATTGATCGGTATCATCTTCATTAAAACGATTAGAGAGACTGGGTATAGCATATCATTGATCGGTATCATCTTCATTAAAACGATTAGAGAGAGACTGGGTATAGCATATCATTGATCGGTATCATCGTCATTAAAACGATTAGAGAGACTGGGTATAGCATATCATTGATCGGTATCATCGTCATTAAAACGATTAGAGAGACTGGGTATAGCATATCATTGATCGGTATCATCGTCATTAAAACGACTGGAGAGACTGGGCATAGCATATCATTGATCGGTATCATCGTCATTAAAACGATTAGAGAGACTGGGTATAGCATATCATTGATCGGTATCATCGTCATTAAAAACGATTAGGAGAGACTGCTGGGTATAGCATATCATTTGATCGGTATCATCTTCATTAAAACGAATTAAGAGACTGGGTATAGCATATCATTGATCGGTATCATCGTCATTAAAACGATTAGAGACTGGGTATAGCATATCGTTGATCGGTATCATCGTCATTAAAACGATTAGGAGAGACTGAGTTTATAGCATATCATTGATCGTATCATCGTCATTAAAACGATTAGAGAGACTGGGTATAGCATATCCATTTGATCGGTATCATCGTCATTAAAACGAGAGAGACGTATCATGGGTGGGTATAGCATATCATTGATCGGTATCATCGTTCATTAAAACGATTATAGAGACTGGAGTATCATCGTCATTGATTAATTCTACAAAAACGATTAGAGAGACTGGGTATGGCATATCATTGAGACTGGGTTCATTAAAACGACTGGAGAGACTGGGCATAGCATATCATTGATCGGTATCATCGTCATTAAAACGATTAGAGAGACTGGGCATATAGCATATCATTGATCGGTATCATCGTCATTAAAAACGATTAGAGAGACTGGGCCATAGCATATCATTGATCGGCCTATCATCGTCATTAAAACGATTAGAGAGACTGGGTATAGCATATCATTGATCAGTATCATGATCGGTATCATCGTCATTAAAACGATTAGAGAGACTGGGTATAGCATATCATTGATCGGTATCATCTTCATTAAAACGATTAGAGAGACTGGGTATAGCATATCATTGATCGGTATCATCTTCATTAAAACGATTAGAGAGACTGGGTATAGCATATCATTGATCGGTATCATCTTCATTAAAACGATTAGAGAGACTGGGTATAGCTTATCATTGATCGGTATCATCGATTAGAGAGACTGGGTGTATCATATCATTGATCGGTATCATCTTCATTAAAACGATTTAGAGAGACTGGGTATAGTATATCATTGATCGGTATCATCGTCATTAAAAACGATTAGAGAGACTTGGTATAGGCATTATCATTGATCGGTATCATCATCATTCATTAAAACGATTAGAGAGATTCGGTATAGCATATCGTTGAATCGGTATCATCTCTTCATTAAAACGATTAGAGAGACTGGGTATAGCATATCATTGATCGGTATCATCTTCATTAAAACGATTAGAGAGACTGGGTATAGCATATCATTGATCGGTATCATCTTCATTAAAACGGAGAGAATGGGCATAGCATATCATTGATCTCGGTATCATCTCATTAAAAACGACTTAGAGGAGACTGGGTATAGATCATATCATTGATCGGTATATCATCTTCATTCGTCATTAAAACGATTAGAGAGACTGGGTATAGCATATCATTGATCGGTATCATCTTCATTAAAACGATTAGAGAGACTGGGTATAGCATATCATTGATCGGTATCATCTTCATTAAAACGATTAGAGAGACTGGGCATAGCATATCATTGATCGGTATCATCGTCATTAAAACGATTAGAGAGACATAGGGTATAGCATATCATTGATCGGTATCATCGTCATTAAAACGACTGGAGAGACTGGGTATAGCATATCATTGATCGGTATCATATCATTAAAACGATTAGAGAGACTGGGTATAGCATATCATTGATCGGTATCATCTTCATTAAAACGATTAGAGAGACTGGGCTTATAAGCATATCATTGATCGGTATCATCGTCATTTAAAACGATTAGAGAGACTGGGCATAAGCATATCATTGATCGGTATCATCTTCATTAAAACGACTGGAGAGACTGGGTATAGCATATCATTGATCGGTATCATCGTCATTAAAACGATTAGAGAGACTGGGCATAGCATATCATTGATCGGTATCATCGTCATTAAAACGATTAGAGAGACTGGGTATAGCATATCATTGATCGGTATCATCTTCATTAAAACGATTAGAGAGACTGGGTATAGCATATCATTGATCGGTATCATCGTCATTAAAACGATTAGAGAGACTGGGCATAGCATATCATTGATCGGTATCATCGTCATTAAAACGACTGGAGAGACTGGGTATAGCATATCATTGATCGGTATCATCGTCATTAAAACGATTAGAGAGACTGGGTATAGCATATCATTGATCGGTATCATCGTCATTAAAACGATTAGAGAGACTGGGTATAGCATATCATTGATCGGTATCATCTTCATTAAAACGATTAGAGAGACTGGGTATAGCATATCATTGATCGGTATCATCTTCATTAAAACGACTGGAGAGACTGGGCATAGCATATCATTGATCGGTATCATCGTCGATTAAAACGATTAGAGAGACTGGGTGCATAGCATATCATTGATCGGTATCATCTTCATTAAAACGATTGGAGAGACTGGGTATAGCATATCATTGATCGGTATCATCTTCATTAAAACGATTAGAGAGACTGGGTATAGCATATCATTGATCGGTATCATCTTCATTAAAACGATTAGAGAGACTGGGTTATAGCATATCATTGATCGGTATCATCTTCATTAAAACGACTGAGAGACTGGGTATAGCATATCATTGATCGGTATCATCTTCATTAAAACGATTAGAGAGACTGGGCATAGCATATCATTGATCGGTATCATCTTCATTAAAACGATTGGAGAGACTGGGTATAGCATATCATTGATCGGTATCATCTTCATTAAAACGATTAGAGAGACTGGGCATAGCATATCATTGATCGGTATCATCGTCATTAAAACGATTAGAGAGACTGGGTATAGCATATCATTGATCGGTATCATCTTCATTAAAACGACTGGAGAGACTGGGCATAGCATATCATTGATCGGTATCATCTTCATTAAAACGACTGGAGAGACTGGGTATAGCATATCATTGATCGGTATCATCTTCATTAAAACGATTAGAGAGACTGGGCATAGCATATCATTGATCGGTATCATCTTCATTAAAACGATTAGAGAGACTGGGCATAGCATATCATTGATCGGTATCATCGTCATTAAAACGATTGGAGAGACTGGGTATAGCATATCATTGATCGGTATCATCGTCATTAAAACGATTAGAGAGACTGGGTATAGCATATCATTGATCGGTATCATCGTCATTAAAACGATTAGAGAGACTGGGCATAGCATATCATTGATCGGTATCATCTTCATTAAAACGACTGGAGAGACTGGGTATAGCATATCATTGATCGGTATCATCTTCATTAAAACGATTAGAGAGACTGGGCATAGCATATCATTGATCGGTATCATCTTCATTAAAACGACTGGAGAGACTGGGTATAGCATATCATTGATCGGTATCATCTTCATTAAAACGATTAGAGAGACTGGGTATAGCATATCATTGATCGGTATCATCGTCATTAAAACGATTAGAGAGACTGGGCATAGCATATCATTGATCGGTATCAGGCATCATCATTGATCGGTATCATCGTCATTAAAAACGATTAGAGAGACTGGGTTTAGCATATCATTGATCGGTATCATCGTCATTAAAACGACTGGAGAGACTGGGCATAGCATATCATTGATCGGTATCATCGTCATTAAAACGATTAGAGAGACTGGGCATAGCATATCATTGATCGGTATCATCGTCATTAAAACGACTGGAGAGACTGGGTATAGCATATCATTGATCGGTATCATCTTCATTAAAACGACTGGAGAGACTGGGTATAGCATATCATTGATCGGTATCATCGTCATTAAAACGATTAGAGAGACTGGGTATAGCATATCATTGATCGGTATCATCGTCATTAAAACGATTAGAGAGACTGAGGGTATAGCATATCATTGATCGGTATCATCTTCATTAAAACGATTAGAGAGACTGGGCATAGCATATCATTGATCGGTATCATCGTCATTAAAACGATTAGAGAGACTGGGTATAGCATATCATTGATCGGTATCATCTTCATTAAAACGATTAGAGAGACTGGGTATAGCATATCATTGATCGGTATCATCTTCATTAAAACGATTAGAGAGACTGGTATAGCATATCATTGATCGGTATCATCGTCATTAAAACGATTAGAGAGACTGGGTATAGCATATCATTGATCGGTATCATCTTCATTAAAACGATTAGAGAGACTGGGCATAGCATATCATTGATCGGTATCATCGTCATTAAAACGATTAGAGAGACTGGGTATAGCATATCATTGATCGGTATCATCGTCATTAAAACGATTAGAGAGACTGGGTATAGCATATCATTGATCGGTATCATCTTCATTAAAACGATTAGAGAGACTGGGTATAGCATATCATTGATCGGTATCATCTTCATTAAAACGATTAGAGAGACTGGGCATAGCATATCATTGATCGGTATCATCTTCATTAAAACGATTAGAGAGACTGGGTATAGCATATCATTGATCGGTATCATCGTCATTAAAACGATTAGAGAGACTGGGCATAGCATATCATTGATCGGTATCATCGTCATTAAAACGATTAGAGAGACTGGGTATAGCATATCATTGATCGGTATCATCGTCATTAAAACGATTAGAGAGACTGGGTATAGCATATCATTGATCGGTATCATCGTCATTAAAACGATTAGAGAGACTGGGCATAGCATATCATTGATCGGTATCATCGTCATTTAAACGATTAGAGAGACTGGGCATAGCATATCATTGATCGGTATCATCGTCATTTAAACGATTAGAGAGACTGGGCATAGCATATCATTGATCGGTATCATCGTCATTAAAATCATTGATCAGTATCATCGTCATTAAAATCATTGATCAGTATCATCGTCATTAAAACGACTGGACACTTGTTATGTAAGGTGACGGGGCATGTACAAAATTGATAAACTATGTGAGTATAGAAGTAATCGCATTGTGACCTAATTAGGTCATGAGCTAGGAGGGTCCCACATACCTTCCCCAACCTCCGAACCAATATTTTTTTACATTGCATAAGTTGGGATGAACTTCCGGTTTTGACGTCATTAAGACGGTCGCCATCTCGAATTTCTCTAAAAACTGAAAAATTCATAACATTGATATTTTTCAACTGAAGTAGACAAATGAGGCATCAAAATGACCACAATAGAAACCAAATATACATCAGGACCAAATAATGCAATATCTGTAGTAATTTCTACGCAGGAAATGAAAACATCGGATGTTAAGCTCAAAAATGGTAATTTTATAACAAATTTTTCATATTTGGCTTAACGCAGCAAAAATGTTTCCCAACATCAAACTGTTATTTCTAATCAGTCATTTGACCTCTTATCAATCAGCAACTATTCATAATAAAAAATGTAAACATTGTATAAATTCCGGTTATGACATCAAGATGGCCGCCATCTCGAATTTCACTGAAAAAAGGAAAATAGTCATAACATTTTTAAACCGCAGTAGACAAATGAGGTATGAAAATGACTACAATTGAACAACAAATACATATCAGGACCAAATAATCCTATATGTGACGATTTTTTGCGATTTTTTTTCAAAATAATCCATTTTCATGTTCGAAATTTTGTAGAATGGTAGTGTCTCAAAATGAATTTTTACATCACAACGCCAATTAAGGAAATGTCAGATGGTTACTACAGTGTCAAATATTTCTTTCACTAGTTATAATAATACTTATTACCATTGTGCGCTTTCTCGCCAGAGTGTCGTCTTCGATGTCGATGAGCTGATGAGCTGATGTGACATTACATTATCGGTTTACAATCATGGATCTATCTTGTCAACCGTCCATGGCCAGAGTTAACATCAAGAACATCGAGTTCGCGGATGTGGGAGCTCTTTCTGTTTCCAACCTTGTGATTCACATATCGTATATGATGTTCCAGACTTCCTCGGCAGGATCGGAAAGACACCAGATCCACATTCTGCGAAGGGTTGTCGTATGAAGCACAATTCACCATTCTTGTGAACCCTCAGTGACCAAAGATGGCACAGGTGAATTCTTTAAGGACATAAATGAGGTCTGCAGTGAAGATTCTTTTTTGGAAAGTCTGGAAAGCACTGTAGATAACTTTTTTTCTGGATAGTCTTCAATGGTGAGCCACGCATACACAAGATGTGACAACACCTCCAAGTGAGTGGGGTCATTTAAAGTTAAGTGTCTTTTCATGAAATGACATTGGCATGTAATAACATTGATAAAGTTAAATGACTTGACGTGTAATGACATTGATAAAGTTAAGTGACTTGACGTGTAATGACATTGATAAAGTTAAGTGACTTGACGTGTAATGACATTGATAAAGTTAAATGACTTGACGTGTAATGACATTGATAAAGTTAAGTGACTTGACGTGTAATGACATTGATAAAGTTAAGTGACTTGACGTGTAATGACATTGATAAAGTTAAATGACTTGACGTGTAATGACATTGATAAAGTTAAGTGACTTGGCATGTAATAACATTGATAAAGTTAAGTGACTTGACGTGTATTGACATTGATAAAGTTAAGTGACTTGACGTGTAATGGACATTGATAAAGTTAAGTGACTTGACGTGTAATGACATTGATAAAGTTAAATGACTTGACGTGTAATGACATTGATAAAGTTAAGTGACTTGACGTGTAATGACATTGATAAAACTAATTGACTTGGCATGTAATAACATTGATAAAGTTAAATGACTTGACGTGTAATGACATTGATAAAGTTAAGTGACTTGAAATCTAAAGATATCGATAAAGTTAATTGATTAAATGTGAAAAGGTTAAAAGGTTAGACATAAGATGATATCAAGCAACTTTTTAAAATACCTTACTGTAGCTCAGTCTCTATATTCCAGTGGTTACTATCACTGTCGTTTAGTAAAAGCAACCCATAGAGTATCGAGGATGGATGTAGCTGGAGGTGTATTGTAAGTGATAAAGCGAGGTAAATTAGTGGGTTTTTATAATTCATTGAACATGTATTTTCAGTTATAAATCAATTATCATCATTGCTTTAGTGAAATGATATGGTATGTTTTTACTTAAGCTAAAAATAAGAGACATGACCATTTTGATGAATAGGTTAATTTTCCTACGATATCCAATTTCTAAAGCATAAAAATACTTTTTGATCATTTCAGTTTTAATACTAAAGTAAAATTCGATTAACTTTGGAAATTTTCCATGTCCTTTTCCAGACACCGTACTATAGCATTTTTTTTTTTTTGTAAATTAAAAAATACATACAGTATTTCTACAATAAACCAATTCTGTATTTCTACGATTTAAGTAATTTGAGCACAAGTATACCAGTCGATATAAAGACAATTTGTTTAGATTATTTGTTTATATTTTTATGTCTCGAGAGATTAGAGATCTTACTTAGCAGTTCTAGAAAAGCGGCCTATAACGCCTATAAGAAAGTATAACATGTAATATCAGCCGAACTATCACGTTAATCGAAATACACCGATTGCACTGCCAGGCCTATTCATTCTGTGTACACAACTTTCTCCGTCAGGAACGTTATGCCAAGGAAACACGCACTAAATCATATTTTGAAATGTATCTCTGATCTTTATTCCCGACATTTGTTTGATCAAGAACAGTAAGTCGCACACGCGTCTAGAGATAAAGAGCTAACAACTGTTTCCTAAATTATTTTTCCACATGGCGATCACGATAACAATCCGGATAGTTCCCCTTCCGTCTCCTGTCTCTAGATTATAACTGTATCTAAAGTTATCGACGTACGTAGTCGTTACGTTAAGTCATGCATTACCAAAGTTTGATTAGGACGATGTATGACCATTGTGGGTTACACACGATATTTTGTTTTCTCGCTTTTATTAGTAGCAAACGTACATACATTAATTACAATGTCATAGATAATGCATACTCTTAAGACAAAAACAAATATACATAGAGATAATAACGTATAGCAAAGCGTGTATAAATTCCGTCTTGTGAAACGATGGTTGTACTCACAAGTTATCATTTGTGAGGAACTGTGTACACTGTTGTTATTACAGATATAAAACGATTCTGGATTTAAATAAATAGTGTAGATGTTTATCTCCCCTTGACGGTAGGCACTGGTTGTTACGTCATTGTTTACGTCATAGTTCTCAGAGTAAACAACGTAAACATTCACAAAACCATTGACGCCACAATAGATACCTACCTAGGGGAGATCCTCCTGACGGTAAGGACAAAAACACTGTATCAGTATAAGGGTCATCCTCGATACTCCAGGGGTTACTATCACTTTCGTTAAAACCACACATCGTGGGTATAACAACAGTGATAGTAACCCCTGGAATATTGAGGATGTAGAAGGGTTAGAAAACGCGCTACCAAACCTGGGGGTTTCATTGCATGTATTAAGACGTACTTTTACCGTGAATGTGTAGCATTTCTATAAATGCCCTGGTGTTCACCTATTTGTACTTGATAACATGCCTCACGGAAAATATCCGGGTTTTTGTTTCCATCTCGAATCCGAAATCATCGATATCCTTTGGGAACTAGTATAAAGGCTAATGAGAGTAGTGTCCTTTCACAATACAGGCTATTAACTCTGAGGAGGTTTCAACTCCAACTTTCCGTGTACTTTAGTCCGCTCAAATCTACATCAATATCACCCTCCGTTAACATAGTATCAGGTACTGTCAGAAACATAACACAGGGCACAGGGTACAGTATACGTGTGAATTTATTGCACTTATAGACGGAAGTATGATAATACTGATGATGTCTCCTGGGATCAGACAAATAAAGATATAATCAACGTTATATATACATATGTCGTATTAATATGCAGTTGCTGATGTAGCATGCAGTTTACAGATATTGTTATTAATGTTTCTGATGTGGCTGGTATCATCAACCTATCAATTTTGTTATATAACAATTTTCACTTTATTTATTTACAGAGTACCTGGTTGATATATTTATCTAACAGAGTATCACAGATATCACATTTGGGTGTCTTTGATGTTAAAATAAAGCTCTTCTTATAAAGATAGCCATAGTTTCGTATTTTATGGAATACGATTAACGGCCACGACGCGATTGTCTATACCATTTCAGCGACCACATGCCTATCATTTGTCATATAAAAGATAAATAAACAGAAGATTTGTATCAACTACATCTGAGTTCTCTTCTTTTCTAACAAAACAGAAAAAAATATCAACAACAAATTACATATACATGTACAACAGTAAGTGTGCATAGATTATTTCATATTTCGGTAAAACTTATTGGTTTGTCGATTTGACAAGGTGTCGTTTTACTTACAACAGGCATCCTTTACTCGCACACCTACAAAGACACACACAAAATGTCGGGGCGTCCGAGTACAATCGGGAACCTTTGGCACTTTATGTTAAGTGCCGAAGATTCCCGATTGGTTGGAGCGGATGGAAGGATTTTGTATTGCGAGAGTGACATGTCGCTTTCGAATAGTGCTTTATTATGCGAGGTTTGTAGGGATAAGTAAAAAAAAAAGATCTTATTAAACAGTCAACTTTCATAATTGTGTCTTTTTCACAAAATATGAAATTAATAAATGAAGGAATTCGTTAAATGATGGGAAAAAGGTACATCAAAGACAACATTGGTTTGTCTTGTTTGTGTGTTTCGATAAGACCGCACAGAATATACCATAATCAAGTTTCTCTATTCCCTGAAGTAAAGAGCGACATTCTTAATCTGACCACGATATCCTTGAACTCGACATATGACCCACAGTTTATTATATTTGTAGAGGGAAACTCAGCGGAAGGTTAATAGGCTGTATCCCTAATCATCACCTTTTGTTTCAGGCGGTACGCAGTAATTACTATTTCTCCTCTGAAAATGCATCTTTTGATACAGTATATCTACCAACAGTTTGAAACATTTCTGTTCAAGACATTCTGCAATTAATTTAAATGCTTGAATAATTGTAATTACTGCGAATTTTAAGTCCTTAAAGTTTTGATTCACCAGATGCAACACAGCATATATACATTGAGCATTAATCATTTAATATTTTTATCTAAATGGCGGATGATAACTTCATAATTGTTATTTAGGATGTACACCTCTGAGAAGTCAAAATTTTCTTCCATTAAACTTTTTTTCTCATATAGATTTTTGGGAATAGGAGTTCATACCGTAGAAGAAAATTCAAGAAAAAAGCATATGTCTGTATGCTTGTTTTTGTGCTACACAAATTAAAGATGCCTCATTGACATACTATTGGATTTTACGGGAATTTTGCCGATTTTACCATAAACACGATAGATTAAAGCCATAATTTCCTAATCAGGTGTATGATATGTATGTTTTGCAGAATCTATTTTCCAGTGATTTAAAAATGTATTTGTATATCAGTTATGAATGAAAAAAAGACTCTATTTTGTCTCAGAATAACGACATTTGCTACCTCTACCCCTTAATTTTGAGCTACAAAATGCACCAATTTCAGCCATTTTTGCCAAATTTAACCTTTATAGAAAAAGCTCTGGAATTAGACATTTGGAAATATTTCGCATAGCAATACAGAGAGGTTGCTCTTTCTAAACCAGGCATAACAATGGGGGTCCAAAATTTACACAAAATTGCACAGATCTGTCAAACCCAACTGTAGAGACATAACACAATGATATAATTTGGGGATGTCACACGCCAAAAACCAAAAAAGGATAATGTCCGTTGTATCCCGCAGGGGCAGAACAAAAGCCAGATTTGCAGCGAACTGTAATAATAATCTATTGGGATTATAACGCAACGCCGGGATAGACAACTCACTTAGGATCTGGTCAAAGTAAAATGCCACGAGATATTTAGCCAGTACACACTGACCATGGGTCAATAGCATTACTCCGAGGAAATCAGCGATAGCGGTTTCTATAGTATAAGATAGAAACCAGCAGCCACGTGTAATGTCAGAGCATTAATGAGTTTTTAACTGCATAAACATCGTTATAAAAGGCCGAGCAATATAAAACTTTGGAAACAATAGCTTGGTGCTGCGGTCATTTCAAGGGCGGAGGAAAGCCGGAGTATCTGGTTGAAAATAACTGACCTACGATTACAATCTTGCGCGTTGGTTTTGAATTCGCAAATTAGAAAGGGATAGTTAGTGTCTACAATTATGGAAATATTTGATTTTTTATATACAGGAATAAAAAGGCGTCTTATTTATCCAAATTACCACGGTATTCATTATTTTGTCTTTGAATATTATATATTTTCCTTCCTTGCGGGAAGGTATCCATTGTGACGTCATTATTTTGTGACCGAAATTCGGTCGTTTTCTCTGAAAAGTGTGAAGTAACGCTCGCAAAAACATGACGTCACAATCAATACCTACCCACAAGGGCAGATAACTCTGTAAAATGCAAACACAGAATAAAATGATAATGTTCACATCGATACCATGACTACACCTTTGGGAAAGAAAGAGAGAATGCACTGATCATTGACAAGAACCATAAGTGAAATATGACAGCTGACATTAACTCAAAGGCATTTCCTTTACCATGTACAGGAATTATTTGCTTTCTTTCTGATACTTTGATACTTTTGGATTTTGCCACAGGGATCTAAAAAATAGTTACAGTTCATATACATGTAGACCCACCAGAGTGCCTATAAATCATTTTTAGACATGCTAAGAGATCTAGATAAAATAAGTCGGCACTCCATAATCTCGTATTATACATGGAGTAAAGAGAACCAATTTTTGAATAAAAATGGTTTATGGGAACGCCGTGGGAAGTGTCTATATATACATGTATATCAACAGTAACTTATTCTCAGATCCCTGTGGGTTTTAAATACGTTGTTTCAGCAAGAAAATAGGACTGCTATAACAAACATGCATTTCCATGGCCTTAAAATTGTTCATGAAGCATTTTGACATTCATGTTTGACCCGCCCATATATCTTGTGCGCACATTATTGTACCTTGGGTATCGAGCCGCTTCCCTCCATTTAGTATGTCTATTCTGACCTTTTTGTTCTGTCTACGATACATATAGCGTTCATGGTTACCAAGCCGTATTTTGTATACAAAGATCAAAGATTCCCATAAGAGTTAATTCATCAAATATCGAAATGGAGTATCTGTATATCGAAGATTACATAGAAAACAAGCGGCATATAACAGAACAATTTACTTATCAATCAAGTTATTTCTAGTGTGCATCCTGTTGTGTACACTGTGATGTTTTCACTGATATACACGGAGCTGATAGAGATCATCGACATGCAGGAAAAACGTCTACATTACAATTCATTTAAAATGAAATGAAAAAGACTTTTTGAGTTTTGTTATTCGATTTGGTTAGCTATGTTCTATTTTTCGTGATTATGTCTCGATAAGTTTTTGATTTTGATTTAAACATATTTTATTGCAAAATGTGCAATGGGATTGGGCACAAGTTGTACAACTTATATTAAGCCCGTTCCCCAAAAAATAAAACATTCAAATTACATAGATGGCATTTACAAGATAAGATATACATAATATATAAAGTTGTATTAGAGACAGAGAGAGAGAGAGGGAGAGAGTGAGGGAAGAGCGAGAAAGAGAGATATGGGGGAGGGAGAGAGCTATCTTATAACCAGTATGCTCCTCAAGGTGATAGTTTCACCTCCTAATATACTATTATTTTAAAATCTACCCCTCCGATAAAGACGACAGAAGTTCTAAACCACTTTTCTTAACTTTCAACTTCTCAATGTTCATATCGATTCATCCTTTCCTTCGTTTGTCTTTCTCCTGGTCACTCTAGGCTTCCTTTGAATATACGTTTCTCTTTTGTCGTTAGTATCGGAGGGTTATACAAATATAATTTACGTGTAAATACAAAACCAGTACGATGTTGGGAGTAAAGCAGATATGGAAATATTTGATAATAATAGAGGGACGAAGTTAAAATCTATGAGTATCTTTGATATATTGCTGAGTGTGCATGAAGATTAATTCGTTTTCTTGTGTACTTATGTTTATATCTCCAAAAAAGTAATAAATCGACAGAGAGTGGAACAAATGAGATAAGCTGTCGAAATAGAATGATTCTTTGGTCATTAAATGAATTACAATTAAAACAGAAATGCTGTGGATCTTCAACTGGGAAGCCGCAATGACATTTTGATAAGTCTGCAATCCATTCAGAAAACACAGCGGAGGTTACATCACATACAATTGTACGTTTACCGTCGTTTTGTCTCACATTCCGATGATTGTGACGTCATAATTTATATCGACGTGATAGATTTAGCAAATATCCTAGTTGACCCTCGATCATCAGTTTTAGTATCTTTTAAAAACACCGGTCCGTATTGTTAAATCATTAAATTATCTCAAACAGCATATATACCAATTTCAAACCTAGATAATCACGTGGACTGTCATGTGATAAAAAGCTAGGAAGAGGAGCTTAGCCTGGTCACGTGTCTGTGTTCTAGACACGAAGCACGTGATGTAGACATCACGTCATCATTTCTAGTCCTGTATAACACTCAAGCTGTTCTCTATATAACAGTCAAACTGTCGGGATGTGGCGAATTGCATCTGAATGTTTGAAAATCATCTTAACGTAATCTATTAAAAGCATTCATTTTCGAGGTTGGCGTGAAATACACGTCAATATTGCCCCATCTGCATATAAAATACAGGGTGACCCGATCATTCAGTGTTAGTGTGTTTTACATACGAAAAACCATATAACCACATAATGTCTGGATGTTTGATGTATGTTTATATGTCCCCGTAACTTCATTTCGGTACAACAAACATATACTAACATCCTCCATTCTACTCCTACACTGGTCAAATTGTTTATGTCCCATTAATAAATTACCAATGCTTTGTAAATATATGAAACTGTCTGTTTTAATTGACAATCTGTTGTGTTTTCTGATTAACAGAAGATTATACTACAAAAACCAATCAAAATGGAGCCATTTTTGAAAGGCTCTCGAGTTTGTAAATTGTTCCTCAAGAACTCCATAATTATAATTACCGTGTTGTACAACATAAAAAAAATTGATATCTAATCGATTCTATTTTTCTGTTTTTCATAATACAAATGTATCTCTTATTAAGAACTAGTGGTACTGTCATAGAAAAAGTTACTGATATAATAATGTAGATTTGTATCTATAAAACATACGAGGCTTACTACAAATAAAAGAAAAACAAACGATGTTAGGGAAGAATGAAATATCCTGATACATCTACGAAAACTTCATCTAGAAAACAAATTCTGCGCCAAATTTTACTGGGTTATAGGTCAATTATTTTCTGTTTTACTTTCGAGTGCTTGAAGGTTTTAGGTCCATTGAGTGAAAAACAAACACAAAACTTTTTAGGAAATGAGCAATAAAACAGCAATGATACAACAGGGATAGGTATGTCTTATATAGACCGTCACTATACTATGTAACAAATCTCTCTCTCTCTCTCTCTCTCCTCTCCCTCTCTCTCTCTCCCTCCCTCTCTCTCTCTCTCTCTCTCTCCCTCTCTCTTTCTCCCTCCTCTCTCCCTCTCTCTCTCCCTCTCTCTCTCTCTCCCTCTCTCTCTCTCCCTCCCTCTCTCTCTCTCTCTCTCTCCCTCTCTCTTTCTCCCTCCTCTCTCCCTCTCTCTCTCCCTCTCTCTCTCTCTCTCTCTCTCTTTTTTATAAACTGATCGTTACAAAAGACAATTGCTATGAAATAATTATTTCTTTGAAAAAGTTACATAGCCTGTACCGATTCGAGCATCTTAGACGTTTAAAAATATTTTCCTGTGTGATTTTTTTCGCCTTTTTTGGTTGTTAGGTTTCAGAAAATCAAAAGAACTCTGATAACGACAAAAGAATGATTCGTCATAATGATATACAGATATCACAGTGGAAAATATAATATTTTCTCCATAACATTTCTCATTTATTAAATATCCTTTAGAACTACAGCTTTTTTTTTTGTCTAGCGCGTTGTAGAAAAAACATTTTGTCAAAACAATGTATAATTTTCAGATCTGTACAAAGAAAGCCATTTTCGTCCTAGAGAAAAGGAGATTTGTCTAATTTTCGGAACTAAAAAGCACCTTCTCAGACAGGTAGTCTGATAACAATATAATGACATCCGGTATCGTCAGCGCATGCTCGAAAGAGTAGCCAAAGAAAGCGATAGTAATTGCGATGAACACCACAGGACACTTATTAAAACAACATTTTCGGATTCAGTCTGAGAACATGTGTAGAACCAAGTCCCTTCAGTGACAGCATTAAGAAGACTAGGTTTTACGTTTCCATAGTAATGGACGTTATTGATCCTTTAGAGTTTTGTCGAACTCGCTGGCGTGACAATTTGATATTGTTTTACTTAGGATGTGCTAAGGGAATTGTTCTTAATAGCAATAAATTCGATTTATTGCCATTGTTTTCAAAGTATTCTGGATTTAAAAAAAAAGAACAAATAAAAAAATAGCATTAGCTGATGATATTCTATGGTTATTGTTTACATTTGATTTTTAAAGGTTCTTTTTCAGGTAATTGATTATAAAGCATGTAATGGACAAGATATTTTACAAGCCTTTAAATCCCTACTTTGGTGCTGTTCACTGATGTAAATTAATCAGGTGTGAATATGTATCCTGGTAGTCTTGACCTTGTGATAGGTAAATGTCAATAAAACACCCGGAACTGTACATACACAAACTGTGTATATCACATGTATGGCATGAACTGATCAGGCCGTTATGTTCATTGGTCACCATATAAACCTGAACACTTCCGGGTGTTTTTTATGAGTACAACGTCGATAAGCAATGGCATGTAATGTAGCAAATGCCTATCACATTGCATACTTCGACATCAAACCATTTGTATCTGTGTTTAATCGTAGACACCCAAACGAACACCGCCGTTTCCGTTTTTCATATATCACCTATGGGGACTTTTGACATCTTTTCTGCATCTGTGTCCATAACAATCAAATCCTAAGGAAACCCCTGACTAGTATGTCCCTTATCAAACAGACCCGTCCGTATAACTTGAAATATAACAGTTACCAAAAGCCATGCAATTAAAATGGTTTCTACTGTAGGCAGCATTACATGTATATAGACATCTATCTTCCTATCATCCTACTGTATTCAACCACATATTTTTTTTCGTTGTATTTAGCGCTGATAGAAAACACTTGTATTTTATATTTCCAGTACTTGAGACGATTCGACTGTCCTGCTAAGTTTCGAGACGAAACATTGTTTGAAAAGAGGATCATGTTAAAACAGTTTCGACATCCAGGGGAAGTAATGTTATATATATACAAGATAGGAAGTGTTCTCTACACAATATCACGATCTTCACGGTATTAAGGTCCCATTAATTGACGTATGGAACGATGTATGCGGGTAGGAAAATATATACAGACGACAACCGGAATAACTGTTTGTCTGGAATTCAGACTTGAAATTTATCACATTAGTGCTTTCGGGTCGTCTTGTCTAGTTCTTACAGTATATTGTTCCTCATATCTTAATTACATTTTGTATTGGTCTTTTTCGAGAGCAGAACCCATATTTAACAGTGGTTATGACGGCATATCATGTTAGTCAAACACGTTCGTTTTCTCTGTCTCTCCCGATGGGACATTTAAACTGCGATAACCTTTGCGCCTTCAATGATATCCAGAATGTACGGAAGCCGTGAGGGGACATTCTGACTTTTGATTTCTTACTTCTCACTTACTACTTCTTACTTATCATTGCTGTATTAAATATACGCGGGAAAGAAGCCATTTTTCTTCTATAAGTGAGAGCAACAGCTAGTGGTGAGAGAAACAGTAAGGGTGAGTTTGTTTTAATTCCTTTTTTAATCGTTCTTATACGTTCGCAGCATGTTATTTAACTCAATTTTGACGTCGTTTTCATGACAATAGTAACTTAACCATGATACTATGGACATATAGATGACGAGAAATGGTCACCAGAACATCAGTAGTCTCCCAACATTCATATTTGCTTTACAATAGACAGGACGAAGATGTAAATGTAGGTCCGCTGAATTATTCAACAAGTAAAGTCTACAGTACAGTACCAATTACCGTGATTTCTGCTAGTGTTAGTGCTAGTGACATGGATTTTTTTCGGGATGAGGTTTATTTTATGACGATAAAACAAAGTGAAGAACTGAAACAAACCGAAAGAAGAATTACTCTACATCATTTTCCCGCAAATATTCCATGACACTAGCACTAAAAACTTAATAAATTATTTTATATCCTTTTTTGTGTTAATTAGGGTTAATATATATACACGATTTAACATCAATTATTGTTCAAATAATGAGTATCGTTTATGCTCTGTCGGCGGTGGAACATCTTTAAGGCGTGCATTCAAAATATATAAAAAATGCGCTTTTAAAAACATGCTTATTGCACCAAAACTTAGTATGTGTTTCAATAAAGTGACAAACATCTATTTGATATCTTTTAATGAAATAATATAATCGTAATGTATGGTTAGATTTCAAGCTATCCCCCGCTGTGATTGAATGTTAAAAAAATTGATTTCAAAAGGATTTCGGTTGCAAATGAACATTTTTTGTTGAATAAGCACTTCCATGGCTACCGTAATTTAGCTGTTCAAAAAATTCCAAAATATTGTGCGGGAGATAGAGCGTGCGCAGAAATCACAGTAATAATTCAACAAGTAAAATCTACTGTTGACTTCTGACTTCTTTCTGTAGACTTCAGACTGTTGACTTTTGACATCTTTATGTAGACTTCAGACTGTTGACTTCTGACTTCTTGCTGTCGACTTCAGCTGTTGACTTCTGACTTCTTGCTGGCGACTTCAGCTGTTGACTTCTGACTTCTTGCTGTCGACTTTGGCTGTAGACTTCAGACTGCTGACTTCTGACATCTTACTTTTGACTTACATATGTATGTTGATTCTAATTCACCTTTGTCTGTGTTTTTGTGTTGGATGAAGAGGAAATGGTAAGATCACAAAAAAATGAACGTCTGTGTTATGTAAAATTCTACTGCTGAGGCAAATTAGTTTTTTTTGTAGATGCAAATCTGTCAATATCTAGTTTGTCCAATTTCTCAAAATGACCATAAATTTGTAAAAATATTTTTGTCACAAGCATATATACCTGTCGTGCATTATAGAATATAGTAAACGATAGGTGAGTCGAGTTTACGATGTTAAGCAATACACGTACAAGTGTACTGGGATCGGATACATATATATATATATACACAAATGTATATATTAAGAACAATAATAAATCATGTCCAGGAAAGCTTACATCGTCATAAAAACGGTTACTAACTTTAAGACTAACTTTAAGGGAGGGATTCCTACAGAATCCGACGTAAAGCCTATATATGATCCTAAAATTCCAGAAATTTAAAAAAAAGTCCCAAAATAGGACATGTACATCATGGAACCTTGACCCTCTCCACAAGTTTAAAGCATGTGTTCCAGGTCACGTGAAATGTAAACAGGTAGTTCTAAATATAAACACAACCAGTTGAGCATAACTGCATGTATAGTACTGACCACTGAGAAAAATAGCAAATTCGAAATTCAATTACATTTGTATATCTAAGAGAAGAACAACGTTTAATGCTAAGTTCACGAATCTACAAATAAAATTAGTCTCGTGTAAACCAGTTTCCTTATATTGATCAATTCTTACATGTGACGTGACCAAATTCTTATCTAAAATTAACACTGACTTTTTTCAAACTTTTAGGTCAAAGCTACAGGCTGATGAAGACACATTATATACAAGATCCGCATTGGCTGGCAGAATTATTCAAAAGGTGGTTACCATTTTGTAACATCGAAGACGGGGGGAGGTGTTCGAACTATTGAATACAACAAGGACGACCCCCAGAGTGTTACAACGTTAACAAATCTGGGGAAGAAGCTTTTCTTTCCAGGTGCAATAAGTAGTCTGGACAATTTAGCAGAGTTCGATGCTACACTGGCTTATTACAAAGGTGATCCTATAACAGAATTCCAAGACCTTGATAGTAAACTATGCAGTTTTCAGGAATATTTGAAAGCACACATTTGATACTCTTCAAAATACAATGTTTATTTGGTGACCAGAGTTAAGGTACCATCCGAAGACTCTTCTGTTGTCGCCGGAAACCGCCAAGGATCTGAATCCCATCGAATATGGTTCTGAAGTATTCCAAATAAATGTCTTCTCTGTACAGCAGCAATACTATAAGCAACTGCTTCAAGGACTGTTTTATGATGTCTGGACTGCCAGATGTAATGGAGTCTGAGTATAACCCCATCGACGATGGTTTCAATGTGTCGTCCATTGCAATAAATGGTAAAAAATATCTAACAAAGACCATTGACGGACAATACCAATTTTCTGAGAGTCGTCAAGCTGTCTCAAATGACACAGTAATAATACATGGGCCTAGTGATATATTTGGAGTGGAGCAAGAAGTACTTTTGTGTTAATTAGACGCAAATACAGTATACATGATCAGACATCAGTTATTGTTCAAATGATCTGTGTCGTTTATACTCTGTCGGCGGTGGAGTAAAAGATGAATACTCTCAGATGGACAAAAATATAAGTTATGTTACTTGAACATAGTCATAGCTGATTGAATGGGTATATACGTATAGCATAAAACAATAGAAATTATGTAGAAGGTTGATACGAAAATGCGTTTGTTACCCATTCGTTCGTCCGTCCACACATTTTCTGCAATAACTCCAACAACTGTAGTCGGGTTTTCGTCAAACTTTGTGGGATGCAGCATTATGTGAACCTTCTCGGGGATGTGAATATATTCGAACAATACATGTATATTTGATAGTTGTGTGTCAGTTTAATTGCAAAATAATGGAATTCCGTACAAAAAGCTACAATTTTGTTTGTTTTTGTTTTATATAATTTTTGATATAACATTGTATTCCTTTCTGTATGATGTTTATCAAATTGCAAGTTTTCATGTTACTTTCCAACTTTTTGCAGAATTAGGGTTATGACACTTTAATACCTACATTGTACATTCTTCTTTACTTCTTTTATTTTTTTCTTATAGGCGCATCTAGTCCCACAGTTTTATACGCAATGTTTTAAGCAATTCACCATGGGCTATGAGGTATCATATGAAAATGTGTATATCGTATACCAAAGAGGTATGGTCCTTTGATTTTGTAAAATTGAATTCTGACAGAAAGTGCAAGAACTTTACATTATTCGATTCTTGCCACAAGAGTGCAACTAATCATTTGATAAGGCATAAACACGTTTTCCATATCTCATTAATTTCATTTAAGTATGATTGCTGGATTGCAAACAAAGGTTTTCTCCATCATGGACTGATTTGAATACATCAGGAGACATGATCGTATGGGCAAGTGATAACTGCGTGCCCATCGTGGTCATTATTATATTCACTGTGGTCAGTTCATACTCATATGCTTATTTTATACCAAGTTTGGTACTTTCATATCTTAGTTAATTATTGTTTTAATTATTTTCTCCTCCAGGCAGATCAAGGGATATTGAGCATATGAAAGTACACCACTTTTGGTGTTGAATAAAGAATTGGTTTCCTGTTTATGTTTTTTGTTGTTTTATTTAACAATTGAATTTTTTGAAAATACGCTTCATGACTTTGATGATTCAATTTGCTTTTGCAGGCAAACTCCATAGCTTCATAATGGTAGGTAATAAAGAATGTCTAATAAGTTTCAATTTTAGTTTCAAATGTACATCGTTCTACATCGTGCCAAGATTCTTACTGAGCTCGAAGATCCGAAGTCATTCTGAATGGATCAAATCATATATATTATCATATATCAGGGGAAATGACGTTACAGACACCTTAAGATGTGCTGATCGTAATATACAAACTGTGAGGCCACGCTAAAGTTGCCATTGAAATGAAATAGAGGCCACTGATTAGTCGAAATTTACATATAGGCCGATTACAGGGGACATTGGTATAGAGGAATTGAGGGATGTCGAGGGGCAAGTTGCCATGGAAACAAATTGGTGTCCTCTTATTTGTCAATTTTTAATATAGCCCGATTTTGCTCAAATTCGTTACGTAGAGGTATTACCGTGCATGTTTTGTTATAGTGACGACCCTCGTTAATAACTTCAACCACATGTTGTCGGTCAACATGGTTGCAACTTTTGGGATTGGCACTTTCTTTGGGTGAGTTGTAAGCGCTGTCAGAGCTGCATTACAATTATAACTAGTAGTTCTTAACTTGAAGAACAAGTTCAACTTCAGGACGGTCATCACATGTGGGGAAAGGGAATACGACTGAATAGCATATTTGTTCTATACTTCCATACTCGCTAATAATCCCAGTAATTAAATTAAATCTATTTGATAACTGAATAGGTTTTATACATAGATATACAAAACTTTATCAATTTTAATGTAATTTTCATGCAGTGTGTTTGGCTTGGGGGAGTGAGGCCTATAGCTAGCGTTTAGGATCATTTGTTTCACTTTCAGAGTGTCTAGCATTCTGCAAATTAAACCTTGCTGGTAGCATACAGCAACATAGTTTCATTTGTTATGACTTGTTCAGTAGATCAGTTAAATGATCTTAGGGAACATTTTCACACCGATTTGTTTTTCAAGCACGTCTATTCAAAGTATTGAGGTGTTTGCAAAAACTATACATCTTACTTTAAACTGGGTGTATCATGATTTTCATGCCCAAATTACCAAAATCTTAATCAATGTATTTTGTTTTCAAACTATTAGGTTTTCAATATCGCTGATACATTTATTTTCGAAATGTGCTACATATCCTACAGATTCATCATAACAACAATAATTGCTGTGTAACGTCGACAATGCTATCGTGTTTAACAGTATAGTTAATCTCAACCATTACTAATTACTCTTGAAAAACAAATGTATGAACGAATAATATCCTAATAGTCGATGTCTGCCTGGTATATCCTTGATTATTAATACTAATAATGACTAAATATTTGGGTAAGTTCAAAGTACAATTCCAAAGCAGATATTGTGTCAACAGGAAATTGTATGTCTGGCTTCATCAGATTAACCAATTCTTTGAACTCTTCGCAACAAATTTCTCGTGCCGATCCGTACAGTTCCATGCATAGTTTAACATCACGTTTGTTGACCCTGGTTCCGTAGTCACGAGCACCAAATGTCTCTGGAATGAAGAATAGGACGTCGGGCTTTCCATGTCGTGCTTCGGCAACTCTCTGAGACCTCAAATTATAAAGATTCCAATGTAAAGCTATTCTGTCGAGATTCATAAAGCAAAATTTCAAACATTCGACATGGAGTGGATTTGAATCGTTATATTATTTGGTATCTCTTAAATCTAAACAAAAGATAAACAAAATAATATATCCCAACTTGTTATGCAATCTCTATATATACATCAGTTCGCAATATGTCTACCAATGAAATAAATTGACAATAACGTGGAATATAAGTAAATTGGTGACCAGCTCTCCCAACCTACCTGTCAATATTATCGCAGCAGTTTAAACTTCACGAAAACGACGTCAAAATTACGTTGAAATAACATGTACTTCAAGAAACCCAAGCTCCGTTCATCTCGCCTTTAGAAGAAAGATTGTTTCTTTCCCGCCTAATTTCTATAACAAAAGTAATAAGTAAGAAATTGGAAGTAAGAAGGTAGAAGTAAGAAATCAAAAGTCAGAATGTCCCCTCACGGCTTCCGTAATACGGAGTATTTAACAATCGATTATAACTCCGGACATTACTAACCAGAATGAGTATTTAACAATCGATTAGAACTCTGGACATTACTAACCAGAATGAGTATTTAACAATCGATTAGAACTCTGGACATTACTAACCAGAATGAGTATTTAACAATCAATTAGAACTCTGGACATTACTAACCAGAATGAGTATTTAACAATCAATTAGAACTCCGGACATTACTAACCAGAATGAGTATTTAACAATCAATTAGAACTCACATTACTAACCAGAATGAGTATTTAACAATCATTAACCCGGACATTACTAACCAGAATGAGTATTTAACAATCGATTATAACTCTGGACATTACTAACCAGAATGAGTATTTAACAATCAATTAGAACTCCGGACATTACTAACCAGAATGAGTATTTAACAATCGATTAGAACTCCGGACATTAATAACCAGAATGAGTATTTAACAATCGATTATAACTCCGGACATTACTAACCAGAATGAGTATTTAACAATCGATTAGAACTCTGGACATTACTAACCAGAATGAGTATTTAACAATCGATTAGAACTCCGGACATTACTAACCAGAATGAGTATTTAACAATCAATTAGAACTCTGGGCATTACTAACCAGAATGAGTATTTAACAATCAATTAGAACTCCGGACATTACTAACCAGAATGAGTATTTAACAATCGATTAGAACTCCGGACATTACTAACAAGAATGAGTATTTAACACTCGATTATAACTCTGGACATTACTAACCAGAATGAGTATTTAACAATCAATTAGAACTCCGGACATTACGAACCAGAATGAGTATTTAACAATCAATTAGAACACCGGACATTACTAACCAGAAGGAGTATTTAACAATCGATTAGAACACCGGACATTTCTTACCAGAATGAGTATTTAAAAATCGATTATAACTCCGGACATTACTAACCAGAATGAGTATTTAACAATTGATTAGAACTCCGGACATTACTAACCAGAATGAGTATTTAACAATCGATTATAACTCCGGACATTACTAACCAGAATGAGTATTTAACAATCGATTAGAACACCGGACATTACTAACCAGAATGAGTATTTAACAATCGATTAAAACTGCGGACATTACTAACCAGAATGAGTATTTAACAATCAATTAGAACTATGGACATTACTAACCAGAATGAGTATTTAACAATCAATTAGAACTCCGGACATTACTAACCAGAATGAGTATTTAACAATCAATTAGAACTATGGACATTACTAACCAAAATAAGTATTTAACAATCAATTTTAACTCCGGACATTACTTACAAGAATGAATATTTAACAATCGATTCAGCATCTCCTATCATGGTGTTTGGGTGTCTCGAGCAGAACCAAGTACAAAAACCACTGCATTGGTATATTTACATGCACACACAACCTCGGTCGTCGTTTTAGCTGCGAACAGACCCCAGACATAATTATACCAACAAAAAGTTAAAGGTCATAGCTCATAGTTATTTCTAATGCATTATAGTGCATTTATATTTCTCTCACGTTAGCACATTATCTGACAATTTATATGATCTCGAAGCCTACTTAATCAGTTTTAGTGCGCAATTAATTCACGAAAGCGGTTAACATGTCACAAAGAGGCGTACGCTGGTCATGTGACCAAACAGCCGGTATGTAAAACTAGAAATATCTATGAAACATACATATCTGTGCTTCCACATGAACATGAAACTGAATACGACTGTAAGCGAAGGGGCAGGAAAGGTAAGAACGTTGCTGGGGCATATAATTTCGCGTCCGACCAACTTGCTTCACTTGTGCAGATTTGACGCCTCATCGACGGGGCCTTTGCGGACACAATATCCGACCGACATATGTTTGGAAGTCTCAATTTGCTGCCTGAATTTTAACTGTATATACACATTTGGTAGTGCACCTTGCATCGTTTATGAATTTGTATATATGTATATCGCTGTCGTGTGTAATAAGATTATACGGGCAAAGTTTCATGAACATTCCTTAACTTTAAGAAATTCCTTAATGCTTAAAATTTACCACAGGAAAGCATTATGTACAGGAAATTCTTAAGATAAGGAAACTTCCTTAAAATCCGTAATGCTTTGCTATGGAGACTTTTAAAGTTAAGGAATTTCATTAAACTGAGACCAGATATATCTATCACGCCCCAAAATTCCTATCTGATGGCATTTTCACCGACAATTTAAAACTAAGCGTATAATTAGCACTGCGGTGTAATAACCTTGTTGAAAACACTCGTATGTTATTGTAAGAGACAAAATACGGTTACAGTACCAAATGAATAATAATCTAATTATATAGTCTCCAGTTGTCTTTCTAAATTATCCCGAATCACGAAACAATATTAAACACAAAAACGTATTGCAAACCAGGGAAGGTAATCACTGTTCTTTAATCCTTTATTTCTATTCAGCTACCTTCGTTTTAACAATGCATTCGCTGCATACAAAAATATTCTCACATGGAAGCAATCTTTTACAAAAAAACTAAACATCAAGATATCTTTTGTTCATTTTATGGCTTCTGGATATAAAATGTCATTAAATGAATTTGTTTTCTAGATTATACGAGAAACACACGATGAGAACGGCGATAAAAATTAAGTTTTCTCTGTTATGTTCCACCGAAATATTGAAATTATTAACGATAGCGTAATAGCAGCTTAGGAAAAGGATGTTTTAACAGTGCTTTCCCTGCCTGCTAATGTTCAGTATAAACGGGTTGAGGCGAATGGTTTGTCTGTTGTTGGTATACTGTGACCGCAGGATGTGTTGTTCGCTGTCTCTGGTGGTAGGTTTCTGCCTGTGAGGTAGCTCTATAAAACGGGCAAGATCGTCCAGTATCGCAATGAGATAGAATATGAACACACCACACTGAAGTAGCCTCCAAAACCATATAAACGATTAAACATTCACATTTGTAAAGGAATACAAACAGGGAAGGCCCACTATAAATGGCTCTGGCTGGTGATCGGACGTAAGACAATTATGATTCCTTTCAGAATTCTGTCGTTATAATTGTACAATATTTTATTCCCGATCAATGCAAATATTTTGGTGCAAGTTTTCTCTTAACCGGATAATCTAACTATACACGGCATCACGTGTTTCGATATCTTCTTTTTTTGCGAAGACTTGAAAGGCAATGGTTCTTGAAAGATTGTATTTCTGTAATCATTTCAAAAAGAATGAATGATAATTTAATAATAAAAGAAATCAGAAAATTTGAGAAAATTGCAAATCTAAAGTACAAATAGTTAGATGTCAACTTAAACACGATTATTTTTTGCAAGCCACAGAAAATAAGGCTAATTACTTAATTATCGTTACTTTGGGCATGCTTATCGATACATGATATTAACAAGAACTCTAATTAACGACAATAATACCAGAGTAACGTACAAGAGAATAAAAATGAGTGAAAAAGGAAGAAAAAAACCAACTTGTTATGGTTTGAAATACATCCAGTGTAGGACAGTCTCTTGTGAAATTCCTGCAGCGCGAAGCACTCGAATGATTTCAATTCCTTCATTTGGAATCGGTTAAGTGCCAAATTTTCCAGCTAATTAGGCTGTTCTGCAAGTCGGAGAGTACTTTACCAACCATGTCTTATTCATCAAAATTAATCACTACTGACGTCATCGAAAAGAGGGGATATCAATCACTCCTCAACTAACACGGAAATAAAAACAAACATAAGGGTTGATATAAAATCCCTGTTAAAGTAAACGGAACGAAATCCCCCGGATTCCTTCGGATGACCCAATTTATTTGCGGATGGAGAAACTTTATGCGAAGTTTGAGTAATGTAGCGGAATACGGACCTCGAGTTGCATGCTGAGATATCCATGATCCGTTAATATAACTTTGTTATCAGAACAAACATTTTAGTTATTGGACGATTTCACTGCAAGTACGGATATGTAATCAACATTCCTGGACCTTTTACGTTTAATATTTGAAAGAATATGTCAAAACTCAAAAATAGAGTATCATTTTTAATTCTGAAAAAATAAATGATATTTCGAAAGTTTTAAATCAGAGTGACTAGGTCGTCCCCTATGGGTAAGAGAAAAACTTGGGCTATTGGACATATGACTAGGAATATAAAACATACCACTCGTAACACATAATATAAAACGACTCCAAAATTTATGTACAAAGTCATAATCATTGATAAGTCTGGAGAATTTTAACGTTACGATCATTTTGGCATTCTTCGTAATTTCCGTCTCATTAAGTAAAATATTAAATGCATTCATACCATCCTTGCAGTTCTAAACAGGGACTAAAACGAACAGAAAACTAGGAAGCATGAATGAAACCACAATTTAAACTCATCAAAGGGAAAAAGACTTACACACATACCAGGGGGAAATATACATCAACGACGTCGAAACAAGAAAAAAAATCATCATCACCAACAACAACGTTCACAACGACGCCGAAGGTGATGGTGACGATGTAAACAACAATCTATTTATCTACACATGAACGTCATTCAACACATTTTACAATTATATGGTATATATTGTTCCCCCCCCCCCCCCAATTTTTATTGCTTTAAATGGCGTTGTGTTATATAAGACTTAAAATGTCACAAAATACCATGGTATTTAGCGAGAGCAAAAAAAGCTACAGTTAATACATTATGTAAACATATATAATGGCGTTATATAACTGTTATTTGTTAATCTGAATATGTTTTGATTAATTATGATTATACTTCGAGTCATTACTTTTTTTCTTTTATTTTTGTGAGTCTTATTGGAATAAAAATAATTGATATAAGCGTTTCGTTCACGCAAGCTGATTCATCCGGACGCTTACACAGATATCGTCTATGGTATATAAAATGAAGACAATAAATTGGTATTCTATCGACTATGTCCCTTGTCCTTTTACAAGTGTCCAAACGATCGCTTCCAACAAAGATACCAGAGTTTTGTCTGTATACAATAGTAAGTATATTAGGTCAATATTTATTTATAATGCTCACGTCCGTCAAACGACGGAGCCAACATGAGCGACTTTCCAGACAGTCCGAACACCACTGTTACACGAGGAAATCTTTATTGGTATCGACGATGGTGTCATTCTATAGGGACAGAGTAATGGAAAAATGTTATTCTCATAAATCAAAGCAAGATATATGAGTTTCAGTTTATATCGGTTAAACCACGGCATGTTTGTAAATAGAACACATTGGAAATCGTGATACACTTTTTATATTTATGACACAAACATGAATAACTCGAGATCGTAGATCATCTAATATCAATTCATAAGCATCTAATAAAATACACCCCTGATCGAGGTGGCAGTGGTTTTATTGGAAAGCCACTACTCAACTCTAGGTCAGATAGTTCCTGTATGTCAGCAGAGCGATGGCATACTTGTTAGTGTTACTTGATAATGTGTTTATAAGTATATCGTACTAGAGACCGTGAGTATACTCACATTTCCACTCGTAATGGTATTAACGCATCCTTTCTTTAAGACGTTCTTCTACAATGAAGCCCAGCAGGCTTAACCACTTCACTCAAATTCCATTTGAAAAAAAAAATACAAGAAAAAAGTCTTCCAATTTTTATTTACCTTCTGTAACGATTTTCTACGTACACTAGCCTTGCCCGCTATTCGGTTCATTTTCAACTTGAAAAAAAAAGAAAAAAAAAAAAAGAAAAAAATGAAAATTTTGTTGAAATATAAAGAATTGTACAAATGTTAGTTGAGGAGTTTTCTGTATATGTTTGTGAAGCTAGGGCTGGACATTGGGTTCCAACATATCCATTTACAGATGCCATACCGTCTGTAGTTGAGAAATAATATAATTTTGTCTCCTGGTATTGGATTTTGAAGTTAAAATAGCATCCGTGTATCGAAGCACTATCTTGTCACAGCGTTATGGATTCTTTATAGATACGTTATTGTTTTGAATCTTAACATGGAAATGAAGTCATTGCCCGGAACTGCTTCGATTCTAACTAGGATGCTGCTATACGGCAAATACTTCCTCTCCAGCTGTCGATGATTTACTACTTTTAATTAAAATCGACCCCTTCTCCCTTTCTTAAGCTTTTATTTCATATTTGTTAAGAGTTAATCCACCCCTGATACACACGTGGCATCTTCTAATTCTAACACTGGGAGGGTTCATTATGAATTACCTAGGTGTATGAGTTGATACACCAAAGTTTGATCTACCAAATGGCCTGGTAAGTTGATTCATATGATATATATATCTGTAATTATTAAATTGTTCGTAGAGAAGCTCATGGTGAAGGCTGCTTACACCATAAACACTTCTTATCCTTCCTATTGGACAGTGATCGTGTTGAGATGGCGCGCGTGGCGTGCACGAGAGCAATAAACCATACGGTATTCCTTCATTATTATCTAATTCGAGCGAGTCTAGACATTAAAATATATCACTTATAACAAGGGAGATAATAAGGACAGCGGGGGCGGGAGGAAGGGCTCATAGCATTTGGAAATATGGTAGAATTTGGAAATAAAGTTTCATAAGCGAATGAATATAAATAATTCAAACATTTATACTGTTTATTATGCTGTTTGTTATGCATGACTATATAAAAACGTCTACAGAATAATTCAATATGTATCGCCTACGATTCATTATACTGCGCATTCCAGTATAAACAGGACCCTAATTTACATATATTTCTGCATTATTGAGTGTCAATCATAAGGGTAAAATGCCGTTTTTGCAACTTTAGGAAAAAATATGCTAACATTTGTTGTTTGTATTAAAAATTCATTTAAATCATTTCAGTTCTTCATTGCATTTTCATCTAAGATAACAATGTATAGATAAATTGCAATGCTGATGAAATAGTTTAATATACAAATGAACATAGATGCCTAAATAATATACCAAGATTTTTATTCCGAACATTGCCTCTCCCAGGCAAAAAGGTCCACTTAATACTTGATTAATTCTTTTGTTTTCATTTAACAAAAAAAACAACAACAAAAACCCAGATAAACAAACAACCTCAGCTAAGGTCTCATACACAAACGCCCCATTGATAGTACAATACAAGGCATTATGATTATAATTCAGAAGAACTACTAGCTTGTCTACCAGCCCTACTACATTCCCTTCCCGTCGGCGCATGGGTAACATACACATATTCTATGCTCAATAAGATATCTCTTCTTGTTATCTTTATCAGTTAAAATGGACAAAACATACGACGTACAATTTTCATCTTATACCAGTTTTCCTTTCATACACAGCATTCAGAAGCTAGACCTTCGGCTATACATCGCCCTCTAAATACTGACAAAAAGGGTGTAATATCTTTAACAGACCGGTGTATTCGTTTATACATAATTACTTTATTACCATGCATGTGCCGTGCCTGTAATATAGAAAACCGAATTCCCCCTGTGTTTATTTTAGTTGTAAATCTGCAAATTGAGTTTCTAAGAGATAATGAATTTATGGATGGGGCGCTCTCAAGTATATGTAGAAGCACGATATTTCTGTTGTTGGCAGAATTCGGCTGATCTTAATTTATTTTTTATAACACGCACATTTTCACCGACCTTCGTTTGGAATCAATCTATCAGAAATTGAATCATCACATTTAATAAGTTTAATGGTTCCCTAAAAAGTGAAAATTGAAATATGATTGCCAATAATTCCAAAATATTCTTTTTGATTTCTTAGTCTGAAATAGATTAGAAATTGACACATGAACACATCGCGCCGTACCAACATGGTTAGAAAATTATCCTAATAACATTTTTTCTGATGTAGTCGATTGCTGTAATTATTTCACTCAATGAATTGTTTATTCTTATGTAAATTCCAATTACATGGAAAAGATGGCATATGTGATAGTAGAGTCCTTAGTCATAAGGTCACTGGGAGGTCATTCAGGCAACGATTACGAAATAGAAGGTTGTGTGAGGAGGTTGGTCTGTCTACAATGCTTTATTGATGATTTTTACAAGTGAGCTGCAAATCATATCTGCTTCATATTCAAAATGTCACCATAGCGACTTATACAATATATCTAAGTTTCTCAAAGATAAAATAGTTAAGAATAACATTTCTACAGACACATTTAATGGAGGTTATATAAAACTGCTTGTGGTCAATGTTGAAACCTCTCCTTAACTTTGAATAAAGAACTTTTGTTATTCTTACGAGTACTCTTAGACTTTCGAAATACATATGTATATGTTTTATCTTACATTTATCATATTTTGATGAAGCATGAAATTGTTCCAAAACAGCTATGGTACATGTACGGGGCTTTCATTGCACTTTTTATTCATTCTACAAAAGAAAACAGTAAACAATGCCATGTATCTGTGTAAATCTTATTCCGACTCTTTCTAAGATAAGAAATTTGACTTTAAATAAACCTATAACCTAGTAGTTATATTTTGTTTTTAAGTAATCAGTGTCATTGGAAGTTAAGTGTTTAAGGGAAAAAGATGATTATCAAAATATGTCTTTGAAAAAGTAATTGCATTTTAATTGAAAGTGAATCTGAAGCATTCATTTGAGGATGCGCGAGAATGCCAAATCGTCCGAACTACAACACGTGCTAAATTGAAGATCATAAATAATTTTTATGCTTTCAAGTATCCACTTAAAGGCTGAAATAAATGTTAAAAGAAATCATCATGATTGCTATTTTAACGAGCTTAGAAAAATGTCTGAGTATTGCATGCCATCAGACACGAGCTCATGCACGTGTCTTGTTGAAATTTTCTACAGAACTAACTAGAAGAACAAAAAAACCATTGACAAATATTTTTAATCGCAATGTCCATTAATTAAGTTTAAAAGAGTGTGGTGTTTATGGAAGGTAGCCTGTCACGATAGGGTTCTGAGGAAGGCAATACCACACATCTGCGTTGCTAGGATAGCTTTTCAATGTTTATTCGTGCTTCGTTGTAGAATTTGGTGCCCCGTGCTGCAGGCTAGGGACGGAAAGGTCAAGAGATGTTAGTGTTAGAAAAGCATGTGCGTTTACACGATATTCCCGGGACGTGCATTGATGTGTAAATATTTAAACATGTTTTAGCCGACAGTAGAAAACAAGACAGATTAGGCCTCCCCAGAGTAGGATAAGCGTAAACTTCCTCGACACGTTCTAATTGTGAATTGCACGTGCGTTATAATACAAACGTCATCAGGATCTGGCGCGACACCTACGGTGAGTACAGTGTTTGATAGTCCTCTTATTTGCATATAAACTTTGTAAAGTTTCTGACTTTTAATAATGGTGTATAACTTAAGCCTTTCTCTTGTGCCAACAGGTGTAGAACTGGTTTATCTCCGGCAATACATCCATGTCATCTGAGGCTGTATTACATGGCTACTCATACAGTACAATCTCGTGACGTCAGCAAAATTGTGGTATTTTAGATGAAATTGGAGCATCACTTCAAAAACTTGTTTTACTGTAAAAGACGCAAACATTGAACTTTGAGTTAAATTAACACACAATTTTGATATATAGATGATTGATATCAACTCACGGTTATCGTACTTAATGATGGGATATCTTTATTGGGAAATAATAAAGTTGATCTGTGGTAAAAAAAATCTGTTTCATATGTGGATATGAAGGACGGAGATTCTTTTTGACTTGGAACACGAAAACATTTTTGTGACCCTCGGGTAGAACATTCTTTCCTTTATAAAGCCGTCTAGTCTTATCCAAAATATCTCTTATTTGTCGACGATAATTTATGTCTTCAGATAATTATGATTAAAATTGAAGTTGCACTTATTATTTTTTAATAGATTTTAAGACCTTCCAAACACTTATTCATGTACTGTATATGAACAGAGATGAACGATACTTTTTTTGCTATGACTGGTTATGCTCGTGCACTGTTGTACATATTAATGTCCATCTGGTAATTTGGATACTAAGGACAGTTTTTCAAAATAAGACATTTGCTATCTTCTTCATTTATATATCTCAATCAAAAGCAATGTGTTTATCGAGATTTGTGCTTGATTTTTAACACAACTCGAAAACTCGTATATGGCAGCCTCTGTACAAGGAAGCGCATCAAAGCATGATTATAGAAAATAGAAACTGGGTCCCCATGACGCTTTGATATCTTATCGCTTCAGCGGGACGCTTTTGTTTTGATTAATGTCACGTGTTATTCTCCACTGAACCAAACATATCTGATGTCCTGTCATCAAACGTGTCTATCTTTCATTTTGATGAATCAGTGACCTTCCATTCTCTTAAAAACAAATCATGATCACCCCATGTCAGTTTCATTCACACATATGTTAGTAGTCAGTAATATAGACAGCTATAGTTTATATTGACACCAAGCCTAGTTTGGGTACCATATCAAAGCATGGATCCTGCTAGAAAGTGTTAAGGCTGGAGGGGCGATAGAGAATAAACATCTTCTTAAAGCCTGCAGATAACGGAAAATCATCGGCTATCGTTCACATGAACGTTTGTTAACAGCTATTAATAGTTGAATTATTTTGCTAAAATTAAATAGGTAATTCACTTGTAAACTCCTCACGAAACCCAGTATTATGAACAAACTTTGTTTAAAATGACAGCAATGCTGCCTTTGGTAATCCTATGGTGGCTGATTTCGATATCGTGCTGTCGCATGGCGCATTGTCGCATTGCTATATTGTCGCATGGCACATTGCGCATATTTGCACTGTAGCTCTTTGTTTGGCGCATTGTGGACTGTCGCTTGGCCTGAGACATGACCGAAATCTGACGCCTAAAATGCAGTCATTTTGTGCTAAAAGATAACCATTGCTACGCACCGTTTGCTGATGTTATACCAGAAAACTACGTATCTATCCCAATACGTTTGTGTTATTCCATTCTCGGGTCATTGTACAAATGCATTAGTTGTTGGTTGTATACATATATTCTAAGAGTAAGCGTATGACCTTCTAGTCTTATAATTGGTCGAAATCTTAAAGTTTGACCAGAAGGATTATATTTCTCATTGTAGCGTCACATGTTTCAAGTCATCAATAATCCAGTGAAGTTATACTTCTGTGGTCGGACCGTCACGTACAATCCGAGGTTACACTGAGAAATCTCATATGTGTCACGGTATCGAAATCCTTTCCGCTCTGCGACCAGAAGCGTAACATATCAACAAAAAACACATAATTGTATCCTTGACGGGTTTTATGTCGTGCCATTGGAGGACCCTCTCGATTATTTTGAGAGACTTAAAGCACCTTTTTGCACTTGATTACAATGGTTTCATAATTATGTGGCGGAATGAAATGACACTGTGCCGTAAACAGAGCCATCCATAGTTCGGCAACGAGTTGTTCATTGTTCAAATATTATATCTAATATATAATATAATATAATATAACTATAGTAATCTATATTCAAAAACACGTTCGGTAGGTGAGAGTTTACCGTCGGTTTATAATAAACGATGGTGAACTACTGATGAGTACATGATGGTGATCATTCAATCTGTGTAACGTTATTTCTTATTGTCTTCTCCAGATGACGTCACCAAACGTCTCAAGAAATCTTTAGTGTGCTGTTTAATGGCGTGTTTCTTATTAAGATCAATCTTTGTGACCAATAAACTCGATAGCAGTAAAATATTCTAAACTTTTCATATCTGTTGAAATTGTGTGTATATATGTGTCTGGTATCATATGCGCATTTGGTTTATTCTATTTCACATGCCTAACATAGTTGGTGTTGCACTTTTACTCTAAGAAGGCTCAAGCAATTGACATGACAAACTCAAATATTTACTTGTTGTTACATACATGCCATAAAACATGCGCACGTGTTTGTGATCGCTCATGTGTATAGTTCGTGCGTATTTCTGTTAACATGTGTCATAAAATAAATAACAACCTCGCAACAGGGGGAAGGATACCTATGATTGTTGTTACACGAGCGGTATGTCTTATATAGGATACAACGAACAATTGAATGTCTGTTCTAAGATACGCCATTCACATGGCGGCGGGTGGACACCAAGGCACTATACCAGTAAGGGGCACGAAACACGCTGTGTTTCAAATTACTCAAATCAAACAAAGAATTTAAAATATGATTTAAAATATTTTCACATTACTGTCGGAAAGGAAACCGTCTACATGACAGAGAGTTAAAGATAAAAACAATCATGCTCTGAAATACGCATTTAGTTGTATACAAATTAACTCGCTAGGAAAAAAAATAGAAAAGGATGTTTCTGTTCAAGCCAATTATTTTCAAATGTTTGAAAGACATACAACATATTGCATACATGTAGAGTAAGGCTGATTATTGAAAAGAAAAGAATTATGAGGCATTATAGACAAACACTAGTATAAAAACGACATCTAAAACTTATCTAGCTTGGGACCACAAATACATCATTTAATTCATGTGTGCTATAAAAGACAGATTGTGATAAAATCTTCCGTGTAGCTGTCTGTATGTTATAACGCCATAGGAAGCCGAACATTAGTTAGGACAGGAGTAAAAAGTCAACACATGTTACTATTTACAAAATATTACTTTATTGTTCGTCTTACAGTTTTACTGAACTAATTACAGTTGACATACCAGAATTACTAGATAAAGTACTCATAATGTCCCTACCATATTTTTAAAACGCACTTTTTTCAACTGACAAAATTCTTTAAATAGTTTATGAAAACCAAAAATTTAGAAAACTGGGTTTTGCTACATGCACATATATTATAATAATTAAACGTTGCATAACGTAATCTTATTTATATATTTAATTTCATTTTATGATGTTTCATTTATCTTACTTTCATATACATTTTCGGTCAACTTGCCCCTCTAAAATGAAAATTGAGAAGTCCAACAGCACACGGAAAAAAACCCAACAAAAAGAAACAAATCAAATCACAAAAAAAAAGCAAAGACCAAACCAATATTGGATTGGAATCGAGATAACAAGGTTTATGTTGATATAGCATTAACTTTCTGACGCCTAAAAACTTAAATTTATTCAAATATTTTATTTCATTTTATGATATTAAATTCACAAAATAGAGCATTCATAGATGTCGCCTTGATCATCATACATGTTAATGATGCTTGAATAACATGTAAATGCTAATGGTATGTTTTCTTGATAAACAAATCGATAACACCGTTTTAACGCAATGCCTACTATTATATACCGAAAATGGTACTATTATACCGAAAATGATACTAATATACCGGAAATTATACTTTTATACCGGAAATGATACTATTATTCCGGAAATGATACTAATATACCGAAAATAATACAAATATATCGGAAATTATACGAATATACCAGAAATGATACTAATATACCGAAATTGATAGTAATATACCGGAAATAATACTGATATACTGGAATTGATACTAATACATTGTAAACCGAAAATAATACTAATATACTGAAAATGTTACTAATATACCGGAAATAATACTAATATACCGGAAATGAAGCTTCTTCGACAAGGTGTACTCATTGGTTTTGATCAAAATATTCATTACTATATTGAATAAAATATATCTTTGAGGGAAATACATGAGTAATATTCCTAAAACAATAGATATGCGGTACCTTTGTACGTCTGTGAAACAGATCTAAACGAAGGAAATGGTAAAGAAGAGCGACCAGCTGAGGATGCTATTTTTTACTTTCGGGTTCTCCTAGTGCAAAACGCTCCAGTATTTTCTTTTGTGATTGCAAAGAAAACAACGACTAATGTATTAGTGTCTGTACCTGAGGGTTCCGGGGCAATTGTACTCCATTGTTGTTAACAGTAGTTCCGGCTCAAGATATATATATATATAGATATAGATATCACATGAAGACAGTCGGTTTATCAACATATATAAGTTTATTGGCGGATTTGTTTTAAATAAAATATCATACATGTGTTAAAAATCCGTTATAATGTATATCATGTAGGCAATTATAGAGCTAATATTGATATGGTACCGTTTGGAATGGGTCAATACGAAACAGATGGAAGATTGTACAAATACTACAAAACCTACACTGTAACCTCCTTATAGCACGTGGAAAACGAATTCTTAACACTCACGCTATGGATTGGTGAACTTAAAACACCAATGAAATGTGACAAACAAAACAACAACAACAACAACAATGAAATCAACCGCAACAGTAGAAGAAACAAAAATACCAAAACCAACAGCAAAAGGCTGCCAATAAATATATCAGATTATCTAATACTAGATGTTAGATTATAATTATGAATTGTAAGTAGCCAAACTGGAATTCAAACCGATGGAGACTTAAACAGAAATACCAAAAAACGTTTCCGAGACATCAGAGCCAAAGGAACTACATCCCCAGTAGCAAAGTCTTCTTATAAACGTAATAGTAGGAGTTTGAAACACACGTCAAAGCTGTGTTGAATTTTACAATCACTTATATTTGATCACGATATATTATTAGAAATAATAATAATATTAGAAAACAAACGCAATTGCCAAAAAAAAAAAAAAAAAAAAAAAATATGAACGTTTTGTATAAGAGCGAACTACTGTATACGGTTTTACAAACTCAACAAAACTATTACGAACATTTCGTATATTCTTGATTAAAAAATCTTGAATACCCTCGATCAAAATTACTTTGGTGGTTAACCCATATGGACTCATATATCTCCATGATTTAATGGTTTTTCACGTATACTCCTGTATTGTCTTAAATATTCTCACCCTCCTTGTAAACTTTTGACTTTAAACATGTTTTGTTCATCCTATCCGCTGCAAAGTAGTTTAAGCATTTTTTGGGTATGAAAACTGGTATTATATGATATCATCCCTAAAGAAGAAGCATGATTCTCAATTTCCCGGTCAAAGTTGTTTTAGTACCCAGACTTCATAAAAATACCATTTAGTCGATGGTTGCCCTGGTTAACGGAAACCCTGTTATCAAAGCAGGCAAAACCCCCTGACCTATAACTGTGACTTTAGTACACAGGCAAGATGTATGTTGACTGTCAGAAAGAAATAATGGCAGGTCCGGAGACAGAGATGAATGTCAATCGCCACAGATTATAAATACATTTTACAGCTCCCCGGGATAAACAGTGTGCCCTTTAAGACAGCGTTGTATCAGACGACTGTCAGTCGTTAACCTCCGTCATTAACGTATACCCTTGTAATTTCCCACCAACTAAACAGACACTAACCTGGGTATCTGATATCACACGTAGCATCACAGGTAAATTCAAGTAATTCAAATCACAGAAACCGAAAAAACTTTTCTGCTGATATTAACCTCACTAGTTGTTTCCTTAAAACCATGACGATATTTTTTCTTGTAAGTATTATAAGTAACAATATCTATGTATATCCTTTTCGTTTTACTGCTGTTTTTATTCTTCACGGCGAGGCCGGGATCTGCATGGACCCATGTCCAGTCCATGATTGGATGTCTGTCTTTTATCTCCCAGATATCAGATATTCCTTAAATACAAAATCATAATTTTTCTTGTTTGTTTGTTTTTAATTTTTTTTAAAATTTTAATCTATATTTTACGCAAAAAGATGCAAGTTAGATAGTTAAAATGACCATATTATTGATTGTATAAAAGGTCAAGACAATACTAATTTAATTTTTCTTTGAAAATGTAATTACCTTTCCTATTAGTTTTGATCACGCTGAACGCGCGCACGGACAGTCATGTGTCGTATTTAAGAAATCCAATAAAACAAATCTGTCAGTATAACAAAATAGCGTAGACTGCCACGTCTCGTTTCCTCAGGAAATTGTGATTGTGTGTTACATTGCCATTTAAGACAACAACCAAGTATCAATTTCCTGAAATCTCAAATATAAAAAGCGTTGAAACAATCATAATGTAAATTCATAATTGTACTTTCCGTGAAATTAAACGGAATGGGCGGACATCAAGGAAACTAGACATTGGCGAAAACGACAAAAGCAATCATACATGTCATCTGAGTCAAAAACATGTTTGTAACATTCCGTTAATATCAATGTCGATCGGACGTTTGCCCCATTAGTGCCAATGAAGAGAATGTAAAATTTCGATCGATTGCGTACTTTTGCCTGTTTGTACCAGACTCATCAAATCGGCCGGGTTTTGATATGTATTGAAGTAATCAGAGCGTTTGAGGTACGCGTTACACTCTCTGAGATTTTTGATGTATTGGTAATTGATTGCAGGGGAGCTATTTGTGGCGGCCATCTTGCTAAATGAAGGAGATGATTACATTTTTGTGCCAGTGAGAAGTCAAGTAAACAAATTCAGCAGTCTAGGGATATTTAGTCTAATTTTGAAAGATATCAATGAGGGTACTAAATAGACCCATTTACGTATTTTCTCGTTTCTTGTTTCCATTATTGGGGCGATAAAAGGGGCGATTGAAACGGCGGTTTATACTATAACATTCTGAACGTTAGGTTTTACTACTGAACAGGAATATCAGAAAAAAACCATTGGTTTTTAAAAAATTAAATGTTTATCGAATGCGTCATCATTTACAAACGTCCTTTGGTTCAACTACAATCGACTAAACACTGACACAACAAGCGTTGGCAGTTTGTTTGAATTATATTATCATAAGCCCCTGAAGGCCCCATACGACGAACCTAGTGGTAAATGTGGTTGGAAATGAAATTTAGAGATCGTTATGGAACCGTAATAGAATCTGCCATACGATTAATGGAGAAATAGGAAAAGAAATACAATTAGTTATTCTGTAGCGTAGTGATTTCCTAGTTAGTGCAATATACAGGGAAATCCCTGGTCGGGGACACTCGCGGGATAGGTTCTCTTATCTATGACGTTATCGTACAGAGGATTTGCGACATAATGCAGTGCGGACCTAAGCGCTGGGACGCCTTTGATGTTTCAAGTCTGATATTGTAGAAGAAACCACTGATCGAATATAATTTCATTAAAAAAAAACCTATATAAAATGATAAAATATCCTCGCCTTGTTTTATAAAATTAATATACTAACACTATGCTATTCTGTTTAAAACCTCATTAAAGCATTATATGTTCCATTGTGGAGCTTCTGTGATGAAATTATTTTGCAATGACATTGTAAAGCATACTACCTAATGTTTTAAACATTTTAATATTTCCAATGGTTTGAATCTCCCCTTCAGAAATCCAGTACCATTATCAAATGACTCTAAAAGGTTTCTGTAATTTGAAATAGTCTATTTGTTGTATGTAAATAAGTACACGATCTTAGAAATATATAGCATTTATTAGTTTACCATTTTCGACTATTCTGTTACAAATAGATATCGCTTCGATTGGTTACTGTGATAATGTATGTCAATGTATTCTGATATTCGTCAAGTGTTTAAATATATTTTGTAATCTAGGGCACGTGGAGTACAGAAATCCCTCATAGTTCCTCACGAGCACTAGTCTTGCGCTGTCCCTAGGGGTGGCAGTGTAAGGCGACATCATTATCAGCGATTACAGAGAGTTCGCGCCGTGTCAATTTCTTACTAACAATATATGTTTTGAGTATGTATATATGGAGATATCGGACAACCATTGACATTTATACGCGACACAGTGTCTTATGTTGTTAGTGTAACGAACATGATTTAGCGGTATCTCTTAGAATGAGGTTACACCAGTCGCAGTGACGTCATTAATTACATCAGATAGAACTATTTTACGTCTTACTAAAACTGTAATTAACAACACTGTCTGGCTATTTCAATTGGTTATGTGCTCGACGTCAGGAATATTATATGTCACTGTTGATGTATAGTTTTTTATGAAATAATTAAGAACGATTTTAATCAGTAAGAACAACCTTGGGATATGTTTTCTACCTCCGATATTAAATGTCAAAATGATATTGTGTGTGAAAAGATAAATAAATAAACCAATAAATAAGTCAACATGGAAACAGTTGTGATATTATAATATGAGTTCCGGGCGTCCTTAATGTGGTTTTATATACATTGTTTAACACATGTGGTGAACATATATTTTATTTGTTTACACTGACAGAACTCACCCATCCCGCTATGTAGCGTTAATCTTGGTGATGGGAAGTGTCAGATCGAGGGGAGATAACCTCTCCCCTAGTATACAGTGCCCTCTACAGTCTGGTGTAAACAGACGGTGAAATAATCCACTTTAAAGTGTATATGTTAGATAACTGCTGGTAATTAATCTCCGACCTGTCTTGTTCAAATAGTTCTCCTGTGGTCGAAATTAGCTACACTTTTTCTACTTAAAAATACACTGACAGATGCAAGTTGTTGTTTGAAAATACATAAACTTTATGTTCTCTGCGTAACATTTCAGTATACAAAGTTCTTCGAACCGTAATTTTAAGGAGACAGATAAGAGGCTCGGAAAGAAGTTTACATTGATATCATTTGAAGGTATTTTGAATGTTATTAGCTGAAACTTCTGGCATGACGAAATACCAATTCATTCTCATTTCTCGTTAAGAAAAGGATTAATCCTATTTTAAAGCTGTTTTCTTTACATTCTTGTCATTTTTTTTCCAATACACCATACTTACATTTCATACGCACATATATAGGACCATACGGGACGTACATGAAATACGATTGGTTATGATATCCCCTGTCAAATAATTCTGCGATATTTTGTTCTATAATGCAAACAAAATGTATATTCATATGACTATAACTTCCTGAATGTTGATACATTGTTGAACGAAATCGCAATTTCAATATTTTTCATTTACTTCAATCTAAAATTTACCAGCAAAGCAAGAAAATGAATTGAATTATGTTGTGAGAGCTTCAAATACCAACAATCTTCAAGTTTGTTACGTTTTTCAAGCAGTTTGGTATATCCGACGCCATATACAGATATGATGACAGACCGGAAAAAACATGACAACCACAGTGAATTTAAACAACTGTTCTATAAACAAATAACGCGGATAATAAAAGTGAAGTCTAATGAGCAGTGTCTAACAGTCTTGTTACTTAAAGAAAGGCCAAGTAACTATAAAACACACATAAACCGCACAGCTCACGACATTGATGACGGATGAATACACCAGGGATCGACATTTGGCCTTTTTCCGCCGGCAACATTAATCCGCGCTGACAACGTAATCCGACAATCTAGCACGTGGATTGTCGCCTGGTTTCTATAAATAGAATATAATAGATATGTTAAGTGTGTCGGAATACGTATAAAGATGCTCCTGACGATGTCTATGACAACAACCCTTACCTCAGACGAGACGTCAACAGAAGAAGATTAAAGAACAAATCTTGGCCATTAATTAATCAACAACTTAGAGATGGGGTAGCAGCTTCACGACGTTGTTCCTCCAACAGGAACGATTATTTGGAATACGTGAAATGTGTAGGGCCTCGTGTCCGTGGTATCAACTAAAACACAATTTGTGTCACCTTATCGCGATTAAAATTCCTCGTTTTCGTTGTAAATGCATTTATCCTCCATGCTACCACCGACGGAGGTGAATTCAATATCGTTGAAACGCTCTTCAATAATTCATCTATGTTAAACCGATGCACGAGTGTGCTCTTCATCACTCGTTCTCGTGATTATTTGCAAAATCTTCAATCTAATCTTTAAATGAAGAAGCAATTGGTACTTTTTCCTGTTCGGAGAATCCATCATCTGTTCTGGATTGGAACGGTTGTTAATAGAAAAAAAAGATCATACTTTATCATGAACTAATTTTTCCCGCAAACAAATAAACATTAAATGAGAGTAGTCAAATGTAACATTCCGCTTGGAGCTACTTGAAATTCCATCTCGACATTGTCGTTGAAGACGTAGAAAGGCATGCGATATAGCGATGTATGTATTACTCCGCACAATATTTGACATACACCATGGTAGATATACATATCAATCTTTCCTCTGATAGCTTCACAAAAAGTCGACATATGTTCCTTTGTTTGAATTACTATCTTTCTTTGCATCTGTAACTTTTAAATGATTTTTTTTTCTTCTATAAATACGTAAACTGTCTCTCCATCATTATCTGTTGATTTATAATGAAATTAAAGTCAAAAGACTTACTTTATTCCTTTTATTTTTTTTCTCATTTTTAAGAGGACCAATAATCTGACATCTGTAATAAAAGTGAGAGGCAGCTGTAGGTAAATTGATTTGTAATGAGCCACATGGGTGCGTCATTTTCATTCAAGGATTTTCATGATCCGGATGATTATGGTCAAGGGAATCCTGGGAGTTTTCCGAGTGTTTTAATCAGATTAGCTGCGGCTATCACCTACCAGCGTAGTATGTACTACTCCGCTGTTTTAAAGCCGAAATAAATAAAAAGGAAGGATGTTAGTAACAGTAGAGCCTCATAAACATTTTAACGCTGTACACATGTAGGGTGAGAAGTGGCTAAACTCTTGGCTGATTTAAACACAGTCCGTGACAGCTTTATACGAACATTCTTAAGGGCGAAATGAGAGATTAGCCTCCAGTCGGTACAGTACATTTCTGTGGGGGATTTCTTATATCCACTATGAAGCTGTAATTACTGGAGATTTTCTGAATGGTAATATGAAATACATTCCTTGTTGTTTTCTAATATTAGAAAGTTGCACTCTTTGCTGATAAGAGAATTATTTATACTTTTCTTGTACAGGTGTTCCGTTCGTCTGTAGTGCGTATTTAACATCCAAGCCTAACAGTGTTTATCAGGATTGGTTAATCAGGATCCTTGGGATAGTTTGACACAAAAGACGAGTTGTTGTTTCTTCCTCTCCAATACGCATGCAAAGGAATACGTTATTGTACGTAGTGCCCAGTAATAAAGGGTACCTCATATAACTCCGACCTTTCAGAAGTATAATCTTAAAAGCCAATCATCAATAATTCATATATAAAAAACGAACCTTTCATCAATGTACGTGTACTATTAATTCAAATAGTAATAATATCACGATTTGGCATCCTTTATCAAATACATAATTGTCTTATCATAATTTCTTGCATAATTATCGACAGAGGAAAACCAATTCAAAGTTCGTGTGATATTAACGTCGAAACGTTAGCAACTTCTTTTTCAATGTTTTCATTTTTCATATCTTAAGGATGCACTCCTGTCAAAATTTTCTTGTATTAAACTTTTTTTCACAAAATTGATATTTGGAAATAGGAGTTCATACCATAAAAGAAAATGGAAGAAAAAACATATGTCCGTGTGATCGTTTTTGAGTTATTGTCACTCAAAGATACCTAGTTGTCAAAATACCAGATTTTATGGGAAGTTTGCCGTTTTGACCATATACACAAGAGTTTAAAGCCATAATATCCTGATTAGATGTTTGATATGCATGGATGTTTATAGAATTTATTTTCCATTAGTCTTCTTTAAAAATATACAAGTTTTGATTGATAAGACTCATATTTTTTTTCATAGTAACAATATATGCTACCCGTACCCCTTAATTTTGAGCTACAAAATACACCATTTTCAGCCTTTTTTGCCAAATTTAACTCTTTATAGAAAAAAATTCTGATATTAAACTTTTGTTAATATTTTGCATATCAATAGGGAATGGGGTGTTCTTTCTAAATTAGGCACAAAAATGGGGGGGGTCCATGTGCTTACTTTTTGCCACATTTGAATATTTGTTATTTTTTACAGTATTTTCGGGTAAAAAATAAAAGTGCTCAAATCACTATTAAATGTAGAAATAAAGTGACAAAAGTGTATCATTTCACACGTTAATGCTCATTATTATAATCACCACGAACCTAGGAAAGACTTACAGCAAAAATAGCTCGATACAGCTAAAAATGCTGGCGCAGTGATGATTTAAGTAAAAACAATTTCAGTAAAAAATGGTAAAACTGTGGCTCTACTCAAAGCGAAAATGTATTTTTTGGACAAAATTTGCATATGGCAACTAGCTACAGATATTGATAAATTGTATTTGAAAATCCCATAACTTCTTTGGTCTTTGTCGAAACGAGACTTCAACGGGACTGAAACCTTAGAAGAATACATCCTTAAACTACAAAATTTTATAAAATGGAAATATGATAAAACTTCCAATCGTAATAAGATAATGACGTCTTAAGTGATCAACATCATTACGCGAAGTTCTTATTTATTTATACAGACTGGTTTATTGTCAGGGCATTTTGCGAAGAGGTAACATCCAGTTGGGTGTTTTTGACCACAAGCACTTTCAAGTCGTATAAGGACTTGTTATAGACCAATAACATACAACCTTGTTTTTGACACCTCCAAACATCCTATAAGGATTATTTATATTGGTTGTGACCTCTCAAACCATTACTCAGTCCTAGAAAATCACACAAATTGGTGATCGGTTACTATTATAACCACTGTTTTAGAGCGAAGTCGTATGCTGTAGATATGTATGTTTTCTACTCAGTCAATAAACTGAGTGGAAACGATAATGTATACGACCTCAGTTCTTTTCCACTTTGAATCCATTGACCTTCCACATCTACATACGGTCCACATTAAGGGCCAAACGCACACAAAACCTTTTGATTTTTATCCACTGTTACTTATTCTGAAAGGCATATAGATAATTGCTCTGAGTTGTATATAATTTTCAATGTAGCAATGGATGTTAGTCCGTTACATCAACACGATCGCTATCTGAATGGTTCAGTGACCTCATTACACCATAGAAAGTGTTTTAATAGTAAGTCTTAAGTAAAACCTCTTTTTCCCAAAGGTCTTATAAATGAGTGTTTTTTTTTATTCCAGTAAGATGGGATGCCCTGGGGGTAAAAAGGATAACAGTTTGTCTGACTTAGTCATTATATACCATTTGTACCAATTTGTGTTTGACATACACCTAAAAGTGTGTCAGCTGTAGTACGCGGTCTAGAACCAATTTTAAGAAAATCGAATTTGGAGCGATACCCCAAAATGATATAAGATTTACAGAGTTTGTAGCAATGAGATTGGACAAAAAGGCAAAGCTTATTCAATGAATTGTATGTATAATGTGACGAAAGCGAAATTGGAGCATGTTTAGAAGATAACAGTTATTTATTTTTTCGTTTTGTTTGAATCATAATTGTTTTCTATTATTTTACAAATTGATGCATTGAGTTTTCATTTTATGTTTTTCTTAAATATCAGCAATAAATGTATTTTCAAATCGAGACCTTTGAAGCATGTTGTTTTACATTAACATCTGTAATATAAGAAATCATTTAAGGGAGGGTCATATATTTGCCCCAAACTGCATTGGGTAATATATTTTCTTGTTTTAAGACATAACATAGGTTTGTCGCACGATATAAGTTCCCAATTTTTTTTAAATATCTATGAATTATTTTCACATCTAATTGGAGATATAAGGCAAACGAGATTACTAGACCACAGTCAATATTTAACACCTTTGTTCAGGATAGTTATTGTTTGTATTGCAAAAAAAAAATAACAACTATGTACCTGAAGTCTTAAAGGTGAACATGTTAGATAGCATTCTAGTTTAGACAGCGTTCTGGCAGGGTTGGGTATAGTGTTCTATTTTGGGTAACGTTCTATTTGTAGGTAAAGTTCAACTTTGGGTGGCGTTCCATTTTGGGTATCGTGGCGTCCCCATAAAGAGGTTATTAAAGAAGGACAGTTCCCAGATAATATATTCCTACCTGCTGCTAATGCAACTATATATTATTTTTCTCATGAACACTCAATCCCCACAACCAAATGACTGAAGGTTATATGCTGTATCAAAGCTCAACGATAGGGTCAAACGAGCTTGTCAAAAGACTTTAAAAGGCAATCCCTGAATGATATAATGACTAGCTTCATCAAATATACATGAAACTTAATAACATGTCATTTTAATGCTTATACGGCGACATATGTATCAGACTAGTAAGAAATTTCAAACTCAAACGTTTGCTCTTTATTCTCTTCACAAACACAAAAAAGTGAAACGCGATCTTCGTGATATTTTTCATTTTCTAGTGGAGATGGGAAACTCTTTTAAACATCTTTCTCTTGAGAAGAAAGATAATGGTTTTTGTCTTCTCGCATGACTAAAAAGTCACTTCCCTTGGTCATTATACAATAACGTTTGTTCTCAGGCTATTAGTGAAGTCTCTCCGTACAAATAGCCTATTGATTAATTGTGAGTTACCTTTGATGGTAAATAATTAGTTATGTTAGTGCCTATTACGTATGTGGCGTGCCTCTCAGACACAGATATCGATAGTCTTCTGATTTGGTCTATACCGCCGGCACCAGAGTTGCGTTAAAGCGCATCGTAGGGGGCACTCCAACCGGAAGTTAATAAAGATGGCGACAATGCGGACCAGACAAACATCCATCGTGATCTTTGTGGGTTTGTCTAATCGTCAGCTCGGATAACATTGGAGACGAATTGTTGACACGAACTGGTATGATTTGTCTTTGTTTCTGTCACAATGGTCACGTTTTCTTCTTAAGACATCGCTCGTGAGCACGCGCTGTGCCTTGAAATTTCACGTGAACATGTATTTCTGTGTGAACCAGTGAACGGGTCAGACTAATAGGCGATGTTGAAAAACCCTATTTCCTTCTGTATATCTATTGATACACGAAATTATATATATATATATATATATGTGTATACGTCCCTTGTCGATTTTAAGTATTATTACTATTTTACATTTTGTCCTACCACAAATGGCGGGAGTGTGGTGCTTCGTCTACATGAAATTCCACAAAACACAACACCCAATTACATATGATATTTCAACAAGGTCGGTTCATTTTATTTTGTCATATTATATTTTTGTTTTTCGTTTTCGTTTTAAAGTCATCAACCCTAAATCACACAAAATATTGGATCTGGATCAATATACATAAACTACGAATTTCTGTTGCGAGTTTACATAGTAAAAAGGACTTAAAGGGACAATTCAGTGAGGCTAATTCATTACATAACCACGAAACAAAATATGACATAAATGTATAGTTCTACATTCCTTATGAAACATATGACACGAAATAGTGACAAATTCAACAATATTGTTAAGCATTTTGATAAATATAATTGAAATTCCAAATCGTTGATCAATACGATTAAGCAGGTACAACATGTACGCTGTAACCATACACGTGTCAAAGTAACGCACGTTAAACAAATGCAATACGTAACCACTAAGGAGTTGATGAAATTATTTTAAGACAAGAACATTCCTCTAACAGTGTTAATTCAACTGTAAGAGCGATTTGAGTAGTTCTAGACAAAAATTCTTTACTATACAGGCAAGGGTCAAGGTTCGGCATACAAGGCTATGTGTAATGGCGATTGAACATTTCACATACATTTCACTACAGTGGGCTTTTCTGGCATATCACAGTAAAACCAACTAATCTAATTTCCATTAGAACTGGTTTGTTGCCGGAATATGTGCAAGTTTTAATGTACTCTTAGACTGAATTGTCCCTTTAATATGTTTTGTCAAAATATATATTAGAGCCGGTTATTCTTCAGATATAAATACTATTTTACACAGGATCCCGGTAGACAAAATGAATCCACCTTTATGATTTGGCAATACATTTCCCCACATACAACAAGAAGAATCAAGAGCGCATCTAGATTTTAAAGCACATTTGCCTTTATCAAACACCAAAAAATAACCCCAAAACACCATAGATTCATAGGTATATAAAAACTTCCAGCAAATCGTCAGGTGACCTTTCTCCACCAATCAGGAGTTGGCATTAACGCCATTCATTAAAACACCATTTTTCAAACATTGCAAATAGAGGACGTGAAATCAATTTCAAACTTTTTTCATCAATATATTAAATTACTTTTACTAACAATATTCAATCAATCAATCAATAGTTTATTTAAGTGTCACGCATCTTAAGAACATACAGCCATTGATAAAATAAATGTACAAGTAATTGTTGGTGCCCAGCCGATATCGGCTTATGAGACACTTATGAAAGTGTACATGGAGTTAAAAATCCTCATTATTATACATATTAAAACTGTGTTAAAAATCACATGTGAAGCACAAATGTAAAATTACATCATGGTATCATTTAAACTAATTCTTTATATTCTTAGAATAAGCCTTCTTCGTTTCATCATTTGATAGATTGTTTTAGATAATAGAAATTAAAGTTCATTATCACAGAATAAATAAAACATATTTTCAATTGAAGTGAGCTCATTAAAATTACTGTAACAGTTCGCTGCTGTTTCGCTATAAACAGGACAGTCACAGAGAAAATGAGGTTCATCTTCAACTTTAACAAAAAGGACATTTACGCTGCTCCTCTGGCAAGTCCGTGTATCGCCCGGTTGCTAATAGTCAAGGGATAGGTACATAAAAAACTTCCACAAAATCGTCACGTGACCTTTCTCCACCGATAAGGAGTTGGCATTAACACCATTCATTAAAACACCATTTTTCAAACATTTCAAATAGGGGACGTGGAACCAACTTCTTTTTTTCCATATAAATCAATTACTTTTACTAACAATATTAATTTATCTGTGCCTAACATTAGAGAACTGGTCGAAATTCTTCAATCACCTTTTGAAAAGAAATAATTAAAACCAGAAATGATACTAAATCCTACAGAAAGAATGGTAATGTAAATATATCTATCTTGTCATTGTATAAGAAATGAAATGATTTATATATATGCACAATAAATAGCGAAATGTCTGATATCCATGCGGATCGTCTCGATTACTTATTTGTCGCTGAGCAAACACATTTCGTCATATGTACTTTTTTATTTACATACATACATCATATCTGAACGACGTTTTGAAATACATATCCCGGCGAATGGCAGTTCCCTGGTAATCATTACATCATTCTTCATTCTTTATTTACCAGTGCAAGAGTTGTATGACTTTTTGGGCTTCACCATCATCGCTGGCTTAGAAATATAATTCATGCAGTTCAAGCATTGGAGCATATAAGATAGTCTGTCCAGTTGGTTACTGTTTAATGATATTATCTATCCAGAATCGTTAATGGTCCCAATGTCATTTAAGAAGGACATTTTCACGTTAAGTGTTCTTTTTAATTTGGATTATGAGTACAACAAATACCATATGACAACTAAAAGATAGATGTTCTCAATCAGAACATTATCATTGTTTGTTACTAATGCATCCTAACTGTATGAATTTTCTTAATGATCAACTTTTGGATTCAATGCTTCGGGATTTCATTCTTTATTTACTTACCACGAATGTCTCCCTGCAGTAGCACTGACCCAATGAGAGTCAAAATAGTATTTAAAATGTCTGCAACCCGTTATAATCAATATGTGAATGTCATTATTATTTCCAGACTTTTGGTTTTTACGTTACATAACATGTGACTTTGAAGAAGTAAGATAATCAAAGGCCTGCTACCTTTCCCGAGCAAAATTTAAAGGTTTCTAAAAATCTTAGCTAACTTAAGATAATATACATGTATATCGATGGCCTAAGATAAGGTTTCAACATGAAGTTTTATTATACAAGATATCCTGCGTAATATATGCTAACAGTTGGATTTTATTTCGCTGTTTAGCCTTCTAGCGAAGTGATAATCAACTACCGTGCGGTATTTAGGACGACGGCGGGAAACATAAGAAGACCCTGGTGTAGAAATACCGGTAAGTTGCTAACTTTGGCGACTCTATAAAATTAGCAATTTCGTTTTACATTTCCATTTTAAAAATGAAAAGCCGTTTTGGAAAGGTAGTGGGTCTTTAGGTAAAAGTTAACAAAATTCTCCGACACTAACATTGGCAACCGCTGAGTTTAAATAATTTTATTGCAACATGTATAAAAACCCTCTCCCATTCCTGTACCCCTGCACTCTAAGATCGGAAGACCAGTTGAAATCCGTTTATTGATCAAACATACTATATATCGTTTACTTATAGAGCTCAGGAACATATCACATGTACTGTATTAATAAGGACATTTCAAAATAGAAGAAATATGTTAATGTATTTGTGAGAAGAACGTTATTATCGTGTCAGCATTGATTGCTACACTAACCATAGTGCCGTGCCGAGTATCGCTCGATGTAGCGCCGTGTCTAAGTGTGTCTTGATACATCTTTATTTAATCAAGCTTTACATCCTTGAAGGTAATTTTGAAAATAGACAATGTCTTAATGCATGGATTTGAAAACCAAATAGAAATTCATGAAACCGTGATAAGCGTTGATATGAGACATTAGCCGCATAATCAGGTATATCTCTGACTGTGTTCCCGGTGAAACCATTGGACGTGCGTAATTTCTGTGAATCTATACAATGCCATATAACGTGAGGGGCCCTAAGTAACGTTGACACGCGCCTTACGTAATGCGCGTGTTACAGAACGCGCATTAACGTGATTAGAGCGGGAAAGATGTGATCACTGGTAAACAGTTCCCTGTCAGATTTCCAAACACACTCCAATTTGTTTGCTCAGCTTTTGGGTTTAAATAATCAGCATCACTCATCGTGCCTGCACGAACTTTTACATTTACGTGAAAACAGAGTTTAGGTAATTTAACAGCGCGTCAATATTTACGAATCTTAACTTTAAATTGGTTGATTTAGGCTTCTACTAGTACACGGGAGAAACCATAAAATGGCGCGTAATGATTTGGTGATTGTCAGATTTAGGGATTCATTTAAGTGAATGTTAGTGGGTCTGTATGTCATGGCGTATTCACGTTTGCCTAAACTTGGCTGAAGAAAGGATTATTTGATTTGTGACAAGGGAACGTTATTTTTTTCTGATGAAAATTGCGAACATTTATAGCATTGATAAAAACACACATAAAATGAATAATCCAAAAATCAACTTAAAAGTGGATTAGAAATTAATAAATATAAGAATATGAATTTTCAGTAAAAAAGGTACTTAGAAATCATTTTCAACGTCTTTTAAGTGATATGATATAGAGTTCTTATGACACATTACCATTACGTACATGTCTAATTCTTAACCTCAACACTAAATAGTACGTTAATTAACATTTTTAGAATGTCGTTTTCTTAACGAACATGCTGTCTTCATAAGGTTGATTGACTTAGACAATCAAAGTGAAAACTAACCAATCCTGACAAATCTCAGTTGACCAACTACTGACCAACTTATGTCATAGTAAATAATTTGATATCAGTATCCAAAATACATCAGTTGTCTACACTAGTTGCTCGGTCTATATAGCGTATGCATGCTATTATAACATTTTCTTTCATACTTTCGGGTGTAATACTGGCTGGTCTAGGGCAATAAACTCATGTCGCCTGAGGATGTATTGCATGGCTACACATGCAATAAAGCCTCGTGACGTCACGGCGTCAACAAAATCTCTTTTTCCTCGGCAAAATTTTAATTTTTTTTCTCAAATATGACTCGTTTTACTATAAAAGATGAAACAACGGAATTTGTGTTGAAAATGTCACGTGATTTTTCATGTATGGAAAATTGACTTCCAGTCGCAGATTTCTTCGAATTTATTTCAAAATGGCGGGATATTATAGTTGTAAAATTTCAATAAAACGTCGAGGTATGAAAGAAAAATACTCTTTCATAAGTGGATATGAAGGATAGGGATATTCTACCCTCGGGATCACAAAATGCTGCAAAACCCTCGACAAGCCACGGGTTTTACTACATTTTGTGACTCTCGGGTAGAATATCCCTATCCTTCATATTTACATATGAAAGAGTTTTATATTGATGTACAAGGCACACAAGATAACTGCTTGTATAATATGCTTTGAAAATTTAGTTCATGACATGATTTGGTTTTTTTTATTTAGCGATACTTTTTTGCATTCATTAGGTTTCGGTTTACGGCATGAACCGATTATACCTGCTTGTAATTGTGATTGTTCCAAAAGAACAAATACTGATATTGTCTCTGCTAAAAACCTTTATTTTGCCTTCTATTTGTTTCTGACACTTATTAGGAATGCAATGTCATCGTTTTTTAACACAATGATGATTTGATTTATCGATCGCTACAGTCACTATCGTGCCATCATTTGACTTCAGGTAACACTTTAATGATAAAGTCAATAAAAATAAACGCTTAATATGCTAATTTGACACCTCTCATTTATACATTAATTAGATAAATCGTAAGTCACTGTCATCATAATTGTCTTTGTAACTTGAATAATTACATTATCGATACCATGCTGGGGACGCATTGTTTCAACTTGTCACTCCCCGACCCCCGGGGAGATATAGATATGTCTTATTCAGCAGAGAAAACTATGCCAGAATTGACAGTGATACAATAGCGTTGGCAGCTGATGGGAACAGCAATAATGTATCATTTGTCATCCTGACAACAAAATATCAATCGTTTTGATATAAATTCCACCCTGTTACAAAAAACCCCAAAAAACAAACAACAACAAAAAACATAGTATGTCAAAACTTTCACACAGACAAGTAATGGTATGTTAGTTTTTGTATCCTTCAAAAACGTCTATGGGAATTATTTAAAATCTGCGCGTGGGTATACAGGCTCGTAAAACATGGATGTAAAATGAATGATTGTAAATAATGATAAGTGCATATTCTGGCATTCGTCCACATCCAAGAAGACAAATTAAAAGATTTTCATTTTTGATATCTTTAATCAAAAATCTGCAGTGCAAATAATAGGATTATGAACAATAGTCATTGGATATCTTTTTCAAGGTTGCCCCTGTTTTGTTCTAATGGAAGATCTAAATCCTGGGGTTTATTAAAAAGGGTTATACTAACCCGAAGGCTAAAGACTTTTAGAGATAACAAACTTTGACGTTCGGATCTAGGGAGAAGAGTCTCGGGATAAAAAAACGTGGAACCTGGATTTGGCAATACGCATACTGCTCATAATAAAAGGTTAAGAAAACAGACGGTAATTTGGGATGATATCCCTGGGGTCTTATTATTCCTGAAGCTGGCATTTAGAACTGCGCGAATCCAGCCGATAGAACATTTAAATGATTTTATCTGAGATTTCGCAGGAAAGCCAGAAACACTTCTTATCTTCGTCTCTTCAAGTTCTAGAAGCACCTCTGCACATCATATTACTGGGATTCGAAGTGGTTTTGTCATGGAATTAAAAATCACCTCAACTATTCATCCTATCCAGAGCTTAATTAGAAGGTCTGAAGTATATAGAAAATATTTCATTGGTCAGTACTTTTTTCAGTTATATTGTGCCTTTTTTGTACTTATTATTTAACCAAAACGTATGAAATAATAAAAAAAAATCCTCTTCGTATCCCAGTGCGACAAGATAAGGTTTGATGTGTTATCAGATATATGGAGATAATATGCTCAATAAAGACGAAAAAACATGGATTCATACATATGAAAGTCTCAATACCCGTAACGGTCTTTTTTCATGATTTAGAAAAAAAAATCATATTGTTAATCATGCAAAGACAGGACTAAATCGAATTAAAGATGAGCAATAATGATTCGGAAACTTTTGATAAAAATTCAAATAAATATTGAACATCGCTAGGTGGTATCATTTAGTCAAACAAGATAAAGTTAGCCGAAATCGTAATGTTGTTGCGGAGAACGTCATGTGACTACCGTAACTACGTAACGTCTGTCCGAACTCTTCCGAGATCATTTATGACTTTTTTGACTTCCGTTCGGAGATAATCGTCACTTCTATGGCAAACAGTCTAAAATGAAGGAATGTTTACAAGTATCGACTTTCAACAACTAAATTATTAAGAAATAGCTATAAATATTCTTTAATATAACTTAATTTCAACTACCTGTACATCTACAAATACTAAAAAAAATCAGGGTCGAATCACACTGGAGTTTTTATTGATAGTTAAGTATAGTGTGGCTTTAAGAATATTTTGTGATTATGTGTAATAACAGTCTATAAGGAAATCGACATTTAAAAGCTTTTTAACGATTGTTGACTTTTGTATTTTATTCACCGGCATTTTATTTTAATGTAACACAGCACTATATGTTTGTTTGTTTATTCTGTTTACCTTTGGTTCGTCTTTTGATGGTCTTGAAAGTGGCGTAATTGACAACTAATAGTTCCAAGTAACGACACGGTACTTGTTTGTTCAAATCATCATACAAAACTAGTTATGCATATCCCATGTTGAAGTATACGATGGTTAATGACACCTAGCGCGCCCACTTACGTTGTGTACAAAAACATCAATGTTCATGAACACCTCATCAGACTCTTTCTCAACCTGACAAATTAACCCCTGCTAGTGTGTAAGTGATCCAGTATATTTTAAAAGTCTTACCACTTCTAATTACCTGATAACATGAGTATACCCAATACATGGTCGGTGAGACTTTGATTGTTACTTAAGAACAGCTATTATAGTTATACCACTAACTAGATATAAACCGTCCCATTTAGGATTGCCGCGTCACTTATGGACTTTATGTCTTTTTGCTTGATATGCCTTTTTTATATTATATATAATTTTCCTTTCAGGTATGTGGATTATATGTAACAAAGCTGTTAGCCTATATAGCCTTGTAATGGTTTGACGTCACGCTGTTTCTGCATCATACTATGATCTTTATACCCGTATGTTTATGATATGATGAGGATCATACTAATTGCCCTCATTTCATGACATTGAATCGTGTTTTCATCGTGACTGTTCTTCTTTACAAACTTTCTCCTTCCTAACAATATCTCATCACTCTGACCCGGTGGAAACTGTTCTCTCTTCTTGACATAATTGAATCGTGATTTTATCATGTATGCTCTTTACAAACTTTCTTCTTCCTTACAATATCTCGCCACTCTGACCCGGTGGAAACTGTTCTCTGTTGTTACTAGGACGAGAGTTTATAAAACTATACTAAGTAAGCTTAGTTCTTAATGTGGTTTGTCCATCATCAATATTTTATTACTAGATATGGTGATGTTCTTTGTCTTCAATAATTATCTAAAAAGAAAACAGGAAAAATGACTGGTATACATTGGACATGAAATGATGGTAATTTGTGATAGAATGAAAGAAATGATGCTAACTTGTAATAAAATGGTAGAAATGATGCTAACTTGTAATAGAATGGTAGAAATGATACTAGCTGGTGATAGAATGGTAGAAAGGATACTAGCTGGTGATAGAATGGTAGAAGTGATGCTAACTGGTGATATAATGGTAGAAAGGATACTAGCTGGTGATAGAATGGTAGAAATTGTGCTAACTGGTGATAGAATGGTACAAATGATGCTAACTGGTGAAAAAATGGTAGAATTGATGCTAACTGGTGATAGAATGGTAGAAATGATACTAACTGGTGATGAATGGTAGAAATGATGTACTAGCTGGTGATATAATGGTAGAAATTGTGCTAACTGGTGATATAGTGGTAAAATGATGCTAACTGGTGAAAAATGGTAGAAATGATACTAACTGGTGATGATAGAATGGTAGAAATGATACTAACTGGTGATAGAATGGTAGAAATTGTGCTAACTTTTGATATAGTGGTAAAAATGATGCTAACTGGTGAAAAAATGGTAGAATTGGTGCTAACTGGTGATAGAATGGTAGAAATGATACTAACTGGTGATAGAATGGTAGAAATTATGCTAACTGGTGATATACTGGTAGAAATGAAGCTAACTGGTGTTAGAAATAAAAAAATGATGCTAACTGGTACAGTACTTAATGCGTCAAACATTCCCTCAAACGCGTTTTAGATTCATTTGCGTTTCTTTCGTTTAGTTTCGTTTGCGTTTTGTTTCGTCGAGCGTTTTTCGTTTGCGTTTCGCGTTTTCGTTCGTTTGCGTTTCGATTCGATTTCGTTTGCGTTCGTTTGCGTTTTGATTCGTTTTGGCTTTCGTTCGTTTGCGTTTGCGTGCGTTTGCGTTCCAATTCGTTTACCGGATGTTATTCATTGATATTTGATTAGGAATGGTTGACTGCGCATGTGTTGGCTAAACTAAAAGTGGAGTCAAACGACGGTGTAGGCCGATAAATTTACGTGTTCTGGACAATGTAGTAAACATACACAAATAAATTTAAAAAAAATCCTTTTGTATCTAGACATTAATTACATTTGATACGTGTAACCTACACACATTGTTTGATAGTAATGATCATTTGTATACCTTTCTGCAAGGTCTTATATAGTACTAGCTATACACGTGTATGTGCTACAGGGGGACAGGTACAATATACACTTGTACATGTAACACCCGCGGGGCTCGATAAAGTGGACTGAGGGATTACAGACAGGTGTGAACTCACGCCACAGGACGCCGTACTGCTGGTCATAATATATATATAACTCACTGGTGCATACATTATAAAAAAATATATCCGACTCATCACTGTTAGCATTGGATCACATTATTTTCTAGTGGTACACACTATTCTAATAATAAAATAACACAATTAATAATATCTCAACCATACAACGAATACTTTTTTTTACATATTTTATGTGAAATTAAGAACGTACCGAAGTCAATAGATATCAAATCATAATTGACTTATATATATATACATATACAACACGAACTGACAGTTGATACATGTACATTCAACTGTATCTCTGTATTTACACGTATTGGCCATTGATATGATTGATCATGTATTTTATTGGTATGTTGATGTAACAAAACACACGAGGAATAAAACACCATAGAGCTGGTTTTCTGTAATGACTAGAATAACACAAAATTGTTGTTTTTGTGGTATGCTTTGGTACATGTACATGCACGGGGTCACGTACGCGTATTATACACATCGTAGCCTAAATAAACATGTGAGGGGCCGTGCGCGTCTGAGACTACGTATCAGTGAGCCATTGTTCATGGGTGACTGCACTTGACCAGGTGTGATACAAGTTGACACAAAATCAAAATATGCCGCTGTCAAATAACAAATGGTATAAATGAAAGCAGGTAAATCGAGAGGGGGAGTGGGGATGGAGAGGGGTAGAGTGTTGTACATGTGTTGTCCGTGAATTATAAAGCAAATTTTATATAAGACCTCCAAATGGGTCGGGTAAATGCTACAGGTGAGTGTTCACATTGATATCTATATAACGGCCGGTACGGGGACCTCCTCTGGAGTCATATATATATACATGTAAAATATAACTACCTAACCGCTAGGCCTAGGGTTTATACTTGCAGTAATCAAACGTACATGTTCACAAATACTTACACTAAAATAAGAAGTTCTTCTTAAGTGTTTTCTTTTCTGAAACTGATAATTTCTATAAAACAGTACTAGTATGTGTGACAAATTCAGAGCAGACTTATAAATACTAGCATTGATTGAAGACTATTTATACACATGCATGTTTTATAATTATTTTTAAAATCTCGCTTTATAAGTTAAAAAAAAATGTATTAATGCTTGGATATATATATGTAATCACATTCTTATTGGTAATATATTTATAACAATTGCATATTTTTTAAGACAAGATATATTTTTCATAATGATAAATCGTACTAAATCAAAGTTGCGAACGTAAACTAGACATCGCTTTCAGAATCCGGATCACTAAGCTACCGAAGTCCCGATCGACATTTATGATTGCATTCTGGTCTTCCGGTCACGCTTTCACTTCGTTTACGTTTTTCGTTTTTCGTTTGCGTTTTTCGTTTTGCGTTTAGCGCTTGACGAAACGCGTTTTTCGTTTTACGCTAATAGTTTTTCGTTTGCGTTTTTCGTTTTTCGTTTGCGTTTTCGTTCGTTTTCGTTTAACATTTCGTTTGCGTTTTGCGTTTCGCGTTCGTTTCGAGGGAATGTTAGACGCATTAAGTACTGTAAAAGAATGATAGCAAATTTAAATTGATGAAGCCATGGACTTTGATTTAGACATATCCTTATGTCACAGAAAGTTATAAATCATACTGAGTAAGCTTCTTCGTCAAACAATTATTTTAATATCTAGTGCGTTCGTCCATATAATACAATTAATATAGTCAAATGTGATTCAGTAACATTCTTTTCATTGAGTTTGAATCAAGAAAATAGCCTATTATATGTTCTATACATGCTGCTCATTCTGTTTCGTTCACTAAATAATTATTTTTTTCTTTGTTAAAGGCTTTCTGATTGGTCTATTCTTTTTTCATTCCACGATGAAAAAAAATCCGAGAATTTCCGACGTTTTGATAAATGAGAATCCGCTACGCGTGATTTCACACAGTTTGCAAACAAAAATTTATTTCATACCCCGATTCAAATTAAAAAAATAGTGATACCCGATTCAATAGTGACTTAAATAACGTCTATGGTATATATTATTGACTGACTTGATTTTGTGCAGCACATCTAAAAGGCTTACGTTATATAGTTGTCTTTAAACAGTGGCACTCGTGGTACGTGCGTATATACTTTTCATGATGCAAAAGACACAAAATGAATTTGCACGAAGCTTAATACTATATAAGTGGGATTAGCGAGACTATTTTCTATCATACATGCCTTGATTATTGTTTTAGTAGTCTGTACAAGCAGCATTTAACGGCAGAAGCATTGCCGAAGACAGCGCCTGAGGCTTGTACGATTTACTTAGATTCCTCGACAAGAATAAATCGGTGAAGATGGGCCCGAAATTAGTCCCAGTGGGTTTGTTCACGCACCTTGTCATGTGATTAACTGGTCGTTATGAAACAGAAATCTATTCATGACGTCGATTGCATTCCCCGTACACTTTTATAGTGTGTCTCCTGCGACATAGATATGATGACGTATAAAATACTAGAATCTAACAGTTTTATCGCCAAACCGACGAAATGCAGTAAGGAGATATTTGCTTTGCAATATATATATAGTTTTTTTTAAGGAATTTCAAGTGCTTTTGAAATTCTTGTGATTTCATGTGTCCAAAATGCAAACTTGGCAATGTGACTTTGAGCTTTCTTGAATTATTGTAAATGCATTTCCGTTGTAATATTCCTTTGTTGATGACGATGATTTTGTACCAATAACATTGATTAGGTCACCGTTCATATTTTTGTCGTAATATTATAACGTTACAAAAGTAGACTTTCTTAAATCATGTATCAATATCGATTTCTAGATAGATAGGTACTAAAATTATAATGATAGTAGCAGTGCATACATGTGTGAATGGATGGAAGTATGAATATGTGTATGTTCTAAAATCTTGCAAAATAAAATAGAGAGAAAAAATCTCTCCAAAAGAAGTTCTTTATAGATTAAAAATTGATAAACATGCTTAAGATAATATCAATATGAGTTTTTATATTTTTTTTTATGTAAACTCATTTACAGTCAGTGGTGAATTGATAGTATAAACCCCGTTGATTTCAACCAAAGGCTACTCAACTTTATTTCTCGATAAATTGAGTATGTCACGCGCAATTTGGAGCCGCGCGGATGAATTTATGATGGTCCAAATCAGAAACTTTTGGTGTTTTCAGTACCGAACGTACGTTCGATGAACATGTACATGTATCAAAATAGGTTTGAACACATATATACATGTACGTGTGTAAATACAAATGTAGAAAAGCTACATTGTTTATGTTACTACCGTACCTCTTTGAGCAATGCCTCCGTGCGTATGATAAATAAACAATGTTGTTGCACATTCCCATGACGTCGCAATGTTTACATGTTGTGTGTCGGTGAGTCTGTGTTGTTCGCTACAACATGTAGATCTACATCCTATTTGTATTTTTAACATCTTTGGTTGTACGCAAATGGATAAGATATGTCAGGACAACATCAGTCTTTGAGTTGCATAAGTTTAACCAAAACGACCTAGCACGATAATGCATTTTTGTTCGCCTGTACGTTATCTACTGTGAATCGGCGAGAGTAGGCCTTACATACACAATGTACGTTTGGGCGTTTCGAAATATCAATGAAACGGAATCCTACAATTGTAGCTTAACAATACTTGTAATAGATATCTCTAATATTTATTGAAGTGTTTGAAACAACAATATAAATATAAGCTAACATTTTGAGAGCGGTAAACGTTTACAGTACTTAGTGGGCCTACCTGTGTTTGTACATGTTCCTCGAAACGACGTCCGATACATTCCAAAATCCGGAAATAATGACATGGAACTATTTAAACATCCGTGTATTCAAGTAATTTCAAACGTAAACTGATTAAGTAGAACTCAAGTGATCACAAAATTGAAGAAACTCTCTGTTTGTCACACCTCCTTGACACAGGCGGTTTGAATCGGACGCCGCGTCACAACTACGTTAAATATCCTGCCACGTTAGGCCTATGAATTGTGTAAGCGTGTGTAATCAAACGAAGTAAAAGATAAAACTTAAGTGCTTTGCACCATGGTATTTTTAACAACAGATAAATAAAACGAGTTATAGTTTCATACCGGGAAATCCCCAGATATATGCTTCATGAAACGGAACTCATTTTATTTGTATGTTCATTGATAAATTGGCGGGAATTTCCGCCACTTCGAGTGGCTGTTCCAAATGCCTGTCGGAACCAAACGATATAATTCAATTTTAGTCTTATAAATGCCATAAACACTATTAAGGGTAAATTTTGAGCTATGAAAATAATACTTAAGACTGTAAATATAAGGATTAAAGTCTCTTTCTGGTGGTTCTATCGAAGGATAAAGTTGAGTAGGGTATCGATATTTGTTTCATGGACCGCTTCGCGGTCCATTCCAAATATCGATACCCTACTCAACTTTATCCTTCGATAGAACCACCAGAAAGAGACTTTAATCCTTAAGTAAACTCATGTAATGATTCGATGAATAATATTAACGTTAGAAAAAATAATTAAAATGCTCAATAACTAAACACATAAAGATAACGACTCTGCGATATGCACATGATTTATAAAGAAAGATGGGTGTATTATTGTGATTACAAAGGTACTCAATGTTGAAAAAATAAACAAAAATGAATGAGCAACAAACAGTACTATATTATCATATTCAACCTTGAAAATATAAGGAACCTTAGACATTATTTTGGACAGTATCAAGCGTAAGCCTGAAAATCTGTGTGGGTAATCTGATTTTCCATAGTATTACAGAAGTTAAATAAAGCTCACCAATGTAAGATGTTTCCTTAGCTTCCGTTACGCTTCCCTATAGAACATTTCACGTCAATCTATTCCTTTAATTAGAATGTTAATGAAGCTGCGCCCAGAGGTGTCCATCATCACTTATATCAAAGTCCTGTACAAAAGGGTCTAAGGTCGCAGGTATCATGTGTCATCCTGGTGGAGATATTTTGTAAAAGGTTCGACGTTTTAAGTTTAAACATAAATATTGTAGGCTCAATGTAACTTAACATAGATAACAACATCTGGTAGAGATAAACAGCGGCAGTAAATAACTCTGCCAAGATCTTGTTGATAGCGATTTTATTGATTAAAGTTTTAAATGTTTTTCATCAAAGAGAGCTTTCAATCACAAAATACATTCCGTTCCAATCAATTAGCAAGCATACATCCTACAACAGCTTTACATATTTATGACCTAACTTCAAGACAAGTTTGTTTTTTCTCAAAGAGTGTTTTATTTTATTTTCGATTTGTTTTTGATTACGTGTCTAAGATATCAAACTGTACAGAAGCTTCACCTGTATATATGTTGTAAACAGCATTCTAAATAAATATTAAAATGGAAACATAAAACGATCATCCGGAATCCTATTTCCCGATGAGTCCGGATTTGTTTTATGTTAAATCCTACAAAATGATGTTATTAGTACAATGAGGGTCTGTATCTGTACGTTTACTTTACACTTTTGTTTTACTATTCACAAAGAGGTTTTTTACAGCACAAATCATGAAATGCATCGCGGTTCCAACATCAAACACATTAAAAAATAATAAATAAAAACCGCTCTTTAATAATAATAAAGGTAGATCAAAATATCTCGATAAAGGACTAACTTTACATGAAACGTGTCGTTAGATTCCTCATCTTCCCAAATGAAATTTATCGTCGACAGAGACATTTTGACATAATACCTGACCATTCTGCATGAATATACTATTAAGATAAATTACATTGAAAGTTTTTACGGAAGTCAAAATCATTAGATTCATGGATAAAAACTCATCAAAGTCCCAGTTGGACTGGTATTTTCTCTTTAAAATGATCCACAGTTTATATCTCTGACACTTGCCGTGAATTATATCTTGTGAACCTTGATATTTAGTAACGTGCATGCCTTATCAATGATCCTCCGATAAACAGTTTGTAGGCAAAACACGTGACCTTTTTAAGGTTTCGTGTCTAAGTCTGTCAACAAATAAACATTTTATAATAACAAAAAAGTCTAGGCGTTGAAACGCAAATTCAGTCTTGACAACACCGAGATGTACATGATGGTCGTGAATGCAATGAAAGCGAAAGAAATTCCGAAACTAACAACACAGCTTTGCTTGTTGAAGAACCGGAAGGGCGTGTGGGTAGAGTGCTTTAGTTGACAAGTGAAGTGACAGGAACGTAGTTCGTCTTAAAGTATATTCTATCAATGGATCCCTAGAATCTCCTTAATCTTTGAAACTGATTTGAAACGTCCGTAATCTGATGAGGGGAGCGGAGGGCACAAGACAACTCAGATGTTGTGGATAAGATAATACCTGGTAAAACTTTGCAGAGAATAATTTAATTGCACTCTCTTTCGAGAGGTTGAACTCGATCAAAATCAGCTTAAGATACGAATGGAGTACTTGTTACAACTGCGCATGTCAAATTAAGATTGGTGGTCTGGCATGAGAAATGTACACAAATGTTCACGTAATGGTGTTGAATTGAAATAACAATCAGCCACGAATGGTACATTGGAATTGCACCGGATCTTGTCAATTTCAGGACGTCGATTCGAGTAATGCTTGGTGATATTACTTAACAAAAATTTTACTTTGGTTTTTAAATGAATTCGAGATTTTCATGATAATGAATTGTTAGAAAGTTAAAATGCGTTTGCACAAAAAATATAATCCGACTTTCAAACACAAACTTATCAACCTACTGAGTCAATTAATCACACATATGTACAATGCAGATTATTTTGGTGCCGTTTCCTACTATGACATTGCAAAATTCCGCTGTTGATGCGTTTTTTATGTAAGGTGATACGTTTCAAACTCTTACCGACAGTCGTAAACTCACTGAAGTCTTTATCAATAATTACAAGACATAGCTTTGCGATATAGACGTGAATACCAGTTCTTCAAACGTCTTTGTCTAACGTTATTGGTTATGCTTTGGGTAAAGCATTCGGCAGTGACTGATGTTAGAATTTGATCTACACAATAAAGGGCCTTGGCTCATTGATCTCGATTGTTTTTGCAGACAGGGTGTTTACAATTTACAGGTTATATTGTAGTGCATAATGAGTTTGGGCACATACATACATTAAAGCTCGCACCGTGTAGTTTGATCCATTGTGAAGCGTGTTACAACATTCAGTACAGTAGCTGGTCTCCGATGTGTTACTGTGATCTTAAACATACCAATATTATCAAGAGCATGTTTGTTATCTCGCAATTACGACAAACTTCAAATAATCATGCACCGCACGTGCCTGATTCTATAAATAATAACAATACGTGTGTATAGCGCGCGAGATATTACACGTCCGTGAATTATATAAAGATAAGGGAGAAGGCAAGATTTCATTCATCACCCTCTTGTTTGTTCTCCAATCAGGCACGGCGACTCGTAACACTTGCGCACGTGCATTACATTATCAGATATAAACATGTGCAATATATACATGCACGCGACTGTTACGAACCAATTTACCAAAGGAAAGATAAGATATTTTCCGATTCCTCTTCACCTATCATGCAGTAAATCGTTATCTTCAAACTTCAAATGAAACATTTCGAGGGAGTATTGTAAGATAATAAGCAAATCACACAAATGTCTAGCTCATTAAATATGCATGAAATTAGAACTTAAACTATTAGAGCAAAAACATTTCGTGTCTACTTAAAACCTCATTTCATACAATCGATTACTGATAATTTTTAAGCATTCTCTATTGAGATTGGTGTCCAGCAGACCAGTCCTCTCCTGACCATATGGAACAATTTTCGAACCGCAACTCTAACACATACCATCAGTCGTTTGTATTGTATATACGACAATAAATACAGTGATTGCTATAATAGTGTAGTTTATACCGTGTCTCCGTTTCATATTTGTAGAAATATATCTTGTTGGTAATGTGTAAACCTAAAAACCTAACAGACGTCGAATTACCAAGTTACATTTTGTACACACTATTCGACTATAATTTCCTTCGTTTACACAGAAAAAAAGAATAAATACACTAACATTCTGTCAATATTAAGTTACACCATAAATATGCTAAAGAACAATGCATGATAAAACTCTCCAGTTGTGGGAGTTAAGAAAGCCATTTACGCGCACTTAGCAGACAATACATGTAAATTACCGGAATGTTGCTCGTTCGATTGATGGCTCGCGCAAGCGATGAATTGTTTGGCATTGTCATATAGATACACGTGAGTTTCACGCGCGCGCCTATGGTAGGTGATAATGCAACAAAGTATGTAAAAATGAACGAGCTGGGTAGGGTCGGGAAATCATAGGATGACGGGATGGAAAAGAGGAGCGAGGGAGAATGGAAATGGTAGAACGGGTGGGGATATCGTAAAGGAAGGGAGAGAATGGAAATGGTAAAAAGGGTTGGGATATTGTAAAGGGAAGGGAGAGAATGGGAATGGTAGAAAGGGTGGTGATATTGTAAAGGGAAGGGAGAGAATGGGAATGGTAGAAAGGGTGGGGATATTGTAAAGTGAAGGGAGAGAATGGAATGTAGAAAGGGAGGGGATATTGTAAAGTGAAGGGAAGAATGGAAGAATGGGAGAAGAAAGGGTGGGGATATTGTAAAGTAAAGGAGAGAAGAATGGGAATGTAGAAAGGGAGGGGATATTGTAAAGTAAAGGGAGAGAATGGGAATGTAGAAAGGGTGGGGATATTGTAAAGTAAAGGGAGAGAATGGGAATGTAGAAAGGGTGGGGATATTGTAAAGTAAAGGGAGAGAATGGGAATGGTAGAAAGGGTGGGGATATTGTAAAGTGAAGGGAGAGAATGGGAATGGTAGAAAGGGTGGGGATATTGTAAAGTGAAGGGAGAGAATGGGAATGGTAGAAAGGGTGGGGATATTGTAAAGTGAAGGGAGAGAATGGGAATGGTAGAAAGGGTGGGGATATTGTAAAGTGAAGGGAGAGAATGGGAATGGTAGAAAGGGTGGGGATATTGTAAAGTGAAGGGAGAGAATGGGAATGGTAGAAAGGGTGGGATATTGTAAAGGAAGGGAAGAATGGGAATGGAGAAAGGGTGGGGATATTGTAAAGTGAAGGGAGAGAATGGGAATGTAGAAAGGGTGGGGATATTGTAAAGGAAGGGAGAGAATGGGAATGGTAGAAAGGGTGGGGATATTGTAAAGTGAAGGGAGAGAATGGAATGTAGAAAGGGGGATATTGTAAAGGAAGGGAGAGAATGGGAATGGTAGAAAGGGTGGGGATATTGTAAAGTGAAGGGAGAGAATGGGAATGGTAGAAAGGGTGGGGATATTGTAAAGTGAAGGGAGAGAATGGGAATGGTAGAAAGGGTGGGGATATTGTAAAGGAAGGAGAGAATGGGAATGGTAGAAAGGGTGGGATATTGTAAAGTAAGGGATGGGATATTGTAAAGGAAGGGAGAATGAATGGAGAATGGGAGATAGAAAGGGTGGGGATATTGTAAAGGAAGAGAGAATGGGAATGGTAGAAAGGGGGGATATTGTAAAGGAAGGGAGAGAATGGGAATGGTAGAAAGGGTGGGGGTATTGTAAAGAGGAAGGGAGAGAATGGGAGAAGGAGAGAATGGAATGTAGAAAGGGTGGGGATAATTGTAAAGTGAAGGGATAGAATTGAATGATAGAAAGGGAGGGGATATTGTAAAGGGAAGGGAGAGAATGGGAATGGTAGAAAGGGTGGGGGTATTGTAAAGGAAGGGAGAGAATGGGAATGGTAGAAAGGGTGGGGATATTGTAAAGTGAAGGGATAGAATGAATGGTAGAAAGGGAGTGGGATATTGTAAAAAGAGGGAAATGGGTGTAAGAGAATGGGAAAAATGGGAGAAGAATGGTGTGAAAGGGGGGATATTGTAAAGGAAGGGAGAGAATGGGAATGGTAAAAAGGGTGGGATATTGTAAAGTGAAGGGAGAGAATGGGGATGGTAGAAAGGGTGGGGATATTGTAAAGGGAAGGGAGAGAATGGGAATGGTTGAAAGGGTGGGGATATTGTAAACTAAAGGGAGAGAATGAATGTAGAAGGTGGGAATGGTAGAAAGGGTGGGGATATTGTAAACTAAGGGATAGAATGGGAATGGTAGAAAGGGTGGGGATATTGTAAAGAGAAGGGAGAGAATGGGAATGGTAGAAAGGGTGGGGATATTGTAAAGTGAAGGGAGAAAATGGGAATGGTAGAAAGGGTGGGGATATTGTAAAGGAAGGGAGAGAATGGGAATGGTAGAAAGGTGGGGATATTGTAAAGTGAAGGGAGAATGGTATGGGAATGGTAGAAAGGTGGAGATATTGTAAAGGAAGGGAGAGAATGGGAATGGTAGAAAGGGGGGATATTGTAAAGGAAGGGAGAGAATGGGAATGGTAGAAAGGTGGGGATATTGTAAAGGGATAGGGAGAGAAATGGTAGAAGGGGGGATATTGTAAAGAAGGGAGAGATGGGAATGGTAGAAAGGGGGATATTGGAAGGGAGAGAATGGGAATGGTAGAAAGGTGGGGATATTGTAAAGGGAAGGGAGAGAATGGGAATGGTAGAAAGGTGGGGATATTGTAAAGGGATGAGAGAGAATGGAAATAGTAGAATTGAAATGTGGAGAGTGTGGACAATATGATGAAGTGGGAGAGATGGGGATGGACGGGAATTGTCTCAAGGGACATGACATAGAACATTAAGATTTGGTGTGAGCATATGAATGACATGTAACGAAAACTGACAACGACTAAAGTATTCCGAAGAAAAGGGCGAACATTTCAAACTGTCTGTTAGCGATTTTGTACGATTACATGGGTTAAGTATTGACAGTATGTGGGAGGAGTATTTCAGTTTTTATTGTAGGGTGTGGTGACACAAGAAGGGCTCAATCTTCTTCTGCATCTCGGGCAAAAATAACATAATCTTATTTAATAGTTTTATAGTTTTTAAACACAATGCACTTTCACAAATGTATTTGTACTTTTGCGTCCCCTTTCGCGAATTTCCAGCTATTCATTATGACACTGATATGTTCACCAACACTCCATGTGTTGGCACAATAGCATTTCTATGGGCCTAATCTTTAGGATAGACAGTATCTAGTAAAGTATGTGTAACTTATCGTCTTGACACCACTCCATCAGCATGGATACAGCCGATTCTTGTGTAGGAGGAAATAAATCCTTCAACTTTTATCAGGTGCCAAATTACTGAGCTAACAAATAGTTGTTGATTTCTTAAAACAAATTTCTTATTAAACGCACTTTTTACAATATCGGATGACATTTTCATAACATTTCTGATAACACTAGTGAACAGAGAGGAATCATATTATTTGTTTGTTGACACATATTGAGCCACGTAATGTTTGGAATATCATATCACGATGTCAATAATACTAGGATTTTGTCATTCCTATCTTACAGCAATTTACTAATTTTCAAAGTAGTCATACACTAATAGACGACAAAAAGTAAACATCATTAATATAACAACAACTGACCACTTACAAAAGGACTTCAGTCACTGACATAAATGCATGTTAAAAACGATCTCACATTATAGCTACCACTATATAAGGCCTTTAACATTATTGTTCCCCATCTTTGTTGTTTAGTTCAAATATTTGTTCTCCAATCTGATATTATTGATGTTTATCAATAACACATGATGTTATCTATCTGACTTGAATATTGGAGAAGTCATTTATAAACGACATTTAACAACAAATATTGTCTCCATTATTATTCTCTTGAGTACAGCAAACATACCTTCGGTCACTTTGCTCCATGTTACGAAACTGAGATGACATAAAATGTATTCTAGCACTACAGTCTAGCATCTTGTATATGTATCTTACATACAAGGTTGTGTCTATTCGTAACATAAAACCAAGATAAAACATAAGCTAAGCTTACTTGTATGAATGGCATTGGAACACAAAATCATTCCTTCAAGTAATTTTCAAGTATTAAACTATTGGCATTAAGGTCATGAATTCAACATGATGTTTCCATGCCTAAAACTACGTCTTCCCAAATGGTATTAAAATTGGGATCAAACCTTAGGTTAACACTAATGCTTAGTATTGTATCCCCTAAACATTTGAACACCACCTTACTGTTTCGACGTCGAGAAACAATCAACAATCGTTAGCCAAAATCCAAATCTATATAATGATCTTTGTAGTAACTATAGGAATATGTTTCCCTATTACAAGGAACTATCTTATACGACTGACAGGGAGATACGGACAATATACCCAAAATGCATTTTCCGATGAAATCAATGATACGTGATGATTCCATCACGAGAAACTGGTTGCATGCGGATTGCAGAATATTGATACTTTTGTATATTACTGTTAAAGACAAAAGAACCATCAGTACATTTCAAACCACACAACAATAAGTTTGGCAAGACAATATGTACCATATTCAGACATTCAGTTCGTTATCAATTTCTTTTGAAGAAAAAGCTAGAAAATTTTTTTTTCTTCACCACACGCGATTAATTAGCGAGCACAACGCATGGCGTCAGTTGAAAAATGTCTGATTGGGCAATTGGAGTTAATTGATTGGATTAGTTGTGCAGTATTCCCTTGAAGGCTTAACAGAAATGAATGCAATACAGCTGTGAGACCGTTACAAACGATAAAATATCAAAATTAGAATTCATATTAATATCTATATAACTGTATGCACAGGCATCATAGGTACTCAAATTAAATACTCAAGGACTCAATTTAAATGCTTTTACTCAAGAAGGACTCAAATTAAATGTTTATACTCAAGAAGGACTCAAATTAAAGTTGTATGGTCTATCATTTTCGCTCTTTTTGTCATAGTAAAAACTATATAGGTGCTATACACATTTTTCTCCGTCTGTCCGATGTTTAAACTTTCTAATTTTACAACTTTTTTTTAAATTGCAGCACTGGAAGTATTTTTATTATAAAACTGAAAAAATCTTGTTAACGTGTACACGTACAAAATAGGCTCGAAATATGCCGAATCTTTCCGAACTCTTCCGCACATTGTCACGACATTCTCGAAGTAACACGAGAGTTGTGAAACCCAGAGAAATGTCAACAATTTTTCGTAAATAAAACACGTGGTCGACCTCAGCGGACTGGGTCTACAAAGAAATTAATGCTCGCACATTACAATTTTTGATACACACAATATTGAATTACGGCAATGTGTGAATTAGATGTTCAAATACTCGCTCTGTGGACATAAACCAGCACGATTTCCTCATATTAGCCACAAGGTAAACGTAAACAAACTCATGTGCGCTTAAGCTAGTTACCTGGATCACCACGTGCAGGACGTGTGGACGTCAGTCACGTGATATGATTCGGATTTCCGACAAAACCCGAAGGTACTGAATATGGCGGAGATTGAAGGCGTTTTATTCAAAACCAGGAATATATGATCCCTAGATTTCGGCTCTTTTATAGACTGACATATGGTTTTGGGGAGCTAAATCATCAAGTTACATGTCCATATGCAAATATCAAATGTAAAACGACATATCGTTACAGTGAAAATTACAAGAAATACAACTTTAAATGCTTAAAATCAGGATTGACTCAAATTAAATGCTTAAAATCAGTAGTGACTCAAATCAAATGCTTATACTCAAGAGGGACTCAATTTAAATGCTTATACTACAAAGGAACAAATTTTTCACGAAAGACTGGAGTCATAAATTCAGAATATTTAAAAAAAATCATGCTTTTAAAATATATCAAACGACACATGATAAATAAGCGGCACGTTGCATAAATTTCGAGATATATGCATCACAATATATTTGTACACATATTTCAAACACATATATCAAACACTTATATCAAAAAGTTTTAACGCTTTAAATCAATTAGAAATATGATGATACTAATAGCAGTGTAACAGCAATATTTGGAAATGTAAACATTTTCTTTTCTTTTCACTACGGATCATCGACTTCTGGTATTCGGTGTCTGCTACATGCAGTGTCACCCATGCCTTCCATGTCCCTCTGTAACAAGTGATAAAAGAGTCGGCACACTGGTTTGATTACACGTCATCAAAGAACACTTATGCATCAAAGGTGAACATTCGTTTGAAGGTACGAACATTCCATCAATGCGACCTTGTGCCAAGCTTCCGCTTGTAGGTAGGATGAAGCATAGTCTACCGGTACAACACGTGGTGTCATCGGCGAATACGATATTGTTTGAGGGTTATACCAGAAAAAAGGACTGTTTTAGTATCCAGTCTAATACTCAGCGTAGGGCTAATTACATAACGTATGTTATAGTGAGATTAGACAAGGCCAGTGATTACCCCTTAGGCATGACACTGTTTACTTATGTCTCCTCATCAGCAAACACTATGTAAATCTGTACGTTGTGTGAGCCAAAGTGTGAACTGGTATTTGAGAATTTCCTGAAAATGACAGTTTCGTGAATTTGCTAGTCAAGATGAATACATATTTGTCCTCTTCGCACGAGATTTTCGCATTAACCCTAGGAATTAATGAGGTGAAACCCTTATCCGGGATTAAACAGTGACACTGTTTCAAGTCAAAGGAAATCTCAACACAGCGGTATAATCAAAGAGAGTGCTTCCATTCTGAACTTCTGAGCAGGTGAGTGATCGAACACTATACTGTGAAATGTTAACTAATTTTATGACCTATCTAAAATAGCACCGTCGGCTACCTCTGACAAACGGATTTCTAAGTTGGTAAACGGTAAATAAGATTATTGGTGCCGGGTATTGAGACGTCTGGGTGAGTTTAGACTTTATAGCATTCTGTCGTATTAAAGGCTAAGGTAGTGTAGCACGTATTCCTCTTTATGTTATATGCTCATATCTGTATGGAAGAAAAGTATAGAGACCGCAGAACCAATTGTTTCCCATGTTGAAATTTGCCACTGACCAGGTTGAAGGAAAATTTCAAGTCCGTTCATTCATCACTTATTTTGAAAAAGGTCATCTCACATAACTGTGAATAACTGTTGTTAAAGAAGTACCATCTTGTTACACTTATAGGTGGGGGTTCCATCTTGTGAACCGCACTAAAAAAAGACCAAAATTTTCATAAAATTGCATATCTTGATTATCTCGCCTCTCAGAAACTGAATTCTTCACACATTTTACACCCAAATGTATTGCCCAACAAAATCATTAAATATATGAAATTGATGCACCCTAAATACGCAATCAGCATGCGTCGAAACATTCGGTACATAATGTCAATCTTATGCCCCATAAAATATTTCCAGAAATCTATTTTTGGATTGGTTATATGGTCCCTAAAAGCGGTAAATCCTTATTGGACGCTTTGTTGATGCTAGTCTCGCATTCCCCAGAGTCTCGCCGTCCTGAACGAGAGTAGCTGAGTGTGGTCCGGTTCGTATTTCCGTTTTGTGATTTCAAATAGAGGCTTACCGAAAAATCGGTAAAGCTTTTCATTTGCTGATAGATAAACATCCACAAATATGACGGATACAAAATTTGAAAAAAAAACCCGTTGCAAGCCACACTTAAAGAACAAAAAATAGATTTTCAGCTAAAAAATCACAAATCTCCATTTTTTAGGATACCGTTATGCACAAAGAAGATACATTATACTTTTCGTCTGTTGCCGTCCATGTTTGTTTACCGTTTCAGCGAGCCCTCTACTGGTCTAAAAAGTCAAACACGAACCGGACCAGACTATCGTTCGGCGGCGAGAGTCTGGGGAATGCGAGACTATGTGGATGCGGCATTTCTCATCTTTTAACATGTGAAAAGGCATTTCACTACTGCATGTCATATGGATCGTAACCGAAAATGATCGCATTGTAAATTACTGCATTTCTTATGAAGGTGATTTTATTATACCTGATTTAAGTATTTTGAGAAAGAAAATAGGCGTTCAAACAGTTGATTATATACAGCAAACACATTTGTAGTCTCTAGATAATAGGACAAACTGAAAAGTGGCGACTTTAGAAAAAATATGAATAAAATAAATAAAAAAACCCAGTTGGTTGAAGGATATCAGGTAAGTGAACTTGATCTTGGTACAGCAAAACCTGTCACCGAATATAACTTGTGACGTACAATGGTACAACCAGATTAGTGGTGACTGAATAATGTGACAGCCAGATAAGTGATGACTGGATATTGAGACAACTAGATTAGTGGTGACTGGATAGTGGCACAGTCAGATTATTGGTGACTGGATGGTAGGACAACCAGATAAGGGGTGACTGGAAAATAGGACAACCATATTAGTGGTGACTGGATAGTGGGACAACCAGATTAGTGGTGACTGGATAGTGGCACAACCAGATTAATGGTGATTGAATAACGGCACAACCAGATAAGTGGTGACTGGATTGTAGGACAATCAGATAAGTGGTGACTGGATAGTGGGGCAACCAGATTAGTGTTGACTGGATAGTGGGACAACCAGATTAGTGGTGACTGGATAGTGGGACAACCAGATTAGTGGTGACTGGATAGTGGCACAACTAGATTAGTGGTGACTGGATTGTGGGACAACCAGATTAGTGGTGACTGGATAGTGGGACAACCAGATAGGTGGTTACTGGAAAGTGGCACAACCAGAATGGTGGTGACTGGATAGTGGAATAACCAGATTAGTGGTGACTGGATAGAGGATCAACCAGATTAGTGGTGACTGGATAGTGGCACAACCAGATTAGTGGTGATTGGATTGTTGGACAACTAGTTTAGTGGAAAATGCATAATGGGTAATTACCTCATTTATATTGTTTTAAATAATTGATTATAATATATAGATATAAATGTTTGTCAAAGTATGCAGGACTCAATATTTATATTTCTTCTTCTCTAGGTTCTTGACCTCTCGTTATTTTGATCGATTCACATGAAACTTTCTAGGACTTGATCAGAAGTGCAGCCAACTCTAGAAAATCAAGAAAACTTATAAATCTTAATATGAAAGCTTATCAGATACACGTCGATAAAGACCATATAAATCAACATCCAACGTAATCATCCTACATGCATTTGGTAAAAAGTTATGTTAGAGTTTCTAGTCTGATATTACTATAAACCCTTCCAAACGCCTTCTACAAGGTACAAAATTCATTTATAATGCTTTGGTTATAATATTGTAACATCTAGAAATACGGTTTATCTCCCATTTTGTGCTAAATTGGTAACAAGTTCCATATAGAGCCGGCATCGGCAAAATGCCCATATTTAGAAAATGCAACAATAATCGAGGTCATGTTCTAAACGTTATGAGTTTTATTGGAAAAAGTAATTGTTGATCTTGATCCCTGCAGACGTTCAGGCGAGCAAGCCAAAGAAGACACCATGAACCGGTTGTTGTAATCATATTTGAACCATACGCAAACACTTTTTCTGAAATGAAATTAAGTTATTAATGTTATTTAAAGAACAATAGCAGAATTTCAGCAGAAAATTGTTCAAACTTTAATACTGACATCAAAAGTAATAACAGTCTGAAAATGTCAACCAGGATTACCAATTTCCAATTGCTGCCTATCTCGCGTACTTCTTCAGCTTTCAGTCATCCGAACCATAGAGCAGAGCAACATTTTCCATTTCATATCGTGCACATTGCAGTATGAAACTACAATTTCTTTAGTCCACGAAATGTTATACAACGTAACGATCACTTCAAAGATTGAATTTAATCACGTTTGTTAAGTAAGGCAGAAACAAAGCACTTATAGCAATCTATTCTCTGATTAACCATATCCTAGAGTTAATCAACCGTGATACATGTCACATTGTATCGACGATATGTAGTCATTAATTTTAACATGCAACCATTAGTTGTTCAGGTTGTTCAGGGGGATTTTTAACTTTTAACGTTAATGAAACTCGAATGTAAAATCTAAACTAAAGGTATGTTTTCTTTTTTTTTTCTTTTACATTTTATCAACACAAGTCAACAAAACAATCATTTATTCATTTCAAATTTAAAACCTTCATAATCTACACGTTAAAAACTTTCATATTGTGTTTGTTAGTCTAACAATTTAAATTGTTTTTACTAATTCATGTAACATGCATGTGTTTATATTAGATGACAAATAATTCAACCGATTGTTGTGTAAAAATGTTTAATTTAAAAAAAAAAATCTCTTATGATCTCATCTTTACATAATGTTGCTAATTTATTCATCTGAACAATGGCGTAAATGACGCCATTTTACATTAAATGTATTTTAGGAGGAATATCAAGTTATTTCAGTAAAGAGATAGAAACACCAAAATAACACTTTTATCTTAAAATAATGACCTTTTCTCTGTTGCTTCCAGCAATTCACATTGGAGAGGTGCGTTGTGTCTATGTGACCAAATATTGCATGTTATAATGCAATTTTACGCCTTAGTTATCTTTGGAATTGTGACTAATCAGGCGGTAAGTCAGATTGGAACTGAAGCGTTACTCGTCACGGTAGGGTGGATTTAAAGAGATTATTAACTACTAGAAAGAAACTGATACGGTTGCATCACCGGTAGTTAATTAAAGGTTTAGTTGATTTCAATAAAAGTGCCCTATTTCATTTTTGTGTTTTTTATAGTTTTATTTTTTCTCTTATTCCGGAATTGAATCAATTTTATAATAGACAGACTGTAATTATATTGTAATCAGAGACACAATCGTAATTACAAAACGATATAACGTTATTTCCAATTAATCCTTTAAAAAGCAGTTACATAATACTGCAAGAATTTCATCCTCCATTCGGGAAAACATTTAACCAGGATTTAGCACTACAATATTTACTTTAGGTTTGATTCAGGGATGCCTAAGATTTAAATTACATGTGTCAATCAATTGAATTCAGTACATATTACAAGAAATATTTTAAGTACATTTCTATCATTCATCGGTAATCGTCAAACTTTTTAAACGTATCACAAGACTCGACATATGTTTTTGTTTGGAATGTACTCTCGCTATAAAATACGTCATGCATTTCTCTAATTGTTTCGACTAGAGCATGGGCATCAATCATTCAACTCGAGTACTCGACAACATTTGACAACTTCATATCTTGCCTTCTGATAAAGTATGCTATCACTGCCCTGACCAGTGGCACCTGGCAGGCTTCATCATTAGAGTACAAGGATTCTTCTCTAATAGTACGGCTGTACCTTGTTAACTAAACACTAAAACTTTAAGACTTTATTATGCGAATATTCTGTTCGGACCGCCCAAACATGTCGTCCTTAATTCAAGTACATTTAATTCGAATAGTACCTGGATAACTCGAAGGTTTACTATGATACCGTCCGCTTCGATATAACAAAAAGTTTCACTATACATGCAATTGACCAGTGTTATGTAGCAGATGTTCAATACACAATCGGCCGAATTTTTAATGTTGCTGATGGACGTTAAATTCACTTGGCATTATAAGATTATTTGTACAGCTATTTCAATAGTTGAGAACGCTAATCATTTCTTTGATATGATGCTTGTAAAACGTATTCCTAAAAAATCAAAAAGGATATTACTGTAAGTGAGGTGTTTGTAGTATTGTTTAGTATAAAACAGATAAAGCAGTTGAGTTAAAATATCTTGTCTATCATGCTTATCAAAATTACATAGATATCATATATCTATATGCTAATTATCGTTTTTTTCTATTCGTGATAAAGATGTGTTGAGATATACCAGATGAGTCTAAAACAAAAACTACAAAAATATTTTGTAGAGTGGTCTTTGATCGAGCCCTAATTAGAGAAATACTCTGACATGCCTGATGTACGCTCTAGACATGATGATTTCTTTCATTTCTTCATTGTCAATATTAACTATAGGAGACATCGCACAGGCCCCATCAACTAAAAGAATCTTTCCCCCGTCTTTATTCTAGGTCTTTTGCAGCTTTCAACTTCACAGCTTTTCATGACTTCCTGCTTCAGAAACAAGTGGCAATTATACAGAACTTGTAGAATGAAATGATCACAATAAGGATACGATCACATTACTTCTGTACATTGTATTAAATGTTCATAACAAAGCATTTGTCTGTAAATCATTACTACTTCAAAATAATTTTATAAACGTACCATTTTATAATTTCAAAGATGAAATAAACATTAAAATATCGATAAAAGATATTTTCCTATTCCATTTATGAACTGAAATTACTTAAATTAATAACCAGTAATTAATTCCGTCTCAATATGACATTATTTTGGAGTAGCATCTAATTCCTTTTTAATAGTGTTTCGTTATTATATTGAACCATGAAATTAGGTTATTCGCATCCTCAACTTTATAAATCATCTTAGATATCAGACCGATAGAAACAGACGTTTTGTAAAAGAAAAAGCAGACAGTCAAAAATGACGTCCGCTAAAAACTATTACCGCAACATACAAATTATGTGGTACAAGTCATAAGTACCTATTTGAGACTGTAAGTGGCCAGACTCGTCGGGTATCTACAAGTACCTGGTCACCGATAATCGACCAATCTCAATTTGATACGCTCTTCCATTCTCAATCAATGTCACCACCTTTAAAGATATACCAAACCCTATATCACCACCAGGCATAGTGTGTAGGGGGGATGCACAAGTAAAGAATTAAAAATAACCAACAACTAGCCAGAAGCTCTACCAATTCAGGGGGGGGGGGTTGTATTTATTTCCATTTAGTTTTAAATCCACGACACTTTATCTCCATGAAAAAGCTTTGAGATAGAAATCGTGAAGTTTAGTAGCGGTGAAGGAACGTTTGTTTACAGTACATGTATATGGTGGGGACATTCGAATCCTATCATCAAGGGCCAAGTTATTATTTTACTTCAAACTTGTTGTCAATTATTGACCACCAGTTTAGGCATTTTTGCTAAGTAGCGATAGAACTGCTATTGTTTTGTGTCAATTGAACAGCGTAAGTCGCTTAAAGACGAAAGGCTTTATTGCAATATTGTATAAGAAACGAAATGAAATAAAGTTTATGTTTGAAGGAAGTTCAATCTTTAAGCTATAAGCTGTTTTGGAATAAAATACCTTATTAATACAGTTTTGGTCTACCAATACATGTATTTTGAAAACAACTCTGGATTCGGATCCTCTAAACAAATCACAAACTCAGTAGCTGTTGGTTATCATTTATGTTTACACACTCGTTAGTTAATTTAAAAAAATGTTTAACTCGAATTCGATAAAAATGATAATCAACACTATCGTGTTGGGGAACCTCTATTCACAAGTTATGTTTAATGGTAAAATTCATTTGTTCACATTGGCTTACAAGCTATAGTACTAATCATAGCAAAGTAATAAATTGTTACTAGAGAACGGTGTTGAACTTTTGAACTTCTACTCATGTTAGGTTATGGCTATCAGATGCGTTTTATGATATGGCTACCAAAAGTAATCTCTGTTTCTTTTGGCTATCTACCGATTACAATATTTAAGTACATATGCACTAAAATCTCATCACTTGCTTCATTACAGCATACTGTACTTTCGTTCAATAAAACTTGAAGTTTTCTAAATGTGTTGTTTGTGCTTTTGTGATCATTCTATTTATACATTTTCTTTAAAGCAGCATTGTTTCAAACAATGGTTGACGTCACAAACATCGATGTTCAAATTGGATGCATGTGACATTAGGATATACCTAATTAATATCATATTAGTTTTTAATATCAAAGGATACGCACATCTGATACATCTTTTATTCTTACACTTTATGTACATCGGGAATGTTTGACGTTAATAAGTTGTATCTCAATCCCCGATGTCCAGAAACAAGATCCTTTCGTGAGACGAAAAGACATGCATTCTTAAGTAGCGTATCGTTTCTGATATATAGTGCTGGATATGCATGTTTATGTCATTGAACTGTTTTGTATTTCAATAACTTTACCAATGAATAATTTTAGATTGCTGTGTTTTATACATAGCCAATTTCCATTCAGTTGGGTTGTTTTCGTCGATGTCTTTTGTCCAACAAGCTTGCCCTGTCTGAAATTCACTGATATCATATATAATAACTTGTATCTAAATATCCTATTTCAAGGTCAGAACAAGGTGAGGAGAATAGGAGAAAGCACATGCGTTCATGTGCGGATAGGATGTGAAGTCCAATGACCTTTTTCCCTTGATGTTGCCATTTTGAGAGTAGATAGACATACGATTTTAATCCAGACAATGGGAGACATGTATGATGCTTTATGAGCATTAAATCACTGTCCCTCGTTTTAACCATTAACACTCGCCCATATATCGTTTAATATTCCTATAGGCACATGATGAATTTTCCGAGCAATGATTTACATTAATGCGCCTTAAAATTCCGAATGTCATCACTTCATATTAGAACCATTGTACATTATATTTCCGAACGGCAGATCTCATATATACATGTTATACGTCATCATTATTTGATTTATTCATTAGTTGACCGACATTGTTTCAGAAAATGTGTCAATATAATCCTGGCCAGGAATATTGAGGTGTGTAATTACGCTGTAGTATTGACATAGACATGGATATATAGAAATACCAACGTTTCCATGGGACACTGACGTAATCAACACTATTGAAGCTCAGTGTGATTTAAGTGCACTCACCAATCATTAATGACGTACATATTCCGGCATACAGAGTCGCGTCTGAAGCGTGACGTCAGACTTTTCTGCTGACAAGAACCAGAATTGGTTCTGATGACGTAGTGCACCAGAAGCGACTAATTTTGGTGTTTCCTATCCAGGCGCATCATCGATCAATCTTTGATTAGAGTTCCATACATCTACGTATATTAACTCACCGGCAGCGTGGCTAAACATCGATGCGCCCTGGACAGTCTTAGAAAGTAATAAATTTGTCTTCATCTTCCGGATAACTGTAGTATTTAAGTTACTCAATTTAATTATACGTTGTAGTAGAAACTCGATACGACCAGGTTGACTCTAACCTCATGGATTGTCAGCTTTAACCCAAAATTGCATCCAAAAATGAAACCTTTGCATGGCTGCGTACAGTTGCATGTTGAAATCGTTTTATTTTTTTATTGCAATATGATGCATTTCAAAATAAATGAGAATTTATCGGTTAACGGAAGCTGCTCTCTAACCATTACACATGCGTAGGCACGTGCTGGCCTCCTTTTATATAAACGAGGCAGCCACTTCATGATTGATTAATGCATTGGTATACAATATAACTACAGTTTTTGTTTTACGTTTTTTAAGAGAATTGCTACCACGCGGAAAGTAATATTTCATCTAGATGTATTTTCTTCAATACAATAATATACAGTTATGATCGAAAATAGCGCCCAATGATTTATATTGGAAACATGTCATTTAATTTGAGTTCGGAACACACAAAACATGATCTTTGATTTACATTTTCAAATATACCAAGGGATGAACCTTCACTGTTACGTTTAAGAGTACTTTTTATCGTTTATGTTAATCATTAATATTTTTGTGATATTTCAACCATTAATTTTGCAACACAAACTTCTCATGGATTGTTTAAAATGCTTTACACTGCGATAATATTTTTAAAAGATATATATTTTCACCAAATGCATATTAATTAATATTTTAATATTTGTTGGAAACAATCTGACATATTTTGAATGTGCACTACACTTAAAGAAGCCATTAGGGTCGACCACCTGCTGTATTTCCTCATTGCATGAGTCCAATATACTTGACACACCTTTTGTCTATGCACAAATCATTGTCTCTATCTGGGCGACACTCATCGACACATCATCAGGGAGGTCATCGTCAGTAGTAATGGGATAGTTTAAATAACGGAACAGCTCGATAGGTTGTTAACACTGTAGATAATAACAAGGACATTAATCGCTTACCTGTAGCCGACTCTTCACCTAGATTCATCAAGTCATTATGGAGTCATTACCGACAAGGGATGAACATCATTGTTGGTATACCTCAAACAAAGCCTCTTTGCTCTCTTACCTAAAAAGCTGACTGTATACGGAATATTGGTTATAATCAAAATTATGGAAACAATTCATTCGATTCGATACCATTCCAACTTCCTAAATCATCTTATTCTAACTGACAAATGATTGTTCTTTGTGAAAAGAATAATTCAAAAAGAAGATGCAGTTGTTAGGGTTCAGGATTCAAAAAGAAGATGCAGTTGTTAGGGTTCAGGATTCAGGAGATTTTCATAAATAGTACATGTATATTTACGTAATGTTACATATAAAGTCATGATTACGTCTTTACTTAGCTATTGTCAATAGCACTATGTTTGGGTTATTAATATATCAGACGTTGACGTCTTCCTTTATCTAGGTTGTCAAAAATATTTTGAACTATATATATAAGGAAACATTTTACAAATCACTACTCTAAACTAATTCTAAATGAATGCAATTATTACAGGGTGAAAACATAATTATGGAACCTTTAACTCTCACACTCTGCCCCTACTGAGGAAAATATTCTTTGGGTATATATGTCAGATGTGGCTCCTCTAAGATTTCCAGTTACGTTTTAAGATATAAGTACTAGATACACTGTACGTAGAACGGGTTAATGCATTCCCCGTGATCCCATTACTGTATGTGACATCCCAATCGAACAGTCTGATCAGACTCATTAGTACGCTTTGGCGTTTCCATGTCACCATCCATTTAACAATATGACAAAGCTTCGATTTGACCTAGATATGCTGAAGGATGTTTCTACTGAAGGAGAAAATAATTAGTCAAAAGAAGCCAGTGGTCTTATTTTCCATGTACCATTTCAACGTGTCTCCAAGTAGATCAATCAATTGCCTATTTGTTTTCCTAACTTGATCGATTTTGAGTTTATACTATAGATATAATATCACTTAGGAAAGCCTTTGATGCATTTATGGTACATAACAGGGCAATAACAATACAATTCAGGTAAGTAAAAAACAAAGGGGTAATAAAGAAATAAGTCCATTAAGGGTTCTGAGAACAAAAAGGTAATGTATTCACTCATAAACAGCATACTAGGAATTAAATTTAAAATGAAAAATAGGTCACAATCGACACAAAAGGAACAAAAAGTGCAAAAAGGAAACGCAGTTAGCACAAAACTGGGCGTCATTTTGGGGCGTTAGGAAAGAATGGAATTGCTGCTAAATACAAATAATTAATATGATATTTGATATCGACATCATCAATTTTAAGTTGCTCGGTTGATTGATTGGGATTAACGTCCTTTTAACTGTTAAGGTCATTATATTAGGAATATATGTTATCTCATATAAAAACATCAACGCGGTATTTACTGAGAGCGTACAAACCAGTCGTCCCACTACTTTTATCCTAAGTGCTAAGCGGAAACGACCACTTGCATAGACTATTGTGTTTCGCGATCAGAAGACAAAACTCAGAATCTTATAAAGTAAAAAGAAACATGTTCACTTCTTCCAAATTCCATAAAGAAATCTAGTACAACCTTTGTGCCTTTATTGTCTAACAAATGACCAAGAAAATTAATAAATTGACACCACAAAATGACAGCATAAAGAAAGATATTTAAATAAAATACGTATATCAGTGTCCGTAGCCATGAATTCAAATAGGATATATATAGCACAAAACTACAGGCATAAACAACTCGATATAACCTTATGTACACAACTAAAAAAAATACTTTATTCAATAAAAAATGCAAATAACAACATATTTTCCTTTCTTAGAAGGACCCTCACACCATTTCCATATTTCATTATCCTATTTTATTATTTTAACATATTTTAGAGACACACAAAAAAATGAAACCTAGAATACTTCATACCCACGTGGTTATGTTTTGACAAAATGTTGATATTTTGCAAACTAAGCATAAATCTAAACCAAGGACATCAATTTTACAAAGGTTTTGCGTTCTCTTTAATCTATCTTTTTATTTTTGTGTTTCACATATTTCATATTATGGGAGCGATATATCACTATGGAGCATTCCTATAAGAACATCAAGTCCATTAATATTCTAGCAATAAAGGATATTACAAATAACATAGCCGGATAAAACATTTCAATTTGCTTCAATAGCACAAAACAATCGATTTACAACTACTTCTAAAACTTGATAAAATCTTAATGTTTATAAGAGCTTGCATCTATTCGATTCCGAAGCCAACAAATCGTCGAAATTGCCGAAATGAATTTGGATTCGAGTGTTGTATATCATTCGGATATTGAATTCAATTATGGATTCTGTTTACATTATTACACATGGTGGCAAGAAATTTTAAGCAGCAAGAAACTCATTTCCACCAATATCAAGATTAAAACATGACCTAACTTTTCGCAATTCGTTTTATTTATTTTGAAATGGAAATGCATTTCGTACTCGTATATGGTTTTTTTCAATCAATATGTACAGTGTATGTAAGCCAACCGAGATGAAGACTATCAACTTTATCTGGCCCTGCAGGTAGGGCGTTAGAATTAGACCTGCTGCCCGTATTGCATGATCATAAAAGGCAACTAAATTTAGGATCATAACTTTTCTCTTCTTTCTTACTGACTTTATCTTTCCTAATGCCTCCCTTGGCACCGACTCACTTTTGGCCTTGAGTTGAGCGTTCGCCCCTGTGAGGAAGGCTCTGGGTTGTGTCCCCTGGCCGAGACACACCAACGTCTATACAAGTGATAGTTTCTGCTCCTGCTTAGCGCTCAGCATACATGGAGTGGGACGACTATTTGGCCCGTTGTCAATATAATGTGACCGGATGGGGTGTGTTGCTTGTTGTCTTCGATGGCATGCTTCAGTGATATAGCACTATAAAAAGGGAAACAGTTCCACTATTCAAGAAGACGCACCACGAATTTATCGCAGTCTCCAAAAACACTCACCTCGCACTTCACACATGCTACACACTGCATACATGGGAGGCCGTCCTTACATATGATCAAATAAACAAACAAAATCAACTCTATCAGTACAGAAGCCTTTCAGTATTCTTGCGACCAAATGAAGTCTTTACTAACAAGTATTTATCATTATGTAAGCTTTAGCAGAAGAGAAAACATAAGTGTTGAAATAAATATTTAATACTCGGCATGACGATCTACTTATCACACCTAACATAAAATTGTCACGAATGCCAAATTCCGTTTAGCATGAAAACATCTTCTTGCAAGCTGCAATTGTATAACGTTACAGATGCGTAAGTAATAACAAGTGTTATTAAAGATGTGACATCGAGAAATGTTTTATTTTTATGTTGAATATTATTAGTTAAAGGTGTGTGTATGGGATAAATACTTTAGCTGATCAAAATTTTGTCGGTACAAAATAAATGTAAGCGGATTTAAATTTATGATTAAACCATTTCTTGATATTTCGCGGGTCAAATTTTCACGATCAGAGCAACGTACGGCGAAGTCGACAATATCATGAACTCGAAAAAACCCAGCTATACGATGATATGAAAGAAGCTAAATTTAACTACGCTCCTGTGTTGTGTTGTAACATGGCACACGCAACCTTGAAACGTTTCTGTTTATAATCAACCATGTTTATCGCTGAACGTTTAACAAAGTTAATAAGATTATGAGAAACTGAAAATGACACGGTAAGCGTTTGATTAATGTGAGAAGACACTGCCATACTGTCAACACAAATAACGAAAATTTAAAAAAAAAGTGAATGAGCGTAGGTAATCCAATCAAACAGGTTTGGTAAACAGTAAATACCGTCAGGGCACCAGCATATCACTACACACAAACCTAGTGCCCGGATAAAGTTTTAAACGCAGTCTTATTTAATCCCAGATAACATTTAACAAGACCATTTGAATATGTTTTAAAACGTTCTACTTTACGGACGTTTCCCTATTTGTTTTCGTTTTCCCTGAGTTTTGTGGCCGATTGGAGGTTGAACAGACGCTTAATTGAAGGTGATAGACATCCTTCGTACCTGCATACCATCAAAGTGATGGCGTATTGAGAAGGACTTAAAGCGATAAGCAGCCGAAATGTACGCTAAATTTCAACGCGACTTAACAGACATACCACCACGGGAGACAAAGCTTGTTCTGCTAAAATACCAGAAAATGATTGGCTTTGATACAGAGGATATTTGTTTACAATATTACAGTGCGTTAGGTAGGCCACTGGTTACCAGCTGGTTTACCTGTTTCCTGCAAACCACGTGACCTAAAGCAAAACGGCTCTATGATTATTACAAATTCAGACTTGCAAACTAAATATATATTTTTCTATTGGTTAAGTTACTTGTTACTTGTCTCATCCTATTTATTGTCGTTTATTGCTGAGTTTTGTGGTCGATTGGAGATTAAACAGATGCTTCATTATGAGGATGACCTTTTCTGTGTCCATCCCTGTATTACCTGTATGTCCACTAGGTGAAGATTTTACCCGCTTCACCACTCTTGTTGTCTTTGGTGTCAGTACTCGCTGGTATCGTCAGAAGCATATGAAGTTGTAATTGCCTGTTCGTCTTGTCTTCGTCCAAAAGTAACAAATATCATAAACCATTATCCCCGCTCTCGAAGATAAGGCTTAGATATATTTGTTAAGTGTGTATACTGAACATTTCATAATTCACAATATATAACAAAAGCTTTCCTTTTTAGGAAGTTTTATCCTCTACCCATTTTTGTAAAACTCGTTATTGGTTTCGTTATCTCGATCAACTGTCAGTCCTTTACCATCAAGGGAGGTCCAGGAAGAATTCAGGATTCATGTTTTCTGTTTTGTCATGGCAGTTTAGATAGAGTTCTTGTACAGAATGCATTTTTCTACAAAAGTCAGTGTATTGTTACGGCCTATCATCTCCGTCCCTCATGCTACTAATGCGCTTTGTATCATTTACTCAATCTCTCTGCTCAATTTGGCTGCCAGTGTAACATCTATGTCAGTCGCAACCTATTGCTGATTACAAAATTATGTAAAATAGTTTGACTACAACTATATTGTTTATTGATATTATTTCACTTAATAAGAATTTCTTACGTTTAAAGAGCATTTACATTGGCTTAAAAATCGGTCCACAAACAAATGAAATAGCGTCGCTGTTTGTAGCATTGGGTCTGATTTGCAGCGATAACAATGTAATGAATTCACAGAAAAAAAAACAATAAAAAAAACAAAACAAAAAAACAAGTGTACTCTGATCGTGAACCGCTTTGCGTAAGGATAACATATATAATTATATGAACAAAATGTGACAGCCTATAAAGTAAACAGGTTTGGTCACGTCTTACATTTGTATGAGCCGAGTCTATAAGTCTGAGCCCCATTGAGTAAATGTGAGCAGATTGCGTTTATATTAGTCAGAATCCAAGATTCAGAGCACTACCTTATATATCGGTATGACTTAGCGTATAAATATAAGTCTGAACCCGATTTGCGGAGCTCGGCTGGTGCCTTACATTGGTATAACAGTATATAAATGTTAGTCTGAACCCGAGCTTGTCTGGTACCCTATATTTGTATAACAGTGTATAAATGTTAGTCTGCGCCCGAGCTTCTCAGGTTCCTTATATTGGTATAACAATGTATAAATGTAAGTCTGAGCCCGTTATGCAGAGCTTGTCTGGAACCTTACATTTGTATAACAGCGTATAAATGTTAGTCTGCGCCCGAGCTTGTCAGGTTCCTTATATTGGTATAACAGTGTATACATGTTAGTCTGAGCCCGTTATGCAGAGCTTGCCTGGCACCTTTCATTTGTATAACAGCGTATAAATGTTAGCTTAACCCGTTGTGCCGAGCTTGTCTGGTACCTTACATTGGTATAACAATGTATAAATGTAAGTCTGAACCCGAGCTTGTCTGGTACCCTATATTGGAATAACAGTGTATAAATGTTAGTCTGCGCCCGACCTTGTCAGGTTCCTTATATTGGTATAACAGTGTATAAATGTTAGTCTGAGCCCGAACTTGTTTGGTACCTTACATTGGTATAACAGTGTATAAATGTAAGTCTGAGCCCGTTGTGCCGAGCTTGTCTGGTACCTTACATTGGTATAACAATGTATAAATGTAAGTCTGAACCCGAGCTTGTCTGGTACCCTATATTGGAATAACAGTGTATAAATGTTAGTCTGCGCCCGACCTTGTCAGGTTCCTTATATTGGAATAACAGTGTATACATGTTAGTCTGAGCCCGAACTTGTTTGGTACCTTACATTGGTATAACAGTGTATAAATGTTAGTCTGTGCCCGTTGTGCCGAGCTTGTCTAGTACCTTACATTGGTATAACAATGTATAAATTGTAAGTCTGAGCCCGTTGTTCCGAGCTTGTCTGGTACCCTACCTATTGGTATAACAGTGTATACATGTTAGTCTGCGCCCGAGCTTGTCAGGTTCCTTATATTGGTATAACAGTGTGTAAATGTTAGTCTGCGCCCGAGCTTGTCTGGCACCTTACATTGGTATAACAGTGTATAAATGTTAGTCTGTGCCCGTTGTGCCGAGCTTGTCTGGTACCTTACATTGGTATAACAGTGTATAAATGTTAGTCTGAGCCCGAGTTCTTGTCTAGTACCTTACATTGGTATAACAGTGTATAAATGTTAGTCTGCGCCCGAGCTTGTCAGGTTCCTTATATTGGTATAACAGTGTATAAATGTTAGTCTGCGCCCGAGCTTGTCAGGTTCCTTATATTGGTATAACAGTGTATAAATGTTAGTCTGCGCCCGAGCTTGTCAGGTTCCTTATATTGGTATAACAGTGTATAAATGTTAGTCTGCGCCCGAGCTTGTCTGGCACCTTACATTGGTATAACAGTGTATAAATGTTAGTCTGCGCCCGAGCTTGTCTGGCACCTTACATTGGTATTACAGTGTATAAATGTTAGTCTGAACCCGAGCTTGTCAGGTTCCTTACATTGGTATAACAGTGTATAAATGTTAGTCTGCGCCCGAGCTTGTCAGGTTCCTTACATTGGTATAACAGTGTATAAATGTTAGTCTGAACCCGAGCTTGTCAGGTTCCTTATATTGGAATAACAGTGTATACATGTTAGTCTGCGCCCGAGCTTGTCTGGTACCCTATATTGGTATAACAGTGTATAAATGTTAGTCTGCGCCCGAGCTTGTCTGGTACCCTATATTGGAATAACAGTGTATACATGTTAGTCTGCGCCCGAGCTTGTCTGGTACCCTATATTGGAATAACAGTGTATACATGTTAGTCTGCGCCCGAGCTTGTCTGGTACCCTATATTGGAATAACAGTGTATACATGTTAGTCTGAACCCGACCTTGTCTGGCACCTAACATTGGTATAACAGTGTATACATGTTAGTCTGAACCCGACCTTGTCTGGCACCTAACATTGGTATAACAGTGTATAAATGTTAGTCTGAACCCGACCTTGTCAGGTTCCTTACATTGGTATAACAGTGTATAAATGTTAGTCTGCGCCCGAGCTTGTCATGTTCCTTATATTGGAATAACAGTGTATACATGTTAGTCTGCGCCCGAGCTTGTTTGGTACCCTATATTGGTATAATAGTGTATAAATGTAAGTCTGAGCCCGTTGTGCCGAGCTTGTCTGGTACCCTACATTGGTATAACAGTGTATAAATGTAAGTCTGAGACCGTTGTGCCGAGCTTGTCTAGTACCTTACATTGGTATAACAATGTATAAATGTCAGTCTGAGCCCAATGTGCCGAGTATAAATGTCAGTCTGAGCCCAATGTGCCGAGCTTGTCTGGTGCCTTACATTTGTATAACAGTGTATAAATGTTAGTCTGCGCCCGAGCTTGCCAGGTTCCTTATATTTGAATAACAGTGTATAAATGTTAGTCTGCGCCCGAGCTTGTCAGGTTCCTTATATTGGAATAACAGTGTATACATGTTAGTCTGCGCCCGAGCTTGTCAGGTTCCTTATATTGGTATAACAGTGTATACATGTTAGTCTGCGCCCGAGCTTGTCAGGTTCCTTATATTGGTATAACAGTGTGTAAATGTTAGTCTGCGCCCGAGCTTGTCTGGCACCTTACATTGGTATAACAGTGTATAAATGTTAGTCTGCGCCCGAGCTTGTCTGGCACCTTACATTGGTATTACAGTGTATAAATGTTAGTCTGAACCCGAGCTTGTCAGGTTCCTTACATTGGTATAACAGTGTATAAATGTTAGTCTGCGCCCGAGCTTGTCAGGTTCCTTATATTGGAATAACAGTGTATAAATGTTAGTCTGCGCCCGAGCTTGTCAGGTTCCTTACATTGGTATAACAGTGTATACATGTTAGTCTGAACCCGACCTTGTCAGGTTCCTTACATTGGTATAACAGTGTATAAATGTTAGTCTGTGCCCGAGCTTGTCTGGCACCTTACATTGGTATAACAGTGTATACATGTTAGTCTGCGCCCGACCTTGTCAGGTTCCTTATATTGGTATAACTGTGTATAAATGTTAGTCTGAACCCGACCTTGTCATGTTCCTTACATTGGTATAACAGTGTATAAATGTAAGTCTGAACCCGACCTTGTCAGGTTCCTTATATTGGTATCACAATGTATAAATGTTAGTCTGAACCCGACCTTGTCAGGTTCCTTACATTGGTATAACAGTGTATAAATGTTAGTCTGCGCCCGAGCTTGTCAGGTTCCTTACATTGGAATAACAGTGTATAAATGTTAGTCTGCGCCCGAGCTTGTCATGTACCCTATATTGGAATAACAGTGTATACATGTTAGTCTGCGCCCGAGCTTGTTTGGTACCCTATATTGGTATAATAGTGTATAAATGTAAGTCTGAGACCGTTGTGCCGAGCTTGTCTAGTACCTTACATTGGTATAACAATGTATAAATGTCAGTCTGAGCCCAATGTGCCGAGCTTGTCTGGTGCCTTACATTTGTATAACAGTGTATAAATGTTAGTCTGCGCCCGAGCTTGTCAGGTTCCTTATATTTGAATAACAGTGTATAAATGTTAGTCTGCGCCCGAGCTTGTCAGGTTCCTTATATTGGTATAACAGTGTATACATGTTAGTCTGCGCCCGAGCTTGTCAGGTTCCTTATATTGGTATAACAGTGTGTAAATGTTAGTCTGCGCCCGAGCTTGTCTGGCACCTTACATTGGTATAACAGTGTATAAATGTTAGTCTGAACCCGAGCTTGTCTGGCACCTTACATTGGTATTACAGTGTATAAATGTTAGTCTGAACCCGAGCTTGTCAGGTTCCTTACATTGGTATAACAGTGTATAAATGTTAGTCTGCGCCCGAGCTTGTCAGGTTCCTTATATTGGAATAACAGTGTATAAATGTTAGTCTGCGCCCGAGCTTGTCAGGTTCCTTACATTGGTATAACAGTGTATACATGTTAGTCTGAACCCGACCTTGTCAGGTTCCTTACATTGGTATAACAGTGTATAAATGTTAGTCTGTGCCCGAGCTTGTCTGGCACCTTACATTGGTATAACAGTGTATACATGTTAGTCTGCGTCCGACCTTGTCAGGTTCCTTATATTGGTATAACTGTGTATAAATGTTAGTCTGAACCCGACCTTGTCAGGTTCCTTATATTGGTATAACTGTGTATAAATGTTAGTCTGAACCCGACCTTGTCATGTTCCTTACATTGGTATAACAGTGTATAAATGTAAGTCTGAACCCGACCTTGTCAGGTTCCATATATTGGTATCACAATGTATAAATGTTAGTCTGAACCCGACCTTGTCATGTTCCTTACATTGGTATAACAGTGTATAAATGTGAGTCTGCGCCCGAGCTTGTCTGGCACCTTACATTGGTATTACAGTGTATAAATGTTAGTCTGAACCCGAGCTTGTCAGGTTCCTTATATTGGTATAACAGTGTATAAATGTTAGTCTGCGCCCGAGCATGTCTGGCACCTTACATTGGTATAACAGTGTATAAATGTAGTCGCCGAGTTAAGTTAATGTTCCTAATGGTATAACATGTATAATGTAGTCTGCCCGAGCTTGTCTGGCACCTTACATTGGTATAAACAGTGGATACATGTTAGTCTGCGCCCGACCTTGTCAGGTTCCTTATATTGGTATAACTGTGTATAAATGTTAGTCTGAACCCGACCTTGTCAGGTTCCTTATATTGGTATAACTGTGTATAAATGTTAGTCTGCCTGATATTATGTGCCGACTGTCATGTTCTTACCGCTTGGTATAATGATACAGTGTATAAATGTTAGTCTGCGCCCGAGCTTGTCATGTTCCTTACATCGGTATAACTGTGTATAAATGTTAGTCTGAACCCGACCTTGTCAGGTTCCATATATTGGTATAACAGTGTATAAATGTTAGTCTGCGCCCGAGCATGTCAGGTTCCTTACATTGGTATAACAATGTTTAAATGTTAGTCTGCGCCCGAGCTTGTCAGGTTCCTTATATTGGAATAACAGTGTATACATGTTAGTCTGCGCCCGAGCTTGTCAGGTTCCTTATATTGGAATAACAGTGTATACATGTTAGTCTGCGCCCGAGCTTGTCAGGTTCCATATATTTGGTATAACAATGTATAAATGTTAGTCTGCGCCCGAGCTTGTCTGGCACCTTACATTGGTATAACAGTGTATACATGTTAGTCTGCGCCCGAGCTTGTCAGGTTCCTTATATTGGAATAACAGTGTATACATGTTAGTCTGCGCCCGAGCTTGTCAGGTTCCTTATATTGGTATAACAGTGTATAAATGTTAGTCTGAGCCCGTTGTGCCGAGCTTGTCTGGTACCTTACATTGGTATAACAGTGTATAAATGTTAGTCTTAACCGGTTGTGCCGAGCTTGTCTGGTACCTTACATTGGTATAACAGCGTATAAATGTTAGTCTTAACCCGTTGTGCCGAGCTTGTCTGGTACCTTACATTGGTATAACAGTGTATAAATGTTAGTCTTAACCCGTTGTGCCGAGCTTGTCTGGTACCTTACATTGGTATAACAGTGTATAAATGTAAGTCTGAACCCGAGCTTGTCTGGTACCCTATATTGGAATAACAGTGTATAAATGTTAGTCTGCGCCCGAGCTTGTCAGGTTCCTTATATTGGTATAACAGTGTATACATGTTAGTCTGAACCCGAGCTTGTCTGGTACCTTACATTGGTATAACAGTGTATAAATGTTAGTCTGTGCCCGTTGTGCCGAGCTTGTCTGGTACCTTACATTGGTATAACAATGTATAAATGTCAGTCTGAGCCCAATGTGCCGAGCTTGTCCGGTACCTTACATTTGTATAACATTATACAAATGTAAGTCTGAGCCCGTTGTGCCGAGCTTGTCTGGTACCTTACATTTGTATAACAGTGTATAAATGTAAGTCTGAGACCGTTGTGCCGAGCTTGTCTGGTGCCTTACATTTGTATAACAGTGTATAAATGTAAGTCTGAGCCCGTTGTGCCGAGCTTGTCTGGAACCTTACATTGGTATTGCAGTGTTTAAATGTTAGTGGCCGTTGTGCCGAGCTTGTCTGGTGTCTTAGTATCATTAGCATTTGGATAATGTTGACAGGTGAAGTATGTGACCAGACATATCTGTCAGAATTATAGTAATAGGCTCGGTCAATTATATTGTTAGATATCTTATTTGTGGAGTAACTACGAAGAAATAAGAAGACTTTTCGAAAATTGGGGTGCTTGCTCATATAGGTATATGTCAATAGTCTACATTTTACAACATAATGATGAGTTGAACCTCTAAAAATGAAATTTCACACCATGATCTTGAGTAATTCTAAAAGGCACATGACACTACGGCTTTTTAAAAAAACCAACTAAATTATTGGTATATGCTGAAAACAATCGTACTAAGAACATGCGTTTTAGGAAATAGATTTTTTAGTTAATAATTGCAAGTATCCGACAGAATACGGTAAATACTGAAAACAGTTTTGATCAAACATGTATGGGTAACTAGTGCACTCTAACATCGTTTTTTTTATAGATATTGGTTCTACCCCAGACAGAACAGTCGTTTGAATACCTAACTAATAAACCTGAAAACCTTATAAAATCCGGAATGTTCCTGATGAAGAAAGATCTACTCAATGACCCGGCGTTAAACACAAACATAAAGTATATAAAGGATCCTTTTATCACGAGCACGACTCCCGTCGTATCACAACTCCCAGGTGAAATGAAGACACAATGTGTCTAACCAGTTTCTCGATAATGAAAGTACAAAAACGTAAAAAGCTACCAGAACAATTGAATCCAGAATTAAATCGACAGCAGGATGAAATGAAATGTTTTGCACTAGAAATGAACCTTTGGTTGGAACAGCTAACGCATTTGCTTAAACAATAACAGTGCATTTTGACGAAAACAGGGTATGCATTTTTTCTGCACATTACAGAGTTTTCGACCGAATGTATTGGTTGTTAGGTCACGTTTTTATGAATGAAACGTCAAGTGTGCCACGGAAAACGAAGGTTTTGCTCGAAAAGAAATATCTTCCCGCAAGGGAGATAACTCTGTAAGACGAAATAGCCGTTTATTTTCGAGGGAATGTAGGGCAATTTTACGACTTCGAGGGATATCATTATGATCATAAAAATTCGATCTTAGAGATATATATTCCAGGATCAGGATAGAAGCAAGTAATCATACTGTAGCTGATGATATAAAATAAAATTTCAATCAAGCAAAACTAACTTCGTGAAATGAAAAAGTGTAATTACTCAAACACAAGAATATCTAACTGTCATCTCATCATCTGAAGCAGCATATTATCGTAGTGCTTGCTATTTTAGCGGGTCAAAACTCGTAAAATGTTTTTTCGATAATAATTCGCGATCATAGCAATCCCACCAAAAACGGAAAATATCAACCTCTTATATATCACCAGCAAAACGGTATCTTTTTGTGCTGCTTTGATTAAAATAAATATTAGGAGAACTTGATATCACTTCAATGTCAATAAAAATTACAATGTTTCTACAACGCTGAAAAATGATACATTTGTATACTTAAAATATAAAGAAAACAGCTGTTCACAAAAACTGTGCACTAACATAATCTAACAAGTCACAACTTGTGGGAAATGCTGACGTTAAGAATGCATCAGCGAAGATGAGGTTGCTAATCCCTGCAGGTAGTCGTTCAGCCAGCGACAGCTTTGTTCCTGCGTCTTAAGATTGTATGGCTTCTTCGTTTGGAAATTCGCTTGAAAATATTTGTACGGCTTCATCTACTTACGATATTTGAGAATTATTATACGTCAAAATTGTAAGTAAACATTAATCTGTTTACAATACATCATCTCACAATGGATCGCAATTTGTCGTTAATCAATATGACATTCACATGCAGCAGAAGACGGTCAGTGACCGATGGAGGTTGATGATGGCCTTCTTGTGATGTCAACTAATCTTATAAACTTAAAAACGTGTATAGTGGTTATCAATTACATGGGATGAAAATATGTTTTGATCCCGAAGAAAGGCACAAACAGATACAGATAACTTAGGGTGCTAGCACAGCTATTACATACAGAATAATTATGAGCGAGTGCACGACGTGAAGCTGTACGTTACGACTTGTTCATAGATTACCATACTGTTTTAAGCCTTTACATGTTTTTAAACGGCAAGATACACAACAAAGATAGTGTAATTACTCTAAAAAGGAAACGATGCCAAGAAAACTCCTTTTGTGTTCGATTATTTAATGCGGGATTAAATAATGGAATTTAAATCATATAATGTTCATCACTTTAAATGACACCCCAACTCTTTCTCCAACTCTCTATTCTATAAAGAAATATATAATATAAATATCATTCATTCTGTCTGAAAATGAAATAATATCACTTACACTTTTCCCCACAAATTAATATGATAAAACATGTTATAAAATCAATAACGTCAGAGATATCCATGCGTGCTTTTTTACACACAGGGAAGTATTATTCAATTAATTTCTTAGTAAGATCACTACGCAGAATTCCCCTACCGTATGAATTGTCATTTCTGTCAAATCTTATGACAAAAACTATCGAGAAATGATGAATATTCATGCTTTAAAACCAAGCTAGCAGTCACACGAAATGGCGTGGAATTCCTTTGACTATTGGATACTCCCTTGCGAGTTTTCGATACTTCCGCCTGTCATCTTAGTTTTTTTGATGAGCTATGCGAAATAGCATAACTATCAGCATGATAATCTATTATTGAGGTTGGTATGATTTGCCTTGTTACAAGTGGAGACACGGACAGGGACGTGCAGGTTGTTAATCACTGACGGTATACCTGGGCTAACGCTGGGTTCTCGAACACGGCGAGTTGTTGGATAAAGTGTCTTTTGAGTGCACGCGTTATTCAGATCGCTCAGGCGATGCGTGATACAAACTGTAATGACTGCTATTTTATCAGAAAGTGTCGACAAATTATTCATTGCGAATTATTTGAGTGGTAAAAGTAGAAATAATGCTCGTTTTGGTGTAAATTGTTTTATTTGACACTCTTAAAATAAAAATACAACTCAAATAGCAGCGTTATGAATAATTTTGGTTTTCACAATGTCAAATCTCTTTATCAAAATAAAAATAAATCAAGAATTCGTAAAAAATGCAATAAAATGGCTGACGTAACATGTCAGCGTGTCAATCACGTGTTCGTACCAGTTACTGTATCTGTATTGGAAGGCGTTGTAACCGGAACAAGCGGTCGTCTCTTGAACTGTATCACTTACATCCGAGATGAAATGAAATATAATTGTCTTATAATGTTGCATGGGATGCTAGTATTAGGATAAGTGTCCATTTTAACATGAAAATGTATACATTAAACTAGGAGCGTTTTGATATTGTTGCATCTGTTCTTGTTTTACGATTGCTTCCAAACATGCATTAACTACGAAGGTAATGTTATCGTTGTCACAAGGATAATTAATTAGAAAATGGTGACGTTTAACCTTGTATATCTTTCATTTAATTTCATTTCAACATTCTGTAAACACGGATATTTCCGCGATGGGAAAAGTTATGCTCGTCACTCGAAGAATATTTACCTCTGAATGTTTCTCTGTGCGTAGTTATGTAAGCACTCATAAATGGCAAAAAGTTCTGTAAACTGGGAGGTATATTTATCACAAAAATATCAACGTCATGAAATATTGACACAAGCAAATAAATATTAAACACTTGCGAAAATATCCACGTCTAAAGTAAAGACTAAAGTAAGTATATAGTAAATAGATATATAGTTTATCCTATATCATTTGTGTTCTTTCTTTTAAGCGATACCTCAACATGTACACATATAATGGTCAGTTGGTCAGTCAATGAAGGAGTAAGCTTTTAGATTTATACAGCAGAGCTACCATTGTGTTAGGTAGTAGGTGAACGACATGAGACAAACCTTATACAAATTCATTATTTACAATATCCCTAGGGACACTAAGGGAGATGTTCCTGCTCGTGTATATATAGGGCATCAGCATATATCGTGATATTATATCTCCCAAGAATATCACCCGTGTGAAGAGATGTCAAAAGCCTCGTTACATCTTAATTGTTTCATATCGACGGTACACCGAGCAATACCCAACACCTTTCCTGGCACCGTTCCAATTGTGTCGTGGGAAGGCGGCCTTGGTAAAAATGAAACCAACCGACTAGAATTAGTCCAACGCAACTATGAGACCTATAAAGACTATGGGGTAAGAGGTCGATGTTGCTGTCAATAGATATATAGTAATACAAGCAGTTCAACACAAATACAATTTTATGAACATGAGACGCGACTGATTAAGTTTATAGTTTCAATAAGTGGCTTCGTCCAATTATCTTTGAATCATGCTTTCCTTCTATGATGTTAAACATATGTATGATATACCATGTGGATATGGTGTGAAGGCCACCAAATCCTGATTTCAAATTGTAACTTGAAATAGATATGACTTATACAGCAGTGGCGTCGATGTGTAGCACAATGATCTACACTTATATTTTGTCACTATAATCAATATCACGTTAGTGTATTAATTATGTTATTTCATTTTGGACAAAATTACTTATTAATGATGTTTGTTGGGTATTATAGGAAAGAACCACAAACATTAATTAAAATTCTTTTATTTGTAATTGATTTAAATATCATCATCATACTCTATTTTGTCGGGAAATGAAGGACTTACAGAATTCTAGAATATTTGGTATGGCTCACACCACAACACGCGGTTAAGTGCAGAACATTTGATTCCTGTTGACAAACAAAGGACACACATGCACTTAATCTGGAATTGAATATTTCATCGATACCGTTTGTAGGGTAATGATATTAAAGTGAGATATCAAACGAAGACCATTCCAACTCAAGAAGATTTCTTTATTAAAGGGTTCTCTAAATACCCTTCCATCTCAGACTAAGTCCTTTTTAAGTTAAAAAACCCACACACAGCAAAACACCCAGCTGTCAATCTCTATCCCAGTCATTCTTGTCGTGTTGACATTTATGTTAAGCTCAAGTATGTGATAAGGAAACATCAAAGAGAAGAAATATTTGGTGCTGTATTAAGATGGTTCCTTTTGACCAGTAGCTTCTGATCTACTGACAGTTTTCGGATATCCCTTAATTTCCTGTCTATGCTGTTCATTATAGAAATTTGTATTGAGTTAACTAGGCATTGACAGAACAGAATACAGGCTTGACGTGATCCGCCATGTTAATAAGGGTCAGCTTTGATTAAACCATGTTTACAGAAATTGAGAATTAATGACATTTATAAACATACTTTGAATTTTTATTCAAGGTGTTTGGAATCTTGATTTTAAAAGCTCAATAAAAGGTATTTTGAAGCAAACTCAAGTCAGCACACATCTTTACCATTATGTCATTCTAACAAAACAAAAAAAAAAAAAAAAAAAAAAAAAAAAACTCATGTAGTTTTTCGGGAGAACACATAACTTAAGGCAAAAATGCGAGTTATCTCTTACGTAAACCGTTATTTTGTTTATCAGTGCGAGAGAAAAATATGATATACTTTAGCAAATGTTTACTCCGCACAGAATCAATTGGGTCAGCTGATATCATTTGCATTTTAAATATGCAATGTTAGTTTGATAAGAGATACCATATTTGGAGATTTTTGCTGGTCAAAAGCTTTCATTTATCAAAAAACCCATTAAGCTCTATGTCAACACTTTAAAAAAATACATATATATATAATTGATCTATTTCATTGTACATGAATATGCTTTAATTGTTTGGCAAGTCTTGATTATATAACCTTTATTTGACCTTGTCAAGAACTTACCCTAACTTGTAACTTGGTGGCGGCGACACTACTAAAATCAATGGAACAGTTATACCGTGTTCTGGTACCAGCACACGCTCTATGAAGCAGTGCCGTTTCAAGGAAATGATGTTTCCACTACACCTAATCGTTTGGCCGCCTAGATCACACGGTTTAGGCAAATTGACCTTCACTGAACTTCCTAACGTTTTCAGGACGCGATCAGAATTCGTGTACGTGCATCTTTGATTTTTATGAACCATACTGCTTGATTAGTATTGAACGTCACTTGAATATTGATATGATGAAATATGATTCATTTACCAGACATACTTGCCCATGGGGTTTTACAAATTATTTTGATTTTAGGAAAATGCATCAAAGGTGATAATACAATGTATAAGCAATAATACAATGTTTAAGCATTGCAATTATTTTCTTTTCTTGTTATATTATAAAATATCTATATATAGAATTGATGTTTATTTTTAAATTAGAATATGCAATAGTTAAGAGATAAACACTTGCCTATTATATTTCTTCCGACTGTTACAAGTACGTATCCTTTTTATTTAGTGACAACTATATTTGTAGGTTGATATACGAGTACTTTATTCCTTCAAATTTCACAAATATTATAGGTTATCAAGTTTTTTGAAACATCCGCGTGACGTCACGAAGGTTAAAATCGAACGTATAAATAAACTAGTTCATTAGTGCATCTCTTTCTCGCTTTTATTGTCACTTGAAGTAGTAAATAAGCATGTGGTGAACTCCCATCGGCTTTTCAGTTGCTTAGAATGGATTTCCTCCTGAGTACTCTAGAAGGTCATTATCACACAAGGAGAAGTGAAGCCGGCGATTATTACTGGGGGTAATGATAGGGTTTATATACACCTCCTTCGTATATCTATATACTCTAGTAAATACCAGGTACATAACACCGATATCCTATGTGTACCATAAACATCACGTAAACTTCAAGTTTCTCATTTGCCTACGTTGAAATTGTATGTACATGTATATTCTGGTAGTCTTTTTTCTTTCATTTTCATGATTTTTTTGGTAAGTTCTCGACTGTGCAATTTTTAGTAATTTTGATTTTATTTAGGTCAGCAAAAAAAGGCAAATATGCTTTTTTCTTAAAACAAAGAATACATACCATAAAACAGGAATATTTGGTCATCTGTAGGTAATTATCATAAAACAGTAAATATTTCATAAAAACACAGGAAGCTTACACCACACTTATACAGTATTTATAACGATAGAGGGACACAACAAACACAAATCTTTCTTCATTGGATTTCATAATATTTCCATACATTTTACATAGGTAGAGCAAAGCAAGATCTGACACGCATGTGCAATCTGTGCAAGAAAAGACCACGATAAGATGTTCCTCACTTCACACCGGATCGTGCGTGAACGGTGTTTATTTTACATCGACTATTCAGGCTGTGTCAGACAGATGAGAGTTTTACGTGGAGCCGAATCATTAACAAGAGAACTTAATATGATTAATTAATGATGATAAATAATAAATGTCAAATCGAAAATAATGGTGATTGATATTGATTGATGGATGCTTTATGTGATGGATTAAACAGATAATGATATACAAATATAAACAAATAGAAATTAATTGAGTAACTGAATAAACAAAGTGACAAGATACACGAAAGATTATCGGTAAAAAAGGAAATAAATACATGAAATTAGGAGTACATGCTAATTTTCATGTAAATATAGAATAACCAGCAATGATTGAGAATGAAAAAACACCCAAAGCAAAAAAAAAAAAAAAAAAAAAAAAAAAAAAAAGAAAAAACAACAACACAACAACATCTGCTATGTAATAAGGTATTATACACATTTACAGCCTATTCTTCTATATAGGATATGCTCGTATTTTTTGTGTGTGTATTTCAAGGGATCGGAGGAAAAACATGTAAATGCTTGTCGCTGTTTAAGTATTTTTATTTATCAAATAAATCATCACAAACAAACACTTTCAATGGTATGACTTAATTAAAAAGCTACATTGCTACAAGCAAATTAATTTAAACATATCAATTAATATAAATTGCAAATTCAATCCCTGATTTTCTTGTTTCGTGTACGGTATCATTTCTAACTGTAAATGTCCGTATACACAATTCCATTGAAGTACAACACTATTAGCGTTCACCACTCATTCCCAATAATCTAACATTCATTTATTCGTGTTTGCATGTTTGCTGCACATGTAACCGATACATAAAATGTCTAGTGGAGGCAATTAATTACATATAACGCCCAAGGCCAGCGCCTATGAATATTACGTATTTATGTAAACTCAGAAGAGTCCAGCAGGGCACGCAGCTGTTGGTATCGACTTTATATATCAACTCATGCAAATACTTCGGTCAGAAACTAAAATCATGCAAAAATGTAATAGGACTAATGATGAGGCATGGAAATATGAAAATAAAAAAGAATAAGAGATACCAGTACACGTATCATTGCAGAAACAAATACGCTGTTTAAATATAAATAGTTCTGTGAGTATGTTTTGTTCCTCATTTATTCATTTATTTAATTTTAACACTTCGGGTTATTTCTTATTCTTTCTTTTATAAGCACAGTTACACTGATGAGACCAAATATTTCTTATATTTAGTTTTTTTCGTGATAATTTTTTATATGATATGCTATAAATATTTGTGGGAAGAGTCATGTGCTAATACGACGTTGTACAAATGTGTTGATCAAGAGGTATACAAGTACTTATCATTTTTAAGACAGGTCAAACATTAAAATCTGGGAATTTCCTTGGATGTCACGCAACGGGTAGCATTTTACGTAAACAACGTATATGCGTATGACAGTTTCTATCAATAGACTTTTTTGTGTACTAAATGTTGTACTTTAAGTATCAAGTATGAAACAAAGCCTAATTAAGTTGTACTGTTAAAAAATCGATACGGTACTACGTCAATGAACTGCGGGTCGTTTTCTCTATTCGATATCTAATTGTTGTTTAATTTTTGACTTACGTGTAACATCTGTGTGCAACAGGCGCTTACTAACATACAATGCACACAGATTTCAAACATTGATATGATCAAGATCAAATTTAAACACTGTTTTAGTATGTATGTTTTGGTTTATCTTGCCTTGACACGAGTCAGGCTGTACCGTTTCTGCAGTCAAGCAATATGTAAGATATTGTTTCCTGAATGCCAGTATGATGTTTATCAAATGTTGATATCAATGAACTCGAATTTCATAAACAAGATCAATAATGTAGATGTATATCGCACCGTGTCATAGCTATCATAACTACAAAAGGTGAGAGACATCATGGCGACATTTTGATCGGGTTCAACTGATAAAACGAAAACATATACAACTACAAAAAGTATTTTTTTTGTTTTCCCTAAAACAGAGGTAATTATAAATGGAAGAAATAGTGGACTTTTACATTAGGTGAGCGCTATATATACAAATAATGAAATAAGCGAATGAGTGATTTTTCTGGAAAGTTTTTAAAAATAACTAATAGTAAAATTAAAATACCAAAATTGTTTTCTACAGAGATCCTTAAACCCAGGACTGAGGTGTTCAGAAAGGGTTGGCTTCCCTGAACTTATCCCACAACACCCATCATCTGCATACAGGCCATATTCGGGTTCAGGCACATACTGAGAATCGTTTGTTGATACAATAAACACTATGCATAGCGAGAATTACATATGGTAATAACAAAAGTCTAACTTCATCGGCGTCTTTCGTACTAAAAAAACTCTTATCATTCTCATATTTTTAAGTTATTTTATGCACCATAACGCACCTACATATCATTTTAAGTTGTAATTTAATGTGAAAATCAACAACAAAATAATACCTCGACTGTTTACGGAGTATGAATTATTGACATCAGTAGGTTTCTCTTGCATCTTACTTTCTATAATAACGGTGCTTCACTTTTACATTTTATCTACAGATTTAATTAAAGAAAATGTGTTTAACTACAACTTGCCATTTCCTTATTATTGAACTTTACACATAAAACATGCACTTTGATAATAGAAAATCAGGAAACATTGTCAGACAATTTTGACATGTATTCGTGTCTTATTCTATCAAATAAGGCTACATTCACAGTGATATTTGTACCTAAATGTACTCATGTAAAGTTCGTACGTAGAATGCGGGCGTCGCTGTCCCAATGTTCCGGAAGCCACGTTCTAAAAGCATATTAACGGGACAAATGTTGCCAAGCCATTTCCTGACTGGTATCCGTACCTCTGTAGACTATTGCGTGTGATATTGTGTATATTGTATATGTAGAATTAACCTACATGTATTGATACAATTATGCCCTTAAAGAGTTGACCCTATGTCAAATGTTCTTATATAGAGCATAATAATTGAAGACTACTTTCTAAAAACAAATGACATGGGAGGCACTCAAAATACATGTAGAACAATGGGACAACGAGTATAAGGCAATTCACTAATCAAACATACAAAAAGAGGTTCCCCAAAGGTTGATTGCTGTTTATTATGTTTAGCAAACTCGAATTAATGCAAGTGCACTCAAAATTTAGAAATAAATTTCACGAGATAATCATGATAATCAAGATAATCATGCACAATAACGACCACACGAGATTTTTACAATTTAAACATTGCATGCATATGGGATTACAGCAGGATAATCAGAAAAATAAGATGTAATTGGGTCACATTTTGACCTCTTTGGAATGGTGATCGCTGTCGATAATACAAATGATACAGTTGCAATTTGTTATGTTCCCTGTCTAAGATTCCTTATCTAAAACTTACAAATGATAAAGGAATATGTCACTGCTAACCTATTAATTAAATGGTTTGTATTTCTGGGTTTTCCTCAATATGCAATTGACAAACATTTGTGGCATCAATACTAACATTTGAAATACACACACTAATGATAAACCTGCATAAAATGTCAGTTGTGATAAGCATAGCGATTATGCATTATCCGAAATATTTGGTACGGCTTCTATTTTTATGGGCCGAATCCAAGTAAATATTAGTCGTGTTCATATTTCCGTTATATTGATTTTAGTAAGAGCCAAGACTATGCGTGTCTTGTTTCAAATGAAAGATGAAAATAAACCTGGTATATCTAGCGCAGCACCACTGTCTGCGAGGCTAACACCTTACATTGGTACTGTGAATGTGTGAGTGCATTGTCGTGCCTAAGAATTCAATTACTTGCCTCAACATATTAGAGGAGGTCTGTTCAACCTTTATAAATGTAATTATAACCCATTAGTTGAGCTATTGACCTTAAGGGAACAAAGCCTCGTGACTAGATCTCAAAGGTTTGAAAAGTGCACAGAGCGGTTGTGTGTAAATCGTATATTGCTGATAGTGTTTTGTATGTGTTTTATTGATGAGATAAAATTGACCGAGTGGTAGGTAATACCGAAGTGTCAGCTTTATATCGCTGATGTCGACCCGTGGTGCATATTCTGTCTTTGCATATTATATAGTTATCTCCCTCGCGGCTTGGTATCGATTGTGACCTAATTTGGTTTTCTCAGAAAAAATATGACGTTACACTCATAAAATATGACGTAACAACCAATGGGTACCAACATGGGCAGATAACTATGTAATATACAAATACGGACTACATTTAATGTATTTTGGTCTTAAATTGATGTGAGGATATTTTTTATGCAAACATTTGCTTAAGGGTATTTTTGGCATCAGTAAATGACATTAATGCTACATTGTGTCAGACCTTTCCTTTAATTTTAGCATTATGTGCACAACCCGATAAATCGGAAAAGCTGCGACAGAATTGTTATGCCACAACCAAATGATCTCGGTCAGACGTTTCAGAGGAATGATTCTCTGTGGATTGGCACTTCCTGACGTTTACATTAGATTTGTGCTACCTACATGTAATAGTATAAGACTCTTTCATATGTGGATATGAATGATAGGGATATTCTACCCGAGGGTCACAAAATGTTGTAAAACCCGAGGCTTGCCGAGGGTTTTGCAACATTTTGTGATCCCAAGGGTAGAATATCCCCATCCTTTATAGCTACTTATGAAAGAGTATTTTTCTTTCATACCTCGATGTTTTATTGCAATTTTACAGCAATACTATCCCGCCATTTTGAAATAAATTCGAAGAAATCCACGACTGAAAGTCAATTTTCCATACATGAAAAATTACGTGATATTTCCAACACAAATTCCGTTGTTTGCATTTTTTAAAGTAAAACAGGTCAAGTTTGTGAAAAAAATGTTAAAATTTTACCAAGGAAATTTAAATTTTGTTGACGCCTTGACGTCTCGGGGCTTTATTGCATTGGCAGCCATGCAATACAGCCTCAGGCGACATGAGTGTATTGCCTAAGATCAGCCAGTATTACACCCGTGGGTATGAAAGAAAAAAATCATCATTAGCTTATAATAGAACATTAGTATCCTGGCCATGGGATTGTTTTAAGCTTCATATAACGATACAGAAGATGAAAATGTATGTTACTGTGAATCTGGACGGTTAATGACAACTTAAAAAATATTACGGAGAGAGCTTGGTCTTCGGCATATTTTTTTTATGTGTTAATACATTTCAATTGATGTTTGTTATAATTACAAATGATATGAACAACGCCGGCAGAAATCTAAACTAAAAGTGCAATTGTGTTCTAAGAATTGTTACGCCTTTATCGATCCGGACAATAGACCCGTATATATTTATCTAAATAGTGCACTGTTGCTAGGGGCATACGGCACTAAACTAGCGGATTGGGGATTTGACTAATTAGTTGAATTTTAGAATAATTACGTATTCTGTTAAAAGTGCGTATTGGCTTGTAAAAATGCATTCGCTAGTAGAAGGATTACGTGAAAATAATCTGTTTAGCGAGTTTGTGATACGTGTTTTGTGTAGTATATGTCATCACACGATTACCGTTTATTTTCCTATTTAACAAATAATTACAGCTAATGCAGAAAACTAGAAATGAAAACGTCACTTACCATGTGATTTAGCTAATTACCTTTTCAGCAACCGAACCAAAGGAATAAGTTGAGAAAACTGATAAAATTCCATCACAGTAGAACGAGTTGGCTTTTTATTTAAAATATAATATATCTATTCACTACTTAAAAGATCACCTTCGGCATTGAAAATCTCCGGGCGTGCTAAATATCTTATTGATATTCATTTTCATCTATAATGACGTTAATTACTGTAAGTTTTGCTGTCGGCCTTATTTCGGGTTTACATCTCTTATATTAAACAAATAGTTTTATCCATATATCACTGACATTCCTAGGAGAACAAACAGCTGGATACTGTAGTCTATGTCACATCTTTCATTGAATTCTTTGTTGCATAAAACGTGATACTTCAGTAAGGGAGACGAAATAACAGATTTGAACCAAACATGTTTTATTTACTTGTCGTATACTGAATAGCTTCTCCTCGTCTATCATTTGAAGTCTAAATGTAATCCATTTGATTACGGCTTGTATGTGGGACGTTGTAAATAAATCAAAAGACGCACTATCCATTGGTACCTGTGTCATCTAATCACTTATTGTGTATCTTTATATTACAGAGTTTTCTACCCTCACGATTGTGACGTCATGTGTTTGCATAACGTATCATACTTCCTAGAGAAAACAACGTGAGTTTTGTTCACAGTGATGACGTCACAATGGATACCTACCCACAAGGGAGATAGCTCTACAATATCCAAACATTAAATAGCTGAATAACACATGTTATTTCATAGCAAACTGACTGTTAAATTTAGTGTTTCCTTGCACAAATTCAAATAAATAGATGTATCATTCGTTCGAGAATTGTCCTTGAGATGGTGGTAGTAAAATCGATTATGGAAGTTAATGTATACTCCTATTTCTATTTTATGTTTTCCTCTGATTATCATAGTTTAAGATATAGGTCACATATACTCGTATATCAGCATTTTGCAAACATTTACAAATTACATTTTCCACAGTAATAAAGCGGAATGGATTTTGTTCTGCTCAATCTGGGTTGTTCTGCTCCATCTGGGTTGTTCTGCTCAATCTGGGTTGTTTTGCTCGATCTGAGTTGTTCTGCTCGATCTGGGTTGTTTTGCTCGATCTGAGTTGTTCTGCTCGATCTGGGTTGTTCTGCTCGATCTGGGTTGTTCTCGTCGATCTTGGTTGTTCTGCTCAATCTGGGTTGTTCTACTTGATCTGAGTTGTTCTGCTCGATCTGGGTTGTTTTGCTCCATCTGGGTTGTTCTGCTCCATTTGGGTTGTTCTGCTCGATCTGGGTTGTTCTGCTTGATCTGAGTTGTTCTGCTCCATCTGGGTTGTTCTGCTCGACCTGGGTTGTTCTGCTTGATCTGGGTTGTTCTCCTCATTCTGGGTTGTTCTCCTCAATCTGGGTTGTTCTCCTCAATCTGAGTTGCTCTACTCGATCTGGGTTGTTCTGTTTGATCTGGGTTGTTCTCCTCAATCTGGGTTGTTCTACTTGATCTGGGTTGTTCTGCTCGATCTGGGTTGTTCTACTCCATCTGGGTTGTTCTGTTTGATCTGGGTTGTTCTGCTCGATCTGTGTTGTTCTACTCGGTCTGTGTTGTTCTACTCGGTCTGTGTTGTTCTACTCGATCTGGGTTGTTCTCCTCAATCTGGGTTGTTCTCCTCAATCTGGGTTGTTCTCCTCAATCTGGGTTGTTCTACTCGATCTGGGTTGTTCTGTTTGATCTGGGTTGTTCTCCTCAATCTGGGTTGTTCTGTTTGATCTGGGTTGTTCTCCTCAATCTGAGTTGCTCTACTCGATCTGGGTTGTTCTGTTTGATCTGGGTTGTTCTCCTCAATCTGGGTTGTTCTACTCGATCTGGGTTGTTCTGCTCGATCTGGGTTGTTCTACTTGATCTGGGTTGTTCTGCTCGATCTGGGTTGTTCTACTCGATCTGGGTTGTTCTACTCGATCTGGGTTGTTCTACTCGATCTGGGTTGTTCTCCTCAATCTGGGTTGTTCTACTCGATCTGGGTTGTTCTGTTTGATCTGAGTTGTTCTCCTCAATCTGGGTTGTTCTACTCGATCTGGGTTGTTCTGTTTGATCTGGGTTGTTCTCCTCAATCTGGGTTGTTCTACTCGATCTGGGTTGTTCTGTTTTATCTGGGTTGTTCTCCTCAATCTGGGTTGTTCTACTCGATCTGGGTTGTTCTACTCGATCTGGGTTGTTCTACTTGATCTGAGTTGTTCTCCTCAATCTGGGTTGTTCTACTCGACCTGGGTTGTTCTGTTTTATCTGGGTTCTCCTCAATCTGGGTTGTTCTACTCGATCTGGGTTGTTCTACTCGATCTGGGTTGTTCTACTTGATCTGGGTTGTTCTGTTTGATCTGGGTTGTTCTCCTCAATCTGAGTTGCTCTACTCGATCTGGGTTGTTCTGTTTGATCTGGGTTGTTCTCCTCAATCTGGGTTGTTCTACTTGATCTGGGTTGTTCTGCTCGATCTGGGTTGTTCTACTCGATCTGGGTTGTTCTGCTCGATCTGGGTTGTTCTGCTCGATCTGGGTTGTTCTACTCGATCTGGGTTGTTCTGCTCGATCTGGGTTGTTCTCCTCAATCTGGGTTGTTCTGCTGGATCTGGGTTGTTCTGCTCGATCTGGGTTGTTCTACTCGATCTGGGTTGTTCTGCTCGATCTGGGTTGTTCTGCTCGATCTGGGTTGTTCTGCTTGATCTGAGTTGTTCTCCTCGGTCTGGGTTCACATGACTACATGTATATTAGCTAATTACACTGTACACGATTCTACATAGCAACCATGTAATACAGCATACTGAACAATACTGAATACATCTTCTTTTCTCGGAGAGGGAATGCATTAATATTCCGACATATGCCGTGTAAGCAAATATACACTCAAGTGTAAAAAATCATTAAAGCATAGATACCGTTTTATAAATCAGTTACCTTCCATTTAGAAACTTAAAATGACTAAGCTATACTTTATAGTCGTTCAATTTACACTCACTTAATTTAACAGATAGAGTGTTTATATATAATCATTGTGATGATATCTCGATTGTCACAATTTTCTTAAGAGTTCGCCTCATTAGACCATTTATAAATGCTACAATATAAGTATAAAGAGCGCTAAACTAGAGATTTGTAACAAGGCATGATCATGAATAATTCATTTTGTTTCTTTTATAGGCCAAAGAGACAGAGTGTGCACCATCTAGCGGGCAGAGTGATGTATCGTCTGCTCTGAGAGTGGTATGGAAGAGATACAATTCAATACAAATCTCTACGAGGCGGGAAAGACCGTCGCCCTTTATTGGCAAAATTGTGCGGCGGAATCCATTACTTCTATAGCATGAACCGTTGAGTGATGATAAACCTAACAGTTATCGATACAAACCACTAATCCGGAAATCTCTATCCCTTGATATCGGCGTCGTTTCTGGAAGTTAGAAAACCAAGTATTGGTTGTCTGCTGCACTGCTTTCGAGGTTCTTCATGATTTAATTTAACAGCTAGTATTGTGAAATAAGACTTGCGTTGATGATGTAAACACAGTTCCAGTTCAGAGACTTTAATCTAAAGAGATTTACTTTTTACAGTGGAATGTGAAACTTTTATAAAGTGAATTTTAAATCGCAACGATGGATTAACAAGATTAAAAAAAATCTTCATGGATTTGTTGGTATATTGAAGAGGAAGGTAAGAAGAATTGTTTCAGATTGCAGACAGATTGCCTGGATTCATACTACATAATATGCGCAATGGTAAGTGCTAATACTTATATATAGTCCATTTGATTTGAACGCATGTATTGAATTGCATATGAAAAATTATACAATTATATCTATCTAACATCTAAATAGTTGGCAAAGAGTTACACTGACCCGTAGAATGTAGTGCATTATATACGAGAAACGAAACTAGCCAATGCTTCAATTGCACGTCAATAATCCGTTATAGCGTAGCTGTATTGAACATTCAGCTAAAATATTTTGCCTTCACGTGTAGGCTGGTTAATTGAAATACTTTATAAATAATGATAACACATTTAATTGCGGCATTGTTTTTTCATTTCTATCTGTTCTTTCAGTACACTGATGATAATTAGTGTGAAATGAAGTTAAACAAATTTTGATTTCTGAGTATTAATCGATTTAATGTATGCGTTTTTGGTATCATTCTAAAACAGTGTTATTTATCCGTGATAACGATAAGGAATACAATTGTGAAAAATAAAGAAACGCTTAAATAAATAAATGTTTTACTGAATTGAGTCTATGTTGGGTATTCCGAAAATAATGACATCTGCTTTAAAATGTATTTTCATCATTTTGACATTCTCTGTTTTGAGAGTGTTCATGTCTACTTTGTAGCAGAATATACGTAAAAGAGTTGGCATTCCAACCTTTATAACATTATTCATAATCATCATTTGAGACACTCAGATGATATACAGTAGACCCATGGTAAGTTCTAGACTTCTTTTTTTTAACAGTTGAAATCTTAACTTAAAGGGAAATATAAATAAATAATCATAAAATGGTCAAGCGTGGTGAATAAGTATGGTGTAGTTGACTTCTCCGACTATAAAACCCCGGTCATAAGGCATGGCATGTCTTATATTGGAAACTGGATACACTTGAGTGAAGCATGCCTACATTTTCCAAAGATTTTTACGTAAGATACTGTCATGATCATTCTGTCCTTTTATAGAGGTTTTCGCATTTATTAAACATTAATATTATTCTCAAACAAAATTTATACAAAGCGGATTGTGCCATTACATTACGTTTCAGAATCTGTTTTGTATCATACTTGTAAGGTGAATTGTAATATTAGCACTTACTAATTTAATTTCTTATGTTACGTTTCAGAATCTGTTTTGTGTTATTATCATACTTGTAAGGTGAATTGTAATATTAGTACTTACTAATTTAATTTCTTATGTTACGTTTCAGAATCTGTTTTGTGTTATTATCATACTTGTAAGGTGAATTGTAATATTAGTACTTACTAATTTAATTTCTTATGTTACACACATTTTTATTGGTTAGATCTTTCAGATTATTTTTTCCATAGACACGAACAAATTATACGTCACGTATTATGATGTCAGAAATACAAAAAGTTTTCGCGGGGAATTTTAAAAGCGGCACAGTCATTGGCCAAACTGAATTATTGGATAAGATATCAATGCGCCAAAACTTTATATGTTTTATTGAAAAAGTAAGTAAAATTACGAAAATTCATGCCTAATTAGTACCTGATAGAGTTATCTGAATCAAATTATAATCATTATTCTCAATATCTTTTTGGGTTATGAAGTCATAGACAAAAAACGGACGGACATTTATTTCATAGACGCTTCGCGTCTATTAAGTCTGTCCTTCCGTTTTTTGTCTATGATTTCATAACCGGAAAAGATATTGAGAATAATGTTTATATCATCTTATAAATACATTTGTATTTTGATTTATTGTGATTTGAAACGATTCCGAGAAAGAGTATAAAAAGAGTTGTTTTATGTTATTATATCTCAAGTGAGAACGTTACATTCTGATTGGTCGAGAGATATTTGGTATATCTCACTATCACACAGAAGTTAGAATTATAAAAATAGGAGACAGTAGACACGTTCGTCCCTAGCAACGGGTGATAGTGTATATTTGACATTGCACAATATTAACCGTCCGAAAAAGATGCCCACATATTTCTTTTTTTTTACGCCATCTTTATTTTTTTTTGAACGACGATTCAAAAAATTATCTGAAGCAATTCATCAAAAATTTTGCCATATTAGTCTGTTTATCACTGTCTTTTTTAAAATTAAGTACGGAGCTTTCCTTTTATACCGTTTCGCTTACCGTCCAAGCGCTGTATGTTGGTTTTTATTCATTCAGGTGGTGATTAGGTGAACGTAAGACATGCGATTACAGCGTCTCTAAGACGTTGCTAATGTTAAAAACAGACGACAGGACGAAACCAAAACTCATTGAGATTTGCATAAATGTTAAGATTTTAACAAACGCATGAGACAAGACAACAAGAATATTTCATTGAATGCTTATTGTGAGTATTCTTTATTTACAATGCAATGATAATAAGCGCTACTGAGTACAATATGGAAGCTGATATGTTATTTTACTGGCGATGGTTAGTTTTCGACTTTTGCTAAAATGTTTCCATAGATTGCAAATACTAGTTTTGTTTCTAGGCTTTTGGTATATTAAAATAAATACTACCTGCATTCAAGGGTGACAGTGTTTAGTGTCACCTCTCGGAATGTCATTGTTACCCTCGGCTTCGCCTCGAGCGACAGTGATAACCTCGGGGTGACACTAGGCACTGTCACCCTCTATTGCAGGTAGTATTTATATAAGATAGCTCGAAAACGAATCAGTCATTAAAATATAATTTGTGTATGCGATGTTCAGTATAATAACATTTAATCGCGAATTTAATTATTGGCAAATACGTTTGCATATATTAAAATAACGAAAACGTGAAATATTGTATTTGTGTTGTTTACATAACTGTTATTATGATAAATATAAATGAGGCATCATCGCAAGAGTCAAGGCTACCAAGTAAAAAGAAATGAAATATATTTCAGGAGAACGAAAATCGAAATATAGAGATAAGTTTCCGTGGAACGAAAATTTTGCAGCGTCGTCAGTTTTCCGTGAACCCTAAACACCATGCAAACTCTCTCTTTTAACTGCTTACGTTACTGCTCTGAAGGTGAAAGGTCAATATCTCTATCACTAAGAACTTGTTTCATTGCGATTTCTCGGGATTCAAACGACGTTTCCACTTCTTTGATCTCTAGTTATTACTTTATGACAGGACTGTCCGAAGTTGAATCTTCGATGATATTAATATGGTGTTATAGCACCCTAGTAGAATTACATAACAATCATAAACGTAAACTGATGTCATTATTGTCAATTCTACGGGGCTGACCCAATCAAAGGCCCTTAATTTTCATATAAGCTATGATGTAATTTTGATTTCATAAAATCATCAGCAACACTAACACAGACTTGATGAACTCAACGTTTGGACATTGGAGTTCACGCGTAAAATTGACCCGGTTGTCACAATTGACTTTATTTTATGAAAAGGAAAAACCGAGTCGATGTGCTATATATTTTGCATATTTGCCAAAATACAAAAAAAAAAAAAAAAAAAAAAAAAAAAATATAAAATAAAATTATAAAAATCCTTCAGATAGAGGAAAATAGATCAGACAATCCATGTCGGTTAGATATGATAGAATCTACGTTTTCATTCCATGTTCTCTTTAAAGGTCAGAGTATATAGGTCATGTTCTGCAATATAAATTATATCTGATGATTAGTTTATTAATAATAGTTTTTGTCCATTATCTTTCATCGTTATTAAGTAAGTTTAATGAAAACACGACTGCATCATACTATGTAATATTATGCAACACGACTGTAGAAACATCAAAAGCCCCTATTACGGAAATGTTGTTGTGTATCTAATGAAGGTAACATGATTATCTTGTTTTGTTTTACGATAGGCTTTAATCATGAATAATTAAACAACACCACTTCCTGAAGATCCTTTAACAAAGACACAATTCAATTGCTGTTAAGAAAATATTATAAAGATTTTCTCTATTACACAACAAAAAAGGTATTAATTGGCATGACTCACACATACGGTAATGCGCACGTGTTTGTAACTATTTCTGGGTGTTTAATGCAATGTAACCAGATGATACGTCCTTCAATGTGTCAGTATGTGTAATGCAGTGCAACCAGATGATATGTCATTCAATGTGTCAGTATGTGTAATGCAGTGCAACCAGATGATATGTCATTCAATGTGTCAGTATGTGTAATGCAATGTAACCAGATGATATGTCATTCAATGTGTCAGTATGTGTAATGCAATGTAACCAGATGATACGTCCTTCAATGTGTCAGTATGTGTAATGCAATGTAACCAGATGATACGTCCTTCAATGTGTCAGTATGTGTAATGCAATGTAACCAGATGATATGTCCTTCAATGTGTCAGTATGTGTAATGCAATGTACCAGATGATTATGTCAATGTGTCTGTGTCATGTGTATCAGTGATGTGTATATGAACAGTGCAACCAGATGATATGTCATTCAATGTGTCAGTATGTGTAATGCAGTGCAACCAGATGATACGTCCATTCAATGTGTCAGTATGTGTAATGCAGTGCAACCAGATGATACGTCCTTCAATGTGTCAGTATGTGTAATGCAGTGCAACCAGATGATATGTCATTCAATGTGTCAGTATGTGTAATGCAGTGCAACCAGATGATACGTCCTTCAATGTGTCAGTATGTGTAATGCAGTGCAACCAGATGATACGTCCTTCAATGTGTCAGTATGTGTAATGCAATGCAACCAGATGATACGTCCTTCAATGTGTCAGTATGTGTAATGCAGTGCAACCAGATGATACGTCCTTCAATGTGTCAGTATGTGTAATGCAGTGCAACCAGATGATACGTCCTTCAATGTGTCATTCAATGTGTCAGTATGTGTAATGCAGTGCAACCAGATGATACGTCCTTCAATGTGTCAGTATGTGTAATGCAGTGCAACCAGATGATATGTCCTTCAATGTGTCAGTATGTGTAATGCAATGTAACCAGATGATACGTCCTTCAATGTGTCAGTATGTGTAATGCAATGTAACCAGATGATATGTCCTTCAATGTGTCAGTATGTGTAATGCAATGTAACCAGATGATACGTCCTTCAATGTGTCAGTATGTGTAATGCAATGTAACCAGATGATATGTCCTTCAATGTGTCAGTATGTGTAATGCAATGTAACCAGATGATACGTCCTTCAATGTGTCAGTATGTGTAATGCAGTGCAACCAGATGAGGTGTCCTGTGTCAGTGGGTTTCAGCGAAGTAGCACTATTGTAGTAAATATGAGGTTGAAAGTATATATGCCGTTCGCAATGGAGTTCAGTACTAAGCTGTCAGAGTGCTGCCGGAATAAGAAAGTACTTCTGTTTCGTTCCGTTCCGTTGCGAGTTTGCAAACCTAACCCAAACCTAACGTTATTCAAGTACATCAAATCGTCACACCCTTCTCAACACCATAACAATATTGGATCTAATTGGACCTGCACTGACTGACCTAATACCAACTAAAATCATCAGAACTTATGTTACACCTTTATTGTAAATATAAGTAGAACAAGTATATGTATCCGTCTTATTATAATATTCGCTAAGACAACATGGTGTATAAGTCTTCAGAGTTATGCAAAAAACATACAAGAAACCTAAAAACCGGAAAACGGAAGAAAGATTCTCCAAATTCCGCGAATCGTCTACGATTTATTATATTCTCTTGCTTATTTGCTATATCACACGATAAAAAATGACTTGGCTCGTTTTTGGATGATCTTCTAATCTTTCGTTTTATGCCGTGCGTTTGAAATTGAGGTCATGGAGATGCTTAAGACTGTAGAGATGCAGAGCTGCATCAATACGTTTGGAATGATAATAAATTACTGTTCTTCCGTCTAAATGAAATGGATGGCTTCCCAATACAATTCATATCACTCATTCTTATCCATACAGTGGTAAGGACCTTAGCAGCATGCATACCATTATATCAACCTACAGCAAAGAATAAACTTAACCAAACAAACAAACAAACAAACAAAATAAACAAACAAACAAACAAACAAAATAAACAAAACTAAAACAACAGAAAACATTTATATTATTAAGATTTTACAGAGACTAAAGACAATTGTATGAAAGAACAGATCTGATCTAAAAATCTGAAAATGAGAATTCGAGATTTCGCATAGTTGAACAGAATATATTCAATATCTTCAAATGAATAATAACAATGTTATATGTTCCCTAAGGACATAACAAACAGCAATTATTATTAAAGATATGTTCTTTTGAACCCAGCTGTTCAACATTATGGCATGTTTCAGGAGGAAAGGTGTATTTTTCGTATTCTCTGTATTTCCTTGATATCACTTTTGCTACTTAAAGTTTTAAAACTTTTATTGGTTCGATTTTCTGAATTATGATTTGCATGTATGTAATTTAAAACTATCACGATAGCAAATGCATGAATAACGTATTAACTTGAAAAAACACCATTAACAAAAGTGAAGTAAAAATGTAACAAAATCACTGGTACTCACATAGTTCCTCAAACCCTACATCTCTGGGTATCGAGTTTGACTACCATATGGGTGCAGTTATCAGGTATTGACCGCTGGTAGGGGAATTTTCTCCGGGTATTCCAGCTTTCTACCACCATCCTAACTGTTAACAGAACTTTAGGGGTGAATAACAGGTAGTGACCGCTGGTAGGCGATTTTTCTCCTGGTATTCCAGCTTTCTTCCATCATCCTATCTGTTAACAGGACTTTAAACTAATTAAACCAAACATCTACACATAGGGTTTATGTGTCGCAAAGTTTTGAAGACTACGGGGAAAAACTGCAATCGACATCATTATATAACTATGTATATACATTTTGTACATGTAAATGTGTATCTCGTAGTATCAGCTCGTATTTAGGTTTGTTTAGCCATTGTTATAACTGTTGGTTCAGTAACACAGCTCATTGAGACTAAACTTACCTCGACTTAATTCTGATAGGTTAATGCTTTGGATGAAAGCTGGATCTGATATAATTATTTTAAAAGGAGTATCTGTGTTAATTTCTGTAGCTTTGTTTATGGTTTTGACCTTATGAAAATTGATTAATATTTTCATCGCTGTTATGATTTCATTTTAATAAATTATTACAATGCATTAAGAACTGAATTCAGTATTGGTGAAAACACTGACAATTTATCCTTAGAACATTTGTTGGGTGTAAAGGATTACTCCTTTCATCAAAGATGAAGAAAAAAAAATGTAATAACAATTCAAAAGGAGCAATTGATTTGCTTAAATAGCAAGTTTTCGCCTCATATACATACATGTGCAATGCAAAGCCGTACTCTATTACAACAAAGAATGCACTGTACCGCCGGCCACACACAACACTTTTTCGGTCTAATAAAGGTGAATTGAGGTATGCTGCCTTTTTGATAACCAAACACTTTCCCTGTGATGCAGACATCACCCAAATTAGCAAACAAATAGAAACCGAATGTGAGAACAAACAAGAACCGGATGTTCTGTACATTTGGTGCAAGTGCTCTTTATCCCGATTATTAGCTTTTATGACCTAAAGGTAGGATCCATATACAATGTTTGCATGTTAGTAAGTACGGTTTAGAAAAACTAAGAATGAGAAATATAGTCTGCAATGTGTATTGATACACATATCCAGTCACCACTAATCTGGTTCTCTCAGAATCCATTCACCACTAATCTGGTTGTCCAACTATCCAGTCACCACTAATCTGGTTGTCTCACTATCCAGTCACCAATAATCTGGTTACCCCACAATCCAGTCACCACTAATATGGTTGTCCCATAATCAAATCACTATTAATCTGGTTTTTGCACAATGCATTCACCACTAATCTTACTGTCTCATTATCCAGTCGCGATTAATCTGTTTGCCCCACTATCCAGTCACCAATAACCTAGTTGTTCCACTGTCCAGTCACCACTAATCTTTTTGCCCCTCTACCTAGTCACCACTAATCTGGTTATCCCACTATCTGTTCACCATGTGTCTGGTTGCTCCACTATCAAGTCTATTTCCAATTTCCACGCCAGTAATTTGATCGACTTCGTCTTAATTATTATTAATTTGTCCATTTTGCTATCACCACTTACTTCCGCGTCTCCTATTTTAGTCACTAATTATCAAATCGTTTCTTTATTTCCCTAGATTTATCAAATCACGTTCATACCGACAGGTAGTTTTTTTCTTTGCAAAAAGAAATACGTGTTACATTATTTCCACTGATAATGGGCCGAGTTAGACCTTAAACAGTCGTGCGTTTATCTGATTTTGCGGATCTACAATTGTAAAACAGTTGATAAAAACGAACAAGAGACAGCTAGAGATTCACGACTTCTTCAATACTTTGAGGTGGTATTTTAGGAGAAGCAGTTGTCAGCAGCATAATGGATTTAAATTGCAAAGATTTTCTTTCTGCATCATTTTAAGTAATTTTGTTAGCGTTGTCATACAATCGATTACAAAAAATATCTTCGGCGCCATCAACGAATTGAAATTGTTTCAGTGTATAAGTGAGGCCCCAATCAGGATAAAACGAACAGATATATCGTCTGTAGCCCCGAAGGCTAGTCGGATCAGGCTCCTTTAGAAACTACTCAATATGTAGTGTTTATGGGATAAAGTAGCTTTTGAAAACTACTTTATGTAGAAACAGAAAAGGAAATGTATTTAACTAATGGATGTTCTGGACTATGATCGATGGCACAAGTGTAATTGTTACGTAAAACAGAACGTATGGCAGATTCGTTTGTCTAAGACCAGTTTTAGTTTTAATTGTTTTAACAAGGTTTAAACTGAAACCATTCTTTCTTGTGTTGCCTGTACACTTATTCACTTCCGATAATCTGGGATATCAATATTTAAGAAATTGTATGTTTCTATAATATTAAGGATATCATGATTCATTTCAAGGGAGTGAACATAAAATTATGGGATATGTAAATTGGTATTTAAAGTTTAAAGTTTTAAATATTAATTTGCACGGAGTAGTAATTCAAATAATATATTACAAAAAGGCCTTGAAGTGTTCCCTTACGTGCTCCTAGTGGCAATATTTTATATCCTTGGGTGACTTTGGGTGATAGATTGTTCCAGGTTGGTGACTTAGTGTCATTGAGAGGAGATTCTATTATATTTTATTAGAGGAGATTGCGGTATACTATAATCTAGATACTACTCCATCACTATCTACACTCCAATCACAAAGAACGTACCGCTGCCTCCCCTCTCCTACACATATGTAAGAAATATTACCTAAAAGATCAAAACGAAATTAAAGCAATACAAAAGATCTCCATCTGAACAAAATGTCATGTTATTTTGATTGATAAAGAAGGAATAATCTAATCAGCTCTCGAGCAAAACTTAGTCGTCTTTTTTCTTGGTATGTTTATCAGTAGCAAACCAAGCGGATAAAACTAACTAGCTTGCAACTCTCCTCCAATTCTAAGAGGTAAGCATCTAAAGTATGTCGGAACCCAAGGGAATAGTATTCTTTTGACCTTAGATGATATAAGATCATAAATCAGACAAAGGTTTCTAAATCATCTCGCAAAATTAACCATTATTGTACACGAGCATGTTCTGTTGGTATGATGTAAGCTTGATGACCGATCGTAACAGCCTAGGGGAGAACATAAAACGGGTACGACCTTGATCGGAAATTGTCTGATCTAGTTGTTTAGAAGATACCTTTGTAGGGGGAATTCGTCTGTGAGGTTGCAGTGTGTGTAACAATTTAATTTGTGATCTTGTCACGATCTTCAGGCGGCTTTAACACCAAGAATTATAATAGCACATCGGCCTTGTAAACTACGGATATGTTCCTCACTTCACTGGTATGATGCTTTTCTTGCACATAGTTAAGTGATGATGAAGGTTATTAAAATCACGAGATGAAGATGAAATAACAGACAGTGTATAGATCAGACATCTATAGCTCAACAACCTTGGAAAATTGACAATTACAACATCACCTGGTGTTCAACGCCACGGACGAAGATAATAGTTTATGTCGATTCAAGGTCAAAATAACGAATAGTTTATTCGTCAACTGATCCCTTTAGAGAAACCTACTTTACAACATTGTTATGTTTTGATTAACAAAGGTTCTAGTTTCTGGTTACTGTGTGACGGTAACGATACAATTTTCTTATCTGCTATAATAATACAACAAATACGACCACCGTAATCTTCCTTTCTCTCCCCTTTTGTTTTCTTCTCTCTTTACAAATAAAAAGATACAGTCCTTTCTGAACCAAACGAGTTAAGATAAGTCGTGGCTAATGCTTTTGTCTGGATTCAATAAGATATCTTTCCTTCAATCAATGATGTTTTTCAAACCAATCCAACTTTGCATTCTTCGAGTCAGATGTAACGAAAAGGTGATTACGTACAAATGCATCAAATAAAGTCTAGAATTGTTAAAAGACACACTTTATGTTAAAGCCGACGATGGCAAATGAATGTTTTAACTTTACATGTTCAGCGATCAAAATACATGTATTTTTATATTGCACTGAACTGGTCGCAGCTTGATAGGGCAAGAGACATTTTCTATAAAAAAAACCGTCATCGGGAAAAATTTCCCAATAAAACAAAAGTCATTACATCATTCATTCAGGCTACAGTGACACTTTATTGTACTCAGATGGCGTGACATTTACTGTCGCCTTTCGTTCAATGTGAAGTTTTAGAGATCCGATCTCGTATCGTGGAATTAAAAACTGATAATTTCCTTTTCATTGCTTTCACTTTTACAAGCACGACCAAACCAAGATTGTAAGACTAAAACTTTTCAGATGATTTCGTGATATGTTTTATTTTGTCATTCGAGTGAGTGTTTACCAGTCAGGTATAGACTAAACATTGTTTTATTAAATGCTAAAGATTTAAAGTAACGCATAAAACTAAATACACGAATCAAAAGTTTACAACATAAATGTCATAGAAAATATCTGAGTGGCTGCAGCAGTAGCGTCAATGATCTATCCCCGATCAACTGATTGTGTATATGAGTTATATCCTTTCTCAAAACAATGATTGCATGCATACTGCGTGTATTCGTCCTGTCATTATTACATCCATTAATTCACCCACTTATTCATATAAGATGAAAATAATGTTTCCCAAACATGCCAGAATGACACAGGAAGTAAACATCTTGAAGGCTACGGCTACAAAACGCGTTGACAAAATAAATACAACAACAACCTGCTTCGCTTTCATACAATTTAATAGTAAATTATCTATACCACCTATAGCGTCTTTAAAAATTGTGATTTGTCATTTTGAATTTAGCTCTTTCCTGCTACCTTTATCAGACTATTGACACGTCAAGCTTGTAAACCGGAAGTTATTTTAGGTCCATTCAGGTCAACCGGATATCCCATGGCGATAGAATATTTAAATGGTACACTGTGCATATGTACATGGTATTTGGTATTTATTTTACATAACACACCTTATATTCAATATCAACAGAATTGACATCTAAATACATTAATCTGTCAATACCTATTGCAGACATTCAGTCCAAACCGGAAGTTGATTAGGTTCTGTGCGTTTTAATGCGTTTCCGGTTAAATGCATCTTTGTGATATCAGGCGTGATGATCATTGCCGCAGGGACAGACAACGTAACTTTTCAAAAGGCACATCTCCTCTTTAGTTGTCATGGCGGTCGATGCCAGGATATAGCCGCCATTTTCATTATACTTGAGCTGCTGAGAACATAGGAACTGCATTATAGCTCAATGATATCGAAGTAGCTGTATTCGACAGACCATTTCAATATGGCTGACAACAAGCTTCCTGTCATCTCTTTTACTGATATCTAATTTCCGGTGAAACATATTTTCCGAGTCTTGTGTTATTGTATGATGTATAAAGATGACAGGTATTATGCGTTCGTAAGCGTCAACACAGAAAGGCTTTCTATGACAATATCTTTTAATTAATATATATAATGTGTTGAAAAAAATTAGAACAAAATAAAACTAGAGTAATAGATTAATACTGAATTACTCATTATTTACACCCTGATTGCAATAGTCTTATCTATTACTTTTATTTTCATTCCTCAACGAAAAAAAAAAAAAAAATCAGGAAGTGGGAAAAACCTCCGTTTAGTTTGTCAGTTTATATTTGTACCGTTTGTCGCAAAATCTGTCACACTATGTCAATATGAAGCCTGAAAAAATTCTCTAGGTGAAAGCATCGTGCGTGGGAAGTGATGTTTTAATTGTGTCCTACATAACTCATTATTTTGTGACTCTTTTTTGGCTCTATATATAATGATTTTTTTCCATCAAGGAGAGAATACATTTATTTTGACGTTTTTGACCTTTGTGTCCATATGAGGATTCTAAGAGTGGTTTTGTGCCATGACAAAGGTCATTGACCCCCTTCGTTTTAGTGTCTGGTGTGTTATAAAACGCCTGTTGAAACCCGGTGAAGTTAAGTAACGCAATAAGTGGGAGGGTGGGATGAAAATCAGGGAACAAACAATTTTCCGAACAGTTAGAAAGAATTACTTTTCACGTTGATCTTTGAACTTACTTTTTGACGACCTTATAACACAATTCCCTTCGCCACCACCAAAAGGGGTTCCTAATTATAAACACCTTTTATACAAAAGCGTTTAACGTTACTGTTTAAAATGTTAAAATATTTCCAAGTAATTACCACACACAACATCAATAATGATTCCAAAAGCAATTACAACTGACTTCCACTGCATGTTCTTGAATCTACAGCCTGGAATGCGTGCTATTTAAAACTAAGGAATTCTTCAATAATTTGAATAATGATCCAATAAATTTCTTCATTGTATAATTACACTGCATTGAACATAGGTTATCCTGATGTTCCATAAATTTTGGCTCCAGGGAAGAGGCCGATCAATAAGACTCGAAAACTCTCGGTTGTTTTCGTTGGAAATTGCCATTCTTGGTACATTAAGATACCACTGCAGTGTCAGAAACATTGTTAAGTTTTAACAACACAGGGAAATTTGCAATGAAGCATCTCAAATGTTCGGTGCAGGGATACTTGGTGTATAGAAAAGTGAGTTGTGTTTACGAATTAAAGTACGTCAATTAGAACAAACATGTATAGAGAGAAACTCGTCGGAAATCGTTATTCATTGAAAAGGAATACGAATGTATTTATCAGAAATCAAAACAATAAACGTATCATTGTCTGCTGATGAATGATTGGGAGGGATTGAAGCTTGTGCAGTCCCTGATCCCGAATGTGATAGATAACGGGAGAGATATGGCATGAAGGAATGTTGCTTTCATTTACCCATTACCCGGAATTCATTGATCTTTCCATGGAAAATTATCGGCCAAATTTAAGAAAATGCTTGGAACACCTGGTATTATCAACAATAACTGCTTTATCGGAAGTCTTCGTAACAATGTTTGCTTCCTTTTACAATTTTCCTAAAGTTAACCATTTGAAGAGTAAAGAAGATATGCAAAATGAGCTGTTATTTCTAAGTCCGTAATTATAGATCATATTCGTACTAACATCGCAATGCAATTAAAAAAATATTACTTTGATATTATGTGATTGAGGGGATTTGATATAGGACTATGCCAATACCGTATGCCGCTGCGATGGTTGTACGCTGTCTTCTTGTTGACGACCCAGAAAACGGACACACGGTTCTGACAATCTGACGTCATCGATTAGGTTCAATAACGGGATTACAAGATAAAAGTGAGAAAAATATGGTATAGGACAAACGCAATTTAAGTAATGTATTTCATTGAAACCGGAACATGTTTTGTTTACACTCGCGGGTTAAAGTAAACATAGATAGCAGTTTCTCTTCCTGAATTCCCCCGGCAGACGGCATTCTAGTGCACACCATCAAACCATTTGTATAAAACCTGTTACAAATGTAAAAATACAAATCAATATTACGATCACGGGAAATATGTTTCTGAATTTGCACTCATTTCACCTTAATGGCATTAAGAGGATCAGTTTGTGATGTTGAGTATAGGGATGTAGATATTGATTATAGGCCATTACAAGACATATTCTAGTCCAATTAAACAAAGAGTATGTGGATTGATGTGCACACATATCGTTATTGTCATTTTTATTTTCCAGACATACGTTTGCATATTTCAATGCTATATTTTATACGCATTGACAAATACTCATAGTCTTGTCTGCTTTCGAACAATAGACTATCAACGGTATACAATACGACAAATATCTCTTGTCTATCAGTATCTCTGAAATCAATGTTTGTGCTTAAACGGAAGTCACTAGATTGATGAACCGGAAGTCAGAGGTTAAGCTTTTGCTCATTTGTAACTGTCCGTCTGAGGCAGCGGCCTGGGCTGTTGTGGGATTACTGGGGTGACAGAACGATTCCAGGGACAGAAATGTCGCGCATTTCCCTCATACACAGCATTTCTGAATTTGTCCTCAGACGATTATCACTTACGATATGGTGAACTAGAGCACGCGCGGCCAACGGCACCCGCGATGGCACAGCTTGACAAGTGTAGGTATTCTTAATCATATCTGTTGTCAATTGACCGAAATCGCCGACTTAAAAGATTTTTCTAAATAACCTTAACATCTAGGTCAGTAATAATGTCTGCAATACGAACTGTATTTTCTCGTTTTCTTTTCTGGATTTCGAAGCCTTGACTTTTTCCAGGGCACTAAAGTTTAAAATGCACTTAAAATTATATTCGATTGTGATGCCTCAATCAAAGAAACTATATCACGTACACGATGAAACTATAAAAACAAATAGAAATGACGTAATAACGTTAACATATAGCATTTACTGCGCTGTTTTTATAAAATGTCGATGTTGCAAAATCGATTTTAGAGTATTATTTTAGAGTTTTGCATGGCATTCTTCCCGCTACACAACAACTCATGGCGTAAGCGCCTTTTGAGCCAGGTCTTCGTTTAGTTGGCATTTGTAAGCCTATAAATGCCAACTGGAATTAACTTAAACATGCAGATTGTAGTGATGAAGAAATCTTAGCTTAGACAAACAGGGAAGTATGATATCATTTCAAATCTCTAAGGCAGTGCTATACTCTCTTGTGATGTGATTGTAATATATTTTAAAAGCATTAAGGATTTCAGTTGATTTGCATCTTATTGATTTCTGAAAGAAATAAGAAAATGATATCGAGGACCCTTGGGAATTAGTTTGTTGGATGATATGAGATGAAATGATGCCTGTATATATGCTATTTCCTTTATCGTAATTTTGTAAATTCAATCACTTCTCCTGAAATAATTTACCAAAATGTTTAATCCTTTATTGAAAGAATCCAGTAACAAATTTCCTCTCCCTGTTGTTTCAATGAAAATATCAGAAATTTCAAAACACAAAAAGGAAGATTACAGTAATTCACCAAAGCATAAGTGATATTTTTGTTGTGTAGAAATTATCAATGGGCTGTGTTGATTTGTTTTGTAATATTTGTGTTTCTACGGAATATGACAGGGGGATGTCAGATTGTCATTACATTTTCTAGACATGAGGATGACACATTTATACCACAAAAACACTGGTAATGATAATTTTTGTGTCGTATAGCATCCTATGAAAGGCTTCATAAATCTTATCTTAAATGGTATACGAGATGAGTTTTATAGTGCTATCCCACTGAAATCTACAACTAAGTACAACATTTACAATGGCAAGAAGTAGAGTACAGAACATCCCTTTAGTCAATCCTTACCATCATAGTCATCGCACAGCTGAACACAAGTAAACGAATATAAACATACTCGTTTATATGTTTATTTGATATGGCTCACCCGGGTATGTAGGAAGGGGTGTTAATATAAACTATCCGGAGAAGCTAAAACTCCCGAAAAGTACAAAACGGTTATTACAAACTCTTCATAGTTACGAAGACGCCGAATATACTTAGATGTATATAAGTAACAGAGACCCATGGGTAAGTTTGAAAGGTCAGCAGACACTCACCTACGGTGTAAACCGAGCTACTACAGTGGAAAACACAATGGCAGGTCAATATTTTCTCATTAACTGGGCTTGATATCATAGCGTGATTCGCGCGCGAGCTCACGAGGAGTCTCTCAGACAGGGCCGTGTCCAATGAGGTACTTAGCCCGTTCTCCTAAGAACATTCGCCATGTCTATATTTTCCACTATTGTTTCTCGGCGTGCTACATATTCTCATTAAGGCTTTAATACCCCTGAGAGTCGGGAACACCGTTCTCTCCGATGTTGTTCCCACAAGCCGTTATGTAATGTACGTACCGTAGGTTTTAATTTCACCGTGCAATACGTCTTAGGTCGGATAGAGGAAGACTAATAGTCGCAAAGGACGTTTGAATTAGCTCAAACAACCATTACGTCTACAAATAAATCTAACGACGAGAGTTCATCCCATCCTGCGCGCCTGTCGCCAGATGCATAGTTCCATGATACCAACAGCATACCCCACACGGTCATATTATACTGACAACGGGCGAACCAGTCGTCCCACTCCCACTCGGTCATATTATACTAACCACCGGCGAACCATTTTTCCAAATCCCACGTGGTCATATTATACTGACAACCAGCGAACCAGTCATCCCACTCCCACTCGGTCATATTATATCAACAACCGGCGAACCAGTCATCCCACTCCCACTCGGTCATATTATATCAACAACCGGCGAACCAGTCGTCTCACTCCCACTCGGTCATATTATACTGACAACTGGCGAACCAGTCATCCCACTCCCACTCGTTCATATCATACTGACAACCGGCGAAGCAGTCGTCCCACACCCACACGGTCATATTATTCTATTTATGTGTCAAGGTGGGATGTGATATCTGGTGTCTTTGGAAATATCAGTGAGATAGCACCATAATGAGTTCCCACTATCACAAAAACTAACAATATGAGCATGGAATTTTAACCTAAAAATAAACATCCAATAATCATGCGAATGGAACTTATAAACGAATTTCTCCTGAGATCCCTTCAGTTGTAAACGGGACAATAGAAAAAAAGAAAAAGTAAAAAGAACAAACAAAAAATAAACTAATATAAAAAATATTTAATGTTGCCTCATTGACATAACTTGAGAAGCACTTCCTTAAGAGCATTGCAACGTTAAAAGAGAACATGCTCTCTCTGTGACTTAAATCTTTTTTCTTATTAAAGTTGCAGTCGAGACGATAAACATTTGCAATTTTATAATAAGGTTTAAAGTACACATACTAGCAGACGATTCTTTTTTAATTTCCCTAATGCTTATGTTTAGAACAAGGTGGCATTTTTCTAAGCGACAATGCATAAAACGACACTGACCTCTATCCTTGTAGTGGTATACAGAAACAGCAATGCTCACGTCAGGATGAACACCAACAATACCAACACGAAAACATAACTTCTTAAACTCACAAAAATAGCTACACTTATACCAACGATGGCCAAATGTGCAACATTGAAAAAAGTTCAAGACATAATCATAACCAATCAAAAATGACATTACTTTCTATATGTGTATAACGTCATTTATTATTGGTTTACACAGAACTTAATACATTCTCATGCTTAATAATATTTCATGACCCTATGGCCTAGAGTATTCTTTGGATACTGTACAAGACATTAAGGCAGAGGGATTATGTATTAGGTATATATCGGTTACAAGTTTGTGTATAGAGGGCACTATCTAGGGACGACCAGGTATCGTTGTCCAGACCGACCGCGATACCAATGACTTTCCAGTTGACCTTCCTATGACCAACGTAAATAGTGCATACATAGATTTCACACAAGTGACAGCGATTTCCCATTAGCAGTTTAATATAAAAGAGATATCGAGTTCGGACAGAGCTGTCCAGTCTCCCTACTTGACCGATAGATCAATACGTAGAGCTAGAGAGCATGACCGATTGACCATAGTGGTCACTCATCCCCTTTCTTCCTTATATTACCTCTGGTGAGATATAACTGGACTAGCTCCCAAGAATTTAACCATTGACTTAGGTTGACATCCCGATATACTGTTCATAGAATGTTATATTTATATAAATGCTCGGATCTATCATCAACATGGCTTATTCAGTTATTTACTCTAAATCAATTTATTTGTTGCGTGCGATTCAATTTCTTGCATTTCCCGTGGGTTTTAAAATAATCGACTATTGTTTTTCAAATGCAGGTACACTAGAACTATGCAAGTCTTATAAAATAAAAACAAGGAAAAAGTCATCAGGCATGTAAACACTTCTTAATTAAATCGCATTGAAAATTAGTTGAATTTCAGAACCATAAATTCAACAGTGTATTATTACGTCATAACGACCAAGCCATTATATGTATCCTGGTAAAGCCGAAATGGAACTTAGATTATCAGAACACGTTTAGCCGGGCATTGACGGTGACTGTTCAGCCAGTCCAATTCATTGTTAGTCCTATATGGAGGAAGTAGCCTAAATAATTACTATGTTCACAGCGACATGTGGTACTGAAATATTTCTTAGTTATTTACAAATTTGATAACAGCTTCATCATTCGAGAAGTGATCGAAAGATTCTTAAGATATAAACTAACAAAAAATAAAGAAAGATTAATGAGTTATGACCAATGCTCATTCAAAATGAAATGGATATCATGTTCGCATTTTACATGGCCATGAATGGCAAATAACGTCTCTTCGATGGTTCATTAAATGACGATTGTGTAATGTATTATTATGAAACACATGGATCGCGAGAGCCATTCGCTCATCTTTCGAGAATTTAGCATCATCAGTATATATACTACTTTGGTGTGGCTACGAAACATAATAAAACTTAACACAAAATCAATGTTAACACAAAATCGGTCCGACTTCTGAAACAAAACTATTAATTTTCTTTATTAATAATAATCAATTGTTTTTAAGTATTTTTTTATTAAGTCGACATGTATGTGTCCAGTGTTTGCGTTGCTTGTCTCACATCACAGCTTCTACCTTGTCGATGATAAACGAACATGATATGCCCAGATATTTATCTATTTACCGATATGCACTCAGGGACGCAATTCTGGACTTAATGGTTTTCGTCACGCCGATTTCACGTTTAACAAACCTTTTGGGAACTGCAACCTTCCCATAATTCACTGGTACAGGAAACAGCTTTCGCGCCATATTGAAATGAAATACCAATAGCAGACACGGAGACAAGTGATATTTATCTGCATGGTTAAAATAAAACGAAGACACACGATAATGCCATGATTTAATGCTTTGGAAACATGCCAAACTCCAATTAAGGGTTGTACTATTTTGTGTTTTCTAATGTTGTATAGATACGCATACATGTCTTGTGAAATCGGAAGGTCCCGTGGATGGTGTGTTTGTTGATAACCACTATTGTACTGTAACTGGCAACTTGTATGAATCTTTGAAGCTATTACTCTCGTATACTTTTTACCTATGTATGTGCTGACTAAAAAGAATAAATAATGTTCATAAAGTAGCAAACGTAGTGTTGAAACGAGCACTGAGATACGTCATCAGCGGTAGTACTATATGTGAGGTTTTCTCAAATGTAGACGTTCCTTATAAAACCACACGTAATTATCTTATTCTTCTTATTTAAAAAAAAAAAAAACTAGGACAAGGACAATCGACGTTCACAATTACTCAATATTCTGGCTCAAACACCAAAAATGACAACCCTTATGTTGAAGTAATGGTACATGTATTTGGAGTATGATAGCACTAAGCATCACCAGAGAAATCATTATGACTGTCCGAGCTTTAGTTCAAGATTTGCGATACAATGTCAAAAATCGTCAAGAACAAATATGATTTGCATTTACAAACTAAAGAGGTCAGCCATAAGCGAGCTAATGTCGAGATGTTCCAGAAATCGGTCCGGGACGGCTATAGCAGAACAGGTATTGGACGATAGATTAGCTCCCTAGATACTGTCAACGTGGTGTTGGAATAAATGACTGGTCACGTGACAGTTGATGGCAGAATTTGTCTTCTCTGTGAATCTCTTTATCTATAGGTGTGATATCTCCTTCCCCACAATCTCTAAATCCCACGGGAGCCAATTTCTTACCACGTGGGACATCACCTGACGCAAACGCTCTGAAATTCACAACTCTGATAATTACATCAATTATGGTATGGTGTATGTAAATAGTTCCCTGTAGCGATGACTTGTGTGTTTATAAAGCTCGACTGATGTATTTTGTTGACGTATGCGGAAGCGGCGTCATTGGTTCAGTTATCTTGGTTTGTTGTGATTGCAAAGTACTTTACACCATACCATCACGTGTATATTTCTTCTCTGGAAATTGAGTTATAAGGCAATAAAGAAACGGCGTCAAACCTTAGAGAGTTGATTCCGAAATTTGGTTCAGTGTACAAACAGCTTCCGGATAATTTGATTTCTCTATTTATACTGCAAGTGATGCAACCTTGTAATATCCGCGATGAATCCATGATATTCTCCACGGAAGAGGTCCAATGGTTGCACGTTTTACATACATCTAAATTCCATTAAAATCTTTCATCCGAACTCGTGGCAGTCAAATAAAAATTAAACTCTCACGACTAAACACAAGGATCGCGAATGTAATACATGTCCCCTATTTGACCACGCATGTCATTAATATAGAACAATTTATCAAATAAATTAGAAAGAAATACAAACAGATACGTTGACCTTACAACCCTGAAACTCAACATTGTACTAGATACCATGGAAGCTTGCGTACAGTATTAACAGTATTGTGGAAATCAATGAAGAAATGAATTCGCTAGAAAATGGCTCTTTGACATTAGCATCATTGGCCTTGGCCTGACCTATATCTAGAACGTGTTGAGCATATTAATGTTCGGTGAAAAGCCACGACAAAAACGTCACCAGGGCTTTGCCATTACGATAAAATTTAAATATTATACTTTCTTATAAAGGAAATACTGTTATCTACATATTTCTACCTGTGTTATGTTCATGATCTGTAACTGTAGTATTAACGTCTATGATCCTAACTAAAATCACACGATCAAGTAGGCAATATCCAGCATTGCAAGACAGTGAAAGCTATAGGATAACAAATTTTATCAAGATATCCATATGATAAATACCTGTTTAACCGTTAACTGTTTTAGTTTTTCTATCCATCTGGCCATATAGTTATTTCACTGGTCCTCGCACGACACCTTTGAAGTAATATCATATCAAAGAAGTAAATGTGTTATATTTGTTGAACTAACATGAACTTCCGATAGAGTGTGATATATCCACATGTGACGTTTTCTTTGTTGTCTATCTATTTCTTCTCTGTATAAGCACCTATTGTTTAAATATAAATAAACAGAGAAATGAACACATAGACAATACCAGACCTTCTATATATGGGTTGAGTGCAATGAAGGTGTATATCCTTTTGGGGTCAATGACATTTGAGAACCATGTCTGCCTTTTTGGTCATCGTCTCACCATTCACGGCATCAACGTTCTGAATTATTTGTTAAACTGCCACAAGTATTAGTCTACAGCGCTCTAAAAGTTTATGTTTTATTAGCGATCGGTGTGTAACGTTAACGTGCACAGAATGTTAGAGTCTCATGGCAAAGGTGAGGGTCCGATGGGGATATATCTTACAATGTATATGAAATAAGGTTTAGCTGAATTTATTTTTATTTTATCGAATCAGTGAAATTGATAAACCAGATTTGATACATATACAATGCCTTTTACCAAATCACACTTCGTAAAATGGTATGAATGTACATGTCTTGCGTACAATTACAATTACTCTTTATAATCAGTAACGTTTATTCAGTGTGTTAGCATAATCTGTCTGTAAATTCCAAAAATAGAGACGAGCATGATCTATCGAAATCACACAAGGATGTATGGCTGGAGACGAGACCTGTCCCTAAGCGCTTTAGCAAACGCGTTAACCTTTAACCGGAAATGAACAAAACGTGACCGGAAGTGCATAGGATACCTTCTCACTCTCCTTAATTTGGTCATTAATTTTCCATTTTATTTGTAATTGAAGCCGTCTTCTTATCAAACGTGATGAAAGAGATTCAGTCATTCGGTACTATCCCCAAATTGCCCTCATTAATTATCCATCGTATGCATGTAGGTACATCTTAATTAATAATGAATTCCGAGGTAATCATGTACTTTTAACTCCATGAGATTAAATCGGTGAAATTTCCAAGAAAAAGTCGGTGCATGCAAGTATCAGGAGATGAAATTGATATCATTCAAATAATTAATGACCATAAAATGTACAAACGACCTCTTCTGTGATTTAGAATAAAGCAAATATTAGTACATTGTATAATTTGTCCTCGGAATGAGCTTCAGACGTCATATGGAATGTTTTTAGATGTGTCTGAGTAGACACGTGAAACGCCTCCGGAGTTTTCATTAGAGGTAAGGTAGTGCTGTGCCGATGAGTCTGGCGTTGAATACAACAAACTGATTTAATACTTTCTGATCATACGTTATTTGCAGCTATGGGTGTGATTGAATGTTTACTTAAATAGCGCGTGCAGGATATCTTTGTATATTACGGAAACAGTTCGTCTCTGTATGGTCTGCTATTGGTGACGTCATAAATATGCACCCTCGGGTAACGTACTGTGGAACATCATCATTTATGAGATCAGAAACAATAACAACAGTCACATAGAATTTTCCCTTTTCACCTGTATTATTGCTAGCGTTCATACTATCATGCCCTTCGGACGTCATGATAGCAGTTAATTTCTGTATATCGTATTTGAGTCACAAAGTGAACATGGGAAGACAAAAAAAAAAAAAAAAAAAAAAAAAAAAACCTTTGGTCCAATTGAAACGATACGCGTCATTCCCAGCAATTAGTTTTGAGATTTTGTCGGTAGTTTTAAAATCTGAAGGAGCAGTCATCGAAGATAGAAGTCAAACGATGAAAACAATCAACATATATCAATTACATTGGTGTTCTATATAGAGAATTACGCATGTGTGTCTAAGGTACATCGATAAAGGAAGCAAATGTATATCTGTAGTAGGCTTGACCATGTTTTGAAATCACGACAACAATTACTGTGTAGTACATAGATACAGACGGCTACTGTTCTTCAACAAAAACGCCACATTAAAGCCTTGATATTTCCTATTTAAAGAAAATTGATCATTACATTGGCTAACTGGAATATTTGTCACCTACTACACGGCTTCGAAAATATTAAAACTATATTTACTCATATTTTCTAGATTCAGTCATTGTTATCTTTCTACATATGTATGATTGGGTTTGACGGTTTCAAGTTGCACAGATTTGTCTCAAATCATATGAGAATAATCGCAATTTTCAATTGATGAATGGATCCAGCACATGTGAGTATGTTTTATTGCCTAGGATAGCCTGTACAATGTACTCAGATATTATACAGGTAATGTATGTCCTTCCAAACATATCACGAACAACTACATGACATTAAAATGATCACCTATAAAAAATGAATGACATTTAAATGTATTATTAATAATCCACCATGTGGATTACAACATAAAATAGTGAGTGTCAATACAAAGACGTTAGAGCCATGCAATATTATCAACTACAAATCCCTATCAAATAAATAATAAAAAAAATATGAATTTTTGCCAGCCTAAGTGGGGTTGACCCATAATACACACTAAGGTTATCTTTTGTTTTTAATGAGTTTAGTCCCTTAAACTGTGATATAAATTAAAGGTGATAAATATAGTATAACAGACTGACTAGCAAAGTGATACAATGACAGCCGTGTAAAGAATGAGGTTTGCCGTTAAGGTTGGTACCTGCAGTTGAAAGATTTTGTTAAACATACATTATTTATTAGCAAAGACAGAATGACTAGGCAAAAGTTATTTCAAATAAAAAACCCAATACAGTTGAAGATACGACATGTTTTAGATTTCGAATGTTTCCAGGTTTTTGTTGACTGCTGGGAAACAGTTACAAGCATACTGTATGTGGGTCCTCCGTTACTCTAACCTCTGTTGGCTGTCTCGTCATTAATATCAATACATGTCATCGGTTTGGAGTGGTAGTAAAGCAGGTACAATGTAAACCAAGCTGGAAAGTAGGTCAGAGTCATGACATATTTACAGAGCCTGGATTCAGCAAGTTTTTCAAATTTAATTTGAGGCGGAGATGACAAAATTAAAGGGTTTACGATGTGCTGAATAATAACCATCTCTACGGCTGTTCTGCAATCAGACGTTAAACATGGCTCTTCGGAGCACCTCTGTATCTCACTTCTGATAAAACCTTCCGAAAGAACTTCATTTCCTAGACATATGACAGGCAACATTCATTGTGTACTTTGTAATGATGTGATTCAATAAAATACTGGACAATCGCTTAAAGACATGTGCGTGTATCAAAACGTGAAAACATTATAATTAATCGTCACGTACTGTCAAACATTTCCGCTCTTAACTTCGAGAATTTTATAAAAGTCAATATTTCAGAGAAACCGCAAGGTCCTCCTTTAAAAACCATCCTTTCTGTTTTGATGTTATTTCGCTTGGCTTTAACTAATTTAAATGTTTATGAATAGATAACACACTATGACTTCCGAAAATGTTTGAAATTAAAGAATTGTCAAGGTCGTGTTCGATATATAACTTACTTAGTTTGTGCTTGAATGACGTTAGATTTCAAGGAAAATCGATTTCTTTTTCAATAATTACAACTCACAACTAGTTTTTCGCATGTTGGTAATTTGTCGGACGTCAAAAAAGTTCAGATTCAATTACAGAAAGAATTTGGTTAGGGAATTAATATAAGCTCCAAGCATGCTTTAAAAGACACTTTTGTGTAATGTTATCAAATCATCAATAAACCGTCTTTTTATCGGAACAGTTCTGATAATGTCTGCTGATTGATTATCAGTGTAGCTTTATTGCATTATCTGACCAATTTTAAACATTTGTTATGTTTGAACCAATCGATCGTGATGTCAAAAAAGAAAAAGAAAATCAAATAAAATAAAAAACAAAAAACACAAACATGTACATTTATGCAGTTCAAATAATCGAGTTAGTTTTATACATTTGTATATATTGTAACATTTTGCCATATAAAATCTTCATTTTACGACCATCCTAAAATAGCAAGAACGTTTCAGCAACTCTATGAAATATATGGCATAGAAAATAACGACATTAAAATTTATCACTAAAATGATAAAAAAATAATGACTGACAATGCAAAGTAGTTGCAATCATACAATATTAGCAACTACAAATCACTATCAATATGCTAAACACGGTCGGGACCATACAATCAGTTCGACTAATGGGGGTATCGAGGAATGCGGGTTCGAGTTAGAGGGGTTATACTGTACATGTACAATAACAACTAATCCAAATCATATTACAAATGAAGTCTTAGTGGAGTAGACCCCACCTCCCTAAATAAATAAATAAAATCTTCATGGTATACTACCTTTTGAAAGTTTTCGCCATAGCATTGTTTCATCACTAATATGTTAGCGTTAGTCCTAACTTTTAAGCGGTTTTACCGTGTCCGGATTTCTCCAGCTGATAAAGTTATGTATATACAATCGATGGAAAAACACATTCTCGTTATAGAACACACTTGTTATTTTGCAATGTTAAGACAACTCTGCCTCAGTGATTTAATTTCTTCATCATTTCACGGTGCTACACATGTATTAACCAAAACAAATTTTTGTATACCACTTATACAGTGAAACATTTTATCATGATCCTCATAAACGGTCCTTTCTGGTAAATAATCATGTAATCATATTCATAAATACCCCAGCTATCAAATTTTATATCACTATTTCAGATATGTAAGCAATTAAGATATATAATTTCTTAGTCAACAATTCCGTCATTACAATTTGATCGTTGCAATATCAACAAATTAAGGATTTTCTTAAGAGTCTTTGTTTATTGATTAAAACTCCGATAAAAATAGACTCTTGAATAACTTTTTAACTCTTTATTACGGATGACTTTGTGTGCGAGCGGTAATAAATGTAATTCTATAGGCTTAAGCTGAAATTCCAGAGAAAATCGCTCTTAAGTCGTCATTATAAATAAAGATTCTCAGAGATTCAGTTGCCAATGTCAGATTTTTTTGGTCTCTGAAATGCTTGATGTTGACGAGTATTCACACAGTAAACAGACAGACCTAAACATACGACGACACTTGCTAGTTTTTAGCTGTACTTTGAAAGGGTTTTGTGTTGTATATTTGTCAACCATTAGCGTGAATTATTTAAGTGCTATCTTGCTTTACCCGTCTCAAAAGCTACGCAGAGTACAGAAACTTCTCCCTCCGTGATCGCGACAACGCCGACGTGATAATTCCGAGATCCCATTAAGATAGAGATTTCTTGAGCACATTTTCGAAAAACGAGGGTTTGAAGACACTGGATCCTTTTTATAAGTAATCACAATGTATCTAAGGAACTTGTAGAACACGTATATCGGTAAGGTAATAAATACAGTGGATTTATTCTTCGTGTAATAAACTTTTATCGGTTCCATTATAAAACCACTGCCTTTCGGCAATGTCTGTCCCATGGATGTCAATGTGAGAGGGAATGGGGGGTCTATATGAGGGAGACCGAACATTCGTCGAGAAAGAAAAGAAAAGAGTCTTTATTGTAGACCTCTCTACAGATCATACACTTAGATTAAGAGTCCCAGTTAGTCACAAATATCTCCCTTAATTTGCAAACTGTCGTAACGCGTTTTCACCGATCAAATTATTTTGTTTATCATGGCGTTGCCCGAAAACTGAAACACATGTTTTCATGCCGTCTGTACGACTGATGCATTTTCACGTGCCTCTGTATTAAAATAAAAAAAGTACCATTTGTCTTTATCGCCTGCTACTTTGACACGGATCCTAGACAGAGAATACCTGGGTTCTTTTTATTGGCAAAGCATAACTATAGACAGGAATCTCCGTATGATAACTAGGGTTGTTGATTGGAGACTGATTTTGCATTGGTTAAATGCACAATATATCGCAAAAACAAAATCATTATTATATCAAATTGACTGACTCTATTCTGACGAAATGCAATTAACGTTGTATTAGACGCGTGCACAAAATGCACGTGTATTGTATATTAAAATGACGGTAAGGATACCATGTTAGCGGTTCTGAATGCATGACCCCTATCTGAGCAGTATTATTTTTGAGAATGAGGGAAGGTGCGATTTGATAAACGCAAAAATTGGTGTTGGTACGGCAGTCCTAGACTAGGTGCATCTGGCACTATGGGGCAATAGTTTCCTCTCTAAAAGACCATATTGATCCTTCAATTCATGCCCTTGTTGTGAGCGCGATATTGTCTCGCCGTATAGTGCCATAGTGTCTTAACCGAAGGGCAAGACACTATCCTTTCATGAGACAATATCGTCTCACTGTATATGTATTAATTCCACTTTTTCAAATATCTAACATCAGACTTAGTTCAAAAATATAATGATATAATAACACTTATATTTACGGGGTTTTTTCAACTCTAATTTTTTTTTTCAAATTGGAATTATGTATAAAGTTTGGAAGCAAAATTATTCAGATACATATGTTTATTGGAATCTCTAACATTCTTAATCATTAATACGTTTAAAAATGGTGCAGTGTAGTGGAGTCAAAAATCACTAAAAATCGATGAGCTGCATTTTATATTTTCATCCCATAATGTGCAATGGGAAGGCAATGCTCCGCCACAAACATGGACAAGAACAAACGTAAATTGGACAGACATGCGAAACCTTGTTACACTGCCATCCTACCTCCTCATACCACAGTTTCCCCGAATCAAAGCGTCAGCGTGATTATGATGCACTACCTCACTTGCGCGTATTGCTCACGCATGCATGTAAGAAACAGGGATCACACATACCAAAACCAGCCCCAGTAAGTATGCTGCTCTTGTCACTCTTCCCAGGTGTCGCCTTGCAACTCTAAGCAACCTCGTGGCTGGAGATGTATGCGTCTATACAGCGACATTTAGCTACAAATAACGCTTTTAATATTGGCATATGACTCGTAAACTTAAAGTTAATCGGCCAGTGCCGGAGACTACAGACACACCGCCAAGTCCTCAATTACTCCAAGACTCGGCAGAATCAAATAATAATCCAAGCTCTATTTTTCATGTATTTAAAAACACTTATTTCTTAAACGAATTACGCCAGGAATCTCGGGAAATTGTTTTAGATGTTTCGCTCGTGTCAGATTGGCAATCCACTCAAATAGACAGGATTTTCCTCTACTGAGTCTCGCTATTCGACATGGATTTAAAATCAAACGATAAGGCAGAATGGCGTGGTCTCCTGTGGCGCTGGGTCGACTAGTTAACGAGGAAATGTAATAAATGGAAGAGGCAGTATTCTAATGGCCTCTGGTATACGGAAAGTGGAGATATCATCGGCAATGTTTAATTGAGATATAATTGATAGTTCTGAATATGATAATTGCATGACACGCCATAAACCATTGATTGTAGATCTGTGTTGAGGGTATAAATAGTTGTATTTTGCTGTAAACCGATAGGTATCTTGTATTTTGCTGTAAACCGATAGGTATCTTACGACAACTTACGCGTATGTCAAGGTTTTGGCAGAATTCTTCCTTCTACCCTAGCTAAACAAAGAAATATTAAATTCACCTTCATATCACATACCGTGTATATAACGAGTGTCTTAAAGTAGTTAAAGCGATGATTTTATATATAGAGTATAATGTCGTTATCTGCTTTTTTGTTGTGATGTCCTGGTTTATAATTTATTAATCATGTATTCGTAATCATATGCACCTTTTGGAGTGTATGACAGCGAACTTTCATGTGAAAAATAATAACATCAAAACATGACATTTTCCCCCAATCAGGTTTCAGTTTCGTTTGTGATCGAAAGATATCATATCTTTAAATCCAGAACGTAATTTCGACATTATCAATATTAGGCAGATAACTAAATACCAAAACGGGATACGGAAGCGAGCTGTTCCGGAACAATGTCACCTGTCACAAATCAAGGAAGTAGATCGCTAATGGAAATGGCAGGTTTCGGAGATTGGATAGGGACCATGTCATAATGTTTTATATAACTGGGTCGTACGGTTTATCAGAGGGAAAATATCTCTTATAAAAGAGCACAATGATATGTTCCTTAGAGAACGAAATTATTTATTTGCTATGACGTCATTCTTCTGTTTTACGAGGTACAAAATGTAGTCTTCGATGTATTTATCTATAAGTTGATAAATAAACTCGATTCGATATTAAGGTTTTTATTTATCTACTTTCATAGTTTGAAAATCAGCATAATTAGATCAAAATAAAGATCCCATGGAAAAATAATAGAACAAATAAAAAAAATATGCTAGAAAATGTTCACTAATTCGTCCTTTAAACAAGAGACTAGACTCGCAAGATATTATCCCCATAATCGTACAGAGTATACAGGCATGCGCCAGACCATTTCGTTCCGGTACAGCAAAAACTAAAGGAAGACGAGTAATATCGGGACCGGAGACGGAGAGTTTTATCAGGTCGATGGAGATCGAGAGATGCTAGATTAATTTGGTATGTCAGTCTCGTGCCGTCTGTCAAAAGGCCGGACAGCCTTGGGTAGATTGTCCATCTCAGGCACTCTGTCCGGCTAACAAAAAAGAATTAGCGGATAAAATAGGCATCATTTCACACAAGTGACCTACGCGCTGCTTTATACACCAGGAGCAATGTAGTGAAAGCATACCGCAGATTGGATGCTGGCTCGGTTCTGGACCGGCGTCCTATTGGGGCCACAACAGTCGCGCTTCCAGCCTTATCGAAACGCAATGATTATCTTGTGAAGATACATCAACGCATAAATATAGTCACTGAAATTGGCCAGAAAGTAATCGTATTTTCTCCGGAAAATTTGTTTGCGACTCTGTATACAATCCGAATGATGGACAATAATAGGTATTATGGACTAAAGTTAAGCCTGTAGATTCATCAACCGTGTTGTCCCCGGAGCAAAAATCGGAGAAATAACGACCATTTAGCGACTGAATCAAGTGCCTTTCAATACGGTAGCCAATTTACTGGTGATAATAGTAGTCTAAATAACTTGACGATACATCTATATAAAGGCATATTCCTTACAAAAAATGGCGGGTTAGTAACCGGTAGAATTGGAATCTTAAGTATCGAATTATGAAAACTAGCTGACTTCAAGGAAGGGTAAATAGCATTTAGATTTCTATATAAACATCTGTCACATATGCATGTTAACTGTTTGAGATTAAATCCAAACGCCTGTATGTATGATTATGGTAAACGTATATCGCAAGATCTAACATTTTTAAAATCAATACAAGAACATTAATCTGAAGTTGCAGCCTTTATAAACCGTTTATGCATCTGAAATTTATAAACGCGCAAAATAATTATTATAGGACAATGTAACAAGATGTATTCTCTTGATTGTCTTGCTGTGTAGTTAGTGATACAAAGTACTAACTGTTTCCAGAACTCACAAACACCAACCCTTAGTGTTACATTTGGCCTGTTATAAAAATCAAGTGTTTTTGAAAGAAGAAATATATACATATGTTTTTATCTTAAAATCTTTGAGAAGTCTGAAAGGACAACATGATAGCGCTCAGAATAATTTAACATTAAACGTCCACAATACCCTCCCCGAAAGAAGAGGATAAAATGAGGAATAAACCGTTTGTAGAAATACAGTATTGAAGTATTCACTTTGGTACGATTGAACCCGAATCTAAAAACGACATGTTAGTGTATATTGGAGATCTTTGAACGCCGAGGAGCGTGATATCGTTGTCACATTTTTCATCCTATTGAAAACTTCCCATCGTTTTAGATACGTTCTCGTCTGATCTGCAATTTTCTATAAGCGATTTACACATACGTTCTGTATTTGATACAAAACATACCACATTAACAACATGGGACAAATGTCATTTCTGGAAATTGATTTTATGACATTAGCATTAAATGCTAATCCTGTCCGCCGCTACAGAATCTATGAATCTGTGAAAACACTATTACTTTGAATTGGAAATGTAGAAACTACAAAAGCAAGTATCGGTTACACAATAACTGGTATTGATTTTACTCAGAGTAAAGGTGGAAAAATTGAATTCAAAATTGAATCGCTAAACTGTATCATTATCTCTATACTATTATTACGCGCCGCTGCCGCGTCCTTAGGGGCCATTCTTACTGAGGTCTGAGTCTATAATTTAGGCGGGCATTTCTTATCATTTAGTTTTAAAACAGTCCTCGTGAAAACAATATATATATAATAGCGTCGTAGGGAATAGAATTAAAGACATACCTATGTTTATGTGCGAAGGAAATAATGAAATGGAAATCAGATACATAGCCTTGTAATATTAGAGAAATAGCAGAGGCTTTTATTTGGTTCATAAAAGAAAATCATCTTCAACTGATTATATTTCAACTGAAAAGTGGATAATTTAATACTTAATTTGAAAATTAGCTAAACTCGACTATCTCAACAAGTCATATGTTATATAACTCGACTGGGCGACATCATTTTCTCGTCAAGTTACCGTCACGCGGCCTGTAACGATGACAGAAATATGCCACCATACAAATCATCCTGAACCTTAGAACCCTAGTAGAGGTCTTATCGTAAATAAACAGTAAGGTTAAAGTCACAAGCAGGAAGAGGACGGAGAGACATTTTAGTTTTCCTAAAAATAGCAGGATAATTACAGGTGTCTGTCAATAAAGCATGCCCCAATGGGGCTAATGAATGACGTCACACTACTGACGGCAAAATCAATAAAGTTACATAGAGTTCATGAGTTTATTGTCTTCAGGACACTCTCCCCATCATGAACATTTTCGTAAAAATTAATGTATTTTCAACATTTTCCAAAATGTTTACACTCATGAACACCAACAAGCACCCACCCCACTGTATTTGACATTTCGAAGCCCCAAATATAGGTTTTTAAATACGCAACTAGTGATAGTTCTATAGCCAATCGTACAGTCTCCTTGTGTACAAAATTCCATCGGATTAGAAAAGTTAATGGTGGATCGTATATTTTAGCTATCCGTACAAGATATGATTTACGAGCCTATCTCTACATATATTTGAACAAGCTACATTTTGTATAATAATGAGTGATTTCCCCTTCCCCATCACTCCCTATCTCTCGATGGTCGATAAAGCATCATCACGTTAAAAATATTTACAATTTCCCTTCCACAGTATAATTTAACTCACGAATCATTTGATGCAAATAACGCGCAGCGTGACAACGAGAAAAGTTGCAGTGATGCATGTTTACAAAGTTCAAGGTCACCTTGCCACGGATCGCTCGTGAATGACTTTTCTACACGAGAAAGGAGAATGTGATGAAAACAATCCTATTGATAAAGTGATTAGAGTGATTTTTTTTATATTTTGATGATCACTGGATGTTCGTGACGTGCATTCATTGTAAACGTATCGTGCCATTGCCACAGCACTGATCAAACATCAGTGGTCCCTGGGAAATTTATCTCCCAGAATGCCAGACTGTCTCATTTCATAAGTACCTCCTGCTGCTACTTCTCATCCTATTTTTACTGTATTTTTCAGTATCAACACCTCTACCTCCACCACGACCACTACCACAACCATCACTACCGCAACCACCACCATCATCATCATATTCATCATCATCAATTTCTCGTGTTCATCACCATGGTTACTAACCCCACCACCACTCAATCGTTGTCCATGATCATCACCATGATCACCATCACCATTTACAACAACAACAAACAGCAACTTGTTTTTCTTCTACTTCACTACTAAAGTCATCAGCAACATGATGACGGCCAAGAAACGCTTCGCGTAGACGACAATCAAAGTTAACGCTGATGACACTATCAAAAGCAACGATAAATTTTCAATAATTATTTCTAGGAATATTAAACCGAGAGGGACCGTAACACAATATATGAGTCATTTGATGGGGTGAAACATTACACAGTATATAGGTCATATTGCTATCTATATTTTGCTGTTATGTTTTATTTATTTGTTTCAAAGGGCATTCGGTGGAATATATTCGTTACACAGTTTGTGAGTGACCAAATACGGAAAAAAATATTGAGTAAAAGAAACACCTTGCTCGACACAAGTTCTTTTAGACCCAATATTTTTTTCTGTATTAAGTCAATACGAAACTATGTAAATAATGATATTCTCATGTCGTACATTGACGTGATAATGAAGTTACGTTGATCTAAGAAACCTTCCTTGTTATAATACAAAGGTCAAACAGAAGATATTTTAGAATAGAAAAAAATTAATAAAAAAAAACCTCTTTCATATGTAAATATATAAGAACAAGGATACTTGGCTATCCTACCCTACCCTCTTTTTTCCATTTGTTCTTGTCTCTCTTTTTTTCTCTCTCTTATTATCTCTCTTCTTTTCTGCTTATCTTTTTTTGTCCTTCTTTGCTTTCTTTTCCTTCCAATCAAATGTGAAAAATGAGACTTTGCAACTGGCTACATTTGTAGTTAAAAATTATCTTTCACTAAAAGCTAGAAAGTTAGATTTTGAATGAATTATTTTTCATAATTTGGATATAAGATATTATAAAATTTCCAATTTTTAAACTATTTCATGAATCTCGAAGACCATCACTTTATCCTGCGAGATAGCGAAAATAAACACCCGTAGGTTACCGGCTACATAATGTACAATGGAATATATACCCGAAGATTATCGGCTACATAATGTACAAAGGAATATACACCCGACGATTACCGGCTACATAATAGTATGTAATCTACTATGGAATAAACACCCGAAGATTACCGGCAACATAATGTACTATGGAATAAACATCCGAAGGTTACCGGCTACATAATGTACTATGGTATAAACACCCGAACATTATTGGCTACATAATATACATTGGATATACACCCGAATATTACCGACTACATAATATAATGTAATGTACTATGGAATAAACACCCGAAGATTACCGGCTACATAATGTACAAAGGAATATACACCCGAACATTATTGGCTACATAATATACATTGGAATATACACCCGAAGATTACCGGCTACATAATATAATGTAATGTAATATGGAATAAACACCCGAAGATTATTGGCTACATGATGTACTATGGAATAAACATCCGAAGGTTACCGGCTACATAATGTACTATGGTATAAACACCCGAACATTATTGGCTACATAATATACATTGGATATACACCCACCCGAATATTACCGACTACATAATATAATGTAATGTACTATGGAATAAACACCCGAAGATTACCGGCTACATAATGTACTATGGAATAAACATCCGAAGGTTACCGGCTACATAATGTACAAAGGAATATACACCCGAAGATTACCGGCTACATAATGTACAATTGAATATACACCCGAAGATTATCGGCTACATAATGTACAAAGGAATATACACCCGACGATTACCGGCTACATAATAGTATGTAATCTACTATGGAATAAACACCCGAAGATTACCGGCAACATAATGTACTATGGAATAAACATCCGAAGGTTACCGGCTACATAATGTACTATGGAATAAACATCCGAAGGTTACCGGCTACATAATGTACAATGGAATAAACATCCGAAGGTTACCGGCTACATAATGTACAAAGGAATATACACCCGAAGATTACCGGCTACTGTACATAATGAACAATAGAATATATACCCGAAGATTACCGGCTACATAATGTAAAATGGAATAAAAACACGAAGATCACCGGCTACATAATGAACAATGGAATATATACCCGAAGATTACCGGCTACATAATGTAAAATGGAATAAACAACCGAAGGTTACCGGCTACATAATGAACAATGGAATATATACCCGAAGATCTATGGAATAAACACTCGAAGGTTACCGGCTATATAATGTACTATGAAATAAACACCCGATGATTACCGGCTACATAATGTAAAATGGAATAAAAACCCGAAGGTTACCGGCTACATAATGAACAATGGAATATATACCCAAAGATTACCAGATTCATAATGTATTATGGAATAAACACCCGATGATTACCGGCTACATAATGTGCAATGGAATATACACCCCAAGATTACCAGCTTCATAATGTACAATGGAATAAACACCCGAAGATTACCGGCTACATGATGTACAATGGAATATACACCCGGATATTACCGACTACATAATATAATGTAATGTACTATGGAATAAACACCCGAAGACTGCCGGCTACAAAACGACTATACAATTATCGACCTATTTTCAGGTGGATACGGAGAGTTATCAACCCGAGTAAGTGATATATCTCGAGGCCGGGGACCGAGGGTTATATCATTTTCGAGGGTTGATAACTCACCGTATCCACCTGAAAATAGGTCGATAACTGTTTTATTACATGACATTAACAGGATATTAACCCCGTTCTTCAAAAAGACTACAATAAACAGGATAATGTTTGAAAATGTTCCTTTTACAAAAATAGTTTATCTATTACATGCAGTATATGGTTAATATACAAATGCTTCTTGTTAATGTTTTAGACTAGTAAAACCGGTCAATTATGGCTGCATCAACTTCGTCTGGCATTCTAGACTGGTTTCCCGCCTCAGTTACACTCCCTTGCGTACGCCTTGAGGTCCCTAGTGAGCGGAGCGCAGCCTGGCGAGAGTAGAGAACTAAAGGAAGGGAACCAGTCTATCTGGCATTCTTGAACGTTTTCCATAAATTGAAGTTTGTAGTTGATCAACGTTGATGGCTGTAAACTTGCTGCCTACCGCCAAATATGTTGCCGACTATGTATAATGACGTCACAATAGATTAATCCGACGTCATTGAATAAGGAAAATCCCGTTACGCTATATTTGGGTACGACTCGACGTCAAAAGTGATTATGACGTCACATCTAAAGGGAGTTTCCCTCAATATATTTTTTACACAGGTTACTGAACTCGCGAGAGGTATCTGGACTGAGTCCAGTAACCTCGCGTGCTTTTCGCCGCCGATTTCGGGGTTGATATCGCAGTTGATGAATACTTCTGAGAAACGTATCGATCAATCAAAATACAGCAAAAACACCAGTCATATAATAAAATGGAATAAACACTCGAATATAACCAGCTACATAATGTACAATGGAATAAACACCCGAAGATTACCGGCTACATAATGCACAAGGGAATAAAACCACAAAGATTGCCGGCTACATAATGTAAAATGCAATATACGCCTGAAGATTACCGGGTACATAATGTACAATGGAATATACACCCGAAGGTTACCGGCTACAAAATGTACAAAGGAATATACACCCGAAGATTACCGGCTACATAATGCTCAATTGAATATACACCCGAAGATTACCGGCTACATAATTTACAATGGAATAAACATCCGATGATTGCCGGCTATATAATGTAAAATGGAATAAACACCCGAAAGTAACCGGCTACATAATGTACAATTGAATATACACCCGAAGATTACCGACTACATAATGTACTAAGGAATAAACACCCAAAGATTACCGGCTACATAATGTACAATGCAATTAAAATTTCTTAGGTTCCACAGAATTTACTCCTATCATTATAAAAGGTGGTATCAAAATGTATATGGTTACATTGTACCGATACAATACAACACCATGGTCTGATATCGCATCTGAAACCAATCCCATGCGTTATTTGCGTAAACAGAATGGCTGACTTCCGAACAAATCAACGTTATTAGAAAAAAAGTAAAAAAAAAAAAAAAAAAAAAACCCCAATCGAATAAACTACAACAACTGGTGTTAGATGTGTGATGCAAGAAACAAAATTTCTTTGGAATGTACGTAGAGTTGTAGTGTACCATTTTGGCGTAGAATTTATTTCCATTGCATGCTTTGGTAATAAAAAACTGGATGAAAATACAAAGGGTATAGATGAAATTATCTAGGATTAATGAATTCAATGGAAATTGTTTATCATATTTAGTGACCCTTCGGTTAGAATATTCTTAATATTCATTTAATGTTATAAACATATTTTTATGAGTTTTGATGTACAATGTAGCAAAAACATTCTTCGCGAAAGAAAGGCAAAATTGATTGTCATATCAATATATTGTTGAGCCTTTGTAATGAAAGTTACATTTATATGCAGATGAAGATACACATGTCCCGTCATGAAGACATATATACATATCAATACCTTTCTACATTGAAATTAGGGTTCTTTATAATCAGTCCCTAACTTCAACATCACAAAGCATAGAAATGGTGATTTGAATAGAAATCAGCATTCATCACTACTATTATAAAAAATAAAACCATATATTAACAAAATGATAAATAATAAATAGAAAAAGAAACATTGAATATAAACCAAGTATAACTAAACAATCAATATCTCTCGTGTCATGCGAATGATCATAATTAAAATTCCCGCGTGGGTGGAAACATGGATGCATAATTCATTACCATAACAGAATAACAAAGTTCGTTTTACGATAAAGATTTGTCTGCTTGACGGTTCACATTCAATAAGTTATACCTTTTGCTTTTTTTAATTGCTGTTACATAAGCATTTCACTATTCGCTGTCTATTTTACATTGGATGAACTTGTTGACCCTCCGACGAACTTTGCTGTATGTCATTGACCATAGCAAATATACAATAAAGTATGTTTAAATCTAACTTTTCAAATATCTTGTTGAACTTAATTAAGCAAATGGTACAGAGTTATCTTTTATTTGATATCTGTAGAATACTACCAAGGAGTTTTAATTTTCTCCACACTGTGATAAAGCTGTTAATATGACGAAGGCACTGCTAGCAAATGCACTCAAAGCTATGGCGAAACTTTGATGATGATTAACTAAAGTTTTAAATAATGTATTACAACTGATAAAAGTCGGCATAACATTCAACTGGTAGAAGTATTTAAATGTCTTGCTAAGGAAAATACATTTATAAACATATAGTATTCATCCTTTCTGTTTGAAATTTGTCTCTTGGCATCAATCTACCTCAGTCGTCCTTTGTTTAGAACAGGTGAGTGTAGTACTCAGCGTATTAGATGTAGGCTGCAGTGGATTTTAGGGCCACAGAAACCTGCCACAGTCTTACAGAACATCCGAACTAAGTACATATTCCGTATTTGCATATTAGAGAGAGAGTTATCTGCCCTTGGGAGTAGGTATTGATTGTGACGTCATGCGTTTTCGAGCGTAACGTCATACTTTTCGGAGAAAACGACGTGAAATGCGCTCACAAAATAATGACGTAACAATCGATACTTCCCCGCAAGGGAGCTAACACTTGTGTTGACTGGACGTGCAGCAAATCACAAAAAACTTATCCAAACCGTTGACATAGAGCACACTGTCAAGTCAATAATAAAAAACAAACTTGTGCTACGACGAAAATTATGATAATATTTCTTTAATTTCATACCAAAACTGAATCTCTGATAAGCCAGTTCTTTTTCCCAATAGAGTTATTGACGTTGTGTATTGATTTGGGAAAACAATCATTTGAAATATTTCACTTATAATCATATGCATTAAAAGTATTCATCAAATAAATCTAAAAAAAAATATAAGCATTTATTTTGCAAAATATTGTTTGCAAATTGTGTGAATCCGCCCCTGTGAGATTGAATACTAATGCCATCAATGCTTAAAGATGATCCACCGCCGACAGAGCATAAATGGTATTCATCATTTGAACAATAATTGGTTTTTAAACGCGTATATATATATGTCTAATTAATACAAAAAATAATGTAAAATAATTTATTTCGCCTTTGGTGCATGCGCAATCAGTAATTCATTCCATATAGGATATAATGACACGATATTCTTTCGGGATGCAATTAATTATTTTTCATATTTTTAACTTGAAGTAAAATTAGAAGCTCAAACTTTTCAATGGTGGTAATGGTGTAAAGCAAGTAACTCTTCTCCTGTTTTTGATGGTGAAAAAATACCATTTGTCAGCGGTGGAGCATCTTTAAACCGCTGGAATGTACTATCTTCTCTTCTCGCTCATAGTCAGTTCATTAGGTTTTGACTTGGAGTGAACGTTCCTTTTTGGGAATATATCTATATAGTTTCTTTTCCGCTGGCGATAAACGTATGTCAGACACCCGTTGGTGTCAATAGATTTAAGTGTGTTATAGAATTTTGTTCACTTCAAAACAATTTGAGTCTTTTTTCCAAAGCAAAGTGTTTTTAGCTACTCCCTAAAGCAAGACAATGTAAGTGTGTTCTAGCCACAGACGTCTGCATCTGGTTTTGGAAAAATAAAATATCCTTCAGCTACTATATGAACAAGGTGAGACACTCTATGAACCGGAAGAGGGTACGCTCCAATTCACTTTGAAATTAGACCATATTTGACGAAAATATTGAGTGTCCGCTCGTTCAATCAACGTATCTTAATTAAGAATCCTCTTTTTGCAATGTGCCAGGTTTTTGTGGCGAAGTTACGGCTTTTTAATATGAAACAGGACACCAAGTATCCAAGTAGCGGACGATGCATCAACTATGGAATGGAAGTTGATCTTTCATGCAAGCAGTTTTGCAAGGAGCAATCTGATTGGTTAATTAAATCAATTGACCAATCAGATTGCTTCATGCAACTGTTCGCTTGAAGAGTTCCACTTCCGTTCCACAGTTGAAGTATCGGAGTGTCTCACCTTGTTCATATAGTAGGGGTAGGTTATTATATTTTTATCAAACCAGAAGCAGACGCCTGTGGTTCTAGCGGTGTTGATATCAAGTAACGCAAAATAAACATTAGTAATCGGATTAAAAAAAATCAAAAAATTAAATAACAATAAATAATTATAAAAAACACTAACTAAATTAGTTAACGTGCAATAAAACATAAATCTTATAACTTTTCCTGACATGTCTTAAATTTACCAGGTTCCCTGTCAATTACTACATACATTCCAGTGCTGTCGTGTAAACGACACGTGGTACTGAAGATCTGTGATATATTTCTATTGATGATATCACGATTGGTTGAACCAACCTTTAATAATAATTATTTGGAGGAAACCTCCAACTAACTAGCACCAAACCATGCCAACTGGTGACGCAGTGTCTACACGTGCATATCTGCTCGTGCACCTCACGTGCAGATATCGAACTAGTAATCAGTAAATTGAACATGTACGCTGAATCGACTTTGACATATTGGTGTTTGATCTTCCTCACGGTATTTCCTGTGCTGTACATACTGTCATTATATAACTGTAGTAATCAGAAATTAAACCAGGAAATCAAACAGATTCTCATAAACACACAAGCATGTGAATCACAGTCTTACTTACACGTTGATATAACACTATACAACACTGACGTAAATATAATAAAACGTAGTCTTAATTATTCAATTAAATCAATCACTTAGTAAATCACTGAGTCCAAATAAATCAACACGGGGAAATAGCTTATTGATATCGTGTTCAACTATGATCTATTTTTAAGATGATAGAGAGAAAAGTTCTTTGAATTAAATCTTGGCTAACCAAGACAGATTCTGCTTTGGCAAGCGAATTACAACAATATTATCATCAAAAGGGATGGTATACAGATACATGTACACAGATATATAGTACTTGTATAAAAAACACATTTCTGTTTATATATCCGGAAATATTTTAAAATAAGCATAAAGGGCGATAATATCGCCCGCAATATTTCTAAAGAAAAGTCCGAACTCTGATATGACATTGATCAACCGTCCGGAACTTTTCATCTTTGAAACTCTTCAGATGAAACAAGCGTTATTATCGTTGATTTATTGATATTTTCGTGAATGCAACTAGAGAGGCACATACGTCAATATTTGTAGACAACAGATTTACCCAAAATAAACACGCAGTTTATAGTTGAGCGCTTTGTTATAACTGGTTAGCAATGTGTACAGAGAAGACATGAGGCAGAAAAAGCTGACTTTTTAATGTGACTGTCTGTCAATGTAATCTGATATGAAATCAGTTGATCAGTGTTCGTCGGTTATTTTCACTGATTAAATCAATGTGATATGTTTAGCCATTTTTCTTCGACACTTCAAGCGTCCATGAAACGATTAAGTCAATATATTATTTTTGTTGACTATTCATCTTGTTTTCTGTCCTGTTCATTGTTACTAGTTACCAATGTTCGCTTATTAATCAAGTCTATCGTATTAATGAAGTTAAGACAAAGTCCAATACTTTGTCTGTTAAGACGCTCGTTCTTCCGGAAGTCCTGTCGTTTAAATTGTGTATCCTTTCAAAACGATTTCAATTTTATTGTATATTGTAGCTATTATTTCGATATCCATGACGAAAATTATTATACATAAAGAAAGGACAGAGAATGAAAGGCAAAATAACAGGATAGAAAGGTACATAAATCATGGCTTCTATTCAAATTAATAAATATCCTGAAGAACGTTCAAGCTTTCTGTCCACCACAAACTAAGAATGGTGGGTGTTCGACCCATTAGAGATGGTCCACCAACAGCTATGGGTCATTCATATATATGTAAAGCTGTTGTGGTAGAGCATGGTTGTTTACCTGGACAGGAAACTACGTGGGTAAATATCTGGTGAAAACGTGCTTTAAGTTAAACATGCATGCGCAGTTACTAATGTAGAATGTTGCAGGCCATTCCTGCATGAAGAATTGTGATTTTTCTTTATGTATCAATATAAAAAAACAACTTCCCAAATAGATGTTTGCTATACGTGTATGTGATCTGTGTAAATATTGCCCTCTTCAGACTGTCAGACAAAGTGTGATCTATGGTGTTACGAGTTCTGAACATCATTACATAACAATGTTACACATCAATACTACTCCACAACCCGATTCTCCTTCAAAGACACACATATCGCCATTAGTTTGATATATGGGTGACCAAAGCATTGTCATACACGTACGGATGATTGCGGCCATTTCTATTGGCTGCACGTGTCTGCAAAACTTAAAGCACGAGCGGAATTATATGACCCTAATGCCGAACTAGCGTCCTCCTGAGCATGTCTGCTCGCTCTGTCCATGCGTACAGTATGCTTTCAGCCGATTTTACAATCAAGGGTTTTCATATATATCGATTGTGACTACACAATTTCTGACAAATCATTAAGCAAAAAATGTGAAACGAGTTTGTCTAGCCCTATAAAACAAGCTATAATTGAATCATGTGTGATTGATTTCTGAGGCGCGTCATAAATATGACGTGTTCGATTAGAGGAAAGAGCTGTGGCAGGCACGAGGTCCGCGCGTGGAGTTGTGGACAAAAGTGTTAAGGAGATGACTTATACACTATATGAATTATTCATATTGCTAATTAATATCACTAATGCAAGCTATTTTTCGTACAGAGCCGCATCAGCAGTTTATATCCTTTATCTCCACAAAGATGGTATGACCTACTTTTCATCTGCTGTCAGTCAATTTGGGCTTTTTGCTTCGTTTCTGCATCGATATTTTCCAACAAGACAGGAAAGATGAAAATTGAGAGCTGAGAGGCACACGTCTATTATGTTGAAAGCTGAGAACACACGTCTATTATGTTGAGAGCTGAGAGGCACACGTCTATTATGTTGAGAGCTGAGAGGCACACGTCTATTATGTTGAGAGCTGAGAGGCACACGTCTATTATGTTGAGAGCTGAGAGGCACACGTCTATTATGTATGTGTGAATACCATAAATGAACTTAGAAAATTTTAAATAAATTGACGCTTGACATTTATATTCGTATTATTTGACAGCAATAGTGTGCTGGGCCACAAATATATTTACAAATGGCCTCGGAATTCATATAAATTATCTATGAACTCGTAAAATACTGTAGCGGGGATTGTGTGGACTTCAATGCATTTTTATATCTTAGAAATATTTTGCCAGTGTAACATCTCTATCCTACTGTTTCATTAACGTGTAAGTATTCATACAGCAAGCGAAGTGCATTGCTTCTTCGTTTCTATGACCCCGATTCCCATTTTGAGAACTTAGGATTTTTTTACGATTTCAGGTTATGTGATGTCGTCTTACACTCATTCCCTTCAAAAGTACCTGATTTCTGTCATTTGAGAAAACCCCGTGTTGTCCATTAATTGTTATCGTTTTATTTATTTACATGAAGGGAGACATCATTATGTGTTTACATGTCTTAACTCCCAAGATAGTTTTTTTTTATCTAGTAGTTTACTGTAAACATTGTAATAAATCAAGTACCACTGTTTTGTTCCTAACTTATCAAACGAATTCAATTATATCAGCAAGCAATTGTTTCAGAGACAAAACCTTAGTTACTTGACCCTTTAGCCGATAACATCACACGGTAGATCAGCGCAGAACGACCAAACAACTCACGCAAAACTTCGTCTCACGTTGATTCACACGTGATTTCAACGTGATTCTGACATGCACAATCAATTCAAGTATGCTATACACTTGTCACTCTCCTATCTTCAAAGTGATTCATGTGTCCCCATATCACCCCTTAACTTAAATGCTATCCCCGGGGGTGATATGGACCCGTACATTGTCTAGCTCCAGGGTTTGATTACACGTAAGGTATTACTAAAGCTATTGTCGCATGCTGGTGTCAATTTCATTAAATCTACTTTACTTTGTTTCCCTAGCCTCTACAACATACATGTACGCAGACCACATGCTCGACCTTCATGTTGGATAAATATCACATAAAGTAGGATAATTATTTATATTCGCATTTGACATTTTTCCCTCCAATGAGATTGTATTTGTATTGATTCAGTCTTACCAAGTCTGTGTCTACATAGGAGAGTTCCAATCTAAAAAGAGGCTGTATGTTAATTAACGTTACAGCCTTCAAACTCTGCTCCATCAATCTTTAAAGGGAGAGAAACATTCCCAGTCACACAAATACCGTAGCTGTTTAAATGTATCTAATTCAATGCAATTTCTAAGTTCACTCGTAAGCCTCTCAAACGAGGGCATCATTTATTATGCAATAAACAACCGTGATGTTAAAATAGATAATCGTCAATCTAGTAAATAACCAGTTTATGTGAAAGAAGATACAATTAAAATGTAATATTCTTTTTAAACTTGCCATTTTCAAAATTTATCTCGTTTATGATGTGGGACTTTAAAGTATCAGGGTCGCAGTGCCCTAATTCAAGGTTTGCTGTGATTATTTCGATAAATTTCCACATAATACTTTGTATAACATTAAGGGAAAATGGCAAGCTGATATATAATACTGGCTTCCAACCAAGCAAGCAGGAAAAACAAGAGTGCAGTGCATGATCTTGAAGATATCACATTTGTTTGCAAATTCAGAACTGTTACGTTCAGGATATGGGAATATGATATTTGACCAAATATATTTGTCCTAGAGTGAATTGATTAGCCAAATAGAAAAAATAATCACGTTTTCCTCTCATATTACAAATTTTATTGCAGGGATTTATTAAATCGTGTGTATGTATATAGTACTGCACACATGGATTGCATTTGACATGGAGTTTCTATTTTCGGATTTACGTTTGGAGCTTTTAATGAAGAAATTCAGTAATATTGAACAATAAATGTTAGCCTTGAAGCAGAATAATAATAAGACCGTACTCATAAAGGATAAGGAACATGACACATGCGTAGTGATGAGTTCACAGCTTCCGGTGTATCTAGACTAGATGAACCGTTAATGAGATCTGTGCCGTTATAATCCGTTATCGTCCTTTAATAGGACACAACATTTTGGAGACATTCACGTGTAGCACTTGATTAGATTAAAGTACACGATTGATGTTATTGACGGTCATCACTATTATTAACGTCAAGTTGTCTATAATGCTGTTCATACACGATAAAAAATTTGGTCGCCAATACGACCATACACAATTGGGTTCCCATCAGCACAAATGACTTCAGACATCTTATAGCACTGACGTTGCTCAGGTTATAGAATTTGTCAATATAGCTTAATTTGTTTTCAACGGAAAATGTGTCGTTGCAATTTATATGGAAGCCATATGAAGGAAAGAATTTCTCGTAGAATGGGACAATCAGAAAGCCACTTACTGTAGAAATCGATACTAAAGTGTTTTGTTATATAATTCGTGAATATACATTTGTGGCAGACATCTTGATCAATACAATAACTAAACATATCTATTACCAGCAGTAAGCTCTGATAAACTGCCAGGGAGCAAAATGTCTTCGGGAAGAATCACATAACTTTTACACGGTCCTCCTGAGAGCTATTGTCGCTATCACAATAGAATAAATAAGTGTTTTGAATGGTCAATCATATGTTAAATCAATTTCCTATTCTGCCTGTACAGTCCGAAGATAAAAATAAATCTGGTTTGGGATTAATATTCAATTCTCCTCCTCCTCCTCCTCCTCCTCCTCCTCCTCCTCCATTGCTATCATAGGTTGCCCCATATGGTTCCATAGACAACTATTATAATATGACGTTATATTATACAAATATGTAAATAGAAAGGGAAAAAACATATATAATCAATTGTCTCTGTCAAAGCACCTCTTGTACCATTTAATATGATACCCAATTCTATTTGCGTCCTAACAAGGTAGTTAGACTAGAGTCGGTCCGTAGATGGTGGTCTGACATGGAATCACTGTCCTACATAGTCCTAATTGTGTCATTAATCTATAAATAGACTGATATGTAATGTGACCTGATAAGCATGGTTTGTGTTACAGCCAAAATAGGCTGTGGTATCACGTAATAGAACGACGTAATATACAAAATGGACAAAGATCAGACAACATTGACTCATTCGGCTCATATGGATTGTTACATGATCATTATTAAATGAAATACAGCACTTCAAAAAGTGCGAATTAATGAAGACCAAGGGGAAGTTTTGCGGTCTATATTCCGGTTTCGATGGCAAATATAATTATGTTCTATTATCATGGCTTTGTCGTGGGTCTCGGTTTTACCTACTATCTATTTAATTTCCAGTTACTAGTACTTTGTATCAATGTTTTGGTACTTTGTCAGGCATCTTTATCTTTCGGTTTCACATAGAAAACGCTGAAATAGTATTGAGGCCACGAGGAATCAAATTGCTAGTGACCTATTTGTTGAAGGGAAGAATATCACCGAGGGTGCCACTCTTTCCTTGTAAACACAGATGGATACTTGTTCCAGTGGTCTGACAAGACCATTTGTCACCAAGCAATCTAGATATATCTACCAGCCATTTTTAATCTCTCAGCGTCTGCATGAAGTATCCATATCAGAACCATGTTCGATAAAACACGAGCCAACTTCCGGTTTGATGTAAGATGATGGCGGCGGTGTGTAACATCTGTAACAAGACAGTTGTTATCATCACCAAGGGCGGATGAATACATGTTAGAAAGTGCGAAAGCGCACACCTACTAAGAAAGAAGCATGTTTTTGTCTGGACTAAGGCCCTATAACATGTTAATTACGTGTCAACATTCCCAGACTAGTACCCAGTGTTGATAGCTGGCTCGTGTTTGGGTTAAGCTGGTCAAGGGTCTCATGTTTCCTTTTACCAATATGTCAAGGACGTTAAATTCCACAAAGAATGTTGGTATATCGTGGATAAGTATGACAGACAATCTTTGAAACTTACAGATTTCATAATTGTGAGAAGTTTCCACGGAGTTTCAAGAGTAAGACAAGGACACTTAGTATCCCTCTGGATAACTTCATAAACCTAGAATTGTCTGGACGACATGAATTTTCCAGCCTCTTTTGAACTTTGTTTTATGCCCTTTCATCAATACTGGACAAAATATTTGACCAAAACACAGCCGAAAGCAACAAAACCCAGACCATGCCAGTTTGTTTGTATTGCAATATAGTACATGTACCTATGTACAGTATCACTATATGATATTTACTTCATTGATGTTGCCATATAGACGTTCACTGCATTTTGAAATGTAAAATGTATACGAAGATTTGAAGTTTTGTCAAAGAAAGACATGAAATATGTTAGTACAGTTTGAGCTATTACAGATCAGTCACCACATCATGTTCGTTACACTGTGTAAGTTGTTTACTGTAGTATAGCTTTAAACATTATTGACAGACATTTTGCTGATGCAGTTGTTAGATTTTAATCGAGTGTATGTAACTCTGAATTAATACCAAAGAACAATAGAGTTTATTTTCATCATACCACCACAGGTATATTCATAGTATGTTACTGCCAGTTAGCAGGTTAAATAAAGTCTTTGCATAAAAGTGATGCATGTCTAAATGCACAATGATGTGTAGACAAAGTTCAAACAATGGATTACAAAATATTATCATAATGTATTTAACGATTAAATTTTTCAGATTACGTGTGTCCCTCTCATGAAGGACAGCATGACCCAGTCCTAATGGCTCGTTAGACACGCTACTCATGGCTGAACATTACCCTGGCCCAATGTACGGTCTCGTCTAGACATGGAAGACATGCACATATGTTCGTAACCTGCTTCCTCCGGCAGTATTTTTCATCCAACTTGAAATCGTAATTCGTAACACTGTTTTGATCAATTCCTGTCTGAATGTATTGTCTACGTTTTGGACAGTTGTTTGGTATATTGACGATGTAAAATGTATCATTATAAATCAGCTTATCTTCACGGAGATTTAGTTTCGAACTGTTGCCTTATGACAGTTTCACGATGATTGCAATTCGGGATCACAGTTTAATTGCTCTATTGAACTCTAATTCTACCTGAAATATCTTATTTTTCGGTGATTTATTCTCACGAATTAGCATCGCCCAGAAAATATGTCCAACATGTTGGATAAAACTAAGCTTTCCGAATTACCAATTTAATAGCATATATCCTTGTAATGTATATCTAAAAGCACGGATAAAGACTTTCGCTATTAAAAAAAAACAATAAAACAAAACAATAGTAAAATAAAACAAAATAAAACGTTGGTTTAAAGTATTGGTGATAACGCCTAACTTATGGTTTCATAATCACCAAATTACAGGTGAATTTTACAGGAAATGTTACAGGTAAATGTTACAGGTACTTCTATTTATATCAAATAATCAATCAACGTAACAAAACTAAGACTTTGTCGAGAAAACTCTGATAGCTAGATTAAAGCCTTGGGCCTTGTCATTTTAATACACACGTAAGTTTGGGTAGGTAGAGAGAGATAGAATTGCGATCAATAACACCATATTTTATATGGCAGCTGTAAAATTGTTTTCAATGCTTTTGTGGTAATATATTAACAACTCTTTATAAAGAATTTTCCGAAATTAAATTGTTACTTTAACTGTACCTACACTGGATGGTTAAATTTGTTTTCGAATTGTTCGGATGATATGGAAGTACCCTTAAATAGGGTTTACTCAAACCTAATATTAGAATAATGGCCCGCTGGAACTCTAATGGAACCCTAGAATGAGGCACACAGTAAACCTCTGTATGCTGATGAAGGCGATTAATTGTGGACATATTGCTGATATATTTATATATATATATATTTACAATTTACACTGACATGGACTCAATAACCATGCTTTCAAGTATTATCATTATCAGTGTATAATGATAGCACAACATGCGCGGCGGTTCTATTGTTGCGGGAATAGTCGATGGCGTAGCAACGTGGGGTCATGACCCCACTTTTGGCGGGAACATATGAATGACTCGATTCCAATCAGCTGTTCAATCGAATTCGTTGACGATGACGGGAGAGAATAAAATATGGGTATTTTAATAAAAGATATGCAACTTCCGCGGGAATAAATAATATTCATTTACTTGAAAAAAATGTAAATTTAAGGAATATATGTTTATTTTGTTAAGGTTATGAGGGTATAGTGATAATGGAGCCCTTGTAAATTTTATGTAACCTACATAATTTACACGTGCTCCATTATCATTATACCCTCATAACCTTAACAAAATAAACATCTATTCCTTAAATAGCTTTTGTATACTCCCGAGGCTACATTTCAATGTTGCGACTCATTAATTCTTTTCCTTACTTACTTTGAGATTATTGCGTGGACAATTTGCAAACATATCCTTGTCTATCGTACATGTCGGTAACACCCCCAGTATTATATTTATGCGTGTAATTGCATGTTTGCATGTGTCGTGCGTTGTCACCATCCAAAGTTATTTATCCTTGTTTCTCCGAGGACTTGCTATTTATGAATTATGAAACTGTACAAATTGCAGCCTAAAAGAGTTCTCGCGTTCGCTCCTGATTATCGTGAAAAACGCCACATGATATAGGAGAAATACAACTGACAGTGCAGGTCTGTCACACGCTATGGCTAGACCATCACAATCCAAACAGTATAAACATTCTATGTAGGTGCCAATCTATTGATATTTCAGCTGTATAGCTTTTGCAAAGGGAATTGTCTCCCTTGACGAAATTCTACATCCGGTGCAGGTAAGGATACGAAACATGTTGTGCCCTTTTAGTCTATACTCCAGTATATAGTATCTTCTCAAGATTAACAACAAAAATGGGCAAGACATGTTTGAGGTGAATGATAACAGCCGTTTGATCAGTGACAGATTAGAGCTTCAAAAACAAACATTACTTGTGATGTTTATTTTTCGTGAACTACATTTTGATTTACTAAAGGTGACGTGGAATCATTGCTCCGACACTCAATTCTAATGTAACAGTCTTTTCTAACGCCACGGAATACTAGCATTGAACGAAATGTGTAAAACTGTTCGCAAGATGTTGTGGCATAGTCATAACAGAAACCTAAACATTTAGATACATGTACGGGTAAACAAAACTCTATAAATACAACAACATTTCATGACCGGGATTTGAACTAAGAACCTTTTACAGCTGTCATGTGAGAAGCTTCATTGATTCACGTAATCAAGGAAATACGGTTTTACTGGAATACGACAGGTGATATTGTATATATAATGTTTATGGTCGCAAAAGGATAGTATACAGTGAAGTAGGTCAGAGGAAAAAGCCTACAGCTCTCTGTGGGGATAACGTCGGGAGGTAAATTAGAGGCTTTAATCTAGCTGGGTAGTTGTTACGCTTATCTTATTATATAGTCATAAAACAGACATGTAGGGAACAGTAATATTCCTAATCCGATCTGAATATATAGTCTGAACATATTAAGGAACTGATCGAATAAGATGACTTAAGCATTTTGAAAGGAAGTGTTTGGAATAAGCTGTAATGTCACAGTTCACTTCAGATAATGCTAAAATGTAATTTGAATTACTCAATGAGGTACTAATAAATCATTGATTAATATACAAGTTCAGTTCTGACTCATTGATATCAATATTTAGTTTGACCAATGAATAAAACAGTTTTTGTATATAAGTTCATAATAATCGACGTACAATTATTTCATGCTTGTAAAAATAACCTCAAACTTCTAATCAACAGAAATAAGTTTGACATTCTAAATAAAATATTTCCATATTAAACATGGTATACTCTGTTATTTTGAGAGTAATATTGTCCATCGAATGAACTAACAGACTTAGAAAAGCGTAAATCTATAGTTATCTATAACCGAAATAAATACCTATTATTTCAACTTACATTTAAACACGCAGCACAACACGGTTTCTCAGGCAAAACATAGATTACATAAAAAAAGACAAACAACAATGAATAAAGAATAAACTGCATTTAAGTGTTAAAGAAACTTCAGCCGTGCTCAAAACTAATTAAATAAACAGTGCGCAGTGCGTTTGAACTCTGAATTCATGTGCATGTGTAGGGGTATAAAACTAAATAATGAGTTAGATCTAACTCAAACAGGATGTTAGTTTAGAGACGTCGCGCATGTACGGCGGGAATAATATAGACCATATAATAATCTCTCGGGATCGCCATGTTATATGGTAACCAAGGGTGACAAGAGTAATTAAGTTCAAAAAGGTCAGTTTCTAAACAGTAAACATATTTTGATAGAGAACATCCACGCACCCTTGTGGAATGAAATGTAAATTTTCAAAAATGTTTTATTTCCTTCAATGAAGATTCGGTACAGTTGCGTTTTCATGTGGTAGATAGTTCTGTTAAAGTTAGAAGAATCATCTTTGATCTTAGATGACATGACTTCAAGCACATTTAGTTTGCTGTTGAAAATAAGAAATATATATATTTTTTAAATTAAAAATAAAAATGAAAATCCACATGACAAGAAGATCGTTATCAAAGTCAAATATTATTGAACGTGGCCAAACGTACCAAAACAAAAGTTTATACAACAGTCTTATAAAAAAGTATCGTAGGAAAAGTGAAAGAAGCAAGCTTTTCCATTCATGATAACTGCCTATGATTTTTGTTCGGTTCGCAGTTGATATTTATAATGGTTTTTTTTCACCATATTTTTTATCACTTAGTATGTCTTTCATGATTTATGAGACAAAGATGATTCTGTTATATCTTTTAATTTTCTAAGGCTTCACATTGTATATTCAATGGAACTAACACATACTGTTTGGTTTTTTAAAGGAAGCCATCGATCTACTTAAAGTTTAAGTGACCTAAGCGATTTTTTTTATTTTTTGTTTTCGCCCAGAAGTGACAATATCGATAAGATGAACAAACAAATGAAAAAAGGGTTGAAAATTGAACACAAGAATTCACTTTTAAAAATAATTGCATACTTAATACTGAAATGATCCTGATAAAACAACACTGATCCCAATAATGCTGTTTGTTAGTTTCAGGCGATAGAAGATCCATTTTTCCTATATAGTTGCGTTTACTAGTCATTGCGCATGGATGCTTTCTATAATCCATTGTGTTATTTACGTCATACTTAATATCCGTGTTCCTCTTTATGGCTTACATCATAATTCCCTTCCCTTCAGTAAATGTAATGAACGCTATCATGCGTTCTTTGTTTACTATTGCGCTCTCACATAAATATCATGTTTTGATTTGCTCGATGTAATCTTGGTTTAGCATAATCCCGACCTCCCACTCAAGAATGCAAGCTTTTATTCTTTTTAGGGCCTTTCGGTAATATTGTATTTCCATGTGCAATGGTAACGATTATTTGACAGTGTTTTTTTTTTAATTCACTCGTATATTTTTGTTTTACAGTACAGATCTTTTGTTAAAAATGTACTTTTTATTTTACAGAAAATGACAAACAACATACCGGGGTGACTAAGCACATGTAGAAGTAAGTATGGTTTAATTTCAAAGTGATAGAATGTTTATAAAATGTTACATTCCTTTCGACAAAGTGATAGAATGTGTATACAATATTACATTCCTTACGACCAAAGTAATAGAAAGTGTATAAAATATGACATTCCTTACGACCAAAGTGATAGAAAGTGTATAAAATATTACATTCCTTTCAACCAAAGTGATAGAACGTGTATAAAATATTACATTCCTTACGACCAAAATGATAGAAAGTGTATAAAATATTACATTCCTTACGACCAAAGTAATAGAAAGTGTATAAAATATGACATTCCTTACGACCAAAGTGATAGAAAGTGTATAAAATATTACATTCCTTACGACCAAAGTAATAGAAAGTGTATAAAATATGACATTCCTTACGACCAAAGTGATAGAAAGTGTATAAAATATTACATTCCTTACGACCAAAGTGATAGAAAGTGTATAAAATATGACATTCCTTACGACCAAAGTGATAGAAAGTGTATAAAATATGACATTCCTTACGACCAGAGTGATAGAAAGTGTATAAAATATGACATTCCTTACGACTAAAGTGATAGAAAGTGTATAAAATATGACATTCCTTACGACTAAAGTGTTAGAAAGCGTATAAAATATTACATTTCTTACGACCAAAGTAATAGAAAGTGTATAAAATATTACATTCCTTACGACCAAAGTGATAGAAAGTGTATAAAATATTATATTCCTTACGACCAAAGTGATACTATAATGTTTATTTCTACAAATGAAGGGGGTGGCCATACAATTCTTTGGTGCCAAATTTGGAAAAAAAAAAACTAACAATTCAATATACATCATAATTATATAAACATATAAGGTAAACTTAGTTTTTAAGTGATTTAGTACAGCATTTGCTCATTGTATTGAAAACGTCTTAATATTACCATTATGAAGAAAAATGAATAGTCTTGAAAATACGATAATGGCTCATAATTGAGGAATGGTAGTGAATCAATATGTGATAACTAAAATGATGTTATAACAGTTTTGGTACATGATGTATATGTCTCTATATACCCATAGTCGTTCTCCTCTCGATAGAAAAAATAGCGTTCCTGATCTATTTATAGATAAGTAATTCTAAAACTGGACCTAAACCTAATCTGAAAACAACTCTGGCATGTCAAGAAAAACATACATCACGTGATTAAGAAACTGTGTCAGATTCTATCGTGTTAGGAACTTTACCATATATTCCAACCACGTGTACTGTGACGTCACGCTTCGGGCTGTCGGTTAACCTTCGTTACATGTAATTCTAAGCGACGTGTAGAACGAACTGGTATTATCCTGTAATTTCCTTTTTGTCTCAACAAGCACATAGGGTAATCAGCTGGAGTTACTGAACGGGAGGGATGCCGGAAATGTGGTAGTAAAAAGAGTTGACGTTGTGTATATCTAAACAGTCCGCCGTACGATAGAAGTGCTGGAAACCAATCTCAAAGAAAACAATTCTGCCATGCTTGATGGCAACCAGAAAAATACAACTTCATCCAACTGATTGAAATTGACATAGTACTGTTTACGTAAGAGCTTTATGCGAATCTACAGATATTTTCATCAGTAAAAATATATTAGCAGTGCCTGACAGAGTCAACAATTACAGAAGATCTCGCACCAATAGTTTTAAGAAGAATAACAAACCCAAGGTTTTCCCTCCGGCGTAACTACATGTCTTGAATGCAGAACGGACGCGCTAGATTAATTAGCAATGTGCTCTCGTTTCCTTCCTCGGAACGTTTGACATTTAACACGTGTTGATGTGTTGCCTGATATTTCCGAGGATCCCACGTGTTTGTCATCTCTCCTGTTGTAAAAATTCTTCCGAAGCTATATTAGGATAGGTTTGATCTGATGGTTAAACACAAATGTATGAAATATCGCCCCCATGTATATTGTCCCAGACAGTCCTTAATGACTGTAGCGCACACCTCAATTTCGTCTCGTCCCAAAATCGTCGTTTAGTGTAACTTTACACATGAACTAGAGAATCATCTCCAGACATCTCGTTTTTCATTATAAAAAAAATCATTGACAAATTTCAAACTGACGCACCAATGGAAATAAAACAAATTCCTTTTTTGTGTCCCATTGAACGAGATAATGTTTAACGACTGAATGCAAAGCCATTAAACCAATCCATTCATGGGTGTTGTGTATTTTTCTTCTACTTTTCTGATAAATAAATATATACGTAAATGATTGATTGGATATGCAATTGGCATATAATATTATAAGACTCTTTCATAGGTGGATATAAAGGATAGGGATATTCTACCCGAGGGTCACAAAATGTAGTAAAACCCGAGGCTTGCCGAGGGTCACAAAATGTAGTAAACGCAAGGCTTGCCGAGGGTCACAAAATGTAGTGAAACCAAAGGCTTGCAGAAACATGGAGTTCTGACCACTGGTCAAATATTTGGAAAAAACATGATCTACAAGGGATTCTAACCGAACATTATGACGCTAACCAAGATAGGTATGATGTAGAACTTTCCAGAAACATTTTCTGAATCGTTTGCCAAATCATTATGAATTCTGACTGATATATATTGTTCGATCTACTGACCATTGAAACTCCCGCCATTTTCATTTCCATTGTTTGTGATCGGCTCCTAAAGATTTTAAGTGTTTCTATCTGTTTTCATTATCATGGCCTCCTCAGAACTTTCTAAGCAAGTCAAAAAAGGTGTCCAGGCGATTAGTGAACTACGTAACCCAGAATTAGTAAATGATAAAAGGATATTTTGATGCTTCCAAACAGGGTAGCTTTCGGTTGACAACTGTTAAAGGACATGAAGTTGTAACGCTGTAGTGAAAATTCTCTGTCATCATGAGAGAAGAGATATCATATAACAGATGATGCCACTCTCGTTCCTATGGAGACATCCTCCTAGGACGGTAGATTATTGTTAGTTGATTGATGGTCTTCACAATCAGACAATAACAGTTTAGATATATTGTAGACATCCTCCTATAAAACAACCTCTTGCATGATAAGTATCATCCGACAATTTTCCTCCCTTACGCAAGGAAACGTCCTCTTCATATGGTCTCTCTCTATGAGAAAAGATCACACCTCACGACGGACAATAACCCTCTAACAAAGGTAGACAGCTTTCTAGACATAAACTAGTCTTGATTGCTAGCAACATCGCAGGAAAATGAGTGCCACTCCCGCAGTTAATAAGCCAGTCATAGAACAGATTAATTCGTTCCCACTGTTAAATATCTACAGGTAAGTCTAGTATATCTCTGTTTGGTGAGTCTACCTGTTATTATCAACTCTTGGTATGCTTGTTATTGACTATATATGTAGCTCAATTAGGAATGTTTCGCTTCGTTTGAACTAAAAGAGAGAAATGAATGGCGGATAGACTCGACACGTCCTTAATGAGACTGTATTTTGTATCTCAGATCACCTAAACACACATTACGTCATATATAAATTAATATCATTAGAGGTCCAAGCATGCTGACGCCCGGAAGTACTCTAGATTCACAAAAAACTTACTCTATCTCGGGCCATAAGTACATCATGAGGTGTTGCAAAGAAACAAAAATTTCCCATGATTATCCCAACAAAACCAATCTATTTCAATATACAGATTCAATTTTAATTTCATATTTGATAAAGAAAAAAAGTGAAATATTTTCAGATAAAACTTCCACTTTTATTACGATATCCCATTGGTTACTGCGAAATGCCCAAACAGAATTGTAAAAACAAATAAACGAGAGTAGTTGTGTTCAATGCCTTGCAACCAGCAAATGTGAATGTTTGGGTCGTCAGAGTAATTACGGCTTCACTGTTGTCTGAGCAACCGGTAGGGTTTTATAAAACTGCTGGACTGTTCGATTGACTTTTCAAGCGTCTTCACGATCTTGAAGCGCCTGAATGACAGTGACATCGAAATTACGGCTTCGATCCCGCTGGGAATTTTATATGCAGGCTGGTTCCCGTAACCATGTAATTAGCTTGGTATTTTGATCTTCAAATTGATCCAAGAGTCAGAAGCATATCAAATTATGTTCTTTTATTGAGCAGCGGGGTCTAAAAACTATTGTGGTAATATCCGAATTCCAAAGAAGCAACAAGGTTATTGAAAGCTATTTGGACTGCTCATGCCTGTATTCGTATTTCAATTATTGTATTTAATGACTTTTGTAAGGTGACCGTCTCATATTTTACCTCGGTAACATTATACTATTCCATCGCATCTTTTACCATAATAGACCATGTCCTGTTCCGTATATAAAATATTAATAGAAGTATGTTTACGTAGTGTAGAAGTCAGCATTGCATCGTTAAAGTAAGAAATATACCTTTTAGAAATAAAATTGCGCCATGCAGTTTTTGCATATTGTTGTTAAAATATTTGCATATCATCATAAACGTTTTCTTGACATAATTGTCTAAACTCTTGAATTGTCTCTTTCAATTTTGTTTGCGTTTTGTCTGATTCTATCAACATATAGTATATAGTCGCCTTCAATAAAATTGGTTTCGGTCATCAGTTTCACTCACTGGTCTAGAATAAATATGGTAATCACTAAAGATGATGATAATGATGATGATAAGCTATGATGGTGTCTTATGTACTTCCATTAACTTTTATTTCGTACTTAATAATATCGCACTTATATAGTACTGTTAACTTCCTGCTATGTAACTTTTATCTATGAGGTGCTGTAGTAAAACCGGACTTGGATATTAGTCAAAATGAAACCATGGTGGCTCTTGGATATTAGTCAAAATGAAACCATGGTGGCTCATAAGAATTTAGCAATTGCCTTTTATCTAAGAATCTATAGACATTTTATGGGAAGCTTATCGTTATGTTCTAAAGATATTGAAGATTCTATTTGGATGTCCACTATATGTTATGATTACATTCTCTCAATTATCGTCCATATTCCATAAGGTTATAAATATATATATTGGGAAAGTTAGAAATAAAGGGCAAAAGAAAAGGGAAGAAGGATGGTTTGTGCGAAATCGTCGATGGTAGTATAATTTGAGGCACACAGATGATGCAATGAGGTATTTTCGAAATAACGTTTTCTTATCATGGAAAAATATGAAAAGAAGAAACATGGATTTTTCAAGTGTTATCTCTGTTTATCTCGCAGACATAGGACTGACATACTAGTGAAATCAGATTATGTTATAGCACACTAAAACGATATCAGGAATTGGTCTAGGGAACATTTACTTCACCGAACTGAACTTAACATAATTCTATAGAAATATTTGTTCCTGTTAAAGTTATATGTGCCGTAACTGGGCGATAATTTTGACATGCTATTTTTTAATCGTTAATCTATTAAAAACCATAAGGTTTGATGACTAAATCTGTAAAAATCATTCAAATGGCTTCAGATGACTTATAAACGTTAGTTATAACACAGAAATTTTGAACTGTAAAATTGTTGTTTTTATGCCTTAAATATGTTAACATGGGAACATACCTGCAGAAATCACTTTACAATTACTAATAAAATTTTTAAAATGTGTAATGAAATTGTAAACCACAATTTGGATTTAAGGTCTGACCGTATGTACTCATTTCACTTCACTATTAATGTAAATAAATGATTTAAGGCAGTACTGCCAAAAATCATTTTCAGCTCTTATTTGTACATGTAGAATTAAAACCTATGCATTGAAAGTACTGTAATTTTCAAAAAGTTGGTAATTTTTGGTGATGAATAACATATTGATTCGTGAGTATGAAAAATACGGCACATATAACTTTAATCGATGTAACCCATAAAACACCTGTTATTTATCGAACATACGATCATTTTAGAAACTAATCGACAGGTTCAGTTACTAAATCACTGCGATTGCTTACCAAATTGAACACACAGCCTTCAAAACTCAAAACAGATTTGAAATTCAAACCTATATCCATTTATGAAAGCCTTCGATCTATAATACAGCCACCATTTAATGTTTTTACAAATAACAAACTTTTGTGGAGAGACAATAGTTCTGTAAACTATAGCCTTTATAATATATATAATAAATCATCCTTCAATTGGACAATAACATAGAACAATCCCCTGTCAGGGATCATTATCTTCTCGCACGTAAGTCTCGGAACGGTCAAAGTCATTCTCGTTCGACCCAAACGCATGTCAATGTACACTGCGTTTCATAAGCTGAGAGCCATTTTGTACTTTGAGATGATATTAAAATATTTATATTTTATGACGATCTTATCATTTCTGACTTATTACGTACTAATTACGTCCTATATGTGTCATGCTATTGCATTAATCTGATATATATCGGACGTGTAGTAATGTCATCACCAGTATTGTTTGATTTGTGAAAAGGTCAATAGTCTTTGGCTGTTAAAATGAAATGATAATTCTTAACCTATATAATTACCTAAATAAAACTGGTTTCCATAGAAATACAGGTGGTAGTTGCATGTCCATAGAAAGTGTAATAATGATAAATAATTTCATTCACGTGTAGATATAAGAACCAAGAACTACCAAATCCAAAAAGCAAAACATGGAGATACATTTCTTTTGTACCTTTTTGGAAATATTTCTTTTCGATAACTTGATTAGAATATCGAAACTTAATTTTGAAATTATTAAACCATAACAGGGATACTTTATAAATTATTATAAAAAACATTTGATTCTCAAAATAATTACGTCTATACCAAGGTTCTTTGACTACAACCGCTTATCGTTCACTTAATATATAAAAAATGGTCCATAACGTAAACAAGAAATATGAGTTTCGTGTCGGATTCGACCATTATATATTATATCGATTGCAGAGCGGTTAGCACACTTGGTTTATAGGATATGAGTTTTCACAATAATAAGTTCTTCTATACTAAACAACCAGCATTATCATTAACGAGTGCTAAATAGTAAAAAAGACAGAATGTTTGATGAAGATTTGGTTGTTTATTACTAAAATAAATTGATATCAGTTCTTGATGATATGAGCAATACTCGCACTAATAATCGCAGCAATCTATCCTGTAAGTATAAAATAATATTGAAATCCGAAATAGTCGAACTGTCCTATTTTACTTGTACATAAATCATCAAAATATATTAATAATAACTACCCACGGACCACTGACATATACTGAACGCTTTATCAAGTTGGAATTGGTAATCTGTTTATATCTGACCAGTTCTGCATTTGACTGCTTCGCTCCAGGACATGGCATTTGTATTGAAAGGGCGAGAATCTCTTATTCAACAGCTTCATGAGGCCGGTATTTTTTGTTGCTGTAGGCATTTTAGACATCCATATTTGTACATCTGTTTATTAGGCGACCTGAAGCTGTCAAAACCATTCCTCGTTCTGCACATGCTCAATGCCCAGTGTTGCTATGAAGAGCTCATCAGCTTATCTGTCAATCATATGGACATCCATCCCTTCGACAAGGAGGTTCGATTTACATAAAAATACTATTACACGATTGATTAGATTGGAAATCAGTTTTCTGTCACGATCGGTGATACAATGTTTCAACCTGAAAATAATACGGTCGCTTTACGGAACAAATAGAACAATAAATGGTCTTTGCTTATATATATTAATATTGTTCGTCTTTTATTTGGAATTAAAAAAGGGAAAAATGGAACAAAAATACGATACCTAACACAAAAAAAAAAAAAAATAAATAAAATAAAAATACGATACCTAACACCATTTCTGAAAAAAATCAAGAGGATCCATTCATTATTTTGAACTAAAAGGCCCTTGTAGCCACAAGCAAGAATTGAATTTAGTAAAGATGTTTTAAAGATCTATCTTTGATTATATTATCTAGATATCCTAAACGTTTTTTGTTATCATCATATTTCAATTTTGTATCATTTCATACGTACATTATTGTTCTATTTTTGTCTGATGTATCAATACTTAATTTTATGCATATGTTCAATATTGAGACATGCAGATGGCTTAGGAGCCCAAGAAAATAAAGGAAAGAGACAAAAAAACCACCAACTTTAACATTTTTTCGAAACAGTTTTCATTGTCTGTTGTGTGATGGCCATAAGGTCAATTCCGGTTAGCTTCTGCTTTACTAAATGTGGAAGCAGTGAAACCGCCGCCTCTAAACGTCTTATAATGTGAATTAATATATATTTTCAAAACTAGATTAAATCCACAGATACTATCGTCCTATCTGATGTGATTGATGATGTACTTATCAACGCCATATGATATTATTTGAGTAGGCCGCCAAATCATGACCTACTTTACACATCATGTTGGTAACAAGTGACTAATTATATAAAGATAAAATCATAACGAACTCCATATCTGTAAGTTGAAATAAATCCCTAGTGTTTATACTATACAATTGACATCATTTCTTACATTGTTTATAAATGCTTTGTGTTAAGTACGTTAGCAAAACACTGACAATACACTGCGACAAACTATTTAATGAGTCCGTCTTCCAAACTATGAAAGCTTTATTGGAGTTTGATATTATTTGAAATTTTGACGTCTGACAACTGTTTTTGATGACCTAGAAACCAACAAAATAATACAATACTTACGCCAGGTCAATAATAAAATATGTCTCTTTGATATCACCTTGGGTTTAAATATTACATGTAATACATATTTAGCCATATGATAAAATAATAATTCTACATTTTTTCAATAGGGTTCTTAACACTCATTAATATATACTTTGTGGGCAGATGTTTGATTTGTTGTATAACAGTCCGAGTTCTCTTCGACAGAGAAATCCATCTTCTAGTTTTGTAAAATTGGAAAAGATGTAATAATTGTAATTAATTAACGCCGACAATTAAGTATGCCTCTTTATCCATATTCATATTCGAATAAAGAAATTGGTTCTTTTGGAGAATAGTTTCTTTTTTATTAAATAACATGTATAAGGATGTACACTTCTGAAAAGTCAAAATGTTCTTGTTTTTAACTCTCATATAGAATTTAGTAAAATGAAGTTCATACCATTGAAGAAAGTGGAAGAAAAACATATGTCAGTGGGCTCGTTTTTGAGCTATTGTCTCTCAAAGACACCTAATTAACAAAACGTCGGATTTTATGGGAATTTTTTTCCGTTTTTGGTTATATACACTATATATTAAAGCCATAATTTTCTAATGATATGTTTGATATGTATGGGTGTTTGAAGAAATATCAGTTATAGTTAATAAGACTCGCATTTTTTTCAGAATAACAACAAATGCTAACCTTATACCTTAATTTGAGCTTAAATCCACCATTTATTGTACTTTTGTAAATGGTTTGCATATCAATAGGGAAAAAGGTTGCTCTTTCTAAAGAAAGCAGATAAATATTCTTTCTCACGGTAGTCCATGGACTCAGTGTACATATCTTCTTCCATGTCTTCAGATTTCTTTTTTTCAGAATTGAATAAACTTAAGTATATATCTTCCTTTCTCACGCACAACAGTTACATCCTTCGAATAATTGCTATGTTACATAGACGGTCACTATTAACAGAAAGTCGAGCCCAAAGGTACAATATCACGAGGAGGCATGGTCCGCCTTAGAGACACATTTAGAGACATAAGAGGATGGAACGTGTGAGAAAGAAAAATATATAATCATTTCGGTCTCGATAGGGCTGGCTGATTTTCTTTCAACCCATTACAGCATCATTTTCGCAAACTGCCAAAGACTCTGTAAGCTGAAGATACGCAACTGAGAATGTTTTGTACAGTGTTTGATTCCACTTCCAAATCCTTTTGACTGAAATAATCTTCTACTTCCAATCCTCAGAAATAAAATATTTTTTCGTTAGGTAACGAAAATGTGTCAATTACGGAATGATTTACTGACCAAAGAGTACCATGATAAACATCGAATCCTCGTTCCTCATCCGGCCTGATATTATTTTTGAGAGTAGAGGAAAATTAGTAATCTTCTGAAGCAATAACCATAATGGGATTACGAGAACAAACCACTATAAGATTCTATTATTCTCACTCTAACCCCAAGGGGGTTACATGTTTCCTTGTCCACTACTTCTTCGACATTCTGTCGTTCGACTGTGTTTGCTATTGTAAGCAGATGAGGAACATTCACAGATTAGGCCAAATAGTTCCACAATGATGTTCAAACATATATCGTTAGGAACTGCTGCGGCAGTGTTCTTCCGACAAAAACAGGAAACGCTGACAATTGGATTCACAGCATGTTTACAGAGCAACAGAAAATTTGAGTCGGGTTAATACGAGGGTTACTATAACAAAATACCGCCATAAGCAAGTCATATGTAAAGGAGGTCATTCGGAACTGAGCATGCGAGATGTTTGTGGTATAATAACAAGACCTTGTCCTTAATATCCCTTTGCTTTTTTATTTCAATATTATATTTGGCCAGCTTGCATTGTGCTGTATTTGGGGGATGTAAGTGTGGTCGTAAGGCGTGTCGAAGAAAAGCTCAACACATTTACCAGCTAAAATATGATTTGAAAAATAACAAAACAAAATATATTGCTGTACAAAAACGTTTTAATTGTTGATTGTTTGGTTCATTGGTTAGTTTAACGTCCAATTAACAACTATGGTCATTTAATAACGTTTCTATGTTTAGGAGATAGAGGAAAGTCAAATTAACAGACGAAAGCAACTGGACTATGTCAGTTCCAAGCAACTGCCCTATATGGGATTCGTACTCCAATTGCTTATAGTATATTTATTTTGATGGTCCTTGTTTGTTTACTGTAAAAACATTCTAAAAACAATGTGAAAGTTAGTAGCAGCCTTTGCGGAGAACAGGACATATTTTCTTTTCTTTTTGAGAAGATGCTGTGAATGTGCGGTTATCAATATAAAAGTACAAAGTGGCCTAGGAACTACGTAAACCAATATATGTAATAAACAAATGTGTCTTTATGTGAGGAAAAGTTAGTGACTGGTGTCCGTCAACAGCAATATTTCTTACAAGTGTTCTTCACTTCGGAACAGCCAATGTCGGTAACTCCATTCGGACCTGTTTACTGCACTTTATGTCCCTCACCAGACAACCTGCTCGCTCAATCACATTTAATATGTACCTCGGATATTACTGACTGATGTACCTGACTTAATCAGTCATATTTCAGTACTCAGGGGATTCCACTACGGAACTCTTGGTGTGAGCATTGAGAGGTAATCTACAAAAGGTTGGTCGATGTGCTACATTAAGGTTATAGAGGCTCATCTTTCTAATTTTGAAAAGATGGTACTAGTGAATTGGAGACATTTAGTATGCAAACTAACACTTAGTGATACGGTTAGACTAAAAGAAGCTTATGTCACGTTGATACATTCAAATATAGTTTTGTATTGGCTAGACAATGTTTTTTTATACTGTTTTCAGTAGCTACGAATGTAAAGTCTGAAGTTGAAAAAGATAATATAGTGGATGACATTTTATATCAAACATATACGGATAAAATAGCGTTTGATCTTACCCATGGGTGGGCTTACAGAACAAAAGACACCAAAGGGACAGAAATGAAAAACAATCTTACATTTGTTGAAAATTGACAAAGAATTAAAAAATACGAATGACATTATTTATTTTTATCTGACTGACAGCTCTACGTTATGTGGGTAAAGACAGATACTTACAAGAATTGGTAACTCCAAAGCAATCATTCGGTAACATTTTTGATACCAGAGGAGAGAAAGTTCCAGTTTAAGCGGTTTTTCCAGCGTCATTTATGTAGAATTTTACTTGAAAGCTCCCTTCGTAAGAAATGTTTTTTAACAAAAATGGAATGTTTACAATAAAAAATGTATGATAAATAATTGCGTATTCTCGTACAAAATCACCTTTGGGATAGATTATCTGAAGCTGCTTTTAAGAATTGCTCCAAAACTAGTTGCATTAGTACCATTGTAAGGCTGTTACTCTCTAGTGTATAATCAATGTACCATTTCCATTCATAGCTTGCTTTTATAAAGCAGCCATCCTTCTCATACCGGAAGGTTTTATAAGTCCCCATCGTTCTTTTTACTTGAATTTTGGTGCCAGTTTTAAATACTTATCCATTGAGCTACTTGACAAAATATTAAAAACGATATTTGCAAAAAGATGTTTTAAGATACTTCAGCTATATCAAATACAATCGAATAACAGAATTACCTCACTATGAAATCAGCGTTAAGTTTTAAAATAAAATTAGATGTTTTTAGAATTATCCTTTAATAAATGTAGTAGATAAAACAAAAATGTTATATCACTATATTGAAAACAAAATTTCGATGAAAGTGTGTGAAGCAGATTGACGAATCAGATAAGAATTATAAGAATTTACTGCAAAGTCAGTACTTTTAAAATCAGGCCCCGAATTTTCGAAACAAACTCAATTCAAAAGCTGACTTAAGTCAATTTCATTCACATAGGTTACACAAGGAAAGAACCCTGTGTACTCTTGTTTCGAGAAATAGGAGCCAGGTCCGTAAACGTGATATAGACATCGTGTTTAGATATGCCATTTTAGCACGACTTATTTCCTGCTTGGAATCACCATTCGCCACGTTCATTATTTCAGTACCCTTTGCTCAAGTCTTTCTCAGCACGTCCACTAGAGAAATAGTATGGATCATAAGAAAAGAGTCTACGGATACAGTAGTAAAAACCAAAACAATGAACGCCATAAATATACTTACACCAAGCTTGATTCATTATCGGTATCCTACAACTACGAACTAGTGCCTGCAAAGCATACCTTCTCCCATGAAAAACCACAATTTGATTTAAGGTACATCTAATCTCCCCCTTACCATATTTGCACATATATAGGCCATAGCAATGTCAGGAAGGATCCTTGGAACACGGAACTGACCGCCTGTGTATAACATACATTTAATGGCACATCAGCACCCCCCCCAGATAAAGCACGGGTTGGTCTCATATCTCCCCAAAGTAATTTTAAGTGAGAGCAATCCTACAACAATCCGGTTGATGCACTGCCATTTTTTCATTTCTGCACTGTGCATATAAGCCTTGCATCTATATAGATGTATCATATTATATAGAAATCTGTTGCTGTCCCCTGGGTAAATCATATAACATGATTTTTCCATGGTGAACAAGCACTCCCCAGTGGTAATTAGCACCAGTGAAGTTACTAGGTCGTCCCACCTGGTGCCGCAGGAGTGAACTAATTTTAGTTTTAAACTAAAATTCTTGTCTCCCCATGGTAAATTATGGATGAGACCTAACCTAGAACTAGATTGAGGTCACATTTGATTGCATGCGAGTCCGAATCCCAAGGATCCTGCCATACATTTGGATCAAATCCTGCTACGACAATTTGCTTCCATCATTCCACCATGCTTTTGTTTTCCTTGTTTCCCTCTTTCTTATAATCCATTTCTTACTTCCATTCCTGTAATGGCGTAAAGCATGATTTTTTATGTACTGTATTTCATTTTCCCTTAAATTGTGTCGGTACAAGTAAGATTTCTGATCGTCATACCCAGCAGCATAATACATTTCATTGCACAATATACTTGTTTATCTATTGTCCCCAATAATTTTACTATTTTTACAGACACTAGTCGCAGATTATACACTTAATAGCACCCATTGCTGAGTTATGAAATATAGCTTTAAAATATAAACAAAATAATAAAGGATAAGCTACATGGTCAAGACTGTTTAGCTTAAAAAGCTAATGTCATTCAGATCACGATATATCTATTTCACTAGTTAAAAAACTGTCAGTTTGTGAAATGCACTTGGAAGTCATCTTCAATCAACCACGCTTCAAACATTCTTTTCAGCCACTGCCAGCGTTGATTACAGGTGTAAAATTAATACGTTTGTCTTTAAACTCCTAAATTCAAAATTCGCCGAACCATGAGAATCTGTCCCAGGGAATCCAGCACGGAACGTCAAAGGTGTCTTGTTTCGGTGGTTCTTCTTTTCTTGTAGCTTAGCCTGCAATTAAAAAACTCAAAAATCAGAAAAAGGTACTGGTTAAAGCAATGATAAAACAACAATGCAACTACCTTAAAGACCGTCATATCAGAAAAAGGGGTGGGAGTGGGAAAAAACTGCACTGCCATAGACTATACAGATGGGCTCAAAAAGTGAAACAAGCATCCAAGTCAAAGAGACGCTTAAGATAACTGTAATCCTATTAATAAACACTGTAACAATCAGAGTCAGTGAGATGCTTAACTACATAAAATCTTAAAGGGACTTGTTCTGTGGATATTAAGGACTCACCCTCGCTGATCTGGGACAGCTAATCGGCGATCAGTTTGTTTTTAACCGGCATTTATCATTTATAATTGGATAAATGCATTTAATTTGATAATTTAAAAGTTTGCTCTATATCTACCAGTTTCCATGACAATACAGACTTCAGGGAGAGGGCTTATATAGGCATAACCTGCTGCCCAATCAAATGATTTAATAAAAATATTTTGAAATGAAACAATACAGAGTTGTAAGACATTTCGACACTGGCGTTAATTTGATAATTAACAACTGCTAGGATGACATTAAATCACTTACTTCTATCTTCCTTCTTCTTTCGTATGGCAGACATCCAGGCATGATATCTCATCAAATTACTGAATTAAAATTATCACTTCTAGTCAAGAAACCATCCATCTCACATTTAAATATCAAATGGACACAATTTGAATTCAACCCAGATCTTTCATCGTTATACAATGTGTTATTCCAGTTCCCTGCCACTTTGCACGTGTACATGCGCTGAAGGCGTTCTAAATAGGAGATTAGACTTTCGGCATTGTTAGGAAGAAATTAATTGAAATTCGTTTATCTCGCCATTCAACCCTGACGATGGGGACAGCGATCCTGGATTTGGTGTACGATCCAATTATCGAGGGTGCTAAGTGCACAGCCAGGCAGAAATGTGCAGTTAATTGTCAAGGTGTGTACCAAGTTATCCAATAGACTATATAGTTATATCATGCACGTAGAGCTCATGCAGAGTCAAGGAACAAATACAGACAAGATGGTATTTGCCAACAGCGAAAATTCGCAGCTTTGAAACAGTGGATCTAGATCGTTATGATGTCAGAGTATACCTTCGATTTAACAAACATATATGTGATGCAACTAGTTTTACTGTTGTTACTGACTTTACTATAATTGTTGTGGTGGTTTATCTTTCTGTTACTGACTTTACTATAATTGTTGTGGTGGTTTATCTTTCTGTTACTGACTTTACTATAATTGTTGTGGTGGTTTATCTTTCTGTTACTGACTTTACTATAATTGTTGTGGTGGTTTATCTTTCTGTTACTGACTTTACTATAATTGTTGTGGTGGTTTATCTTTCTGTTACTGACTTTACTATAATTGTTGTGGTGGTTTATCTTTCTGTTACTGACTTACTATAATTGTTGTGGTGGTTTATCTTTCTGTTACTGACTTTACTATAATTGTTGTGGTGGTTTATCTTTCTGTTACTGACTTTACTATAATTGTTGTGGTGGTTTATCTTTCTGTTACTGACTTTACTATAATTGTTGTGGTGGTTTATCTTTCTGTTACTGACTTTACTATAATTGTTGTGGTGGTTTATCTTTCTGTTACTGACTTTACTATAATTGTTGTGGTGGTTTATCTTTCTGTTACTGACTTTACTATAATTGTTGTGGTGGTTTATCTTTCTGTTACTGACTTTACTATAATTGTTGTGGTGGTTTATCTTTCTGTTACTGACTTTACTATAATTGTTGTGGTGGTTTATCTTTCTGTTACTGACTTTACTATAATTGTTGTGGTGGTCAGGTACTGACTTTACTATAATTGTTGTGGTGGTTTATCTTTCTGTTACTGACTTTACTATAATTATTGTGGTGGTCAGGTACTGACTTTACTGTAATTGTTGTGGTGGTCAGGTACTGACTTTACTGTAATTGTTGTGGTGGTTTATCTTTCTGTTACTGACTTTACTATAATTGTTGTGGTGGTTTATCTTTCTGTTACTGACTTTACTATAATTGTTGTGGTGGTTTATCTTTCTGTTACTGACTTTACTATAATTGTTGTGATGGTTTATCTTTCTGTTACTGACTTTACTATAATTGTTGTGGTGGTTTATCTTTCTGTTACTGACTTTACTATAATTGTTGTGGTGGTTTATCTTTCTGTTACTGACTTTACTATAATTGCTGTGGTGGTTTATCTTTCTGTACCTGACTTTATTATAATTGTTGTGGTGGTTTATCTTTCTGTTACTGACTTTACTATAATTGTTGTGACGGTTTATCTTTCTGTTACTGACTTTATTATAATTGTTCTGATGGTTTATCTTTCTGTTACTGACTTTATTATAATTGTTGTGATGGTTTATCTTTCTGTTACAAATTTTACTATAATTGTTGTGGTGGTTCATCTTTCTGTTACTGACTTTACTATAATTGTTGTGGTGGTTTATCTTTCTGTTACTGACTTTACTATAATTGTTGTGGTGGTTTATCTTTCTGTTACTGACTTTACTATAATTGTTGTGGTGGTTTATCTTTCTGTTACTGACTTTACTATAATTGTTGTGGTGGTTTATCTTTCTGTTACTGACTTTACTATAATTGTTTTGATGGTTTATCTTTCTGTTTCTGACTTTACTATAATTGTTGTGGAGTTAATGTTTCTGTTGGTTCTGCTAATAGAACAGTTATGGATTGTGATGTTTTCGTTACTTTTAATCCTGTTGTTTCTATTGATACTGGGTTTGTGGGTGCCTCTGGTTTAGACATGGTATTATTGTTATCCATAACATTATTCAGGTCTTGTTGTTTGATGCATTCTTGCTGAAAATGTTCAACTTCAATTTCAAATAATTATATTGAAAAAATCCAATGATCAAACTTATAGGACACCAGGCATTGTCTATAGAAGACTAATTCCTTCTATTGTTTCTCCGTTTCTGTTCTATTGCTGGCTGTTTGGCTCCCGTTGTTGCATTTGTTATGTTTGTTACTCTTGTTCAATGTTCAACTATACTTTCTGTAGTTGATGAATTTATTAGTACATGCAAGTATAATCAAATAAATGTCTTATAACTATGATTTTACGTCAGCTAAAAAAAGAAAAAATGTATACATCCATATAAAAGTTCCAATATGTTCCCAAAATGATAAATGTCGAATCTCAGATTTAATTATGTGTAGAATCGAAGGTAGTTGTCATTTACATGTATTGAGTCGGGGTTGAAATCCTCGGTGGGTGTTGTTCTTCAGCGAAGTGATGAACCCTGCCAATTGTGTACAATGATGCTGTCCTTTAGAATGACCTCTGCGTCCTGACACCCATTTATCTGTATCTAACTCATAGGAGAATTCTATGGAGATGGCAGATGCAATAGGTCAGTTGAGATGTATAATGACCGATCGTACATGTAGTAAACACTATTAGGGTATCACTTTGTCATTTCCTGGCGTTCCATGTATAAAAAGATGAGGTTTCTTTTAGGTTTACTTGTTTTTATGGAATTGTCAACTTATTTATATGAATAATTGTATATTTTTCGATAAATATTAAAATTTTGAGTTGGACTCAATGAAACTACTTAATAAATACTATTTTATTTCCTCATGAACCTTGGTAAGTTAACATCGGTCTTCGTGCAAGAATATCCTAGCTTTATAGATCGTAACTGTGGTTGTTTAAATAAAAAAAGTACAAATATCACGGACATATTCATACAATTTTAAGATCACCAACCAAAACTTTTTTAATAAACTCTCATTTTGAAGTTTTATGATTAATATTTTTGCTCACGTCGTCAGCAAAAGATTAGACGTGTACTTTGGGGTTTAGTTTTGTTTTGAATGTGTCAATCGGAACAATTTCTGTCCTTTTATCGTTTTACTTGCCCATGTTTATCAACATTGCGGTAGAACCGAATAAGAATAAAATGTGTCACTTCACTCATTTTGCTTCAAGAGAAACTCACCCGATGGAATTGACCAAAGCAAGATTCAATCTTTAAATCAATTATATTAAATATTTTCTATAAGCATCTTTTAAAAAAAATGGTGATCTTAGCGCCTATCAATATCCTATACAATTGTAACTCACCTCACATTTCATTTGAACTAGTCTAGATATGTCTTTATATCTTACAACATTATCTCACCTTTCGTTTGAATTACATGTATCTAACCTTTCGTTTGAACTAGACATGTCTTTATATTGTACGACATTATCTAACTTTTCATTTGAATTACATTTATCTCAACTTGCGTTTGAACTAGACATATTTTATATTGTACAACATTATCTCACATTTCGTTTGAACTAAACATACCTTTAAAGTAAAGTATATAAAAAATTCATTGACAAATCACAATTGTCTAAGTGTAGTGATGATCATTTTGAACACACAACATCCTATTCTCATAATGGTTTATTAAATATATTTTTATTTATAACTTATTAATGACGTCATAACATTGTAATGTCACTTAACAGACACACACATCATGTATCTGGCACATCCCCTCTAATTTTATGTATAATATAGGTTAGCCAAACCTAGTTATATTAATGTATGATTCTCAGTGGTGGTCTTTATCAAATCATACAGGCATATAGAGAAGTCAAAGTGAAGGCATTGTAACCCTGTAAGGAATCGTAGCCACGATGCACGCATAGCTTGACAGGAGTCAGGTATGTTCATAAAATGTTAATATTGATATCATGATTTTGGTGGTGCTAATTAACAATCATTTGTCTTTTTATTATGCATGTTTTCTAGAGAATTTTCATATTAGATATGCTGAGATTTTGTCAGTAATATAATTGGATAATACATACATACAGACATGGTGCCGTGAAGTCGATATTTTGAGAAACGCCAAGTTGATATTGCTATTGTGATGTCAAATTGTCAAAACCGCGTGTTGCTCAGCTGGGTGGTGTCCTAAGAACGTTACACCGATTTTATTAAGTGTGAATATCAAACTGTTATTGATATATGTGTGTTTTAATCAATTTCATATCTAAAATAAAGGTCATTTGATCATAATTCTAGACATTAAAAGAGGTCCATAATTGATAAATGTATGTTTCTTTGATCTGTCGGATAATGCATTGTAAATCTGGCGTGACTCTTAATATAACGGTTAATTTAATTTGAAAATTTGGCGTATGTATTGCTTTAATTAACGTATTACTTACAATCTGTAACAATGTTATCATTTTCCCCATATTTCCAAGCTCAATGTAATTATAACCCGTTCCAAAGTTACCAGTACTACCCCCGTCTGTGTTTCCCCGCGCCCGTGTCTCCACTGTAATGACTTCCCCATATTTCTCTGTCTGACCAGTGTAGGTGAGAAGTTCATAACCACTAATAAATACTTACTCGACAAACACTGATATATAATGGAACAAACCGGAAACTCTGTCTATACAAACTGTACTTAGAAATAGTTGTTGCAATGTCACGTTCTAACGATAAATGGTATTACCTTTCATTATTGTTGTTAAATTCTTCTGACACGTATAACAGATTAGAATGCACCTTAAATATTCACGAGTACTGGCTTTATCATAATGCAATTACTCCAGCTGTTGTCGGCAATGTGCCCGTTTATTAGAATATTTGTCTTTGAATCGAGGAATTGTTTGTCGCTTTAACAACACTTACAGTGCTAATGATGCCTTGTTACACAATATACATGTTAAATAAAGATTATTGCATTTTAAATAGAAAAACCAAGGGGAATAAATGAAAGCCGCTTTTAAGCCACGAGTACCGGTAAACTTAAAACCACAGCGTTTAAGATACATGTACATGCAAATCGATACTGATTTACTTTGTTGTTTACTTTAGTATTTGAAAACAAACATCATTTTTACCCACTTCGGCAATTGCCCTGATTGAGTTCAAGACATGTTGTTATTTGTAATATTTGCCTATATCTTAAAAGCACTGTCAATCCAAAATCGTGCTGTTGGCGTTTAAATCGTGGCATCTATCAATTTTAATTGGCACAATAAATTGTCGAGGTTACTACATGTTCATTTCATTTTTTAACATTAATATTTTTTAATATTAAGGTTTCCAGTGGTAATATTAACCTAATATATATGTTACCCAGTGTATATATATCATTGAGCACTGAAACATTTAAGAACAATCTTTGATAGAATATAAAACACGTAATACAATATATATCATATTGAATTTTTGTATGTGCACTGTTGTCATGTTTTCTTGTTAGCAAATATGTTCCTGCTTACTTGCTACCAAAAACACATATTGGCCAGTTACCTGTCAGACTGCTGTAAACATGGAATAATTCCTGTTTGCCTGCTTTAAAAAAATACTTTTAGTCTGTCATCCTGTTTTCCTACTGTAAACTTCGCCTAAATGCGCCCATTAATCCTGCCTACCTGCTGTAAACACCGCCTGTAAGCCCGTTAACCCTACTTAATTGACTGCAGTATGCCCGTTATCGGGTTGATGACAGTCTGACAGGTCCGTCCGTATGGGATTGGGTGGTCCTGCATACCTGCATCAAAGGAAAGCAGGTCTGGAAAATGTATCGAATGCTTCACCACTATCTCAAAGTCTGGCGAATTTCACATACTGGATTATACTACGCAAGGTTTAAGCTTGGAGCTAAATTTATTTCCTTTCTTTACTGAAACGTTTAAATCTCTAAATGTAAACAAAATAGGCTTTGACATGATTCATTCCAGTAACATTTTCCCCTGCGTTCAGGTATGTTTGTATTCTATGTTTCCGAAGTATTTGACCATTGAGGTATGCTGTTTATCACAGTAAGATATGATACCGATAATATGAGCGACGTCTAAAGAACCCGGTTAATATTCGGTCATGACCAATTGCGCTAGTGATAAACATGAGCATTTTGCTGCTCATCAATCTCAATTTGAGTATCTCACTTGAGTGTACACTTTCTCGTATTTAAGGTCAGTCCCGCACCTCATTACAACTCCAGTTTCCCACATGTGAGATACAGGACAAACCTGATATTCTAATGGGCAATTTAGAAGAGCATTAATCACAAGTTTGGCGTTTCTATCGAGATATTGCAAGGGTGTATATACAAAATGTGAGGAAAGAACACAAAAACTAGGAAGACAATGACTTGCGCTGATCTACAAGGAATTTCTTTAGTTTATTTTCTCTTCATCAGTTCTGCAGAAAATAGGTTGTGTACTTTTATTTGCTGCATGGAGTATTAGGTTTTGTTCTTAAAAACAGTTTCAGGGAGAAAAGTATGAAGACGGGGTCATGTGTCGGCTTTCATCAGGGTATATCATCAGATGGGTGATGGGACAGAATGCACATGCACTTCTTTATATACATGTACATTGTATATCATGTGGATTGATCGTCTTTCAAACCCGTTGATAGCGTGTATGTTACCCGTACTTTAAACGCTATGAAATGTCGTTAATTTAACATACAGAATATCTTAATGCTAAAAGCAGACAAGAGTACGATGGATGTTTCAAAAAGTAAAAATATAACTTTAATATATCATTCATTTTTGTGTAATTGCAATGAAGGCTATATTTCGGAAACGTAAACCAGATTTTATATTCTGGAATGAGGAAAGATATTGAGCAATGATAAGTTGAAGTTACATAATGGATTAAACTTTAAGGTGCTTAATTTAAGCATAATTACGCTAATCAAGATCAAATGACATGATTTGGTCTGTAAGACTAGAATAAATAAAGAAAAACTATCGGAATGCCTCTCTTGTTATCTTATTATTATTGTAATACTGATGGTACATGATACAGGCAGTTTTGTTATACGATCTTATCGTATACCATTCTTTCAGATATTAGTATTTTACTTGTTGCTCTCATTGTATGCCTCACTGTATGCCTTATCTTCACTAAATATAAAACCAAGGGCGTGGCATTAAGACCACATAAAACATGAATTACCTATTGTACAACTATGTAAAATAAAACTTTTAAATGGCAAGGACAAAGCCCCATTTATGACAGTCGTGAACTGTCATAGGCCGTCAATGTCGCAATTGGTGTGACTACAGTCAACCGACATTGGAGACGTACATGTGTACATACCCGAGAGTTGCCAGTCGAAGGCAGCCTAGTATGAATGAGGTTATTCATAGAAAAGCCCAACGCTCTGTCAGTCGAATGCTTAACTCCCAGAGTAAGGCTGTTTTCGTTTATACGGTTTGACTGGTTGGACCTCTAGTTGTTCGTTTGTGAATTAAAGACGGATCTGGTGATTTTATTATATTTCAAACGAGCCTTGATAAATCCCTCATAAACTTGTATTAAATGCTACAGGTCAATGATGATTTATACTTGAAATAATAATTTAAACAAACGGCCGAACCGGTTGTTCCGAATAAATAAAAACGGCCAGCCTCGTTCTGACATTTTAACTCTGATCAAACTCTCCAAATACGAGGGTTCTGACAACGAACTTTGCCTTCCGTATAACATCTTTTTTTTTAGCATACTCGAGTAATAACCCTGCGCGTTCAACTGCTCGAGTAATAACTTTGTCAAACCGAGAGTTGCCAGTCGGAGGCAGCATTTCTGAAACGTGTCGATCCCATACTGAAATCAAGGTCTCCCAGACATGGTTGCCCTTACATAAATAAGATAAGATATATCACATAAGATATGTGATGTCTTTGTGGGATCTAACACCACCCATGTTAATCAAAATATCTGTGGTTTTTAAGAAAAATTAGATATACATTCTGTCATTCAGTTTAGACAAAGAAAATCGATAGAAAATATACCAAAACGGTTGGTGATGAAAAATCTCTGTTATCGAGTTGTATCAATTTTATAATCGTGAATCGCGATTCGCAATATAAAATGTTGAAATTTGAGATTTTTAGTTGAAACTAACCTGTTCATGGTGAATGGATTATATAATTAGAGTGCACAAATGTCTTGTATCTCGGCCTGACAGGGCATTATAAGTAGACACGAACTTGGTTAACAACAGCAGCTCGTTATACACACGCCATGCCACCTATGATTGGGTTTAGTCTGTCTATTGACATAATGCATTATACATCGATTACTTATAACCAGCAGATGATGAAAGCTCGTTAAAAACTTGAAACGCCTCACTCTACATCAGTAGACTTCAATGGACTTCCCGGTGTCGTCCTCAAACACATACAAAGGACGTGTTGGTACCAGTTAACTTCAAATGAGAATCTCACAAGGTCGCCCTGGCAACAGCCTTGGTGGGACCATGCACCACTTCCCGTGTAACTTCCGGCCAATGATCCCCCTTGAATTACTCCGCGATGACTCCAGCCGTGCCCGGTAATTCGTGTAGAAGTCGACCATTTGTAAATTATCGACCTAGAAATTCATGATAAACGGGTGATCAGCGAGGCGATCTGTCATCATGATCGTGGATATTGACGGTAATTGGTATCTACATTGACGAGAGTATACAGTGAGCACTTGAGCTATGTCATATCTCTGACCTAGAGCTACTGGCTTAAGATCAGGAAAGGTGGCGGTTAGTAACAAAGATGGAGAACAAGATGGTTTCTTTAGGAAGTTTAACGTGATATAAAGGAACCATGAGAAATTGTTGTGTGTAGCTCGCCTGTCGATTGTATTGTGAAGTATACATTCCTGTCCGTGAACATGTCAGATATCTGTATACTTATAGGTTACTTATGGTTATCATGACTGGCGTTTGATGAAGTCAGGTTCAGATCATTGTCTTAAGATTTTTTGCTTTTGCCTAATTGTTTCGACACATTCTTATTATTCAGTATTACATTATTCTACTTCGGTATAATGGTATATGTAGCCCCCCTATATTATTGTTCTCAGATTTCAGATGTTATGTGCGTCATTTTATGTATTCAGTGTTAATGCAACCGAAATATACAACCATGTGATTTTTTATCTTAATAATTGAGCGGACTATCAGTTATCAAGAACCATTATAAGACAAGATAATATTTTGTTGTACAGAATGATATAATTCTTGTTTACATTCTGTTGTCAAGCATGACACTGAAGATACAAATATATGTTTGTGTGCGTTTGCCTAAATTTAATATTACCATCATTCAGCTTCGTATTTTACGTATTATTACTGGTATCGCCACTGTGCCGCTATATATCTGAAATCGATACTAGATAACATATGGTCGAATTGTCTCCAACTGTTCATCGCTTTCATCTCTTTGTTCAGAAATGTTTTATTCCCACCTGGTCGCCGGTCCACAAGTTTTAGTATGATTTGGCTATTGTTGTAAGAATTTACAACCCTACGGAATCTACCACTCTTTTCACAGCTTCATATAGCCTGGTCAGACCAACAGGTCGCCCGTATCGCTGCGAGGATTTCACGAGTGAAAGTCTATGTAATATTTTTTCCGCTCTAGTCTAGATTTGGACAGGTATTTGTTAGTGACCATTTTCTCGTATAATGTCGTGGACTTGCTTTTCTCCCCCTTCTATTTGTTATTTTCCCTTCTTTAACCTCTCAACCTTTATGATCCAATCTTCCCTCTGAATGGATCATTCTTCCATTGACCTTGTCCGTACAATCGGCTCGCCGCTTTTATCTTCCTTAATGCTCGCCAATATACAACCCTTGATAGAGTCTGGTCATATTTGTACTTTATGTTTTGCCATTTATTTATATTTGTATTATGTTCCTCTCTAATATATTGGGACTATATATAAGTCTCCGGTTGCACTTGCTCAATGTTTTCAATATCATCCGAAGGAAAACCAGGTATCCTAATTTAACGATATCTCTAACCCCTAATGGTACTGATTGGAAAGGTTAAGAATGGTACTGAACTTTAGGTACTGAACTTTAGTCAAACGAATGACAAACAAGCTTAAATGTACTAGCTTTTGATTAAACATTAATCCACAGTTATATCTCAACAAATAAATAAATCCATTATTGTAATTATAGGTTATTCAACCGATTTGTCTCTTGATTTGCTGACGCTTACGGTGTTGGAACACTGTTTTATAATGTTGTCCAACATAATTGTCTTTTTAATGTTTTTAATGAAGACCCCACTCTATTTAAATAAAACAAATTTTATGACGAACTTTGAAAGCAGATAAAATATAATCACATTATAAAATGTCATAAGATGACCCGTTGCTCTTTATAATTCAAATTATAGCGACATCATATCAAAATGATGATTTCCATTGAGAATACATAGTACGTATCTTACAATACCGGTTTAATTTGGTGCGACACTTAGGAAAGCCAATATGACGAAACTTTGCCGAGCAACCTCGGGTGCTTTCGGTGTCTAGCATCTAAATAAACATTGAATTGTAAGATACTAACAGTGTATTCTGTTTATCATGCTACCATTGACTTATAAAAGGCATTCAAATCGAAAGTAAATTGCCTTTCATTTACGTGGTTTGGCCTGAAAAGAGATGCTTCTTTGTTACGCAGGAAAACATCCATTCACTAAGCCAGCATGAGAGTACACTTTTAAATGAAATGCGGAAAAAAATTAGTACCTTAATAACAGTTCCAGTAATCTTGTTTTTAAAAATCTGAGTATAATATCACTGAAATAGGAAGTACTCATAAGACAATCCTTCCCCAAACAAGACATATTTACAGTACATACGTTTGTCATGAGCTAAGATATTGACGATACTGCACTACCGAGTTGTCAATATCGTCAAAATGGCGTCATTTCTATGAATGTGACGTTTTCGCGGGATTGCACGACGTTAAAGGGCCTAACTACCAGAAGGTTAAAGTTTATCCGGCAGTACTGTAGTGATCGGTCAGGTCAGTATGTGCGGCAGTTGCACGATAAATTGTGTTGTAAGGGTTGCACCGGCTAACCTAGTTGACATTTAGAAGTTTGAGCGATATACGGACCAATAAGTCTCCATTTTACTGCAATTTGTAGTCGGTCGCCTGCAGAGACAAATCAATGAATCCAGATTCTGTAACAGAAAATGTTCAACACTTCACAAGATTGCGTAACACGCATGACGATGCATTGCATGTATAACTTTACCCCTACCGACTTACAAATGTATATAGTACTATAGTACTATGAAATTATGTGTTTTTATAATATGGATGTATTATTTATATTATGGATGGAGAGGGAGATAACAGTATTGCATATCTACACAGTGTTTTCTTATTTGTGTATTGAGTCACCCTTAATTAAGTGAAACCATAATATGTAAATCTACCAGTTAAAGTATAATTATAAAATGATTTTCCCCGAGGGTTGTTATTTCGTTGTCACACCAACATAGGTAGGGAATGATTCTTTTCTACCATGTACAAAAGGCATTTTCACCGCGACATGAACATATTTCCGTCGACCGCACGTCAGTATTGTTCACGTTATCGGCAATGCACGCCACGGTTACACCACATGACGTCACGTAATTGTTTTAACTGAGCTGTGACACCCTAGGGGTTAGAAATTTCTCACGGCTAAAACTGGTAACAGATTAGTGAATGGTGGGAGCATATTCTGTGGGAGAACTGTCCAAATCAGTTTTCTAATACAACGTTCATTGACCTTTCGTTTGCTTGCTACAATGTTATATAATCTAACAGATTAGATTATACATGTTAGGTTGTTTTAGTCGAACGTTTGGAAGAGGTTAACCTTTATTTGACATAATTATCATATATCCAAACATCAAAATATATGCATACATTTGATATTATTAAATCAAAAAGTTAAATTACGATTATTGATTTTAAAACTGTTAAACAAAATAATTTATTGCAGGAATGTGTATCTGTATGCATCTGTGTATTGTATGAAATGGCATTATGACTAACCTGTATATTAACTCGTTACATCTGTAGTAAAGATGCAAGTTGACACCATGACCTTTCACCTATATATGACTGAAAGGAATTAAGGAACATATAGTAGGAAGAGCTTTAAGATATGGCAATGACCTTTGACCTTCTGTTGGTTGTATCGATCGGATGGCATTGGTATCATTAGTAGATAGCTCGATTAAGGTGCTATCTTTCTTAGATAAATATACATCTATCTACACCTTCAATGGCAAGCTAGGCTGCCTTGTCTACATATAAACTACATATAAACATAAGAGGGATCATGATGATAGACCAGGTGGAGCTCGGTGAACTTAACACCTGGTTATTATTTACTGGTATTAACACTAAAATACATTTTGCTTCAAATAGATCAATTTAATCAACACCAGTAACATCCATTGCGATGTTGAGGAATTATTCTCAATAAAGACTTATACACAACTTCTTTCCCAAGATAGATAACGTCATTGGAAAATAGACCAGTGGTTAAATATTACATTCTTGCTACGGTTGTGGAAAAATTTACAGTATTTTTTATTCAGTGTAATATGCTGCTATTGAAGGTGACATATAAGAATGGTTTACATTAATGTACCACTGACAACAATATTTGACTGTGTAACTGCAGTGTTTACGCCTTACCGTGGTCTATCTATCCATTTAGCCAATTGTATCTTCATTCTAGGCGGAACATATAATATACAGTTACATAAAGGTATGTATCTTTCTAATATTTTTTTCTCAAATACATGTATTAGCTCACTACATGTCAGTCCTGGACAAATGTCATTCCCATATCAGACTAGGCTACATTAGTACATATGAACATTAGATTACAGATGTCAAGTAAATACCACAAATAATATGTAAACAAAGTAAAAATCGATTATTCAAGGACATTATTGCAATTATATAAAAACAAATGAATCGATTATCTTAAACGCAACTATATTTGTTATACATATTTTAGGTTAGTTATACAGTAGCAGTAAACATGTTTTAATTTGTTTTATAAATAATTTGTTAAAACGAATGCGCCTCTTGTGGCCGCATTTGTTAATAAATCAAATGTCATAGATAAGGTGTGTTCTATTACCACTATTACGCCTGAATTGCGTACTATAGTCCATAAATTAGGCTTTAATTTCAATAACGGTATCATTTTATCAAAATGTAACGCCAATAGTGTAATAGTCTGGGAAACCCAATAACTTTGAATTAAGCCACTCCCCAGGGAGGACTTTGTAACTACAGTTCATAAACGTAAATCTACTGCTTGATTTAATTATTAAAAATTGATGATATTCTAAATGTAAATTAGTCTTAGGATTATAATTCATTTAAAATGATGAAATCCAATTTCATCGGAGTCGACTGTCATCAGAACTCTTCACAGGCAATAAATGCTTGTTCGATTTAAAAATAGATTTAACCAATTTTCATTTGAGATCCAGAACATTGTCTAATATTTGTTAAATATCATTCCTCATTTTGCACATTGTTTGCACAGAAACATATTTTTGTTACGAAGCAAATACCCCAGCATTGTATAAACCATTGTGATACTTGTCCACCAGTTTTTCACAGAGGATTTATATTAACCATGGTACCAAGCCCTTCTGCACACATTAGTTAGAAAACCCTATAACATGCTATACAGTGATCACGATCAAAATGCCAATATACAGGTTATATTCCTACGAGGAATCACCGACTGTACTTACGTACATGTTACCTGCACCTTCTGATTGGTTCTTGCTGCACTGTCTATGAACAAAAATTAGTTTGTGTTTGAGGATACGTCAATGTACCCAGTATAAACAAGATTTAAACGTGTGCTCAATGATCATTGTTATGCACAAAAGCCAGCTATTCGAATTGGTAAATACTGTCCAGGGACTATTTTCAAACAATGTTACAACATCGGCTATAGAGCGGAGCATGCAAGCGATTTCAATTCGACATAAAAAGATGATTTATTAAAGTACATTAATGCTTTGATTAACAGATTCATCAACTTATACAATTGTCGCGGATTCTCTAACGACGTCCCTATAAATAGCCAATCCATGTAAACGAAGCCATCACATCTGGTGTGACTTGTAACTGAATATTTTTACGCCATATATTGAACAGCTAACGCCTATAAATCATTAACTTGGCGTGTAAGGTGTGAACGTGTGAAAGATATGCTAAATTTTATATTACACTACGCTATTCTATTTTTAGCATACATGTCTCGGCTATGCTGTTGAAGCACCCTGAAGACATTGGTTGACCATTTAATTGTTCGTCAGTGATTTTCTTAAGACTAGAGTACGAAAGACACCGATAGTGAAACTACAGCATGAACAGAAATATAATAATATATACACAAATAATTAAATGAATAACATAAATAGTTTAATTCAAATAATTGTTTGAGTTTTAGTGTCATATATGATGTGATAATAGAAATGAAGAATTATAATATTATTATATACGTTAATTATCATTAATTGCAAGCACAAATGATGTTATTATCACGTCCATTTATATTACTAGTCACTCACGGGAAAAATAACAGATGACACAAAAGTTTCAATGAGATATCGTAATACAGTAAACCGCTACAGTACTGAGAAAAATTAATCTCTTTCCATGCCCTATAAAAGGTTGTTTTCGTTAAAAAAAAGGCCTTATTTGATACATAAGTCCTCACACACACGCGTAGACAATTTCTTGATTGATATTCTCGCTCTTTTATTAGACTCGCGTATTGAAAACAGAGGTAGCCATATTGAATATCTGAAAACTTGTTTACCGAGCAGAGATATGTTATTGCGAAGCTCTCACAGACAGGTGTGGGGAAACCCATTCCCCTCGTTATCCTACGAATCCTACACTGGAATGATCGGACAGATAGGATGTGCTTTAACACGTCACTAGTACAGAAATCTGGTGTGAGCCCAGACCACAACTCATTCAAACAGGTGTGGAAATGGACTCAAACACTGTCACTAACGTGAAGTATTACGCAGTATCATTACCTCACAATTTTCTGTTTATTGGTACACAACAGAACTGACATACTCAGACAGTTCCTCTTCTAAAAGAATTATCACAAGATTACAAAGGAAGTTAAACTATACATTTGTATGTAAAGAATCGATGTAGTTTATCGCAGGTTGGAAATATCAGAAATCTGAAATATTTTTTTTATATTGAAATTAGAAATTTACAGTTTTGATAACATTGCATATTGATGCTTATATTACGTATTTTGATATAACTGAGTTATTTGCCATAAGAGGTAATCATTGTGATGTCATACTTTTCCGAGAAAACGACATATAGTTCGCTTACACAATAATGACGTCATAATGGATACCCACCCATAAAGGCAGCTTACTCTGTAATATACAAAGACGGAATATACAACGCAGTCAATATCCAACGTCTATTTCATAACACAGAAAAGTATGACTGAAAAGTGTTGCATCTTTTACAATGGCTTACATAAATTCACAGACGACAATAAAATTGCCGTGATGCGATTCACTTCAGTGTAAAGGTGAACATGCGACCGAGCGGCGTCCCCTACAGGGCTTTGTTTATTACCCCAATACCCGGCAAAGCAACATTAAATAACGATATATGTATTATTCACGATGTATGTAATAAATGTAGTCAACGACGCGCGAGTTCGTCAGACTACCCCGCTCAACACCCAAGAGCACGCCGGAAAACGTCTGTGAAATGATCTAATTATTGAAGAGGCTTTCTCATTTTACATTGGTTGGGCAATAAACAAATACAAAAATGTGTGAAGTCATTTGGTGTGTCAGATATCTAACTTCCTTTGCTGTGGACAAACATTTTAGTAGTTCATTTATGTAAAACTAGCATTAGTAGCATACACAGTTTCTGGATTAGATACGATATGGCGAACACTTGGCTGAAACAGTCTCATTGAAAGTCAGCATTTAGTTACATCCATCAACAGGTCCATTGTCTGTGTCATATCTACGTGACATTCAAATGAAACAAGAAATAACTAATGATAATATTTTGATTCTTTTCAAGCAGCGAAAGTGCTTCAAATGATATCTAAGCAATCGATGATCATAACATGAGTTAGCAAACATCACCCCTATGTGATAATCTTATACACTACTGTCATAAACGTGAAATGACAATTAATGTTTAGTTAAAAAGCGTCTACATTTAGTGTCTACAGCTGTATTGTAAACCGGAGTGTAAAACATTGCGGAGACTGAGATATTCAATATCCATGTATGTATTACCTGAGATCGACAGAGCCTCTCTAATGATATATGTTAATAAGTGGTTGCATTTTACCTGTGTATATAACAACAAATGTATTAATTAGATACAAATGTATACAACTACCGGAGAATGTCCAGTAGGAAAATAATCAAAATTGGACGGTATGTTCGGTAAGTGGCTAAGAGGCAGTGAGTTCCAATTATCATTTATAAAACATAGGTATGTAAATATATACTCGTACACAAACAGTACAAGCGGCGGGATGATTCAGCTCTAGTGCTGACTTTCCAACTGAGCGGGCTGGTATGATACTCTACCATTGCCACTATACCCTGGATGTAGCATTGATTCGTGCTTCAGTGGCTGTACGGCGGTGTATCCTAGAACACCGACACTAGACAGAGGTACTGACACACGCGAGGATGTGTTGTCGTGCTGGTCCAACAAATACTCTCAGCAGCCAGTGTCACTAGACGTCTAGGGGACCAAACTCTAGCTCGTATATTAACTACTAGTAATGTGAATGTTTGGATAATTTCGGTCCTGGACCTTTTATAGACAAAATGTTGTGTAATTCTACAATTAATCTACTTCATTGCATTTGTGGAACATGCTGTGTTTTTCTGTTACATTGAAATTAAGACAATTCTAATAGATTGGCAAAATAACATGACGATCGTCAATTGTCCTATTCTTGGAAAATGATTTTGCAGTTTACTATTTAGTGCAGCGGGATCATCATTACGGCTGAAATCATTTTAACACAAATTTTAACCACCCGACTGTGTGTTTCTGATTCCATATCTAGGAAGAAAGTAATACAAATTATCATTTTGGATAAGAACCGACTTTGCAGTATTCATGGATACGTTACGTTTCCGACTGGAAACTTGGTGTCCTGTTCCCTGTAGTGTCTATTCAGAATCTACCTTGGATTTTACAAAACGCCAGTAATTTCACTGACATGTTATGATGGAATAACACACAACGTCATGGATGATATATCATACCGGAGATGTGCCGTTTATCAGTATTAAGATCTATTCCTACTATGCCTTTACCCGGATAAAGCCATATTAAACTGTAAGTATAGTTTTGTTCCATACATACTAACTCCCTTAGATACAAATACTGTTGTTTATACTTTAATTAGGGAAAATTAGCATCAGCCGACACGGCATGATAATGTATAACATGAATATGATTTTAAAGAAATTAGTCCGTCCCATCGCGGCACTGCTCCAACTCTCGCTGGCATTTCACCACGTCAGAATTAAAGCCGTCTCTATGTCAAATCATTAAATACAAAATATGGCAGAACGATTGCAACGTAGCGAAGGAGATTGGAATTCCTCTTTGACGGATAGCGGTATGCACATGGGACCTTGGGTTGATTATTAGTCGGTTGTCAGATATATTACATCAGATGATGGTGGCGATAACCAATCTACTTGTTATTATCTCCCTTTCTTGACCTTTACTTAGGTTACTAGCCCGGGGATCACGCAGTAATTAATGTCCTAAGATGGTCATTAATTAGGTATGATAGTTGAACAGTTATACGGGTTATTCCTCTAGATAGAGTATGAAATTAGATACAATCATGACGTTGTAATATGGAGATTGATCCTTGGCGTTAGGTGCTATAGATGGACAGCTGTAGGTCATGTGGGTGGAAAGAAATTCTTGTAAATTTGTAGTTGTTTATGTTTTATTGGGTGGACCAATTAAAGGAGCAATATACAAATATCCTAATAAACTGAGTAACTTCTAGTCACCAAATGTTTCAGCAACTACAACGCTTTGAACGAGTTTCATTGCTTGTTTTAGGATTAGAATTTCAGACAGAAATTAAATATGTGTCTGAAGTATCTTCAATATGAATTAATTGTTACATTAGTTCTCATGCACATCTCATTAAAAAATTTCAAATGTGATCATTTTTGGACAATCCACTTTGATGAACGTTCTCGGAGGACATATAGTATGCAATGTGTCACATAGGAATGTCCTTTCAAGGAAACTAAAATTCTATCTTTATTCCAAATGCAACACATTTGAGACTAATCTGCCACAGACCGTGATCTGCTGTTGACTGATCATTTATCATTGTTTAAAATAAAGTAGGATAGAATACTTTAATGATGTATATTCTCCATATATTGTATGTATTCAGGCTGAAATTGATAATACAAGATAAATTGGTCTGGGCTAACTACGTAATAGCTAACATATATGCACTTGTGATCATAGTTCGTGATCAAAATGGATTTTATATCTCTAATGAATTCCATTACAAGCGTGTTTCAGAGAGTAATCAGCCGTTTCAGAACTCTAATGTTTATGGTCCTTACCATTCAACGACCGGCCTGTAGATTTATGTAATAGAGAAATTGATTTCTTTCCTGTCGACGTCTTTCCGAGCAAAATTTCATCATGGGATGGCACAGCTAATGAAACAAGCGATGTGAAACCAAATGCTATATTCAACGCATAATTGATTTTGTCTTCTGCAAATAGCATCATGGCAAATAGAGTAGCAAGTGAACTTGTAACTAACTAACAAACTCGCACATTTCCCTACGTCATAGGTAGCTGAGGTCCATTTATCACGGTTTAAAACGTCAAGAAAAATGATTTGATACGCGAATTAATATATTGCACATTGCAGTACATTTTCTAAGCACTGCTGCCAAAATAGTGCAAAATATCTTACAATCACTGTCATTTAATACAACGAATAGTTGTACAAATGTAATTGTTAAATCTCAAAACCATGAAAGATTTTGTTCTCCATCGCACTTAGGTCGAAATACAAAATGTACCCATTCGTCTGATGGTCATCGTTATGGAGTCTACACTGTGCTAATAGCGTAGATTTAGGAAGAACATCAATGGAAATATCATTTACAGCGAAGACACCTTAATGGAACAAGAAATTCAATGGTGATCGTTGCATGGATGTATAACAATGATACGTTTTATCTAGTATGATAATGCTTCTAAGCAATACCGTTATCGGTATGCTTCCCGTAGTTAGAACAGTAATACTCATAATGAAAAGATAATAAAAGTGGTCGGCGAATTAATTTTGAAATACGAAATCCCATTGTGTTGATTATAATATGAATGTCTGATCGTTAAGTTTAACAAAAATAGAAGGAGGGCATTTTCATTGCGATTAGTTTCCACAGATATAAATCGCTATCTCAAACTTTAATCATTTGAGAGCATGACGCATTTTATATATTAGGAAGTGTCAACATTTTGAATTCACTTTTGTCCGTCTTGTTTCTCTACAAAAACAACGTGGAAACAATAGGCTGCGAGACCACCAACGTGTTCAGGGAAGAAAAAAGGAAAACAGTGCTGTGCTTCCTATTACAAACCCAGCAAAGAAGGAAATATCTTTGAAAGAAATACATAAACAACCTAACAGTATTCAATGGAACTCTCTGCTGTACCTTACTGGCCCACTAACGAGTATGGTACATAATGTAGGACTGGATCTATATACATCAGATCGAATATGTTTGGAGTAGCTTCATGCATTACCTACACTGATTTTATAGACGGAACTCTAATTGATTCAGGAGACTAATAGGTCCACAATTCCAAGGTATACTCTCCACAATGAACATCTATTGTTTGCCGTTGATCGTTATCTCGTTCAGCTCTTGGCAAGCCAAACACGTTTTTAAACATTATTATTTTCGTTTCCGTTTTTAAAATTCCACACTCCCATGTTTTAAGTACTTAATTCATTGATTTTTATACCCGAGTCTGGTTTTGTATAATCCGATTCATTGTCCGTTTCTTATAGGAGTGTTTGATTAGGATACCTGACTTTTAATCAGAAATTGATTCCGTTAAATCAAAGACGTGGATTTTGTTTTCATGTTCCTAATATGGAGGTAGATGTGTATTTATTTGGAGATCCGGTTATGTCGATACTTATATAAATCCTTATGACAAAGGCGATGTACGTAAACCTTATAACCCGTTTGACCTACATACATAATCTGCATTTCACGTTATACAACTTTACTTTATTTCTTAGAGTGCAATACAAAACCTGCATGATTCATTAATGCCCATTCTTCTGTCTTTTTCGACTATATAACATAACATGTAGGTCTAAAACTATTGTTTTTGTTTTTGAGGACTTGGAAAATTGGAAAAATGTATATTGCTTGCAGGCTAGAATGGTGTCCGATTCGAACGCACCGTAACGGTATATTTCCTTTTCCATTTTTTATAGGACAATAAAGACACAGGAATAAGTTTGCGTTCGCTTCTAATTTTATCCTACACATACATTATAACAATTTATCTTAGAATATTGCCTATCAGAATTTACTGCAGAAAGAACGCCACTTTTGACAATATCGTCTAAACATCGAATGATTCGTCTCAATCATAACAAACGGAAAAGGTCCGACAGCACTGAGGAAATCATTTTAGAAGCTACTTGTACATGCGTGAACCTGAAAGCATGCTTTAACATATATTAAATTGCAATATATTTATTTAATCTTAACACATTGTTTTTATCAAAACCTTTGAACATTTCTGGGAGGAGCTTTTTGATATAGTGTTGATCTGTACATTATATGTGATTTTGCGATATTATCGATACATAGCTCTCCACTTTACCAGTGATATAAAACAATAAAAGTAACAAACATCAAATATTTAACAGGTCATCTAAGTTGTGTCATTTCAATACAGTCGATACTAATTCTATAAACATATTGATAGAAATATAATTCATGATCTTGAAATAAGTTTTGCTTAGGTTCCGGGTGGTGTAGTCAACCAAAATGATGTAACCGTTTAATGCCATTCGTGATTAGCAAAGTTCAGAATTAAACAAATATAAGACACAAGACTGTTCCCTGTTCTTGGCGAGAGACATATTTAAATACACCTAATCAACACCAAGTCTTGTGTTCGATTGCTAAAATTGTGGCAACCTGTATTTAGGACATTGAACAAAATTCTGATTTAAATTTAAAAATGATAACAAAACGCACATATATGAAACACTTGTTTATATATGTGTTTCTGGTCTTATTAAAACTTTTTTGCTAAACACGTTGGTGGAATATAGAAACAATCAATAAAGTATCTAGAATGAAAATGTTTTAAATAATTATGTTTTGCCTTATTTGAAATTTAAAATAACATTTCCATCAAACATCTAACATACCATAATCAGGTTTCAGTCAAACTGAAGATTTAAATATGGTGTGCAGTATTGCGTGTCTGGTGGCTATAATGTTGTAATATGTGTCATATTAACAAGTAAAAATAGAAATCATGGTGTTAAAAATGGCAGTCGTAAATATTAGAAGAACGTAATCAATATGAATATTGACAGTGCCGGAAATTGAATAGTTGTAAATTAATGTAGGGATTTGGCCTTTGTTGATATTGTGAGAATTCTAATTTGTAAATGGTTATGGCGTTCTGATGTGTTTGTTCATTTTGTAGGGTGCTTATTTTTTGATAACATCTTTATTTACATTTCACAGTATATTGCCATATTGTTTAAAAAGATAATGAACGTACTGTTATACATATTGTCTAGTATTCTTTTCACTAATTCCTTAGCTTCGCATTATCCTATATGGGTGTGGCTACGTCAAAAAAGAACAATCATAGTAGAACCAGATACTTCTGAAATACAAGCGTCAACTATTTTATCGACAGTACCTAGAACATATAAACCGTTCTCAATCCTAGTCGAGTCAAAATTCACAGGGCTACAATAAAACCCCGTGGTATATTTATGAACACAGAAGAAGTTGGATCTGACCCCGAAACAAGTAAAGTCACATACAGACTTAATTCAAATATTCTTACTTATTAATTTACTTACGTTTTTGACTTAAGGATGTACACCTCTGAGACGTCAAAATTTTCTTGTATTAAATTTTTTTTCTCATATTGATTTTTGAAAAAAGGAGTTCATACAAAAAAAAAATGGAATAAAAAGCATATGTCCGTGTGCTCGTTTTTGAGCTTTTGTCACTCAAAGATACCTAGTTGATAAAATATTGGATTTTATGGGAATTTTGCCGTTTTGACCATATAAGATAGAGATTAAAGCCATAATTTCCTAATGGGGTGTTTGATATGTATGAATGTTTGTAGAATTCATTTTCTAGTCGTCTTCTTTAAAAATATACCAGTTTTTTTATCAATTAGACTAATATTTTTTCTCAGAATAACAACATATGCTACCCCTACCCCTTAATTTTGAGCCACAAAATGCACCATTTTCAGCCATTTTTGCAAAATTAACCCTTTATAGAAAAAGTTCTGGTATTAAACTGATTATTTTGCATATCAATAGGGAAACGGTTGCTCTTTCTAAATCAGGAAGGAAAATTGGGGGTCGGTGTGCTTACTTTTTTACCCCATTTGAATTTTTGTTATTTTTCAGTGTTTTAGAGTAAAAAATTAAAGTGTCCAAATTACCATTAAATGTAAAAATAAAGTCACAAAGGTGTATCATTTCACATATTAATGCTTAATATTTTAATTACTACGAACCTAGTAACAATTTGCAGCAAAAATTAGTTCAATACAGCTAAAAATGATGGCGCAGTGATGATTTAAGTAAAAACAATTTCAGTAAAAAATGATGAAACTGTGTCTCTACTTGAAGCGTAAAAAAACACAATTTCAAAATGGTCGCCAAATGGGCCATTTCTTAAAAGCCCCGTATAAAAAATTCTCCTAAAAATAGAAATGTAATTTTTTGACAAAATTTGCATCTGGCAACTTGCTACAGATATTGATAGATTTTATTCGAAAATCTCAAAACTTCTTTGATCTATGTTGAAACGAGACTTCAACGGGACTGAAACCTCAGAAGAATACATCCTTAAGACGGCGCCTTTTGTTTCAATAATCGGTACCAAATATCATGGCAGAGCCAAATAAGAAAATAATGAAACATCGGCCAAATAATATTCAAACTTTAATATTTATCTGTCGAACGTTGTTGTTTTTTATCTTTAGGACCTGGAATATCAGGTTAATGAACATTTTCCCCTATGAATCAACGTTCTGTGATTCACGTTTGACAGCATGGCGTTTGTCGCATATACTCGTTGAAAGAAGTCTGTTTGTTGCTTTATCTGTCACTGAAGTATTGGTCATGGGTGTCCGTTCTATAACCACTTCAAACTGAATGTTCAAAACCAGTTAATGGCAAAATATTGCCAATATACCCCGGGTAGTAATGAAGAAATATTTTACAAATGTAGTTTCAAATTAAAAAGGTTGTCTGACAGAGAAGCATTATTGATTCTCATGGTCTACTGCGAACCCACACGGCTCATTTAAAGCTGAATGCATAATGTCACCGCCGGAGTCATTAGTGTCGGCAAAACAGTAAAATGTACAATGCATGCAACTGCAAGATATAAATATTTGAAAATGCCATTTAATAAAACGACTATTTAAACCATTTTAAGTTCCAAACAACATTAGATAAACACTTTTGTTTAACTGATAAAATGCCAGGTAATATGCATTTGACGTCATTTACCTGAAGTGATATATGTAACGTTTACAAACATCAATTCCACACACACACACACACACACACACACACACACACACACACACACACACACACACACACACACACACACACACACAAAATAAACAAAAATAAAATATTTCATGTTTAGGATGATGTTCAAATAAATTCTACATTGTACGTAGATATACACCAGAAATGTATCAAGTACTAGGTTAAGCTTTTGTAGTCATATCTCCAAATGTTAACTTCGCTCAGCTCATAAAGATGGCAGTTCTCTTGTGAAGAACGAAACAACTCCTGAAACTATTCTAGCCTAACGGATCTATCAAGGACATCGGTGTTTAGTAATCAGGGACTACGTTGCACAAATGTTTACAAAACTACTCTGACTTTAATTAGAAAATAGCAAGCATCTTTGAAAACCGCTAAAGACTGAGCATGCCCTATCGTGGTTAAGTAATGTGATTATTGATTATTACTGACGGTGCTATTTCTGAACGTATTTGTCTTAAACACGAAATTAACTCATCCTTCGCGGACGTTATTACGATGAGACACTTTCGTTATTCGAAGAGATGTTTAAAATCTCCACAATGTTCAAATTGGAGTCGTTTGTTCATTTATAAAATTAGTAGTTCACTTTCCACTTTTATGTCAAGTGTTGTTACGGATGGTTATTTCATGCATCAATAAATGCCCATGAAACATTTACATTTTTAATATGATACATATTTCAGTGTTTAAACATTTAAGTTAAACTACGTAATGTCTATAATTTGAACATGTGCGTCAATGTTTTTGTCTGCACGTCATATCCATTCATAACATTAGCCTCATTGCACAGGCTGAATGCATATATACTCATTATTGCATTAAATGTATTGGGTTTAAACTAAAATTGTCGTATATTGCTTTTTTATGATATATTTTGCTTCTATTTTAATTTGTTTTAAACAGTTAAATGAAATAGTCCGATATTGAGTCTGATTGCAAAGGTAATGAGATATCCGATCGGTACACGAGATCGATGAATGTAATACGATACTCTTCTAAATGCGGTAATAAAATCCGATCGATTAATTGATTGAATACTATTTATTTTGTGCGGCTCAGCAGATACAGCGTCTAAAATAGTTTAATCATTTGGATTAGTCCTCACTACGGGATTTTATGAATGACGTGTTTAACACTATGTTTTATACACATTTATTATCATAGCTAAACAATTGTTTTTTATATTTGAATAAGGGTTGTTCTAACACCAGAAAGAAGTATCTGAGTGACTGATTATTAAAAAAAAACCTTTGGGTAGCTGTTTCTTTAACACAATGCCTTATACTGAGTGTTGTTAACAACTCTGGTCTCTGTATTCATAACCGATCATAATTAACCGCTTTGTCGTGTATATGTTGTATCTCATCTAGTAGATATAATCAGAATTTTATATTACTTGTTAACAACACGATTTGCCAATATCTCCTTAATAATTAAAGATAAAATGTATATGTATATATTGAGGACGTTGTAGCAACTGATCTTAATATCATTTCGCCGTGTATTCCTCGCATAAATCTATATTACATTTAGATAGAGAAGTACACCCTCGTACCAAATCACGTCCTAGTAGAGTCAGTATTATCTGGTTTTGTATTCATACTATACTCTCGTATCAAATCATGTCCACTTATTTGTCGTTAGATTCCGTGTAGTATTACCTGGTATTAAATTGACAGCATGACACAAACATTATTTATTTAAATATTACAGTATGCCTGGTCAATTAGATAGACAATTTGATTTAGTGTTATTAACATGATTATTGATTAGGTCGGTACCAAACATAGCAACGGAAAACCACGTCACGCATCATCTATTAAATACTATATATAGTTTAATAAATAATTGCTTAACCCCCGTAGTCATTGTTTCTATATTTAATTGCAGTACAAACGTATCCCTTTCAGCATCAATAGCGGGATAAACATTGAAGCTAACAACATGTTTTATACCACTAACTTTGTTATTGTTGTGATTGTCGTTAGTGTTATTGTTCGGAATTTGAAGAAATAAACATTTAATTGTCAATAGGGACATTCTGTAGATCCTGGGACACCATGAAAATTTGATGAAAGATGTAGTCATCGTAAACATAGTTATATTGTTGGTGCTCGCGAGCTAAGCCCTGACAGACAATTATTTTATAAAATCTGTTTCACCTGGGTGTTGTATTAACGTAGAATGGTTTGTTTATTATTTGGGTAAAACCTTTTTCATTTTTAGTTCCATTTATATATTCTTAAACTGATTCAAACGAAAGATTTGTCTTATAATACGAGCCTGGTTTCTTATATTGACGTTCAACGTTTACTAACTGAAATAGCATTTTCATTGATGCCATGACGTCACAAGGTTGTATTGCTTGGGTACATGTATGTAATAAAGGCTCCTTAAACGACATGAGAGTATTACATGAGATAAAATGGTATTATATCCATAGTCAAGAGGGATAGGTATACTCAAATTGATTTCAAAATATCAATAGCTAACGGAACAAAATTCTTCATTGTATGGAAGTTAACCTTTGAACCAATTCTTGCACCGTACCGTTCTGGAGTTATATGTGTTCAGTATTTTGTTATAATGGTCAAAAAGAATGCATATTTAGGTGGTCTCTTAGAGAATTGAGTATGTAACTAGACAGAGCGATTTAGCGGAGACGTATTTCAAGGTAACACGTGACAGGTGTTTATCTCAGATAGGTGTTCACTACGGCAGGCTTCAATATATTTGTCTTCCATTGACGGCTCAGGTATTTACACGATTATATTCGTTAATTTTCGGACAAATTGTTTTGTGGTATTTATATCAGCAATGTCAACAACATGATTCCCATCAGAAGATAGACTATACTGCAATTGAAGTATTAGTCAAAGTGCCATGTATTTGGATCAGGTACATGTATTACCATAAGTAGTATGATGTTTTAAATGTATGAATTAAAACATGACAGGTGCATCTAATATCATTTTAAATGCATTGGTTTTGGAAATTGCAGTCGATTTAAAAAAAGATACAGAAATACACATTTATTATTGAAGAGAAGACACCAAACTCATTTCAAGTAAAGAATCTACCAATAGTTTGATTAAGATGTCTAAATCGTACAAATGTCATTTGTTTTGCACCATAAATGACGTCTCGTAAAAGTATAAATGAGCTACTCAGGCACGTTTATTTCAACATAATGATAGAGCACATCCTTCTGTCTACTGTACGCTGTGTACATTGAAGCAGTGACGCTATTTCCTACATATTGACATCTCTAATGGACCGTATCGTCTCTACAAAGTCGTTATACACAGCCCGTATGTGTAGTTTATCATCGTATTCAGGCCTACCATTCTTCGTCGACATCATTTATTTACGAGTGTGACGTTTGCTTCACACAGAATATGCGTCACGGCTATATAAAACATTAAACGCACGCGCACAGGAAGCGTAAATTATCTGACAAAGTATAGCATGATGTATTTCGAGGATACCAAAGCCATCACGTACGCACATTTTAGAGATTCATTCAGGCATAACACGTATAAAGTAGAACGCATAAGAACAGCGTTTCCAGTGCTGTACTCCATTATGAATGATGGAAGCTGTCGTTCGAATTTTTCAATTTTTGCAGAGTTATTGTATGTGTCTTGGAGCATAAAAGACACACCATATTAATCAAAAATAGTTAACCGGAACTTAAACATGCATGATAACAAAGCTAGTTGTTCGAACATAATGTCCTTCCAAAACTGTGTTCTTGTCAGGAATACAGTGTATTGCTTTCATGAGGTCAATGAACCCGTATCGCATGTCCAGTTCCACACCTTCAACACGAGAAGTCACACATAATGATCCTATATGCTTAATTAAAACTGCCCAAGGCCTCACAAAACTGCGTTTATAATGAAACTTGATTGGAAACAACTCAATCTTATTCAAGCCACCTTTATCACTTCCATGTGTGTTATTGGTATAATCAGAAAAATAGAGTGGATATTCCTTTGGTTGTAAAGCAATGGAGGACTTTGATGGTGATACATGTAACGCTCTCGTATGTTGAAACCAGAGTGTTGAGGTAAACATTCAAAGTTAGCAGGCTTTGAACTTGTGAAATTGGAAATGTACATGTATCTATCTGAACAATGATGAATTACCAAAGAATAGCTGATAATAAGCAAAAAATGTATCAATAACGAATTTATCAATAAATACCAATGAAATATACTGTCCAGGGTTATATTGTAAAATGAACTTTTATTATTCGACTGGTTTTTACACAATGGTGTTATAGCGACAGCAGTCACTATATGCGATTTTTTGTTAAAATCATCCATTTAACAGCAGAACATGTCGGATTGACAATATTACAGAATGATGTCTACTAAACTGCTTCAAGCTAACAATACAACGTGTACTTATACACAATGCTATTGGTCCCACGTCAAGTTGACAATACGTGTCCTGTAGTGACTTGGCGGTATGATGGCATGGCTCTCGTCTGTTGTATTATTAACAAGCCAACATGTAATATCGACTATCATTATTTTCGGTTCATCCATTAACGTTTTGCGTGATAAAACATTGAAGTTGCCAAGGCAGAAACTATATGTCAAGCTATCATTGTATCTGCAACCTTGATACACAAACGGTATACATGTAGATTGCTTCGTTGAAAGTATTTGACTTTTTACGGATATCCATATCTAAATCCCTTCATGATATCATATAAGGATTGAATAAGACATGGAACTCATGTCGGTTTGCATAATCAAATTGTTCAGAATTCCGCTGTCACCAATGTGACAAAAACCGGACCTGTGTAGTATTAAGTATCTTCCTTGCAAACGTTTTGGCAGTACCCAATACCCAGGTCGCTGTTACTCTCTTACTTTATTCTTTTAACAAATCCGTGAGTTTAGACGTTAAATGTTGCTGCGTGGTTCAGACTTATGTCATCACATATCATACCGGATAATGAAAATAAAATAACATTTAAAATCAACTTCACTGTATAACAGGAGGGAAAGATACACCAAAACAAAAGGGGACACACCATTCATCGTCTAGAAAGCATGGTACAAAAGGTACAAGTACGTTCATTGGTCAATCGATAAACTAATAAAAGGTGAAATAAAGATTACGAAATGTGTCAATGGAAGCAATGTACTCTTCTGATAATGATCAATGATTTTATGATGGTGTCTGGTAATTGAATTCTAAATTAATTGATTGTAATCTGATTAGATAGAGTAGTCACCTGTTAGGCCAGGTTTGACAAGTATAGTATGGTTAGTTTGAATGATATTGTCTGATTTATATTTACCTCGGTCCTTGGAAACAAAATATGGTGCTAATGCAGAATTTTTAGTGCAAATTACCAGACTGAAAATACGAAAATGATTGTATATCAAATTGCCATAATATAGATAAATTGTGAAAGATAAATAATGGGTTGACAAGCTAACAAATGTGTCAATTTGACCTTCTTCATCTCACGTGTGTATATTTTGCAGAGACAAGATATCTACCCTATTAAGGCACATGCGACAGTACGATAAAGCTAAACCTGCATACCATATAGAACTCTATTCATACAATTTAGTCATGTGTACTGTAATAGCACGTGAATGTGTGCCATAGATCTCCGGATCTCTTGACCTTTTGGAAATTGATTGGTTTTAGCCTGACGACATGAGATAATGTTACAATAAGGAGACATACAATGTAGAAGAAAACAGGATTTATAAACATAGGATAATAGGCAAGACTTGCATTGCATCTGCGTCGTCCATATACATGCATAATTCAGATAATTCAATAATTCGGGAAGATCAAATAATGAATTGGTATTTGAAGATTACACAAACCTTAAATCTAAAGATTTCAAAATGATAATTAGATCATTAATGAGAGACGTAGTGCTTTTTATTCTTTGATTTCGATAATTCAAACGTTACGGGGGTTACATTGGCAGATGCACAAATACCACGGAAGAACAAGTAAATAGGCATGGCGTTGTTAGTGACCAACATATATTAATATGTTAATTGAACATTAATCCAAGGCATCAAAGAATATTTTTTTTAATTTTCAAAATAAAAATAGCATACGATTGTAGTAAAACAAAGATGCATGGCAAGACCAGAGATCGAACCCGGGACCTCCGAACACTAGCCAGATATTCTCCCTGTTATCTGGTTGCCGGCGACCGACCCGATTTCTAACCTTTCATACGATACAAGAAAGAAAACCTTACTCACAATTAAACATTTACATTACTGCATATAAAACTTTGCGAAGGAACATTTATTTGTAAAGCATGTGTGCTAGAATACATGTATGTGTACAAACACGACATCGATGCCATTGTAAAAACTTATCCGTCTTAAATGTTATGATTCCAAAATAAACTTAATATCCGGTTTTTCGTTTCTGTTTTAGAATATTCATGTTTATTACAATGTTGGTTCTGGGTTCTGAAGTATATCGATAATGACCTAAACCTTCTCTGTGATACCGGACTGTTTTTGGTCTTAGAAAAAGGAATGTCAGGATTTGAATCCTGAGTTATTGCATTGTATTAATTATTTTTCACATGTTCAGTACTTATAAGGTCTTCATATTAAATATTTGTGCCATAGGTGAGGTTAAATAGTGGGAGCGTTCTCTATATGGGTCGTATAAACAGCATACTTTAATCAATGCTTCAGCGAAAGGAATTTATGTTAGCAAAAAAAACCATAGGTACTTAAAGGCATGTAAACATCCCTGTTCAAAACTGTATCGTTGTACATTAACCGATTGACAGTGTAATAAACTAGTTGACTCAAAAAGTGTGTATTCCGTATGCATTATCCGCATAACATTGATGACGTTACAGCAATAGATCAATGACGTAACGATCAATTTGAGGACAGAATTTGAGAACTTCCTTATGTGTATAAAATAAAATTGTTTACATGAAAATCATAATAATTCACTAAAAAAACAGCTGTCATGTGTATATATAAAGTTTGAAAGTAAGAAAAAATGTTGTTTTTGTGACGATAAACATCACTAGTATGTAAAATGTTTTATTATGTAAGACCACAGTGCGGGTATGAGAGTAAACATCATGTAATGTTATGTCGGCAGTTTCCCCCATACAGACTCGTGGATTACATATTAAAATTCAATCGTGAAGCCTTAGTATGGCATACCATGATCAAGTTCATTAGATAGATATACCCCACTACAGATAGGATGTAAAACATGCAGATATATTCGGATCGATCCCATAAGGTCGATACATATATATGTAATATACTATCTTGACAATTTGTTGTGTCAGTACATCTGAGATCCCTTTCACGTTCGAATGAGAGGCTTATATATTAATGTAGCAAGAATACGCCTATTTTTGGTCTATTGAACACTGCTCGTTGTCGTAGAGGAAAAGGTTATTCAGGTAACGTGATTTATCTATTGTGGTCCCCGTATTCTTTATTCGGTAACGAACAAACAAAATGGCGACCGTCATGTTTGTGCTCCTAGTCACGTGATCCAATGTAAATGAAAGGTGTCGGGGGTGAATGTATCGAGCCGAAGTATTAAGACCATAGTACAGTGACTGGCTGTGCTTGATTCTTCCTCAAATATTGAAATGTAATTCTAAATTTTGATGTTAATGATCATTTTCAGGTTTAATCTGTTAAATGTCTACCTTCGATTTTCGAAGTGATATTGAATATAAAATGTTTTTTCTAAGCATACATAATGTCATTATTTGGAGAAGATTTATATACATTGTAGGCTTAGCCTGTTATCTAATCCATTTATATGTATTTGCATATAATAAAATTTGTTGAAATATATAATAGTGTCATTATCTTGTAACATGATTTATTTATAAATGTACCCGGATTTACCTCCATCCGCCGTTATACGTAGTGTGTCTATAAATTCAAAAGGTGATGTATGTATCATTTCAAATCATGCCGTGTTACGACAAACCATAAAAAGTTTACATATTGTTTATAGTCTAAATATCGACTACAGTTGCTTTAAAATAAGATATTAGTATACGTAATTAGTACATCTTCACCAGTTTCTAATACATTATGAGTTGGGTGTAGCATACAGCTAGATAGTGTAAATGGCAATAAATTCATGATCATTAATTGAGAATGAGATAATTCTCCCACGGATATTTGTCCATTTATGGTATCAAGCGTTTGTATAAACAAAATTGCATGCATCATTTACTTATATACAATTATATACATGTATGTGATAAACTAACAATGCAGACATTTACATGCATCTTTGACATACATATTGTCATTGTAAACAACATCAATATTTTACATAACGAGATCCATAAAGATATGCTTTAAAAGCATATAATAGTTATGATAATTTATCTTACTACAAAAGCAAGTGTTGGAATCACAAAAACAAACTGAAAGACGAACAGACATGTTTCAGTTACCTAACAGCACACACTGAAAGACGAACAGACATGTTTCAGTTACCTAACAGCACACACTGAAAGACGAACAGACATGTTTCAGTTACCTAACAGCACTGTTTTATTTGTTACCTTCAACATAGTTTTTTTTTATTCTTCCCCAGAGTCACGTGATGGCTGTAGTCCATCACTGCGGCATCTTGGAACGCTATACGCATGCGTGTATTACTCGTATTTACTGGCACGCGGGGATTAATGAATTTTTGATGATTCCGTCTCTCCCACCCGTTGTTTTTATTGGTTGAAGGTTTATATTATTTATCTCTATATGAAACATTTAAACATTTTAAGAAGATCACTGTATACAGAAGCCATTAACAAGTTTATAAACAAAAAAGACGTGGGCATCTCCTTTTATGTCGACGCCTTTTTATTAATTTATGTTAAACAAATAGGTTCATGTATATGATCTGCAATAATTTGAGATGGTACAATAGCAAAAAAGAGAATTAATGCATCCATCGAGCCACATAAGGTGTGACCTGGTGTGGTCGGATGACTTTACATACTTCCTGATCAGTCTACTTGGTCCTCAACCTGTGTGTATTTATTTTTTGCAATAATTCAAGTCAATTATGATACCATATTTAACTGTACTATAAAACCGACCATCCCTGAATCAAGACCACATCGGCTTATTAAGATCATTTTTGGGTCCCAAAGTGTCCATTCCCATACAGTTAGAACTGTGTATAAAGATCACTACGTGTAGGTTCTTTAGAACACTATTTCTCTGTTCATTGGATAATCTACATAAATGGTCTGAATTCATTTTGTTTTTATTATTATTGTCAATTCAGTTGGTGAAGATGATTTGCTATCGTTTCTATCCACAATATGTTGTCGTCGTTCAGGATAACTAATGTGCAGGCGCGAAAGCAGATACAGTACATGTCAACACATTCTATTCGTGAACGCTGATAGAGCGATTATTCGCTATTATCAATTGATATTGAAATTTTAAACTAGAAGTCATTATCTCTATCCCTGTGGAGTTTCCTTAGGGGATCAAAAGCATCAGATACACAAATTGGAAAATCGCTCTTGTAGAAATTCTTTAGAATTTGATTCTTTATATCGTCAGTATCATCGGGTTTATTACGTCATAACTTATGTATAAATTCATTAACGTTCCAAATATATAATAAATGTCAAGATTCTTAAAATGTCAATAAATCGCAGGATAACATTGGAATCAAATTGACATGTTCAATTAAATTAGTATTGTGGTATTGAATATTGATGCGTTTTGTCCCATTTGGTTGATGGCAAAGATATACATCATCTGTATTTTGCGTAGATTAGATGATCTCTCTAAAACGATTTACAGTATCAAAGTCCAGGATATAACTGTTAAAATCAGATATTATTTTCCTTCTGATATCAACCCCAGACGGCTGGAAGATAACATATATGCAATGTCATCCGTTGAATGCCAAGAGACAGTTATGACATTTGTGATATATTAATTTATTTGTTGGAAGAAATTTAGATGATTTTTTCACGCGAATTTTTCTGTATCCTTATTCATTTCATAGTCATATATATCAACGATTTTTAAATGGTTTTGTTGTGATATTGACAGACATTCCCAAAGTCAATATTATTTTCATCTAGTTATCCTTTTCAATTTTAGTTTAGTGTTAAAATATCCCTAGATACCAATATTCCTGAGAAAAATATTATTGAATTGTTATTGATATCAAACAACCAAATTACAATAGCTGCTTGGGTCGAATTCAGCGTGCTTTATAAAAGTGTCCATTACAATAACAACAAGTAACCACAACTTGTATTAAGGAGTTAGACACATGGCATACTCAAGTTACAAACGATGGTATTCATTGTGTAACACTCGTATGTATTAAATCATTAAAAATAGAAATGGACGCAGAAGATATAATAGGCATCCGTATTTCATCAACAAAAAGGAAATATCTTTCCATGCCACAATACCAAGGATATGATGAAAACCAACATAACTACATGTAGTTTAATTTCACGTTTTCAAGCCCAGCGATATTTTCATGGTAAGTTAATTTCCCAATTCATAAATAAAACACTACTCTCCTTGTAGCTATTTATAGCTAAAACACTACTCTCCTTGCAGCTATTTTTTCTTGTATTTTCAAGAATGGGACTCATTCACGTACTACCAAGTGATACCCGATAACGTTTGTGTGGGACTATTGTTTCTATTGGTGATGGAATAACGTCAAATGACCTTATCGTGGGATAACGTCATTTCATTGAGAAGATTACAAAATGTTACATTCCATTATAACTGGAGATAAAAGTCCCGCACAAACTTTATCGGGTATCACGTGGTACGTGAATTAGTCCCATTCTATTTCCCCTGTAATACGTGAACATCCTGTACTTGTGGGTAGGTATTGAGTGTGACGTCATGTGTTTTGCAAGCGTAACGTCATAGTTTTTAGAGAAAAAACGAAGTGAATTTCGCTCACAAAATAATGATGTCATAACGGATAGCTACCCGAAAGGGAGGTAACTCTCCCCTGTTCCTTATACATGTCTTAATCATAATGAAGTCGATAACCGTCGTGCTTTCTGTATACTTTGGTAACAAAAGTAAGTAAGCGTTTGATCATGCGTTTTTTTTGTTTTTTTTTGTGGTTCTCGTCTAAGCCTGACAAACACATGATGCAACCACATATGTTCGATGTAATCTAATACAGACGAAAGTTTAAGCTTTGCTTATATTTCTATTAATAAAAGTTATGTGATAAATAGAATCTTACACTCGTAACAATGTGATATGAAAGGACTAAATATGGTAATGGCTCTTTTTTGCCCTTAAATCTACAAAATTTCAAATTAAGTATTTAGAAATTAAGTTTCTGCGTTTGAAAAATTGAATACGCCCCTGATAAAAACTTAATGATATTTAGTTGTAGTATGTTTTTGCTATATAACCATGGTAACTTTGCATAAATTATGCAAATCTGAAAATTTGGTCAATTTTGGCATATTTTTAATAGTTTTTCTTTTAAAAGCGATAGAGCACAACCTAGAACAAACTTTATATTTTAAGGGAATTAGTAGACCAAATAATACATCATTTTGAGAAATATAAAGTTTGTTCTAGAATTGCTCTATGTTAACTAGATGAAAAACTGCATAAAAAAGGCCAATTTTGATGAATTTTTCACATTTTGCATAATTAATGTATAATAAAAATGGTTGTCATAGCAACTAGAACTGCTACATTACCTAATAGAACTATCAAATATGTCAGGTATGTAGTTAATATTCGAAAAGCAAGATTTACATCTTAAAATAACCGAATTTGAAAAATAGCGGATATGGGGGCCACAAAAGACCCTTACCATACCTAGAACTTTATCAAACTCGTTAAATAATTTGATATGCCACTCGCCTTAGGCTCCTGGCATATCAAATTATTGAACTTGTTTGATAAATTCCATATCACATTGTCACGAGCGTAAGATCCTCTATTTGTCAATGATGTTAGTATTATGTTTATATCATCATTAGCAAATCTTAGCCATTTGTTAGTGACGTTCGTATACAGATAAGCGTAACGTGTTGTAATGAGGGCTTATGTTATTGTCCATAAACAAATATAATGAGGATAACACATGAACAAGTCTTGTATTGTCAACATTGTAATTGGTGTAGTTATCTGTTATCCTTTATATACGATTCACTTTCGTCACAGATTATATCGTAATTCATCAAATATGTACCAAACCACTGTCGTCTATATGTGTTATTGCTCTGGTTTACGTACAAAAAGCAAAATATTTTTACGTGATCTATTTTATTCGCCATTTCGATAAGTAGGTAAAATGCGTAAATTGTATACAATGTAACTTGCTTAATGGACATGCGTATGGACATGCGTACATGTACTAATAATGGATTTAATTATCATTCGGGATTTCTATCGACCTTTTGACGTAGGATATATTTGTTAAAGGTAGCTGGGGTGCACTTTAGGATAATCGGATACAATATCACAACTGTTTTAAAAAGAAAAGGATGATAGTCTACCGATGATAAACCCAAAAATGCGTTCGATATGAAAAGTACGGAAAAAAACGATATGTAAGATTTTGGTATATTATTCAGACTGAAATATAAGGTTAATTTTGAAAACATGTATGCATATGGGATTTTGTCACATAAGTGAAACTATCACTTTTGATATTTTTGCTCAGTATTGACCAATCATAACACAGCATTTACAGAGACAACATACAATTGTAGCTCTGGAATATGAAACCAAAAATATAATATAACGTGCATCTTTCCTATTAATTTTTCATTTTTTATTGTATGAGCATAAATGTGATGCATTGGATTATCTTATGTTATTTTTCTAGGAATTGAGCCCCATGTGTGACAAAAAAATAGTTATCGGGAAAACATGCTGAAAAAACTATAATTCATCAAGAAACAAACAATATGCTTTATGTCGTTAAATGAATGGATAAACGTTATTGTTTTAAACAATAATACATGATTGGTGTGTATATGGTAGAGTTCATAAAATCGCAATCTTATTCTATATATAACCAACAATTCAGGGTCATGTTAATAAATTATGGTATACTATCTTCAGATGTCATTGATTGATTATCAAGGACTAGCTGTATATAACTGTACCCTCTGGTTAAATAAAACCGAAATAGTATAATAATACAGTTATTCCTTTAACAAAACACAAACCAACTCCAAAACAAGTTCAGACTATGACGATATATGCAATGACGTTATACAAGGGAACTCTTTCTTAAAACGACAACAATATTGGTACGGTCCTGTTTTTGGCAGACTTGCTTACTTGCGTCCCTGAGCGCGCTAAGCGGATCAGCAAAATGGGTCCTAGGAGGGCAGGCAGGTAAGCATTGGTGCTATGGGGATACTTCATTTTGTATATCTCCGTAAACAATGTGCGTGACGTCATGGAAGAAGAAACGTGTAAAAAGCTATAAGATGGTATCGGTGTATTGATGTGTAAATAGCATTAGGGAGCAGAGAACATGGAACAATGCAATGAACATTTAATCCTGTGCTACGGTATCACTGGCATATCATTCACAAATAGGATTATGTTGTCGGATAAAACTGCCATGGCAAGGTATTGGGAAGCTTTGCTTTCACTGCTTTATATCCTATATGATTCAGTAAATGTATACATTTCTAGTTAATTCATTACCACTTAAGATTATAATGACATTATATCTTGATTCATCCTTTACTATACTTTTTATTCTACCCGTTCTTTGTAGAAATACAAGTGGTGTATAATATCTACAGATTATTTCTATGCTATGGACAGGACATTGCTATGGGTAGGGCGTTGCTATGGAAAGGACGTTGCTATGGACAAAGCGTTGCTATGGTCGCAAAAATTATAACCTAAAAAAAAATTGAATTTCATTTTCCCGTTTTCAGTGGAATTTTAACAGCTTTCTTAGAACCAGTTTGTTTCAGCAATATCTCTCCGTTATTTATCAAGTCTATACTATAAAATTGATCTTTCTACTTTTCTGTTTTGATCGTGTTTCAACGAAAATACCACAACAAAGCTGCGACATTAAAGTATAAACAAGCAAATTAATGTTCAAGGAGAATGCTACTATTCTCGTGCGCCGTGTTTACCTAATCTTAACCAGAGAAATTGATTTTACCTTGAAGATCTGATTATCGTGCATTAAGTATGGTATTAAGCCTTGGGCTATGACATAGATAGTCCTCTATCACTATGCTAGTGGCAGTCAGTTACAACGCAAACACTTTGGCTTCTCTCCACGACCAACATTCTCCAGGTTTCCTTTCGAACTCGCCTATTAAATAACGCCACATCTTTGTATCGGCATATAAGCACTGACAAAAATATGTATGTCTATTACAGCTATTCAGTGATAATGAGGTCAAAACTCAAAGCTAGTATACTAATAATCCGAAACAAAAGGCCAAAATAAATTTAAAGTGAAATAAAAAATAATCTCTATGGAAAATATATTCAGCCACTATATGGCCTTCTTCAGTCAAAAATAACACAACGTGTTCGTCTACATGTTTGATTGTATTCAGTGCACACACTTGTTATAAGGAATTTTTTCTGTCTTTTAATTTTATATTTACATTATTGTATCACTATATTTTGCAAAATCTTAATCGCTTAACTGTATCAGACAATTTCGGAATTCGACTTTTAAAAAATAACACTTCAATGAAATAAAAAAAAAAACAAGAATTAGAACTATTTGAATTCAAAATATATCAATGCAGGCAAGCAACACTTATACCAACCTTAAATACGAGAAAATGTCGATATTTCTCTTGTCAACACTTTGATATCACATATAACTTCCTTGGAGATATATCATTTAACCGGATCTAATTTTAGATAGAACCTACACAAGCGTAATGACTCTGGTCCTTTCATCTATCCCCGGAGCGGAAGGATAAGGATATCTTGGTTGATCTGGACATGGAATCCCGCTAGGAGGACTCATATCACACACGTTTCCAATGCTCTGTTATCCCACCATGCGATAGGAAACACCAATTGCGAGGCGAGCAAGATGTCTGATACACGAGATTGTAACACTGACCCTCTTAACACGGACGATTCTGCAACTTAATTTAATTTTTTTTTAAGTACAAATTTACCTGTCATTGGGGCTGTAATAGAATGAAACTAAGATCTGACCATGCAGAAGGGAGTTCCAGTGTAAATATCATTTTGTTATCACAAAGGGATAATATTCTGCGCGTTTTAGGTGCGATTTTTTCAATCGGATATTAAATTTAATCAACGAGCTTGAGGTACAAAAAATGTAGCTAAGTCATAGCGTGAACTAATACCGTGATTGTCTATATTATGTATTGTCTCTATTATATCACTGCAATTAGATCCAGTTAATTTAATTAACAAACCCATGTCATGTGATATACTACATAATACTGTCATGAGTGTTGGAGACAACGACCACAGAACGCAGACAAAGCAAAAAAATAACATAAACCCTAGTTACTGTACATCATTATTTCGATACCTGATTTTATATATTTCTTTTAATCTTGGACGTCTAGCATACGGTAGCCGTTTCACGACGTCATGATGTACACAAGGTAATATTACGTAACTTTTTTTTTTAATTTTTTTTTTTTTTTTTGAGTACCGTATATTACAAAGATTACTGTTACATGTACATGAAATCAATATGGCAAACACACCGGCCATTTGGTGAAAGATAGCAGCCATATTATAATGTGTAATGACGTGAATTCACACTTCTAATCCAATACTTTGATCTCATGCTATCTTTGTAATGAGATGTCGTTAACAGAGGGAATTAGCTAGGTACAGAAATGTGGAAGAAGATCTATTTACAAATGATCATCGTTAATTCAATGTTTAGATTTGATGCCGTGTCGTTGAAATTTAATTATACAGAATAGGAAATGGTATTGGAAATTATATCGGCTTACGTGACCTTGGAATGAAGCCTGTGACAGACCTGAGTGATACGACCGTCCGTTTTACACACACCTCAAACAGGTCAAAATGTCCCACATATCGATTTGTTTGTATGATCCTCCAACAGATGCCAAAAAGACTTGATGGTTAGACTCCAGGACATTTATATAGCGTCCCGATGAGTCAATTGTTTTTACACAGCAGAAGTAGGTTTTTTTGTAGATTTGTGTAGTAAATATAAAATGAAAAAAATACATGTCTCGCATTTCTGACTAAATCCTAGTCGTGTAGCCTTGTAGTAATGGACCTAATCACATTTGGAGATTTGAGTGGGTGAGGAAGAGATGAAGAAAGTCTTCTGTGACCTACTTAGTTTGCATACTGACAACTTGTTAAGGGGAGAGGAAATTTGTGTGTAAAAGGTTAATGGTGTTTAATTCCTGTCCACCGAACAACATCCTCCTACATCAGCGTCACCATGTATGCCATTAATGACAAATGGCTCCTACATTGTCACCTACATCTACCATTGATTCTAGCATTACTCCTACCTTCTACCTCATCTACCCAATCACACGCCGCGTTACATCAAATCTTTGTGTAAATACCCAATCACAGACGGTTTAACAGGATGGGATAGACACTCTGGGTCATTGTAGAGCATTTAGGACTTAACCTTTGCCGCCCCTTTTCCCCGTCTACCGCCCTGTCCTCATATCCCTAATCTGTAATTTCGGAGAGTCGGGGTATCCATTTGGTGTAATTAGTATGGGACCGGCTACGTAGTTGTGTTCAATTTTACAGGCGATAGCTGACAGCTTGAGTGCCGCGAGACAGTCTAGGCCGCCGCAATATAGGTTGAGAGTAATGACTGCCATAAAAAGGCCCTATGCTTACGACATTAGAAAGATAGACAACTCTTCAAGTTGGTATCATTACTTATAGGATTTCTAAATATACCCTATGGATTGGGTTTTTCGGTTAGTTTTCACTGAAGACATAAAAAACAAATAAGCCGGGAATAAAGTTGATCATTTGGTTGGTTCCTTGTTAAGTATACGTATCGTGACGGAATCTATAGGTACACGTAAACTTTTCTGATGGCAATCACCTGTAATCGTACATACTCGGGAGCGTCTTCGTCATTCTCACTGGATTCTTCTTTCCCTTCATATAACATCAAAGTCCTATTTAAGTGCATACTCTGAATGTCCAAACTAAGACTTAGTGTAGAACTATCCAGGTACATGTAATTCTGAATTCCTCGGCAATTTTTGACAACTCGTTCCATTCCAGAAAATTGTTCAGTGTTATTCAATTGCCATTCTATCTGAGGTATTTTTTTCAAAATCATTCCAGTTCTGCATATAGCTTACTTTCTCAACGTATTTTTTGTTCTTAACGTTTGAATTTCTAAACCGTCTCCAACTCATAGGATTAATATTCGAATGTGGCTTTTCACAAATGGATATGTATTTTCTTTAAAGTTTGAAATGGAAAAAAAATGGTATTTCGTTGTTATGTTTAAGTGGAATTTGCACTTTCTTTCTTGGTCTTTTAGCTCGCATACATAACTAGCTTACATAAATAGTAAGAGTTGATGGATCGAAATTGAAAAGAGCAGCATAAAGGTCATCTCGGCTTAAAGCTACTCATTAAAATTTCATATAGGAAGCTTTCTTTATGTCACAGGTCTTATGCCACATTGATAGCCAGTTTGTTCCTTAGTTCAGCTTGCTTTTCTAATCCTCATATTTCGTCCATTGATCTTTGCGATAACATCTATGTTTGAAGATCTCAGTGTACTCTAAACAAACCGGGAAGTACATTAGGGTGTTATGTCATATTTCCATAACATAAACAAACCGGGAAGTACATTAGGGTGTTATGTCATATTTCCATAACATAAACAAACCGGGAAGTACACTAAGGTGTTATGTCATATTTCCATAACATAAACAAACCGGGAAGTACATTAGGGTGTTATGTCATATTTCCATAACATAAACAAACCGGGAAGTACATTAGGGTGTTATGTCATATTTCCATAACAAAAACAAACCGGGAAGTACATTAAGGTGTTATGTCATATTTCCATAACAAAAACAAAAATGCTTGTTATAAGCAAGATCGTACTATTGTAAATAGGTCAAATGCAAGTTTTAAAATGACAAAATGGTAATGAAAATGAGTGGTAGGCTTGGCCAGGTGCCAAAGTTGGACATCACAGCAGTCCTATATTTACCCATCAAGCATTTCTAATGAGACAATATAAACCATTTTGTATGTCGGTTAAAGCAATATCATGCAGAGAATCCATGTTTTGAAAAGGCAATGACACAAGAAGAAAAGTCGTTTCACTGAAAGCGACATTATGAAGTAGAAGTATTTATACCATTTAGAAATTCGTGGATATCAGTGATCATCTCAGGCGATTCACAGGGATAGCTTTCAGACAACAGGCAATATGACCATAACGTTTACGTAATTTCACGTCAACTCCCTGACACTCTGCCTCTGACATAGGCAGACAGTGATGTGATTCAACAATTTTAAAATTTCTCATCGTGATATTGTAAAAGTTTATGTATAATCGATGTGAGATAATGCCACTCTTCCTAATGGATGTACAGATGTATTTCACAACTTAAATCAGAACATCAGTGCTTGGCACTAGACACTTGTTTTTTGGGTCGCAACACGAACGTGTTTTAAATGAAAATTAAACATATCAGAATATAAAATCAACTACCTCTTACACAAGGAAAACAATAATTCATAAATATTTTACGTATTCATTCATTCATTCACTCATTCATTCATTCAATCAATCAATCTCTTCAATCAATTCCAGAATGTTAATATTTTATCGTTAATTTTTACCCAAAATCTACATCTGTATTGATATTGAATCGTTTGATTTTTATTGAACTTTTCTTCCTCTGGATTCAAAGTAACAAGGGGATTTCACACCCGGATGTTTTACTTTTTTGTCGTTAATAGCATTGTTAATGTCGTTTATTTCAAATCTGGTATATTATCAAATTATAAACAGTATTGAAGACTATGAATTCTGATTCCTAGAATTGTACTACGTAAATTTTCAAAGTCGTTAGTCTTTCAATGATGAGTGCTCAGAGTGCGGTGTCAGCCTTCCAAACGGCCTTGTAACGATAATTATTTATATGTAAGGTGACTTTGCAAAAATAAGTAAGCTGGTGTGAATTTCTGTGTAGAACCTGCGGGGCTAAACACACAACGCATATTAATAAAACTTTAAAAGGGAAGGAAATGGAGTCGGGCGTAAATATTGGCTTTCGTTTCTCTTGGCAGTATAAAAAAACGATTGTTCATCAATATAACAACAGACAAACTATAGATAAAGTTTGATGACAGAGATGATAAAGTGATATATTTCTACTAAAGAAATTGTACTCTTGGCTCACAGCAGTGTGTTAACTGTTTAGCAGTGTTTACTGTTAACATAATGTGTATACTCGACATGCATTGTTTGCTCATTTCACGAGGAGTCTATACATACATGTATCGCACTGAAAACGTCAACTAAGTATCCATTTGAATAACATGATTTATGGCGGACAATTAACATGCATTGTAGTCCTGATGTTGAAGTGTTGACGTCTGTTCTGTTTCTCATGGGGGGCTGACAAAAGATGCTGGGATATCATACTGAAATACACTGTCGACCATATCTCTGAATACATAACGTATTCTCTCTTGCAGATAATATCGCTTTCATCAACACTATCAAACCCATCTGATAGAACCCGCAATTACATTAATATATCTCTATGTTTGTAGGCCAGTATCTGATTTCTCTATTGTTATGGAACTATAAACACACAATTGTTCTGTTTTGATGACAAACAAGATCAGAGCGGAGACCTTTACCATGTAATATACGGGGGCAGTTATTCCATTATAACTGCAAAGGAACATTATCACCATTTGTCACATGTCTAGAGAATCTGTACTGTTAAAAGCAATGTCGAATGACCTTTTATTCAAATTGCTGACCTTTACTAGTTTTTTTTTTTTTTTTTTGTGTGTGTAACACAGCTGATAAAACTACATGATATACTTACTCTTCTTGTATGCCTAACCGAATTATGTCTGCCTGTGACAAACTATACCAAGAAAAAAATAGGTACTCTTATATGGTAGGTATTATTATTTTCAAATTCTGTCAATTCGACATAACCTTTCAAATCGATATTGATTTTGAGCCCTCATGCACGGAATATTAATATCGGACAGACTCTATGTAGTTTTCTCTAAGTTGGGTGTCTAATAGTGTCTGGATGTGGTTCTCTGATACACCAAGCTCTTAGCCTCCGCCATCTAGTGACTGATATGTATAGAGTATTATTTGTAAATCATACAGATATTGATTCTGCTGGATTCCCGAGGCTTGCCACATCCCAGCTCCTTTTATCCTGGCGCTATACACAAACGGTTAATCTTTCCCCGGTATTGATTCAAACCAATCAAATAAAGTGGCAACTTCTCAAAAACACAAATTTATCCCCGAAATACTTTTAATCTCGCGCAAGCGTTGCACTATATCTCCTACTGATCGATATCACTACGCCACGATGAGACCAGAATAATATATAGACTATCTTCCAGCGCGTGGTCTCTCGGACATTAGATGGCCGTTCTCATGTTTACTGACTATCTGTTAGCACATTTGCTTCTTGGATACTGAGTGTTCTTGCCTGAGACTCTTTTGTTTGTTGCATTCTGATGAAACAATCTAACTTCGATGTGATGGAGGTTATTGCTAGATATGACACACATTTATAACAAAGTGATAAATATTCAGAAATGGCTTCGCTTTAGCTTAAAAAGATAACCACCACTAACTACATGAAGTGTACTGATCATCAATAAGAGAAATAAGACCCAAAACAATACAAAGAAAGAGCAGCTTAACATTGCAACGAATATCGGACGGCCATTTGTTGATGACACATACAATGTACATATATAAATTATTAAACTGGAAAATTGGCAATTGCGGTTATGGTGAATTTTATAATACTATTTTCAATCCAAAAAATTTGCTTGTTATTAAAATGACTATACATATATGGGTGTTTTGGGGTGTTTATGCAAATTCCTAAATCGCTAAATGATAGAGAAGGTCTATTATAGTCAGACGAGACTGTCCTGTCAGGCTTCAAGGAAAGAGAAAATCCTTCGGATGTGTCGGTATAACACACTCTGACAGCTTCTAATACACACGGATATTAATTTAGTTTTTGTTCCGTCATTTCGTCACAAAAGGTGATAAACTGTTTTTAGTTACTAATTCGTCATAGACACTGTAGGGAAGATATGTCTATAGTCAAAACTAATGGAACAAAGGAAATTAGTTTGTCTAATTAGAGTGATCCGTTATGCAATAATTATAGCCGACACCCGAACCAGACCGGATGTGATGTTATGTAAGGTGTCGTATCTTAGGGTAATTCCTTGAGAAAATTGGTCAGGTCTGTTTTAGAATAACAACGACAGAAAAATGACGTGATGAATTAATCTACGACCAGATCTTAAAATGAATGAATACTATCCATAACCAATTTCTTCCTAACATAATTACATTATAAGTTTATTTTATAAATGTTTTGTCAGGGAGATAGATTGCAGACAAAAGAAACTTTCTTGTATCATACATGCATTGTGGACATGACTATTTGGTGTTTTTTTTTTTTTTTTTTTTTTTTTTAGAATCATCGTTTTTAATTTTGATCGTTCTTATATGACGATGTGTATCTGCCACACACTAAAGCCAATGATCACATTTTTTCTCCTTTTATTTAAAAAATATCACAGACTTCAATTATTTAAAACAAGCTCTTTTTAATTTTCTGTTTATTGGCTTTAAAAGCATCTTTTGGCCTGCAAAGGGACCTTGTTTAAGTTGTTCTCCGTCATATACATGTAACAATGTTACTACAGAAACTCCCCTTTTCCATATATTCCATCATTTTATCTACATGTATCTCTTTTCCACCAATGAGAATGCACTATTCCTTCTGCTTGGTATCAAAACCACAAAAATAAATAAATTGAATTAAAATCTGTACACTCTCCACTACCGCTAGCACTCAGTTATTTAAACATATTTAAACAACGAAATCTCTTAAACCTGTATATATACGTTATACACTGTTTGCACGCGAAAGGTATTGATCGTGAATTTCAATGTACTGAAATCTCATAATTTCAAACGAGAGTGGATCGATAATTTAGCTTTCCACTTAGTAAGGTTAATACGAGCGGGAGAGAACTGAAGGTTAAGGTCAGACTCAGTCTGGTCCGTGGCTGGAATTCCGACTGTCTCTACTGGACTATACATAATACATCGGTTTTATGTCGTAGAATACACTGGGTTTGCGCAATGAATGCAAGTTTGGGAATCAATCACAAAACGATTAGCTGAAAGTGGCTTTAAACAGTTACCTGTGTTTGAGACGGTATTAGCTATCCGATGTGATGTACAAACCGTCCTTTGGATCATTTATTATCACCTTTCAATTTTTAATGCTGAGGTTGTATTGATTTTCATGTAGAAGCATCAAAAACGTGTCGTACAGTTGAAGATACTGTGTTTAAATTAACTGTTGGGGTTTAGAAAAACTAGATTTAACCCGGTATTCACGTATTTATGTGTCTAAGTCGAATGAAAAACATAAATCTTGAAACTTGAATCAGACAAGCAATGTGGCCGCGGATGGGGTAATTATGGTAGAGAAAGATATTACCTCCACAACAGTACCATATATGGTTTTGTAAGGGACATTGTAAATCACAGACACGGTCAATACATAAAGTACGGATTGGAGAGACGCTGGCTGTAACTTTCTCTCATTGGTAAAATAAAAACCTGTCGGCAATCTAATTAATAACAGTTCTGTACAGTAATCTCATATTGAACGAACCTCATATAAAATACTATAATGCTAGATTTGTAATTATTCTGCCTCGTCTCGCGCCTAAACAGGCTCTATACAATGTACATATGCGTGTAGCTATCGCATCATGTAGTTTTTGACATATTTTATCGTAATTAATCAACTCACCTCCCAGAAATAGCATGACATAACTAACTGTGCTTGACTCTATGACGTGTAGTATAGTTTGAGTAACAACAACAGGACCCTGGTTTTGGTGGTGTCATTCATATTGATGTTACTGGTAATGATGGTGCTGTGGCATAATTTTGTCCTTCTTTTCATATTGTTGATTTTTATACCATCGATGAATTTGTTGGTTTTGTATTGTTGTTGGTGATAACGACGCTGACTTTATGACTGGTACTGTTATAAGTGTTGCTGACATTCTAGTAATTGTTTCTGGTTTCCTTTGACATGGAATTTAACGTAGCTGGTTCTTGCTGTTATAGCTGTTTGTGGTGATTGTGTGACTATTGTTACTATTGCAGTTGCTGTTGTTAGTTGTGATGCTGTTATTGCAGTTAATATTTTTAGTTGTGATGCTGCTATTGCAGTTTTTGTTGCTGCTATTGAGGTTGTTATTGTTAGTTGTGATGCTGCTATTACAGTTGTTATTTTAAGTTGTTATGCTACTATTGCAGTTGTTATTTCTAGTTGTGATGCTGCTATTGCAGTTTTTGTTGTAAGCTGTGATGCTGCTATTGCAGTCGTTGTTGCTGCTATCGCAGTTGTTGTTGCTGCTATTGCAGTTGCTATTGTTAGTTGTAATGCTGCTGTTGCAGTTGTTATTTTTAGTTGTTATGCTACTATTGCAGTTGTTGTTGCTGCTATTGCAGATGCTATTGTTAGTACTAATGCTATTGCAGTTGCTATTGTTAGTTGTGATGCTGATATTGCAGTTGTTGTTGCTGCTATTGCAGTTGTTATCAGTTACGATGCTGCTATTGCAGTTGCTATTGTAAGTTTTGATGCTGCTATTGCAGTTGCTATTGTTAGTTGTGATGCTGATATCGAGTTGTTGTTGCTGCTATTGCAGTTGTTATCAGACACGATGCTGCTATTACAGTTGCTATTGTTAGTTGTGATGCTGCTATTGCAGTTGCTTTCAGATGATTTTATTATTGTTGTTGATATTTTGGAATAAATTATCCTGTTTCTTTTGATCTTATATGTGTCTGTGGTGATTTTAATTTAATAAATTTAATGTTGGTATTGTTTAACTGTCCTTGGAAATACATTTATAGCACCAGGTGATGTTGTTTGTATTGATGACGAAGTTGGCACAAATAGACTGCACACCGTCATTTACTTTTAACCATAACTTATAGAGATTATAAATATTGCTAACGTCGGGTCTTGCCCCGCTACCTGAGAGCTGATCCGCCCGCAATCTTGGAATTAATGTAATAAAACTAAGCCAAACCCCAATAAACACTCCTGAACAGCGACGTCGTACCGACTGAGTACCACTCTAAATAGGGAAGCGGGCCCTACACCGCGGTATAAAGTCCCGCCGATCGAAGTATATATGGTATTCCAGGGCCTAACTCTGAGCGTAGTCTAATTACACTGAACAAATTGTTAACGGCCATTAATTCTGGCGAATCAATAAATAGATTTCCCTATCTGTAGTCAGTTCGTGTTAGATAAGATTCATTTATACTCACCTAAACCATAACTGACCTATGCTATAGTTATTTTACCACTGAGTGTTTTTTCCTTATTTTTACGTGATAACCTATTGCTGATCAATAATTGTATTCATAGTTCGGTAAATATATGGACGGGATATAAGTTATTTAATTCATAGGCCAATGAACTCGACTGTGTACTGTCATTACACTATTCCACGTGGTAGATAATATCGCGACAAGTACAACATAAGTTATAGAATTTTCAATGGAATAAACAGAAGGTTTTGCTCTATTTCCTACATAATAATTGCATCTTACTCTATTCTGTCATGTTTATTTAACCAATCGTTAAAAAAAAAAAAAAATACTTCGCAAAACTCATACCTCTACAAATCAATTTCCTTTGTTCAATGTTAGCAGATATATATTCATCAATATTAATTTCCATGTACGGTGTAGGTTCTGGAGATAGCGAATGATGAATATTGAAGGCACTAGGAGTTCATTCTATGATGCTGTACAGCTTTGAAACTGATGGTCTGTGTATGCGTCATTATCCATGATTTCGTGTCGTCAAATTGTGAATGAAGGTCTTAAGCGTGCAGAAGAATAGTGTCTGCTTAGCTGTAAAGTAGAAAACGTAACTGCATTTTTTTCTATACATCAAAATAAACGAAATCGGATTTTGCCATTAAAATCTTCATGCCTCTTCATGACCCGGATGCAAATTGACCTTCTAAACGAATTGTGGGTAAAGTAATATCAAAAGGAAGGAGCTGACTCTAATAAATATGTGGATTGTATTTAAACACATTATATGTATTAATGGAATTTGGGACGACAAAGCAAGAACGAGGAATTAGTTGATTGGAGAAATTGTTGTTGGTTAATTGGAACGATAGGTAGGTCATTCGTTCAGTGATGTATACAAAAATGTGCAGCTGATAATTAACCTAGGACTAAAGAGGAAATGACACCTCATAAACCACAATCAATATTAATTTGTACTTACATATGCCACAAAGCCACCCCATCTGTGCCGCAAACGTAGATAGCAATCTATCGATTAAAAAAGGATGATTAACTTGTCAGTAAATTATTTATAAACTTTTCACATAGGTGCGGACCTCGGTTAGGCTTCCGAACAGACATCCTTTAAGTGAGTTCCGAATGGTCACTGTGATGTAGACACATCCTTTTATGGTCACTGTGATGTAGACACATCCTTTTATGGTCACTGTGATGTAGACATATCATTTAATTTTCTGAAAACGCACATTAAGTATAAATTTTTTATTAGAGAGCCAGAAGTGTGAATTTATATTAAGGTACATGGATTTAGAAATTGATCGTATGACTATATGTATTGCGAGTATTCCAATTGTGCACACAAATTATTGCTCTTTGTTTTTATCTTTCAGGTGAAGGTTTGCTAAACTACTCTGACCACTAAACTATGGGACCAATGTAATCGGCAGTCTCATTATGCTGTAACAACTTATAAAACAACATACCATAGCACCAATGTCAGTCATCGTGATGCCGTGGTAACTCCTTGAAAACAACAAGAACGATTCAACGTGACATTCTGCTGGATACAGCTATGGCGTTGCTTACAACAAACGACAGTACCGATGCAACGCTGTCATTTCTCTGTCCAGACAATTCAACACCGCCATGTCAGTGTAACGACACCTTCACAAACTTGACATGCACGGAAGGAGCAGCATCCGAATGGGCTGGGCCGCCATACCCTATGTGGCTGACCATTCTTCTTGGAGCTATGGCAGCTGTGGTTGTCTTGGTAACAGTTTTAGGAAACATACTGGTGTTAATTGCATTTGCAGTGGAACGAAGTATCAGACAGCCGACTAACTATTTCATCGCTTCGCTAGCCGTATCAGACCTTCTCATTGGTACATTTTCCATGCCTTGTTTCACTCTTTACCTGTTGCTAGGGTACTGGCCCCTGGGGGACATTGTGTGCGATCTGTGGTTGTCCTTGGATTGGACAGTGTGTCTAGCATCGCAGTACACTGTTTTCTTCATAACTGTAGACAGATTCTTTTCTGTGAAAATTCCAGCTAAATATCGAAATTGGCGAACGGAGAAAAAAGTGATCATAATGATAGCATTCACATGGATTATACCATGTGCAGTTTTCTTTACTTCCATTATCGGATGGCAGTACTTCGTTGGCGAGAGAACGGTGGATAAATACGAATGCGAGGTACAGTTTATGAGTGATCCCTTGTTTACGTTTTTGTTGACCATTGGTTACTATTGGACAACGCTGTTTGTGATGATAGGCCTCTACACTGGTATCTATCGCGTAGCCCTCAGTCTACAGAAAAAGGCTGAGGCCAAACATAAGAAGATGACTACTGCAATGTCTCATACAGCGGAGACTAAAAAGAAGGCTCGCGCTGTAGATGCTGGAGCAGCGTCTCAAAACAGCCGTAAACGAACAGAAAATAACAATGCACGACATTTGAGAGGTGTAGACACTACAAGTTTCACGAAGCCTCCCGAGGAAGATCGATCAAGTTCGCCCGCGTTTGCTTCGGACGAGGAAAATAGTAGTAGTCAAGAAGGCGCTTGTGGCTCCAGTAAAACTCCGTTAACAGGAAAGCATGTAGATGACGATGATGACGACCAAACTTGTTTCGTTAACAGCGCGGTTCAAACGGATACGACATATCGTCCTTCCCTCAAAGGCATGCTGGGAGTTTCCTTTGGTCACGTTTCAAAGTTAGCCTTCTCCATTACTGCATCCAGCGTTACTCTACCAAACGACCATGGCGAGGCGGAGGAAGATTTAAACACACCACTTCCTGACGCTTTACCGCCAGCTTACGATACTGTAGTTATTCCACCGGAAAATAATATCCAGAAGAAAGTTAACAACTCTAATTCGATTAATGAATTAGCTGTTGACGACGTTATCAGTGGATGTAAATACATTGACGAGGAAAGTTTAAAATCGTTAGCATCGGCAGAAAATATAAAACTCTTATCGGATCCAGGAACAAATAATGATTCTTCGGCTGACGAAGGTTCGTCTCCGATCTGGAAACGTAGGGCAGACAAATACATGCCTATACCGGTCCCTGCGGTTAACAATAGCACCAACATGGAGGTGATTGAAGAAGATCAAACTATGGATACGGATCTGGACCACATCGCGGCCAATAACCTGCCATCAAATGGTAAGGCCGCGGTAACGGCAAAACTCCATAGGAAACCGTTAGATTCTGTACGATCAAACGATACTTCTGGAAGTTCCGAACGTAGATTCGGAAGTCCTTTTCATGCACTGGTTAAATCTATGCGTGAAAAGCAGCTTAAGAGACAAAAGGCTGCGAGGCAAAGAGAACAGAAAAAATCAAAATCTGAGAATAGGGCGAGGAAGGCCTTTCGGACTATAACGTTCATTTTAGGTGCATACGTACTCTGTTGGACTCCATACCACGTGATGGTGTTTATTATAGGTCTGTGTGGCGGTTATCAGTGTATAAACATCAAACTGTATCAGTTCACTTATTGGCTGTGCTATCTGAACAGTCCCGTCAACCCCTTCTGTTACGCCTTAGCCAATCAACAATTTAAAAGGACATTTCTCCGGATCATGCGATTCGACTTTCACAGAACATAACACGCGGTTATCAATCTAGTTAAGTATTTATTTATAAATGTGAAATGATTTCATTGAAAACTTTGAAAATGTACGTTGTATATTATTTAGATATGATATTATATACCTATGTGTTATATCAGTTTGACTGCTATACACAATGAACGATGAGTAAATGAATTACATACAAAGTTAATTCTTATGCTGCATGTGTGTACTAAACTGGAGAATTTCATTATTCCTGGATCAAATATTCCGAAATTATTTTATTTTATTTAAAATATTTCTTTTAGACTTAAGTAAACAGCTTAATCTTAAAACGTGTCTATTTTCTTTAAATTTATTTCAATTCAATTGTTCTGACTGATTCTAATGATTTTTTATTCCGTTTTTGATTTGATTGGTATACATTAATTAATACCCTCCACTGCTTAATGGAGTCCTTTATCATTGTGGTACTGTTCTATTATAGAAAAATGCTGATATATTGTTTTATAGGTGTCGTTTTACCGGAACTTTGGTACTCGCCATTTCTGTATGATTCTTTCAAATGTATATGGAGAATCAAATATCGTTACTATGCCTCATTGTAGATCGATAATAAACATCCTTATTGTCTTGTTAAATTCGTATTACTTTAATCTCAGATTGATACGTACACTAAAGCTATGAAATACATACGTATTATATACGAACTATGCTTTATTTTTATAAAAAGCCAATCCTTGTTTTATCCTGAAATTCGATATAAAAATATATTTATTTTCAAAAGCAATCTGGTCTCAAATTGAGAGAAAATAACTCTTTAGTGTTTCTTGCCTCAGCGATTTGACGCTAGATGTGATTGCGTCTAATTAAAGTCGTCGGAACAGTCTTAAACTCTTTGGAAAATAAAAAGAACAACACGAAAGATGCATAAAATAATTTCTATTATCTTCAATTACATGGTATGTAATTTTTGTGCTATGGACAAGGTATGTCTTTTATTGCCTTTCCTGTAGATAAGTTTTCATTTATTCCTGGACGGAAAGGGAAGCGGATCCTCTGTGATATGGCAAGAAATTCAGATTTGATTTTAGATGAATGAAGAATTCAACTAATTACACAGCTAAACAAACCGCTCTGTTCTGTACGATACTGTGAACCAACTTTCTTTCGCGGTTACTGAATTTCGCGATTTCCTTTTCAAATCATTTTCGCAGAGATTGTTTTTAAATTCTATTGAGATACGGAAATGTAACTTTCAATTGAATTGTGCGAGAATAGCGGAGATAAACCTAACTATATAACTTACCTATATAACTTACCTAAATAACTTACCTATATAACTTACCTAAATAACTTACCTATATAACTTACCTAAATAACTTAATTAACCTGTTTAACTTACCTATATAACTTACCTATATAACTTACCAATGTAACTTACCTATATAACTTACCTTGATTGCGATGTTCGTGGAAATAAATTGCTCGCGAAAGAAAGTTTTTTTTTTACATTAATCTCGTTAGAAACCTTTAAATGATATTGATTTGATCAGATATACTGGTTGCATAATTTACCACATTCCTTAAGATATCAATAGAAGTTTTAAAATAAACATTCATTTCTATAAATAGATGCAAAGTTGTTTGAATGATCCTTTTAATTTTTCAAGCTCTTCCCGAACCTTATCATTGCAGATTAGAATAGTATAATACCCTTGGCATACAATATTAGCATTTTAAAATGGCAGCTTCCATTCTGTCGGGGAAAATTAGCTTGCACTCTACCAACTTTTTCTTTGTTTGACTCCAGTCAAAATGGATCACGTATAGCGATATGCAGTAGCTGAATGCTAGACCTACTCGGTTCAGAACTCTATGAAAGATATTCAGTATTTCTAGCCATCGTTCATTCCAGTAACAATGAAATCATCAAACAAATAAATAAGGTCAGGATCTTTATTGACAAACTCCATTTGTTTTCATTGAAAAGTATACCGAAAATACTAAGTAAAAGAATTTAAATCAGAAACAATTATGTAGATTTAGGTGTCTGTCAATGGATTATTTACTTAAAATAAAAATACATATGTGACATCCGGGTTCTAATGATATCAACATACACGTTCATTAATATTAATTAAACATCCGGATTCTAAACATGTTAAAAGTAGATGGATTGTAATAATTCGCATTGAAAGCTGATTTCAAAGATCAATATGATCAATACTAATTAGGGTCCATGTCAAGAGGATGACTCTTAATGATGCTAGATACGGATTGTTCAAAGATCTCCTTACATGGAGTAAATGGAATGATAGTTCTTGGTTAATGTTGGAGGAGGAATATTTTTTGTAGAGAGATCGGAGAAAGAGAGGGAGAGAGAGAGAGAGCATTTGATGAGATATGACACTTTATAACATTACATTGTTCTGTTTGAAAGGAAACAAGATTAATTTGTAAATAGTGCTGGGAAAGACTTATATAATAGTGATACAAGTTCATTGTATATCATTATTTGTTTATAGTGTAAATGAAGAAAGTGTATAGCATTGAAATAGATCTACTATTATTTGTACATAGTGTACGTGAAAGATTTATATAGTGATAATATATCATTATTTGTACATGAAACTCATGTGATAAATTATATGTTTACAGTTTTTCTTTAAAATATTCACTTATGATATAAACTCTGAGAGATACTAATGAATACTTTATGTTTGTAGTGACGCAAGTGAGGAAAAATACAACTAAATTTATTATGAACAAGTTTGAGTGAAAATGGAGAGGACGTTTTGTAAAATACATGTGATATTGAGAGACTGGCCTCGAAACAGAGGAAATTGTCAAAATATAAAATTGCTAAAGAAATATATAAATATAGTTTCGCGCGTATTTTGCAAAGGCATCTAGTCATTGTGGTTTTCATTGTATTGCGCATGCCCCTTACCACATATTAATTCATCCGCTAAACCTAAACTCCGCCCGTCCAGTTACACTGACCTCCAAGTGGTCAATTTATACTCAACTAAACATAACTTATTTTCTAATTAAATGCTTTATCACATAAAAATTACACTAAGGTTTTATTCGAATTCGAAATAGTAATACAGTTGAAAAATGAAACGCAAATTAGAGGTTTACCGAACGGATTACATGATATCCGTAACGGATAGCTTCCTCGAGCTTTATACTTTATTGAATGTTCACGTATGAGAATTTTTATTCTTTTTACAAAATGTGGAATCGATGGAAAGCATATTTCAGGAATACGATATATCGATTATTGTTTCTTGTTGTGATAATTCAAATATCGATAAAAACACAATAAATATCGATAACTGGTCTTGGTTTCACAAAAATATCCGAATTTCATTAACGCTATTGTCTAATATAACCATCTCATGGAACTGTTAATGTAAACGTTTTGTGAAATAGAAGTATTGTTGGTTATCGTGATCATGGTTTTAATCGGTGATTAATTTGAATAATTAATTACTTTTTTTGAGATTTATTTCGGCTATTTATACATTAGAAATGAACAAGCCATGCTACATATGTCGATCTTGTTATTTAAGCTAATTATAACATTTTCAATCAACTATACTGTTGATCTAAATAGACTGTTTTTGTATCTAATTACAATATCGGTAAAGGCCAAGACGTTAGGGAATAGGACACGTCTTATCAAGCTTTCAAAACATAAAACACATTATTGTGTCGGTTAATGAATCTGTTCAAATGACCCTAACTCTAAAATACTGTAAATCATCAGTTAAAACGTTATTATGATAAATAGTAGCTAATGACAATCGATCTGTGATCGATTATCGATCGATTGATTTGTGTCCCCTGTTGTTCCGTGTTCCACTTGTGTATCCTTTGTGTGTGTCTGAAGTATTACAAACTAAATCTGCTTTATTTGTCCGAACACCCACGATAATATAAGTATATATGTGGACCTTGCCAGTGCAATAAAATAGAATGAGAAATCCTGTAACCATGTGTTCTTTTATTTTTGTATAGAGATGTTTTACTCTTAATATAAACACATAATTACATATCTACTAGCCTTGCATCAAGAAGACTGAATGGAGCGTCCGAGGAATAAGCAAAAGCGCAATTGGGTACACGACATACATTCGCGAACGTTCTTGACTTGAATAAAACATATATATATACAGCAAGCAGTTTTCAAATAGTCTGTTTCATAGTTCTGAATGTTGTTTTCCTCTGACATTAAACTAACCAATGCCAAAGCGAGTCGAATGGTATTGTATTGACGTTTTTGTAAAGCAAATTTATTGAACAGCTATGATTTCGTGGAACTATATTTTATTTCTTTTTCGGGAAGTGTGGGATGTGAGTCTTAGTGTTTATTAGGTTTCATCGTTGCGTTTAAACATCTACTCCTTCAAGACGTTTTAAATCCTTGATCTACCCTCCACCCTTTGACATTTTTCTACTTCTTAGGAAAATATATCAAAAATACTGGCTTTGTTAGGAACAGAAATATCAATTCCTACTACACACAAATTGGTCCTACCATAAAAACCTCAGTAGAGATGGTTGCCAAACTACTTGACGCATCGGAGCATCCGAACAGTCCTGACCGGTCATTTAACCTTCAAATGACCACTTGCTATAAATACTCCTACTTTAACCATCTGCTATTTGCGCCGGTCACTTCACTTGAAATAGCATAAACTTACCCTGTTTGCATAGTGACTATCAAGCATCTGACAAAAAGGAGAGATACCTCAAGTTCCCTTGAGGCACAGTGAAGCATTGTCCGGTCTAACAAGCACCGCTACATAAGTATGCATCGGAGGGCATGAGCGTCAGTATCAATTTAGGAGAGCACTTTTAGTGTCCATCACAATCCGACTGTCCTTATCACAGAGCAAATGACCATTGGTCAGGTTGTGTTATTCCCTTCAGCGGACTGTAGACAATAAACAACCGTCTCACTCCCTCTTTTCCCCCGATTTAATTAAGGCTACAGTTGCGCATGAAATAATAATCGATTCCCTGATTGACCATATGTTCCTATCGTTGGCTACAGATTACTGACTTAATGCTAGCGATGAGAGAGTGCGGGTGATCTATAGAAGTGGGGAAATACGCCCAACTGGACACTGGAGCGGGGTGGTCAATTCAAAACAAAGGATGGAAGAGGATACTTTAATAATATCAGAGTTCAGAAACATATGACAGGCATCGCTTAATTCTGATTAGTCACCTAGGTTTCACGCGGAGCAGAATTCTGTTTGAAATAAATATCTAAGTTTACGAGTAATCTGATGGTGTTGACAGTAGCCTTGTATTTATCTTTGGAATTCATCCAAAGCCAATTATATCCACAACATAAGATGTCGTTGTTGCTTCGTTATATTGAAATTGAGAAATCCTGTCAACACATTTAGAGCTATTTTGTAAGAACAAAATAGGTATAAATTTTGGAAAACTTAATGACATAAAAAGATAATTTTGAGCCATAACACATTGTCAGATCTCTCATATTCTCTGTTCTAATTTGATATACCGGAAGTGACGTAATAACTTTATGGTATGCTGTGGTACTTCCAAACGTCATGCCGATCTTAATATTATTATTTTTGGGCTTCAAAATGTCTTGTGTTTGATATTGCTACCTGGGAAGACAGATGGAAAGATACATGTAAAGTCTATGTTTACGTTGTCCGCCAGACATCGCTCATCATTTAACGTCACATTGTGTTGGAAAGGGGGAGCGGAAAGAACCTTTTTTTTTGTGGAGACAGAAAGTAAGGCCCGTGGAGTAGCAATGGCGAAATTAAAGTTATGGCAAGTCGGGAGTAAGATATGGATTGATGGTTAGATGTGGTAAGGACTAGTGGTGGTAGAAAGGATGAGTAATAAAGGGAAAAGATCGAACTGGACAGTATCAAGTCATACCATGTATTATCTCTTGGAAAACACAAAAATAAACAAATGTCGAACAATAATTAAGAACGTCATCGTCCATGAACCAGTGCATATCATATCAGGATGTCGAGCCGCCATTATGAGGATCACGAGGAGTCATGAAGAAATTAAAGCTATATGATTCGGTTGTTCTACATCCCGATATTGTCGCAGCGTTTTCGTTTATACGAATGTCTTCAACAAATCTTTGCTTATCTCTGCTGCAACAAACACCGTGTTATCGCATTAACATCCAAAGCCTTTGTGATGTGGTATACTAACGGACTGGCATTGATAGAAACAGCTCAAAGCGGATCTAACAGATCCCGATCTCTCGGTTTGTTTGTCGTGTCCATCTATGTGGTAATGCATACAAATATCTATTTGAACACCACACGTGTCTTATTACAGAAAAGCTTAAGACATATGATGGGGACACCCATAATATATAAAAAAACTACTTATAATGATATTTTAAATTATTCTGCTGCAAGGCGCTTCCCATACATGTTTTTTCTGTCCTTCTTACCCATTACATTAGCAATATTCGATCAGTTGATGCAGTTTTTGCAGATCATAAGATGACTTGTATTCGTAGTTGATGTCAAAGTTATGGTACTTAATAATGCTATATTTTTGTTGTCAGTAAGGTATGCATGCTTTTTCACACATGGCAATATTGTCAAATAACGGAGAATGCCCATGTAAAATGTACCTCCAAAATTAATATTTCAACTGGACTGATGTGAAACCAATCACAACGGTTCAAGATGACCAAGGACTAGGTATACAGGCAAGCCAAAAAGAGAAATCAGTACACAGACGAACATCGGTGGAAAAACTTCACAGCATGGTCATATGATCTCTTTACCAACATGTAAAGCAACGGTTACGGGAAACTTTAGGTTGAAAATCAGGATAATTCAAGGTAAGTATCAGCTCAATTCATGTGCAGAATTTTGAAAATATTGAAACAGTATAGTGATATCAAAGTCATGTTACAAAAAGTCTAATGTAACCGCCATGTCGACAAAAATCGATTTCATTTGTATTCTTCGAATTTTCAAAGCAGTAAATAGAAATTTTAAATTTAGTTTTAATTTCCATTCAACAAATGACTTCATATACCCAAACATTGGTGGAAATTCCGCATGTTTTGTATCCATGGTACATTGTAGTTATTGAGTGGATGGTACACCTTTAAATGACACTGGCTGTTACACGGATTTTTTAACATTAATAAAATAAAAAAATCAAACAGACTGGGAACTCAGCCTTTTCTATGCCGATAAATATAATGACTTTGCCTTTTCATTTAAAACCCATTCAGAATAAATTTAGAATATGGAAATCGGTAATAAGACAATGGTATAGATTCCCTCATTAACTTTCTGGCCTCATCTATACAACACTATGCCAGCATATTTTATGAATGTTTGTTAATCAAATCATACACTAAGCTCCTTGCTTGGGGCATAAACATCATCAATGTTTCACGACATTCAGAAGCAATTAATGAATTTGTGTTTATATTTGATATATAACGACCGCCCCTAAATCATTGCTAATAACATACCTGTTTTAATATTGATGAATTTGAAGGAGATAATTAACCATTTGTTGATCATAAAATTAGGATTTTCTTCGTGCGAAACATGCGAACATACAATTAATACTTTGATTGGTTAATGTCTCGTTTTATTAATTTTTCGGTATGATTGGTTTTATATTCTAAATAGCTTAACCTAGCCAAATCAAACCTCTCGGAACAATCATTGTTTGGTATCGACTTCCCCTGATACAAACAGCGATATCGCCGCTGATTCTCCAGACGAGACATCCTCGGTACTCCAGGGGTTACTATAAATGACGTTATATCTACCCCTGGACTATCTCATAGTTAACTGAAAGCAGCGCAGGAGAAAATATCTGAATAAATTACAGGCCTGCAAAGATTTCCTTTGAACACTAATACAGAAAGCGATGCCCAACTTCAAAGTCACACAGTCAACCACAGTATACCGTTATACGGCTATTTTGATGTACATCGAAGGCCTAAATTACCTGCTCTATTATCTCCAGTTTTACTATGACATGCATACTCCTTATACAATATTCTTATGGTGATTCAATTTTGAGTAACATAAGCCTGCATTAATTTGGCAACGGCGATAAAAATAGGAGACAATTTACATGGTATGTCATAACTTCATAAGTAATGCAGATTACACTTAAAACTCTAAACTGGAATTTTTTTGAATGTTCTCAAATGATTTTTTATATTTGTTGAATATTATCTGAACAACTTCAGGAACTATCCTTATAATTTTGATGTTCTCCCATTTAGATAATTCTAGACTGTTCTCTATACAACCAGTGACATTAATTCTTAAGGTCAAATCATAAAACGACTGGTATATTTATAGGGTGTTCTTATACGTAGTACCTTGTTGCTAAATCAAATTAAGTATCAAATATAATTATGGGTTGCCAATCACACTCCACATGCTATATTGTTAAAAAGGTGGTCTCTAACTTTAGTCTTTGAAATATCTATGAGCATTGAAAATACCCTTGTTTCGAATAACATACCTGACTGTATATCTGCATATACAACACTGAGAAGAAATAGAGAATACATGGTTAGTATCTTCCTATAAGGTTTATTCTGGTGCGAGACTTAGGAAAGCCGATATGACAAGGCCTTGCCGAGTCATCTTGGCTTTCCGTGTCGAGCACCAAAATAAAACTTTTATTGTAAGATACTAACCGTGTATTCTGTTTATCCTGCAACCATTATGACATTCAAAACGATAGCAAATTGCCAGTTATTTACTTGGTTTCGCTCGAAGCGAGACGCTTCTTTGATGCGCAGGAAAAGATTCATGCACTAAACCGAATGAGAGTGTTCTCCTTTTTGCTGCCGTGGGAAATATATAAGCGCATTCGCAAACAGTATTAGTATTTCTATTCAGTGTGTAATATCCATGAAACAATGTGAAAATACCGCAAAAACAATAATTACCCATCAAAGAGTTACTTTATAGTACATACCTTTACCATGAGTCAAGAAAAAGACGACACCGCAATACAAGATTTTCGATATCGTAAAAATGACGTAATTTCGGTGAATGTGACGTCACTTTTTAGCGGGAATGAATGACGTTTCATTCACCGCAAGGTCAAAGTTCGGAGTCAAGTTAGAAAATGTTTCGTCAGATGTGGAATAAATTCACGTGATCGTATTGACGGATAAAACACAGGTTCATCAGGCAGTAGTTATCCGTCAGTATGTGGGGCAGTTGCAGGATAAAAGTATATATAATGAACATGCTGATGTATATGGCCTAAGGGGAGTAACTCCATTTCAAATTTATGCTTATGAAAAAAAAAGAGGTAGGATTTGTATATAGAATTTCAGAATTATTTTATAAACAAATCTATTGTTTGATCCCAACCGATGTATTGCAATATCAACATGAAAACTTAGAAACATTGAAAACTCGAACTAAAAATAAAATAGCAGATATTCGGACATGTTTCAATCGGATTTGCCTAGTGAACAACCAGATATCCCTGTTGTTTTCAAAGATGTAATTCTGGCTGCAGGAAATTGAGAATGCCTTTTACAAGGAATTTTTTAGTATTTCTAGTACATCTGTAATTATGAAAAAAACTACACCATAACATCTAAAAAGCTGGTTGTGCAAGAAAGTCGACAGCTGGATTACTCTTGAAGAATCCCTAAGAACCGAGTAGTCCCAGTAACGCGGTTACCGTGAAATAGCTACAGCACTGTCTGCAACTGATTCAATAAGTTTGTCGTTCTGTTTAACTCATTAGTGAAAACCAGAACCATAGTTTACGACCATGTGACAATTACACGGACCTTGAGTGGCGCGTGTTTGACCTCATTTGTCTTTTCTTAGATCAATATTGGACCATCGTAATTCTTTATGATTATTTTGCAATTTGTCACTACTTCGCGTGTTCGTTTGGCCCACATCAACGCATGTATATTTCAATTTGGAGAGATATTTTGTCATGTATCTGTTTCTTGGCTTTGTGTGAAAATCCAGAATTTTCCTTTTAATGAAGCGATCGAGGAGCTGGTAATTATCATCGACAACGCGGTTACTGTCAACTAAGGGCGACGTTTTCTGGAATTTAATTAAAAACAATCCAATGTAGTTATTGTGATATTTTCTTCTATTTCTATGTTTTAAATGTGAATGGTATAATAATAATGAACCAGGTTTGTCTTAGTGTTAACCAAATATGTACTGGGACGACACGACATGCAGTGACATCGCCAAAGGAGAAATATTCTTCCTCATAAATCCTGATGCAAATCTTCAAGAAAACAGTTTACTCTGCTAATGTATACACTGGGCTATTTATGAAGTCGCTTTGTAATTCCTATCAGCCCTAACGCCTACTCGACTGACGGCGATAACAATATAGAACGCTATAATCATAGAACGTTTCAGCATTTCAGCCAAACTGTTTTAGACAACGCAGTGCCGGCAGATTCACTCCCTGTCACAGGAAATGTGATTTCTGCTTTCATGATCAACTTGTCTTGCTGCAGAGAAGACGTGTAATTCAGCCTAAGGGAGCTATTTATTTCCTGATAGGGTTCTGGCCAGCGTCTCCCACCCTAGCGATCACATTGCCCAAATCTTTCTCCGGGGATTTCTGGAGCGCCGCGCCTGTAACGACGTTAAGAAAACAGCTTCAGGAACTTTGTTTTAGGAGCAGAAGCCATTGCCAATAAGACTGCCGGATATTGAGCGTAAACCTACTGTACACAAAACAAATCATATCGTGATAGGTTCTGGTAATGCAGAAAATGGCTTATATACCCAAGGATTTTTCTACCGTACAGATAAATAACATTAGGACCACGGTGTATTTCCTTGTATAATTTATCAGAGACACCGAATAACACTCGACAGAAATGTGTCACTTATGTGTGGAATTGTTTGGTCTGTTCAATAAATTGTCTAGGTTTTTATATCGGCTGTAACCATCGCAATAGAAATCCTTTCTCAAAATTATCCTCGGTTAATATATTATAATTGCAGATAGAAAATAAGAGAAAGGAATTAAAACAAAAAATGTCATTAAATGGCCCCCTAAAAAGATAATTGTTAGGAACTTTCTCCATTATATATATACATAACATTGTATATCTTTTTTGTCAACCAACGATTTTTATTACGGAATTAATCAGAAGACGCTTACCCTTACGGAACACAAGTGCTCTATTTCATGAATATTTCTTAACTTAAATAACATTTTTAACTTCATTACAGGAATTAAGAAAGATCCTTAACTTCATATTTTCCCTTAATTTCTGCAAAGCTTGTAAATAACAATGTTTTCCTTTCACAGAAGGACTTCCACACCAATTTCCATATCTAAATTGGTTCTTCTAAATATGCACGTACGACACTTTCACATTAATTACAGATACACTCATCGTTTACAAATCTCAATCATTTCATTAAAAAACTTACTTTCAGGGGGAACAACTGTTAAATAAGATGAATATTCTAATATTCGTTTACAGGTTTTAGACATTTAAAGGTGCTCAACCGCTGACAAACAGTATTTTTTCACTATCAAAAACAGGAGCAGACGATTTAGTATTTTTTGCAGTTACAAAAGTTACTTACTTTACACCATCACCACCATTGACAAATTTGAGCTTCTAGTTTTACTTCAAGATAAATATATAAAAAATAATTAATTGTATCCTGAAAAAATTCTATGGTACTATGTCCTATATGGAATGCAGTACTAATTGCGCATGCACCGAAAGCAAAATAAATTATTTTTCAAATTACTTTTTGTATCTATTATACATATATATATGCACACACGATTAAACACCAATTATTGCTCAAATGATTGGTATAATTTATGCTCTGTCAGCGGTGGAGCATCTTTAATAACTTTAGTAACATGTATATCACATTAGGTTACTTGTTATTAAACTTAAAAAAAAAATCATGAAGTATTAATTAATATTATTATCACTAGAAGGTCCGAACGGTCGATATAGAGTTTACATAATTTATATAAAGAACTAGTGTACTCGATAAAGAGGAATATTAGCTGTATAGTTTTAATAAACAGTCACCGAACCAATTACACACGTGTCTCCATTATATTACTTTATCGTATGTCATCAGTATCACCATCATTTTCACCACCATCACCATCGCACAACTGCAAATCTTTATAATTACTATTTGGGGATATCAAGATTTATCTATCTTATTAAACAATTGATATCCAGATAATAAATCATATATAATTCTAAAAACATGTTGAGCAATAAGTTAGTAATACAACACAAAAAGAACCACCGTCTGATGATGACAGTGGTGATTATTTTGTTTTTGTTGAGATCCCCAATATATAACCATGTATTTAATGTAGAGGCTATATTGCAATCAAAATATTAAAGCATTGATATTTAGATAAAGACATTAGGTCTAACCTTACCCCTAAGTACTTACTTCGCACCATTTTGCATTATTTTTCGAATCATTCAGATCTTCATCCTATACATGTTCATAACATTATCACATTGCTAGTCTGGGAACATTGGGTCATGGTTTAACTAGAACCCCTAAACGCAGGCTTCAGTTAAACATACATTCACTAATAATGGACATCACAAGTGGTAGACTTTTTATATAAATTCTTAAAGATTTTAACCTTTGCTCGTACTTAATCTACGAGTTTAATGACTAAGTGGTGAAAATGATTTTATCTATAATCTTGATAATGTGAACTAACTTGTTGGATTAAATTAATTGCACTATGCAGGTATTGTTTAACTGTAGTGGCCAGGTGATTTTCAAAGATGTCCCGACATAATACCACAAGCTCTTCACCTCCATATGGCTTCCCTCCACCAACAAACCTGGCATGTCCTTACATGACCCCGGACGTAAAAACTAACAAAAGATAACCAAATTATTAACCTGTGAATGCAGTATGTATTAAAAAGTCTTATTGTTGCCTTGTTTGTATTCATGTATTCTGTTGTTTCTTCAGTCGAAGGGGAGGTAAATCTCACTGTCTTCAGCCCTTACCCTGTGTGATGCCAATAGTTGTATGATGATACATCTTGCGGAATGCGAGTTTAGATGAACAATAAAAAACACCAATTATTGTCACGTTAAAAATCATGTAATCAAAACTATTCAATGTACTCATTGTGTGCAAACGAGTCTTTGAATACATGTTAAAGTTTCTCCATTCGTTGAAATACAGTTATTCATATAACAATCAAATGCTTATGGAATATCAAATATCATTTCATTGACTCGAGGTTTATGAAAACAATAAACAGTCATGTTACGTTTTGATAACAATATGATGCATTTTCATCCATTTCAGAGTTAATACTGAATACAAACGTAATCTATATCAATAAGTGAATTAAGTCTCCATACAACGCAATAATAACACATTTTCAAAATGATTTACGAATTGTTTATTTGAAAATCACGTATGGAGCAATCAACATCAGTTATATATATAGTTCATTACTTTTATTTCGTAAGACTTGAATTTCATAGTCACTTATGTAATATTGATTAAAAAAGTTTTGTGATATTTTGAAAAAAAAGTTGCCATAACATGAAAATTGTTACAAATTATTTTACTTCTATTGTTTGCGGAATTTAAAGAAATAATTCTGAAAAATAAAACCTGTGTGTCAGTCTTTTTAAAAATCTGTACTTCTATTGCTTTGTTGAGAGAAGAACTTTGGCTATTTTTCTTAATAATTCTCATTGAATCAGTGTATTTTATCTTAACATATGTTTTATTTTTATTTATTTTTTAAATAAAAAAAAAATATAAGATTTTAGTGATGTTTCACATATTTGATAAAAACTGCTAACATAACAAATATTTTATATGTATTGAGCAAAAAGACCAACATTTCCATGCCAGTTCTAGAAACAGTACCACTCTTTGTTGCAGATACCACATTGTAGCAAAAGTTTTATAATCGTGACTTTTACCTATCAACAGATGAACCTTACCGTACTATCAAACAGTACAGTGTTATCCATGACGCATTTGGATGTCAGTTAATTTTATTCGAAACTATATCGGAAATTTTCATTGTTGTATTGGTTGATTGTTTCCCTCTACCCGTACAACATATCTCTGACGGGAAATTATTCAAAGTCATTACAGATTATCAATGTGTGAGATATTTATAGATATAACTCAGTGTTTGATATAACTCACGCGCCAGTACCGGGATTAGGACGAGGGACAATTAAAGGTCAAGGCCAACCGTTCCATTTTAGATAATACAAGTTACAATGTCCTAATTATCCCGAACTTTCGATTTATCACATTTATTGCTTAATTTAGAGATGCGTAACGCCATTGTATATCACTATCATATACAATGTGTTTTTTCCAACGAAACATTTGACAAACATTTGATTTCCTTGTTGTGAAGCAAACGGTGTTTACAATGCGAGTCGGGTATTTGTTTATCGCTGTGGTATGGACAATTATAACAGGTACGTAGAATAACTCTAATTAAATTCTGTTTCCGATTTATAATGCAAAAATATTTTAAAGTTTTCGACGTTCTCAATTATAGTATTTTTTTATACTCATGTAACAATTTTCTTTTTGAAGATTTCTTTTATAATATTGTAGCTGTTGATGTTTGAGGATAATTACCATTGTATTTCGGTCATTAGTGATACAATACGGTTATCACGAACCTCTAGGAACAAACAAAATTACTTCATCATAAACATAGTCCAGTATAGACATAAACTAATTCGTATAGGAACCAAGGTGGGGAATACATCAAAACATTATAAACATGAACTCATGGTTAGTGTGTTCGTCATAAACGTGTTTACTGTATACAAAATGGCTTACATTGTCTGGCTATTTTGTATAAATTACATACTAGCGTGTAACGTTCAGGTGTTTGTGACGTAAATGTTTTGGACATAGGCCATAAATGACGTAGATGTTTTGTGTAGACCTTATTGATTATAACGTACCCTAAAAGCTATGTTTTATGATTTTATTGCTTGAAAGTGTCTCCGTATTATTTATGATATCAATGATTAATTAATCGCAAAATGGATTAAAATAGAGTATTGTAATATTGTATTTTATATATCTAGTCGCATACGTTAGCCAAGAAATTTATTGAAATGAAGATAAAAATATAGAAATTTAGAAACTATATTTCATAAAAACAACCGTAGAGTTTGATAAAAGTTAGATATAAACAACTTACGACAGATCTGCAATATACTTATATGGAATCGTGTAAAATCTTATTCTTAATTACATTAAAATATCATATATCGATTTCGTTTCTGTCATATTTATAGACATTTGATTAGTCTGTGTTTTTTTTTTTTTTTTTTTTTTTTTTTTTTTTTTTTTTTTGTAATTGTTTTATTTTCACCCAACAGTAGCAATATGTACAGACAAAAACTATACAGTTAAATTAATTATTTTTAAGTTATAAAGATTATAAAATTCCTTCTAATCATACACATTATTTCTTACCATCATTATCATTCTCGCCATCAACACACTTAAAATTATCATTCTCATCAGTCATAGCCATTTATCATCACTTCACCAATCAAATCCTTTCATCATTTACATTTACTCATATTTACTGCATTTTTATTATCGGCACCACATCATATTCCCGAAAACATAATATGGTGCTTTTTTAAAAAAAATATCCCTTTTATCAACAAATCCTACAAAGCTAAGAACATAATAATTCAATATTAATATCAAAAGTCGTTTCGGAAAAAATGTATATTAACTAAAGAAACTTTTATTACCTTATTTCATTTATTTTGATTATCTTGAATATCGTTGACTCTTCGATATGCTCGAATGTTAATATAAAATGTATAAAACATGTATAAGTGTATATCCAAACTTTTCTATTTTCCATTTCATTTTATTAATCAATGTTAAATCAGTAGGATTTACATAAAAATCAGATATATTCCCATCGTGTTTTAACCTCGATCTTTGTATTACCTGTACCTGTACCTTATTATAATCTATAAACAATAGCCTGAGTAGTATTGATGATGACGTATTGGCATTGTTATGTTATCATATTGTTATCATGTGTTATCAGCCGGTATCACTTTCTGTACACACTCTACTTTGTAGCACCTACTCAATGATAAACTAGATAGATACTGTACCCGGGATGCTATTTCACACTCGAGGTTCATGACGATCTCTGTCAAATACGAACGATCGAAGTACAAACGTACGTAGATCGACGTCTATATCGACATATTTCTAATCAAATAGGTCAATTCGGAACTTTTAACCACTTTATTATCGTGAAATATACATTCTCGCTTAATGACGTTATAGAGCTCGATGTGAATTCAAATGTTTCGGAAGTAGTTGTATGAACTGTATATGGGAATGCTCAATTGTCAGTAAGAGACCTTGATCGTGAATTTATGTATCAAAAACCAACGAAGAGGCTAAATAGTGTATACGTGAAAAGATATAGTTTATAAATAGTAATTGGAATTAATTAAAAAGGAAACAAAAACAAACAAACAAAATTCTGAAGAAATCAGAACACCATAAAAGATACGGATAATATAAATATAAAGAATTGTTGTGCCAGTGACTGTTCCAACAATGTATGCTAACACGATATGTAGAAGATGTTCAAATTTCAAAATCATCTTCACATGATTTAAAAAAGGAAGTCAACAATATAACATTTCCTTTGGTAATCGTGATAAAAGAATCGTTATCTTACCACAAATCAATTAAAGCAGGCAAAACGTAATTATGTTCTCGTGATGGTTGAACTGTCACGCTAGTCTGGAATCCGGATTTAAGAATTTTAGGGTACAAGCATAATCTGTATAGAGTAGGTTGTAACTGTAATCTTATCATAAAGATTGAAATTAATTATATGCCCTTTTTTAATTGAAATCAGAATATCGATAAATTACAGTTTGTCTATAGAAGGTATTTTAATGATCATAAAAACACTCATAACGGATCCTGAGCCTCGGATTTCGTCCAACTTATCTATAAACGAGGAGTAAAGTGTGAGATAAATTTAAACAATAACTGATGTCTAATTGTTTATATATTTGTCTAATTAAAACAAAAAAGGAATATAAACATTATCATAATTTGCTTTTGGTACATGCGCAATCATTACATCATTCCAAATAGGACATAGGGCCATGAATTTTTTTTCGGGATGCAATTTTTAGTAATGGTGTAAAGTAAGTAACTTATGTAACTGAAAAAAAATACTAATTTATCCGATCATTGTTTTTTTGATAGAAAGTAAATACCATTCGTCAGAAGTGGAGCATCTTTAAGATCAGATTGTATTGTTTGTAAGTAAGAGGAAAGGATTCCTTTAACATTTAACTGCCATCTTTTGCAGACTGTGTGTCAGGTGATAGATACTTTTACTACGTAACTGATCCCAAGAGCTGGTTAGACGCCCAGAAATACTGTCAAAGCACTTTTAGAGGAAATCTACTGGACTATAGTAATACTGATTTGTCAAACCTTCGTCATCATGTACCAAATGCCACACCGTTCTGGGTGGGCTATCACTCCGGTCTTTCCGAATGGATTTCAAACCAAGGTAACTTCAATGTTCCTGGCCTAGTTTTGTTTTTATAGACGTTTTCATTGTTGTCATGCTTGTGGTTGTTCTACACCACAATAGCTTATTGACATACGTATTTTTTTCTTTTTTAATATTTTTTTCTTTTTTAATATTTTTGTTTTCGTGAAAGCTAATTATAAAGACCAAATCCAATTTTTGCAGAATACATAATGAATGAAGAAACAAAGATGATGAAGAATATCTTAAAACAATATAGTATGGTTACTGCTGTAAACGTAAGAAATGCAGAAGACGGAATTCAGAAACTAGAATTTATCCCACACCCATTGTTTTGTTATACATGATATTCTGCCAAATATACAATCATTTACGATTCATACGCATAACAATTTTGATATAAAATAGATCATCAGAAAAAAATGAGGGAACCAACAACGGTTTTTTTCAAATGTTCAATAGTAAAATCTTTAAATAGATTTGTAAGATATCTTTAATTATAGCCCCGCTTCTTCATTTTAGGTTGCTATCCTACCGACAGTATAACGAGCAGATCACGTGAGTCGGCCATACTGCCAATATATAACGCGGCCTATTGTCAGTTCAAATGCCGGAAGTATCAGTATTTTGCATTGAAGGTAAATAACCAAATTCCACTGAACATACAACCTACACATCTTGACTTGATCGAGATTTGTTATCGCTTATTACCTTTACTTGACAACTCACAGCAAAATTGAACCACTTCGTTTTACACAACTCAGATAATATCTTCTTAATTATATTCTGTTTATTGTGTGGCCTTTTTAAGAATTTTAGACAGAAATTCCTATACTGTATCTTTTAATACGAGTTTAGGTAGTGGTTACACAGTACAATTGTCACCAAGTAAACAAGGAATATTAAAGAGCAATAAGGTTGTCTTCTGAGATTTTCATTTGAGTTTATATAGAAGATATATTAGATTTATTTGCATTTTTTAAAGTTTGAATTTCAATTTTGATTTGATAGTCCTGCACAACTATTTTAAATCATTCATTTGTTAATGTCAAACATTAGAGCAATCGCTGTGACTGTTTGGATGCCATCCCACAACGGTCTCAGTCCGTACTGGACGATCTGTGTAGTATTGACTGTGCAAACTCGACATCTCGGGAGCCTTGTGGTGGGCCTAATGTCTATAACGTGTACTCTAGTAAGTTCAACTCAAGTGACTAAATTCAAAATTATGTTATGAAATTATCTTGACCATCACAATAACAATTATTGCCAACTTTTTGGTAATCTAGTAGAGTTGGCATTATTTCAGTACGTTAATGCTGTGACATATTCTTGCTGTCGTTTAAGGCATTTTAAATGTAGTTATCAAAGTTAAGAAAGGAATACGCTGGATTTAAAAAAAATAAAAATAAAAAAAAAATGTCTTGAGTGATTGATATCTAGTATATCATTTGATAAGTGCTTATGTTTTACTTTTCTAATTCAGCAAAACGTAAAAAGCATGATTTACACTATACATTGTAAAAGCATTGCGTGGTATAATGTGCTTCTAAAAGATGAGTTTTTGTTCTCAGAGTCGGAGTACCAAGACAACACCACAGCTACCACCCTGAGATGTATCTCCGTATCCTGTAAACAACACCCTAACCAACCAGATCAAAGTCTCCAATACTTTGTTGAACAATGCTCAGATCTGCGTACACCATTGTGTAAGCTTTGTTTCCCTTCTTTCTATTAATATGTTCAACAAAACGTGTAAAGTCATTATGTTGTGTTTGCGAACGGGATATATTATGTATTTGCATATAACACAGTTATCTGACCTTGCGAGTAGGTATTGATTGTGACGTCATGTGTTTGTGAGCGTAACATCATATTTGTGGCGGAAAACGACGTAAATTGCGCCCAAAAATATTTACATCACAATGGGTACCTGCCCGTAAGAATGTCTTCTGTGCCATCGTACATTAAGGTTGTTTCACTGAGTAATATTTTTCCGTTTATCAACTTGCAGGTAGATACAACAGGACTGGTGAGTGATCTCAACATATCTCATATGTAAAAAAGACACCATATACAAATAATTCCTACCTGAAATTACCAGAAATTGACCAGAATTTCACGTCAAGAAATGTTGACATGATATTGACCTGAAATTCTGGTCAATTTCATGTCAAGACAGTAAATAAAAATACAGTTATGATGTGAATGATACATTGAATATCATTTAACAGACAATTAACGATAAGATGTATATGTTATCAATTTCGTATATGTAAATAACAATATAACTATAATATGTATATTTTCTCAGACATTTCATGACAATATCGTCATAATCTATATAATTTTGCATACAATACATAACAATTCAATAACAATAAATACATAAGATGGATACATATGATTAACAGACTATAATACTTTCACAGATAAACTCGTTGTCCTCAACAACCCGGCGTCCTGGGTCGATGCTGCCTCTAGCTGCCGTAACTACAGCCATACATACCTTGCTGCGAATCTGAGAAAGGATTGTAAATACGGTTATTCTGGTCTCTCACAGAAAAGGTTCTGGATCGGTTTGTTCAGGGAGCAGTATAACGATTTTATATCAGGTACGTCATCAACACGATAACTTCTTAAAATGTCATATTCAAAAGTATTTTACCAGGACCGGTTAATGATAGTTCCAGTTAATAGGTATATGCGGATATGAACTTCTAAACTTCGTGGTTTTTTTCTATTGAGATAATTCTGATAGTCTATATCTTTACCAAATGGCGTCTTGTGTGGCACGTTAGAATATTTTCACCAAGTACGATATTAAATGATTAAAGAAAAAAAACTAAGATTAGAGTGCAGCTATTTGGTACAGACAATACCTGTTTATACATTTATTTAAGCTTAGAAACCTTAATTAATAATCTTTAAATATTTTTTTTTGGGGTATTTTCCAAAGGTTCTCCGGATGGACTTGGAAGCTTACTTTCGTGTCAAGATGTGTACATTCGTACAGACGGCGCTGCTTCCGGTTTTAATGTGCCAAACTGTTTGTCGCCAAAACGCTTCATATGTTATTCAGGTACCGAGTTGGAAATATCTTAATATCATGTGATTTGTCTGCAACTCAATACCATTTAGCGTATGTATAGTCACGCAGATGTTAGTATTTAAGATATCGTTTTGCTGTATGAGCATCACAAAGGAAAAATGTACTATGGGTTTAGTTTCGGCATAAGACTAATGTCTCCATATTCCTTACCTATTTTATTTACATTTTGATAGTGTGACATACATGTAATGAACAACAAATTTAAATTGTTTAGTTTAGTGTGTGTCTTCTTTTTACCATAACAATACACGTTCATTACAATACATGAGTTTCGAGATCCAAAAATGACGTGAGTTAAGTACAATTTACCGTCGATTAGTCCCACTATCCGGTGATTATGACGTTGATCATTTGACGTGATTTTTGTGACGTCATAATCACTGAAAGTTTGGACTAATCAAAGGTAAATCGTACTTAACCGACGTCATTTTGGGATCGCCAAACCCTCGTATTGATTATATTTAACGTTTTGATTCAGATGTCTATGTAAAGAACAAAAATCCCTTCAATCTGAACATCATAACGACTAAAACACCGACCACAACACCCACAACAACACCAACCACAACACCTACGACACCCACAACAACACCGACAACAACAACCACAACAACACCAATCACAACACCACCGACAACAACACCAACAACAACTCCTAAAACAACACCGACCACAACACCTACAACAACACCTACAACAACGACGAAAACCACACCGAAAACCACACCAACCACACCACCAACAACTACACCAACCACAACATCTACAACAACACCTACAACAACACCGAAAACAACACCGAAAACCACACCAACAACACCACCAACAACAACACCTACAACAACACCAACTACAACACCAACCACAACACCAACAACTACACCAACCACAACCCATACAACAACACCAACCACAACCCATACAACTACACCAACCACAACACGAACTACTGCACCAACCACAGTACCAACAACAGCATCCACAACAACACCAAACACAACACCAACCACAACACCAACAACAACTCCTACAATTATACCAACCACAACGCCAACTACAACACCAACAGCGTTGACCATAACACCAAAAACAACAGTAACGACAACACCAACCACAACAACAAAAATAACACCAACAACAACACCTACAACAACACCAACTACAACACCAACAACATCAACTACAACACCAACAACAACAACAACCACAACACCTACAACAACACAAACTACAACACCTACAACAACACCAACTACAACACCTACAACACCGACAACAACACATACAACAACATCTACAACAACAAAAACCATTACACCAACTACTACACCTACAACAACACCAACTACCACACCAATAACACTAACCACAACACCTACAACAATATTTATTAACGGAGGGATGACACAAGCCTCTGCCAGTGCCAATATCAGCAACTTTCCAATGAGTAAGTCTGCATATTCTGTTTAGTTTTTGTATATGAATGTCCTCATCTTTATTTTAAAAACCTTTGAAAAACATGCTTTTGGAAAACTAATATTTTAACAATGGGACTTATTCACGTACATCATGATGTCCGATAACGTTTATGCGGAACTAGTATCTCCAGTGGCGATAGGAAGTAAATCTTTGTAGTCTTCCCGCTGAAATGACGTAAGCGCGGGATATCGCCTTTGACGTTTTTCCATCACCAATAGAAACAATAGTCCCGCACGAAAGTTCTCTAAGTTCGTGAATTAGTGCCAATTTATTCTCACTAACAGTAGCCTATATATACTTTACGAAGGAGTTTCTGATTCAGTTTTCTATCTCAGTTATTTTAAACTACAATATATATTGTATTTGTTGTTGATCTATACAGATAAATTCACTTGTGTTTAAGTATATAAGTATCACTAGTAGCTTACCTTGAGGGCTTTCTACCTTGACAGCCGCCGTAGCAGGTGGAGTAGGCACTCTAGTGGTACTGGTTGTGGCCGCAATCGTCTTCGTAGTGGTGAAAAAATCTAGGTAAGTGTAGAAATGATAATTACATTTAGTGTAAAATCAGTTTTATAAGATAACATCAACCTTGGTCTTTCGACGATACGTAACATTGAAAAGTAGATTGAATACATTATTGGTACCAAACTGAGTATTTGTTGAAGCTTTAATTAATTGGTGTATATAACATAAATCTTTATTTCTTGAAAAGTATTTTATATAAAGTGAGATACTTGGGAGAAGAATGTCAAAATTGTGTCTTTGCTATTGCTTTTGTATGTCATTTTGGTTAATAAAAAACTTTTCTGTATTTATCAGAAACCGGAACAGGAACAAATCAAACGGAACCCGCTATACCGGAACAAATATACCAACATCTGAAAATAATGGGGATGGAACTATAGCTCGTGACAATCCTTTGTACGAAAGTATGGCTGGAGTCGCAGCGTTCACAAATCCAACATTTGCAGGAGAGAGTTTCGTATCCAAAGACAATTTAGAATCTGTCGATCTGCAGGAAATTCCAAATTCTAGTGAATACATGACGTGTTATCCTGAGCCTTATAAACATCATTCGCTGGCGTAGCACACAAGTTTTATATTTATATATTGTTCGTTTTTTCCATTTTGAGTTATACTGTACCTAAAGAACGTTACGTTGTGTGTTTTAATTTATTTGATAGGATTGACAGTATATTTTGTGAACATCTCAAATAACTGTATTCATACAAATGATATTTATCTCAAGAAATGATATTACAAGTTAATTTTATTGAAGTCATTTATATTGAAGAAATATCTCAAATGGACCACTGTCTCATTAAACGATTTCATTTACAAACTGTGTTCGAATTTTTGCAATGAATTTAAATTTGGACTTTGTTATTTTATTTGGGATTCCATGACATTTTAAAACAAAGCAGAAATAGTAGTAAACAAAACGATGATTGCAGAAAAGGAACTTCACAAAGTTCCGAGAGTATAAACGATACCCACCACTTGAAGAACTATTGACGTTTAATCGTGTATACGTGTGTCTAATTAACACAAAAATACATATGAAATAATGTATTTTGCTTTTGGCAAATGCGTAATTCCATATAGTAGATAGTTTAATATTTTTATCATGAATAAAATAAGAAAATCAAATCTTTCAATGATGGTAATATTGCAAAGTAAGTAACTTTTGTAACTAAAGAAAAATATTTATCCGTCTAATCCTTTTTTTTTGATAGAGAAAAAATACCATTCTTCAGCATCGGAGCATCTTTTAAGCATCTATATCAATGAATTAAACGTTTGCCTGGAGCAAAGTCTATTGACGTCATGGTATGAAAATGACGTCACATCAGGAATAATGACGTTAGAGCAGGTGTCGAAGATGACATGATAAAATGGATGGCTCCCTTGAGTATTTTGTAAATGATGGTTGATGTAGTTAGTATGGGAAAACTTTACTCTAAATTGTTCATATAATATCAGTATTTTGGAATCTAAAATCAATAAATTGGTTATATAACACCACCGTTAGATACTTAGAGAGGTCATCGTATTACATAAAAAATGGTTAGACAGAAACGTACCGTGGACAAAAAGCTTTATTTATTCTTTTGAGCTATTGCTTTTTCAGAGGGGCTGGTATGCCATGACAATAGTTGTTTAAATATTATCCCTCCTGTCAAGTAGGTAGGTATGCATAATGGCTAACCTTTGGTATATTAAAATTCGTAGTTTGTTGTATACTGTAGCTTGTTCAAAAAACACGTTTCGGGAAATAAGTCCATCTGGTTCGAGGCATATATCTGTAACCAAATATCCATACTATTACGTGTGATAGTCTCTATAACGGGTACTACAGCGTTATACCAAACATTGAACAATATTTATATTTACTTGTCACTTCTACTTTATAAACTAACCAAGGCAAAGTGAAGTATATGACAGTTTCTACCACAATAGGCGCTGTTATTCAACGCTCGGGGTATCAGATAAACGATGCAGCTGTTGATTAACAATTTATTTACCACACGTGGTATTAACTCTGTACGCATTCTGATTGGCTGACACGGTGAACTTTGACCAAACTACTTATTTCTCAGTGCAACATCGTCATTTGTCAACGTCATCAATAATTGAGTGACGTCACGCTACAATATATGTTGTGATTGCCGCCTGACGTCAAAACTGCTGTTGGAAAGCGTACAGTGTGCGTCGAGGTCGTTGCATGCGTCAAAAACGTTTCGTTTTTATGTGAAGTAAAATAATCTTTATAACTCGTTTTGACGGAAAAGGATCTTAATACTGGTGAGTTTTGGTACAATAAATTAGTCTGAAACAGACTTGAACTTGATTACAATGGCTTGGTGATTATTTGGCGGGATGTAAACGGCACGCCTGTACCGTGCGCATGTTTTTTATGGATATAAACTGGTAGTGGTTTTAGATTTATTACATACACAAAATACATTTATTTTTTATGGTATACAAACTATCTGATCAGTCTTTCTGTTTCGATATAAGCCCTCAAACTTCTAGCCCTCAGATTGATGCATTGGCCTTCAACCTGATGAAATGTATTATACCTGAAATGGTTATGTAATAATACCTTACTATTAATTCTTTAAACAGAAATAAGATTTCGTTAAAGTGAAATACAATATACCGATTAAATGAGTTAATAATTCGATAAAAATAAATAATATACCAATTAAACGAAACAGTGTTTGTTAAAACGAAATAGTGTTTGTTAAAACGAAATGATATTTCTATAAAACGAAATAAAATAAGTGTGCGGCATGTCAGTCTGGGGACTCCGTACATACGCGTGTATCTCAGTCTGATAGCACAAAATTACCGTAAGTAAGCCTTGAATGAGAACGATAGTTTAATTAGTGAACTATTTATTTCCATATATATCAAATTTATAAACCTATTGATCACTAACAAATATCGTTTATAAACTTTCAAAATCCTTTATACATGTATATATAGCTGGATGTTAAAAGTAAGTCTCGATGATAGTTCTCTGTAAACATTTTCTGTTAGTGTTTCCTGTTAATTAAGGTCAAAAACTCATATGACGATTGAATAAGTAACAAATACATTACGGGGGTTTAGAGATCCAAAAATGACGTGATAATGTACAATTACCCGTCGATTAGTCAAAGCATCTGGTGATTGTGACGTTATCATTTGACGTGAGTTTCGTGACGTCGTAATCACCGGAAGGTGGGACTAATTAAGGAATGATTTTTATGGTTTGTTGTTTACTGGTGTGTAAACTGCATTTTTTGTACATACATTTTAAATGACGCGCGTTAGCACGTCCTGTTGAAATATAATAATTACAATCATTCCTTATATTTACATTTCGACCGACCATTTTATTAAAAATTAAGTGTTCAAATAAAATAAAACTTTGTTTTTTTAATATTATACGATTGTTGGAACAGCCGGTCAATTGATGGAATCCCGAAACAGCTGGCTTCAATTTGGCGGGAAATGTTGTCAAATTCAGAGAGTACACAAAATATATTTCCACATTAACTTTATCTTTTTTCATCCCATTTATACAATATTTGTTAAATATTTTATTTGCTGATATATAATTAAAGATTAACATTACATTCATACATGCAGTTTATTGAAAATTTGTTATACAGATACAATAGGCCTAATCGGTTGGGCATTGCGTAAGTCAGTGTTCCGTGTGTGTATTCTTGCACGGCAACCACTGCGTTTACGCAAGTTTACCCACGTCATTTGTGGATCTCGAAACCCACGTATTAATATTTCTGTTGATATTGTAAAACGACAACACCTTACCACTATATGTTAACGACATCATCTATGTCCATAAAACGTATGAAAACGAAAAAAATATTAAAATTGATCACGGTGTCTTTCAATAAACCAATTACATAATTAGCCTATTAGCTTATTTTGTTTTTTAAATTTGATTCAATTGTGACCAACAACTTTTTAAACTTATGAATCTATTTTCTAAAATAAGATGTTTCAAACATTAACTTAGTTATCAGTCACCTATAAATAGTGAGTAATTGTAATAATGAATCACAATAGGTTAAATGACAACATTATACCCATAACTGTGATAACAGGCACACCAACAAGATACAATGAGGTCTATAACTATTCACACAATTTATGATATCATTTGGAGATTTTTATAATCTTCTTCTAGCTTGTCGTTAAAATTAATTCTGTGTTTGCAAGGTTTCGAGTACAAGGATATGATCACATAATTTTGGTTTTCCGTTTGAAACTCAACATTTATTTATTATATATTAATGAAAGCGATGAAACTCGAATAGCACACTTTTATATCAGTGGTATATGTCCCCTGCGATTGTTATAACACTCTTTATCAACAATGACAAGAAGTTCTATTTATAGTATGATATGTACATTGTATATAGATCTGATAAAGTGACCTGTTTATTGTTCCTCTGTTTATACATATGGTGGCTCATTTGTAAAAAGAAAACGCGGACATATTTTAAAGTCGAATTTAAAGCTACATATATTATTTTGTGTTATGAATATGTGTAATAACAATAGAAGACCGTTGTGGCAACTTTATCATGAATAGACAACAATTTTCAGACAATGTAGATGCTAAAACGTGTATGTAGTACCAATGTGAAGCCATGGAAATAACATTGAATACCACATGGAAATGGAAACATACCCTAATATGGATGTTTCTCTTCTCTTTTCTTGGACTGTCCAGCACAAGAGGTATGTTTTTGTATTTGGAACATAATGAAATAAGATGAAGCAATTCAAATCCTTTGCATTACGTTCAAGTTTTTTGATTTCTTAAGTATATGTATTACTTCATAAAACTAGCTATATTGGATGTTGCGGCATTTGTTCACGCTGTTCGGACATTTCTGAACTAATTATAGCTGTTAGTTTAAACATTTTGGTCCAAACACACTAGTAATTGAGGAATGTTGTCTTATGAACGACACCATTCGGTAAAAATGCAGTTTTGACTAAACTATCATTTGCACAATATTCCAATTCCATACAGGATCCCTTATGACCGTTTGTATCAATTTTCAAAAGTTCTGCATTTATATGCAAGTTTTCACCAAAAACAGAGAACAGAAAGAATGTCTTTGTGGCATCTTGGAAGTTCGCGTCTCTTCTCTCCACCCCGCGCCCATAAAATAAATACATTATAAAATATAATAAGAAACGGAAATTAATACATTTTGTATGTACACTCTCAGCCCCTATGGGATATATCTATATAAGAAAATAGCAGTATAACAAACGATTGTGCAAGAACAGCATCTGTCCAACTTCGTATAAGGGGTCATTTATCACTTCCTAGAATCTAAAGGAACTAGTTGGATGAAACTTAGGTTTTAAGTATTATTATAATGAAATAACGATTATAAGAAATTGTCTTTTTTTCATAACCATTCCCATTTGAATAATAAATCAAATGATCTGTTTTCATTAGATAATGCTAATGACATCATTTACATTACCAATATAATAGGTGGTACCCTGAAATACTACTACATCCGAACACCAAACACATGGATGGAGGCACAGAATTTTTGTTTTAAATCCCTCTCTGGAGGTTTGTTTCGGCCTACTCCGGAAGTGACGTCTTTAATTTACAACCATATCGTCCCCATGGACACTGTTATTTGGACACAGGTTATGTCCGCATGGATATCATATAGTGGTAAGATATTTTTTGTATCTACATATATGACTAGGCGATAATATCATGCTTCAACGCCACAAAATCAGGCGATAATGCGAAAAAACCACGCGCCAATCCGAAAGAAATAATTTTTGCATTGTCGTACTGATTTTGTCCCGTTGGGGTCCTTTTTATGTTGTTTTCTCGCATTGATTTAGATTGAAATGTCACCAGATGACCAGTAGTGTCTTTAGTGCAATAAATTGACGAATACCATAATCAAAGATGTTTTCAGTTAGTGTAGTTTTTTATGTTAAAATGCTCCACTACCGACAGGCATAAACAATATTTATCATCTGTACTAAAAAAATGTTGAATCGTATAATTATGTCTAAGTAACACAAAAACACCGCATTCCATATAAGGTTTTTATATTGCCTTGAATTGTAGATGCAATTAACAATTCTAATTCATTTCATTCTGAAGTAAATAAAATGCCCCAACTTTTACATGAAATGATAATGTAAAGTATGTAATTTTGATACAAAAAAGATAATCACCAATCTAATCTTGTTTTTTTTTTAAATGATGAAAAATTACCATTAGCCATTTTGTTTATGAACAATTAATCCAAAACACTTCATACCTCGTCATCTTTATAAGTTTTTTTCACCACGGATGACTCGATCATTAATGTCATTCGTTATTTAGTGTTCACCATTGCGTTGACAAATGATGATTCCTTATGATTCAGCAATATGTCCTTCGATGTCACGAATTGCTTGTTCCAGGATGTTATCCTATTAACAGAAAGCTGTCTGGAACTGCACTACCTACGAACAGTCCCGGACTTTGCCAGATATACTGCAGAACGTCCACCTATTTTGCTCTCCAGGTAGTGAAATACATATTTTCATAACTTTAATTCAACACAATGTATTGATACTTACATCAAGTTAATTATCATTGTCATGACTTGTGCCACCTATAGCGATTCCACAATGTTTGCTTTTTCATGGTCGTTGGTATCAAAGTGACCTTTTACATTTGTTGCAGGATCGTATTTGTGTTTGCATGGGTTCACGTAATCCAACCGGACCACGCAATGATAGCATGTGTGCCATTTCCTGCCCGGGGTCAGAGCGTGATGAGAGGTGTGGAGGCGTCGGTGCAGCGAGTGTTTACAACAAAGACGGTAAGTGTTCCTCAATAGTACAATAATAATCATAATTCTTTTGTGTCAAGATTTGTTGTAAAATTGATAAGAATGGTGCAACTGGTATACCACACTTCATCTCTTATCGGTTATATTATCAGGAATAAAAACCAATTTATAATTATTTTACGGATATGATCCGTGAATATAATTAGACTATACGGTATTGGTGTACTACTTATGACTGTCTTTTCAGATTCTGTCTCCGTCTCTGGTTCATCAACCCCTAACGGCCAGTGTGTAAGTACACAATGCACAGGAAGATCTCAAGTTATTTTTCAAGCAACCAACTGTTCAACAGAGTTGAAATATTTATGTAAGTGTCAGCTTGCAAAACGTACCAAAATATTCTAAATTAAAGAAATAAAAACGAATAAATAAAATATCATACAAAACTAAAAATAAGATTTCAATGACATATAGTTAAAGAAATTCTTGCCTGTAAAGACAAAATACATTACGGGGGTTTCTAGATCCAAAAATGACGTGATAATGTACAATTACCCGTCGATTAGTCAAAGCATGTGGTGATTGTGACGTCATCATTTGACGTGAGTTTCGTGACGTCGTAATCACCGGAAGGTGGGACTAATTAAGGAATGATTTTTATGGTTTGTTGTTTACTGGTGCGTAAACTGCATTTTTTGTACATACATTTTAAATGACGCACGTTGGCACGTCCTGTTGAAATATAATAATTACAATCATTCCTTATATTTACATTTCGACCGACCATTTTATTAAAAATTAAGTTGTTCAAATAAAATAAAACTCTGTTTTTTTAATGTTATACGATTGTTGGAACAGCCGGTCAATAGATGGACTCCCGAAACAGCTGGCTTCAATTTGGCGGGAAATGTCAAATTCAGAGAGTACACAAAATATATTTCCACATTAACTTTATCTTTTTTCATCCCATTTATACAATATTTGTTAAATATTTTATTTGCTGATATATAATTAAAGATAAACATTTCATTCATACATGCAGTTTATTGAAAATTTGTTATACAGATACAATAGGCCTAATCGGTTAGGCATTGCGGAAGTCAGTGTTCCGTGTGTGTATTCTTGCACGGCAACCACTGCGTTTACTGTACTTTACCCACGTCATTTTTGGATCTTGAAACCCCCGTATTAATATTTCTGTTGATATTGTAAAACGACACAACCTTACCACTATATGTTAACGACATCATCTATGTCCATAAAACGTATGAAAACGAAAAAAAATATTAAAATTGATCACAGTGTCTTTCAATAAACCAATTACATAATTAGCCTATTAGCTTATTTTGTTTTTTAAATTTGATTCAATTGTGACCAACAACTTTTTAAACTTATGAATCTATTTTCTAAAATAAGATGTTTCAAACATTAACTTAGTTATCAGTCACCTATAAATAGTGAGTAATTGTAATAATGAATCACAATAGGTTAAATGACAACATTATACTTATAACTGTGATAACAGGCACACCAACAAGATACAATGAGGTCTATAACCATTCACACTATTATGATATCATTTGGAGATTTTTATAATCTTCTTCTAGCTTGTCGTTAAAATTAATTCTGTGTTTGCAAGGTTTCGAGTACAAGGATATGATCACATAATTTTGGTTTTCCGTTTGAAACTCAACATTTATTTATTATATATTAATGAAAGCGATGAAACTCGAATAGCACACTTTTATATCAGTGGTATTTGTCCCCTGCGATTGTTATAACACTCTTTATCAACAATGACAAGAAGTTCTATTTATAGTATGATATGTACATTGTATATAGATCTGATAAAGTGACCTGTTTATTGTTCCTCTGTTTATACATATGGTGGCTCATTTGTAAAAAGAAAACGCGGACATATTTTAAAGTCGAATTTAAAGCTACATATATTATTTTGTGTTATGAATATGTGTAATAACAATAGAAGACCGTTGTGGCAACTTTATCATGAATTGACAACAATTTTCAGACAATGTAAATGCTAAAACGTGTATGTAGTACCAATGTGAAGCCATGGAAATAACATTGAATACCACATGGAAATTTAAACATACCCTAATAAGGATGTTTCTCTTCTCTTTTCTTGGACTGTCCAGCACAAGAGGTATGTTTTTGTATTTGGAACATAATGAAATAAGATGAAGCAATTCAAATCCTTTGCATTACGTTCAAGTTTTTTGATTTCTTAAGTATATGTATTACTTCATAAAACTAGCTATATTGGATGTTGCGGCATTTGTTCACGCTGTTCGGACATTTCTGAACTAATTATAACTGTTAGTTTAAACATTTTGGTCCAAACACACTAGTAATTGAGGAATGTTGTCTTATGAACGACACCATTCGGTAAAAATGCAGTTTTGACTAAACTATCATTTGCACAATATTCCAATTCCATACAGGATCCCTTATGACCGTTTGTATCAATTTTCAAAAGTTCTGCATTTATATGCAAGTTTTCACCAAAAACAGAGAACAGAAAGAATGTCTTTGTGGCATCTTGGAAGTTCGCGTCTCTTCTCTCCACCCCGCGCCCATAAAATAAATACATTATAAAATATAATAAGAAACGGAAATTAATACATTTTGTATGTACACTCTCAGCCCCTATGGGATATATCTATATAAGAAAATAGCAGTATAACAAACGATTGTGCAAGAACAGCATCTGTCCAACTTCGTATAAGGGGTCATTTATCACTTCCTAGAATCTAAGGGAACTACTTGCATGGAACTTGGGTTTTAAGTATTATTATAATGAAATACTGATTATAAGAAATTGTCTTTTTTTCATAACCATTCCCATTTGAATAATAAATCAAATGATCTGTTTTCATTAGATAATGCTAATGACATCATTTACATTACCAATATAATAGGTGGTACCCTGAAATACTACTACATCCGAACACCAAACACATGGATGGAGGCACAGAATTTTTGTTTTAAATCCCTCTCTGGAGGTTTGTTTCGGCCTACTCCGGAAGTGACGTCTTTAATTTACAACCATATCGTCCCCATGGACACTGTTATTTGGACACAGGTTATGTCCGCATGGATATCATATAGTGGTAAGATATTTTTTGTATCTACATATATGACTAGGCGATAATATCATGCTTCAACGCCACAAAATCAGGCGATAATGCGAAAAAACCACGCGCCAATCCGAAAGAAATAGTTTTTGCATTGTCGTACTGATTTTGTCCCGTTGGGGTCCTTTTTATGTTGTTTTCTCGCATTGATTTAGATTGAAATGTCACCAGATGACCAGTAGTGTCTTTAGTGCAATAAATTGACGAATACCATAATCAAAGATGTTTTCAGTTAGTGTAGTTTTTTATGTTAAAATGCTCCACTACCGACAGGCATAAACAATATTTATCATCTGTACTAAAAAAATGTTGAATCGTATAATTATGTCTAAGTAACACAAAAACACCGCATTCCATATAAGGTTTTTATATTGCCTTGAATTGTAGATGCAATTAACAATTCTAATTCATTTCATTCTGAAGTAAATAAAATGCCCCAACTTTTACATGAAATGATAATGTAAAGTATGTAATTTTGATACAAAAAAGATAATCACCAATCTAATCTTGTTTTTTTTTTAAATGATGAAAAATTACCATTAGCCATTTTGTTTATGAACAATTAATCCAAAACACTTCATACCTCGTCATCTTTATAAGTTTTTTTCACCACGGATGACTCGATCATTAATGTCATTCGTTATTTAGTGTTCACCATTGCGTTGACAAATGATGATTCCTTATGATTCAGCAATATGTCCTTCGATGTCACGAATTGCTTGTTCCAGGATGTTATCCTATTAACAGAAAGCTGTCTGGAACTGCACTACCTACGAACAGTCCCGGACTTTGCCAGATATACTGCAGAACGTCCACCTATTTTGCTCTCCAGGTAGTGAAATACATATTTACATAACTTTAATTCAACACAATGTATTGATACTTACATCAAGTTAATTATCATTGTCATGACTTGTGCCACCTATAGCGATTCCACAATGTTTGCTTTTTCATGGTCGTTGGTATCAAAGTGACCTTTTACATTTGTTGCAGGATCGTATTTGTGTTTGCATGGGTTCACGTAATCCAACCGGACCACGCAATGATAGCATGTGTGCCATTTCCTGCCCGGGGTCAGAGCGTGATGAGAGGTGTGGAGGCGTCGGTGCAGCGAGTGTTTACAACAAAGACGGTAAGTGTTCCTCAATAGTACAATAATAATCATAATTCTTTTGTGTCAAGATTTGTTGTAAAATTGATAAGAATGGTGCAACTGGTATACCACACTTCATCTCTTATCGGTTATATTATCAGGATAAAAACCAATTTATAATTATTTTACGGATATGATCCGTGAATATAATTAGACTATACGGTATTGGTGTACTACTTATGACTGTCTTTTCAGATTCTGTCTCCGTCTCTGGTTCATCAACCCCTAACGGCCAGTGTGTAAGTACACAATGCACAGGAAGATCTCAAGTTATTTTTCAAGCAACCAACTGTTCAACAGAGTTGAAATATTTATGTAAGTGTCAGCTTGCAAAACGTACCAAAATATTCTAAATTAAAGAAATAAAAACGAATAAATAAAATATCATACAAAACTAAAAATAAGATTTCAATGACATATAGTTAAAGAAATTCTTGCCTGTAAAGACACTTAAAATAAGGTTATTTCGTTAAAATAAACCCAGAACACTGTTATTGATTTTGTGAATTTTTCCCGACTGTACAAGTAGAGCGATCAAAATAATCAAATACATATATATATTCTAAATGAACAGTCCGTAGGAAATTACAAGAACGGCTGTATGAATGACTAGAACAAAATTCAAATTAATATCAATGAACCTTGAATGAAAACAAATGAGATAGATATAGAACCCAATTAAAACACAACCTTGATAATAAAGAAAGTGTTTCATTGTTCAGTTTCCGGGATAGTGTACATACATTATACCATTTAAGATGCTCCACCGCCGACAGAGCATAAATGATATTCATCATTTGAACAATAATTGGTGTTTAATCGTGCATATATATGCCTAATTAACACAAAAAATTACATAAAATAATTTATTTCGCCTTTGGTGCATGCGCAATCATTACTTGATTCCATATAAGATATAGTGCCACGGAATTTTTTCGGGATGCAATTAATTATTTTTCATATTTTTAACTTGAAGTAAAATTCAAAGCTCAAACTTTTCAATGGTGGTAATGGTGTAAAGTAAGTAACTTTTGTAACTGAAGAAAATTACTAAATCGTCTGGTCCTGTTTTAATAGTGAAAAAATACCATTTGTCAGCGGTGGAGCATCTTTAAGCATTGATATCACTATTTTTTTAATTTCATCGGGGTATGAAAAAAAATTGTTTGCAAACTGTGTGAATCCGCGTAGCGGATTCTCACAAAAGTTTGCAAACATTTTTTTTTTGATAACCCGATAAAATTAAAAAATAGTGATATCAATACTTATAATTAATTTTATACTCAAAATGAAGTATGTTTAAATGTAACTATATAGTGGTTTTCAAGGGATTCTTTTTTCCGAATCAATACGCAACGTCAATGTCTCTATTGTGACGTCACGATAACGTCGGGATTTCGCGACATTCTCGGATTTTTTTTTCATTTAAGCATTGATGTCACCTTTTTTTAATTTTATCGGGGTATGAAAAAAAAATTTGTTTGCAAACTGTGTGAATCCGCGTAGCGGATTCTCACAAAAGTTTGCAAACAATCTTTTTTTCATAACCCGATAAAATTAAAAAATAGTGACATCAATACTTATAATTAATTTTATACTCTATTTGATAAAATGAAGTATGTTAAAATGTAACATTATAGATCTAGTGGTTTACCAAGGGATTCTTTTTTCCGAATCAATACGCAACGTCAATGTCTCTATTGTGACGTCACGAAAACGTCGGGGTTTCGCGCCATTCTCGGATTTTTTTTTTCATAGTGGTATGCAAAAAAAATATTGACCAATCAGAAAGCCAGATTTGGTATGAAAACAAAGAAAAATTAATTATAGTGGTATGCAAAACAATATTGGCCAATCAGAAAGCAAGATTTGGTATGAAAACAAATAAGAATTAATTATAGACAGTTGAACAAACAGTACGGCGTTATGTTTGTTAACGCGATGGGTGTGGACGAATATAAAAGTTCTATACTAGTACCAATGTTTATTTGGAGGCAAAGCGTTTATGTAAAAAGAACTTATTACATCATGTTTTATGCATATTATATGATCCTACATATTTTCACAGGTGACAGTACTCATATATTTAATAGTAAGTATTATAATCCGTTTACATCTTATTTCTTAAAATAAAATTCTAAATGGGACTCAGGTCCGTTTACGTCATAAGGTGTTTATTCAACAAGTAAATTAGATCTAGACAAAGATAATTGGTGACATACTGACACATACATGATTAAGTATAACATATAATCCTTTATCTCCCCCTCCCCCCAAGTCTTTGGTGGTGAAGTATCACTGATATGAGTGTTATTGACAAAGACTGATATACAATGATCACTAATATGTCAGAGTACTTGTCTAAGTGAACATAAAATGAACATCACGTCTGTAAAAATCTCAACACAAATGTCCTGAGTAGTAGAATGTCAAATCATCCAGACATATCATAGCCCAAGTGCCACGCCGGTTTTGTTGTTGTACGGCCAGATTTACGGGGTATGGGGTCAGACTTGGTTTTGGATACGCGCATGATCTCCAACTTCCAGTGGCGAAAAAGGTTTAGTATGTTCAGACCAACGTTCGCTATCACGCATATGTCCGTTCCTAAACGCTTCTTCGCGGGCTGCTAGGGTTTCCATCCATGTGTTATGTGGAATGTACCGACCTGGTGGTATAGGGATGAAGTTCCGTATAGGATGACCGAACACACACAAAGCAGGTGAACTCGGGACTTTCATCTGAGGCTAGATCATCTGGAATGCCAAAAGTAATAAATGTCCTTCGGAGGCTTTCTATCAAGCCGCTAGAACCATTGGACGCTTTCTCCACTATTGGCCAGTAAGAATAACGATCGACGATTACGAGATAGTTACATCCCATGTAATGAAAGTAGTCCGCGCATACACATTGGAACGGATAGTCAGGCGTGGTCAGAGGCATTGGTGGTGCACTCGGGATGGATGGGGCGATACGATTGCAGTGATTACATGATGCCCGAACCGACGCGATAGCAGCTGTGATCACAGGCCAGAATATTGAAGCCTCGGCTCTTGAAGTCATTGATGTAATCCCCCTGATGTGCTGAATGTAGAGAGGCCAATATTTCCTGTCGAAAAGATGGTGGAATGATTATTCTCTCCTTGTGAAGAACCTCACCATCTACTGTATGAAGGTCGTCACGGAGTGTGAAATATTCCTGTAGTGACTTCGGAAGTTCATGCCGGGGGTTCGCCATACCAGATTCTATCAACGCGAGTAACGCCTACATGTTGTTATCGCTTGTGGTGGCTGTTTTGACACGATGTTCACACGTATTGAATGTGCTCGACTTGTTATACTCGAGTAGGTAATCTTTAAGCGGCCGACATTGTCCGTTGTAGCTGGAAAACGATGTTTCGTCGGAGGCGGTGGAGGTTTTTCACGTGTTGGATAATTGCATGGTGCATCCTGGCGGTTAACGGGAGACGAAGTAGCATTGATGTATGCAGATGTGTCTTGCGTGCCAACATGCGGAAATGATTCTGGAATGATACCTAAAACGGCACATGTTTTGCAACTGAGGAAGAGCTTGTCTGTTAAGTCTATAACGTAAGTCATTTGTCTCGTCTCCTTGATATTGGCTGCCTTGTCTTCGGACGCAAAACGAAGAATTGTTGCTCCGAGAATTATAATGCCGCTGTATGTAACAGTGTACATCTGTATTGTTACCGGTATGAGTTCAGATTCGCGTATACCATGACGGCGGATGACTTTGAGGCCAGCTAGGCAACTCTGGCATCCAGTGTCGGCATTAGCCTGTATTGGCATGGTGCGGGTATCACATTGTAGCTTGACGCTTAAAGCCGCATAGTCTTCACGTGTAACACGAGCCTTGACATTCACAAATGGTTGTGGTTGTGATCGTTGTTTTCACCAAGGAATTGGTCAGTTCATCGTAGATGTGATGATCAATACGGATAGAACGTTCCATACCGGACTCGCAAACGGTACAATGGTAGTCTTGAGCAGTACACAGAGCGTCAAATGATGCACTTCCAGAAATCGCGCCTCGATCAGATGGTTTTCTATTATCCTTACTTCTGCACACAATTTCAAAATGATGTTGTCGATGACAATGCTCACACGTGTGTCCATACGCTGTACACTCGGTTTTGCGAATTCGAGCAGGGGCCGATTTGCCGTGACCCTTCTTTCCATAATACGCACATGGATCTGTCTTGTTAGATGTATCCTTTGGTATTGATCTGTCAAACTTGCCTCTCCTGTATGACTGTTGGCAGCCTCAACCGGATGGGAGTCGGATAGTCTAGAAGCAGAACGTTTACCGGCTTCCTTTGCTTTACGAATAGGAATACTTTCTCGCGATTCATGTGATGATTCTTGTGTCCGAGCAGATCGAGCTGTATTTCTGGGTCGGAAATCCCGCGTGTTAGGACATAGCGCATGATAGCATAAGTGTAATTGACGTCGTGAACACATCCAGGACATTTCATTACAAACTTTCAGACACCAGCTTGTCTTTTAAGACAGGTACCATAGCTTAGGACGGTTTCGTCGCGATCCTGTCGCATGTTATGTAACGCTACTCTTGCGACCATTGTGTTTTCCTCGCGCACTGCTAGCTTTTTAATGGCGGCTAAAACCTCTTCAACATGTTTGTTCGCGAGACTACCACCAGCAGATCGAGTTAAATCCTTGCAGAGCGGTTCGTCAGAACATTCAAGTGGCTGAACTACTTTATCGTGTCCCGTTATTTTCGTGGCACTAACGTAATCAGACCAGCGGTAGGCCCACTCTTCACTAGTTCCTGCGGCGCTGAGCGTTGGTCGTTTGACGTTCTCAACTTCTGCTGCCTGTCTCGAGTTGTGTACAGCGAATTGAGTCGTAATGGGTGCCGCGACGATAGTGGCGTTCAGGTCCTCCGAGACAAAGTCGCAGTCGGGGATAGGGCAGGCAACAGCTGGTTTTCCGTGTTCATAAATGGGAATCAGGTCCGTTTACGTCATAATGCTAGGTTTACACTATGTTCCCGGCGACCACGGTAGCCCCGTTTGTCCGAAACGTGGTGCGCCGTGGAATTTTGGCTATTTTTGCAACTGTATTCAAGTTGAGCTAGGTCTTGTGAAGTTTTGCCACGGTCTTTTACGGATTACGTGGTGGACCGTGGATATACGGGAAAGTGCTGTTCCCGGAGGTTAAAGGAACACTACGGCTTGAGCACGGTCTATCAAGGATACCACTACGTTCTCTCTAGGCCTGTTACGATCTGATGAGGTCTGCTACGTTTTACACGTTTTGATCGGACTCCAATACCTTTTTTCACGGTCCGCCAAGGCTTACTAGGATGAAAGTCTGATGCCGGGCTTTTTGGAGCAAATGAAACAATATTTATTGCCGAAAATGTCATTTCAAACACGTTTTAATTACAAAATTTGTTCTACGCAAATATTTTTTTTTCTGTACTCATTTAATCTGCCTTTTGCAATAATAGCTTTGGTGTAATTCGAGGGTTTAAATGTGTTTGATAATGACTATTCCTATTTATTAATACAAATAGTTTAATGAAGTAGCAAATATGTACCAGGCCAGGCAATGATACCCTTATCATATTTTGCTTGCAACGTAAGACCGTAATAAGACGTAACAAGCCGTATGACGTCGGACTTTCAACCGCAACAAGTCGTAAGAAGCCTTGTCAGAACGCATCAAAACGGTTTTCATCCACTTTGGCTTGCCGTAAAAACCTTGACAAAACTGGACAAAACGGCACGAAACGTGCAGCCAATCTGCAGCAACCGTGGTCAAACGTGGAAAAAACGCTACAGAACGTCACAAAACTTAAATCACCGCGAGATTCTGGGGAACGTGCTTGCTGCCCGTTCTACCACGGACCGTCTTGAAGTTCTGTTACGGCCTCGTACGCACTGTTACGTTTTGTTACGTCAATCCCGTTTTATTACGTCCTGTGGCGTTCACCATCTGTACCGTGACTGCCGTGGCAATTTTTTTGACAGTTTAAAAATCTGGCACGGCATCCACGGTAATCACGATCGCTCACGTTTATCTATCACGTCCTTCTGCGTTGTCTCACGTTGTCTCGCGGTCACCACGTTTTGTCCACGGTGGCCTGAAACGGGGCTGCCGTGGCCGCCGGGAACATAGTGTAAACCTAGCATTTTATTCAGCAATGAACACGGTCTGAAAAGACACACAACGTAAATTAGATCTAAACAATGATAATTGGTGACATACTGACACATATATAAACATAAACATGATCAAGTTTAACATATAATCTTCTAATTTCCTTTCGATAAGTATTTATAAGATGTAAAAACATATATAGACAAATACAATGAATGCATGTACAAACAACTGATAAAAGTGCTAAAAGGAAGTTATATTTACTATACATTTCATGCATTTTTGAAAACTTTTGATGATGATGATTTTTTAAATAGATTTCCTTGAACTTGAAGAAGTTTATTCTTTCTTCAGATGTTTGACAAATGTCTCTCTTTATTTGATTTTGTAAAATAGACGATTATATGCATTGTAATATGCATTGATTTGTCAAAATGCATCAAATGTATTGTAAAATATGGCGTGTCCAAATACTCTGTAGCTTCTTTTTGCGTTGAAACTTATCCCCTACAATCGAAATTGTAAATACAGTTGTAAGTCTTGCAACCTGTACTTGCCTTCGCTTCTGGAAGTAGACAAGTCTCGGGAAACCAGAAACTATCTTTATCCCTCAACCCATATTTTTAGCTCTTTAATATTGACAGGTCATTCATGGGAACAATGGATAAAAAGTAACATTCATATAACAATATCTACTAACAAAAGCATTATACTTACAATGTACAATTGTTGTTATTTTCATCATTTATTGTCTTTTAAACAGAAATTACAAAGTTGTATCACGATATATTGTAGATATAAAAACAGCCGGTAACTGGCAGAATGCAGTTCATCATTGCCAGATGGTGTCAGCAGGAACTGTCAGTTCCCACCAGGACTATAGAAAATACATATGTACAGCAACTACGGGACAGTCTTGGACAAAAACATTCCGAAACTACTTTTCTGGACCGTGGAATCCAAGTAATGATATTGCACAGTTTGGTTTTCCTGTTTTCCTCTAGCCTACAAAGTGGAGCACAATAAATGAGAACCAAGATATATAAAAAGGTTACAAAGCGAGTGCATGGTGGATATGGAATTTATTTCACACGTATATATATTATTTTTTTCAAAGTGACAAACCACTCGAGCTTTAGCCAATTTAAAAAAAATACGAGTATTAAATACATGCCATATTTAACAACCACGATTCGTGTAACATTTTTTTTCTACCACAATACATTAGTTTTTAGGAATACTAACAGAATAAGATAGACGCGTGTTTGTCGATTTTACGAGATTCAGGATGTGGAAAATTATTCTAATTCATTTTTTTCGATACAGAATATCTCGGTAACATGAACTGTGGGTCTCTGAGTTATAATTCGGCCACTACTCTTCCCTATGGACGATGCTCTCAGAAACGCCATTTCGTGTGTGAAACAGGTAATGTCTGTAAAAGAAAATCGAAGTCTCCTATAAGATAAAATCCTAAGCAATATACTATCCATTTACCTGGCATATTGCCTTGAGATCCACCAACTAAGATCAGAGATCACTGTATAGTCTTTTATAATAAAAACTCTAGATTTTTAGTTTGTGTTTTACCGACATTAACAGATGATCGAATGTGTTACTATTATCATTTTCCATTTATACTGTCCTTGTTTAATCAAACCCACCATATATCGCTATATATATATATCATTTCCTGAACAGTTATGCATGTATATAATTGTATAATATATAGATATATTATCTTCATAACGATCAATCAATAAATGTGATATTTCAATAAACAGCTTCCCAGGTATAGAAAGCATATCAAAGCATTATTGAAATCATACAACAAAGATACAAAACATTAATTTAACTTCAACATCACCATTAACACCTACAGGGAAACCATTAACAAAGCCAACACCACAACCAACAAACATAACATCGGCAATTACAGCATCTACAACAACATCTACTACGACACCTACTACAATACTTACAACAACACCGATGACAACACCAACTACAACACCGGCCACAACTCAAACTACAAAACCCACCACAACATCAACTACAACACATACTACAACACATACACCACCAACCACAACTCCGACAACACCAACCACAATACCAACCACAACACGGACCTCAATACCAACCACAACACCGACCACAACACTAACCACAGGACCAACCACAACACGGACACAATACCAACCACAGGACCAATCACAACACCGACCACAATACCAACCACAGGACCAACCACAACACCAACCACAACATCAACCACAACACGGACCTCAATATCAACCACAACACGGACCTCAATACCAACCAAAACACGGACCTCAATATCAACCACAACACTAACCACAGGACTAACCACAACACCGACCACAACACTAACCACAGGACCAACCACAACACCGACCTCAATACCAACACAATACCAACACAATACCGACCACAACACTAACTACAGGACCAACCTCAATACCAACCACAACACGGACCTCATTACCAACCACAGGACCAACCACAACACGGACCTCAATACTAACCACAGAATCAGCCACAACACGGACCTCAATACCACTACAATACCGACCTCAATACAAACCACAACACGGACCTCAATAACAACCACAACACCGACCACAACACCAACCACAGGACCAACCACAACACGGACCTCAATACCAATCACAACACGGACCTCAATACCAACCACAACACGGACCTCAATATCAACTACAACACCAACCACAGGACCAACCACAACACGGACCTCAATACCAACCACAACACGGACCTCAATACTAACCACAGGACCAACCACAACACGGACCTCAATACCAACCACAACACGGACCTCAATACTAACCACAGGACCAACCACAATACGGACCTCAATAACAACCACAACACGGACCTCAATACAAACAACAACACGGACCTCAATACCAACCACAACACCGACAACAACACCAACCACAGGACCAACCACAACACAGACCTCAATACTAACCACATGACCAACCACAATACGGACCTCAATAACAACCACAACACGGACCTCAATACCAACCACAACACGGACCTCAATACAAACCGCAACACGGACCTCAATACCAACCACAACACGGACCTCAATACCAACCACAACACGGACCTCAATACCAACACAATACCGACCACAACACTAACCACAACACCGACTACAATACCAACCACAACACCGACCACAACACTAACCACAGGACCAACCACAACACGGACCTCAACACCAACCACAACACGGACCTTAATACCAACCACAACACCGACCACAACACTAACCACAGGACCAACCCAACCACAACACGGACCTCAATACCAACCACAACACGGACCTCAACACCAACCACAACACGGACCTCAATACCAACCACAACACGGACCACAACACTAACCACAGGACCAACCAAAACACGGACCTCAATACTAACCACAGGACCAACCACAACACGGACCTCAATACCAACACAATACCGACCACAAAACAAACCACAACACGGACCTCAATACCAACACAATACCAACCACAGCACCAACCACAGCACCAACCACAACACGGACCTCGATACTAACCACAGGACCAACCTCAATACCAACCACATCACCGACCACAACACGGACCTCAATACTAACCACATCACCGACCATAACACCGACCTCAATACCAACCACATCACCGACCATAACACCGACCTCAATACCAACCACATCACCGACCATAACACGGACCTCAATACCAACCACATCACCGACCATAACACGGACCTCAATACCAACCACATCACCGACCATAACACGGACCTCAATACCAACCACATCACCGACCATAACACGGACCTCAATACCAACCACATCACCGACCATAACACGGACCTCAATACCAACCACATCACCGACCATAACACGGACCTCAATACTAACAACAGGACCAACCTGAATACCAACCACATCACCGACCATAACACGGACCTCAATACCAACAACAGGACCAACCACAACACGGACCTCAATACCAACCACAGGACCAACCTCAATACCAACCACATCACCGACCATAACACGGACCTCAATACCAACAACAGGACCAACCACAACACGGACCTCAATACTAACCACAGGACCAACCTCAATACCAACCATATCACCGACCACAACACGGACCTCAATACCACCACAATACCGACCACAACACCAACCACAGGACCAACCACAACACCGACCTCAATACCGACCAAAGCACTAACCACAGCACCAACAACAACACGGACCTCAATACTAACACAATACCGACCACAACACGGACCACAATACCAACACAATACCGACCACAACACGGACCACAATACCAACACAATACCGACCACAACACCAACCACAGGACCAACCACAACACGGACCACAATACCAACACAATACCGACCACAACACGGACCACAATACCAACATAATACCGACCACAACACCAACCACAGAACCAACCACAATACCAACTACATCACCAAACACAACACGGACCTCAATACTAACACAATACCGACCACAACACGGACCTCAATACCAACTACAGGACCAACATATATACCAACCGCATCACCGACCAAAACACCAACCACAGGACCAACCACAACACCGACCTCAATACCGACCAAAACACAATACAACCACAACACGGACCACAATACCAACACAATACCGACTACAACACCAACCACAGGACCAACCACAATACCAACCACATCACCAAACACAACACGGACCTCAATACCAACACAATACCGACCACAACACGGACCTCAATACCAACCACAACACGGACCTCAATACCAACCACAACACGGACCTCAATACCAACCACAACACGGACCTCAATACCAACCACAACACGGACCTCAATACCAACCACAACACGGACCTCAACACCAACAACAACACAACCCACAACACGGATCACAATACCAACCGCAACACCGACCACAACACCAACCACAGGACCAACCACAACACGGACCTCAATACCAACCACAACACGGAACTCAATACTAACCACAGGACCAACCACAACACGGACCTCTATACCAACCACAACACGGACCACAATACCAAACACAACACCGACCACAACACCAACCACAGGACCAACCACAACACGAACCTTAATACTAACCACAGGACCAATCACAACACGGACCACAATACCAACCACAACACGGACCTCAATACCAACACAATACCGACCACAATACAAACCACAACACGGACCTCAATACCAACCACAACACGGACCTCAATACTAACCACAACACGGACCTCAATACCAATCACAACACGGACCTAAATACACAACACGGACCAACCACAACACGGACCTCAATACCAACCACAACACCGACCACAATACCAACCACAGGACCAACCACAACACAGACCTCAATACTAACCACAGGACCAACCACAACACGAACCTCAATACTAACCACAGGACCAACCACAACACGAACCTCAATACCAACCACAACACGGACCTCAATACCAACCACAACACGGACCTCAATACTAACCACAACACGGACCACAATACCAACCACAACACGGACCTCAATACCAACCACAGGATCAACCACAACACCGACCGAAATACCAGCCACAGGACCAATCACAACACGGACCTCAATACCAACCATAGGATCAACCACAACACGAACCTCAATACTAACCACAGGACCAACCACAACACGGACCTCAATACCAACCACAACACGGACCTCAATACCAACCACAACACGGACCACAATACCAACCACAGGACCAACCACAACACGGACCTCAATACCAACCACAGGATCAACCACAATACCGACCGAAATACCAACCACAGGACCAACCACAACACGGACCTCAATACCAACCACAGGACCAACCACAACACCGACCACAATACCAACCACAGGACCAACCACAACACGGACCTCAATACCAACCACAACACCGACCACAATACCAACCACAGGACCAACCACAACATGGACCTCAGTACTAACCACAGGACCAACCACAACACGGACCTCAATACCAACACAATACCGACCTCAATAACAACCACAATACCGACCACAACACCAACCACAGGACCAACCACAACACCAACAACAACACCAACTACAGGACCAATCACAACACGGACCTCGATACTAACCACAGGACCAACCACAACACGGACCTCAATACCAACCACAACACGGACCTCAATACCAACCACAACACGGACCACAATACCAACCACAGGACCAACCACAACACGGACCTCAATACCAACACAATACCGACCACAACACGTACCTCAATACCAACTACAGTACCAACCTCAATACCAACCGCATCACCGACCACAACACCAACCACAGGACCGACCACAACACCAACCACAGGACCAACCACAACACGGACCACAATACCAACACAACACGGACCACAACACGGACCACAATACCAACACAATACCGACTACAACACCAACCACAGGACCAACCACAATACCAACAACATCACCAAACACAACACGGACCTCAATACCAACACAATACCGACCACAACACGGACCTCAATACCAACAACAACACGGACCTCAATAACAACCACAACACGGACCTCAATACCAACCATAACACGGACCTCAATATCAACCACAACACGGATCACAATACCAACCGCAACACCAACCACAACACCAACCACAGGACCAACCACAACACGGACCTCAATACCAACCACAACACGGAACTCAATACTAACCACAGGACCAACCACAACACGGACCTCTATACCAACCACAACACGGACCACAATACCAAACACAACACCGACCACAACACCAACCACAGGACCAACCACAACACGAACCTCAATACTAACCACAGGACCAACCACAACACGGACCTCAATACCAACACAATACCGACCACAATACAAACCACAACACGGACCTCAATACCAACCACAACACGGACCTCAATACTAACCACAACACGGACCTCAATACCAATCACAACACGGACCACAATACCAACCACAACACGGACCTCAATACCAACCACAACACCGACCACAACACTAACCACAACACGGATCTCAATACCAACCACAACACGGACCTCAATACCAACCACAACACGGACCTCAATACCAACCACAACACGGACCTCAGTACCAACCACAACACGGACCTCAATACCAACCACAACACGGACCTCAATACCAACCACAACACGGACCTCAATACCAACCACAACACCGACCACAACACTAACCACAGGACCAACCACAACACCAACCACAACACCAACCACATCACCTACAACACTAACCATGACACCTACAACAACACCTACAACACAAACATCAACTACAACACCAATCACTACACTAACCATAACATCGATCATAACACCATATCGTACTGTATCCTACTGTTAGATAAATGTGTGCCATTATAAATATATGATCTTGCTGTATTTTTACTTTTGTAGTTTTGCGAGGTGGATGGAAAGATCGACAACTTTGTAAAATTGATTTGGTTTATTACACATATCAAATGTCAAACAATATAGACAATAATATAAACATACAAAATATCCTCAGCTCACACCATACACACCATAGTACGGAACAGAACAGCTATTAATGATATATATAGTTATATTCTAATTGATACTTATAAAACGTACCACTATGAAAAATCTAACAAATCGCTATACAGCTTATCCTATAATAAACTAACTAACCTACTGTCTAAAGAATCCCTAAAATGTGCTTGTACATTACGTACTGTACTCCACACTGAACTACTATATATACCTATCATTTCGCTTGTACATTACGTACTCCACACTGAACTACTATGTATAGCTATCGTTTCGCTTGTACATTACGTACTCCACACTGAACTACTATATATACCTATCATTTCGCTTGTACATTACGTACTCCACACTGAACTACTATATATACCTATCATTTCGCTTGTACATTACGTACTCCACACTGAACTACTATATATACCTATCATTTCGCTTGTACATTACGTACTCCACACTGAACTACTATATATACCTATCATTTCGCTTGTACATTACGTACTCCACACTGAACTACTATATATACCTATCATTTCGCTTGTACATTACGTACTCCACACTGAACTACTATATATACCTATCATTACGCTTGTACATTACGTACTCCACACTGAACTACTATATATACCTATCATTTCGCTTGTACATTACGTACTCCACACTGAACTACTATATATACCTATCATTACGCTTGTACATTACGTACTCCACACTGAACTACTATATATACCTATCATTTCGCTTGTACATTACGTACTCCACACTGAACTACTATGTATAGCTATCGTTTCGCTTGTACATTACGTACTCCACACTGAACTACTATATATACCTATCATTTCGCTTGTACATTACGTACTCCACACTGAACTACTATATATACCTATCATTTCGCTTGTACATTACGTACTCCACACTGAACTACTATATATACCTATCATTTCGCTTGTACATTACGTACTCCACACTGAACTACTATGTATAGCTATCGTTTCGCTTGTACATTACGTACTCCACACTGAACTACTATATATACCTATCATTTCGCTTGTACATTACGTACTCCACACTGAACTACTATGTATAGCTATCGTTTCGCTTGTACATTACGTAATCAACGATTATCCTACACACATGTAACTAATAATTTTATATTCCGAACCTATCCGAAAAACTATCATGTGCTTATAACTTACGTATTTCACACATTTATCTTAGCTAAACTAAACCTAAATAAATATCTAATAATTTCTAAAAAAATGCTTAAAGCTTATTAACTAATCAGCAACTCGAAATATACTAATAAAATTGTACCGAAGTACTTGTGAAAAAATGCCTAAAGTTACCTTTCTATATGAGTTGCCTCCCTTACGCTGTCTGCTGTTCTGAATCTCGAAAACCGTTACATCTGGTTTTTATCGTAAAATTCACGTGCCACAATAGCAACAACAACAAAAAATGCAATATAAAGATTTAACTGTACATATTCCTTTGTAAATAATTTACCATTTCCAAAATAACTACTATTTACAAAAGCACGATCCTTAGCAACTTATAATACTAAAAATAACTCCCGATAACAACCGGAAGTATGACGTCATCAAGTAAATATACAAACTGACAACAGTTTGCGGGAATGATTAACAAACGTAATCGCGTACGATCGCCATCCTCACATCATGAAGACAATATCTAGAAATTCCAAATACACGGTAATACTATTATTGCATATCATATCAAGTCTGTCCAGTATACACACGTACACTGACGTAAGTCTAGCTTGTAACTGATGATATTTACAATGTATAATCTGTCTAGTATACACACGTAAACTGACGTAATTATTCTAGCATTTTACATAACAATTACAAATTAACAAAGCCTAGTGAAATTCATTTTCACCACAAATCTATTTTCTGAGGATTTTATATGTTTATGTTTTTATTTTAAGCTTACAGCTTCAGTTCAAAACCAGACGTTTTTGAAATCAAACCAACTACAACTCCGACTCCGATAACAAAAATACCGACAACCACTGCTACCCCAACAACAACTACTCAAGCAATAACAACTAATCAAGCAACAACAACTACTCAAGCAACAACAACCACTCAAGCAACAACAACCATTCAAGCAGCAACACCCACTCCAACAACCACGACCACTCTAAAACTAGCCACTACTGAAGAAATACATACCTCAACAACAACTACAAGAGTAACAACAAGCGATTCACGACTAGAAACAACTACATTGTATTCCGAAAGGATAACTGACACAGCAGTTCAACAAGAAACCACATCAATGTTTTCTAGCACAACGATAATGACGAATAATTCCTATGAGAACCGACCAGTAATGGACTACTTTTACATTAATTATACGAAAAGCTGGAGTGATGCACAGAAATATTGTGTAGAACACATGCACGGAGGATTGTTTCGGCATATACCGGAAGTGATGTCAATACTAGATGATAACTATCCTGAAATTAGAACAACGTTTGTTTGGTCTCAAATGATTTCAAAATGGATGTCATACGTGGGTATGTGAGAATATATGTATATATATAAATATGTGCCGAACAAAAATCTTTTACAAATTATCAAAATTTACAATTTTGAAAGCGGATTTTAACGTTCTTGTTGCAAAAATACACATTTTGTTTGCATTTGTATTTGAGATAAAGGACCTCTTTCACGAACAATGGAAATTTGCCCACGAACCAATTTCATTAAAACTAAATTACATGTAGCAACAATAATGCAAACCCTTGAAATGCGTTTAAAAAATTCAAAAGGTCCCAGGGGCCTGTGCTATGGTCGAATTAAAGTTGCCCAGTAGAGGTGTATGACAGGGTTCCTTTTTTTATCCAAAAAAGGTATCAAAATAATGTTTTATGTCATAAAACTGTATCATTTTATGAAGAGTATGAATAATTACATATCATGATCACAAATGTGTAGGCAAAATGTCACAAATGATATTTTGGCTACATTTTGAAGACAGAAAATGTCGAAATTTTGGGTGTAATTTTCGGCCATGTCAATTATTAACAATGGTGATTCACCCACTTCCAGTTTGAGTGCACCAAAAATATTTTCTGAAAAATTGGCTCATTACCTAAAGTAAATGTAGGGAAAATTTCAGAAATAAATTGTGGACCGGTAAATTGGTCGTTTGAAGGTTATAATATGGCAAGGTCTATTTTAGTAACGTATGAATATGAATATGCTTATTTTGGATCATAAATCACAAATCTTACGATGTCAACATTAATATATAATCCAATACTCATCTGGAACGCTTGATACGATTTCAAATTGATTTATTTAGTGATACTTTGTATATAAATTAAGTTTTACATAATCAAAATTTCAAAACATTTGGGCGTTTTTAGAATAAGCTGTTTTGCATTTGAAGTAGCTTCACTAATATGTCCTGTTCTAATGATTTATTTTGTAATTATAGAGCACAATTACAGTGAAAAGAGTGATTAAAATGGGATTCTGTAACTGTACGGTTTAAGAGCGAAGAGTTACCAGGTTACATGCATGGGTCATTTGTTACAAACCTACAGAAGTTCAATTATTTGCAGGCCGGGCTAACACTTCTGATAAATTAACATTTTTTGTTGATTCATGCTAACAAATGTAAATCTCATCACTTTAACATATTACATTGTTTTAGATTTTAAGTTTAATTTGGTCGGGAAACTCATGTATGTATCATTTCAGATTTAGATACATTAATGCCAATTACTTCTTTAATCTTGCAAAATAGCTAACTGAATGTAGCAGTTTTGATAATGAAAATTAAATACACGTTATCTGAAAGTAAATCATCAACACTTGATTTTATGTTTATTGTCAATAATAATATTTGAGTTCCATGTTAGTATTATTTGACCATTAGAAAATTCATAGCTTTACTGAGTATTAGACACAAAAGAAAGTCTTCGATCACAGTACATGTACATGGTGTATATCCCTGTGGTAAGGAGTGTTTTGACGATGAAACAGTTTTATTCCATACTATATAAACTGACTTTGAGTTTAGAATTATATGAATTTTATTAGCAATTCTGAAGTATATAAACATCTGTAAAAATATTAATTTGCGGATATGTTAACCGTACAGAGATAATGGGGAAACAGTCAAACATGAAATGAGAGAGTCTGACCAAACTGGAAATCATTTAGATGCAGTGTATTACATATACTGTATGTTACTTAGCTTTGTATCACGTATAAATTAATTTATTTGGATCCCTCTGACATGTTTAATTCATGTTGTGATAACCAAATCTCTTATAAAATCAAACTTTAATACCTGAAATGATAATCTTAAGCCATTTTGATTGAAAGTATGATATGTTTACGATACACAAAGCTAATTATGAAAAATAAAACTGTGGACATCAAAAACTTTTGACTGCTTCATTAACCATAAAAGATGCTGTTCGTTTTTCAACTGAAAAAAAAATCTTAGTTAATCTTTATGGGATTCATGAAAATTCTGAAGAAATTTCAAAAATCCGAAATCAAACTTCAGTTGATTGATCACAAAATATTATGAACAATCTAAATCTTAAACTGCTAAGAAATACTAGATATGGTAAAATTATTATATAATTTTGTACGAAAAAAAATCATAAATAAATTTGTCTTTGTTTTTTTAACACAAAAACTTGTAATGGTGTGATTTAATGCCATTGCCAACACTTTGAAAGCACAATATTTTGAGAAAAAATAACCCCAACAACATTATACATTTATCTACTAATATACTGGATGAGTGAAAATTGTTAAAAACCTGCTTCTCTTACATAATAATCTACATACACCCATCTTTTTTTTCTAAATTTTGTTATTATTATATATATATATAATTCAATGTTGCTTGTTACGAGCATTTCCATTGGCTTAAAAATTTACTTTATCAGCCCATAAAGGAAAAAATGGCGTCGCCGTTTGTAACGTCGCTTCTGATTGGCTGAGATGACGGCGTAATAATTTCATAGACAAAAGAGTCCCAAAATGAATTTTAAATGTTGAAGAGATTATCTTTAGTAAATTGAATTATAAGGATTAATTTGAATAGATTTTTTATGTTATGGAGATATAACACAAAAATCTGAGTGTACTCTCATCATAAACCGCTTCGCGGTTTATTTAGAGTACACTCAGATTTTTGTGTTATATCTCCATAACATAAAAAAATCTATTCAAGTTATTATTTTACTTTATATGCCATTCACCTATAAATAAAAGGAATATTTCTGAGAATGCAGTTCATAATCTAGCTTGAAAAGTGAATGATAATGCCCTAAAATTCCGAAACACTTTGTTATTATGATTCAATATTTTGATTATCCTACAATATATAGGTTATAAAATCATATATAAATTTACCTTATGAGTATTAAATAAGATTAATATATTAACTTTCTTCGGTTTCTCAATTTTATGATTAAAAGGGCCGTGGTGCGACCATAGTGTAATATTGCTTAAAAATAGACCTTGCCATATTATAACCGTTAAACGACAAATTTACCGGTCAACAATTTTTCTGAAATTTTCACTTCATTTACTTTAGGTAGTGTGCCAACTTTTTAGAAAATATTTTTGGTGCACTCAAACTGGAAGTGGATGAATCCCCATTTTTAATAATTGACTTGGCCGAAAATAACACCCAAAATTTCAACATGTCTTAAAAATGTAGCCAAAATTTTATTTGTTACATTTTGCCTACACATTTGTGATCATATTATGTAATTATTTATTCTCTTCATTAAAAAATACAGTTTTATGACAAAAAACATTATTTTGAAACATTTTTGGATCAAAAAGGGAGCCCTGTCATATACCTGTACTGGGCAACTTTAATTTGGCCATAGCACAGGCCCCTGGGCCCTTTTGAATTTTTCAAACGTATTTCCAAGGTTTGCATTAATGTTGCTACATGTAACATTTAGTTTTGATAAAATTGGTTCATGAGCAAATTTCGTTGTTCGTGAAAGAGGTCCTTTTAAAATTTATAATGTATAAGGTTTCTTTTTAGGATGTTTTCCGTTGAATGGTGCGACACCTACTTTTAGCTCCATATACAATAACCCAGCTTTCTGTCAAATATACTGTTCGTCTTCCAAACATATAGCTGTCCAGGTATGTCTACAAATGATGTTGTACGTCTGGCTATTTACTGTGTAATTCACGTCGTTATGCAACCGTATTCCTGATAGATGTTTGGCAAAATGAGAGGATGATCTGTAATGAACACAATACTGAATTAATACTTTGAACAAACTCGAAAGTAGTTTTTTTGAAATATGATTTAAATCATTTTCATGTTAAGGAATTTGCCACTCTGTATTTCTGTTCAATTATATTTTTATTTTAAGGTGTAACTTCTTATATTCATATATAGATTCATATATAAAAGGATGGAATTTGAAGAAGATAAAACCATTTACCAGTATATTTGGTACAAAAACGCTACGGGTTTTACATAAATTGTATCATTTACCATATTTGTACTTTTAAAATCTGTAAAAACAAATAGAGAAAACATCAATACAAAAACAGACAAAGCAATTAAAATACATAAATTATCCCGTTTACATTTGATATTTACTTACATTTGTTTTTCAGGATCAAAACTGTTTCTGCATGGGGAACTCAAATCCCCAAAACTCAACAACGGATTCCGCTTGTCCTTACATATGCATCAACTCTGACCTTGGTGTAACGTGTGGTGGTTTAAAAACCGCCAGCGTCTATAAAATCGACAGTAAGATAATTATTATAATCTATTCCAATCAAATATTTCCATGCCTTTGTTTGCATATGTATTGAGAATCATTTTTGTAACCAAAAAATATTTTTGCCTTTTTCTTCTTCCTTTTTCCCTGCTTACCTGCAACTCGCCTATGTTTGTCATTTTCGAGTCCAGAAGACAAATTAGCGTAAATATCACATGTTTTGTTATTTTTGTATATAATTGCCGTTTTTTTTAAACATTTGACGTTGGTTTTGTCCCCGAATTAAGATACACATGAGCCTTCACAATGATACCTTTACCTTACGGTCAGCTATTTGGACGCCTGGTCTGTGCAGCATCTGTATAATAAGACCGGATGGAAAGTGCTGCATGCTGTCTTTGATACTGTATACAACCCTATTTTCGAGTGCAATAATATTCACGTAATTGGCAGATGATTATGAATGACAAAAGAAAATACAACAGTAACAAAGTTAAAAACGCAAATTTAATTCGTGAGGGAATAGGATGCTTTATGGTGGTATTCCGGTACGCTAAGACTGTCATTGTCTAGATTTTTAATTACGCTACATATTCCAATCCACACAGGTAATAAAGGTATCATTCCATTTTAAAACATTTTTCATGCATATAAACCTTTTCTTTAATGCAGTTGATCAGAATGAAATACTAGCCTTAGTTTTATTGTTTGCAGAATAAAACATAATGCTCATGAAACGTTTACTTGTAGCTTTGATTATTTTAGAGTGTGCACTTATGCGAGGGTAGAATGTCTTTGATTTTTTTAAAGTATGTACAGTTATGGCTATATACTCAATATGTTGTTGGTTGATTCCTCCAGATGTGTTTTCATGTTTCTTTCGTTACATTTCAGGAATAACAAATGTTGATTCTTCATTTAGAACGTCTATGGCACGTTGTATGAGTGCCAAATGCAAAAGAATTGGAACGACTGACGTCATATTTCAACCACGTCAATGTGAACAGTCACTCAGATATTTATGTATGTATGATTTCATTAAAATGTTTTCATTTTGATAAAAAAATCATCTTAACAATGCATGCAATATCTTGCATTTCATAACTATCCTCAAAGCGTTTTCAAGCAAAAACTTATCTTGTGTAAATATAATGATCTCATTTACCAATTTGATGGTTCATGCTGAGATAATGCCAGTATTAGATATTAAAGTTTGCACTGACATACATATTGTCTATTTTAGCTTACTCCTTCAATGGATAACATTACTTTTATGATTTAACACATATAACAAAAGAAGAAATCGCTGAATAGAAAACAAAACAAAAAAATTTTAAACTTTGGTTTTAAATTGTTTTTTACTTTGCGCCTCGTAAATATTTTCAGGCAAAGATCATAAACATGGTAAGTAGATAAGAACACATCTGAATTTTACGTGATGTACAATGTTTAATGAACTTTGGACTCAAATAACGTGTAAGAGAATGAAACTATTATATTTGAATGGAATCATCAAAGAATGTGTTATTTACAAATACTACAAATAAAAAAATGTACGTTAGTTTGCATCTTTTAAGTGACATAATGTACCTATATAACACTAATAAAGTTACATTATAGTTTTCCTCTGATTTCCAGACACGTACGAAATTAGCAACATATGGAACAGTTCTTTAAATCATTGCCCCATGGCGTCTGCGGAAACCATACCATCCAGTAAAGACTACAGAGAATTTGTATGTAGGCATATTGCTGATGGAGTGTGGACCAAAACTTTTCGAGTTTTTTTTACTGGAAAGCCTCTTAGTTCAGGTAGGTGAAATTTTTAAAAATCGATATTAATTGTTAATTTGTAAAAACAAATAAATCATCAACAGTTATTATACTTAAAATGTTAAAACAATTTATCTATAGTTATAAATGGCCTATGCACTTGCGTTGTAGGAGTAAGACATGCATTCAGACACATAATAAAATCACATATTATAACAAAGGAGATGAAAATTTAATAATTCATGAATTGATTATAATAAATTGTAATAGGCATTAAATTTTTTATTAAATTCATTATTATGAAATTACCCTTACAATTCAAAAATAGAAAATTAACATAACATTTAATATGTACGATAATATAATGGATATAATTATAGTGAAATAATATTAGTAACACTTTCTTGGAGTATCAAGAATGTGACCAGCCGTAATGTAATTCTTTAATCCTTTTGGCAATGAAATGAACTTTGTAAGTAACAAAGTGATAATATAAGATGGATGGATTTTCAAAAATGAGTGTACACAAGTATAACATAGAAATATGATTGACAATTGGGTTGCTAGATCACATTCAAGGTCACTATTGCGGTATCATTTCTTGTAGTAATTTCCAATATATTCCATCTGTTTGCAAAGAATCAAAATATGTAGGATATATTTTGAGCGTCATGACCATCTGGTCAATGTAAAGGTCACCATTGCTAGTTTTAGAAAAATGCTCCCTGTATTCATGTAAGGTCCTACTTCATTGGTTTTCACTGCCTGCCTTGTAGGGTCTAGGGCTAGTTTCAGTTGCATCATTGTCAGACCATGGTACCGAAAGGAGAAAAAAATAATAATCGACAATTGTGGCTTTCTGAAGAGCTTTCTATATCAGTTTTGTACGAAACACATTTCAATATAGACATGAATATATATTAAAATACTGTTTTTCATATCAAAATGTTTGATCTTGCCGAACGTACCCAAAATCAGGAGTGTAAGAAAGTTGTTATGCCATACGTTCCTAATTGACTAATCTTTTTGACATCGCTCGATGATGACTATGACATTTTTCTAAATTTTGGTAAAAATTGGTAACAATAGTACATGTATAACAGTGAAATGTAACCGGCCGGCATCACAAAATAAGGAAACGTATTAACAATACATATAGCCTCAGACTACATATTTTTCTGATAAAATTTTATGAAAACCATATTTTTTCTATCATGTGAGATATACATACCCTTTGTTTTCAACCCAGCATCAAAAATATTATTTCAAGAAATTGGTTGAAACACCTTCACAACTTTTTAAAATTCGACGCTCAGAAAATAGGCGTCGAAAACTCCACCTTGCGTTTTACACTAAACATTTGTAGTAGTGATTAAGGATCTTAACTATTTAGATTTTAGTCTCGTTTAAACCCCGGTTTAACCTTGATTAAAGAATTTTTATGATTTTCAAAACCGTATTTTTTTTGCAAGGTGTAGTGACAAAATTATATCAGACAATGATCGTTAAGTTTAACTATTGATTTTACTTAAAATTTTTCCTTGTGAAACGTTGAAGCGGGAGGGGGTATGGGTAATATATGTTGCCCCTGTAAATTTAATATTAAAGTGCACCGCTTCGAAATCATCAAGGCATGTATCATTATTAATAGATAACGCTGCACTACAGAGAGCTACTACAAATTTGTACAACGATATATTTGTTGTACAGGTACTATTGCAGAATGTCCACGTGTACAGGTGGGCCCTAATGGCAAGGTCCACATTGAATACTGTAAGGTCTGTTCTAGTGAAGGTCATCCATTTATATGCGAAACGTATGCAAGTAAGTGATTACAACATTTGCTTTGAATAAATCTGGCAATTTTGGAAGTCGTATTAAGATTTTAGAGCATTAAGAATATGTTCACATTAATGAAAAACAAAGATGTAATGTTTTGTTAATAGTTTCTGAAATTTCTGCAAATGGCTCAACAGTATTTAAGTATTTGTCGTTTTTGTATTTGCATTAGAGAATCTGACCGTCACGGATAAAGGAATATTCAAAATTGAAAAAGGCACAACGAAGTCAACACAATACGTAACAACAACACAACCTATTACAACAGCCCAACCAGAAACAACCACAAAACCAGAAACAACAGCACAACCAGAATTAACAGCAAAACCAAAAACAACCACAAAACAAGAAACAACAGCACAACCAGAAATAACAGCACAACCAGAAATAACAACACAAGAAACAACAACACAACTAAATATAACAGCACAACCAGAAACAACACTACTAGAAACAACAGCGCAACCAGAAACAACCACACAACTAGAAAACACAACACAACCAGAAACAACAACACAACTAGAAATAACAACCCAACCCGAAACACACACACCACTAGAAACAACCACACAACTAGAAACAACTGAACAACCAGATACAATAACACAACTAGAAACAACCACATATCTTAAAACAACAATACAACAAGAAACAACAACAGAAATAGAAACAACCACACATCCAGAAACAACAACACCACTAGAAACAACAACACAACAAGAAACCACAACACATTTAGAATCAACCACACCACAAGAAACAATCACACAACTAGAAACAACTACACAAATAGAAAAATCCACACAACCAGGAACAACAGCTCAACCAGATACAAAAGCACAACTAGAAACAACAACACCATCAGAAACAACAACACCATCAGAAACAACAACACAATGTGAAACAACAACACAGCCAGAAACAACCACACAAAAGTCATCTAGAAACAACAACACAACCAGAAACAAACACACATCTAGAAGCAACGACACAACCAGAAACAACAACACAACCAGAAACAACAAAACCAGAAACAACATCTACACCAGAAACAACAATACAACCACACACGACCACGAAGCTAGAAACAATCACACGACTAGAAACAACTACACCACTAGAAACAACAACACAACTAGAAACAACCACACCAATAGAAACAATTACACGACTAGAAAAAAAAAAAAAAAAAAAAACAAAAAAAAAAAAAAAAAAAAAAAAAAAAAAAAAAAAAAAAAAAAAAAAAAAAAAAAAAAAAAAAAAAAAAAAGAAAATAAAACAACAAAAAAAAAAAAAAAAAAAAAAAAAAAAAAAAAAAAAAAAAAAAAAAAAAAAAAAAAAAAAAAAGAAAAAAAAAAAAAAAAAAAAAAAAAAAAAAACAAAAAAAAAAAAAAAAAAAAAAAAAAAAAAAAAAAAAAAAAAAAAAAAAAAAAAAAAAGAAAAAAAAAAAAAAAAAAAAAAAAAAAAAAAAAAAAAAAAATAAAAAAAATCAAAAAAAAAAAAAAAAAAAAAAAAAAAAAAAAAAAAAAAAAAAAAAAAAAAAAAAAAAAAAAAAAAAAAAAAAAAAAATAAAAAAAAAAAAAAAAAAAAAAAAAAAAAAAAAAAAAAAAAAAAAAAATAAAAAAAAAAAAAAAAAAAAAAAAAAAGAAAAAAAAAAAAAAAAAAAAAACAAAAAAAAAAAAAAAAAAAAAAAAAAAAAAAAAAAAAAAAAAAAAAAAAAAAAAAAAAAAAAAAAAAAAAAAATAAAAAAAAAAAAAAAAATAAAATTAAAAGAAAAACAAAAAAAAAAAAAAAAGAAAAAAAAAAAAAAAAAAAAAAACAAAAAAAAAAAAAAAAAAAAAAAATAAAAAAAAAAAAAAACAAAAAAAAAAAAAAAAAAAAAAAAAAAAAAAAAAAAAAAAAAAAAAAAAAAAAAAAAAAAAAAAAAAAAAAAAAAAAAAAAAAAAAAAAAAAAAAAAAAAAAAAAAAAAAAAAAAACAAAAAAAAAAAAAAAAAAAAAAAAAAAAAAAAAAAAAAAAAAAAAAAAAAACAAAAAAAAAAAAGAAAAAAAAAAAAAAAAAAAAAAAAAAAAAAAAAAAAAAAAAAAAAAAAAAAAAAAAAAAAAAACAAAAAAAAAAAAAAAAAAAAACAAAAAATCAAAAAAAAAAAAAAAAAAAAAAAAAAAAAAAAAAAAATCAAAAAAAAAAAAAAAAAAAAAAAAAAAAAAAAAAAAAAAAAAAAAAAAAAAAAAAAAAAAAAAAAAAAAAAAAAAAAAAATAAAAAAAAAAAAAAAAAAAAAAAAAAAAAAAACAAAAAAAAAAAAAAAGACAAAAAAAAAAAAAAAAAAAAAAAAAAAAAAAAAAAAAAAAAAAAAAAAAAAAAAACAAAAAAAAAAAAAAAACAAAAAAAAAAAAAAAAAAAAAAAAAAAAAAAAAAAAAAAAAAAAAAAAAAAAAAAAAAAAACAAAAAAAAAAAAAAAAAAAAAAAAAAAAAAAAAAAAAAAAAAAAAAAACAAAAAAAAAAAAAAAACAAAAAAAAAAAAAAAAACTAAAAAAAAAAAAAAAAAAACAAAAAAAAAAAAAAACTAGAAAAAAAAATCAAAACAAAAAAAAAAAAAAATAGAAATAAAACAAAAAAAAGCAAAAACAAAACAACCACAACAAAAAAAAAAAAAAAACAACCAAAAAGAAACAAAAAAATCACCAAAAAACAACCACAAAACTAAAAACAAAAACACAACCAGAATCAAAAACACAAGCAGAAAAAACAACACAAAAAAGAAAAAACCAAACACAACAAGAATCAACAACAAAAACCAAAAAAAAAACACAACCAGAAAAAAAAACAACAAAACCAAAAAAAACAAACAAACTACAAAAAAAAACAACAAGAACCAACAACACAAAACTAGAAACAACAACACAAAAAAACAAACAACCACACAAAGAAACAACAACACAAAAAAAACAAAAACAAAACTAGAAACAACTGCACAAAAAAAACGAACAACAACAGAAACAATCACACATCCAGAAACAAACACACAAAACAACAAACAACAAAATACAGAAACAACTAACACCACTCAAACAGAAACACAACAACGCCACAACAACCAGAATCAACAACACAACCAGAAACAACAACACAAGCAGAATCAACAACACAACCAAAAAACAACAACACAACTAGAAACAACAACAACAACACAACAGAACAACAACAACAGAAACACCAACTAGAAACAACAACACAACAACACAACAAATCAACACAACCAAAAAACAACAACAGAAACAAAACACAACAGAACAACAAACTAAAACAACAACAAACTAGAAACAACCAACAGACAACAAGAACAAAAACAACAACACAACTAGAAACAACAGCACGAAATCACGACACGAGAAACAATCACACATCCAGAAACAATCACACATCCAGAAACAACCACACCACTAGAAATAACCAAACAATTAGAAATAACAACACAACTAGAAGCTACCACTCAACCAGAAACAACAACACCGCAAGGAACAACAACCAAACTAGAAACAACAACATCACCAGAAACAACCACACAAACTAGAAACAACAACACAACCAGAAACAACAACACAAATTGAAACAACAACACAACCAGAAACAACAGCAGAAACAACAACACAACTAGAAACAACCACACAACCACAAGCAATAGCTCAATATGAAACAACCATGCAACCAGAAATCCTCAAACATGAAACAACATCACAACTAGAAAGAACCAATCAACCAGAAAGAACCACTCAACCAGAAACAACAACACAACTGGAAACAACAACACAATCACAAACAATCACGCAACAAGATCTTACCACACAACTAGAAACAACAACAGAATTATACACAACCACACAACATAAAGTAAACGAAAATGGAACAACTAAAGAACAACACACAATCTCAGGACAAGAAACAACAGCATACCATAAAACATCAAAAGAACAAGAACAATCATTAGATCATAAAACAACCGAACAGCACACAATCACACATCATGAAACAACAGGACATGAAACAACAAAACACTTTGAAACAACAAAGCAGCTCAAAACAGTTTCCCCTAAAGAAATATTTTCGGAAGATCCCCTGACCACCTCTACAGAAGACTCTCTGTCTGGAGAGGGCTCATTCAACAGGGTCAATGGAAGGGACCAGAAAATAACTGTATTAAACCCAACAAGTCGACTCTGTAAGTTAGGTTTTGTTTAATGAGTTTGAAAATGACAAAATATCTGACAGAAAATGGGATGGAAATTGATTGGAAGAAACCATTTTTTGAAATAAAAGATTTTAAAGATAACACAATCATATAAAATCATATAAATTATATTTTAATGATTAAATTTTTAACCATTTTATCTTAATGAAAATACGCTTATACAATATAAGTATTAATAGTTTATCCATAGATGGTATTCATAATGTGTATTTATTTTATTGCAGTCGTTGTAGTTGGAGCTACGTCTGTCGGAGCAGCAGTCATTCTATTTATTGTCATCGTAAAAATTATTTATAAGAGGTACCTACAAAGATTTACATTGATATTTATTATATCGCTTTTTGAAATGATTTGTGACATACACGTCTTACACATAATTTTAATGTCATTTTGTGTCTATATCCGTTAAAGCACATTGCATCCTACAAACAAAACAATAACTTTTTATTTAAAAAAACCGCTATGAAAATTCGGGATCGATCCTGAAACGGAAAATATGAAGAAAAAAACCAAATTGCACGGAAGTAGTATCAAGAACGAAAAGGACTCAGGGTCTCCAAATAACAAGCGTTTACTGTATGAATGGCTGTTCATGCCAAAAACGAGATATTGTAACGCGTTAAACTTACTTTAAACACTTTAAATGTTAACGCGTTAAAAGTTTGTTTAACGCGTTAAATATTCTCGTTTCTGACATGAACGGTTTTTCATATAACTGTTTCGTGGCAGCACGTATTGTATTAGTTGTCCATATTTATGTCAAGAAACAAGAGTGAGATGAGGTTTGTTATAAAGCCACCGTAAACAGAGAATAACAACTTTTTACTTCTTGCTCAACCCTTCTTTCTAACCATATGAACCACCGTGATGTAAAGGTAAGAATCAGGAGGACACATACTCTGATTCTGTGACATATTAAACTGTGTCGTGTAAACCGAATGTTAGAGGTTCGTGTATAATGATTTTACTAAATCAATTAGAAATAGAGACTTGTGTGCTTGGAAAATTAATAATACGGAAGTACTTTTTTTAACAAACTTCGAATAACGTTGTAGAATAGTTAGACAATCATGAAGACATTAGTTGACTTTGAAATGTATGCATGACCATTATGTTACCAATTCCATATGTAGCGATACATTAAGGTAGCTCTAAAAGGTATCTTTAAATCTAATTTTACCAATTTTTTAACGCTGCAGCACTGGAAGTATCTTAATAACAAAACTAAAAAAAATTAACATATACACGAGAAAATAGTCTCGAAAGATGCCGAATCATTCCGAAAATCATCGCGACAATCTGTGCGACGAGCTGTGAAACCAAGAGAAAATGTGAACAGTTTTTCGTAAACAAACAATTTGGTCGACCCCAGCAGACTGGATCTAGAAAAAACCAATGGTCGCACATAACAATATTTGATACACACAATATTTTACTGATATGTTTCAAATACTCACTCTGTGGACATATACCAACATAATTAGCTCGTATTAGACAAAAGGAAAACGTAAACAAACATATGTGTGTTTACGCTAGTTACCTCACTCACTACGTGCAGGTCGTGTCGACGTCAGTCACGTGATACGATTCGAAGGTACTGAACATGGCGGTGATTTACAGCGCTTTATTCAAAACCAGGAATATATGTTCCCGAGTTTTCGACTCTCTTATAAGCCTACATATGCTTTTGGGGAGCTAAATCATCAAGTTCATGTCCATGTTCAAATAACAAATATTTAAGCGACAGTTCGTTACAGTGAAATTCGCTTGAAATATAACTTAAAATAAACTGAAAGCCAGCAGAAGATAGTTAATACCTGCTCCTGCAACATTATTATCGATTTTACGTTTGTACGTGCTAAATTTTCCGTATTTGCATATTATATATCCCTTTCGGTTAGGTATCTAATATTACGGCTTCATTATTTTGTGAGCGAAATTTACCTCGATTTATCTGAAAACTATGACGTTACGTCTGCAAGAACATGACGTCAGAATCAACACCTACCCGCAAGGAGATGTAAATCATAAATATGCAAATACGGATTAATACCGTGTATATGTACATGTATACTTAATTTGTATTGAAGTGTCGATTACATCAAAATTCTGTCATCATTTTTTTATCACAATTTGATACATGTTATTGACCTATAAGTATGTCAACGTAGGGAGCAAACTTGACAAGGAGATTATCGACGGTGTCCGCGTGCATTGTCCATGTTTGTTATCAACTTACCTAATATAGGTCAAATGATAACATTTCGGGACATTTGTTTGCATTCATATCTACCTAATTATCATTTATAAACATTACGCAATATTCGTCAACAAACATGTTTTTGTAACCGACAATATCTATTAATATGTTAAATATCTTTATTTGTATAACATTTGTATACGAAATATTGTCTTATTCTGTATCAATACCATGATTCCAATGTTCCTATGTATATGGTTATAGGTTTTTAACACCAATACCTATCATCTTCCGTCGGATGACTTTTCTGTGTATATTAAAAAAATAGAAATATGTGTAAACTGGTATATAAGTGTTGTGCCGACTGTATCTGAACAGCGTTTCGGATTTCTTTAATGGTCACTCTTTACAATTGGCACTTTGATGTGGTGATTAAAAGATGCTTCACCGCTGACAAATGTTAATTTTTTTCTCCATAAAAACAGGAAAAGACGAAATAATTGTTTTCATCAGTTACAAAAATTACTCACTTTATATCATTTTTACCGCCATTGAAATGTTTGAGCTTCTCATTTAATCACTTCAATATATAAAAATATTAAAGATGATTAATTGCTTCACGAAAAAGTCCATGGCAATATGTCCTATTTGGAGTGATCAACAAAAAACAAATCTGGTTAATTTAAATCATTTTTTGTGTTAATTAGATATTGATTTACACAAGTAAACATCAATCATTGTTCAAATGATAAAATATCGTTTATTCTCTGTCGGAGATGGGGCATCTTTAACTTTAAATAAAACGAACGCTTACTCTTCCGAAACATTTAAAGATGCTCCACCGCCGACAGAGCATAAATGATATTCATTATTTGAACAATATTTGGTGTATTATCGTGTATATATGTCTAATTAACACAAACAATAATATATAAAATAATTTATTTTGCCGCTGGTGCATGCGCAAATAGTACTTCATTCCATATAGGATATAGTGCAACGGATTTTTTTCGGGATGCAATTAATTATTTTTCATATTTTTAACTTGAAGCAAAATTAGAAGCTCAAACTTTCCAATGTTGGTAATGGTTTAAAGTAAGTAACTTTTGTAACTGAAAAAAAATACTAAATGTTCTCCTGTTTTTGATAGTGAAAAAATACCATTTGTCGGCGTTGGAGCATCTTTAAATCTTTTAAATATACTATCTATGTTTGTTCAGTTTTAAGCATCAAATTAGTTATTATTATAATTATGAATGTTATGTTGCGAAGAAGACGCTTGTAATCAATATTCATTTATGGATTATTTATAATGTCGCTTTGTGACATGTTACAGGTCTCAGCTCAGAAAACGGAAAGAAGAGGAAACCCTACACCTGAACGAAGTGGAAATGTACACGACACCACATCAGAAGAGATACAATAGGTCCTGGTTATGACATCATCAAAATGTCTTACATCTGAAATCCAGACTAGCATAACAAATGCATTCTGGTTTAATGCGAGTCCTTTCCATCTACGAAACATGACATTGAATTACTTGATGTTTTAACCATGAGAAAATGTTTGTTTTTGTAACATCTATCTCTATCTCCTGTAAAGATCTGATGATCCGTCTGATATTAAATTTCGACGGTATTTATGACAAGTCTCTTCAGTTAGAAGTTCAAGTGCCTTCTATGATCTCAGCTTACCGCATAAATAGAACTCTAGGCTATGGTCTGAAGACAATTTCAATATTTGTTCAAAGAAGATATATATGTGTACTAAAAAGACAGTAAAAATTATATTAGTCAACCCTGACAACACGATCTTTTCATGCAAAAAAACTACATTTCTAAATGCAGAACAGCCTTTATGAACGTTAATCAATGTAGCTTTTATCCTGCATTGTATAATTTACGAACAGAGAGATTATCAGGTAATAAGGGATTGTCTAGTATATTCTGAATATATGTATGATATATTTGAATTGTCATTTTAATGTGATCTACTCAATTACAAATGAATTTTAGATTTTGTGTTTGTATTATTATCATTATAATTTAGTTATTTATGTCAAAATGCGTGTTATGTTATTGTCTATGATATCAACGCTGTGATATTATGTGTTATCATTAAAGCACTAATGTCATATATTTTGAATTCTTACTTTTTAAAAAGTATGCATCAATAATAAACTACAGCCAATAGGTTTTCTAGATAGGGACTACCCAGTGACCTTCGATTGGTATGTAATAGGTGATATTACCTGGTGCTTCCCTTATATGTTATAGTATATAAATATCTTTAAGACGGATACCTTAAAATCTCGAAAATAAGCCGCGGCTTATATATTTTTTTGTTTTGGTAGGAAATCCCAGGCTTATTTTCAGGACCGGCCTATTTTCAAGCCCGTATTGTTTCTGAAGTTATTTATCCTATAATGAAAGGTAGGCTTACTAACGAAACATTCAAATGAATACAAAAGAAAAAAAACCCATAAGGTACTAATTCATACATAGATAAATTAAATATACATATGCATATATTTATGTATATAATGAAATAGAAACACCGCTAAAGAACGTTATGATAATTGTATATTGACCACTATCAGAAAATGTTGTCTTATGTTTTAGATAATTTCCTTGGAGAAAATCCAAGGCTTACTTCCAAGTGCAACCTATTTTAAAAGCCGGCATATTTTCAAGATACATTTGACAGTAAGAAATCCAATGCTTACATTCAAGACCGGCCTATTTACGATTCAAGCTTATTAACGTGATTTTAGGGTATTGTATAACTGTTTATCGTATATAGGTATGTATATTGTTTTAAAAGTGTATTTTCTATTGTATAATATTTGTCCTAAATAAGGCAGTATAATAAACTAGACGAAAATCTAAATATGTAAACATTGTCTAAATAAAAAAATGTATTATTATTCTTTGTGGTTTTGTCTGATAAATTGAAGCTAACACGCATTATAAATCATCCATAAGTACGTATTGATTAATAAGGTTTTCTATATAATTTATATATTTTTTTATTTTATATTGAACGTCATGAACAGGTGCTTTTCATTATATGTACTGTACGAAATACAACATAGTCACCTATATTTTATTATTTCTCACTATTCTATTCAGACCATTTTCTGTCCAAATCTAGTACATCATTCGAAAGCAAGCGGACCTACGACAGTTTTAATTCGTCTTCCAAAGATTATTTTAATTATGATAGAAACGGTTACCACTACATGCTGTAAACCGATTTTCTTTCGCGGCTATTAAATTTTGCGATTTCCGTTTCAAAACATGTTCTCGGATTTAAATTCGCGGATTTGAAAATCGAATGAAGATTTTATTATATTTGATATAGATATAAATTCGCGGAAGTTTACTTTGGTGTATTTAGATTTTATTCGAATAAAAGTTTACAGTACCATGTCGTAAATCATCAAGAAACCCCCTTTTCAAAAAATACAATGAGAGAAACGTCATGTTATCAACGACTGTTGACAATTATATGCAATATTGTTGTAACAGTTATTCAAGTTCTGGATCCGATTTCTGGAAACAAAAGTGCAGACTTAATTCAAAACTTAAGTTTGTATCCTTATGTAACAGAAGTTTTGTTTTATTAAGTCAGGTTCTGACTTTAAGTTTGTTTCGAGTGATCGGAGCCTGATAATGCAGTTATATGATAATGTCTGTAAATATTAAAAACAATTTCAGTTGCCCCTCAGAATATATCATTGATTAATAATTCAAATAATTCAAATTCAAACACATAAAATAGATTCAAAATAATTAGTTACCGTTTGTGTCAGTCTGGCGTCAACCTCGTGTTAGTCATAAAGCTGTTGTGCATCATATATGATAGATGCGCTGAAAAAATAAGCTTCATTTGCATTATTTTTTAATTATGTAATTACATGTCCCGGATGTCAGGAATTTTACATTCGAGAGACCAGTAATACACTGAGGGTCGTGTCTGTGTACACAAACAACATATTAATGTACCGGAATACAGGAAAATAAATTTAAGTGAACATTTGGACATTTGCGGAAAGAAAAGGTTTACTATATTTCCGTTCTATTACGTGTTAAATTATAATACTATCCTAAGAAAAGAACAAGAAAAACAATTTATTAGAACTCTGAAACTGAATCGTTTATTACAATTATATAAATCAATTGTTATATGTATAATTGCCTCCCTTAATATGACGTCACCATATACAATAATTATACTGTCACGACGTCATCTAATGTTGTTAAGCATCTGAAGAACATGATGAAAGCGCTAATGCTAAACTATCAATGTGTTTCTACCCTTTTTTTAATTCTATATGTTTACCGGCACTGAGAATTTAATGCTATATAAGGATATTTCTGATCAAAGAAAAAAAACTTGGAAACGTTGATACCTATAACCTTTAATGTGTTCCAAACAAATGATTTTCCATTGTGTGAATATGAATTATTCTCGTTATCAGGTTGTTTACATTAACGGTCAAAGATCCACGCTCGCAATCTATATATTAACATATCTGTACACTGTATAATAACAATCACTTAATAATCTTATATACAACGAGATAAAACATTCGACGATAACTCCCTGTACCCAAACTTTTCTGTACTTTCTCTTTTGTATATGTACAGTAGTGATTCAATATTAGCGAATCTGGACAATGCTTTTGGATAAATACCTCAGAACGTTGACGAGTATTCTTCTAGGTAAAGTATAATATGATAATTCATTTATTCGATAACGTATAGTTCTTCACTATTAACATATCTTATATCAGTTCTCGGGTTATTGTCATACTCTTATTATTAGGGATTCAGTTTCGGTCAATGGCATTTTTCATTGATAAAGCTGAAACTATAACTGGAACGTTTGTTCTTTACGATTTCATTGTTTTGTCTATGAAAATGTTAACATTAAGAATCATATACATGTATATTTTTAATTCCATTGCTGGATGATGATCATGGTCAAATATGTAGGTCTTCATAACAGATTCAATGAATACCTGGTAGTTCAAAGTGGATAGTGGTGTGTGTATATCAGCTGTTTAGATATGATGAACAATGGATAGTGAATGTAAACACTCATATTATTAATCAGTGTGTTATATATGTCATCGTATGTGCAGGTAAATGTTGCAGAGCATTATTTATAAATGTTAGTTTTCAATAATCTATGTATTTTATATCTTTTGAGCCTGAATAGTATTACGATTATTGTCAATGAAGGACATGCATACCCCCCTGAACTACATGGTTTTATTATCTGTCTAAGGTCAGAGTATGTTCGTAAATTCATACTACATCAATGACTCTCATTGTTAAGGTTTTGGTTTCTACAGCATAGCAGTTTCCACCAGTCTTGTGTTAAATTACATTTAGTTCCTTTGTGGCTGCTTGTGTGATATTGTCACTTGACCAACATTTGACTTAGTTTTGTGATATTGTCATTTAACCTGATTTGACCCAGTTTTGTTATATTGTCATTTAACCTAATCTGACCTAGTTTTGTGATATTGTCATTTAACCTGACATTTGACCCGTTTTGTTATATTGTCATTTAACCTGATCTGACCTAGTTTTGTGATATTGTCATTTAACCTGATCTGACCTAGTTTTGTTATATTGTCATTTAACCTGATCTGACCTAGTTTTGTGATATTGTCATTTAACCTGATCTGACCTAGTTTTGTGATATTGTCATTTAACCTGATTTGACCCAGTTTTGTGATATTGCCATTTAAACTGATCTGACCTAGTTTTGTGATATTGTCACTTAACTCTGATCTGACCAAGTTTTGTGATATTGCCACTTGAACTGATCTGACCTAGTTTTGTGATATTGTCATTTGAACTGCTCTGACCTAGATTGTGATATTGTCATTTGACCTCATCTGACCTAGTTTTGTATGGTCCTATCGTTGATTAACACAGAAAATGCTCTGTGCGTATCTGTGCTAATTTCAATTTTGTAAATATTGGACCTAATTTTGTGATATTGCTATTCGACCTAATTTGACCTAAGTTTTATAAAAAAATTGTCATTTCACGCTGTTCAAATATTGCAATTTCACCCGAATCTGGCCTTGTTTTGTGATATTACAATTTGTTCCTTTTCTGACCTAGTTTTGTGAAATTGCCATGTTTTTTTTTAATTATTTGACCCTGATTTGACTTAGTTTTGTAGTATTGTCAGTTGACTTTATTTGACATTGTTTTGTGATATTATCATATGATTCTGATCAGACTTAGTTTTGTAATATTAACATTCGACCCTAATCTTACCTAGTTTTGTGATATTATCATTTGACCTTGATCTAATCTAGTTTGTGATATTGCCATTTGACCTTGATTTGACCTAATTTTTATAATGAAATTTGACCTTGATCTGACCTAGTTTTGTGATATTACCATTTCACCCAACTATAATCTAGTTTTATATGGCCATATCGTTAATTAAAACAGAAACTCATTATACTCCAGACTACACTGGCTGATTCTGGCTAATTCGAATTTTGTAAATATTTGTTACTTATCTAATAATTGTTCCCTTAGAATACGATTTTACTTTCATATTTCATTATTCGTGTTATTTTTTTCTTATGTTTTTATTATTGTTTTCTACTAGTTTCGTAGTAGCCATTATTAGAAAAAGAAGTGGCGTTGTAATATGTGAATTTTATGTTTTCAACCTCTTTGATCGATGATTTATTTCCAGTATCGACTGCCAGCTCCACCTTTCATTATATAGAACATCCTTCATCTTTACGAGATGCGTATTCTTATTGTCAGAGGAATAATGGCACTTTAGCGGCATACAACGACGATCTCAACACCGCATTTCAAAAATGGAACTATCCTTTGAATATAACTGTTTGGACAGGTTCATTTCAGTTTCTCTCGCCATGGATAAATCTAGTCGGTAAGCCGATTGTTTCTTTTATTTGTATTTAATAATGTCTGTATGTATCTGGAAATTAAAACACCACGTTATATATATATGAGTACTTGTCACTTTCTAATGTACATTCAATATGTCCCAGGTTGTTACAGTTATATGCCACAACCAAACCCCAACAGATCACTGATGTTTCTAGTCAACACATCAGCGGCTGCCTGTGCAATCCATTGTTCTGCATACAGCAATAAGTTCTTCGCTTTACAGGTAAGTTATTTTCAAGAATGAAAAGATAAAAAGAAATAATAAAATGAAACAAAATTCATTGGACTGACTGACTGACTGAATGAATGAATGAATGAATGAATGAATGAATGAATGAATGAATGAATGAATGCTATCAAACGGAAGAAGAACGAATAAATAAATTGTTATTTTCAGTATTGTTATTGCGTGACATAAATACCAACATGCATTTTTATTATATATATATTTGATGTTTTGTTCAGGGTAAACGTTGTGCATGTATTGGACCAAGAGATAAGTTGACCAGATCTGCAAATGTAGGATGTAGTTTACAATGTGATGGATCCTCACTGTCTGAGCCATGTGGAAGTACATCACTGAACTACTGGAGTCTATATACCAGAGGTAAACAAGTTTGTCCGACAAAAACTGTCGTTAGTTTCAAACTCGTAACCCAAAGGTACAGTTATACTATACGGATGATTTGAGAAAACAGTGTATAATTAGGAAGCAAGACATTTTCGTTACCATTTTGGTATGAACAAATAAGGAAATGACGTCACAAAGTTTGAGCGGTGCACAAAATAATGATATTTTGATAATGGAACATTGGGAAATTTTGCAAATATTATGAGTTGAAAGTGTAAACAATTCGGTGTGAATGTATCAATAAATGAGTTCTTAAAACATTCGAGGAAAAAAAATAAAAAAAGAATACATCGAGAAAAATCAAGAGTGACGAATAAGTATGCAGCACAACTGTATATAGCTAGTGTTCCTAAGATTTAATATTTTTGCATGTTTCTTTCATATCCATTCCTGTGCTTTACAAGTAAATAATTAATCTTTCTTTGTTTTCATACCAAATCTGGCTTTTTGATTGGCCAATATTTTTATTACATACCACTATGAAAAAAATCCAAGAATGGCGCGAAACACCGACGTTATCGTGACGTCACAATAGAGACATCGACGTTGCGTATTGATTCGGAAAAAAAGAGTCCCTTGAAAAACCACAATAATGTTACATTTAAACATACTTCATTTTATAAAATAGAGTATAAAAATGATTATAAGTATTGATGTCACTATTTTTTAATTTTATCGGGTTATGAAAAAAAATTGTTTGCAAACTTCGGATTCACACAGTTTGCAAACAATTTTTTTCATACCCCGATAAAATTAAAAAAAAAAGTGACATCAATGCTTAAATATACATTGATAATGTAATATTTTGATAATGATTTTTTCTATACATCAAATTTTGCAGTGATGTTTAGTCAGGACACGACAGACATCTCTCAACACTGTATAACAGGCTCGTGTAGAAGCGGAAATAGATTAGCTCTTTATGGATCTAACTGCTCTTTGTCTGCCCGTGGTCTATGTAAGTACTAACTTTGTATTGATCGGACTGCACGTCGTAAGTCCGTGGTCTATGTAAGTACTATCTTTGTATTAAGTACTAACTTTGTATTGATCGGACTGCTCGTCGCCAGTCCGTGGTCTATGTAAGTACTATCTTTGTATTGATCGGACTGCTCGTCGCCAGTCCGTGGTCTATGTAAGTACTAACTTTGTATTGATCGGACTGCTCGTCGCCAGTCCGTGGTCTATGTAAGTACTAACTTTGTATTGATCGGACTGCTCGTCGCCAGTCCGTGGTCTATGTAAGTACTAACTTTGTATTGATCGGACTGCTCGTCGCCAGCCCGTGGTCTATGTAAGTGCTAACTTTGTATTAATCGGACTGCTCGTCGCCAGTCCGTGGTCTATGTAAGTACTAACTTTGTATTGATCGGACTGCTCGTCGCCAGTCCGTGGTCTATGTAAGTACTAACTTTGTATTGATCGGACTGCTCGTCGCCAGTCCGTGGTCTATGTAAGTACTAACTTTGTATTGATCGGACTGCTCGTCGCCAGTCCGTGGTCTATGTAAGTACTAACTTTGTATTGATCGGACTGCTCGTCGCCAGTCCGTGGTCTATGTAAGTACTAACTTTGTATTGATCGGACTGCTCGTCGTCAGTCCGTGGTCTATGTAAGTACTAACTTTGTTTTATCGGACTGCTCGTCGCCAGTCCGTGGTCGTGTAAAGTACTATCTTTGTATTTGATCGGACTGCTCGTCGCCAGTGCGTGGTCTTTGTAAGTACTAACTTTGTTATTCGATCGTCGCCAGTCGTGGTCTTTGTAGTACTTGTATATCTGTTGTTTATCGGACTGCTCTGTCAGTCCGTGGTCTATGTAAGTACTAACTTTGTATTAATCGGACTGCTCGTCGCCAGTCCGTGGTCGATGTAAGTACTATCTTTGTATTGATCGGACTGCTCGTCGCCAGTCCGTGGTGTATGTAAGTACTATCTTTTTATGGATCGAACTGCTCTTTGTCAGTCCGTTGTGTATGTAAGTGCTAACTCTGTATGAATCGGACTGCTCTTCGTTTGTCCGTGTTGTATTTATAAGAATTTTGTTTAGGAATATCCATTTGTTTATATTTAGTTTTTCTATTACTGTTAACTTAGAGATTAGCGCGAGTGGTAAATTTACTCTCATTAGTGAAGAACGCTCAATCGCGAAAGTTTGATTGTAAATAAACATTCCTATTTAGTTTGTTCCCCCGCACGCAAAACAATCTATATCTACAGTATCATTGCCTCTCTTGGATTAAGTGGTCGGAAGCATTTACAAATCTTGATAATACAGATGAGGTTTTTTTACATTTGAGTTTTATATCAGGTAGTAATGGCGAGGAACTGAGTAATCCGTCCGACTGGAGATCGGCACTACAGGCTTGTATATCAAGGCATAGAGCTTACTTAGTGTCCAACAATACGCAAATGTGTCACTCATGGCATAGCAATCAGGGACAGAGATTCTGGACAGGACAGTTCCGGGGAGTGGCACAACATACAGGTCATTGTTATTATGACATTATAGTTCAAGTTATCTGGAATAAATCATCACGGTAGAAAATAAACGGATCTATGTAAAGTAGATAGTTCAAAGACAACTCACAGGGCAATAACAAAAAAGAAAAATTCCAATTAAAGATATTTAATAAATAATATATTTCCCTATTGATTACCATAACAGATACATATATGATAAGAAACATATTGAATATTGGAAAAACATATTATGACGTCGAAATACTTACAACTCAATTGATAGACAGATCGATTGGGCCTTTTTCATTACCTGTTGTTTAAAATGATAAATGATATATTTAAGTATTAATTTGAATAGATTTTTTATATTATGGAGATATAACACAAAAATCTGAGTGTGCTCTAAATAAACCACGAAGCGGTTTATGATGAGCGTACACTCAGAATTTTGTGTTATATCTCCATAACAAAAATATATTCAAATTAATCCTTGTAATTCAATTTACTAAAGATAATTTCTTCAATATTCAAAATTCATTTTGGGACTCTTTTGTCTTTGAAATCATTACGCCGTCATCTCAGCAAATCAGAAGCAACGTTACAAACGGCGACGCCATTTTTTCCTTTATGGGCTGATAAAGTACATTTTAAAGCCAATGAAAATGCTCGTAACAAGCAAAATTGAATGATTGTAATATAAACAATATCTATAAAGAATAAGTAAGTATCAATCAACCAAAGCCTAGGCAGTAATGTGATATATTCATTGTGATGGTCAAAGACATTTAGTCGATAAGACGATATCGTGTTTTCTTTTGGCCACTAATGTTGTAACCCATTTTTGCAGTCTGCTACCTAATCAAAAGGTTGAGAGTCGTATATAGTTCTATTTTTGGTTCAGCTTACCTATGCTTTTAAAACACTTTTATATGACGATCTTATTCACAATTTTACTTACCTGTAAAATACTAGCAAATTCAGTATCATGTGAGAATACATTGGTTTACAAATTGAATTTAACTGAATAGCATCATGTGCCATACTTGATTTATAAATATTCATATTATTTATTAATTTGAATAGATTTTTTATATTATGGAGATATAACACAAAAATCTGAGTGTACTCTAAATAAACCACGAAGCGGTTTATGATGAGCGTACACTCAGAATTTTGTGTTATATCTCCATAACAAAAATATATTCAAATTAATCCTTGTAATTCAATTTACTAAAGATAATTTCTTCAATATTCAAAATTCATTTTGGGACTCTTTTGTCTTTGAAATCATTACGCCGTCATCTCAGCCAATCAGAAGCAACGTTACAAACGGCGACGCCATTTTTTCCTTTATGGGCTGATAAAGTACATTTTAAAGCCAATGAAAATGCTCGTAACAAGCAAAATTGAATGATTGTAATATAAACAATATCTATAAAGAATAAGTAAGTATCAATCAACCAAAGCCTAGGCAGTAATGTGATATATTCATTGTGATGGTCAAAGACATTTAGTCGATAAGACGATATCGTGTTTTCTTTTGGCCACTAATGTTGTAACCCATTTTTGCAGTCTGCTACCTAATCAAAAGGTTGAGAGTCGTATATAGTTCTGTTTTTGGTTCAGCTTACCTATGCTTTTAAAACACTTTTATATGACGATCTTATTCACAATTTTACTTACCTGTAAAATACTAGCAAATTCAGTATCATGTGAGAATACATTGGTTTACAAATTGAATTTAACTGAATAGCATCATGTGCCATACTTGATTTATAAATATTCATATTCCAGACAATATCTATTTTCCTGGCCCCCTAATGCCGAGTTTACGGATTGCTGGGTGTTCCTTGATTCACATTAACACAGCTATTGACAATACAACATCACTGTTGCATCACATAGTCGGGTGTGAGACAGAGCGAAGGCCCTACATATGTAAACTTTCAAGTGGTAAGTATACGTCTATATATAGTAAGGGATTATAGATAGAATAACTAGTCATTGTTAAGTATATCTAAAATGCAGCGTAAAGAAAATAATGGCTTTCGAAGTGTTTAGGTTATGTTTATAGTCAAAATGAAAATAGTAGTTAACAGGTCGATTACATAAATAAGATCACGAAATTCTTAAATTCTTAAAAAATCACTCAAAATCCTGATTTACATGTGAACTGCAACTCATCATGATGATTGACAAGGCTTTGATTAGGTTAAGCGTTACACGAAAATATGTTTGGTTGTGATGTTTTAATGACTAATTCTGGATTATATTGGACAGTTGTTATGAATTATCATTCTATTACTTATTAATGAAGTACGAGAACATAAACATATACATATATCAATAACGCCGTAAAATATCAAAATTATAGATTTGTGCAATGGTTTCCCTGACTGAGAACAATATTATAATCTATATTAATTAGATAGCCACTGTTTAAAAAATGAGTTGTACCTAGGCCGACACATATAAATATGAAACATTGTTGTTCTAAATAATTCCTTGTGCCTTCATATTTTATACACACAGGAACAGTCACACAACAACCAGACATAACTACAGGAGCCTCAATTCCAAATAAAATACTTACTCCCACAAAATATACTACAGCCAATTCTGTGAGTACCGACGAACGCACGTTTTCAACGTAATATAATACGCTGTTCCTGAATGATTCGGTCAGTTTGAAGTTATGATTTTTCATCTAAAGTTCAATACGTTCTTTAAATTAAGATTCCTTTCATCAGTGTCAGAATCCATTTAAAATCTGTCAAACAAATGATTAACAGTGATAAATGTGTTTTATTAAGATAAAATGCTTCATCTATTACTGTTAATATATTTTAATAACCTCATTTATATCACTGATGGAAAACCATAATTCATATTAAATATTTGTAATTATATGTTTTATAAAGATAAAATGCTTTATACATTACTGTTAGATACAAATTTTAATAACCATATTTATATCATTGATGGAAAACTATAATTCAAATTACATCTTTGTAATACCCATATTTAATGTATCATATTTTATTTTGTTTACCAAAAGACCGTGGATAACAACACAACTTTGCCTTCATTTTCATCTGAAGCATTAAAAGATTCTTCAATAAGTTCAGGTAAGGTTAATCCTGATATATGCCTTTGTCTACATTTAGTATTTAGCATTTATATCATTCATAATACGCTCGATTGGTTTTCATTTTACATGCAAAATGTTAATGAATTATTGGTAACCACGGTCATTTTACATACTTACCGGGTCTTCAAAATTTATGGTTTATGATTCGTCGATTTTACCATCGGTGTTTTGTATTCGCGAGATTCACAAATTCGAATTAAAGGCACGTGTTACAGACTGGTTATATATACTCATCTTTTAATTCAGTTTTGATATGTTTAATTTGATATTTTAGGTGCTGTTGCTGCAATTGTGCTTTGTTTTGTTCTCACTGTCAGTGCGCTGGCCGGGGCACTTGTCTTCCATAGAAAGTAATTATCTCATTAACCTTAAAGATTCTCCATCGCCGACAAAGCATAAATGATACCCATCATTTGAACAATAATTGGTGTTTAACCGTTAATGTAGTTCGTCAGCAATTAGAACCTCATAACCGTGACAATATTTGCCCCCATAACGATGAGTTTATATTGATTGGGGTATCTAGTATCAATTAGATTAATAATGAAAGGGCAAGTAGATATGACGTTTAAAAAAATTATATGTAATAAATGTAACATTTTATCAAAACGTCGTTTGATTATACAAAATGCCACAATTCGTAGGTGTTCACGGAATGCATTTACTGCCACCAAATGTTAACCTGCGTTAAATTTTGATTAATTCACTAAGTTGGATTTCGCTTGCTTTAAAAGATGTTGTTGGTTTTACTTATCATTTCTATAAAGAATTCCAATAAGGAAAAATATGTAGTAAACAACATGTTTTTAATTCCTTTCAGGAAAATGTTGTGCTTTAAAGATTCTGGTATTAGTCAACAAACTGTCTTCAATCAATCCTATGATTCATCATATCGCAATAAGCCACATCACCAAGGCGATCATGACCACAATTATGAAGATTTTGAACAGACGTCCAACCAAACTGATGACGTACAAAGAGAGACAAACACTTCTGATGACGTAGAAAGGGAGACAGCCACCGATGATATATACGCACATCCAACATTTGACTATAAGGTGACTGATAGCAATGGTACAGATACTCAAAAGTCGTATCTCGATATGGGGACTTCGCTTCCAAAGGCGAAACGGACAGACGCGTTGGAAGATGAAGAATATGTATATATGGGGGACGATGGTTCTGACCAAGACGAGGACAATGACAATCAGGACATGTACACCTATATAACGCCTAGACACTCGTTGTCCTGAACCATATATGAAGTAAAGGCTTAAAGGCCCACTACCTTTCCGGAGCAAAATTTAAAGGTTTCTTAAAAACATTAATAACAAAAGAAAATATATATTGATGGCTTAAGATTAGGTTACAGCACCAACCATATGCAAGATTTCCTGTCTAACGTACGATAACAGTGGAGATTCATTTCGCTGTTTTGCCGTCTAGCGCAGTGATAGTCAACTACCGCGCGGCAACATAAAACGACCCGCGTTATGAAAATTAACATTTTAATTATTCTAATTAAACAGTTCTGAAGGTGATGATAAGTGTGTTAGTAAACGTATAGTTAATAAATCCCGCGACTCTACAAAATTATTGATCTCGTTTTACATTCCTATTTCAAAAATTAAAAGCCGTTTCGGAAAGGTAGTGGCCCTTTAATCTTCAAAGAATAACAGAAAATGACCGTTGTTATGTCACATATATAGAGAGAATATGCGGCTAGTACCCCGGTGAAACGTTTTGATGCGCAAAAAAAGATTCATTCATTAAACCGAACAGTTCATGTAATTTTGTGTGTAATATCACTGAAACAATCTAGAAATACTCAACAAAACATTAATTACCCATTTAAGAACTACTTTACAATGCAATAATGCATACCTTTGACGTGAGCTAAGAAAAAGACAACACCATCATACGAGTTTTTCGATATGGTAAAAATGGGAATGTGACGTCACTTTTAGGTCACCGAAAGTTGAAGTTCGGGGTCAAGTTAAGGAAAGTAATGATCCTCCATTCGAATATACGTGTATAGGATGCTTACATAATAATTTTACAATCCAGCTGCCATATTTGTGCACACTTTCAATATTCAACAATGAATTACAATTTAAAAATTCAGATGTTGGTCACTACTCAATATTATTAAGTATTTGAAGGGACAAACATTGAAAAAGCGTCGAAATAATCAATAACAAAAGTCTACATTAGCATAACTCTATCAACATTTACATCAAAGTTGTTGAATACCTAGATATGTTCAGAACTATTCAGGATTTATCAGAATATTTTGGTGATAAAGGTAAGCTGTATTGGCCATTAGACTTATGTTATTCGTTGTTACATATGTATATTGTGAGCACGAATTGGTACACATATGCTATAATAAATTTTAGATTGGTCAATTAGTACATTTAAAATAATCATACAATGTTGATAATGATATTTTGCATGGTACGCTAATATATTGTAGGTAAGAGTCCAATGGCTTTTGAGTAATTCGATAAGTCTTATGATCGTTAATTAATTTAGTTGACTTTTTCGTTGTAAAGCGTTACCTTGAGGAAAAGAGATTGCATTCCACCATTAAATCGTCATATGGTTTTGATGAGTTGATGATTATCATAATACATACAATGTTCCAAGCAAAAAGACTAAGCATCGTCTTATGTGTACAAAGTGAATCAGATTACAGTAAACATAAATAGTCATTGCATTACCCATTGCCTAATCCAGATTACAGTAAACATAAATATTCATTGCATTATCCATTGCCTAATCCAGATTATTGCATTACCCATTGCCTAATCAGATTACAGTAAACATAAATAGTCATTGCATTACCCATTGCCTAATCCAGATTACAGTAAACATAAATAGTCATTGCATTACCCATTGCCTAATCCAGATTACAGTAAACATAAATAGTCATTGCATTACCCATTGCCTAATCCAGATTACAGTAAACATAAATAGTCATTGCATTACCCATTGCCTAATCAATTTACAGTAAACATAAATAGTCATTGCATTACCCATTGCCTAATCCAGATTACAGTAAACATAAATAGTCATTGCATTACCCATTGCCTAATCCAGATTACAGTAAACATAAATAGTCATTGCATTACCATTGCCTAATCCAGATTACAGTAAACATAAATAGTCATTGCATTACCCATTGCCTAATCCAGATTACAGTAAACATAAATAGTCATTGCATTACCCATTGCCTAATCAATTTACAGTAAACATAAATAGTCATTGCATTACCCATTGCCTAATCAATTTACAGTAAACATAAATAGTCATTGCATTACCCATTGCCTAATCCAGATTACAGTAAACATAAATAGTCATTGCATTACCCATTGCCTAATCAATTTACAGTAAACATAAATAGTCATTGCATTACCCATTGCCTAATCAAGATTACAGTAAACATAAATAGTCATTGCATTACCCATTGCCTAATCAATTTACAGTAAACATAAATACTCATTGCATTACCCATTGCCTAATCAATTTACAGTAAACATAAATAGTCATTGCATTACCCATTGCCTAATCAATTTACAGTAAACATAAATAGTCATTGCATTACCCATTGCCTCATCAATTTTCTTTCAAAGTGAAGTTAATTATTACATTTTAAAAGAAACGTGATATTTCTCTGTGATCCAGATAGATATATCTGGTAAATGTACTGGAATGACGTTGTAGAAATGGTGAACGATCAAGGAAGATTTTCTAAATCACGTGGTTAGAAAATTTCTTTAAAGGCTAACGTTTTCTGTCTGTCCAATAAAATGAAACATCCCCATCATTTCGATTAAAATTTTCATAAACAGACATAAGGGAGCTGTCGGTTGAATAGACAAGTTTTTATCTTCTCTCATATTCTTCTGAAACTGTTCTCCGGAGATTACACTGATCATCGAAATCAATCAAACATAAATTAATAGCAATAAAAACAGAAGGAAGGAGATAAGAAGTCTTCTACATTGTAAACAACAAGTGCAATTACTCACATTAAGTTGAATTAAGTACATTTTTATGATGTATTGATTTCATATATATCTCTCATATAGATACTTTTATGTTCTGTTTGATAGAGTTTTACCTATTTTAATTCTTATCGTAGCTTTCTAATACGAGTCCTGGTCAATAACCCCACAATTGTATGAAATTTCCGTGGTGTGTTTTATTTTCAAACGGATCGATATCAACGTAATTACTGATAAGAATAGACCTAAAGTGAGATTCGACCCCAATATTATTAGTATTTGTAGACGTAATTGAAATTAAGTTATATCAAAGAATATTTTATTATTTTATAATGATTTCTTAATAACTTTGGTACAGCAGTTGATGAAAGTCGAAATTTGTTAACATGTCTTCATTTTATGGCCGCCATAGAAGCTACGATTATTGCCGAACGGAAATCGGAAAATTCATGACCCGTTCGCGGAAGAATTCGGACAATTTTGATTTTTTATCAAGAGTTTCAAAATACGTCTAAATTATGAAAAAATAAGATAGATACGGATTTTGGGACTTTAATATTTGATAATTATATAAGATTAATATATAACTTCATATTATAAAAAAAACCTGTAATACATAAAACTGATAAAGGACGAAGATGAGAATATTGAGTGCATATTAAAGTTGTTCCATTTAATGGTTTTTGAATATAGGAATGAATGAGTATCACGATAATACAAATAAATGCACTTTTTTGGTGATTAATTTTTTTTCGACGAAACCACTCCAGAGTTTATTCAGATTGCATTTTTGCACGATTTGTTGCTTATACATCGATAAATCAAACGATTGTCCTGCACAATAATTAATTAATTCTACTTTGCTGTTTTTAATGAAACAAAAGTCAAATTGCAAGTTGCCTCGCCCGATACAAGTTTATTTTAGACCCAATATTTTTCCGTATTAGATCACTAACAAACTGTGTAAACTAATAGATTCCCAATGGTTTTGGGTCTTCTTAGAAACTAATGATATCGATATTTAACCTGCATTGTGAGTTTAAAACAAACATATATAATCTGAAACTAATAAATGCTTTGGTATGTGATAACAAAATATGTTGTGGTCGTAATACGTCGTCGTATATATGTACATGTAAGTCAAAAGATCCTTTAACGGGTTTTTCGCCAGTGTTAAATCGTCATACAAAAGAGTGACGAAAACAAAAATTGGCGATACAAGTCCTCTACGAGTTTCGAAGCAAATTTCCAAGAAAAAGAGTAGGTATGTTTGGGATATGATATAACATCCAAGTCTCCTCCTAAATGGCAAAAATATGAAGTGTCTATTTTTTTTTTAAATATTTATATATATATATATATATAATTTGATTGTTCCCCATATCATTTTTTAATACATAGACACGTATATTGACATAGACTCACTCAATAATATCACATCGACAAAGACAAATATCAACAAATATCACCAAAGATAATGATGGCTAAAATTAAAAATCTAATTTTCGAGTATAAATGGCAATATTTGCGAGTGGCGAAAATAACCCGGTAAAGTTTTTGATATTCAAAAGAATCGTATAACAGTACACCGTGGTTGTCTGAATGGCTGTAAAAATGGGCGTCGCTCTCTGTCTCTCTCTTCTCTGCAACAAAAATCTTTTCAGGCCTATGATTGGTCAAATATTTTCTCGTTTACTGTCTTCAGTTTTACTATGATATGGTCCAGGGGTGAATATAACGTCAATTATAGTAACCCCTAGAGTATCGAGGATGCACGAATACGAACCATGACTAAAACTTCATATGGAATATATATTGTTATGTTATTTACATGCAAAAACGATTTTTACATGCAAAAACGATTCCTAGAGCGCATTGTATAAGTTTGCCGCTCTGCATAATTCATATATATCTGTGATGTTTTAGATCTTTTATATGACAGAAATTCCATTATGAGTAAAATAACAAATCGAATGCCAGTTTTCAATTTATTATTATATTTCCTGTTTTTATCAATATAAATTCTAATTAATATCCTACATTTGTGTATGTATGTCTTTATAATTGCACCCAATGTATTTTCATTCTTTTTTTATAAATCTGAATTTTAATTACTATTCTACATGTACATTTGTATAGATGTCTTAGTTATTGCACCCGATGTATATAAAATATGACAACCATTGCTTAAGTGTAGATAGGGTTGGTTGATGAATTATTTTTATTTCCATTGGAATTAAGTAACCTTAACATATAATACCAAAATTCTAATATTTAACACCTACAAATTTCCTTGATGTAGTTATTCAAAGCTAGACCAAAATTCTAATATTTAACACCTACAAATTTCCTTGATGTAGTTATTCAAAGCTAGGAAGATTATTGCGATGTCGAGAACTGCCTTTCGTCCGCCCTTCAATGTACATATAGCCGAAGCATTTTCATATGATCTCTCCTCTTCATGGACCTCGAAACAATGGCTTTCTATTGTCACATACCCGTCAGTGCCGCATACTACATTTTTGTAATCAAACACAAAATGTCGTTATGGGAAACATAATTGTTTATTGAGTTTTAACGGCAGTATCATATTTTATAACTAACTCCTGCTAAAATTTATATCCCGGAATTTACGGTAACTAGCAGTTTGAGTTCAAAGTTCTCACTTTTAACATCTACGAATTTTGTAAAACGTTCCCACTGCCATATTTGCCAAATGCAATTTTCTCACATAACCTCATCACTCTATCATCAACACATTTCCCAACAACACCGCATCACTCCATCATCGACACATTTTCCAACTTGACTGATCCTAGAAGCATTCTTAGTACTGCCGTGCATATCTGTTATATTATTCTTTGGACAAAATATTAAAATGTGATGGACTAAACGGCGATATCAGAAAAGATAGAATACATCAATGTAATAAAGTCCGATATCAAAAAAGATATACAATATCAAAGTATTAAAAGACGATATCAGAAAAGATAAAATACGAAAATGTATTAAAAGGCGATGTCAGAAAAGATAAAATACAAAAATGTATTAGAAGGCGATGTCAGAAAAGATGAAATACAAAAATATATTTAAAGGTGATGTATGAAAATATAAATTACATCAATGTATCTAGATGCAATGTCCAGTCCGATTCCGCAACCATGTACATGTACAGAGCTATTGACTGCCGGTACAATTCTATCACCTTACTTGTTGGGTCAATTGATGTCTGGAGCAAAAGATGTCTACTAGATATATAATACTAATGTTCCGAAAGGAATTATAATGGAGTAAAATCGTGAAAAGATAAAAGAGAACTGTTATTGAATTAAACTTAATCATAATTAGGATCAGGGGGGGGGGATGAAGGATTGCACGAGAATAATCAGTCACTGAAAATATTTCATCAAACATTGTGTCCCTTGTTGATGTAATAACTTCAAGGTCTACTGATTTTGTTCGTGCAATTTAAGAAGTAATTCTCCCCTCGGCAACGAATTGATCTGTTATATGAAAATGCATACAGATACGTTCATAATGCTGGATCTGAACCGTAAAGAGATAGATTGCAATGTGAGAATGCATCGAAATAAGCATATACGATGGATAAGCTCATTTCATGAAAGGAGTCGGTGGGAACCAAATAAGGAGGATAATTGGTGTGCACAAATCATGGCATCCTCGATACACCAGGGGTTCTGATCACTTACAATCTTTTCACCCCTGGACTATCTCATAGTAAAACTGAAAGCAGCACAGCGAAAACATCTGTGTCATGTATGTATTCCTAGCCACTTATTGTCAGTAATAATCTACATGTTGGTAATTAGTATTACATAGGTCATGTGTGTGTTTGAATGTCAAGTCTCTTATAAGCGTTTGTGTGACTATGATTTGTTGTCTAATAAACATGTGTAGTTAGAACATGGAGTCGTTGATTCTTGACATGGTGTCAGAATCGGACTTAATCGACGCCTAGATATTGCCATCAAGGTTGAAAATAGCTGCGAATCGTTCTTAAAACCGACTTTATCATGACTATGTTTAGTGTGGCTGGCGAAGTCCCAAAGATGGACATGAGTGCCAAAGATTTGGAGGCAGAATGGAAAGCTTTCAAACAGCACGTTAACTTTATGTTCACAGGCCACTTGAATCTGAATTTAAAAAATGCAGTTACCTAATTAAATGGGTTGGCGAGAATGGAAAAACATCTATACTACATGGAACATGACAGAAGAAGAGGTAAACAAGCTTAACTTTTATACAAACGTCGAAGCTTTTGTAAAACCAAGTTCGAACATTATCTACAATAGATACAAATTCCAAACCATAGTGCAAGGAAATGATGAGCCATTTGAGCAGTTTGAAACAGACCTACGAATTTAAGTGAAAGATTGTCAATATCATAACGAGCTCAGAGAAAAATGGTCAGAGACAGGATTGTATTAGAGATCACAAACCCCAAAACCGTGAGAAACTAATAGGCATAGGATCGGACTTGACTTTGGATTAAGTCCCTAGATGTTCTGAGAACATACCAAGTGTCACACAGTTAGGCAAAAACTATGTCTAGTGATAGTAGCTCAACTACAGAAGTAAACGCGGTACATAGACAGAACTTTGGTAACAAGCAGAAAAAGAACATCACATGCTCGGACCCCGCGCAAAAATACACCACCAACTAGTAAGGAATCCAAATGTTCCAGATGTGGATATGTTATGAAATCAACGCCGCACAAATGTCCAGCGAAAGGGGAAAACTTCAATAAATGCAAAGGGAAAGATCACTTCGCAAGTATGTGCAGAACTAAAATGAAAAAGTAATAACACACTTTTGAGGAAGCCGCCTCCTGTTACGACACAGACAGTGAATCATCAGCAGATGAGTTCTTTATAGGACACATTGAAATCAACAATATAACATCGGAAGAGTGGTCAGAAAATATGGAAGTTTGTGGAGAAAAAATCCAGTTGGATACAGGTGCACAATGCAACATCATACCATACAGCCTTATTGAGAAAATATCAAAAAAATGTGATGTGAAACAACCCCAGTCCACACTGAAATCGTATTCCGGACATCGTATAATGTCCGAAGGCAAGATAGCATTAGCATGCACTGTTTGTGATAGAATTTATAATAACACTTTTGAAGTTGTGAGTGGTAATGTCAGACCAATATTAGGAGCTCAATCGTGTTTTGACATGGGCTTGGTACACACGAATGTGAATAAGATTTCACAAACATCAATTCCAGAAAACATAATAAAGGAATATTCCAAGGTTTAGGATGCATGCCAGGTATTCATACTATCAAGTCTGATAGTACCATAACGCCAGTTGTCGACGCACCACGGAAGGTTCCTTATGCCTTAAAGGACAGAGAAAAAAGAAACTTGACCGTATGGAGCAAGAAGGTGTTATCGTTAAACAGGAAGAACCGACACAATGGGTAAACTCAATGGTTACAGTAGTGAAACCTAATGAGAAGATCCGGATTTGCATAGATCCAAAGAACTTGAACAATGCAATTATGAGAGAACACTTTCCTATGAAAACTGTTGAAGATGTAATAGCCAACATGCCACACGCAAAAGTATTCACAAAACTGGATGCAACATCAGGCTTTTGGCAGCTAAAACTTGACGAAGAAAGTACTAAATTATGCACATTCAACGGCCCATTTTGAAGGTACAGCTTTCAAAGATTGCCATTTCATTAAATTTAATGAATGGAATTTGGAGTCAGCGGCATCAGATTTTCAGGAACTCAACTTGGGGTCCAGAATTGAAATTTTCCACCAAACCGATGGCAATTCTATTGGAATTTATTCAATATTTGGTGAAACAAGTTCTTATGACAATAGGTATGATATATAATAATATATTACATCAGAAGTGTTAAGCATGAAATCACCAACAGTTTACTGTGTTTATTATATACATACGTTCATACTGTCACAGAGAAGTGCTAACAAAGGCTGTTTTCAGTGATACACAGCAATCAATTTCATAATACATTTGAAGTAAATTAGTATATGACCTAAATAAACCTATAGTTGTAAAGCATGATAGTTTACATGGGCATTTTAATTCAATAACATTTGACAAAATTTCACAAACCAATATCTATGCATAATTACTAAAGCAATATCAGTGTGTAACATTTTCATGCTAAAAAAGAACTGCAGATAAATCAAAACTTACTAAAAAGTGTTCATCTGTGCTTAAAGAAATCCAGGAATTGAATAATCCGTTCACTTATGTGCCAAAACTTCTATTTTAATATTAATAATGTTTCCCACACGCCAACAGATACAGTAGCAATTTGGATTATTACTGTTTTGGCGGGAAATGTATAGAAGTCATGTGACTCATGTGGTCATGTGACAAGCCATGTGACCTTAGTGGATATTCATTAAAATTCATCAAAATGAATGAAATAGCATGTCAAGAATCATTCATGAAGTTTTATGCATAACTGATATTCATAAAAATTCTTAAAAAATGAATGAAACATTTTCATGACGATTATTCGACGATTTCTCCCGAGAGTAGGGAAGTCTCACAATACCTTCATTGTACTGCACCAACAGACATTTGCACTTTTAATCATAAAATAATTACCAGATCCATACGTGTTTATCGATCAATTCTCTGTCATATCTGTGTTGATTGGTTCACACGATCACAAAGGTTAATTTATAGTTCATCAACCTGCAATTTACCTGTAAACACTCACATGGGAACCCAGATAAAAGTATTTTAGCGTGAACCGTTTCAGCTTCATTGTTCGACGGACAATTTATCAATTATTGAAATACAAACATATAATTTGTGATATACACGGGTATATTGTTTCATTAATTACTAATGAGAAATTACATATTCTACTGGTAATATTTTACTGACTGCAACAATACTTGTCATGTGATATACAATTTTTCAGACTTTAACTTAAAGTATTATATAAGTATTATATAATTCTGTACTTTAAAATTGCTTGATTTCTTTTCATCTTACAGTTTCTCCTCTGAAATTATGAGTCAAATCAAAAGACAACTATATAATTTCCTAAGTTTCCATAGAAATCCCATCCAGGTCAGGGGAACCACATTAAGGCACTGTGCTGAATGCTTGGTTTCCGAATGGCTATTGATCTGTTTTAAGATTCCTTTTAACAACATTCAAACCAAACACCAGTGACTAATGCGCTTTTCATACTTCTGAATTAAGCTGTATTTGTCGGATTATGTCAAAGACATGGTCGATTTTAGAAATTCGTTGGAATGCTCTTTTTGAGCTTAAAACTGGTGTTGGTTCAATGCTAGCATGTTGTCAGAAACAGTCAAGAAAAATCAGCTTATATTCAGTTAACTTAAATATGGCAAACAAAATGGGAAGTTTTCTGAAACTGGAAGACTTTCATTATCATAAATGAATCGTGGAACAAAAAGGGTATCCCACGCCTTAAGTTTCTGTGCTAGTTCAATTGCTCTTCAACACGATTTGGATTCCTAAGAAAAAGGATTCAAAGAGTCAACATTTTTCAGGAGCAAATTTAAATTGTCATTGCAACGATAACAGTTTCGCTGTTTGTAGTTAATCATGAACAAAAACGTGTGGTTGCCTTCACAAAAACTTAGATAACTGATCATGAATGGTGGCAGACTTCACTGCCGATAAGTTTCATTAGTCAGTGATGTTGTTAATGAGTTAATGATAATCACAATACATATTATGTTCCAAAAACGTGACTAGGCATCTATGTATAAAGCTTTGATAAACATTTTCATTACACTATACCGAGGTGATATCCGTCCTTCCATCCGTCATTCCGTCCGTCTGGATGTCAACAATCGGTTTCTGTTTCTTTACCGCTGGTTAGCATTTAACCAACTGCATCAGCATTTCGTAGGGACTACCAATTGTACAAATCACCATGCGACACCCAGGGGCCTCTAAACCTAGGCATAGAATAAAACTCATATTGCATTGGTAGCATCCTTGTGGGGATGAGGATTCAAAATTGCACAAATAAATGGGCTGGTCCCTCCGGGATATGATGGAATAAGCTAAAAGAGATCAATATATTTTGCATATACACGACTTTTTCTCTGAAAGGAAGCATTAGTAAGATCATTAAAAACCAGTTGAGCGTTACAGGCCCTCTGAGCATCTTGTTATAAAAAGTTGCTTCATAAATATTATAAATATAAGATTACAATGAACTCATGTAGTCATTGCATTGTCTGTTGTCTGATCCATTTTTTAAATAAAATTAAATATTACGTGTACATTAAAAACGAAACGCAAAACAGCATGGATAGTAAACTAAAGGCTTTCATAACAATTGAAACATGCCGTTGATGTTACTCCTGTGGTCCAGATAGCATATCCCTGATAGATGTATAGGAATGAAGAGATGGTGATCAATCAAGAGTGATTTTCTTAATCGCATGTTTAGAAAATTCCTTTAAACGCTTATGTTTTCTGTCTGCTCGATAGAATGCAATATAGCCATCATTTCGATTAAAATTCCAACGACGTTTTATCAGGATTGCCGATCGTCTATTCATAAACGCGGCTCTGGTGCAATCAGTTATAAGATAGATGTCGATTGAATAGGATAATAATTAAGTTTCCATCTTTTCTGATGCTTTTCTGAAACGATACTTCTGACATATACCTGGTAGATAAGTCTAATGCATTGTAGAAAGCAAGTGCAATTTTCCCGGTAAAAAAAAAGATAACGTATAAGTATTGATTTCCTATATATCTCTTATAGATACTATTATGTTCTTTTTAATAGAGTTTTCGCTGTTTTAATTCGTATCATAGATTTTCCATACAAGTTCTGGCGAATTTCCCTACTATTGTAATAGCTTTTTTAAATTTCCCTGTTGTGTTGTATTTTCAAACGAATCGATTTTCAAGGCAATTATTGCTAAATATATATTTATATTCAATGCCTAAATATGAAAATTTTAAGTGAGAAATATCATTTCAATGGCGACTATCACATTAAGACTATTCCTTTTCATAGTTATCAAAATAAACATGTTCGAATTCGTGGTATTTTGATATGCATATATCTGAAATTGATATTCGATATATGACATGTATCATTTCGGGATAAAAAAAAAACACCTAAGATATGAAATTGCAGGGATATAAGCGCGTAGAAGAGAATATTAAATGCGTATTAAAGTTGCTTCCTTTAAAAGTATTCAAATATCTGAATAAATGATTACCACAATTACATATTTTTGGGGGATTTTCTTTTTTCAATTATACATTTGATACTTTAATGCCGAGAATTTCCGACGAAAACACTGAGCAATTTATTCAAAATAAGACATTGCAAGTCACAAAGCATTTAATATATTAATACTGTAAAAATAACTAAGTACCAATAAGTTTACAGGATATTATTAAAGATAACAGAAACAAATACTGCGATTAAGGCCATGGCTTTATTTGATGCACCGCCCCATCAATGGGTGTAATTGGCAATATGACAATCAAAATTTCTTAATATTCCAAGAAGTCAAAAGAGATGAATGAGGATACCAGCATTCACTCCATTATGTTAACATCACATTGTTTCTTTTTGACCAAAATTTATTCAAAAGTCATAAAGTTCCTTGATCGAAAGAAATTTAGTTACTTTAATCAATAAAAGTTAAATTACTCTCTAAATGTAGAATTTGCCCTAAGGCATTTACATTTAATTTTTCAAATTAATTCCAATCACATAATTAATATGATATTCATTTTCTTTTCAAATAAAGGCAAACAATGTGAATATAAAGCACTATCAATGAGTGCAAACAATTTCAATAAACTCTATCAATGACTGCAAAAGATGTTAATAAGCACTATCAATAAGTGCACTCAATGTCAATAAGCACTATCAATAAGTGCACTCAATGTCAATAAGCACTATCAATAAGTTCACTCAATGTCAATAAGCACTATCAATAAGTTCACTCAATGTCAATAAGCACTATCAATAAGTTCACTCAATGTCAATAAGCACTATCAATAAGTTCACTCAATGTCAATAAGCACTATCAATAAGTTCACTCAATGTCAATAAGCACTATCAATAAGTTCACTCAATGTCAATAAGCACTATCAATAAGTGCACTCAATGTCAATAAGCACTATCAATAAGTGCACTCAATGTCAATAAGCACTATCAATAAGTGCACTCAATGTCAATAAGCACTATCAATAAGTTCACTCAATGTCAATAAGCACTATCAATAAGTGCACTCAATGTCAATAAGCACTATCAATAAGTGCAACTGGTATCAATGAAGAACTATCAATAAAATGTCAATAAACACTATCAATAAGTGTAATCAATGTCAATAAGCACTATAAATAAGTGCAGAATAAACACGTTTGTCGAGGACCCGCCTTATAAATCTCTTGTCAACACGTCCATAAACACTTCACAGCCGACAAGAATATACGCGTTTGACGATGATACCTTACCATTATTGCACGGTACGAGGATTTCCAACATACCGAACATTACCATGTTTTAATCACGGTCCCTTTCCAGTTTACATCCAAGTGTTCAGTTCTTGTTCACATACCGAAAAGTGGCTGGAAAGAGAAACAAAAAAGAGCAGCAGACTACAAACTGAATAAAAAAAGGGTTTTTTTAAGGGAAGGGTTGAAATTTTTCCTTGCAGATTTGTTCAAGCCGCGACGAAGAAGGAAGTGTTCACCGCGCATGCTTACTGAGAGAGAATGCGTTATACTAAATGCTACTACTTCCGGTAGAAATGACACACACCGGCTGTAACGAAAATTATGGCCCCAAACCTGCACAACTTATCATTCCATCGAAACTGAATGAAATTTTTGCTCCTTTAATAAACTAATCTATTCGTTACACAATAAATCTTATTAACTTATGGAACAGGCAGTTGGTTTAGTCGAAAGGACAATTGTATATTATAATGCGATCGTTATTTAACCTGCATTGTTAAAAAAACTTATACATTCAGACAGAAGTAAGTAGATTTTTCTATATTTTATACAGAATGTTTAACATCAACGTCTGCTACTCATTGTCAAAAATATAAAGTAACACGCTTTATTTTTTTTATAATTGAATTGTTTCCAATCAATTTTACGAATAAATAGACATACACATATAATGTATTGGCATACATTCATTCACTAATATTCACATCGAGAAATAAAAATAACTGTGAAAACTAAATTTCCAATTTAGGATTACAAATGGCGAAATTTGTGAGTGGTGAAAATAACCAGTTATAACGAAAAAAGTACACTGTATATATGTCATTTACTAATAAAATGTATTATTATACCACATTTTCATTTAGATTGTTCTGATTAGATTAAACTTGATCACTTGTCATTGAATAGTTTGGATATCTCCCCAAATTACGGGGACAAGGAAAATAACCCCAGGAAAATACACCCCTTAGGGAAATAACCCCTTGGAAGCTCCGCACGTGACCGGAAGTGGACTTCGTCTGCAACGTCAACCAACAATGGCAACGCTTATTTTTTGCAGTCAGCCGAATTTAGCAAAGTTGTAATGGAAATCATCTTTGATTTCTTAAAAAGGAGATTCAGATTGCTTGTTGATGTTGAAAAACAAAATTATGACTTTATTTTGATTCTGTTCGGTATTATAAATAATTACGTTTTCGCACTCGAGAAAATTACTACAGAGAGACAATTCTAGATATTCCTTCAGCAGAGGGCCAGTATTCCCCCTAGACAATCACTCGCTCACAAACAAATGTCGCTGGATGGTCACAGTTATCGTCATATAATTTATCAATAGCTTTATGCAGATCGTGCCAGACCACCGACGCATATGCGCAGTCAGCAGTAAAATCATTGTATCGTCTGTCATTTCCGTTTGGTTGATTTCCGTTGAATTCTGGGACGGTGCCAATAAGGTTTCCATTCTCCCAGCGCCACTCTCCTTCCACTGCCCGATCCGTTAGACCCAGAAGATATCCGACCATTCCGCCATCTGTAAACAACATTTTAAAAACAGAAAACAAATGTCAAATACACTAATATATATGGTGTTGTATATCAACTATGATCTGACTAAAAACGAAAACTAGTCGTGATAAGTGTCTTCTGAGTGATGTTGGCACAAAATTTTAGAGATGCTCCACCGCCGACAGAGCATTAACATTATTCGTTACTTGAACAATAACTGATGTTTAATCGTGTATATCTATGTCGAATTAACACAAAAAATAATATAGAATTATTTATTTTGTTTTTGGTGCATGCGCAATCAGTACTTCATTCAATATAGGACATAGTGTCATGGATTTTTTTCGGGATGAAATTAAATATTTTGATATTCTTATCTTGAAGTAAAATTAGAAGCTCAAACTTTTCAATGGCGGTAATGGTATAAAGTAGCTAATAAAAGAAAAACACTAAATCGTCCGCTCTTGTTTTTGGAAGAGAAAAAATACCATTTTTTCAACGGTGGAGAATCTTTATTTATTTTATTTTGGTAGTCAAAAAATCGTATCGTACTGTAAAACAATATTCTTTCGCTGCTATTAAATTCGCGATTTCCATTTCAAAGCAAGTTGACGAAGATTAATATTCACTGATATAACAATTGAATGATAATTCCTATAAATTAATATCAATGTAGATATTAATTCGCGGATATAAAATTTCCCGAATTAACTTGGATCTCAAAATTTGCAAAAATAAATCGCTCGCGAATGAAGGGTTACAGTAACGGTATACTGTGGTTGACTGTATGGCTTTGAAGTTAGGCGTCGCTCTTTCTCTCTCTCTCTCTCTATAGATATATTTATATAATCTTAAAAAAAAATGCCTGTGATTGATTATATTTTATTGTTTCTCCTGAACTGTCTTCAGTTTTACTATTAGATAGTCCAGGGGTGGATATAACGTGAGTAATAATAACACCTAGGGCATCGAGGATGCACGAATACGAGCCATGTCTTAAAACTACATATGTAATGCATTGTTGTATCACTTGTTTGTGAAAGAAATTTCTAGGTTTGCAGTTCAGCATAATTCATTTTATACATAAATCTGTGACGCTGATGAGTAAGACACAAAATCACACGCCACGGTAAACATATTATTATTTATATTCTTTTTTTTAATAAATACATGTATAATATTTAATAACTATTCTACATTTGTTTAGATGTTTTTGTAATTTCACCCAATATGTGTTACAAACAATTGCATGTCAAAAATATGACAACTAATGCTTAAGTGTAGATAGGGATGGTTGATAAATTATTTGTAATTGAATTAAGGAACGGATTACAACACAAAATACAAAATATGCGCTTCTCCCATATATTTAACACCTACGATGTTCTCTAATGTAATCATTCAAGGCCAGAAAGGTTGCTGCGTTGTCGGTAACTGCCATTCGTCCGCCCTCCAAAAAACAGATAGCTGAGGCATTTCCATATGATCTTTCCTCTTCGTGAACTTTGAAACAATGGCTGTCTATTGTCACGTAGCCGTCCGTGCCGCAAACTAAATAAACACAAAATGGCGTTACGGTAAATACCATCGGTTATTTAGTTTTAACGGCGGTATGATTTTATAACTAACTCCTGTTATGATATGGTGATCATTCTTGTCGCCCAGAGAGAGTTTTTGTTATAGGTACTGACTGCTGGTTGGCGGTTTTTCTCTGGTTACTTTGTCTTTCCCTCACCATCTTAACGTTCTTAACTAAATGGTCCTGGTTGTTGCAACTTTGCTAGCCGAGGGTACAGTAGTCTACGTTAATGTTCGGTATCGTAGACAACTGAACCCTTTGCTAGCGAAGTTGTGGTTGTTGATGAGACATTTAACTAATCTAATCAATCTTTATAGTCTTAAAGTCAAAGTTATTGTTGGCTTTGAATACATTTTGTTTTTATGAATCAGGGTTAACTCTCCATGACATAAAAACATTTTCAAAATCATGCCCACATTCATTATGCCTTTGTATTAGACAATCAGAAGCGACGTTACAAACTGCAACCCTTTTTGTCCCTATATGAGCTAATAAAGTACACTTCAAGTCTAAAAAATTATCGTTACAAGTAATATTGAAATATTCACTCAAATCAACTTCCAATATTTTGCTCCTTAGATCTACAACAGTTTTAAAATCAAGGGTCTCTCTTTTGATATATAAACGTATTCAAACCTGGATCGTAAAAGCAATTTCCCCCACACAACCCCCTTCCCTCCTCCTCACTTGGCGCAAATTGAAATTACATGTATGTTTAAATTCCGTCCATATTTGTTGAATACGTGTTATAAATAATGTTTTATATTATTAGGAAATCTAGAGAGTATGTTCCTAAATACCATACATTATCTAGAAAAAAATTAGTAAAACAAACTCACTACTTGTGATATAGAGGAAAGGCGATATAAGAAATATAAAATACAAAAATGTATTTATCAAAGGCGAAATCAGAAAATATAAAATACAAAAATGTATTTAAGGCGATATCAGAAAGTATAAAATACAAAAATGTATTTATTGAAAGCGTTATAAGAAGAAATATAAAATACAAAAATTGTATTTAAAGGCGATATCAGAAAAGATAAAATACAGAAATGTTTTTATGAAAGAGCTTAAGTAAATTGCGATGTCCTGTCTGATTCCGCAACCACGTACAGTGTTACTGACTGCCGGTACAATTTTATCACCTTGTTGGCTCAATTGATGTCCGGAACAAAAAGTGTCTACTAGATAAATAATACTATTGTTCCGAAAGGAATTTTAATGGAGCAAAATCGTGAAAAGATAAAACAGAACTGTAATCGAATTAAATTTAATCACAATTACGATCATAGAGAATGAAGGATTTCACGAGAATTACCAGTTACTGATAAATATTTCATCATATATTGTCTCCCTTGTTGATGGTATTACTTCAAGGTCTACTGATTGTGTTCGTGTAATTTGATTGGCAATTGTCCCATGGGCAGCGAATTTATTTTGATATAAAATGTTCAGTGAGGCTCGATCAAAACCGCATATAGATCAATTGCGATAAGTTCATTCCATGAAAGGAGTGCAGTGAATTCCAAATAAAGAGAATAATTGAAAAGCATAAATCACCTTTGCGCAAAATAAACTACAATGTACTGTACCACGCACCCCCGTGTCCTTTGTACGTGAAACCAAATTTATTTTAAAAAAAAAAGTCATTTCGAAAAATTAATATTTTGACATCGTAATGTGCCATTGTAAGCAAGTATTGAATTCATTCGTTGCAAAATAAATAAATTCTTCATAACAATACAATGATAGAAAATCCGTAGGATCGACTATTCATAAAGTAAAATGCTGATATTTCCCGTGCTTGTTTCTCCTTGTTCGTTGATCATTTAAAATAATGTAAGGAATATAAATAATGTATGAAATAAATAAGTATGGACTCTTCGACATAGGAGATAACTACTTAATTAGTAAATATTTTAGACAGGTCATTTTTACTCCTTTGTCTTTGTGAATTGAAATGTGTAGCACGTAAGTCTAATCATGATGTCATACAGAGATTTTGACGTCGTATATTTATTTGAAAAAAAAAACATGGGACAAGGAAGTAATTCCAACCGTGTGGACAAAACAAAATTGTCAAATTTTCGAGGCGATCTGCCCCTTTATCAAGACATACAAAACGAACATGATTACATAATACGATACGAACAGTGCGGGACAAAGTAGACAAATATTAAACTATACAGCACTTTGAAAAAGACCAGTAATACCTTGATAAATGAACAGACTCGTACATCAAAACTATTTCATTTCGTCAAGTAGTCTAAAGTAAATGTTATGAGGATTGTTGTCACTAAAATGGTTTGCAAATGTTTGTGATACTCGCGTTCCAAACAGTTTGCAAACAAACACCATGTATCTTTATATTAAAATCAATCCCATCATTTCACTAAAACTGTCAGTAGACCTTCAAGTAATTACACTAAACATGTGGAAAATCTTATAAAAGGATGTGGTTGTAGCACTATAGAAAATAATGTCTGTCTATTGAAATAAGATGGGTTTTTCAAAAGATACATGTATGTCCGCCAAAACTTCACATTATATCAAATATCAAGCATTAAAAGCTCCAACCAAATCTAGTTCATGCTGTTTTGATTGTTTTCTTTAAAATACAAAAGAAAAATGTCTTAGTTATCACATACCTGTACCAGGTAAGTCAATTCTGATTGCCTTGGTTTTTTTCGTACTATCTACTGGTAAGTTTATTATAACTATTTGCCATTATTAAAATTACGTACAAACTTCGTTTAAATATCATAATACGGTATTAGTAATTGCGAGAAATTCAATGTTTTAAACAACGTATTGCATTTATGGATTAACAAAATCACTCAAAAAAGTCTTACCTAGACTGTCAATTAAAAATTGAATTTGTAGATTATACTCTTCATAGTACAACCATCCATGGTCGATTTTCCTTTCCGTAGACCACGTGGTACCATCTTCCTTGAACACGTGGCATTCAAGTGTTTTACTGTTGATAGCTAAAAATGTACAGCCTTCGTATATGCCACACGTGCTCGCACAGTGCATAATTCCAGAAGAATTTTTAAGCGCCCAAGGAATTTTTGTCACAACATAGTGGACAAGATCGTCACGTTGTGTGTACATTTTCCCAACATAATCCGTATGAACAACATCTAAATCAAGGAAATAACGCTTTAATATTCGTGTTTCTAGCATTTCTTGAATAATAAATGCATATTTATGTTTTTATAACTCTTTCTCCGAATTTGATATAATCCTTTTGAGACATATGTTTTCACATAGTCTCCATACAAAATAAGTATTTATAGAGCCACATTAAGTCAGCCCTATTACATTACAACACATACTGTAGGCAGACCACAATAATGTATTGCACGTTGTGTTTTGTTCTAAATAAACTTTAACCCGAAACAGACTTTGAAAACTTTCCTGATATTTACCAGAGAAAATAAAATGCAAAAAATATCTAGTCATCAACATGTGTTTATACTTACAGGGTAACAGAAGCAGTATTAGTGATAGCTTTTCCAATCCTCTCCTGGCCATGATGCCGGACGAACGTCTCATCTCTCATCAGCTCCGCCCGCCAAGTACTTTTTTAACACAAGAGCGTTGTCGTCTTTAATATACCCAAAACAGAGGACAGTTATAAGATGACGATATTGCGCTGGTTTCTTCCGAGAGTAAGCATTGTTGAACGTCACACAATTCCTTCATTGTACTGCACCACCAGACATTTTGCACTTTTTATTATAAAATAATTATAAGATTCATACGCGTATATCGATTAATTCACCTCTGTAATGATAAATTCACACGTCCAGAAACGTTCTAGGTTGTCAACCTTGCAGTTTACTGGTATATATACTCACATGGCAACCCTGACAAAGAGCATTTTAGCGTGAACCGTTTCAGCTTCATGGTTCGATATCCAACGAAAAATTAATCAATTAATAAAATGCAAATATACTACTTAATAATCATACCCGTTTTATAATTTGTGTTCGGGTGAGGCGTGCTGCTTGGCTGCATACTTCATTGATATTACACAAATATCGACATGTTTTCAGGTGGATACGGTGATTTATCAACTCGAGCAAATGATATCACCCGAGGCCGAAGGCCGATGGTTATTTCACTTTCGAGAGTTGATAAATCACCGTATCTACCTGAAAACAGGTTGATATCTGTTTTATTATATGGTATTAACATGGTGTAAACCATTTGAATACATGTATTTCCTTGCCTTCTTTACGATATTGAGCAGCCCCTCTCCCCGAATTGACCTGATACTCAATAGTCCTGTTGAATAATTTCGAAGAGAAAAATGAAGGCTGATAATATCAATAAAATAGAGAAAACACCACGTAATCCATTCCGAACTATTCATCGTGACGTCATCCCAGGTTGATATAAGATTCCAAAACCACCAATAATAGAAATCTTGCATTGTGCCGTCATGTAAAATACATTGTAACGTCACAATCACTTCACAGGTTGATATAAGATTCCACTGGGTCGTACCCAAATTAAGGATTAACTTGAATAGATTTTTTATGTTATGGAGATATAACAAAAAATCTGAGTGTACCTAAATAAACGCGAAATGATGAGCACTCAGTTTTTTGTTAATCTCCATAACATAAAAAATCTATTCAAATTAATCCTTATAATTCAATTTACTAAAGATAATCTCTTCAACATTTAAAATTCATTTTGGTACCTTTTGTGAAATTATTACGCCGTCATCTCAGCCAATATTACAAACGGCGACGCCATTTTTGCCTTTATGGGCTGATAAAGTAAATTTTTAAGTCAATGGAAATGCTCGTACAAGCAAATTGAATTATTATCGTAAATAGAATATCCGTGACGTCAAATATCTATTGTGACGTCATCGTTCAGCGAATTTGTGACGGACTGCAGCAGGTTTACTGGAATCAATATGACCATTCCAATATTTATATTTTGTCAGATTTATTCAAATAATATGTAAAATGTATTACGTGTTGTTTTATCTATTTATTGATATTATAAGCCTTCATTTTTATTGTTTATTAGGACTATTGAGCATCGGGCAGAAGGGCTACGCAATTTCATGAAGAGGAAATAAGTGTACATCATGTAAATGCCAGATAATAAAACAGATATCGAACTGTTTTCAGGTGGATACGTTGATTTATCAACCCTCGAAAGTGATATAACCCACGGCCTTCGGCCTCGGGGTATACCACTCTCTCGAGTTGATAAATCACCGTATGCACCTGAAAACAGGTCGATATTTGTATAGAATCGTGGCGGGAAAGTGAAGTTTTAGCCAATCAGGGGCGATCGAAAAAAAATGCCATGTGATAAAGTATATTCTTCCATACCTACGGGTCTGATACTGGCTGGTCTAGGGCAATACACTCATGCCGCCTAAGGCTGTATTGCATGGCTACCTATGCAATAAAGCCTCGTAGCGTCAACAAAATTTCTATTTCTCGGACATGGCGACAATAAATGTATTGGCTATACTGGTGACCTATCTATACATGCATACCTTTGTCTCGTACAACAAAACGCTTGATACTGGCGTAGCTTTCTATATAAGATATCTTATATAGCAACGAGATTTCAATTATGTAAATTATTTCATATATTATATAAGATATCTATATAGATTATTAAAATGAGATATCTTATATACGATATAAGATACCTAATATAGGATCAATTAAAAAACATATAAGATATCTCATATATTATATAAGAGATTTTATACAGTATAGAAGATATCTTATATATTAAATAAGGTACCTTAAAATATTATATGAAATATCTAATATACTATATGAAATATCTTATATCGCAATCAAGATATCTAACATATATGCATTGAAATTAAGGATCGACATTGCTCTTTGAATAAATGTCATGTGCTTGGCATCCACTATACAAGATGACACAACACTAATATACCGCAGTCTCCCAAAACACGGACTCCATACACGCTGCACACTGCATACATGGGAGGCCGTCCTTACATGACTGGCTGCTAATAGGACGTTAATATAATCAAACAAACCAACAGTAATTAGATAGTTTGCTGACTGCAAAAATACTTGCCATGTGACATAAGACTTTCTTCCAACATAGTTATGAAAACTCATTAAATTCCGAAACGCGTTTGCATTTTGCATCAAACGTACACTGTTGATATTGAATCACTTAAAGATATCAGCTAATGTGTGAAAGTAGCAAAACTTTAAAGACTTTATCTAAATGGTATTATAAAAAGCATGTATATCATTCTGTACTCTTTAAAACAAATGTTCCTTTGTAGTGCGACGTTATCTTAATCATGTTACCAAAGACAACAGTATAGTTTCGATGCGGTTAAATTTCCATAGAAAGTCACATCCAGATCGGGGGCCAACATATGCTACTGTGCTGAATGCTTTGTTTCCGAAAGGCTGTTGTTCTGTTTTAAGAATCCTTTAAACAGCATTTAGACCAAGCACCACCGACTACTGAACACTTCTTACTTCTGAATTACAATTGTTTAAATGTTCAGCTGTATTTGTCAGATTATGTCGAGGATATGCTCGATTTTGCAATTTAGTTGGAAGACTCTCTTTGACCTTAAAACTGGTGTTGGCTCAAGGATAGCATGTTGTCACAAACAGACAAGACAGTCAGCTTATTGTAGTTAACGTAAATATGACTAGATCAACACAAACAAATGGGAAGTTTCCTAAAACCAGAAGACTCCCATCATCATAAATGAATCGTGGAACAAAAAGGACATCCCACGTCTTAAGTTCCTATGCTTGTTCCATTGCTCTCCGACACGATTGGGATTCCCGAAAAAGGGTTGAAGGAGCCAACATTTTACAGGAGCAAATTCAAATTGTCAATTGATACAACTGAAACAGTTTCGCTGTTTGCAGTTAATCATGAAAAAAAGTGTGGTTGTCCTGCACAAAAGCTTAGATAACCGATCATGAATGATGGCAGACTTCTAATAATAAAGATAAAACACAATCCAAAGATAACGTCTCATCAATGAAGTTTCCTCAGAACAGCAGTTGGTGAAGGTAAGTAAGGAGACGGAGACTTCCTTTGATGATGACAGAGAGTGACGCCCAACTTAAAATCCACACAGTGTACCGTTACTCGATTCTTTTAATGTAGAATAAAGGACTAGATTGCCTTCAAATGTAATCGTTTGCTATTGTTTATTATCTTAGGGTTGAATTTACATTTAGATTTTAGATATTAATCTTCCTCTTGACATTCTTTTTTTTTTTTTTTTTTTTTTGTCGTTTGCCCCTGTGATGAAGGCTCTGGGTACTGTCCGCAGAACGAGACACCATAGTGTTTAAAATGGTATACGTACAGTTTCAGATTCTCCTTACAACGTGCGTTGTTGGATGTCTTTGTTGGCACGCTGTGTTGTTCGATGTCTTTGATGGCACGCTGTGTTGTTTTATGTCTTTGATGGCACGCTGTGTTGTTCGATGTCTTTGATGGCACGCTGTGTTTTTCGATGTCTTTGATGGCACGCTGTGTTGTTCGATGTTTTGATGGCACGCTGTGTTTTTTCATGTCTTTGATGGCACGCTGTGTTGTTCGATTTTTTTTGACGGCACGCCGTGTTGTTCAGTGTCTTTGATGGCACGCTGTGTTTTTCGATGTCTTTGATGGCACGCTATGTTGTTGGGTGTCTTTGTTGGCACGCTGTGTTGTTCGATGTCTTCGATGGCACGCTGTGTTGTTCTTGTTTTTGATGGCACCTTGTTGTCGTTCTGAGTTCTCAGTTGATGGACGCTGTTTCGTTCGATGTTCAGTTGCGGCACGCTTGTTGTTCATGTCTTTGATGGCACGCTGTGTTGTTCGATGTCTTTGATGGCACGCTGTGTGTTGTTCAATGTCTTTGATGGCACGCTGTGTTGTTCGATGTCTTGATGGCACGCTGTGTTGTTTTCAATGTTTTATGGCACGCTGTTTTGATCGATGTCTATGACGGCACGCTGTGTTTTTCGATGTCTTTGACGGCACGCTGTGTTGTTCGATGTCTTTGATGGCCCGCTGTGTTTTTCGAGATCTTTGATGGCACGCTGTGTTGTTCTATGTCTTTGATGGCACGCTGTGTTGTTCAATGTCTTTGATGGCACGCTGTGTTGTTCGATGTCTTTGATGGCACGCTGTGTTGTTCGATGTCTTTGATGGCACGCTGTGTTGTTCGATGTCTTTGATGGCACGCTGTGTTGTTCGATGTCTTTGATGGCACGCTGTGTTGTTCGATGTCTTTGATGGCACGCTGTGTTGTTCGATGTCTTTGATGGCACGCTGTGTTGTTCGATGTCTTTGATGGCACGCTGTGTTGTTCGATGTCTTTGATGGCACGCTGTGTTGTTCGATGTCTTTGATGGCACGCTGTGTTGTTCGATGTCTTTGATGGCACGCTGTGTTGTTCGATGTCTTTGATGGCACGCTGTGTTGTTCGATGTCTTTGATGGCACGCTGTGTTGTTCGATGTCTTTGATGGCACGCTGTGTTGTTCGATGTTTTTGATGGCACGCTGTGTTGTTGTTCGATGTCTTTGATGGCACGCTGTGTTGTTCGATGTCTTTGATGGCACGCTGTGTTGTTCGATGTCTTTGATGGCACGCTGTGTTGTTCGATGTTTTGATGGCACGCTGTTTTGATGGCACGCTGTGTTTTTCGATGTCTTTGATGGCACGCTGTGTTGTTCGATGTCTTTGATGGCACGCTGTGTTTTTCGATGTCTTTGATGGCACGCTGTGTTGTTCGATGTCTTTGATGGCACGCTGTGTTGTTCGATGTCTTTGATGGCACGCTGTGTTGTTCGATGTCTTTGATGGCACGCTGTGTTGTTCGATTTTTTTGACGGCACGCCGTGTTGTTCACTGTCTTTGATGGCACGCTGTGTTGTTCGATGCCTTTGACGGTACGCTGTGTGTTGTTCGATGTCTTTGATGGCACGCTGTTTTGATCGATGTCTATGACGGCACGCTGTGTTTTTCGATGTCTTTGATGGGCACGCTGTGTTGTTGTTCGATGTCTTTGATGGCACGCTGTGTTGTTTCGATGTCTTTGATGGCACGCTGTGTTGTTCGATGTCTTTGATGGCACGCTGTGTTTGTTCGATGTCTTTGATGGCACGCTGTGTTTGTTCGATGTCTTTGATGGCACGCTGTGTTGTTCGATGTCTTTGATGGCACGCTGTGTTGTTCGATGTCTTTGATGGCACGCTGTGTTGTTCGATGTCTTTGATGGCACGCTGTGTTGTTCGATGTCTTTGATGGCACGCTGTGTTGTTCGATGTCTTTGATGGCACGCTGTGTTGTTCGATGTCTTTGATGGCACGCTGTGTTGTTCGATGTTTTGATGTCTTTGATGGCACGCTGTGTTGTTCGATGTCCTTTGATGGCACGCTGTGTTGTTCGATGTCTTTGATGGCACGCTGTGTTGTTCGATGTCTTTGATGGCACGCTGTGTTGTTCGATGTCTTTGATGGCACGCTGTGTTGTTCGATGTCTTTGATGGCACGCTGTGTTTTTTCGATGTCTTTGATGGCACGCTGTGTTGTTCGATGTTTTGATGGCACGCTGTGTTTTTTCATGTCTTTGATGGCACGCTGTGTTGTTCGATTTTTTTTGATGGCACGCTGTGTTGTTCAGTGTCTTTGATGGCACGCTGTGTTTTTCGATGTCTTTGATGGCACGCTGTGTTGTTCGATGTCTTTGATGGCACGCTGTGTTGTTCGATGTCTTTGATGGCACGCTGTGTTGTTCGATGTCTTTGATGGCACGCTGTGTTGTTCGATGTTTTTGAGGCACGCTGTGTGTTGTTCGATGTCTTTGATGGCACGCTGTGTTGTTCAATGTCTTTGATGGCACGCTGTGTTGTTCGATGTCTTTGATGGCACGCTGTGTTGTTCGATGTCTTTGATGGCACGCTGTGTTGTTCGATGTCTTTGATGGCACGCTGTGTTGTTCGATGTCTTTGATGGCACGCTGTGTTGTTCGATGTCTTTGATGGCACGCTGTGTTGTTCGATGTCTTTGATGGCACGCTGTGTTTTTTCATGTCTTTGATGGCACGCTGTGTTGTTCGATGTCTTTGATGGCACGCTGTGTTGTTCGATGTCTTTGATGGCACGCTGTGTTTTTTCATGTCTTTGATGGCACGCTGTGTTGTTCGATGTTTTTTGATGGCACGCTGTGTTGTTCAATGTCTTTGATGGCACGCTGTGTTGTTCGATGTCTTTGATGGCACGCTGTGTTGTTCGATGTCTTTGATGGCACGCTGTGTTGTTCGATGTCTTTGATGGCACGCTGTGTTGTTCGATGTCTTTGATGGCACGCTGTGTTGTTCGATGTCTTTGATGGCACGCTGTGTTTTTCGATGTCTTTGATGGCACGCTGTGTTGTTCGATGTCTTTGATGGCACGCTGTGTTGTTCGATGTCTTTGATGGCACGCTGTGTTGTTCGATGTCTTTGATGGCACGCTGTGTTGTTCGATGTCTTTGATGGCACGCTGTGTTGTTCGATGTCTTTGATGGCACGCTGTGTTGTTCGATGTCTTTGATGGCACGCTGTGTTGTTCGATGTCTTTGATGGCACGCTGTGTTTTTCGATGTCTTTGATGGCACGCTGTGTTGTTCGATGTCTTTGATGGCACGCTGTGTTGTTCAATGTCTTTGATGGCACGCTGTGTTGTTCGATGTCTTTGATGGCACGCTGTGTTGTTCGATGTCTTTGATGGCACGCTGTGTTGTTCGATGTCTTTGATGGCACGCTGTGTTGTTCGATGTCTTTGATGGCACGCTGTGTTGTTCGATGTCTTTGATGGCACGCTGTGTTTTTCGATGTCTTTGATGGCACGCTGTGTTGTTCGATGTCTTTGATGGCACGCTGTGTTTTTCGATGTCTTTGATGGCACGCTGTGTTGTTCAAAGTCTTTGATGGCACGCTGTGTTGTTCGATGTCTTTGATGGCACGCTGTGTTGTTCGATGTTTTGATGGCACGTTGTGTTTTTTCATGTCTTTGATGGCACGCTGTGTTGTTCGATTTTTTTGACGGCACGCCGTGTTGTTCAGTGTCTATGATGGCACGCTGTGTTTTTTCGATGTCTTTGATGGCACGCTGTGTTGTTCGATGTCTTTGATGGCACGCTGTGTTGTTCGATGTCTTTGATGGCACGCTGTGTTGTTCGATGTCTTTGATGGCACGCTGTGTTGTTCGATGTCTTTGATGGCACGCTGTGTTGTTCGATGTCTTTGATGGCACGCTGTGTTGTTCAATGTCTTTGATGGCACGCTGTGTTGTTCGATGTCTTTGATGGCACGCTGTGTTGTTCGATGTCTTTGATGGCACGCTGTGTTGTTCGATGTCTTTGATGGCACGCTGTGTTGTTCGATGTCTTTGATGGCACGCTGTGTTGTTCGATGTCTTTGATGGCACGCTGTGTTTTTCGATGTCTTTGATGGCACGCTGTGTTGTTCGATGTCTTTGATGGCACGCTGTGTTGTTCGATGTCTTTGATGGCACGCTGTGTTGTTCGATGTCTTTGATGGCACGCTGTGTTGTTGGATGTCTTTGATGGCACGCTGTTTTTTCGATCATTCTATGACGGCAGCTGTTTGTTCGATGTCTTTGATGGCACGCTGTGTTGTTCGATGTCTTTGATGGCACGCTGTGTTGTTCGATGTCTTTGATGGCACGCTGTGTTTGTTCGATGTCTTTGATGGCACGCTGTGTTTTTCGATGTCTTTGATGGCACGCTGTGTTGTTCGATGTCTTTGATGGCACGCTGTGTTGTTCGATGTCTTTGATGGCACGCTGTGTGTTGTTCGATGTCTTTGATGGCACGCTGTGTTGTTCGATGTCTTTGATGGCACGCTGTGTTTTTCGATGTCTTTGATGGCACGCTGTGTTGCGATGTCTTTGATGGCACGCTGTGTTGTTCGATGTCTTTGATGGCACGCTGTTTGTTCGTTCATGTTTTTGACGCTGCTGTGTTGTTCGATGTCTTTGATGGCACGCTGTGTTTTTCGATGTCTTTGATGGCACGCTGTGTGTTGTTCGATGTCTTTGATGGCACGCTGTGTTGTTCGATGTCTTTGATGGCACGCTGTGTTGTTCGATGTCTTTGATGGCACGCTGTGTTTGTTCGATGTCTTTGATGGCACGCTGTGTTGTTCGATGTCTTTGATGGCACGCTGTGTTGTTCGATGTCTTTGATGGCACGCTGTGTTGTTCGATGTCTTTGATGGCACGCTGTGTTGTTCGATGTCTTTGATGGCACGCTGTGTTGTTCGATGTCTTTGATGGCACGCTGTGTTGTTCGATGTCTTTGATGGCACGCTGTTTGTTCGATGTCTTTGATGGCACGCTGTGTTGTTCGATGTCTTTGATGGCACGCTGTGTTGTTCGATGTCTTTGATGGCACGCTGTGTTGTTCGATGTCTTGTGCACGCTGTGTTGTTCGATGTCTTTGATGGCACGCTGTGTTGTTCGATGTCTTTGATGGCACGCTGTGTTGTTCGATGTCTTTGATGGCACGCTGTGTTGTTCGATGTCTTTGATGGCACGCTGTGTTGTTCGATGTCTTTGATGGCACGCTGTGTTTTTCGATGTCTTTGATGGCACGCTGTGTTGTTCGATGTCTTTGATGGCACGCTGTGTTGTTCGATGTCTTTGATGGCATGCTGTGTTTTTCGATGTCTTTGATGGCACACGCTGTGTTGTTCGATGTTTTTGATGGCACGCTGTGTTTTTCGATGTCTTTGATGGCACGCTGTGTTGTTCGATGTCTTTGATGGCACGCTGTGTTGTTCGATGTCTTTGATGCCACGCTGTGTTGTTCGATGTTTTAGGTGGTACGCTTAACATTGAGAAAAGGAGGAAATATTATAATATCTAAAATAAATTTTGTATAATTAGGATACACAAAAATTTGTTTTTAAAGCATTGTCTTTATTTTTGAGATTTCAAGAAACTATGCAGCCTATAGATCGCAATTTTTTTGGAGGTGGCTTCTGGTTATACATTCAATATAAAAGTTCCGAAAACGCGACTGCATCACAGATCTAGATTATTTGCTGTTAGGTAGCGGGCTAATTATACAAAATATATATAGATATAAATAGATATATATATAATTGTCTACTCTTTTTATTTTAACGTGTTTATACTTAAAATATTTAGTTCAAACACATGCTCTATTTCAAAAGTAAATTTATTAACGACCTTTTGATTAACTAAATTACAAACTAAGCAACAAATTATATAATGACATGATACATCATAATCCAATTTACATGATAATTTACAACACTCTTCTTTAGAAATAGTGTCATATTGTAACATTGGTCATGCGTTACTCATAAGATAATAAATTCATTTAAGTATCAAGTATTGGATTAAGTTTGTAACATTTTATAAATTATGTCGGCCTACAAACATTTGATCGGCACAGCTGAATTGCAAAATTGAACAGCTGAATGACCTTCCGCTAATAAATTGTCGTGGAATTTTATTATTATTTTATATCATATTCTACCATGAGTGAAAATGACACGTGATCACTACAGCTTAGAAGTGGTATGTATTTATATAATTATTTATTGGAATGAGCGAAAAAAGTATAGATAATGTTAACTACTAAATATAAATGCATACTGCAGTACAATGTACATACAAAGTTCAACGTAAATGTTACTTTTTTAACTAGGCCTAAGCCTAGATCTAAGCTTAGGCCTACTGTTACAGTAAGTTTTTGTTGTCTAACAAGTACATTGTACAACTGATTACATGGAAAAAAGTATATATACGGTGTATTCATAAGTGGCGACATAACTTTTAATGCCAAAATTCCTCTTTGAAACAAATTAAACATATCAAGAAGAAGTTTATAAATAGAACTTGGTTTTTATTTCAAAATTTCTGTCGGTCTGAAGTTCTCAAGTTGGAATTAGGAATCCAACCAATCGCAGTGCTTCAGTAGCTGCAGCAATGGTAGTAATGGCAAAATCCGAGAAGTTCCGAATAAACTAGATCGATGACAATATGGCTGCCTCCATGCAATAATGTAAGAAGAAATGATTTTATTTCATACATCCATTGCTGTAGGACATGCGACAGGGTATTTGAAAAGCATGTTTTAGAAGTAATTGCGAAATATTTATTTTAAGCAGTGTAAAGGTCTTAAATAAACGTCTTGGAAATGAAAACCCTTTTTTGGGACGGATCTCGAGCACCTCGAAAACCCGGGAAATTCATTAGCCTACTGCGATGCACGCATGAGGGGAAACGATTTCCGTTCTAAAGTATTTTTATTCATTCCAATCATTTGCAAATAATTTATTTTTTAATAATCGGGTAAATTTTATGACCTTATAAGTTATGTGAATCTTGGAGCTCTCACTTTACAGAAGACATGCGAGTGTGTATCGTGCTTTGTCAGCTTCGCTAAATAATCGGTTGTTTATCACGTAACCCATCCTTTATAGATCTGTGTAAACATTACCGAGTACGAACAGAATGACCACTGTAAAACGTTTTATTTCAATACTTTAAGCGTCTGTTATAATTACAAAATTCAATTAGTGATGTGTATCCAACTAAATCGATATCAAGGTGGAATAAGACCTCATACACGTTTAAGAGTAGGTACAGATCATGAGTATAAGGAGAGGAGAAATGTAGCATCCAGAACAGGGTTCAAACCTAGGACCTCCAAACACTAGTCACATTCTCTATCGATCGAGTAGCTGCAATGACGTAGCTCTGAATGTCGGACGGAAGATTTCTGACAAATGGTCGTTGTTAGAGCTACTATCAAGTCATATTGACCATAGTTTTGCAAAATATCCAGCGGTGAAAATGTAACATTTCACGGGTGTCATGTAAATGTGTTATTAATTTCAACAATATCAAACACTTGTAACATAAAATAATTATTTATTTACATTTGAATGGCTCACATCTCCGACACAGTTCACTTGGCCGCCTGATGCTTCTTGTTAGAAAGTCTACTCCAAATATGGCAACTAAGTACCATATATGGAATGACCTACAAATGTTTAAATGGAAGATATATAGTGTCACAGAGTTTTTAACACACATTTAAGAAATTCTTCTTCCCTAAATTCCAAATAATACTTACATTTGTTCAGTTTCATAATGTTTGTTCTTAATTTGTTGGCGTTTTTAAACTTCAAAACATTTTACCTGTTGAGTGTTTCATTTTGTCATGGTTTCCGGTAAATCAAACATGGCGGCATATTTGAACAGAATATTACGTGTATGTGTGTTGTGCTTGCCTTGAATTTTACCACTTGATGAAAAATTATGATGGAAAGGTTTGTGAATTTAATATCGATCATAGTTGTAAGAACAATACAGTTAAATATGGATATTATTCGAAAAATATATTCTTATCAGCCTCTAAGTGCCTGATGTGGATCACATAAGTGCTTGAAACAGTAGATTAGTGATTATTCATTCTAACAATCGAGCTACCCTATCAGCGATGATTGACCCAGTCTATTTCCACTAAATTCCTCCCTTGTTTCTCGATGCAAGTGTAAAATGAGTGGGTCGGTGTGTTTTGTGCATAGTGTTAAATATGGCCTCCATCACTCAGCTAATGGAGCATGATTCGTTGGCTCAGTCGGTATATCTAGAACCTCAGTTTTTCACACTGGAGGCCGTTTTCGATTCAGGAATGTGTATTTTTCCTGTTCTTCTACATTGGCGCCTAACTAAATAACCCATGGAAGATGGTTAGAGAGTCTTGGGTTGAGATTTAGGAAATCTCAAGAAAAACAATTAGTATCAGGGTTCGACATTAACAATCGCACACTCACCAAACGCGAGTTGGTTTTTGAAATGGCGAGTTGAAAAATATAGTATTTGCATTTTTTGGCGAGCAGGTGCATCGTACGTCATTCTAAATACATATACTGTTACTAAATATTACAATCAATAGGCATACACCTGTCATAGATTATGTGCCAAAGTATAGCCTAAATCAATCGTGAAACGAAAGCACAACGTTCCACACAAATAGTGGCATGTCTGGTCTACACTTTGAAATACTGTATACTCAAGCATCTCAAAAACAGTGACATTGATTTGGTATGGAAAAGTTTAGAGGTGTTCTGTGAAAAAGAATCATTCTTCCAAATATTTAACCTAGTTTGCTAAAATGGTTGACATAACAAAGTTCTTTCAGCCAGCAAAATTGCAAAAGCATACACAAGACAAAAAAGTTATTTACAGTTACTTTTAGACAAAAACACTTTAAACATGTGTTTTTTTTTTTTATTTGCACAAACTGCTACATAATGGTCATTCTGGAAATAAAAAGTTACTAAACTACACTTATATAGTGACACTAAAATGTAAAACATTTATTGTTTTATATATATATATATATATTTATATATATATATTTGTTTACACCAATCTATATATGAAGAAATATAATATTTTCAACTATTACACCGACCGTTCAATAAAACCTTGTTATATTGCACGGTTCGAAGTTATATTGCACGCTTCCATGGAAACGTTATATTGCACGGTTCGAGATGTTATATTGCACGCCTTTAGGAACACCTCGCTGTTGTTGTCTAGTTTTTTAGAAAAACTTCCGAGGAATTGCGAGTAACAGTGAGTTACGTTATTATGACATCACAAAGGTTCACGTTCAATTTCGCGCTGGATTTATAGATCTCGAATCAAGCACGTCATGTAGACTTTTACTGTACCGAGTAAAGGACGGACACGATGAATGTATTAGATCAAAAGGCTGCAAGCAGGTCTAATAATGTGAAAACAGACAATAAGACATCCAAACCGGAGTTACAACGTGATGTACGTGGGCTTTTTTCCGTACGGTACGGTGTTGGTGATTTTGTTAAGTGATTGTCGTATTCGTTTTATAAAAAAATATTCAACTGAAAAACTGGTGATTATGTAATAAAACAAATATTCCATGGTTACTGTGCTCTAGTTTATAATATTTACCCCTCAGTGATGGTAATCAACAAATGTTATATTGCACTCGGCCTTTGGCCTCGTGCAATATAACATTTGTTGATTACCATCACCTCAGGTTAAATATTATGAACTAGAGCACAGTAACCCATGAAATATTTGTATAATATACAATAAATAAATATAATATTTATCAATTAATTTGGTTGAGTTTAATAATGATAATCTCAAAGTGGCAAACAAGTTATTGATTTGGCGAGTTGAAATTTTACCAGCTTGCCAAAAATGGATAGTGGCTTAAAAAGTTTAATTCTATCCCTGAGTATATTCCAAATAATACCATTATTTTATTGATTTCTATTGTCTTTCCTCATTTAGCATCATGTGATATCAAAATGGCTGCCAAGAGGTCTAGGATTGAAGTGGATCCAGACTACCAAGATGTAACTGAACAGCAAAACAAAAGACAACGAGTTTTAGAACAAGATGGTAAGCAGATAATAATTTTCAGATACATAGCAACATTATGGTTCTTCATTTACTGGTATATACTTCATATAAATCATCAATCTCTGGAACTGATCATTTGATACTTGATTAAGTTGCTTTGTAATAAGCATGTAATCGCATTCTGCTACAGTTACATACATTGAAGGAGACTTAGTATATAAATAATCAGAAACCTTATTACTATATTGTCAGTTTTGGAATTTAATTGAGTTTCAAATTTATTCTTGACAAAAACATAGTGCACTGAACATGATGAGTTCTCGGTTGATAGGCATGCTAATTAGTAGACTACATGTATATATTTTATGTTTATTTTCTTTAAAGATGCTCCACCGCCGACAAATGGTATTTTTTCACTATCAAAAACAGTAGCAGACAATTAATATTTTTCTGTAGTTACAAAAGTTACTTACTTTACACCATTACCAACATTGAAAAATTTGAGCTTCTAATTTTACTTCAAGTGAAAAATATGAAAAGTCATTAATTGCATTCCGAAAAAAATTTGTGTTACTATATTCTATATGGAATGAAGTACTGATTGCGCATGCACCAAAGGCGAAATAAATTATTTTATATTATTTTTGTGTTAATTCGGCATATATATACACGATTAAACACCAATTATTGTTCAAATAATGAATAACATTTATGCTCTGTCGGCGATGGAGCATTTTTAAAGTAAGAAGTATAACACTGAGATGATACATTTATAACAAGTCACACATAATCATGATCAGTGATAACAAAATTAACCTTAAATAGTGTAACTTAATTAACTTCTGCATGTCATTTATTTTTTTAGCCAAAGTTGCCACTCGATTGAAGATTGAAAATATCATCAAGAAAGAATTTGCAGCTGAAGTACACAGCAGAGAGATGGAGATCGACCTGATAGACCAGGTACAGTAGTGTACCGATGTCTAAGTACTGGGAAATCCCTCTACCAAACTGAAACACATTAGTATTACTTATATTGTCAACTAGTTATATTTATATCAATTGCATACAGTAGTTCAATAGAATTAACCATTCACTGAAACATTACATGACTGTTTTTTTTTTCTTAAAAATGTAATGTTAAACTGTAAACCAACATCTATTTGTGTGCTATTAAATCATTCGTATTTTGCAGGTGATAATTAAGTAATCACAAGAATATATTGCCACAAAAATGTTTCAAATTCAGGTTTATGTATCCCCATGATCGAAGTTGAGATTGTGAAGATAAATCATAATGAAAAAGTTTTTAGGCATGAAAACACAAAATTAAGTAGCTACGGAAATAAGCTGGTTTATTAGGTCAAGGTCAATACATTAGTTTATATGAGAAATTTTAGTTTTCAAGGAGGTTGTTGAAATAGCAATGTTAATTGATATTGATGAATATATACATTGTATATCTGCTGCCATGTGTGTATGTGTGTTACTTGACCTTGATATTCTACAGAGGTTAAATCAAACCAGACTTATCATGGATAGACTGCGAGCCTGCATTGTGGCTAACTACTATGGTTCTGCTGGCCAGACCAAACTATGGCAGGTAAGAATATCTCAGATTAGTCAGTTCTCTTGATACATTCATCATGGGGCAGAATACTGACAATTGATTGGCAACACAAACTATTTTTTTTCTGAACTTACTAAGTGGTATATTAGTTAAATTTTTAATTTCTTTCAATTTAAGATATTCTATCTACATGAAATATTATGTTGGTCTTTAACAAGAATGATTTCAGAGAATAACTAAATTATTTAAAAAAATATTTTCTTAATGTTTCCTTATTCAATCAATGTGATTCAATTTGGAAGCTTTCATTTTAATTATTTCCTATACCACTTTCGTGATGTTATGCAAAGATTCTTTTCCCAGTTATTTGATAAGTTATTATCAGAATTGCCCTTTGATAAGGCTGTGTTTATTTCAGGGTAAAATGTCAGATCCAGAACAGGTACCCTCCATTCACCCAGCTGTGAAACAACATCTAGGGAAAACCCCGAAGGGGTACCCCTCACTTACTGCCGAAATCAAGACAGAAACCCCAGCTGAGACATTATCATCTGACACAGTAAATACAGACTCAACTCTCCTGTCATCAACTCACGTTACTAAAGAGGAGGTAACTCAAGCTTTACAAACTCATCAAAGAATAGGAGAAACTCTAAGGCCAAAAAAAAAAAAAATGTCTGTTCAGGGTCCTCTGACCCTACCTAGATTTTACCCTCCAACCCTAAACTTTTTATTAAGAAAAATTGAAAATCTTGTGATGCATCATTTTCGTTTGGGTTTGGGACTTTGCAATCAAACGCACCCGAAAAATGGCGGCCATGACAGGTGAGCCGGCTGGCCAAACGCAGGCATACTAACCGAGGTACAGACGCAAAACGCCAACCAGACATGACAATTGGATTATGAATGGCAATCACCAATTAATTAACACCTTAGGCACAATATTCTAGGTCCTGTCAGTGGGTATTTTTGGCATGTGGCCCACTTTCAGCATGGTATGGCTAGCGTGTTGTGTCAGTACTGCGGTGCCGGTGAGTGACAGCGCTAAGTGTTGGGGTTTTGTCTGGGTTAAATATCCCTTGTAAATTAAATATTTTATTTCAATCCAAATGTACATATTTATGTTGCGTTTCTCCAAAATGTGATAGCACTTAAGCTTTGACGTGACGCTATTGTATATCGTAAGTCCGTGATGGAAGGTGACTACGGCAGGGAAAACTAGAAAACGTCACTTTAAAACTCACATAATTTGTTCACTTTAAAACTCACATAATTTGTTCACATAAACATCCACGTAATGTAGTTCACAATAAATCCATTAGGAACACACACACTGGTACACTGTTTCACTTAAGTTCACTGCTAGGTGATATCCATAATCGCGAAGTATTCAGTACATCCCAAATGCAAGTATAAATCCCATAGTCACAAACACACTAAGAATGATATAGTAATCCGTATATATCACATCACTGACACATGTAGGAAATATCCGTACAGTACATCCCAAGTATAATCCCATAGTCACAAACACACTAAGAATGATATAGTAATCCGTATATATCACATCACTGACACATGTAGGAAATATCCATGCAGTACTTCCCAAGTACAAACACACTAAGAATGATATAGTAATCCGTATATATCACATCACTGACACATGTAGGAAATATCCGTACAGTACATCCCAAGTATAATCCCATAGTCACAAACACACTAAGAATGATATAGTAATCCGTATATATCACATCACTGACACATGTAGGAAATATCCATGCAGTACTTCCCAAGTATAATCCCATAGTCACAAACACACTAAGAATGATATAGTAATCTGTATATATCACATCACTAACACATGTAGGAAATATCCGTGCAGTACTTCCCAAGTATAATCCCATAGTCACAAACACACTAAGAATGAATAGTAATCCGTATATATCACATCACTAACACATGTAGGAAATATCCGTACAGTACATCCCAAGTATAATCCCATAGTCACAAACACACTAAGTATATAGTATAATCCAAGTCACACATCACTGACACATGTAGGAAATATCCGTGCAGTACTTCCCAAGTATAATCCCATAGTCACAAACACACTAAGAATGATATAGTAATCCGTATATATCACATCACTGACACATGTAGGAAATATCCGTACAGTACATCCCAAGTATAATCCCATAGTCACAAACACACTAAGAATGATATAGTAATCCGTATATATCACATCACTGACACATGTAGGAAATATCCATGCAGTACTTCCCAAGTATAATCCCATAGTCACAAACACACTAAGAATGATATAGTAATCCGTATATATCACATCACTGACACATGTAGGAAATATCCGTACAGTACATCCCAAGTATAATCCCATAGGCACAAACACACTAAGTGTAGTAAAGTAATTCGAATTAAAATAACTGATCCTGAGATGCGTGGAGTAAGTCCCAAAATTTCATGTAATCTGTCGTTTCGTCCCGTGCACCCCTTTTATACCACTTACATACTGTCCTCTAATTGGCTAAAACCTCGCTCCTTCCATCTTCATTCTCACGTTCATTGGCTGAATCTTACTACGATTACGTATTTCTACCTACTTCCATCCCCCCTCCCAACCTAACTCTAATTGGCTGGCCGGAGTGATCACTACCTTAATTTAGCTCTCTGTTACTATTAATACGAACACCTTACGCAACCTGTCCATCAAAGTGGACCCTAATACACAGCCCTAGTCGTAAACAACTCCTTATATGGAAAACGGAATGCGGTGCCCTAGCTCCCTACGTATATGTAACGACCCCAGATGGGCACATGCACGTGGCCACCTGGTCCCTAACTGTCCTATGTTTGTATATATACACTATACATACTGCACATAGATAAACTAAAACTATCAACTAAATAGTATAAAACTGTTATTTTACAATACAAATAAATTTTAACTTTAACAACTAATAAAAACTAAGCATGACATAAATTTCCACTCTACACTTATTATATTTCAAACTTCTTTGATAGTATGTAGTCTGTGTGTAGATTATTCTGTATATCTACAAGTCTATAAAGCGAAAATGAAAAAGGTAAGTTTTTCCATTATTAAATATATAGGCCTAGAATCTAACATATATTGCAAAATTGAAACAAGAAGAAAAGAAACATTAAAAGACAATTATTTGTAAAAGAGAAAGAGACAATGTTTAGCAGCATGTTATGTATAGTGAACAATATAAACTGACATTTTAATGCATATTTAAAAATATGCAAGTACATAGGCAATAAATCTGTGAAATGAAAATTATATGAAATATTTAAAAAAGAAATATCCGACCTACCTACCCTATTTTTTTGGCCTCATGTGACCCTAAACAAACAAAAAATTTTATTTGGCCTAAGGGTACAATACAATATGAATTCAATATTGTTCATTTTATCCATGGTCTTCATGAAGTCCGTGGATTTGTTAAATACTAAAGTAAGAGTACTTATAGAGTCTTAAATAAAAAGTACTAATACTTGAGTATTGTTTCAATGACCTTGTTACATTGGAGTCTGGAATGAAGTAAGCAATAAGGGGAAGCTATTCAAATGTCTGGAATGAAGTAAGCAATAAGGGGAGGCTATTCAAATGTCTGGAATGAAGTAAGCATTAAGGGGAGGCTATTCAAATGTCTGGAATGAAGTAAGCAATAAGGGGAAGCTATTCAAATGTCTGGAATGAAGTAAGCAATAAGGGGAGGCTATTCAAATGTCTGGAATGAAGTAAGCATCAAGGGGAGGCTATTCAAATGTCTGGAATGAGGTAAGCAATAAGGGAGGCTATTCAAATGTCTGGAATGAAGTAAGCATTAAGGGGGGGGGGCTATTCAAATGTCTGGAATGAAGTAAGCAATAAGGGTAGGCTATTCAAATGTCTGGAATGAAGTAAGCAATAAGGGGAGGCTATTCAAATGTCTGGAATGAAGTAAGCATTAAGGGGAGGCTATTCAAATGTCTGGAATGAAGTAAGCAATAAGGGGAAGCTATTCAAATGTCTGGAATGAAGTAAGCAATAAGGGGAGGCTATTCAAATGTCTGGAATGAAGTAAGCATCAAGGGGAGGCTATTCAAATGTCTGGAATGAGGTAAGCAATAAGGGAGGCTATTCAAATGTCTGGAATGAAGTAAGCATTAAGGGGGGGGGGCTATTCAAATGTCTGGAATGAAGTAAGCAATAAGGGTAGGCTATTCAAATGTCTGGAATGAAGTAAGCAATAAGGGGAGGCTATTCAAATCTTTCCATGACATTGATTATCATGTACTGTACTCTTTAATAAAAAGTTATACAAAGTGTGTAGGAAGGTAACTCCTGGTGTTAGTGGTGATATGTGTTATAGTAAGAGCTTGTCAAGTTCCCATCATTCTAACATTGTATTGTGTCACATAATAAATGGTGATATTTGTTATAGTAAGAGCTTGTCAAGTTCCCATCATTCTAACATTGTATTGTGTCACATAATAAATGGTGATATGTATTATAGTAAGAGCTTGTCAAGTTCCCATCATTCTAACATTGTATTGTGTCACATAATAGATGGTGATATGTGTTATAGTTAGAGCTTGTCAAGTTCCCATCATCTATCTAACAATGTATTGTGTCACATAATAAATGGTGATATGTATTATAGTAAGAGCTTGTCAAGTTCCCATCATCTATCTAACAATGTATTGTGTCACATAATAAATGGTGATATGTGTTATAGTAAGAGCTTGTCAAGTTCCAATCGTCTATCTAATAATGTATTGTGTCACATAAAATTGGTGATAGTGTTATAGAAAATAAATCACGCACACAAAAAATGTTGGTTTACAGTAGTCATTGAAATATCTTCATTTTCAAGAGGTTAACTTAATTATTATTTAAGCAAATAGAATAAAAGAGAGAAAATCCATTGAAATGATTTTGTATTTAAATAAATGTCATCTCTTTAAAAATTTAGCCTGGAGATGTTAAAGATGTGTCAATGGAAGTTAGTGATACAGCTCCGGCCAGCTGTCGATCCATCAGGGCTAAAGTGAAGAAAAGAATCATTGTTGGAAATGTGTCTAAATACATTCCTGTTGACCGGCGTGAGGAGAATGACCAACCCACACATAAGTGGATGGTGTATGTCCGAGGGCCGAAGGACCATCCCCATATTGACCACTTTGTTAAGAAGGTCTGGTTTCTACTTCACCCCAGCTACAGGCCAAATGATCTTGTGGAAGTCAGGTACATTTATATGTATACAATCTAATGCTGAGGTACATTTATATGTATACAATCTAATGCTGGAGCGGTTACTAAAAATGCCAACTGGTTAACAGGATATGATTAACCAAACCGTAACCGGATAACCATACAATTTCATTTTGTAGCTGTTTAAGTAACGTTACAGTTGTACAACGATGCCATGAATTTGTCATACTTTGTCTTGATTCCATAGCAATTGTTCATATCTTTCATGAAACACTCATTTAACACAAAGATTTTTTTATTTTTGAATTAGATTTATTTTGTTTGTTTTTAATAAAACCATGACGGTGAATAGAAATCGGTGTAAACCCTTACAGTGTCAGAGTAGGCCTACTTCTTGCACATGGTTTCTTTTGCACACGGCACTTGCGCACATCACACTCACTGGAACTGGAATGTTTGTATAGAAGCCAAGTGACACTTAAAAGCGTTTTAGTGATGACCCAGTTTCCGATAATAGCACTGTTAATTAAACGTTGTCGTAACACTTTTAATTTCATTAAAAAATTAGGCTTCTGAAAGCATATATACTTTATACTATAGGTGAAGACGATCGTTAGTACAGAAATTTCATTACTTTGAGGAGTATTTTTGCCATACAAAATGTATATGGCAGTTATGGGATAGCTAAAATGCTAACCGGACACAAGCTGAAACCGAACCGTGAACCGGTTATCTGGTTACCCGTTCTAGCACTACAATCTATATATGATCTGTTGAGAGTCGCTCATGTTATCAAATGAATGTAAATAAAACTCTATTACAATAAACAAGAGTATCATGAGTGGAAAGGATTGACAATAAGCTAGTAAAATATTAACGATTCACAGTGGATAATTATGTCCCCCAAGTGAAGTGGGGGGACATATTATTTTTACTCAGGTTTTTCTTCTTATTATTATTATTTCTTCCACTTTCTTCCGCCGGAATGGTTTCTGACACTTTTCTCAGAAACAACTAGGCTGATGATCTTGAATATTGGTAGACATACTTCATAGGATGTGGGATGGTGCATAAAGACTTTTTTCTGGGCCTAAAGTACAAGATGGCCGCTGGCTCATTTCCTGTTCTTCAGGTTTCAGTCTCTGATCTATATGAAAATTGGTCTATGGGGGTTTTAAGAGATGCCGAACAACATGTTAATATTTTCGAAAAGATTTTGGTATTCCAAGATGGCTGATTGGCCAATTTCCTGTTTTTATATTTCGGTCTCTAATTTCAATGAAAATTGGTAAAATGAAGTATTAATGGATGCTGATCAATTTGATAAAAATTTTGAAAGACTGTCGTATTTTGAAAGACTGTCGCGGGGCCAACTTCCTGTTTTCAAATTTTTCGTCTGCAATTCATTGAAAATTGGTAAATGTGAGTTTTAACTTATAATTTTAAGGGATGCCAAATTACAGGCTACCAGATTACTAAATTGAATGTAATGTATGATTAATGTTCTACTCATATCTCGAAAATAGAGTAAAACAAGTCTGAAATATTAATGAACAATAGAATCTTTGTTTTCTGGAGTTAAGAGATTTTTTTTCTGTATATTTTTTTTCATCTGCTGTTGAACAAGGCCTTGCCCCTAAAATATGCATTGTATCAGTCTTGACACCAACTTCACATATGCGCAACACAGAACCTCTACATCAGAACCTCACATGACAAATTTTGATTAAAACAACAAATCAACAAAATGTACATGAAGATGAACCTGTCAGCCCTTGTTAGTACTACAGTACAGCCATGGTCACTGCCAAATCAATTCCTACGAAAATAGCCTTGTATTAGGTATGTTCACAGTATAATTAATTTTGAAATATGATATTTCATGTTTCATTTTGTTTAAAATATTTCTTTCAGTAATCCTCCGTTTCACTTAACAAGAAGAGGCTGGGGAGAATTTCCTGTCAGAGTTCAACTACATTTCAAGGATTCAAGAAACAAACGCTTAGACATTATCCACCAACTCAAAGTAAGTACATCATACATGATGTCTCAACATGGTTCAGCAAGCATAGACATTTTTGTCACTAATTCCTTTTTTGGAAAAGCAAGTAAAAGTTGCTCTTTGTCATTTTTTGAAATAAAAACTTACTAAATATTATTTTATTTTTACGCAGCTTGACAGAACTTACACTGGTCTGCAAACACTTGGAGCTGAAACAGTATGTACTAACTAGATTTCATTTTGTGCAATGCACGATAGTGATGAATTCAAAAATTTTCACAATCTCAATCATTTTGGAATATCTGTGTTGTTTATTGTAAATTGAAAATAAATACTTATCTAATATTTGCAAAAAATCAGAAATCAATCCAATTACCATGTTTGTAGTATTAAATGCTTAGATTGGGAATGGTTGTTGCTAATTTTGATACATTTTTACTTTCATGGAATAAGATCAACATTTAGAAACTATTCATATTAAAGGTTTTTCCCTGTTTAAAAAGCCTTTGATTAAGGAATGATCTAGTTCAGTATTTTATGCTCATGGTCGAGCATTGTTTACAATTTCAGGTTGTTGATGTGGAACTAGAGCGGGACCTCATTCCAGAGAGAACAAAGCAATACAAAAATGGGAACAAAAAAGAGAGCAGTAAACAGGTGGCTTCATCCACTGTTAACGGAGAAACCGGTGAACATTCAGGGGCCAAGCAGGAGGAACTAGATCTTAATTTTACAATTAAAGAGCACATGACGCCAAAGAAAGCAAGCACAACTGATCAAAAACTTTTGATAGAGGACGTAACTTCTTTTCAAAGCAAACCTCAGGGAAATACAGACAATGGCACTGCCATTACACTCCTATCAAATAAAGAAAACTGTTTTATAAAGAGTGGTAATGGCTCCTTAGGCAGTCCTTCGCCACAGAAACCGAGAAGCTCTTTAGGAGGACCGTCACAAATGAAGGTCGTAAACAACACCAAAGGACTATCTATTGTTAACCCAACAAGCACTTTGTCCTCAAGTTTAGTTGTCGGAAATCTTTTGGTGAATTCCCTGGATGGAAAGACACCAAGTGGTACTATGTCGCCACAGGCTGGCCTTGGTGTAGTCACACAACAAGCTTCTCCGTCACGTCCAGGGTCGACACTGCTGCTTTCTGGTACATCAGGGGTACAGGTGGTGCTCGGTGGGTTTGGCTCCATATCAGGTGTACAGAAACCAATAGAGACGAAACAGCCAACTCAGACGGGGAAGTCACTACTGAAGAAAACGTCAGCGGGTAAATCAGCCACCACAACAGGTCAAACATCATCCATATCTTCACAGGCTGTTGTACAGACTGGGACAGTAAACAGGTTGGGAGGAGCTCAGAGTCCGTCTTCGTTTGTGTTACAAGGTTTGGGTTCACTCAGCGGAGCTGGGTCTGTTTGTGTGACAGACAGTGCTAAACCGTCTAGTAAAACAGTAACACAGGGTGTACCTGGAATACCTACAAATATGATTGTGACTGGTGGCTCCACATCTGGAAGTAAGACACCATCCTTTCACATTGTCACTTCCAACCAGACAGAAGGCACTAGACCTCAGAAACAGGTGTCTACACCTACAGGCAAGGTAGCTGGAGCTCCTGCCAATGAGCCTGTGCCTGCCAACCCCGTAAATCTACCTGCACCTGCTCAGACCTTATACGTACGGTGTAAAGATAACTCGGGAAACATTTTCCTAGTGCCGCACCATCTACTCAAGCAGGTGTCAACGACAGTCACTAAAACTACCACTCACAATACCTCTTCTACTGTAACAATATCCAGCTCTACGACAAGTTCTCTCGTCGGAGCCACCACCACTGGAGAGACTAGAGTTACCTCCCATCAGCAGAAATCACTTCTACCTCATACGTCTCTGGACCAAAAAACCTCGTTACCAGCATTGTCATCAAAAGGTCATTCTTTACCTTCCTCACTACTGATAAAAGTAGAACCACAACTACCAACCCAGGTAATGCAACAAAATAGTGCCGGCCAATCAGAATTGCAGAAGTCTTTATTGTCCGGAGGTTCTCAAAGGCCTCAGAGTGCTGTGTGTACAGTAGATCTCAAGAAACCTAGCACTGTATTTCATGTGAAAGCAGGCACAGAAGATCCAACTCAAATGTCATCTAAAGTTGTTAAAGATCTGTTTTCAGATCAAAAGATAGATCACAAATATTCCACACCAAATGTTTCCCCAGAAAAGAGGGATGGAGCCTTGTCTTCACTAACTACAGTGTCTTCAACAAAATCACAATCTAATCTATTAAACAGTGAATCTAATACTGAAACAGGAAAAGATAAATTACCAGACATTTCTACTTCAAAAGTTCAGCCTCAGGGTCAACGGGGTCAAGGGCCATTGTCAACCTCAGGTCATCTCAAGGTTACACCTCAAGGGTTGAAAATGGTTGGCAAGGGGAGAGTGGACAGCAGTCAAGGAAAGACCCCACCAAATACACCACAGAAAATGACCACATTTAAACTGCAAGGTCAAGGAACGACATTGACCAGTGATCAAGGGCCACAGAGTTTATCTTCCACACCAAACCCACCAGGGACCCTGCCACAAACGTCAGTATTACCATCCAATGGAATGGGGAATATTAAAGAAAGAACAACAGAAAGCAATGTAGTGGAATCTCAGATAAAGAAAGTTGAGACACAGAGTTTACTAACTGGCAAAACCATGATATCCTTCAACAATACTTCAAAATCATCAACATCAAAAGTGAAAACTCTGTTACCCAATTCAGACCAAAAACCATTTGTGACTTTGTTAAACGGGCAGTCACTTGGGTCATGTTTAGGTGGTAAAACGTCTCTGCTTTCAGGGGAAACATCTAAGATTGTTTCAACAGTTACTTCTTGTCAGACAACCTGTAGCACCTTACGACCTTTAATGACCTTCACCTCATCGAGGGACCAAGACGCCAAGACTATTGTAAACAGTGGCACAGGGAAGACAACAGACTTAATTCAAAATAGTCAATGTAAAACTATGATGGCTACCATCGGGAGTCAAAAACTACTGATACACGTTCCAGAACTCAACCCAGTCACAGACGAGGACCACCCACCGAATCTCACAGATACCTCGCCCTGGCTTCATGAAAAAGTCAATAATAAGTATGTTATTAGTGACGAGTCATCCAGTCAACAGAAGAAAATAATTAATGCCAAGAAGAAGAAATGTTATGAGACGGTTCCTTTCAAACCAGCTACAGTCCCACCCATCAGGTAAGTTTATCTCATCTGTTACTTATCTAATATCATGTGCAGATTAGTTATTTTCACAGGTCAAAATTTCCGCAATTCTAACAAAAGAAAAAGGATGGGGGGCTTTAAAACTTTCGCTATCGGCTTTAAGGGTATATATATATTTCAACCATTTATCAATACATATTGTTTGTTGTTTATTGTGTTTTATTGTTTGAAAATAACTGGCTATATGTATATGGTTTAATGGGGTAATGACACAGGCTGCTAGATTTGGTGCTAGTAGATTTGGTTTTGTCGTAATGACTGCTAAAATATGTGGCTGGTATGCATTTACAAAAATTTATCTTTTTTTGCGTTTTCTTTTCAGTGTTTCGAGTTTCCATGACTTATTGTCTCTGGTGAAGGCAGCTGTGAAGAGACACCCCGTGATTTGTGAGAACGTTGGTATGTCATTTCACTGAACTGTACCAACTTGAGCAAGGATTTATAAGTGAGAAGGATTTGTTACTTGTGGTTTTTTGGATGAATACGTCGCAAGCGCTTTTTTGGTTGTGCATTGACCATAATGTCAACATCGGGCGACAACTGATTTTCCTTTGATATTCGCTGAATAGACATTGTGAAATTTATTAAGCTTTAATTGGTGTTTCTTTTGACTTGATAAGACAAGCATATGTTGAGAAAATAGTTTTTATTACTGGTTCATAGGTATGGTGTTTAGTAGTGTAAAGAGACAGTGACAAATCCTTCTCACCTAAAAAGCCTTGACCGTACTTATCAAAGAGGATGGCACTTTTTCTTAATTTCATGGAAACAAAATTATCTGTAAATGCAATCAAACATAATCACAATCTATACTAAAACTTCAAAACACAAAATACTGTTCATCACATTTTGCCAAAAGGATAAACATCATCATATTAAAATGAAATTTCCTAGTTAATTAAGACTGTGTTCGTAGTGTAATAAATGGTGTCTCTGTGTCAGGTATACTTGATCCACACAATACAAATCTGGAGGATGTTTACAGTTAACCAAGAATTTGGTACGTAGTATCAACTGAATGTACTTTAAAAGGCTTTATATGTATTTCAGATCGCAGTCTTCACCCGTACTGTGCTCGATCCTTGGAGGAGTGGCTATCCTGGAATGTTGGTAAACGACGAGCTTCAGAGGTTTGTAACAATTATGTCTAGATTTGTGGTATGATATTTGAGCCCCTATTTTTAGTTTCAAGAATTATCAATCTTTTGGTACTGTAATTATGACATGATAGTGTATCTCATGACAGTCTGTGAAGTTAATTTTTTTTGCTGTTAGTCATTTGGACTAGTAAACCCCAAAATTTTACTATTCTGACTGTTTAATCACTAGTCACAAATTACAGTTTTGATGCATTTCAAATTCTCACAAAATGGTGCATCCGTACAGAAACAATCGCATACAGAACACACTCAAAATGTTTTGAAAAATACAATTGATCACCGCTCTTGTAAATATAGAAATTGTAATCGTGTGGGGAGCCACCAGTCCAATTGGACTAGTTCACTACAAGTGGCACTAGTCCAGCCATAAAATTACTAGTTGTTGGCATCGGACTAGTGCAAACTGTCATGATAATAAATGTGAAGACCTGGTAGTCAGTAGGTCACTGGTAATGAGGAGAGTCCTCAAAACAAATTACTAAAATTAAGATCTCTTTTAAACATCATAAAAAACGGTTTGATAGAATTGTGTTTTTACATTTCAGTGGCAAAGAGCATCATTTGTCAGGAAATATCTGCTCTGCTGAAGAATCTCAGTGGTGAAACAACATTCAAGGGGGAGTCACTCTGGACGACAAAACAGATCATGGTATGGTGTCGACATCATGTGTACAGTCCACATTTCCTAGGTATGTACATAATTTACCATGTCAACCATGTGGTTAAAACCTTACCATGGAAATTACATGATATATAATCCACCATGGCAACCACAATTTAAAATCTGCATTGGTAACGATAGGGTTTGTAAACTACCATGACAACCATGTGGTTAATTCTTACCATGGCAACCATATGGTTAATACGTTACCATGGAAACTACATAATTTATAATCCACCATAGCATTCAAGATTTAAAACCTACATTTGCCTACCATTGCACCCATATCATTTGTAATCCACCTTGGCAACTACGATTTAAAACCTACATAGCAATCAAATGATTCACAAGCTACAAGTATTATAGTAACCACATGTTTTATTGCTTTAGTGTCTTTGCAAATAATCTTTATAAACCATATTGGCTAATCTTGTTGACCAATTTTTTTTCTGTGTAAACCGTTGAATAGCAGCATAGACGCTGTAATTGGTATATAATAAGTGTGGAAGTACAGGGAAGGATAACTTCTGAACGAGACTCTATTACTATTTTTCAGAGAAAACACTTCATCCGTCCCCAGTAGAACTCGGCGCTGATTCTAGTATGTTGGGTAAAAGATACACTTCAGCAACAGACTCTGATGTCATCTTGTCCCGTATACATGATATAAATGCTGCAAGGAGTGCTGATGATACCGATGAGATGGATGTCGATATAATCTCTGTTGGTAGGTGTGAATAGGCATCAAAATAATAAATAAAAATTCATTAAAGATAATTACCTATATTGACATTTTCACTGCGCCCTACTATATAATCTTATCAAGCGCAGTTGGCATTTATCAGTCTATGAACTGCCATACGCTTATTATGATGATATTGCCGTACAGCAATTTAATATGGAAGATGGCTGTTCAAATGGCTGTTTCATCTTTGACGATAATGAATTCTTTATTCATCATACATGCAAAATCTCTTGGATTTCATCAAAAAATTTTTATCAAATGTAACTATAAGTATTGAAAGTCTTTCAGTAGGCATTCACTTAATTCAGCTCTAAAACAATTAATTACAAATTGAATTAATAATTAATAAATAAAAACTATTGTCATATTAAGCAGCCGATATATGTAGTAGGATTTTGTCACAAGGTCTCATCATGAAACACTATTAAGCCATCCTTTCACACCTCATAGTTTAGTATTTTACTGATTATTTCAGAACCTCCAAAGGTGAAGATAAAGACCGAAGTGAATAAAGAGATGGTTTATTGTGACCCGGTAATTCTGCCTCAATCTCATCAGGCGCGCTTTGTCCAGGATCTGTCAACCAAAGTAAGCTGCATACACAGCAACAATAAGTTAAATGTATCCTGTAGTTATTTCTTGGCTAAAAGATGTATCAACAGAAGTATCTTTAGTAGAAAACAATAAGTTAAAGGTTTCCTTTTATGAATTTCTTGGTTGGTGTCCTGTAGTTATTTCTTGGCTGGTAGATGTATCGACAGAAGGATGATTAGTAAAGTCTGTAGAAACCAGAGTATAGATTTGAAACATGTTATTAATTGATGACACTTGAATATATAGAAACAAATACACAATTTTGGGATTTATAATACTATTATCATTAAGTAAGTAACATTATAAGCTAACATGTTTCTGAGTGTGAATAAATTGTGTGTGTTTTGCAGGGGATCAGAATTCACCAATACTAATCACCACAAAAAATAAAGAGTATAAGTACATTATACAGTACAAATGTATAATTATTTAAATCCTGTACAATGTAAAACAAAATCGTGTGAAAAATTATCCCAACACAATTATCATGGAAAAAGTTAGTTCTTAAGAGTAGTCAGTCAAATATGCAAATTAATATAAGATTTGATCTGTCAATGATACAGATCCTCTCTGACACTCTTTGTTATATAAAGTGTTGCATGAATTGCAATATTTTTTCTCAGATCGGAGTGAGATTTGAGCCGACTGTGATTGATCAAGAGGTACATGGATCTGTAACTGAGGACATGATATACTCTGTAAGTATGACATTGTCTAGAGAAAACCATTGCAGATTTTTCATGAGTTGAAGCTACTTTTAAAAAAAACACATTTCAACTTCTCATGAAATATGGTGGCATATAGTGTTCCATCCAATCGTGTTTCGTCCTATTTACATTTCTATACCTACAAGTTTATAGAAAGGTTTTATTACTATGATGCATATAAAATGTGAGGTCTTCAAAAGGGACAAATGAGATTATAATGAATAAACAAAAAGATTTGACTTTTCAGCCCTGTTATAAAAGGGACATGAACCTAAATAAACCATGTAAATTTGAGTAAAATACATATTTAAGAAGTGTCAGATACCTTAATATTACTTATTGTGCAAATGTGGCAAATAAAATAATTATAATGAAAATTCCATCATTCGGTATTTTGAACCGGCCCGGTCAAATTTTGTAGATAAAAATAGTAGTGTTGAACTTAAGTGACCTCCAACAATGCACTGCATACATTAAATTAAATGAATGTAAACAAAATGGTGGGTCAAAAAGGTGCGTGAAGCGAACACAAACGAATTCCGATAGAAAATGGAGTACGACAAGAGTCAATAATGTGCGCGATTGGGAAAGTAGGTAAATATTTATGGATCGCTGAAATGCAAGAGACGGGAGCAACTTTCCACTTTATACTTGCGTGAATGATGTATATATGTGCAATAAGTCAAAAACCACTCTTTGCAGTGCTTCATCGAATAAAAAGTCTTGTTGACTTTTGACTTAACATTCTTACGCTAAATACAAATTGTTTTATAACAAATATTAACAAATATGGATCATAGGTCAACAATAGTTAATTAGAAAATAATCTTAAAATGTGGAAAACTAATATTCCTTGTTGTGTGTCAGCCAGTCGTTCATTATAATCTCGCTTTCGACCAGCTTTCGTTTTGTGTTCCAAAAAGAGAATATGACGGTCTATTTTTAGGTCACCTGACCATGAGGTCATGGTGACCTATTGCGATAGCCTTTTGTCCGTCCGAGATTGATGAAACTTTGTATGTAGCTTAATATTAACAAGATCTTGGACGAGTACGAATTTCAGGGTTGCTGGGTCAAGTTCAAGGTCACTGCTACCATTTTTAGAAAAATCCTTATCAGCACTCTAGCGGCTTCATTCCTTGAGTGATTTTGATCACACTTCCTACTTATAGACAAAGGATCATAATATCTGGGAAAAGTTTGATTGTGAAGATTGCCAGACTAAGGTCAAGGTCACTGTTACTATTTTTAGATAATTTCTTTGTCAGCACTCTAGCGGCTTCATTCCTTGAGTGATTTTGATCAAACTGCACACAAATACAAAGGACTGAAAAAGTTTGAATTTCAAGACTGCAGGGTCAAGGTCAAGGTCACCTTTACTATTTTTAGAAAATCCTTTTCATTGCTCTAGCTGCTTCATTCCTTGAGTGATTTTGATCAAACTTCACACAAATTTAAAGGACCATAATATTTTCAACAAGATACAGTTTTAGGATTGCCAGGTCAAGGTCAAGGTCACTGTTACTTTTTTTAGGTCACCTGACCATACGTCATAGTGACCTACTACAATAGCCTATTGTCCATCGTGCGTTAACTTTACTTTGTGAACATGATGACTTGAGTAAATGTTAACCGAGGTTGATGAAACTTTGTATGTAGCCTTATATCAACAAGATTTCGTACGAGTTCAAAAATGGGAATTATTCGACAGTAACGTACAAGTTATTGCCCTTTGTTCTAATTTTATCATTGTGCTTGTGAACAAGATAACTTTGGTAAATGTGAACTGATTTTGATGAAACTCTGTATGTAGCCTTATATCAACAAGATCTAGGATGAGTTTGAAAAAGGGAATTTTTCGACGGTAACTTTATTATAGAGTTCATGTCTTTTGTAATAATGCTATTATTGGACCTTGTGTTCTAAAGATATTGTGGTGCTTTATCAGAATTGTGAATTTTATAGCCCTTGGCCTCTTTGTTTGCCTCTGGGGAGGAGGCTAAGTTTGCTATAGTTTATATTGAATACTTCTTGGGTATATCATGTTTATTCTCTACTAGAAATTGTTCAAACTTTTGATTCACATTATAACCACAAGAGGATATTTTGCTGTTATGTCATTTTGACCCTGTCTCATCCCCAAAGGCTGAGGGGTGGAGCCCAGTGGGGTCCAAATGGCCAAAATTTTTAGGTCACCTGACCATAGGATGATAAAATTAGAAAGAAAAATAACAACCAAATTCATCCAAGACTTCATTGCATACAGAGTTTCATCAACATCAGTTCATATTTACTTCAGCTTCTGTGTTGAATACAGGAGGGAAAAAATTAACACACCATTTGTTAAAGTCCCTCATAGCTATTATGTTGGATCTTAAATGACAAATTACTTTTTGATGTCAGGTGACCGTTAAGGCCCATGGGCCTCTTGTTATCATTTGAGGGGTAGGTATTCCCCATGTTTTCCTGTCGTTTTAGATAACCAATCCTTGTAATAAAATATTCAATAAACATCTGAATACCATATCTAAGCATACAGAACAACTTATCTAAGGTTCATGTCCCTGTAATACTTGGTAATTCTATTCCTTTTTACTCCAGCATAAAAAATGCTGTATGAATATTTACCAAGGTTCTTACATTCCAGACCTGTGGTTTTGATGTTTGTCCACATAAATGAATCATGATGTTGCTTCAGTCTAATTAAAAATTCCACCCCACTACGTTACGCTCCAAAACAAGATCTTACAGTGCCCTGTTCCGGGTCACCTCAGCATGATCCTTACGGTTAGCCAATCGGCGTGTCGTTTATGAAATCTTCACTGTAATTGATTCTCTCGAAAGTATAAATGGCTACTATCTACATATAATGTGTCCCGAGATGTTTCGATTTTAGGCCAGAGGTCATGCTGAGATGACTAAGAAATTATCTACTGTCATTGGTTTTCTTGCTGTTTGTTTTGTTGTTTTTAGGTCACCTGAGAAGAAGTCACTTGAACCTATTCTGATCGCCTTTTGTCCGTCATGTGTCATCCGTTGTGCGTCGTATGTCTGCAAACAATTTACATTTTTGACTTCTCCAAAACTGTGAAAGCAATTTCAATGAAATTATGCACAAACCTTCTTAGGCATCATTAGGCCAATCAAAATTGTGAATTATGTAAATCCAGCCTACTTTCTTAAATTTTTTTTTTATTAAAATTGCCCCCAAAAAATAGTAATTTTGTTGATGCTGTGACGTCATGAGGCTTTATTGCATGGGTAGCCATGCAACACAGCTTCAGGTGACATGAGTGTATTGCCTGGCCCAGCCAGTATTACACGTGTAGGTATTAGAGAATTATATGTGTTGTGTCATTCTACATCAGAACTCAGGTGACCATTAAGGCCCATGGGTCTCTTGTTTAGGCTATTGTAATACACTATTTCAATGTACAAATGTATAATGTTGGTTTTTTTTCCACACAATTAAACTGCTTTTGTTATTTTTCAGGCTATGAAGACATTTATGAGTGATATACTTAGGGAAACTTATTCTATGAAAGTTAACTTAGGCAGGTAAGATATCTATGTCTGATATACTCTATGAAAGTCAACTTAGGCAGGTAAGTTACCTATGTCTGATTTATTTTATGAAAGTTAACTTAGGCAGGTAAGATAACTATGTCTAATTTATTCTATGAAAGTTAACTTAGGCAGCTAAGATAACTTTGTCTGATTTATTCTATGAAAATTAACTTAGGCAGGTAAGTTATCTATGTCTGATTTATTTTATGAAAGTTAACTTAGGCAGGTAAGATAACTATCAATGTCTGATTTATTCTATGAAAGTTAACTTAGGCAATTAAGTTATCTATGTCTAATTTATTCTATGAAAGTTAACTTAGGCAATTAAGTTATCTATGTCTGATTTATTTTATGAAAGTTGATTTAATAGGAAGGTAAGATATCTATGTCTTATTTATTCTATGTAAATAAATAGATTGAACAGTGATTTGATTGCGTTAAAGGTGGTATGAACGCAATGGGATACAGATATATTCTACATGTAGCGCTAACGTGCTACATTGAATATGTCTGTATCCCATTGCGTTCATACCACATTTAACGCAATCAAAACACTGTTTAATCTCTATATAAACCAAAAAGGGGAAAAGAATTAATTGATAACATAAATTAATAAGTTAAAACAGTAACTTTTAAATATTTAAAATAGTTAAAATTAAATGAGAGTTTAGAGAATCATTCTCAATGTTAATTAAATCTTATTGTAATAATGATATTGAAAATGTGTACAAGGTTAACTTATAGTAACAGTGTATTTGAAGAAAAAAAACAGCTTTCAATATGATATTAATCATAGATCTTCCTTTAATTTGATAATACCATTTTCCCATTATTCCTATATGCAGTAAGATATTCTATTATAATTGTTACCAGGTATGCTGACGGCATTGGGGTTGGAGACGTGTATCGAACCATCAGTAGAATGGAGGAAACCGACTTCCTTACCAACCACTACCTTGGTGTTCCAGCTAACACACCGGTCTCCTCTGACAGATAACAAAGGTTGTGAGGTTGGGCTAACAAATAGCCTCACCAAATGTCTTTTTTTATCCTCTAATGATATATATATATATCAATGAATTTTTCAGATAATCAACGAGAATGATATTAATCTCAGCCATCATGATTATTTACAGACATTATACCTCATCTTATACCTAGACTGTGATGAATACCTAGGTGAACTATTAATGATAAATAACTACACTTGCAGTTAGATTTGTATGGAACTCTCATTAAACTCAAACTAAACTATATTTATCGGTCTTATTGTCTGTGTAGACCTAAAACAACATCAGGTGTGCTGTTATAATCAGCGGATAGTTGGTTAGGCAAAAAAATAATTTTGTTTAGGGTTATATTAGCAAAAAAAATAGGGTTGGTTGGTCGAGAGTATTTTCTTTTTTTTTTTTTTTTAGTATTTTTCACTCTTACTGCCGTTCTATCATAAGATTGCACGATTGTGTTACAGTACTAGTGTATCGACTCACTGTAGTAGATTACATCGCTACATGGTACAGGTGAAGTGTCTATGTAACACGCATTGTGATTGGCTGAAGTGTGTAATAAATAAACGTTACACAATGCAACAATTTTGTGCAATCGGGACGTTGTAAGTACGTCGAAACAATTACAAATGTTCATAGATAAACATCTGAAAAATTAATATTTGTAAAATAGAAGTATTACGCTGTAAAAATAAATAACGCTAATATATAGAATTCGCGCTGTAATATACATGACTGTTGGGTGGTTTTTTCCGTAGTACACCTAGCACATGTGACGAACTTGACTGACAGAGTTTCCTGAAATAGCTGTTGTAAATATATAAATAAGATGATTGAAAAAAAAAAAATCAAACATGGAAAGAGATAACACACAATCAGGTTATACTAGCTGTAGAAGAATACATAATACTGATTTAAACATGATAATACTGGTACCGTTAATGAATAAATATGAAGGTCAAGAAGAAAGTATCTGCTAAAACAACTGTTCAGTTTCATAATTATGGTAAGGTATATTTAAAATGTCAATTTAACTCTGAATTTGAACTTTATACTGAATAAAAAAGTGTGGAAGTACTAAAAATCGTCGATCGCCAAGCTGCCAATGCGTGCATATTATACATGTAAGTTACCGGTAAGATTACCTTGGTGTTCCAGCTAACACACCGGTCTCCTCCTCTGACAGATAACAAAGGTTGTGAGGTTGGGCTAACAAATAGCCTCACCAAATGTCTTTTTTTATCCTCTAATGATATATATATATATCAATGAATTTTTCAGATAATCAACGAGAATGATATTAATCTCAGCCATCATGATTATTTACAGACATTATACCTCATCTTATACCTAGACTGTGATGAATACCTAGGTGAACTATTAATGATAAATAACTACACTTGCAGTTAGATTTGTATGGAACTCTCATTAAACTCAAACTAAAACTATATTTATCGGTCTTATTGTCTGTGTAGACCTAAAACAACATCAGGTGTGCTGTTATAATCAGCGGATAGTTGGTTAGGCAAAAAAAAAAAAAAAAAATTGTTTAGGGTTACATTGGCAAAAAAAAATAGGGTTGGTTGGTCGAGAGTTATACACTAGTACTGTAACACAATCGTGCAATCTTATGATAGAACGGCAGTAAATGATGGCCATAACCGGAGTCTTGAGATCGAAATCCCGACTTTTATTTTTTTTTGTAGAAAAGTGGGGAAAAAAATTAGATAGATATTGTCGGATTGAGCTGAAACTTGCTATAAATGGTTTTTGAAGGAAGATAAATACAATATGGATAATGTTTTGAAGACATCAGATGTCATTTAGTTGCCATAGTTACCAAACCAAAGCAAAAATGAAATAAACGGATTTTGTGTATCGGTCAAAAATGATAACATTTGGATGACCTAGATTAAATTGAGGAGTAGCGGAGAAATTGATTAGTTATTGGCTTACAGTTCTAGTTTGGAACGATAATCATCATGGCTTTAGGAAACTTTCTTACCTCAGGACAAGGTCATGTGTCAACTGACCAGGGTATATCAATCATCAGATAGTCAAGAGAACACCATCTACACAACAAGTCCGGAAATAAAAGGAAGAAAGCATTGATTGCAGACAACCATCTGATAGAGGGGACCAGGGTGTTTGATGATTGGGAGTCCCCAATTGACATTTGTTCTGTATGGCCAACCACTGATGAACAGGCCTAGACCAGTGACTATATAGTGATTGATAGTACAGGACTGAACAGGTATGGATCAGTGATTTAGAAGGTCACACACATAGCTGATATCCGAGACATAGAGGATCTTACATGATCAGTGACTATATGATATGGAATTTAACAAACGAGTTCAATAATTTGATATGCCATGAGCTTTTAGTTGATATGCCATGAGCTTTTAGGCGAGTGGCATATCAAGTTATTTAACAAGTTTGATAAATTTCATATCACATAGTCACAAGTATAAGATTCTATTAAGCACATAACTTTTTTGAAAATATATATCAGCAAAACTTTAAATTCCGCCTCCATATAAAACAGTAGAAATCCGGCTCGGATGTGTCGTTTCCGTCTACTGATACAATCGTGTGACATCATACAGATATTATGATGTCATATATATATGTGATGTCATATATATATGTGATGTCATAATAGTGTTATTACACATGTGTCTTACGATATTCATGACATGGCTGGTTGGGCCAGTTATGTGATAAATCAGTTTATCACTTAATACAGCACATTGAATGTTGTTAGGTGACAGAGAAAAACACATCCTGAAGATGTTACCGAGAAGGAACTGACTTGTATACCGTATACGTTGCATCAAATAGCTCTATCCTTGTGTTTATGTCCAAACATTTCTCCAAAGATAGTACACTGTTCACCAAGTATTGTTCAAGAGACTGGAGAAGAAACTGGGAAACCATTAGTGTGTACACCACGGAGGCCCACAGTGTCCAGTCACTGACAATGTTGCATTGATTGGTTGCTTGTGTGAACTTCAAGATGGTGATGAAGGTAAAATAGTTGTTAACATATTTACATCAATACTGATTTTCAGAAATTGTTTTGTACTGTAAACTAACTTATCTTTGTATGCGATCAAATGTTGCATATTTTTGCAAGCGATAAGAAATTGCTAAAAATTGCCATAAAAATATAAAACCACACCTGGAAGACAAGAACCGGAAATCAAATCACTATATAAAAGTCCTTATAGGCATGGTAACTGTGATGTAGTTATTTCTACAGTACAGCAGGGTGTGATAGCTATGATAAAACTACTTCAGTACAGCAGATTGTGATGGCTATGATAAAACTACTACAGTAGGGCAGGGTATGATAGCTATGATAAAACTACTACAGTACAGCAGGGTATGATAGCTATGATAAAACTACTACAGTACAGCAGGGTGTGATAGCTATGATAAAACTACTACAGTACAGCAGATTGTGATAGCTGTGATAAAACTACTACAGTACAGCAGGGTGTGATAGCTATGATAAAACTACTACAGTACAGCAGGGTGTGATAGCTGTGATAAAACTACTACAGTACAGCAGGGTATGATAGCTATGATAAAACTACTACAGTACAGCAGGGTGTGATAGCTGTGATAAAACTACTACAGTGCAGCAGGGTGTGATAGCTGTGATAAAACTACTACAGTACAGCAGGGTGTGATAGCTATGATAAAACTACTACAGTACAGCAGATTGTGATGGCTATGATAAAACTACTACAGTAGGGCAGGGTGTGATAGAACTACTACAGTATAGCAGGGTGTGATAGCTGTGATAAAACTACTACAGTACAGTAGATTTATTTTCATAACGCGGGTCGTCTTATGTTTCCCGCCGTCGTCCTAAATACCGCGCAGTAGTTGACTATCACTGCGCCAGACGGCAAAACAGCGAATTGACTCTCCACTGTTTTCATATAATACGCGCGGTATTTAGGACGACGGCGGGAAACATTAGACGACCCGCGTTATGAAAATAAACATTTTATTTATTTTAATAAAATCGTTCACAAGATAATGATAAAAGTGGTGTTAACGGTAAGTTAATAATTTATAAGACTCTACTAAATTATCGATCTTGTTTTACATTCCCATTTTAAAAATTAAAAGCCGTTTCGGAAAGGTAGTGGGCCTTTAAAGGATTTGTGCAGTCAAAAATGATAATTTCAGTTTATGCTGGAAATCGCTTTATTAGCACGTGTAGAAACCTCTCCGTGCCGCGCGCAACCGGAATAACCTGTAAGCCGTCGATATCGAGGTCAAATTTTCTAACCACTCGATTATGCATATTTTCAAGCTCTAAACCGTGTGACGTCATAATAGACCGTGGCTTATAGCTGCACTACAACTGATGTGCTATGACTTACATCGAAGGTCACAGGATAAACCGATCAAAGGTTTTTTTATGATTACTTTTGAGTGAAGTTAATCGTACAATAACTTTGGCTCGAATATGAATAACTAAAAGAGTGAAATTCGATGTTTCAAATACTCTAATTTATGCTCTAATAGCAGGTCATCCTCGATACTCCAGGGCTTACGATCACTTACGATCTCTACACCCCTGGACTATCTCATAGTAAAACTGGAGGCAACAGAATAGAACAGGTAATTTAGTCATTTGATGTACATCAAAAGAGCCGTATAACGGTACACTGTGGTTGACTGTGTGGCTTAGATGTTAGGCGTCGCTCTCTCTGTAGTCTTTAAAGGAAATCTTTGCTAGCCTGTGATTGGTCAAATGTTTTCCGCTGAGCTGCCTTCAATTTCACTATGAGATAGTCCAGGGGTGTAGAGATCGTAAGTGATCGGAAGCCCTGGAGTATCGAGGATGATAGCAGGTATCTTCGTGTAACTATGAAAGAAAATCCACACAGAAATAAAAGTTTCTGATTTTTTGTCGAGGAGTTCAACAACGAATACATGTAAGCTTTAATCAGATAATGTTTTCCTGTAGTCTGTATCTTTGATACATTGTGAATTGCAAAGTTTGTGACTATTAAATGAAATTTTACGTAACAATTTAAGAAATTCTTGATTAAAGCATCAAGGATATGATGCTTGACATACGTACACACCGATGATTGATGATTACAAACATTGTGTTGTGTTGCTAACCGAATAAATCGAGATACATTTATTGCAATACGCAATACGTAAAACGTTTCAACAAGTGGAAGAAAGAATTTATTTTGGATATTATAAAAAATCAAATATTGAGATATTAAGCAAAACAAACTATTTTTTCAGACCGTGCGGTCGCTTTCAATTTTAATAGATAATATAATAATAATAATAATATATTTTATTAACGTGTCACACATTTTTACACAACATTTACAATTAAAAAATATTCATCATTAGTAAAAATGCCCAGCCATTAATTGGCTTACGAGACACGAATGTACTAAAATTATGGACAATATATGTGAATAAAATAACATTTTCAGTTAAAGTTATAATAAGTTAAGATTATTATAACAGAGATCGCCTTCTCCTCATCGCTAAAAAGATATATTTAGCAAGACTAACTTGTAAAACATCATAATTCATTAAAAAGAGAAGTTGATTATCAGAAGACATACTTTCAAAATGTTCACATAAAACAGTTACTTTATCAAATATGTAAGTTTTCCTTAAATCACAATACGCTTTACAGTTAAAAATAAAATGAACTTCAGACTCAATGATATCTTGACAAAATGGACAAGTTCTTTTGTTTAAAGGCATTGGAGGCTTACAATAACGCCCTGTCTCTATATCCAATACAAACGCCACAACGCAACTTACCCAGAACTGTGTTCATCCACAATCTCCTTTGGAGTTGTCATGACCCGTACTTTGTAGAAACTCCATTTAAACATCCTGTAGCTCACTTACTGAATACGGGAATTTTCGTACCGGGGAAATTTCGTACCGCAAAACTATTGATATACTTACATGATATAATGTTGTGTTATTAATGCTGTGGATGTATTGAGTTACTCTATGAATTACAATGGACGATTTCTTTTGCGTACAGTATTTAGCTTTTCAGACATCGCGGCAGTCAGTGCTTGGTAGTAACATATATTACATGACGTATCTAACAGTACTTAGTTTGACACAAATTCAAGTCGTAGATTATCTGCTGAACCAAGTAGATTTTCTGGTGAACCATGATTTAAAAATCATACAAAATGCCATTTATTTTAGAAACATGTCTTAAAGAAAAGGTAGCTGAGTCACCGGTCGGTTGAGGAAACCGCCTTGTCAATCACCTGTAATATTATATTGACTGACACGTGTGGTGAGAGCTCGCCAGCCAATGATATTCAATGGGGGAGGAGTCATACACTTCACGTGCCTGTCAATTATACCTGACTGACTGATTGATCAAAGGAACAGCCACGTGCACGGGAGCACGTCAGTATCAAACTGTGTTCTACAATCGTTACACATATGTATGTTGAATTTATATATTGCTAGGGTCATCCTGTTTTTTTCACAGTACCTCGCAAGTTGAAATATGCGCCAGTAAATTATATTTTTTTCTAATGTGTAAATTGACGCAATCCGTTTATTCTCAATCTTCATTGTCTCTCTATTGAACTTCTGTTCGAAAGTTACTTTCTAGGGGTTACAGACCTATTTTACAAAAAGTAGAAAGGCTTTGGCACAAGCAACCGGTTACTACTAAGAAAGTAATTTTGTGATACATACATCTTCATTATGTATAGGGTTTTCGGTTATTCAAGGATTTACAAGTCCTTGGTTTATTTAACATCCTCCTTTAATTAAAAATGACGATCTATTCTTTTTACAAGACAGTCCAAAAAAAAAGGAAAATCAGCTTTTAAAATGATTACACGTGTACACTATATTTATCATACATTTGTATTTGATAAAACAAAAATTACAGTAAAAATTGGTGCAAGCAATCAGTTACTAATGAAGATCATTTTGTGTGATACCTATGTTTATACATCCCATGTCTGTAAAAACGAAATACTTTTCAAATACATTAAAAGTGTAAGTGCCCTGTAAGATCATAAACAGACTCGAACATGTTTCATAATAAATTTTACACAAAATTATTAAGCTGTTAAACCCTGTAAAATATATCAAAGGTCAATTTTATTTAGGCATTAGCTAGGCCTGTAAATATACCCTAATACTTGATTAAGAGTTGTGTGAGGTTTTTCAGTAAAACTACTAGATTAGTGAAAAATAAAGAATATGCGTATACATTGTTTCAAGAAGCGTTTGACAGATAATTTTATTCATGCAGGTAAGAATACATATTTTACGCAGTGTCACCAGCCCAGTTCTTCCGAATTTATAGACATGTATAATGTATATTGATATAATGAAAATGGCAAAGTGCTGAACAATAAAAAATAACAGTTAAAATTTAAATAGTAAGCAATGATTGAGGTTTATGTTGCCATAACTAAGGACAGGCAAACATTTTCAACAATTTCTAGTGCTGTACTGTAACGATAATGACATGCATAGAAAAGAATAGTATTCATTGTAAAGATTAGATAGACTTCTTTAAACATTTTTCTGATTAATGTGTGCTATATTGGTTCAAGTATTTGAAGAAATAACTCAATAACCATTATATTATTCAATGTGAGAAATTGATACATACGTGTACGTTTTGGAAGGACATTTGACAGTGACATGTTTTCTTCAAAATCGTTTAATATATCTAACTTTTATTATTATTTTGCTTAATTTAAACCTAGAAGCTATTCTTTATGCTGTCCTAAATAGACTTATTACTTGCCGAAATTTATGTCTCTGTTTCGTGCATTATAATTGATTAAGAGATAAACATCAAGGACGAAAATTGTCTGCTATTGAGATATTGACCCATGTCCATCTTTAGCTAATCATGATAACATTTTCATCAGTTTCATTTTGTTCTATATATGTACTTGTAATTCATTAAACAAGCACCCAATTAAACCCCAAGGGCTCTAGATGACAACGTAATTACTACAACGACGCTGACACGTGCCAGCAAGTTAACAACACATGTACGTAGAGACTACGTAGTTTCGTAAACTGAATAATGTGTACAGGTCTGTAATCGCCTGAAATAATCAAAATAATGTTGTTGACAAGACTAATCATCAATAAAATTAAATGGAACACTAAAAACGAAATAAAAATTTTCGGTACGAAAATACCCGGACGAAAATTCCCCGGTACGAAAAATGTCTCCGGTACGAAAATGTTTCGGTACGAAAATTCCCGACACCCACTTACTTTAACCGTCACCGCCATGTTCATTTTTCTCTCGGAACGCTTCTCGACATTAAATATTGTGACTACGTTATGCAAATTATGTTATGTTGTGCTTGTTTGTAAACTCGAGAAGCGTTCCGAAGAACAAATGAACATGGCGGTGACGGTTAAAGTTTGTGAGCTACAGGATGTTTAAATGGAGTTTCTACAAAGTACGGGTCATGACACCTCCAAAGGAGATTGTGAATGAACACAGTTATGGGTACTGTTTACCACCACAAGCGTAGTTTTTGTGATTTTGGCTTGGTTTTTGAGGTACCCATTAGAGCCGAGACGACATTTCGACTGGACAGGGAAATGTTAACCTAGCATATTTTTCGTAAATTTCCCGATTCATCAAGCCATAACTTCGTCAATACTTGGCCAATTTTGTTCATCGAGCACTCACTGGAAAGATAAATTATTTCTCTTTAAGGTAAGATATCCGTCAATGCTGTATAGAACCCATTTATTAAAATAATCACGGTTTTAAAAAAATAGGTCCGTTTTTCTCGACCGCCGAGTTCATACCCTTGATACTATAATATATATATATATATGTATACCGTTAGTTTAAAAAAATCGTGCCAGGTCCCTGTGGAATAGAACTGGTTTTACTAAACCATAATAGAGCTTTGTATAAACAGAGTAACTCATTCCTCCGGCAGCTATAAATTTCGACGATAACATGCAAGTTCCTTTACCGCCATTTTTAAATCTAGGTATTCATCGAACCATAGCCCTAAATATTTATAGGCATTACATATCTCCAACTCATTTGTACCACATGTGAACACAGACTTCGTACGTGATATAGAATTGGGGCGAAAGTGAATAATTTTGGACTTTGTCGTATTAATTGTGATTCTCCACTTGAAGCACCATTCCGCCACAATATTCAATAACTTTTGTAGATCACTTTCTGTCGCCGAGATGAGCGCTATGTCGTCTGCGTAAAAAAGAGCACTTAAATTCATTGTGTCTATGTTGACACCACATCCTGACTGATTAAGGATTCCAACCAAGTCATTTATGTACAAAGAAAAGGCTGCCGGTGACAACAAACATCCCTGTTTTAGGCCCCGCCGTACATTGAAGCTGTCGGTTAATGTTCCATTTATCCGTACATAACATTTTACATCCTCATATAACGAAAATATGGCTATAGAGTTTTCCCTTTATACCAGCTGATTGTAATTTAAACCACAGACAATCCCTATCTACTGTGTCGAATGCTTTCTGTAGATCTATAAAACTTGAAAATGTAGATTGACCTATCAATTTTCTATTGTTTATAATGTTCTATAATGTATAAATATGTTCCTGACATCCTCTTGACTTACGGAATCCATTTTGAGCGTCGGCCAGTTTATTTTCCCGTTCTAACCACTTCGTAAGTCTGGTATTTATAATATCGCAGTAAACGTTACATGGTACCGATAAAAGTGTTATCCCGCGATATGTTAAGGGGTTCCGAGGGTCTGTGGAATTTGGCTTAATTAGTGGATTGATTATTCCTTCCTTCCATTTTCCAGGCACCACTCCATTTTCAAAGCATTTTTTAAAAATGGAATGAAGTAATGTGACACATGCATCATTTTTTAAAGCTTCCGCCGGTATGTTGTCTATCCCTGCTTTGCTTTTTTTACTGAAACTTCTACTTCCTCCATCGTTATCGGGGCGTTTAGAGAACTACTATCACAATCATCTCCCGCGACGGAATTGGTTTCCTCTCGAATGCGCTTTAGGTGAACCTCATCAAAGCTATTGTCGCTAGTAGAGCATGTAGAATATAGGTCACTGTAGTCTAATTTCCATCTATTTAACACTGCTTTAGTATCGATAACAATACGACCATCACCATCAATTACTTCCCATAGAATTCTTTGCTTGCGTTGTTCTCCAATTCCAATTTTACCAATATCACGCCAAAATTCCCTAGAATCGTGTTTAACAAGTGATTCCTCTAATTCGCGTCGTTTCTGTAATTGATAATTACGTTTACATCTGCGATGAAGTTTGTCGAATAGTCGCCGAGCGATACAATACTCCTCCTTATAGCGACGACGTATTATAGGTGAACCTTTATACTTCAGCCAGTTTTTTCTTTATCGCATAATGCATCCTAATTCTCCTGTAAGATATCGTTCCAGTAAGGCTTATATAACGACTTGCGTTTGTAACTATTGTACGAGTTCTGTGTACGTAAATGCACACGCGATGACATACCTGCTCCCTCCATTTCTGTATGTAGAAATTTTTCAAATGCGTCATAAGCTGTATTTATGTCACTATTACAAGCGAATTCCTGCTCAATGCGGTCTATAGTTTTATTAATTGCGTCTATATAATCGACGGATTTTAAAAAATCTCCAGGTATTTTATTTGCGTTGAACATCGGAGCTGTGCTTTTGGACTCAATAGATGTTTCAAAGCGGAAATTATGATCCATTTCCGGAATATCGATAGAACATTGTAAGTAAGAGTGATCCGGAATTGAACATGGTGTGTTTAAACCGTTGTCGTTAATCAAATTAGACATTCTGTTCACTTTAAAATCGTCGTATAAAATCAGTTGTTCATGTGGAACAAGTATGTAATCCACGACAGACCTTCCTTTTGACGACACACATGTAAAATCTTGTGTTCCCGTACGACCGTTCATAACACACAAATTCGTATCTATACAAAAGTACGGTGGCTGATTTATGCCATTTCGTCTTTTCGTCTTTTCGCCCCAAAAAGACGAAAATTAAATATCTTAATTCTCGTCTTTTCGTCTTTTCGCCCCGAAAAGACGAAAATTAACAAATTTGAATTTCGTCTTTTCGCGGCGAAAAGACGAAAAGACGAAAAGTCAAACACGAAAAGACGAAAGTGAAGCACGCTAATTAGCGCCTTTAATTTTTCGTCTTTTCGCCTTCAAAAAAAATCTCGTCTCTTTTCGTCTTTTCGCCCCGAAAAGACGAAAATTACAAACCTTAAATTTCGTCTTTTCGTCTTTTCGCCCCGAAAAGACGAAAATTAACAAACCTTAAATTTCGTCTTTTCGTCTTTTCGGGGCGAAAAGACGAAAATTAACAAACCTTAATTTTCGTCTTTTCGTCTTTTCGTCTTTTCGCCTTTTCGCCCCGAAAAAATACAAATTACAGATATACCTTGTCATCTATTATATACGACGGAGATTATAATGTAATTTCTAATGTACAATTATGATGAAGACCATGTCATGTATGTAGTCAAAATGTCTTTTCAAATAATACACAGTACATTGTACCTACTGATTGACTGTTATAATTAACTGTATTTGAGCAATTTCTTGGTAAAAGTCCTTCCTTTAAACTCAAAGTCTTCACGAGTTGTCTTTCATAAATTATTTTGTTAACAAGTTTATCCGTGGTTCAAACGCTTTCAAATAATACCCGCCGACAACTTTTTTTTTTCAAGTTGTGTAGGGGAGGCAACTCCTGTAAGTGCTATGTTTAGCATCTTAAGTTTATTATGGTCCTTACATATACACGGCAATGTTTTGATAAGCGTAATTGCTAAAGAGGGCGATTAGAACACAAAAAATAAGATATTAATGAATTTTTAAAAAATGTATCAATCACGCTAAAGGATTTGCGGAATGATGAATCTGTTAGTGGCACGTGGCATATGCCACGTGTGAGAAATCTACGTAACTGCTGTAAACAAACATGTTGACTTCTGTTTTAAAACTTCTAATCTTAGTTATTGATGAAGATACTTGTAATACTATCAATTTAATAAATCCATTGTTATCATAAACTACTTTGATGCTTCTGTATTGAACAATTAAGTCAATATTAAGATAAAAAGGTTTCAAAATGACTTCCACACCAGACCGGAAGGCGAAAAGGCGAAAAGACGAAAATTAAGGTTTGTTAATTTTCGTCTTTTCGGGGCGAAAAGACGAAAAGACGAAATTTAAGGTTTGTTAATTTTCGTCTTTTCGGGGCGAAAAGACGAAAAGACGAAAATTAAGGTTTGTTAAATTTCGTCTTTTCGGGGCGAAAAGACGAAAAGACGAGAATTTTAAGGCGAAAAGACGAGAATCAAAGTCGCTAATTAGCGTGTATCACTTTCGTCTTTTCGTGTTTGACTTTTCGTCTTTTCGTCTTTTCGTCTTTTCGCGGCGAAAAGACGAAATTTAAAGTTGTTAAATTTCGTCTTTTCGGGGCGAAAAGACGAAAAGACGAAAATTAAGGTTTCTTAATTCTCGTCTTTTCGGGGCGAAAAGACGAAAAGACGAAAAGACGAAATGGCACAAATCAGCCACCGTACAAAAGTCTAATAACATGTCACCATAACTGTTTTGTGTTGAGTCGATAGATATACGCTGGGGGATTTGATCGACGCCCTCAATGAAATCATTTTCCTCCTCGATTCTAGCATTTAGATCTTACATTATAACAATATTACCTTCCTCCTGGTATGTGTGCACATGATTCAAAAGTTCACTAAAAAATTGTCCCGCGTCGCATGCCCTTGTCGAATTTTCAGGCACTAGATATACTGCACATACAAATAACACAGAGTCAGTGGATTTGTTCCGTAATTTTATCCAGAATATTCCTTCGTGCTCTTTATTTATTTCGGTAATCACATAACTTGTGAAGAGATCATCCTTTATTAGAAAACCTACTCCTCCCGAACCCCGTCTGGCGTTTCTGTGTAAATCGGTACGGTTATGACCTAGAAATGAATAAACCCTCGACTGAGAGTTTATCAACGTCTTTTAGAAAAGTCTCACTAATGGCTATTATATCATCGTTACAAAGTTTTATGACATTACGTCGAAATTCCTGGTTATCATTAGAACGCTTCTCGACTTTAAATATTGTGACTGCATTATGCAAATTATGTTATGTTGTGCTTGTGTGTAAACTCGAGAAGCGTTCCGAAGAACAAATGAACATGGCGGTGACGGTTAAAGTTTGTGAGCTACACGATGTTTAAAGGCCCACTACCTTTCCGAAACGGCTTTTAATTTTTAAAATGGGAATGTAAAACAAGATCGACAATTTTTTAGAGTCTTAAGAATTATTAACTTACCGTTAATACTACATTTACCATCACCTTCTGAACGATTTGATTAAAATAAATAAAATGTTTATTTTCATAACGCGGGTCGTATTATGTTTCCCGACGTCGTCCTAAATACCGCGCGGTAGTTGACTATCACTGCGCCAGACGGCAAAACAGCGAATTGACTTTTCACTGTTTTCATATATTACACAGGAAATCTTGCATATGTTTTGTGTCATAACCTTATTTTAGGTCATCGGTATGCATTTTCTGATGTTATTAATGTTTTTAAGAAACCTTTGTATTTTGCACCGAAAAGGTAATGGGCCTTTAAATGGAGTTTCTACAAAGTACGGGTCATGACACCTCCAAAGGAGATTGTGAATGAACACAGTTATGGGTACTGTTTACCACCACAAGCGTAGATTTTGTGATTTTGGCTTGGTTTTTGAGGTACCCATTAGAGCCGAGACGACATTTCGACCGGACAGGGAAATGTCTACCTAGCATATTTTTCGTAAATTTCCCGATTAAACGGCTAAAAATGATAATCGATCATCGGTTGGAATCGGAAGACTCATCCGATCCGATAATCGCACAAAATGATCGGTTCAATTTCCTATTCAAATTGCCTATAATCTATATATTAAAAGCTTGTTTTGCCCTCTCTGTTATGAGCAGTGGATAGAATGTTGAAAACGAAAATTTCTGGCCTGTTTTTGACAGTATTTGGTGAAAATTATTGACATGGAGGAATGTTAGGGAGTTTTCAGTGTATTTTAGGTTTTTAATAGAAAAATATTTGATTCCCAATGAGTTTAATTTTTTTTCCCGATGATCGATTATGACATTTTCAATCGATCATCGGATCGGTTGAGGGTCATCTAGCCAGTTAATCGATTATTGCCGATCATCAATAAAACACTAGCCATAACTTCGTCAATACTTGGCCAATTTTGTTCATCAAGCACTCAATGGAAAGATGAATTATTTCTTGTGAAGGTAAGATATCCGTCAATGTTGTATAGAATCCATTTATTAAAATAATCATGGTTTTTAAAAAATAGGTCCGTTTTTCTCGACCGCCGAGTTCATACCCTTGATACTATAATATATATATATATATAATATTGTTAGTTTAAAAAAATCGTGCCAGGTCCCTGTGGTTCCAGCTACCAAGACGTAGTTGCCCCTAGTATCTGCCATGCCTATATGACGTATGCTTCTCTGAATAACTATTGTCCCTTCGTTAGCCTCGCTCTCTATCTTGATTCCTGTGTGTATCGTGAGTACTCATGCGTGTACAGTGTTGGCCACCCCACACTCACCCGTGTCATGATATGTACATATGTATGCGTGTGTGTATTACGTCCTTTCTGTAGCATTCTGATAGCTCGATCAATCTTCAGTTCGGTTTTACTTTTATCGTTGTCAATGTAAACTTTGTTATATCTGCTGTTGTGTTTTAATCCTTGCTTGGACCTCATGATTTTCTATTTGTTTTCTATAATAGATATGACCCTCTTGTTTGTTTACGTTCTACATGTGTAATGTTTACGCCGGTTACCTTGAGCCCGTCATGTAGCAGTGTAGTGACGTTGCGTTTTGTGTACTCCTGCCCGTTTTCTCCTTTCTCTGTTTTAATTCTTCTAAGTTCTTTATTACTATATATGTTTAATTGTTTCTTGTTTGAACTATATTCACCTCTGTCCTCCCTATTGCCTGCACTGGTCCCCTTGTCCTCAATCCTATGTGTGAGCGCGTCACTTATCCCTTTTAGTTTTCTTTCCATTTCATTTCTAGTTTGACCATCTCTCCATTCATATCCGATTTCAGTTTGTCCATATCTTTGTTTACATGTGTTGTTACATTGTCTATTTTACCATGAAAAGTTTTAATAGATATACGAGTAGATACACCGATATAGATTTATAATTAGCCATGCCTTTGGTTTGATGGTTATGTAATACCTTGACCAGGATGTTGTTTACCTGTACACAACGCCATTCATCGAACTCACTTGTAATTACCTGGCCGCGGGCAATTTGCTATTCGGGTATTTGGTATTGTCTTTTACTGTCATTCAGGTTAGGACATCCGTTAATTGGATCGTGATTTGAATTATGGAAACCCCGTACATCTATGCTCTAGGTTTTTTATTGTGACTTCCGGTATGGACGTTTTTTACGGTAAAACTTGGTTTTACCAGTATTGGTATCGCAATTCCGGAACTAGCTTTTTACCCCCCCGGCTGGTGTCGTGAAGAATAAACTGAATAACCACACATTTGTGGTATATGTAGTTGTAATTTGCACCCAGATACAATATAAACTAGTTTAGAATCATTCTGTAAACTTATTCAGCAGCATCAATATCATTTTAAGTGGATTGCGAAGAAAATAAGAAAATATAGTGAACTGCATTTCATTAGTAACTTAATAATATTCCCGAGGCAATCAACAGATACAAGTGGTGTCGTGGTAAGTTCTGAGCTTTCTAAGCTGACGGCCCGGGTTCAACCCTTATCGTCGGCAGGTTAATTTCATTTTTTTTTTATTTCATATTTTTATTTGTTGTTAATTCACCATGCTTGAAAATATTCTTTATTTTTTCTTTATATTTATTTTTGTTTTTTTTTATTTTTATTTTCCAAAAGTTTATTCCAAACATAGACATGTATAGCATATACACTAAATTACGAACATCCCACTATTACGGCCACTTATTTTCAGTTCCGATTTTTTTTTCTCTTCAGAAATACAATCACACCGCTATTCCGTTTTACGACCAATTTTAATAGTCCCAACGACCACTAAAGTAACACTAATTGACCATTTGATTATGACCACAGGCACATGTGACTTCACACCTCGCTGTGCCTCACCTTCCCGCACGCAGCAACCCGTGAACAACTACCCGCAGGTACATCAGTCAGTCTTTTGTTTCCATCGACCTAATTATCAGATTATCTACCTGTACTAGGAGTGTGTTAATCGCCATCATTTGCATACTTGTGACTGGCAGTTGACGTGATCGAAACCACAAGTAATGCAGCGTTCTTTCGATAGCTCTGGTGGCGAGATCGAACGATTTAGGCAGTTCTTTCTCATACGTGTAACGCCAATGGAATTAAAATTCTTTAATGTATGAGATATATTGATCTTATTTTAGATATTTATGAAGTACCGTACGTCAATCATCTCATTTCAATAGATGTGTCATCTATTTTGTTGCGGTAAACAATCGATGTTTTGCATTAGTTAAAAGTACGCTTGACTATTGCACAGTAGTCTTTCAAACACTTTACCGATTGTGATCGTAAGTTATTATTTGACTAATCATTGCACATGGCGGGGTAATTAAAATCGATTTACGTAAATATTAATAATAATTTACACAGATCAATACCAATTTTAAAACACATAGATTCTCATTTACCTCAGGTGATACTATGTGATAATTAAACCAGAGACATAGATAATTTAATAACTATCTAAATCTCTGATTAAACTAACGATATGTATTTGAATTATAATTAAAACATAATAGAAAGTAATGTCTAGAAAAAGTATTTTCATTTAGATTGTCAACAATTACTTCATTGAAATTCAGTTTAAGATTTAAGTAAGCACACACCATTAACTTAATTTAATGAAAAAAATATGTCTATGCTCTAGAAATAAATGGTATAGTCATTATATGTCCCTAATTTATCAATCTTTAAAAAATATTTGTAAATTATTGGTTTTGATTAGATACGCATGCATTAAAATATGATATGATTAAGATTCTAATGATCGACAAAACTAATTGATCAAATATAGTAATTTGCAAATTTATCTTAACCAAAATATATCAAACTGGTTTTTTCCCCACACGTACATGTACATACTCAGCATGCTATGTTATGTTTCTTATGTTTTTTTATATAAATGTAATGTATATGTCATGTCAAGGTTATGTTGATGTCCCATGTATTTGTAAATGTGTTAAATGCAAAAAATTGAACAAAAAAAATAAAATATATATATATATAATATACATTTATATATACATGTATATTGCATTTTTCATAAAATTTCAATTTTGAAACAAAAATACAGTACATATATTATGTACCGTCAGCTAGGATACAGAGTTTCTGTTCTTGATCGTCATGATCATAGAAGAAACCTGGTCCACCTCAGAATTAAGACCACCTCGCTATTAAGACCACTTTTACTCGGACCACTGGGTGGTTTTAATAGATAGGTTTTAATGTAAATACTGTTATACATATTCTCAACACATGTTATATAATGTTTCTGACGTCCCTTGCTCATACACATTTTCATTTACAGCGGTTCGGAGCGGTAGGGAGCTGGGTTTTCGAGAAAAATATTTCAAAGATTAAAGGATAGATAACCACCCCATATATACATCTACATCTCTTCGTATCTGTAGCAGTGTGCAGCCAAGCGTGAAGGTGTGATACATATTGATCATGACCACATCAAGTTTCTTTATTAGTTCTCTTTGACAAATACATTGTATAGAGAAACATAATATATAGATATCAATTTCAAAAATTTGACAAGTAGAAAATATGTACATATAAGGAAGGACAAATCATAAATTCTTTTGGAAAATATCAAAACAATAAGCAGTGATCTAGAGTTGGCTGTTCTATTGTTTAGAGGATTAAGTGTCATTTTATAACGAAATCTTATCGTTTGGTTGTTTATGCAAATTAAATGAAAAAATTCGGAGGTGTTTAAAATATAAATGAAATTGTAATACATGTACGTACTATTCTGTACTAGGCAAATGTACTTATATAATTTGTAACACAATGTTTTTTCAGAGTAGATTATCATGTCAAAGTAAAATTGCTGAGTGAATCTGCTATAATATATATTGAAACCACTGAAGCTTATAATTTTCGTTACTGTAAAGGAAATTTTAGAAATATCAACCCATTTCAAATGATTCGACTGAACTAATCAAGTCTTCCCATCTTCTCCTCCCGGTAGGAGTATGTTATTTTTTCATTACGTTGTACAGATCAAATATGAAATATTTAATGTAAGTAGGAAACAAATTTGACATATTTCAGAGTCAGCCTAATTCAGGTATTCTCTGATAGCAGATACTAAAACCGTGATATTCCACAAAATTAGTACTAATCTGATAGATTTGTATCAATTCATCAAAACAGTAAAAAGTAAGCGTGTCACTATCCTTCATTAATTCATATACTACAATTATGTTTTTCTTGAACCAAGCCTTATAAGAACAGTTTTTTCTACCAATATTCATATTTCAAAGTAAATTATCATGTTCAAGCCTTATGAAAACAGTTTTGGAACCAATAGTCAAATTTCAAAGTAAATTATCATGTCAAAGTAAAATTTCTGAGTGAATTTGCGATCCGAATTTTGGACCTATCCTTGCTCCAAATTTTGCTGAACAACTTTCCATAATGTTTAATAAGAAGATATTTACAAATTGTAGTTAGAAAAGGACACTGATGACAATATCTGTCATTTAGGTAACTCGTGCCGTTACCGTTTGATAGAATATATGTTGTAATGTACTACAAACTTGATAGACATAGAGAAAAAATATTAACATGTTTTGACAAAAAACATCCTTCGTGCCATTTACATGTCGTTTAGTTAATTAACTCAGGTTATTTAGTTCTTTAGTTAATATATATACATTCATGTACTTGAAACTTGATAAAGCATATACCGGTAAACAGCTGATAGCTGACAGAGATTTTTTTTTCTCTCTTTCCCTCTCTTTCCCCTCTTTCTCCCTGATATGTTGCCAAAGTAGTATTCGTGAAGTTATGAAGCATGAAAGTCATCCTTTATGACAATATACGTTAGTTATATATGTTACACGGTCTGACAACCATTAAATTTTGTACTTATAGATAGTATGGTGTTCTTAAACTTGCTAGATACATTTTTGTTAAAAAGGAAATCCTTGATGTCATTCATATTAGTCATTAAAGGTCAAATACGTGTACGGTATCGCTTAAACATTATATGAGATTTTATATAATATAACCAGTAAGTTTTTTCTTGATATCTGAAGAATGCCTGTTTATTTTTTAACAAAAAAAATCAATTTAATTTGACATTACAAGTCACCATAATGCTGAAACTTTTCTTTATATAAACTTGACAACATAAATACTTCCTCTTTGATTGAAGGTTCTGCACTGAAATGCATTATGTGTATTTAGAATAACTGGACCTGTACAAAATGTGAGAAAATAAATCAATGTGGTAAATTATTACGACCAAATAAAAAACAATTATTTGTATTAGTTTTTCAGCCTTAGTTTAAGTCCTGTTTTCTTTGGATCGTTTTCCAATTTGCAGTTATACTGATAATATAACCATTGACTTATCAATCTTTAACACTCGAATCAACTCCTATCATCCAGAAGTTTTACCGCAGCAGTACTTTCAGTACTTTGATTAAAAAGATGATGTAAAAGCAAATGGAAATAAAATATACGTGATCATACCTAGGAATATATATTACATACATATATATATATATATGTCGTACACAGGTAAAACAATAATGGAAGTTGACTTATTCAGAGACAAAAATGGTTCTGAGAACTATTTCAACTAAAGGTTTAACCTTAAAACTAATTCCAGTCTAGTACTGTAATTACCTACGGAGACCGCGAAGGGACATGGAAATATATTTATTAATCCGTGCACACGGTTTGTGAATCTGTCCGCACGGTTTGTGAATCCGTTCGCACGGATTACTTATCCGTGCACTCGGTTTTTGAATCCGTGCACACGGTTAATTGTTTAATTGTGTGTGGAAAAAATGAGTGTTTGAATATGTCCTTGGTGGCAGCTATATGTATATATGTGAATGGGTGTGATTGTCTAGTCCTGAAGTCTGTCAGATTAAGAATTTGATTATAGTTTATTGCCACATGATGGTGTATGATTTTATAAAATAAAATTAAACGTGTTCTTGTTCTGCGTGTTTGTAGTGAGGTCCAGTTGAGGTTTTCCATCATGTCTTGTACTGAACTTGTGTTGTGGTATCTGCTTGTTGTGTAGCGTGCTGCTCTGCGTTGTGTTTTTTTTCGATTTGCATGATTTGATTTGTCTGGTGGGGGTCCCACACGGAGGAGCAGTACTCCAGTTTGGGTCTGACTATGGCTTTGTATGCATGTTCTTTTATATGTTGTGAGTTTATCTGTAGGTTTCGTTTCAAGAATCCCAGTGTCTTGTTAGCATTGGCTGTTATGTTATTGATGTGCGTGTCCCATCGTAAGTTATTTTGTATTGTGATTCCTAGGTATTTGCAAGATGTTACTTGTTGTAATTTGTGGTAGTGGAGTTTGTATGTATAATTGGTCTTTGTGCGTTTGTTTGAGATGCTAAGGACGTTACACTTGTCCGGGTGGAAGGACATTAACCAATCTTCCTCCCACCTACCTGCTGCGTCTAGATCTTCTTGTAATTTAAGTGCATCTTGTGAGTTGTATGGTTTTGTATAATATGCTGTCATCTGCAAAGAGTCTGAGGGTGCTGTGTTTGATGTATTCTGGGAAGTCGTTTATGTATATGAGGAAGAGTATTGGGCCAAAACAGGTTCCTTGAGGTACTCCTGACGTAACTGGTATTTTTTCTGATTGTTTCCCTTCAAGTACAACTGTTTGGGTGCGGTGTGATAAGAAGTCTGTAATCCATGTAAGTGTTTGTCCTGTAATACCGTAATATTTGAGTTTGTATTGTCAAATGCTTTGGCAAAGCCCATGATGATAATATAATGTCTGTCTGTTTGTTGTTGTTATGGTTTTGTGTTAATTCATGTATAAAGGTGGCTAGTTGTGTTTCGCATGATCGGGACGCTCTGAATCCATGTTGTAAATCATAGAGAATGTTATTGTTTTCGAGGTGTTTCATTGTAGAGCTTGTTATATCATAACATCAAGGATTTATAAGTCCTCATATACGTCCTTGCATAATATGTTCCATGAGTTTGCATGAAATTGAGATGAGTGAGACTGGTCTATAATTTGTAGGGTTGTGTTTGTCTCCTTTTTTATATAGGGTGAACATGAGAACATGAGCATGCTTCTCACAGTCATGTGGTAGTTTTTCTGTGGTGAGAGATGTTGTGAATATTTTTGTGAGAATGGGTGCTGTTACGTCTTTTAGTTCTTTGAGTATTTTCCCATGTATTTGGTCTGGCCCTGAAGCTTTATGTGGGTTTATGTTTTCTAAGAGTTTTGTAATTCCCAAGCATGTTATGTGTATTTGAGGCATAATAGGGTGTGGTGATTGGCCTTTGTTTGGTATGTTATGGTTTTGTTCTGTTGTGAATGCTTTTTGAAACTGTTGATTGAGAATGTTTGCTTTTGTGGTGGTGTCTGTTATACGAGTTGACCATCTTCACGTAGGGCTGTAATATCAGTGTTTTCTTTTCGAGTTGTTTTGATGTAGCTAAATAATTTCTTAGTGTTATATCGTTTGTGTGTTTTTGGTGTGGTTTGCTCGTCTGTAGGGAGATCTTTAATAATTTTTTCTAAGTAAGAACGGTATGCATTTCGTATCTGTTTTTGTACCTCTGCTTTTAGTGTTTTGTATGTTTGTGTTTGTTGGTGATTTGATCGTTTGTAACAGAAATTTAATTAAGAAATACTAATAAAAAGCTATCTGCAGTATTTATTTTGAAAAAAGAAAAAAATAATGATAGAACTTTTCAATTGTGTGCTTATCTGAAAAAAACTAACTATATCGCGATATATTCTATGTAGAGTTCACGAACTTTAATTTCACTTCGACCAATGAAAATTCAGGTCGTTGAGTTCGATCAGGACGCAGACAGTCCCGCACAACACGTGCTGTCGTACAACGAGAAACATGGCTTCAGGAGAAATTGGTGAGTGTCTTATACAGTTTTGTGACAATGACAACATCCTTTTTCGTAGGTATAGTTTAAAGTATACTCTAAGGAATGGAGATGCTTCGTTATATATACATAAACTTTATATATATAATGTATAATTATGATACAAAAAATGTACGTACATTTACAACTTTACACAACTGGCACGTTTAAATACGTTTAGTATATATAACCTTTAAATTTCACTTAACTAAACACGAACAATAGATCTAGAATTAAAGAAAATCTTTATAATATTTTCATTTGTGGATGACACTTTTAGATTGTACACAAGAACATTGTTTTTAAACATGCACATCACTCATGATGGACAACCGCGGCCAGATCTATAGTTTGTAAACAATTGCCTTGCACAAGTCCCGATAGTCTAATCTTACTTTCGATGTCTTTTTACTAATAATGCTTCGTATACATGATCTATGTAAATTAAAGACATAGAAACCCAATAACACTGAATGATGGACTAATGAAAAGTTACCAATAAAGTTTATTAAAATCAATGACCTTGACCTTGATATATACATGTACAATATATTTGTCTGTGTATTGTCATATATATAATAACATAAAATGGTAAAAAACAATATTGGGCATATAGTAGCATAAACAAATTGTATACAAAGTATGTGTACTTGATTGGATTAAGGGTTTCAAATTTCAAGTTTGCAACAATGAATGACCTTTACTTTAATTTGTTCAAGGTCACAGAGGCCTGGTCAAATATTTAAAGATGATTAAATTAGAATCACTTAAAAAAATAAGAACCTATTATCAAGAGAGCCCAACCTAGCTTGCTGATTAAAATACTGTAGGACATTTACATGTAGCTAATATGAATTTTTAAGGTGCATCAGGACACTGTGAAATCACCATGTTTAGTCGAAAATGAACTAAACAATTTTGAATTAAAGCACTAGCTGTTCAACAAGCAATCAAATATTTTCAGTTTCATAAATAGGACTAAATATATATATACACTTACATACACATTAATTATGTTGTAAATAAGTACTTTAGCATGCGTCAATGAAGTAGGCTACCAAGTATATATGTGTGAATGAATGGCCTTGACCTTTACTTTAATTACTGATGGTTACAGAGGTAAAGTGTAGCAAGATATGCAAATACTTTCTAATTAATAAGTTAATAAGAGTACTGGCAGCTAGACCACAAAGACCAAGGATATAAGGGCTTGAAATCAATGACCTTAACATTTATTCAAGGTCACAGAGGTAAAGTATGGTGGAAGTAACTACCCTACATGTAATATCATAGCTACTATTGTAGTGGGAAAGATATAACCATCTGACTGACTTTTCAGAAAAGTCCGTCAGAAGGTGATATCTTTTCCACAAAAACAGTAGCTACTAATGTCAATAACTTTGATCCATAGACCTAGTTGATCATGGGTCTAACAATTGTTTGGATTAATGCATGGGCTACCAATTCACAATGTAATGGACATTGACTAATTTGTAGTGACCTTGACTGCTTAATTCATTCAAGGTCACAAAGGTATAATATGATATAAATACTAGTAATTGTCAATGGACAATTTGACGGTCAATCATACAAATTGTATTGACATGCTTGGTAGCCCTTTATCTCGAAAAATTTGTTACAGGTCCAATTTCAGATCTCTACATTAATTATTTAAGGACTTTTGGTCCATGTGACCTTGAATGTAGGTCAAGTTTATTCATATAAACAAAATTGGTAGCCATGCATTTCTTTCAGCATACTACAGGCCTTTACAAGATCGCATTAATGATTTGAAGATTTTAGCTTATTTGGCCAATGTGACCTGTAGGTTAAGATCAATCATATTACGGGGGTAACATTAATAAGGTGATTGATATAAACAATATTGGTAGCCATTTATGTCAGCATGCTACAAGCCTAGTTATAGCTTTCTTGGCCTTCTAGAACTTAAAAAGAAGCCATTTGAAGATTTTAGGACTTATGGCTCCTGTGACCTGGAATATATTAGGTCAAGGTCAATGGTATTAACAAACTAACATGTAGTAGGTATTTATGTCAGCATTCTATGAACCTTATATTAGATCTCTGGGCCTTCAAGAACTTCAGAAGAAGATTTTTTTAATGACTTTTTTTGAAAAAAAAGCACTTTTGAACTTTGACCCTTATTTCCAACCTGAAGGTGAAAATTTAATGGAAAATGTTGCATTAGTTATTTGCTCCATGTTTTATTCTGCATAACATATCCAAATCCAATACAGAAAGAAAGTCAAGCTTTTAACGAGATATTGACATCAGTGTAAAATTGGAAGTAAGCTAATAGGTCATAACGGCCATATTGGATTTTTCTCACCAACATAAAAATGCTGCTGTTGCACCTTCAACTCATGCCCTACAATATGGTGACACGTTCATTGGCATATCTCTGACCATTTCAGAGATCCTAAATGTATACAACTTTCTGTGCAGAAGAATAATAAAATACCAAACAAAAACAATAGGTCTTTTCACCCATGCGCATAGCCCTAAAAAATTTGTTATTGCTCCCACTTCCACCCACATCACAATTTGTTCAATACCATGGAAACCATAATGGAGGAACATGTATGGTCTCAAATAAGGAGTAATGGAGGGTAATTAATTAATAATTAGCCAATCAACAATTTTGAACAAGTAAGGGTCTCTGAGACTTGATATTGAGTATACTTAGTTGATATTGAAGGGTGATGATAAACATTTGACATTTTTGAAGAGCACAGTGGTCAACTCTAGGAAAATCTTAAAAGGATTCAGAGACTGACCTAATTAGTCATATAAAATATATATTTGGCAAATTCAGTGTCCGTAACAATAACATTGACCTTCATAAGGTCACAGATTTTTATTATAATGGTGCAGTCTATATAATGAATTGTCAACAATTAGGAACAAGACGCATCATGTTGGACTATAAGCCTCCTGGAATGAAGGTCTTGCAAGTTTGTATTTAGATAAATTTGATGACCTTGCCTTCATTTTAAAGGTCACAGAAATAAGGTTTTGGGATGTTTTATAATTTCTATATATTTAACAATTTAAGGGTTGTTGTTGTTGGATCTGAATTCACAATTTTAACTGGGCAACCGGTGCAAGATATGTGCCTACAAATTGAGTCATTGTTCGGTTTTGTTCATTGCATGACCATGAAATCTACACCCATTTTATTTCAACCAGCATTGATTAGTGTTTCGGACAAGACTGGTTTGATTCCATTTGCAAAAGAGTTAGTTGCCCTTGGATTGAGGCTTGCTGCATCAGGTGGCACTGCAAAGGCTATAAAGGATGCAGGGATACCAGTTAGGTAAGATTTATTAATTGATATAACTACATATCAATATGATATTGTTGTATGCATAAATATATATGAGAAGTTTTTGCCCATGTGCGTATTAGGAAACTAGAGCGCTGAGTTATCAATTTTACGTTCCCCACAATCAAGGCAAATCATTCTTTTATTTTATTGCTTAATTTGTTTAATCAAATTGTTAATAGCTGTGTATCAGAGATTACTGGAGCAGCAGAGATGCTTGGAGGCCGGGTGAAGACTCTGCATCCAGCCGTTCATGGAGGTATATATATAAGCATTCAAAATTCATGCTAAAATGTTCATGAAGTAATGATTTGTAGAACTCCGGGCCAGTCTGGGGTCCATCGGTGATCGACACAGATGTTCATGGATATTTATTATTTAGAGGTCTCATGTTTAAGGAGGTAATATAACTTACCATAGAAAGCTCAGTCTTAATTGATTAAGGTAAACATTAAAATTGTGTATAATACTAACTGTAATGTATATGCTGTGATTGAATAAAAGAAATGAATTTAAGCAACAGCTATAGTCCATTCAGATAGAAACTACAAATGTAGCTTATATCCATATGTACCAAATATCAAATGTTATTCTTCAGTGAAATGTTAGCCCTTTTAATGTAAATGACATTTGTTTGTCTTTTATGTAAGGTATTCTGGCTCGAGCAACTGAATCAGACCAAGCAGACATGAAGAAAGCTGGGTTTTCAATGATACGGTAAGAAAAGAATGGGAGATGGTAACTTGATGATTGTTGATACAGAGACTCGAGTACATGTAAATTTATGTTAAAGGCCCACTACCTTTCTGAGATAAAAAATGTTTCTTTAAAACTTAAATAATATTAGTAAAAATATATTGATGACCTAATATGAGGTTAGAACACCAAAAAAGTGCAAGATAATCTGCGTAACAGTGAAGATTCATTTCACTGTTTTGCCTTCTGGCGCTGTGATAGTTGACTTACGCTCAGTATTCAGGGCAACATCGGGAAACATAAAAATAATCCGCGTTATAAAAATTAGCATTAGATTTACGTATTTGAATTAAATTCCTCAGAAGGTGATAATTACTGCAGTATTAAGAGAATGCTAATAATTTTTAAGACTTTGAAAAATTATCAATCTTGTTTTACATTCCCATTTTGAAAAATAAAAGCCGTTTCGGAAAGGTAGTGGGCCTTTAACAGTTTAATGTTAGATAATCAAATAATGAGAACATATATTTATTTATCCTGCAACTGTCCCACATGCTGACCGATAACTACTGCCGGATAAACTTGTGCTTTATCCGTCAATACGATATGCTTTATCCGTCAATACGATCACGTGAATTTGTTCCATATCTGACGGCACTTTTTCTAACTTGACCCAGAACTTGAACCTTCCGGTGAATGAAACGTCATTCAGTCCCGCTAAAACGTGACGTCACATTCACCGAAATGACGCCATTTTAACGATATCGAAAATCTCGTATGGCGGTGCCGTCTTTTTCTTGGCTCATGACAAAGGTATGTATTGCTAAGTAATTCTTTAATGGGTATTTATTGTTATTTGAGTATTTTCCTTTCCTTTCAGTGATATATCACACTGAATAGAATTATGGTGACTGTTTGTGAATGCGCTTATTTATTTCCCACGGCAGTAAAAAGGAGTGCACTCTCATTCGGTTAAGTGAATGAATCTTTACCTCCGCATCAAAGAATTGTCTCGCTTCGAGCGAAACAAAGTAAGGAACTGTCAATTTGCTTTCGTTTTGAATGCCATAATGGTTGCAGGATAAACAGAATACACGGTTAGTACCTTACAATACAAGTTTTATTTAAGTGCATGACACGGAGAAAGTCGAGATGACTCGGCACAGCCTCGTCATCTCGGCTTTCCTAAGTCTCGCACCAAAATAAAACTTGTATTGTAAGATACTAACCGTGTATTCTCTATACAACACATTTAACATTAAATTTATTCATCAGAGGATATCAAGCTTTAGCTAGTGAAGAATTATTAATTCCTTAACAGTGTAGACACTACATGGTACATATACAATCAAGCATGCATTACTGTACATTACGTAATTTTTAGTTAAGACTGATTGTTTTGCAGTCTGGTAGCTTGTAACTTGTACCCCTTTGTGAAGACTGTGGCCGACCCTAATGTACAGCCTGAAAATGCTGTGGAACAAATAGATATAGGTTTGTAATAAAATATATATTACGGTTTTCTAAGTATTAAATTAAAAAAGAATATTTATAGATCTTGGCTAATAATCTTTGTAACGGAATAGCTGAAGTAAATTAACACCAGTGTTGTAAATCCTACGATGTGATATGAATTCGAACAGCCACTATCCCAGGTCATTAGTTATTGTTATGACCCAGAATAACAGAAATGAGAAACCAGCAGCTAAATTCAAAACACAATTTAATTATATACAAAATTTTACAGAAATAGTTTACAATATCTAAAGTAATTGGTGGTGGTACAGGAGTAATACAAGACTTTAAAGTGTTACTAATCTGTATGCAAATTTCCTGGTATTATCCTTGATCCTTCCAGTTTCCGAATTAATAATGTTCACAAATTCACAAGGAGAATTTATGTCCACAGATATTTGTAAAGTTCCAGGCAATATGAATAAATCCACACAAAGCGTTGTAATAATCCACAGAAAAAGTCACAATAGCTCTCCCAATAGAATCTAATATGGCGCTGTACAATTCTCTAACTCCACCTGAGAATTCTTTGATTTTTGTTTTTCATTTTCCCAACGAATGTCAAAGGGTTGTGGTCGGTGAAGACCAACACAGGCACAACTGTAGTGCAGAGATGCACATCATGGTTCAAGGCCAAAATTAACGCTCAACACTCTTTCTCAATGGTGGAATAATTTCTTTTGTGTTTGTCAAACTTTTTCGAGAAATAACAAATTGGATGGTCAATTTGTTCAGAACCTTCTTGCATCAAAAAAGCACCAACACCTACATCACTGGCGTCAACAAACAGTTTAAACTGTTGATTAAAATCTGGAGCAGTCAGAATTGGTGAGTTTGATAGTATGGCTTTCAATTTCTCAAAGGCAGACTTACATTCGTCTGACAAGACAAATTTGACATTTTTCTTTAACAAAGCAGTAAGTGGAGCTGCTATAACAGAGAAATTCTGACAAAATTTTCTGTAGTATCCAGCCATACCAAGAAATCTCATCAGCTCCCTCTTGCTTCTAGGAGTTGGAAAATCTATAATTGCTTCTACTTTGGCCTGAACAGGTTTTACCTGCCCCTGTCCTATAACATGGCCTAAAAATTCATCAGTTGCATGACAAAATTCACATTTTAGCAAGCTTACGTATGTATACAGTCAATTTCATGGTAGTGAGTCAGGGATCAATCTAGCTCTGATTTATTACCGTTTATGGGTAAATTTCCCCTCAAGGAATGAATTCCCCTCTGGCTTAAAATTCCCCTGATGATTTAAAAATCCATTTTTCATTATTTTCTTAAGACTTTTGTTTGCAAATTTCTTCATATTTATCATACAGCTACTGCATATTTAATAATTAACTCAAAGTTTTTAATATTGAGCTTAAAATCTTGCTTTACTAAATCTAAAAATAAAATTAGTTGTTTTACTGTACTTTTTTCGTAAAAAGGCATATAATTTTGGACCAAAATAAGAAGATTCAAATATCCTATATTTCGCCAAACTATTCCCCTATGTTGAAAAAGGGTAGTTTCCCCCAAAACCTAGATTGATCCCTGTGAGTCTCTCGAAGAATGTGCGAATTCCGCGTAGATGGTCTTCCCAAGTGTCTTGGTAGTTGATTACGTCATCAATGTATCCATCGCAGCCTTCCAGGTCTGATATTACGCCGTTAAGAAGACGTTGAAATGTTGCCGGGGCATTCTTCATACCAAACGGCATAACTTTGTACTGGTACAAACCTTGCGAGGTTACAAATGCTGACACTTCTTTGCCTCTTTCTGTTAAGGGCACCTGCCAATAACCTTTCAACAGGTCAAACTTGCTAACATACTTGGCATTTCCAACTTTGTCAATACACGAATCAATCCTTGGAATTGGATAAGAGTCTGTTTTACTGACAGAGTTTACTTTTCTGAAGTCAGTACAGAACAGGTATGTCTTGTCTGGCTTTGGCACCAAAACACATGGAGAGGTCCATTCACTTTTGCTTGGTTCAATAATATCATTGTCCAACATGTATTGAATTTCTTTCTTTAAATGTTCTTCTTTCAAAGGATTGACACGGTAAGGATGTTGCTTGACAGGTGGCGCATCGCCCACATCCACGTCGTGATAGATAGCATCTGTTTTGCCTGGTGTATCCGAAAACAAATGTTTAAACTCGGGTATCAGATCTTTCAATTCATTTCGTTTCTTTTTCGATAGATGACATAGTTTCTTGTCCAAGTTCGCGAGCACATCTGAGTTCCGTAACTGAACACCACAGTCTAAACCTACATCTTGTACACCACCATCTAAGTCTAATTTACAAATATCAGCTGTACTTTCACTTTGTGATGGTACAGAGGCCAAAGTAGCAATAGGTTGAGAGGTCTTGCTCTCTTCTCTATCTACATATTTCTTAAGCATGTTAACATGACATAGTTGAGTTTTCTTGCGCCTCCCTTGAGTTTGTACAATGTAGTTAACATCATCTTTCTTTTTCTCAACAACTTAAGGTCCAAAACATCTAGCTTGCAAAGGCTGACCCGGTAGTGGTAATAGAGCAAACATTTTGTCACCTGGATCAAAACTTCTTGCACAGGCATCTTGATCATACCATGTTTTCCTTTTGGTTTGAGTAACGGCCAGATTTTCTTTTGCCAATTCACATGCCCTTGTCAACCTTTGCTTAAAGTTAGACACATACTCTAAGAGATTCACTTTAGAATCTTCGTTCAAAATTTTGTCTTTCAAAATTTTCAAAGGACCATGTACAGTGTGTCCAAACACAAGTTCAAAGGGGCTGAAACCAAGAGATTCTTGTACAGATTCTCTAACGCCAAATAACAACATGTGTATACCTTCGTCCCAATCTCTTTTGTTTTCAAAACAATAAGATCTCATCATATTCTTCATTGTCTGATGAAAACGTTCTAAAGCATCCTGAGACTCTGGATGATAAGCACTAGACTTATATACTGCTTGATCTGGAGCTGGTACATGACTTGTTGAAAAATACCAGACATGAAATTCGAACCTTGGTCCAATTGGACAGCTTTTGGAACACCAGCCATTGTAAAGAATTTAACCAAAGCCTTGACTATGTTAGGGGCCTTAATATTCCTGAGTGGAATGGTTTCAGGGAAGCGTGTGGAAGCACACATAATAGTTAAAAGATACTCATTTTGAGACTTAGTTTTGGGTAGAGGACCTACACAGTCTATAATGACTCTACTAAATGGTTCCTCAAATGCTGGAATGGGGTGTAGAGGCGCTACAGGGATTTTCTGATTAGGTTTCCCTACCACCTGACAAGTATGACAAGACCTACAATAATCAGCCACATCCCGTTTCAACTTGGGCCAAAAGAAGTGATCTAAGATTCTGTTCTGAAAAAGTCATGATCACACCTAAATGCCCTGCCATAGGTACATCATGAAACAAACTCAGAATATCTTGCCTATACCTCGGTGGGACAACTATTTGATTGACAACCTTCCAGTCCTCTTCGGGAGACGCATCAGGGGGTCGCCACTTGCGCATAAACACACATGACCTACGGAAGTAGCAAACTGGGACTTTCTCTGCCTCTTCCTCACTTAAAGCCCAATTACACAATAAGGAAATTTCAGGATCTTTTTCCTGTTCTACTATAAGCTCCTCTATAGACAAAGATGATTTACTCATCATGTCAGCCAAAGAAGTACCCTTGTTAGGAACAACTCTATCACTTTCAAAGTCTACAGGATCGCCAAAAGATCACGCTTGCTCCCGACATCCTCTATATCATGAGCCAAGAAAGTGTCACCTAACCCTGGACTATTATCCTCAACTACTGCAACATCAGAAACCTTCTTACTCATTGAACGAGTTACAGCACAAGAAGGGAAAATACCAGGAAATTCCTGTTGAATAGTCTCAGCACTACCTGTTTTATCAGGGATACTGGACAATTAGGGATCTACCCTAACTTTCTCTCCAGCCAAGTCATTGCCTAAAATGAGTTACACGCCCTCTATGGGAAGTTCTGGTCTAACACCAATGGTGATAGGCCCAGTTATATACCAAGTCTGACTTTAAATAAACACAATGGAGAGGCACATTAACAAAACCTAACTCTACACCTTGAAGCAAAACACTACTACCACATGAGGTCTCCTCAGACAAAGGCACTACGCCATCTAATATTAAAGAATGAGAAGCCCCAGTATCTCTCAAAATCTTCACAGGTTTCAAGTTGGTGATATCACTAGTAAGTGAAACAAAACCTTCAGAAATGAAGGAAGAGAATTTCTCCAAGACACTATCAGACCCTGAGCTCTTAATCTCAACAGACACTTTACCACAATATCACTAAGTTTCTGACTAGGCTTTGACATAGCTAACACAGAAGGAACCGATTGTTTACGCCATTGCTCCTTACGCTGGAGAGAATAACATTCAGACATAACATGTCCTACTTTCTTGCAGAAATTACAAACAGGACCAGAAGGAGACCCCACACCTGCCCTATGATCTGTTTTAGAATCAGACTTAGTCTTATCACCTAATTTAGGTTTGTCGTTAGAAGGGCCACTAAAGGTTGGGTTCCTAGGCTGACCAAATTTACTAGTACCTGTTGTACTGTTTTTGTCTTGAGAACTCCTCTCCTTTTCTAGAGTTTTGAAATTTCTGGCGGCAAGCCTCAGGAACTAACTCATAAGCTTTCAAAAGAGCTTTTTTGACTACGTGGTAATTTGAAATATCATCTACAGACAAAGAAGAAAAAATGTCTCTAGCTTTACCAGTTAAGACACTCTGACGAAGCATTGTAAGCTTATCTTCAGGCCATTTCATACTGTCAGTTTTTTTCTCAAAATGCAGAAAATACTTGTCAACTTCTTTCTCTTGAAAAGGAGGAACTAACCTAACGTTTCTACTAACATCAAAACCCCTGTTTCCTTGTAAACCCCTAAAAGTTAGATTACTTGAACCGTCTTGAGAAGCTAGTTCTAATTCTTTAATTCTAAGTTCTGTTTCAGCTTGAATTTTTTGCTTCTCTAGTTCTAACATCTGATCTTTCTGAATCTCTTTATCTTTTAATTTTCTTTCAATTTCTTTTTCTCTTAACTCCTTTTCTATTTCTCTTGCTTTCATTTCTTTCTCTATTTGTTTCATTTTCATTTCATGTTGTCTAATTTGGATTTCTGAAGTGACTGTTTCCTCTATTCACGTACTATCTAATGCACTAGAGTCAAGTTTGCCATTGTCAACAAAATATCTTATAATTACATTCCGAATTTCAGCTTTCCTCAAATTAGTTTTGATAGATAGGCCTAAATGTTTACCCAATAACAGTAAATCCTTCTTACTAACTTGCAAAAGAACTTCTAGGGATGGCGCTTTAACAAACTGTTCTACCTGCATATATATAGTAGTCATGTTTATCTAGCTGTTGGTTTCAAATGTAAACTCAAAGTTTGTACACAAATTTTGAAAATTTTCAAAGTTAGATTTCACAATTAAATTATCGATCTCGGACAAGAGCCCCCAATCTGTTATGACCCAGAATAACAGAAATAGATATGTCTAATTACAGGTCTCATTACAGTTTTGATTAAACTTGGGCAGCTGGAGTATATATAGCTAAACCCTAATTCAAGAATATTGGAGAACCTTCCACTTCTAGAAATATCTAACTAAAAACAGTAAACAGATAAACACACAGAACTTTCTGGAAATAGATCATTCTAGATCCCTACTTATAATCAACATGTTTGCAAACATGTATGTTTATACATGATATAATTATAGAAAGTTCTATAACCTAAATTAATTATATGACCTAGGATGTATTGATAATATAGCTATAGGAGTTATCTCCCTTATCTAATAACTACATACATGTACCTTATTTTCCCTATTAGAGCGCCTCCTCTAATAAGAGCGCCCCCACATTTTTTGCTGAAAAAAATCAACTAATTTCATACAATTTTTGTGCCAGATTGTGACGATTTGTCTTTGCAGACGCTAAAAAAATACCGTTTCACATCAATCTGATGCTTAACAGATATCCAATCAGCTTGTATAAGCACTAAATTTGTTGCATTGGACAACTTAGGACATCTTTGCCAAGTGTTTACACATAGAAACAGCGAGAACGCCATGTTCAAAATAAAACGTGTCACTTGAATGCCCCACACAAATGTATGGATGAAGACTAACTGGCAACAACATTTTAGCGATGTCTATACAGGTTTTATGAATAGTTACTGTATATCTATTATAAAGGTTCCTAAATAACAGGAATGTTTATCATTTTTAAGCATTTTATTGTGTGCTCTTGTCTGTAATTTCCATCTGCCACAAAACGAAAGTAGCGATTGAAAGCACTGTCCCCCATTTTGTGTACGCATGGTAAACAAACAGGCTAGCATGATATGCCAAAATTCTGTGAAACAGACATATTAAACCAATGTTTAATACTTCTGGTGCATACATTTCTTCATAGTTATGTAATTTCAATACTTACTTGACTTCAAATAAGTTGATTATAGTAAGTTTCAGAAAAATACCAAAACTAAAAGCAAGATGACTATAGTCTGTTTCAGAAAAAAACATCTAAAAATGGTCTCCAATAACGGCGCCCCCCTTGGCCATTTACCCTTCCCCCTTGGCCATTTACCCACTCCCGGCGCCCTCATTAGGGAAAATATGGTATTTAGTGTCATACATAACATTATGCATACTACATTTTGGTACCAATCGGTGAACAAAATAGCCGACAGGATGCCATCTTGAATTTTGCCAGTTGAAGTTTGTTACTGCTATTTCTCAGTGTTACCACTATATTTCTCAGAAAAAATAATGAAGGGATCTGTCTCAAATTTCATGTGCAGCTTCCCTAGGCCCCTAGTTATGCATATTGCATTTTGGTACCAATCGGTGAACAAGATGGCAGACAGGACGCCATCTTGAATTTTGATAGTTGAAGTTTCTTACCGCTATTTCTCAGACAGTAATGAAGACGTGGGACATCATTCTATCACCAATAGAAACAATAGTACCGCACAAACATTAATATCGGGTATCACGTGGTACATTAATTATTCCCATTTGAATTATACCTAACTACATGTATCTTAAATTAAATGTCGAAGAAGAATAGCTAATCAAAAAATCTCCTTTCTGTTGAAGGGGGAGTAACTCTGCTACGTGCAGCTGCTAAGAACCACGCACGTGTAACTGTAGTTTGTGATCCTTCTGACTATGGCCGGTTTGTATGTTTTTATATTAAAACTTTTTGCATGTGACGTTGTGAAACAAAGGTGTTTTTTGCTTGGACAGAAAGTAAATCAAAATGGTGATGACTGCTTTAAGGGATTAATTACCAGAATACTGTCGATGGAATTTTTGGTGACTATTTAATATACAGTTGTTGTTTCAAAAATATTCACTTTAAATCCTTTCCCTAGAAATATAAAATGTTAATGTTTTGTATAAATTGTCTTTGTGATTTCACTGAATCATGCTTAATATAGTACATGTATAAGTATATTCTTGTTTTAATATTGTTAGACCTTGAACATATTTTTTAAAGAATTTTAGAAGAAATGAAGAAGACACCTAGCATCGATACCACAGAGTCTACAAGACAACAGTTAGCTGTTAAGGTCAGTCCCATAGTGTTAGACATCCTTGGTACTCAATGGGTTACTATCACTGATATTATATCCACCCCTGGACAATATCATAGTAAACTGGAGACAACAGAACTGATTTTTTTCAGTCCTTTCTTGTACATAAAATGAGCGGAATAACGGTACACTGTGGGTTACTGTATGGCTTTAAATTTGGGTGCTGCTCTCGATGTAGAGCTTCCAAGGAAGTCTTTGCAGGCCTGTGATTGGTTAAGATTTTCTCCTGAGCTGCTTTCAGTTTTGCTATAAAATAGTCTAGGGATGGATATAACTTAAGTTATAACCTCTGGAGTATTGATGATGATAGTTAGAGTAATAATTTTCCTAATTTCACATGTTATGATATGTGTATAGCAGCAGGACCACATGCAAGTTTCACCAATATTCATAATTTAATGGAAACTCCTTAGTCACACTAAAAATTCCCCTTACAAAGCATTACTGAAGTTAAGGAACCCTCCTTACGTGTTTTACCTTTGAATAGTGTATGATGCTTGAATTGAGGAATTAATTTCAAATCAAGGAATTTTGTACCTTACTGTCGTGTAGGCCTAACTGTTGACACAATAAATGATGTAACATCTCGGTATTTTGAGCGACAGATATTATCAACTGGTCAAGTGGTTCTGTAGGGGCGGAGTTTACATAGCCTACCTGAGGTCAGGCGAAAGAACAAGTGGGCAGAGTTTATCGGACAATGTTCTAGAGTTTGATAGGCAATACGGCTGTGCACGATAAGAAACACGTGTGTGGAAGATCTTATGCTAGCAGGGTACTGACGGACAGTAAACTTCGTCGTGAAATACTTGATCTTCTTATAAAGGATTATCTTTTCATGAGATTAGTAAAAAAAAACTGGTGTGATCAGAGGAGTTTTTTGCAAGATTACAAAGATTATAAGTAGCCATCTTGGATTTTGATAATTCTGATATATTAGGGGTAGAATTTAATTTTTAAAGCCACTATCCATTTTCAGCAAGTTGATATAATTTCAACTCGCCAAATCAGAAATTTTCTTGCCACTTTGAAAATAAAAAAGATCAAGATTAAAAGCAACCAAATTTGTTGACATTTATCATATTTATTTATTGTAGGTAACAATATCTGTTGATCATTTTTAGTAAAACTAGCTAATAGATCATTCTTTGGTGGGTGCCAATTAAGATCCCACTGGGATCTCTTATAAATTTTTAAAAGTTTACTGTCACAGTATATCTTTGCCGTTAGATATAAATATATATCAGATCTTATATGAGTGTTCATTTCATTTGAGATTTTATGAAACGAGTCTAAGAAGTTTTTATTTTTGCGAGCCTTGGCGATACTTTATCTCCAATACTTTTTGTGTCGCCTTCACTCGAATGCAATGCAAGGGGCGACACTTAGGAATCACTATGTCGGTGTCGACGTCGGCGTCCGGGAAACGGTTTCCGTGCGATAACTTAATTATTTATTGTCCAATTTCAACCAAATATGATATACTGCTTTATATAAATGAGATCTCGGATGAGTTTGATAATGGTTAAAATCCGTCAATATTTGCAAGAGTTATGGGACTTTAAAATTGTCAAAACAGATAAATCGATGGTTTCCGCTCGATAACTTTGTTATTTATTGTCCAATTTCAACCAAATTTGGTATACTGCTTTATATTAATGAGATCTCGGATGAGCTCGATAATGGATAAATCCGTCAATATTTGCAAGAGTTATGGGACTTTAAATCGTCAAAACAGATAAATCCATTGTTTCCACTCGATAACTTAAATATTTAATGTCCATTTTCAACAAAATTTCATAAATATCTATATCACTGAGATCTCGGATGAGTTCGATAATGGTCAAAATACGTCAATATTTGCAAGAGATATGGGACTTTAAAATCGTCAAAACAGATAAATCTATAGTTTCCGCTCAATAACTTTATTATTTATTGTCCGATTTCAACCAAATTTGGTGTATTACAGCAATTTGCTTTATATCAATGAGATCTTTGATTATTAGCAATATTTTCAACTGTAAATAACTATTTTTTGTGATGCTGTGCAGGTGACACATACACTTCCGTGGAATTCTTGTTATCACATACCTACAAAAACCCACATAACAAAAAAATTCACATCAAAATGTATTTGAAAAATCGCAGAGGCCGCCATTATGTCCCGCTAGCCTCGTAATCCTGACGTCATTTTATTGTTTCTGTCTGACATCACAATGAATTTCCAGCCAATGAGAATTGCTCCAGGTCATATTACACTAGTGACATCAGCAAAAATATTACAGTACACGGGTAAAATCATTGGATATCAGGCGGATTTTGTGATAAATATTATTGTAAGGGTTGTAAATAACATTTAGATCATAATATAAAGAAAATAATTTTTCTCTGTTTCCAGGCATTTAACCACACAGCTGAATATGACGCTGCCATCTCGGACTATTTCCGTCGACAGTACAGTGCTGGATCGTCACAACTATCACTCCGATATGGCATGAACCCACACCAGAAACCTGCCCAAATATCCACCACACTACCCAATCTCCCTATCAAAGGTGAATTAATTGATAGTTCAGAATCTGTACACCTGTAACCAAAGAATACTATTCCACTTTGAAGTTTTGATGGAATGCTATATATCGAAATTAGTTGGTATAAGAAGAAGCGAATTACCCTTTTTGTAAAGATGTTAGAATTTCATTGCATGTTGAATGTTGAAAAAAAATTTCATCTGCTTACATCTTCTTGGATTTCTTTATGTCTGCTTAAATTTTGAGAGACAATGTCCACAGAAAAAAATAATGTAAAATGTCCTCTTTCTGTCAACCAGCCTTACATAATTATAAATAAATGTATGCTTGTAATATGCATGCATACAGTTGACATCGATAATCCAAGCACTTGTGCCCCTAGAATAAACTGTCTGAATTCCAAATCAGTTAACTCGGTCAATGATTTTACTGGTCAAGGTTTTTAGTTATATTTAACAAATATTTGCTTTCATGTCGTTTCAGTATTAAATGGTTCACCTGGATTTATCAACTTACTAGATGCTCTCAATGGGTGGCAGCTTGTCAGAGAAATCAGTCGAGCGTGCAACAAACCTGCAGCAACATCATTCAAGCATGTCAGTCCAGCAGGTAACAGATGTAACTCACAAATATATTCCAAGAGGGTAAAGTTTTAAAAAATAATTAAGTGTACTGATATTGATGTACATCGATACAGTACATCGATACAAAGCAGCGATAGAGCGGTAGGGGTTTATACACACACGTCGTTCTTAGTTGGGGTAGCTCGGCTGTATAAGTTATTTATGGGAATAAACTGAAAATTTGAGAAATATATGGTACTCATTCAGTATTAGAAATACCAGTACCAGCTCATAATTAAGCTACAGTAGTCCAATACTTGACACTTGAAATCTTCAGAAAGCTTGATCAGTGTTTGACAATAATTTCCACTTTCCAATAACTATTTCCACACATTCCCTTGTAGAGAATAAGCCACTCTTATGTAGATAAAGCGCTTGATGTGTAAGATCAGTAAATAGCTCTCTCATTATATGATCCACATTTTCCAGGTGCTGCCATTGGAGGACAGGGGATGAGTGAGGCGGATCGCAAAGTTTGTATGGTGGATGATTTAGAGGAGTTGTCTCCCTTGGCCGAGGCCTATGCAAGAGCTAGAGGTACATGCAATATAATTAAATTGCGTGGATAAAGAAATACAAATTTTGTTCTTTTTTGACCAGTTTAAAATATTGACAAAATATAAGAATGGTTTAATATACAACTTTGAAGAGGTATTACCCTTGGCTAATAGCTATTTCAAAGCTTACCGTATTTTTGCGCGTATAGTGCGCACTTTTTTTCATAATTTATCAAGTGAAAAGTTGGGGGTGCGCACTATACGCAGGTACAAGGCATAGCCAGGTCCTAGCTGGGTCATAATCACCGACCGGCAGGTCCGAGCTGTGCAGTAACATTTTGTACACGTTGTCGTGAAATAATTATGACTAAATACTTGGATCTTTAAGTCAATGGTCAATGCATATATTCAATATAAAAGGAAAACATCTCTTGAAATTTTTATCTTTAATTCCTTGAAAGTCCGTTTTGAGAGCACATGTGTTCATGACCGGATTCATGTTACGATCGTGAATCTTCAGTAAGGTATCTCCAAATCTAAATGGCTAAATGAATATAGCCTGGAGCTTGAAACGATGTATAAATGTGTAAGTAATTCGTCACATTAGACAGATTACCTTATAAATATGTTTCTCCATCATGTGATAACTTTTGAACTTGCAAATGTTTACGGAAGTGAGTGTAATCCCACATGCAGAGCCAGCAAATTAAATACGAAACTAAAACCTTCTTACATTAACACTGACCAATCGGCACTATAAATGATGGTATGACTGTAAAATTTACTCTTATTACTATCTTTTGAAATGGTTCTGTAAGATATTATCCTGATTTCAATACTAATTGAAATAATTGAGAATACGGAAGCGTGCAGTCAGTAATCAAATATGGCGGCCACCTGTGGTTGATTAGCCTACTCGGTCGGCTTTCCAGCTAATATCTTGGACAATGATTAAATCTAAATGCCGAACAGATACACAATAGACTTGATTGATACCACTTGGAATTACACAAGGTATGATTAATTATTTGATTGTAAAAACATCGTTGTTGATATCCTCATTATAGTGTCACCGGCAATTCACAAGCTAACTAGGCCTGCCGTTGTGTAAACAAAGTGTCAATCATCGTGTCAAACTCCTCTCGCCAGTTAATTTTAATGAACAGAAGGTTGTTTTAAGCACTGATAAACAATAAGAACCGGTTGATTTTGTTCTTCAAAAGTGTTTGGTGGCAATGCAAAATGTTGTGAACGAAGATACAAAAACTAAGATTTTTTTTTGTAATTTTTTTTTTTCCAAAATGGAACTCAAAAACGTAAATGGAACTCAAAAACGTACCTGCGCACTATACGCGGGTGCGCACTATACGCGCAAAAATACGGTATATAGCCAGGAAAATGATTTATATAAATCAACAAAATGATTTAGCCATTAAATTTCATCAATTTTTCAGATATGATCCTCTGATGCAGAAAAACCATGCCTGTTCTTGTCAAATCCTGTCAGTGCAATCCTACTGTCTATTTTGATTAAATGAATATATTTTTGAATTTACCACATGGTTTGTATTCTTTGGCTATACATATGGCTAATGTGCATTAATTTGTTTGCTTACTTTACAGGAGCAGACAGAATGTCATCTTTTGGAGATTTCATTTCATTATCAGAAACATGTGATGTCCCCACTGCCAAAATAATATCTCGTGAGGTAGGCCTCGGATATTTCTATCGAGTAATCAACTGTATAAATATAAGATATAGCTAGACCATGGTGCCGATAGCCGAGTGCTGAAAATGTCCCGACATATTACCACAAGCCCTCCACCTCTAGGTTATGAGTTCAAACGCCTTGTGGGGCAGTTGCCAGGTAGTGACTGCTTGTTGGTGGTTTACTCCAATTTCCTCCACCAACAAATCTGGCACATCCTTACATGACCCTGGCTGTTAATAGGATGTTACAGCGCCGTTACAATAAGTGTTCCTGTTTACATTCATTCACTCGATAGACACGTTGGCTGGTAGCTGATCTAGTAGGCTGGTAACTGATTCAGTAGATTATATTTTAGATCGCATGTAACGAAGGCACTGATTGGCTGAAGCATCAGCAGCCCGACTGATTGCCCCCGACTGACAAGATCGCTGACAACATTGAAAAGTAGGCGGAGCCAGCAGATCTTTGATGTTCATACCCGACTCTGTTGTACAATGTGTTTGATCACGTTGTGTACTATTTAATTTTTTACAATGTATACATTCAATCACTGTATTAAAAATTCGTTTTTAGCTCACCTGGTCCAAAGGACCGAGGTGAGCTTATGGGATACCGTAGCGTCCGGCGTCCGTCAACAATCGACTTCTTCTCCATAACCGCTGGTCGGATTTCAATAAAATTTGACTGGTAGCATCCTTATGGGCTACTAACTGAAAATTGTACAAATGATGGGGCTGACCCACCGGGGGCCTGAGGGGCGGGGCCAAAAGGGGTCAATTTGGCTATTTCCATATATTAAAACGACTTCTTCTCTGAAACCAAGCATGGGATAGCACCCATAATGCAATGGTAGCATCCTTATAGGGTGGGGATTCAAAATTGTACAAATGATGGGGCTGACCCCCCAGGGGCCTGAGGGGCGGGGTCAAATGGGGTCAATTTGGCTATTTTCATATAAACGACTTCTTCTCTGAAACTAAGCATGGGATAGCACCCATAATGCAATGGTAGCATCCTTATAGGGTGGGGATTCAAAATTGTACAAATGATAGGGCTGACCCCCAGGGGGCCTGAGGGGCGGGGTCAAATGGGGTCAATTTGGCTATTTCCATATAAACGACTTCTTCTCTGAAACTAAGCATGAGATAGCACTCATAATGCAATTGTAGTATCGTTATAGGGTGGGGATTCAAAATTGTACAAATGATGGGGCTGACTCCCGGGGGGGCTGAGGGGCCGGGTCAAAAGGGGCGAATTTGGCTATTTCCATATAAACGACTTCTTCTCTGAAACCAAGCATGGGATAGCTCCCATAATGCAATGATATCATCCTTATAGTGTGGGGATTTAAAATTGTACAAATAATGGGGCTGACCCCCCGGGGGCCTGAGGGGCGGGGTCAAAAGGGGCCAATTTGGCTATTTCCATATAAACGACTTCTTCTCTGAAACTAAGCATGGTATAGCACCCATAATGCAATGGTAGCATCCTTATAGGGTGGGGATTCAAAATTGTGCAAATAATAGGGCTGACCTCCGGGGGGCCTGAGTGGCGGGGTCAAAAGAGGTCAATTTGGCTATTTCCATATAAATGACTTCTTCTCTGCAACTAAGCATGGTATAGCACCCATAATGCAATGGTAGCATCCTTGTAGGCTGGGGATTCCAAATTGAGCAAATGATAGAGCTGACCCCCGGGGGCCTGAGGGGCGGGGTCAAAAGTGGTCAATTTCCATATAAATGACTTTTTCTCTGCAACTTAACATGGGATTGCGCTCATAATGCAATGGTTACATCCTTATAGGGTTTGGATTCAAAATTTTGCAAATGATGGGGCTGACCCCCCCCCCCCCCCCCCCCCCCGGGAGCCTGAAGGGTGGGGTCAAAAGGGGTCAATTTAGCTATTTCCATATAAACGACTTCTTCTCTGCAACTAAGAATGGAAGAGCACTTATAATGCAATGGTAGCATCCTTATAGGGTTGGGATTTGAAATTGTACAAATGATAGGGCTGACCCCCCGGGGCCTTAAACGGCAATAGATGCGAGGTCAAAAAGGTCAATTAGGCTACTATTTTCATAAAAATTACTTTGTCTCTGAACCTATGTATTGGATAGCATATTTGTATGGTATTAATAGCATCATTGTATGGTTGTGATTCAAAATTAAACTTTGGGAGTCAATTTTGCTTATTTTTCTAATTGTCAGATTCTTGTGATAATTACTAACAAAAAGCCAGGTGAGCGATACAGGCCCTCTGGGCCTCTTGTTTTGTTTTGTTTCACTTAGTAAGCGAATGTTTTGAGGATGTTTTGTTCATAAATTATTGGCCATTTCTCTCAACTTCGGGGAGTATTCATACTGTGGCTTATCTACCAACGTTCCAATGGATCAAATTTTTCATCATGTTTGTTAATGTGTTGGGTTTAGATCTATTATATCCATTGTAATGTTACATGTAATGTCACAGCCGAATCTAGCTACTGTTGTACCTTCTGACTGACTTTTCCGCTGCAAGGTCCGTGTGGTGTGGAAAACAAATCAGGTACAGGTGACAAGAGATTACAGTATGTCTTATCAAAATATATTCCGATCAAACACGGTTTTGATATATACCTGGATGTTAGTAGGGGATGTTATTCTAGTTATAGACGTCGAGTTTGAATGCATTGCCTAAATACTTACAATTTAATTTTTAAATTTAATATTTGCGCGACCCACACAGGTAATGTTCTCGGGGGTTGGCGCATGCGCGACGGTAGTTTACAAAATGTCTGTTGATTTTAGCCGAGAAATTGTCAACACTAGATTCAAATGCATCTATCTGATTAAATACTGGTGACAGAGTTTAAAAAATCTAAGCCTACATCTGGAATAGCATCCCCTACTAACATCCAGGTATGTGCCAAAGCCATGTTTTATCAGAATATATTTTGACAAAACACGATGGTTGGTCATACATTGTACCCGATTTGGTTTCCCACACCTTGCGATAAAGTTATAATTAGTCAGAAGCAGGTGATTTCTTTTCCATACAATTTCTGACTGACTTTTCCGCTACAACAGTAGCATATATGTACATATGTACTTCACTGATTAGCGCTGTTTCAGAGTCTATACATGAGGTAATTAAAATGTATTTGTGTAATCTTTTTACATTATGAAGCGTATGCCGATCATGTTATGTATATATACTGTCTACTGGTACAGTACACGTTACTGATCTCAGTATTCGACGACAGACATTTCCGACTGTTTAGTTCCGCCCCACATTGAAGCGACAGCCAATGAGAGCCACGCTTACACAGCTTATTGAATGTTGTTGGCAAATTGACTATCTGCCATGCAAACTGACTAGCTACCAATCAACAGAACCACCTACTAGACTGGCAGTCACACGTACACTTATTGTAACGGCGCTGTAAACTTGCACCAAAGCTAGAGCTGCAGGCAGATACATGTAAATGATTACCCTAGAATTTATTGATGTAGACCTATGGAAATAATCAGGCAGCTGTTTTATCATTAATCAAAACAGTGCTCTGAAACAGTACATGTTAATTAAATCATTGCTTTATCTAAAAGCCATGTCCATTCCATAGACACGGTACATCTAATATAACCATGTTGTTTTTTGTCAAATTTAGGTATCAGATGGCATCATCGCACCAGGCTATGACAATGAAGCCTTGGAAATCCTTCAGAAGAAGAAAGGAGGCAACTACTGTGTATTACAGGTTAAAACTTAACATATATATTTTAAATCTACATCCTAAGTCTTATTTTAAGGTGTTTGTTTAGAATGTTACTTATGGCCTTATTATTTTGCATACCTACCATTGAACACTTAGTTACACAGTTAATTACAATGTTGTACTACATCTGACAGTGCATCCTTTTGTCAAAACTTCTTTGTTTCTTATCCTGAGAGCTTCACCAGTGGAGAGACGAACAGTGTTTGGATTATAGTTGTAATTGTCAGTATACATTGCTGTTTCAGATTGACCCGACTTCTGACCCGCCACCAATGGAGACACGGACAGTGTTTGGATTACAGTTGTAATTGTCAGTATACATTGCTGTTTCAGATTGACCCGACTTATGACCTGCTACAAATGGAGACACGGACAGTGTTTAGATTACAGTTGTAATTGTCAGTATACATTGCTGTTTCAGATTGACCCGACTTATGAGCCAACACAAATGGAAACACGGACAGTTTTTAGATTACAGTTGTAATTGTCAGTATACATTGCTGTTTCAGATTGACCCGACTTATGACGTGCTACAAATGGAGACACGGACAGTGTTTAGATTACAGTTGTAATTGTCAGTATACATTGCTGTTTCTGATTGACCCGACTTATGACCCACCACAAATGGAAACACGGACAGTTTTTAGATTACCGTTGTAATTGTCAGTATACATTGCTGTCTCAGATTGACCCGACTTATGATCCACCACAAATGGAGACACGGGGACAGTGTTTAGATTACAGTTGTAATTGTCAGTATACATTGCTGTTTCTGATTGACCCGACTTATGACTTGCCACAAATGGAGACACTGACAGTTTTTAGATTACAGTTGTAATTGTCAGTATACATCGCTGTTTCAGATTGACCCGACTTATGACCCGCCACAAATGGAGACAAGGACAGTGTTTGGATTGCAGATGCAGCAGAAGTATAATGACGCAGTCATCAATGCTGAAATGATGAACAACACTGTTACAAAGAGGTCAGAGGTCAGTCAATATTAACCTATCATAGTATCTATTAGAACGAATATACATACCCGGCCTACTATACCTTTCGGCCAGGTACGAATTGGTCCCTATGTGTTGTAGTGGAGCACTGCCTCCGAAAATCACTCGGGCACAGTTTTCTATACTTTTTTGTAGGTTTCAGATTATTTTCTGCGTATACATGCATTTACATATTATTTTTGTCCAAAACAAACATAACTACCATTCTTTATATCTACCGTACCGCTCACAAGACGTCGAATTCACAATTTGTGGACTTGCAGTATAAATTTCTTTCAGAAAGACCTGATCATATGTATTATCTAAAAAAATAGTGCCTCGATGAGATTTTGATATTTAATGTTGTTCAGTTTTATTAGCTCACCTGGCCCGAAGGGGAAGGCCCGTCCGCCGTCCGTCCGTCCGTCCGTCCGTCCGTCCGTCCGTCCGTCTGTTCGTCAACATTTCCTTTAAATCGCTACTAGTCATAGAGTTCTGCATGGATTGTAACCAAATTTGGCCACAAACATCCTTTGGAGAAGGGCAATAGAACTTGTATAAATTTTGGCTCTGACCCCTCGGGGGCAGGAGGGGCAGGGCCCAATAGGGGAAAAAAAGGTAAATTCTATAATTCGCTACTTTGAAGTTATTTGAAACTTTAGGGAGATAACCTAGTACATGTATTATTAATTAATTAAATATTATTTTAAACTCTGTTTAAACCCCCCCACCCACACACCCCCAGGGGGCAGGAGGGGCGGTGCCTAATAGGGGAATTTGAGGTAAATCCTTTAAATTGCTACTGGTCCTAGAGTTCTGCATGGATTGTAACCAAATTTGGTCACAAACATCATTGGGTGAAGGGGAACAGAGTTTGTATAAATTTTGGCTCTGACCCCCCGGGGGCAGAAGGGGTGGGCCCAATAGGAGAATTAGAGGTAAATATTCAAATTCCTTCAGAAAAGAAACAATGAACCTGTATCCAGAACATTACTTGGCATTACAAACCAGGTGAGCGATACAGACCCTCTTGGCCTCTTGTTTCCGAATAGGTAAGAGATATCAAACAAGTACGATATAATGCAAACAGATGTTTTATAATCATTACTTTCCTCCATTAGCAGTAATAGGCACCAATTGTAGCTCTAAAGACGAGCATAATTTTCTGTCTAAAAGTCTTTTTAGCTACAATATTGCAGCTAAGTATCTATATCATCTTTAGGAGAAATTTGTACATGCATGCGCAATTACGCTACAGTTGCATTGAAGTTATTTGAAACTTTAGGGAGATAACCTAGTACATGTATTATTAATTAATTAAATATTATTTTAAATTCTGATTTAGCTCTTTTCCAAGTGGTCAACATAAAAAATATAATATTCACAGCATGTGGAATGCATTTAGATTAATATAGCTTGATTAATTAGAATTCAGCTTGATTAATTAGAATTCAGCTGAGAAATCCTTAATTCCAAAAACCTTGGTCTTGTGGCCAGCTTTATAGACAGATTGAATTGTGCATTGATTTGGGGTTACAAATTATTGCTCTCACTCTTGGACAAGTCTGTATTTTGCTACCTTACTCTTAATACAGCTGTAGAAGCTCGAAGGTAGGTGATATCCCCCAGAAACTGGTGTAGCAAGTATACTTACTAATAAATCTAAGCAAACTTTGTACCATGATTGTAGCTTGGAGAGGGTGTGCTGGAGGATCTGATTGTGGCCAGTATTACCCTGAAATACACACAGTCTAACTCGGTCTGCTACGCTAAGGGTGGTCAGGTAATTGGAATAGGTGCTGGACAACAGTCACGCATCCATTGCACACGACTGGCAGGGGACAAGGCAAATAACTGGTGGGTTATAGAGCTTCTCTTTATGTACACAAATACATCATCATCTGTCTGAATGTGATATTTATATATATTTTTCATAGGAACTCTGATATATTGATTGTAAATAGGATTTCTGAATTGCAGCATTCACTGCCTATTTCCTCTTTTATTTTTTACTTTTTTTTTAATACAAAGTAAAAAATGGTAAATTTGATTTATTTTTTTCTTCCAATAGGACTTCAATAAAACGTTAATATGAAACTTCAAATGTTACATATAATATAATAGCTGATAGTTTGTATACAATATGGAATTGAATTGGTCCTGAGAAATCCAAGATGGCCACTGTGACCCTTAAAATATTAAGTCATAATTTTAAAATTATTCCAATTGTTTTGGGGATGGGTACTGTAAGGTAAGGATTCAAAATTGAATTTCCTTTACTTTAATATGAGCCTTATTGATGCATGGATATCGGTTTTCTTGTCCTTACTTGATTTGCAGGTGGCTAAGACAGCACCCTAAAGTAATGGAAATGAAGTTCAAAAAAGGTGTGAAGAGAGCGGAAAGGAACAATGCTATCGACCAGTTTGTGTTGGGGACTGTGGGATCGGTGAGTCTGCTATTCAGGATTGAAACAAAAAAACTAATCTTAAAGTACAGCATGGTTGTTGTACTAGCTGGCCATGTCCAGTGTAATTGATGTGTATTTATGATAAATGATTACTTCTCAATATGATAATGGTGATGGATTAATTGTATGATATATATATATATATATATATAACTGTACAGCTAATCTAAATGAGATATTCAGTGATGTTACAGATTTGATTATTTATAGGACATGGATATGGAGACATGGGAGGAACTGTTTGAGGATAAACCACCACAGTTACTATCACAGGTACATGTATATATTTAAGGAATTAATTTTATGTTTTGTTGTTTACTGGTGTGTAAACTGCATTTTTTGTAGATATTTTAAATGACGCGCGTCATGTTGAAATATCTGTACAAAAAATGCAGTTTACACACCAGTAAACAGCAAAAAAATAAAAACATTCCTTACATTTACATTTCGATAGACCATTTCATTTAAATTTAGTGTTCCAGTGAAATAAACCTTCGTTTTTCAACATTTTATGATTGGTGGAACAGCTGAGTAATTGATGGAATCGCGAAACAGCTGGCTCCAATTTGTTGGGAAAATGTGTCAGTTCCGGGAGTAAATAAAATATAGTTCCACAATAACTTTATCGTTTTTAATCCATTTTTAGCTCACCTGGCCCGAAGGGCCGGTGAGCTTATGTCATGGCGTGTCGTCCGTCCGTCCGTCAACATTTCCTTTAAATCGCTACTAGTCATAGAGTTCTGCATGGATTGTAACCAAATTTGGCCACAAGCATCCTTGGGGGAGGGGGAACAGAACTTGTATAAATTTTGGCTCTTACCCCCCGGGGGCAGGAGGGGCGGGGCCCAATAGGGGAAATAGAGGTAAATCCTATAAATCGCTACTTGTCCTAGAGTTCTGCATGGATTGTAACCAAATTTGGCTACAAACATCCTTGGGGGAGGGGGAACAGAACTTGTATAAATTTTGGCTCTGACCCCCGGGGGCAGGAGGGGCAGGGCCCAATAGGGGAAATAGAGGTAAATCCTTTAAATCGCTACTATTCATAGAGTTCTACATGGATTGTAACCAAATTTGGCCACAAACATCCTTGGGGGAAGGGGAACAGAACTTGAATAAATTTTGGCTCTGGCCCCTCGGGGGCCGGAGGGGTGGGGCCCAATAGGGGAAATAGAGGTAAATCCTTTAAATCGCTACTAGTCATAGAGTTCTGTAGGAATGTAACCAAATTTGGCCAGAAATATCCTTGGGAGAATAAGAACTGAGTTTGTATAAATTTTGGCTCTGGTCCCGGGGGGGCAGAAGGGACGGGGCCCAATAGGGGAATTATAAGTAAATCCTATAAATCGGTACTTGTCCTAGAGTTCTGCATGGTTTGTAACCAAATTTGGCCATAAACATCCTTGGATGTAGGAGAACAGAACTTATATAAATTTTGGCTCTGACCCTCCAGGGGCAGGAGAGGGGGAGGGGGGGCGCCCAATAGGGGAAATAGAGGTAAATCTTTTAAATCGCTACTAGTCATAGAGTTCTGCATGGAATGTAACCAAATTTGGCCACAAACATCCTTTTTGGAAGGGGAACAGAACTCATATAAATTTTGGCTTTGGCCCCCCGGGGGCAGAACGGATGGGGCCCAATAGGGGAAATAGAGGTAAATCCTATAAATCGCTACTTGTCCTAGAGTTTTGCTTGGACTGTGACCAAATTTGGCCATAAACATCCTTGGGGAAGGGGAACAAAACTTGTATAAATTTTGGCTCTTATCCCCTGGCCATGGGGGCAGGAGGGGTGGGGCCCAATAGGGGATTTAGAGGTTAATATTAGAATTCCTTCAGAAAAGAAACAATGAACCTGTATTCAGAACATTACTTGGAATTACAAACCAGGTGAGCGATACAGGCCCTCTGGGCCTCTTGTTTTCATATGTTTTCATTTTCTTATTTTTCAATATTAACACAATGTTTCCATTGCATTCAAACTGATGTTGATATCAAACCTTTGTCATGGCATATATTTTGGCCTAACCGGATGCGCATTCACATAAGGGCGGAAGTCAGTGTTTCAGTTTGTAATTTTGCGCAGCAGCCCCTCTGCGTTTACGCAAGTGTAAACGATTGCCCGGTTACTAAGGGTACATAGGAAAGTGAAAACAGAAATGTAAATATATCACTATCAACATCATTTCTCATTTGGCCTCTTACAAAGTAATTACAGTCCAATCTGTATGAAAAGACAACCCAAGGGAAATTCAAAAGTGGTCTCTTAAGGATGTACTCCTCTGAGAAGTCAAAATTTTCTTGTATTAAACTTTTTTTCTCATATAAATTTTTGGAATGAGGAGTTCATACCATAAAAGAAAATGGAAGAAAAAACATATGTCCGTGTGCTCGTTTTTGAGTTATTGTCACTCAAAGATACCAAAATGACAAAATAGTGGATTTTATTGGAATTTCACCGTTTTGACCACATACACTAGAATTTAAAGCCATAATTTCCTAATGAGGTGTTTGATATGTATGGATGTTTGTAGAATTTATTTTCCAGTAGTCTTCATTAAAAATATATCAGTTATGATTAATAAGAGTCATATTTTTTCTCAAAATAACAACATATGCTACCCCTACCCCTTAATTTTGAGCTCCAAAATGCACCATTTTCAGCCATTTTTGTCAAATTTAATACTTTATAGAAAAAGTTCTGGTATTAAACTTTTGTCAATAGTTTGCATATCAATAGGGAAAGGGTTGTTCTTTCTAAATCAGGCAGAAAAATGGGGGGTCCGTGTGCTTACTTTTTTGCCCCATTTAAATATATGTTATTTTTCAATATTTTTGACTAAAAAATAAAAGTGCTCAAATTACCATTAAATGTAAAAATAAAGTGACAAAAGTGTATCATTTCACACATTAATGTTCAATGTTTTAATTAACATGAACCCAGTGAAGATTAACAGCAAAAATTAACTCGATACAGCTGAAAATGCTGACGCGGTGATGATTTAAGTAAAAACAATTTAAGAAAAAAATGGGAAAACGATGGCTCTTCTCAAAGCCAAAAAAGACACAATTTCAAAATGGCCGCCAAATTGGCCATTTCTAAAAATCGCTGTGTAAAAAAATCTACTAAAAATATAAATGTAATTTTTTGACAAAATTTGCTACAGACCACATGCTACAGATATTGATAAATCGTATTTGAAAATCTCATAACGTTTTTGATCTATGTCGAAACGAGACTTTAACGGGACTGAAACCACAGAAGAATACATCCTTAATAGGGAGTGGTCTCTTAATAGAGAGTGGTCTCTTAATAGAGAGTGGTCTCTTAATAGGGAGTGGTCTCTTAATAGAGAGTGGTCTCTTAATAGAATAACCATGCTGATCAGAATTGAGATGACAAGTCACCAATGTTTTGATATTAATTTCTTTCACAATAATCTTATGTGTTCTAACTTCTAGAATAAATCAAAATATAATACAATTAAAAAGTGTCATTTTGTTATTGTTTCAATTCATTTTAATTCAAATATATCATATACTCCTCCAATTATTAGGTTTGTACATCACAAAACGCCGGAATGGGGGTCATTTTGGATATTTTTTTATCGTCAAATGCAGATTTCGGCATCCACAGTGTAGGTAAAATGTGGCCACTGGTTGCTGAGAAGATCTGGTAGTTTAATAGAGTTAAAATGTAGAGGTTTTGGGGATTTGAAATGGTCGCTTAGAGCAGAGGGTAGCTTTATAGAGATGGTTGCATGGAGGGATTGGACTGTCTGACTACTTGAGAGAAGAAATATGTATTTGCTAATGTTAGGGTGTTTTTCCAAACTTCAGAGATGACTGTTGAAGCCCTTTGGGCCTTTTTAGGTCATCTGACCCGAAGGGTCAGGATGACCTATTGTCATCATGCACCGTCTGTCGTCGTGCGCCGTCCACCGTCCGTAAACCTTTCATTTAAACAACTTCTTCTCAAAACGACTTCTTCTCAAGAACCAGAAGGCCAAGGGTACTGATATTTGGCCTGTAGGATGCTGGGATGAAGGGCTACCAAGTTTGTTCAAATGAAGCACCTTGACCTTCATTCAAGGTCACAGGGGTCAAATAGACTAAAATCTTTAAATGACTTCTTCTCAAGAACTAAATGGCCCAGGATACTCATATTGGGCCAGCAGCATGCTGAGATGAATAGCTACCAAGTTTGTTCAAATGAAGGACCTTGACCTTCATACATGGTCACAGGGGTCAAATAGGCTAAAATCTTTTAAACAACTTCTTGTCAATAACTAAGAGGCCTAGAGACCTGATATTGGGCCTTTGACATGCTTAGATGAAGGGCTATCAAATTTGTTCAAATGAATGATCTTTAAACAACTTCTTCTCAATAACCGGAAGGCCCAGGGTACTCATATTTAGCCTGTAGGTTGCTTGGATGAAGGGCTACCAATTTTGTTCAAATGAATGACCTTAACTTTCATTCAAGGTCACAAGAGTCAAATAGGCTAAAAAATTTAAATGACTTCTTCTCAAGAACCAGACTGCCCAGGGCACTGATATTGGGCCCGTAGGATGCTGGGATGAAGGGCTACCAAGTTTGTTCAAATAAATGACCTTGACCTTCATTCAAGGTCACGGGGGTCAAATAGGGTATAATCATTTAAACAACATCTTGTGAATAATGAAGAGGTTTAGAGACCTGATATTATGCCTGTGGCATGCTGGGATGAAGGGCTACCACGTTTGTTCAAATGAATGACCTTGATTTTCATTCAAGGTCACGGGGGTCAAATAGGCTAAATTTTTTAAATGACTTCTTCTCAAGAACCAGTAGGCCCAGGGTACTGATATTGGGCATGTAAAATGCTGGGAGGAAGGGCTACCAAGTTTGTTCAAATGAAACACCTTGACCTTCATTCAAGGTCATGGGTCAAATAGGCTAAAATCTTTAAATGACTTCTTCTCAAGAACTAAATGGCCCAGGATACTCATATTGGGCCTGCAGCATGCTGAGATGAATAGCTACCAAGTTTGTTCAAATGAAGGACCTTGACCTTCATACATGGTCACAGGGGTCAAATAGGCTAAAATCTTTTAAACAACTTCTTGTCAATAACTAAGAGGCCTAGAGACCTGACATTGGGCCTTTGACATGCTTAGATGAAGGGCTATCAAATTTGTTCAAATGAATGACCTTGATCTTCATTCCAGGTCATGTGGGCCAAAAAGGCTAAAATCTTTAAACAACTTCTTCTCGAGACCCAGAGGCCCATGATACTGATATTGGGCCTGTAGCATGCTGGGATGAAAGGCTACAAAGTTTGTTCAAATGAATGACCTTGACCTTCATTCAAGGTCACGGGGGGTCAAATAGGCTAAAAAAATGACTTCTTCTCAAGAACCAGAAGGCCTAGGGTACTGATATTGGGCAGGTAGCATGCTGGGATGAAGGGCTACCAAATCTGTTCAAATGAATTACCTTGACCTTCAATCAAGGTCACAGGGGTCAAATAGGCTAAAATCTTTAAACATGTATGTTGTATTGTACTAATAGTCAGATGACCTTTAAGGCCCATGGGTCTCTTGTTTTAATTAAAATTTTGATTGTTATGGTAACCAGCTAGTCATTATATATACCACACAGGTTTTGAAAAATGGCAAATAACTTAATTACATAGCCTAAAGAGAATATATCTCAAATTAAATCTACAATATTGTACTTACACATACTTTTAAAACTTTTTTCAGGAAGAAAGAAAGGAGTGGATTTCAAAGCTAAAGGGTGTGTCTCTCAGCTCCGATGCCTTCTTCCCTTTTCGAGATAACATTGACAGGGCTGTACAGGTGAGTTTTAAAATTTGTTTTGGCCAAAAAAAAACCAATAGTTGCAGTTGAAATTAAATCTTTTGAATCAATCTCATCTAACTTGAAGGCACTATCTATTTCATTTGAGGTGTTTTGTACATGTATTTCATTTATTTTGTTCAAATGAATGTCCTTGGCCTCTGTTCAATGTCACAGGGGTCAAATAGCTTAATATCTGAACGACATCTTGTCAATAACTAAATGCCCTAGAGACGTGATATATAAGGCTTATGGCATGCTTGGATGAACATAAATTCTTTTAATGAATTTTCATCAATAGTTAAGAGACTTTGAGATTTATATTGGGTACATTTATGTTGCCTACTAGGATGAAGGGCTTCCAACTTTGTTCATAAGAATGATTGACCTTGAATATTATTCAATCTGATTTTCTTGGGCCTGTAATGTTCAAAATGATCAGGTTGTAGGTGAGGAACTCGAGGTCATTATTTCTTCCAACTCTTTGTAATTATACGACTATTAAAAGTACACATAATATTTGACATGAAAAAGAAATAACTTACAGTACTTACAAACAAACTCTTTACTTTCTTTAAAAAAAACTCCCATGTGTAGGTATACTCTGTGACTGAGAAGTTGTGTTTATTTTTATTCAGAGCGGTGTTGAGTACATTGTGTCTCCTGCGGGATCTACAAATGATGGAGGCGTCATTGAGGCCTGTAACGATCACAAAATGGTGATGATTCACACCAATACCAGGCTCTTCCACCATTAAACTCCCCATACAGTGCTACCAAATATGGAATATGTTACTGTGGTGATGTAACACCGTGCATGCAAAGAAATCCTAAGGCGTTAAAACAATCATGGAAACGTGTAATGTGATTATACTTGTCAGCATAATATAGACTTCATCATTCCATTGACTTTACAAAGTTTGTGCCATGTATATATACACTTACTGTGTCATTCCATATCTCTTTGTTATGAAGCAGCAATTTGATCAAATTAAATGTTATTGGAAAAAACCAGTGTTTTCAATTACTTATCATACCTCTCGTGACAAAGTTTAATACTGGAATCAGCTTGTCTCTGTCTGTCCATAGCAAAAAGTGTCGGGACACCTGAACTACTGGATCAATTTCACTGAAACTTGGCCGCAATGGTAGGAACCATGTATAGATATGTATATAGCAAGGTTTGTTTTGCTGACAGTTTTGTTTGTCATAGTAACCAGGTAACTATCAACATATGTATACACAGGTCTTTGTAGAAAACTTTTGCCCGCGAACAACTCGCTAAACTACTTGCTCAATATCAATGAAACATAATTCACAGCAATGTTGGATAATGGTACATGACCATGTGTACATGTAGATATGCATGTGGGATTTTTAGCTGAAATTGGTACCGGGTCACTATACACAAGTTTTGCAAAATGGCCAATACCTTAAAATGAAATATTAAGTATATACATGTAAATTAAATAGACAAATAGATACTATATGGTCATATCATTTATTCCATGGATCATCCAAAATCCTCTATTACAATATTCATCATGTAACGTTAATTCTAAAGTTTTCCTAGTAAATGAAATTTAATGTAACATTTAAATCAACTATTAATTTCTATATGTACAAGTACACACAATGTTATGAAAAAATATCCAAAACCACATCGTGAATGGCTTTCTAGATTAGTCTCCATAAAACACTTTGAACACACTGATCACCTTTATATATACAGCTCACAATCTATTGACATCATTCCACACAGCACTATCAGATGTAATTTCACATATACAGTATATACACGCATATCCCCAAGTTACAACTACCTTAACAGGTACCAATATGTGAATAAACAATACAGGTATCTAGCCCAATATTTATCTACATGTATACCCAATAGGGATAGTATACAAATTAATGTAACGTCCTTCAGGAAAGTTCAGTATTGTAAACTTATACATTTCATAATATATTAGAAATGATAATTATAAAGATTTACTGGTAAAGGTTCTCATCATGGTAAATTATTTTTTTACTCTAAGTTGATGAAAATCAGAAAAACCAGGCATGAGTCTGCGAGTATTCGTGCAGCACAAAATATGATATCATATAAGCTGCACACACACATGCACACTGAATTGGTCATCCCAATTAAGTTTCTTGTGCATAGTTGTCGCTTTAAAAAATGTCGCATTTGAATATTACTGACATTATCTCCCATCTGAATATAAACAAGGTCACTTCTGAATGTGAATATAAAGACGAGTGTTAACTCTGGTTGTTTGTACTGTCACATTTGTTTGTTGTTTTGGATGAGATTGATGATTTATTTATCCGATATAACCAGACTCGATCAACACCCTCACCGAGGGTCAGAATTGGCTGCCAGTTAGGGAAGTGGAAGCGACAGGCGACCACCATACTGTCCTGTACTAATTCCTTCTCTAGCTTCTGTTCCAGTGGCTCCATCTGAAATACAACAACAAAAGGACTATATATACATGACTGTGTTCATTCTATCTATACATGTAATTAAATCTCACTAAGAAAGAATTAGGAGTTTTAAATATTAATATTCATCATCTGCAGGAAGTCTTTTATACATAAGGATATATATACTAGTACATGTATGATGAGAGAATTGAAGCTGGCCATCATCCATTGCTATCATGACTCAGTAATTACAAATACAACCTTAATTCTCATTATGGTTATAGTACATTTAATTTATATAAAGAATACACACTTTTACAATAATTCTGAAACAATTTAAATAGTATAACTATATGTACATACCTGGTAAACTTACCTGTATAAATTACAGACTACACATTTTGACCTGATAGACACTGGATATGTATATAGAATAAGGACATAAACTTGAGTAACCAAAGAAATTCAACCCAATGTGGTTTACAAGGTGACCACCATATTTTCCACATAGGTGTCCTATTGCCACTTATAATAGTAACAGTGTAGGGGTTTCGTCATCTTTCAGTAGACACTGTGGAATTGCAATTTCAGGGAGTACTTCTCTATACTATCTATATGCTATCTAATGGAATTTAGCCCAAATCAGGCGGTACCACGGTCTGGTTTAACCGGCAAAAAGGAAAGTGTATTGGCTGCCTGATATTGAATCCCCAGAGAGTGTTATTATATAACATAAAGATTTTATTAAATATTGATTCCGCCTGGATAAAAACATAATGGAAAGGAACCTACCATTTGTCTGACACCAAATATCACTACATTGTTGTATGGACTGACATCACTCTGAAACATACACAATTCAATAATTTCATATATAATCACAAGTAAAATACATGCTCGACATTTACACTTTAGTATATACTGTCACAGGAATAGGGTCCAATTATTAAGCCAATATATAATTCTTACTTTATCCATGAACGATGTATTCAGGAAATCTGTGCCCTCATTGAAGGATCATTAGACAAGTATACCTGTATAGATTATGAAATTGAATTATCTTGAGTGCATGTTGAACGGCTCCGATAGGAAACTGTGGCTACTGTGAAACTATACTGGTACATGTATATGTTTTGATAGAGTTACAAATTACAAAACAATGAATATTCAGTTAATGAAATTATTACATGCCGTAGTTGTTATTAAAATACCAATGATAGTTGTACATACTTTCCATAGATCCTGCCGTTTGAAGGTAGCCATTTTGTTCATGCCAGCTTGCCTGGCTGCCCAGCGTGAATAGAGAACCAGCCACATATTGAGTTCAATCCCTGAGGCTTTGTAACCCTGTCTGGCAGCCTCTATTACCTGTGTGAGAAGATTCAAATAATTCTTTTATTGTTTTGCATAATCAGTGAAAGTCTGTATTAAAGATAGTCTATATGGCAATATGGCAATTTCAAGATACCAAAATGACGTTACTGACGTATGATTTAGAATTGTATTACCAATGAGTCCAGTGAAGTCATATTTTAATGTGAATTTTTTGTGACATCTCTATCACTGGAAATACATGGGACTCTTCAACGGTATTCAACAGTATCTTGTAATCCCCATAGCAGCTTGCTTTTGTGGTATATGTCATTAGGTTTGGAATAATAGCATACTGGTATGTTTGTCTTTTTGTGATAGCGAAAACTCTTGTAGACTTTTGTGTTACAATGATGAATCACATTTGATTAACACTCTTCAGGCCTCCCCAATCAACCACTATCAACATTTACAGGTTACAATAATCAGCAGATTTTTGGCTTTGATTTTAGTCTGGATACAAATCTCTTCCTCTCTAAGTTAAAATGGAGATGGATTGTCATAAATTCACCAAAGACAGACACTTACTCATACAAACTTAATTCACTCCTTTGCACTTTTAAAGCTTATATCCAACCATGGAAAGTCTGTCGGGGCTTGATCTATTCTTTACAATGAGTAAATTTGCGTATTAGTTTGAGCAATATATTACTTTACATATCACATTATTAACAGTTACAAGATTATCCTTCTGAGCTTAAGTTAATACATTAGCTAGTATCACATTGATCATCGATCAATGTTTGCAGTATCATTTATATATCAGAAATATATGATGATGGCGAAAACTTAACATATACATTGTATACATAGTGTTAAAGATGCTCCATCGCCGAAAGAGCATAAACGACAGAATAAAGGGAGCAACTTTTGTAACTGAAGGAAAATACTAATTCGTCAACGGTCTCCTGTTTATGATAGAGAAATAATACCATTCAGTGACGGTGGAGCTTTTTACTGTCAGTAAGTCAGCAATAATATAATATGCTCAGTTCAGCAACATCACATTTATACCTACAATTCGTCCATCTCCACTTCCAATGTCCAGCAAGCTTCCACTTCGACTTCCAAGTGCTTTAAATACATTTTTCATCTGAGCTGATGATGCTGGTAGAAATGGTAAGCAAATCTTTCTGATTGCCGGAGCCAAGAATGGACCAGTGAGTGTGTATATTCCAACAAACAAACCACCAAAGACTCCAAGCAGGACACCCCCTTTCTTGGTAAGTCCACTACTGGACTTTTCACCTTCGGGTGTCTCCAGGAATGACTCGATACCCATATTGTTGAACTCCTGTACAAAAATAAATTATTAAGACATGGCTATATGTCAGCAATATTGTGCCAATATTAATGCAATAAGAAATCACCTTATCATCCGGACTTATTGAATTCCAAATGACCATAATTAACTGTTAATTAAAATGAGACAATTTTGCAAATATACATTTTTTTATCATATTACTGTAAATGATATATTAGTCTGCTAAATTAGGCTTTTATTCAATTTTTAATTTTTTCCCCTAGTATGATTCATAATATAAAAAAAATCAAAAAGCCTAAAAATATAGGGAGGTTTAGTGGACTAATGATATATAATTCAATTTTGCTTGTTACGAGCATTTTCATTGGCTTAACAATTTACTTTATCATCCCATAAAGGAAAAAATGGCGTCGCCGTTTGTAACGTCGCTTCTGATTGGCTGAAATGACGGCGTAATAATTTCATAGACAAAAGAGTCCCAAAATGAATTTTAAATGTTGAAGAGATTATCTTTAGTAAATTGAATTATAAGGATTAATTTGAATAGATTTTTTATGTTATGGAGATATAACACAAAAATCTGAGTGTACTCTCATCATAAACCGCTTCGCGGTTTATTTAGAGTACACTCAGATTTTTGTGTTATATCTCCATAACATAAAAAATCTATTCAAGTTAATCCTTAAATATACACATGTTATATGCTGTATTAAAAATTTTCATTACATATTACATGATCTAAAACAGATAATTTTACATATATATTAGATGCATGTACTTGTATATTATAATTATGTAATTATATAAAATTGTTTCTTGACACAATCTTTATACATAATGTACGACCTTTATACTTTCGCTGATATTACAGCATACACTTAAATGTACATGTATAGATAATATACCTATAGTGGCATTACATAATTATAAATTAGCCTAAAATGCATACATATTGTAGCGGAAAAAGATACCTTGCGCCTTCGTTCTGACTGAACTTCGCGCCCTCGTTCTGACTGACTTTTCCATTATATTAGGGTGACGGTCTAAAAATATCCATACGACCCAATAGTCTGAAGGCCCGTTAGTCCGAAGGCCCATTAGTCCTGCATGAGGCCCATTAGTCCGAAGGCCCAATAGTCTGAAGGCCCGATAGTCCGAAAACAGATTATATAACTGGAATTTATATGCGAACAGTACTCGAAATGAAACAAATGTTTATTACAGTTTTTGATGCAAAAGATTTGTTGTAAATTTGCTATGGTTTACTTACATGGATGCAACTCTATAGATTTGAAACGAAAAATGATAATAAACAACGAAAGTTGCGAATTTTACAAAAGAGCATAATCTTGAAATTCGTAAACGGATCTGATATTAAATAGTATATGCATTTTATATGTATAATGCAATCCTGTTTAACATCCCCCCCCCCCCCCCCAAAAAAAAAAAATATCATTATGCGGACCATTTCCGTCATTAAGGGTAGAATAAACAAGTCAAAGAAAGGGGAATATGTACATAATACATATTGTACAATTAACGACATTTACAGGTATAATAAAGGTCATTTTTTGGTAATTTTTGGACTAACGGGCCTTCAGACTAGCTATTGGACCTTCGGACTACAGGGACTTCGGAGTATTGGACCTTCGGACTAATAGGCCGTAGGGACATAAGGGTGTCACGTTATATTAGGCATATACTGCAAGCTCTATTCAGAATCTAAGTCAGTGAAAGCCAGAACAGGTTGGGCACAACCCTGCATATGGGCAACAGTTACCCATTTGAGTAACAGTTATATAGGCCTGTTTGAGTAATCAATAAGTTACCCAAATGAGGAACTTTGTGTAAGAAAAATGCATGAAGTTGTTTTAAACTTTTTTTATCAAAAAAGGGCGTAATAATTTTGACATGGCACCATTACTAACATAACATAGTACATTACTAATCAAAATGGGACAAAATTCATTGTCTCAATTTTGGTAAAAGTCACAAAATAAACCACCTCCATTGCTTACTATGGTGCTAAAATAGAACACAGGTAAAACTCATTCAACCATGACATTTGCACTGAATTTCCCTGATAGCTATACACTGAAGTCAATGGAGAGCACCTAAATTGTCATCTTACAACAAAGTTATATTTTAGACAACAGAATTTGATATTTCACCCACAGAAACATATATAGAGTCTTTGATCAGTTGTAAGGCATTCTAAAAATTATGACGCCCTTTTTGATAATAATTTTTAAAACAACATTATGCGTTTTCTTTTCACATAATTACTCAATTGGGTAACTTATTGATTATTGCAAACAGGTAACTGTTACTCAAATGGGTAACTGTTACTCATATGCAGGGTTGTGCCCAACCTGCAGAAGGCGATATCTATCAGTCTATATTGTGCTACAACATGCAGTAGCTATGTATGAATGTACATGTATAATGTTATTTGTCATATGCGTAGTCGATGACATATATAACATCAACATGATCTTAAATGTGATGAAATGGGTCGATTAGGCCTACTAGGTAGATATCGATGTAGACAGGTACATGGGAGATAAGGACGGGACATTAAGTATGACCACAGGCGTCTGCTTCTGGTTTGATAAAAAATATAATAACCTACCCCTACTATATGACATTGTATTTTTCCAAAACCAAATGCAGACGCCTGTGGTATGACATTGACAATTTTCCATGGTCAGTGGGTTCTATATTCGTTAAAAAATATGAGTGGAACTCTATACTAGTTTTTAACTCAGAATAACCATACCAAATACCTGTAATTGTTCAGATAACTATTCAATCCGGCATAACAAACCAAAACAACCTTTCCTGCGAGTCCCCATGGGCGCAGACATCTTGAACAGGGGAAACAACTCTAGTAGGATCATTGTCACTAATGGTATCTGGCACGGAAATTCAAACCATTCGTACAATTATGAGGGAAAAGATTCATTTTTCACATAAACATGCTTAAAACATCAGCAGGATTTTTTACATTGTATTTTAGTCTGAACTGAAGTACATGTATTGCTACTAGTCTAATTAAACCTGATGATTTTAGCTAGTCACTCGCATGTAGATTATCAAAATTAAACGTGTTTTTTAACAGTAGTTTTTTTATGAAAAAAATAACCGACCGAGATGTTATTTCAGGTAAACTAGATCTATCAACTTCATTTATTTTACGTCTATTCAACAAAACAACACATACACAAACTCGGGTGTAAGGGTGCGATCAGGGGCGTAGCTAGATGCTTTTACATGTCACAGCCCATGGCCAGGCGAGGGGTCTGGGGCCCGCCTAGGCCCACAGCACAGGGGCGTAGGAAGCGGGGGGGGGGGGGGGGGGGGGTGCCCCCCCCCCCCCGTTCCCCAGGACGGGGGGGGGGGGGGGCAAACATGTCTTTTTGCCCCCCCCCCCCCCCCCCATTTTCGCCGACTGAAATGTTCTAAAAATGCATATTTGAAAGAAAAATGGGTCCTCCTGAACATTTTTCGTTCTTCATTCTAAAAAAATTTCCGCTGCGCGGCGCATTTCCTAAAACGTTCAAGCACATAATGTTCAAACTTTTAATAGCAGAAATTCAATACACATGAACTACAATGAAAATGTCCATTAAGGGATTTTACGTACTTCATTTGTATTTCAAAAAATGTCTCTTAAAAGATTATACTTTGCTTATATATTTCTTAGCAAGACAATTAATTCATTATTATTAAATGAGTTCAGATCGAGCAGGGTTGCATAATGATATAACGACACTATTATCACAATTATCATTTCTAAATGCATGTTACTTTAAATCGAAAAATTAACATGGTAAGAACGCTTTAAAATCATTAAAATACATCGTAAAACTCACTCAGCCATTCTAATCGTATTTTTTTCCCCGGGGGAGACCCCCGGACCCCCCAAACACCAAAATCTCGCGCCTTCGGGCGCTCATAAATTCATCCAAATGCATCGTAAAACTCATCTTAGCCAATCTAAATCGTAATATTTGTTCCCGGGGGAAACCCCGAACCCCCCAAACACCAAAATCTCGCGCTCGCAAAATTATCAAAATACATTTGTAAAACTCACCTCAGCCATTCTAAATCGTAATATTTTTCCCGGGGTCGACCCCCAGACCCCAAAATCTCGCGCCTTCGGCGCTCACACGCTAATTTGGCCAATTTGCGTATTCGCTAATTTCCTTTTAGCGACCACACTGTCAATAAATGTGCACAAGGATTATATTTAATGATATATAAAAAAAGTATGTAAAGTAAATATGGTTGTGTGTTGAATTAATCTCCTCCTGTAGGTGCGGCGGGGGGGGGGGGGGGGGGGGGGTAAAAAATATTGAGGACCCCCCCCCCCCCCCCCCCCCCCATTACGTTTCATCTTCCTACGCCACTGCAGCGGGTCCAGGGCAGCGTCCTGCAGCTGGTTGGGGGTCCAGGGGGGCGAAGGCCCTCGACGGAAAATGGTTTTAAGGAATTGTTTAGCCTCGAAAATGATGTTTGATAATGCTTGGTATTGCTAAACTAGAGTTAGTAAAATCAAATGAATAGGTCTGTTTTCTACCTGTACATGATAATTATGCGTTAATGTTTTACTCGCTTCTGTTCCATTTGCAAGTCTACAAGGGTATGAAAATCTCATGATAAGTCCAACATGTATCTTGAGTGACACTAAGGGGATTTGAGGATAGATGGACGGAACTTTCTTACGATACGGAATTTTTCCATGTGTAAAAATCGAATTATACATATATGTGAAAAAAGTGAATAAATATAAAAACAGCGCCTCACGAAGAAATTTTGTCTTCATAAAGTCTATATCTAGATAAGATAAGGTGGCCATAAAGTCTATATCTAGATAAGGTGGCCTATTCCTATTTAGATGACTGAATATAATCTAGTCCGCTAAACCTGCCTATATTATTAGGTTTTTTGATTTATTTTTTTTTTGTTGCCGATTATAAAGACTTCATATTAGGCAAAAAAACACAACTAATATAGGTAGGTTTTAGTGGACTATCTAGGTAGAATCTACTCTGTGTCACTATAATTTGCGAGGTGTCACTTTTCGATGGTTCATCTGTCGTCCTTTGACTTTGTGTGTCTTTCGGTTTAGGATTGAAAAAACCATCCTGTCGTTAATTGTCTCTTCTTCACATTAACGCACTATACAACAACACCCAGAACCCGTAGGTTGATTGTAATAAACGGATACGACTTCAGGTTTCCATTTCCGTACTTCCAAAACTGCACGGATATATTACAGTATCATTAATTTTAGATAAATCATCTACATTTAGGTTATTTTTTACTTTGATTTTTATATTACATTCATGATTTTGACGGATCTACATAGGTGTTTAAACTTTACATCACCATGAATACACTGTAACTCATACTAGGATTATTTATGTGCACGCCCGGGCTTTTTTATAGAGCAAGCTACTCCACTGGCGATGGGTAGTAATGTGGGGTTTAATTGTTCTACTATAACTTTTAATCTTTGTTTCGGTACATGCTCGGCTTAACTATTTAACGGGGGATAGTTGTATGATATAAGACTCTTTAATATGTAGATATGAAGGAAAGGGATATTCTATCCAGGGTCACAAAATGTTGTAAAACCCGTACCATTTTGAAATAAATTTGAAAAAATAACGCGAATTTCTCCACACATGAAAATATGCGTGATATTTCAACGCATATCCCGTTGTTTGTAGTTTAAAGTAAATCCTGCCTGCTTTCTGGAAAAAAAATGTTAAAATTACACCGAGAAAACAGTAATTTTGTTGACGCTGCACGACATCATGAGGTTTTCTTGCATGGGTAGCCTTATTAGAATGATGAAGCATAACAAAATACATATACACTCACGTGATAATTAGTGTATTACTAAAGACAATTACAATATTAATGTGCATTAACAGCTTAAATTTGTAGTTGTAAATCGTAGTTGTGTGGGTAAATATTATATGCAGTCACTTCGTATAACGAAAAGTTGTTCTCAAATAATATTAGTTTACTATACAAAGGCTACACTTAAATAGCTTGTACATAGATGGGTTACGAAAATAAAAGGGTTTTGCATATTTCTTTCTGAAAGCATGATAATATCATGTATGCTGTACTGGCTTCATAACTATATCATTGCTCGTCTATTCGACTTCCATGCCAGATGGTGCATCTAATATCACTGCTCTCGATCTCTTGGCTCTTGGCCACATCAAAGGACATCGTAATCACCACGGGCATTTGCGACTAAAATAATTTGACAGCATGTCTTGGCAATAATATCGTTTCAGAGAATATTGCCAGGACACCTTTTATAATGATCTTTATTAAAAAAAATGCGTGCGCCTGTGGCATTGACATGGTAGTTAACTATTCCGACTCTCTATCGGTCCTTCAAAGTTTGCGTTCAAGAAACCCTATAAACACTTTAATTCAAAATATTCTAATCCGATTACATCGAATGTCTAGTAAAACTTAAATAACTTTTTTTTTCTGGATTTCCCAGCCATGTTGGTATAAATGGGAATTAAAAGTTAACAAAACAGCCAGGACTGCTCTCAACTTTGTACAGGTTTAAAACTACCATACACCGATAAAAAAATTAATTCAGTTAGTCATCATTTGATTATCATTGGCAAAAAAGGTGGTCAACCGAAAAAAAATAAACATGTTAAATACAACCTAAACTTATATCTCGTCGCAGAGAGAGAAAGTTGTCCTCTCTCGGCTCCAAACAGGTCTAACATATCTCACCTATGAGCATCTGATGTCAGTGTAGGATCCTCCTGTACATGCCGTGCATGTGACTCTCCGCACGCAGTAGAGTAAAATACTTCGATGTCTCTGACATGTTACCTCTTTTTCAAGTCGTGAAAGACTCGATGTTTCAAAAAATTCAAAACTTTCTAACGCCTTTAAAACAAAGATTTTAGAACGCACATCACTACTAAAACATTGTTTTGCTTAGTAATATATTTTGGCTGACAACGTGTACTTTTAGAGTCCACAGGCAATACTACATGTATGCCGCGAAACATGATACACACAAAATCTGAGTTATTGTGCTGCTAAGTTATAACAAATCTAAACTCGGCATACATTCATATGTAAGTCGTCATATGTCTAGATCTGTATAAAACGGAGCGGAAAGCTGTTTTAAACTTGTGGCGTTCTCATGATTTAATATATATGGATATATATATAATAATACGCAAAAAGTAAAAATGGAATAATATAAAAAAAAAGAAGGAAAAAGTCCAAATAGAAAGTGTAAACGATGAGGGCTGAATGCCTTACTGCGTACAGAACTATATATAAATATATAATTTTAACCAATCGTATAAACCTATGAAGTATGTATGTGTGCTTCAGATTTTATCAGTAAGGGGACTTTATGTTTGAGTGAACTTTCGATCGCAATCCAGCCGTTCATATAGTCTGTAGAGAAGTCAACGCTGATGGTAAGCTATGCATATATCTTCTTGTTAAAATTAATGTTAGCAATATTTTCATGAAGTTAATATTGATAGATATAGTATGATAAAATTGGTTAAAGTTAATTTTTTAAAATGAGTTTTGCTCAACATACAATAAATGTTTAAAACAAACCTTTCGACAGGTTTGAAAGCCGATTTTGTCCTTGTGAGTTTTCTTTTCTGTTTTTTTTGTACATTGTAATCAATACATTTTCTTTTCTGTTTTTTTTGTACATTGTAATCAATACATTTACCTCGGGCCGACTGTGATTATTGTATGTACAACCGAATCAATATAGATACCTCGGGTAACCACTGTGCGCCACGTACACGTTAAACACCACACCTGAGGTGGATGACGTTGGGGTTCAGCTAGACTTGCATTACCTTGGCTTACTTACAGTGTGTAAGGTAAGTAGATGCTGTGGAAAGTATTTTTGTGTTTCATAATTCCATGAAAAGCATTTTCCCCTTTACAGGTAAAAGTAGGATAAGTGGAGTTGTTTGTATTTTCATCAATTTGGAACTGAGTTGGAATATATAAGGTACACCCATAATTTGCAATCTACGATATTGCTCAATAAGTACATACATATTACTATCATTAAAAGGCTATAAATGAAATCTACCGAATAATTGATAGGATGGCATTTACTATCCTCCTAAAAGCGTTTCTTTTTACAGTGAGCAGTTTCATGTACTTTGTCTCAGAACTGCAAATGATGGTTGTTATCCTAAAATAGGTATCAAAAGTCATTGCCGTAATGGTTAGAATAAATTGGTCATGATAGAGTTGATTTTCTGTCTACGAAATTTCTGAATTTTATTCATTTATATTCTTTGTGTGCATACACTTGATTTTGATCACAAAACAGACAAAGTTCCTTGTAGCACATCAAAATACAAAAATGCTTATGGTAATATGACTTGACTTTTTCTCTAATTATAGAAAGGCTATTGTTCCACAGTACAGAAATAGCAGTATTTTGAGTATTTGGTATCAGTCTGGCATTTTAGATCATAAAAGTAAGGTATTTCGCTCAAATGCAGGCTCTGTGTTTCATCATAAATATTTCTACTTCCCCTTCTTTCAATGACATATGGAAGAGAAATTGGATTGAATGCTCCATTTTACTAACATAGTTGTTAAACAATCGTCATACCTATAAACTTGTCTACTAACAAGAGTTGTTCTTCTATAAAACAGATAGACATGGCCAATGCTAAAGGACGTATCGATAACTGGACAGATATTTTGGTACTTGTCATATACTTTTTGGCTGTTTTAGTTATTGGATTATGGGTATGTATAACATTTATGCGAAATTCAAATATTGTCTTTTATTGCCATATTTTGTGACATATGCAATCGTCATCATCAAATTCAAGACAAAACAAGTTCTGCAGCTGAATTCTTCGAAACGTAAATAAGAAATTGTTCTGTTTCATATTTCTCAGTGGTATAAGATGCAGTGAATTTAATAGAATGAATGGTCACACAAACCTTATAAGAAAAAATAGCATTTGCTCCAAACAAGGAATACTTCACTAGCTCCATCATCCTCTATTATAAATACATACGTTGAATTTGAATCGTAAATGAGGGACATTTCGTAGTTATTTTATGTTCTACCAATCAGGAGCGGCACACATAATTCCGAACCCTTTTGTTTTCAGTCAATGAAACGATCAGATCGTGGGAATGTGAAGAGCTACTTTCTTGCTGGCAGAACTATGCCATGGGTAGCGGTACGTCCTCGTTCGTTGTGTATTCACAGCCATATATAATTTTGATTTATGATTTTTTTTCTATACTTGAAATGATGATATGTAAGTTTCAATGCAACTAAAAATGGAGATATTGCTGATTTTGCGCAAACAGCAGCATTTTGATTTGCCGATTTGTCGCATACTTCAAATTTGACGTCTACGTATTTATTTCAAAGTTCCACGAAGAAAACTTATAAGCGATCATATTGCTTTGATGAATTCATATAAAATAATGTTGAAAGCAAGAACAATACTTCAATTAGATATTGCCATATGAGCAAAGGAATAGTAAACTGAATGATTTGAAATTATATGCAGCGGAATACTTATATTCCTTAAATGTGAAACCAAATAATCAAGGTTGGAAGAAACTACAACGGTACTGTTTTGAAAATCTTATTCCAGGTAGGCGCTTCCCTTTTTTCCAGTAACATCGGCAGCGAACATTTTGTCGGTCTTGCGGGATCTGGTGCCTCTAGTGGAATAGCCAATATTATGTTTGAATGGATGGTAGGTTTGGACTTGTGCATATTAGCACAATCCAGCGCAATTGCAGATGATCCACAATGTTTTAATAGAAAATTATAAGACTAAAGCATAACAGCAAAGGTACTGTATCTTCCGTCAAAATGCACCATTGAAAAAGGATAATGATAAAAATCCTAAAGAAAACAACACACAATTCAATTATTTACCTCCTTTATTATACAAATATAGTAAGATATAAGCGGGTTGGTCACCTTTTTTTGGTCAACAACAATAGAGACCCAAAACAATAACATCACATATATTTTTCTCTACCCACGGGTGCGTCACTGATTTATCTATTGCGACTCATCCATGTCGTCTGAAACTGGGTTCTGTACAGCATATATAGGTCTGTGCACAATCGGAGTAGGGTGCTTTATTATAGTTGCATAATTCGTTTCCAGTCATGATTTTTTGACAAAAGTTAATGCAAAATTTTCTAAATGGTTGGATATCTTTATGTGGCTAAAAGGTATAGGCCAAATACATCGACATTGTCTAGACGTGAAAGCAAACCACTCTTCCGTGTGTGGATACGAATGATGGGGATATTGCTCTCTCTATGTCGTTAAATCCCTCAGCAGGCCTAGGATTAACAGATTAAATCACACTATGCTGTCACGATAGAGTGTGTCTATTTATTCGTCTCTACGTGTTCTGTTATTGAAATTCACCGATGCACTTTATGTAACTTGCACCATAACTAAACATAACTAAACATACACATATATAGAGATGATACACGGTCGACGAATGATAAAAATACACGTATATAGAGATGATACACGGTCGACGAATGATAGTTTGTATCTATTGAAACATGAGCAGACGAATAAGTGTTTATATTCAGTAACAATAGTTAATTACTTTGCACTACTTCCATTATGGGGATGATGGGGCTTCTTATTTTAACTTAGTATAAAAGTACATTGTATTTAAAATAATCAATTGTATCTCGAAAAAAATCCATGCACTATATGCTCTCTATAGAGCAACTATACTGATTGCTCAGACAACACAAGGCAAAACAAATTACAGGTATTTTATATGTATTTTTGTGTCAATTTGACATTCATATATACGATAAATCTTCAGATATTGTCCAAATGATTATTATTATTTATACTCTGTCGGTAATAGATGCTTGGTTATAACATCAATGCACAAAAGTGTGTGATTTCAAAATAATGTAAGTTCACAGGCATTTTAAGCAATAAAAATGTCATTATAAGAAAGTTTGTGCCCCGTATGTAATGAATGACAAAACATCTGTTTGAATATCGTGACATGAATTAATACTACATGTATCGTTATGTGGTTCTTTAATGTTACGAATATAATTTTGATTTTGTTATTTTAGCCGGCGATTATCATTTTAGCACTTGGATGGTATTTCATCCCAGTATATATATCATCCGGGGTAAGTTTTCTGACATCTCTTTAAAAATATAAGCTTTAACAATTCATGTAATGTCTTCACCTTCAAAATATAAAAGACAAAATATAAGCTTTGCATTATGATACATAATGACTACAAAATAAATGTACATAATGCATTCAAATTGCAAGCGATAAAATATCAGCTTTAGTAATTCACACAATGTCTTCTCCATGGTGTATTTCTATTCGATATACATTGCGCTATCACATATTCATGAATCCTAGATGTATATTAGGATCACTATGAGTATATATGGTACATACACAACCTATACAACGATTAGATGTTTTGTAGGTATATACCCTGCCAGAGTATATGGAGAAACGCCTGGGAGGAAACAAGATCCGGATATACCTTTCCTGCTTGTCTCTTCTTCTTGCCATTGTCACCAAACTGGCGGTAAATTTCATCCTTATTGCAAAAGGCATATGTGGGAAAATTGTCATTCTCAATTCATAAAAATTTAGAAAAAACATAATTAAGAAAATTAAATTAAAATAATTAAAAAAAAGATAACATGTCGTTTCGGTCCCTTGATATGTATCCCCCGCTGAACGCGTTTGCGAGGGATATTGTTTAGTGCTCCGTCTTTCCCCGTTCGTCCGTCCGAGATTTTTTTTCCGGGCTATAACTCAAAAACCGTTCAACGCAGCTCCTTTAAACTTTCTGTATACATCAGAGACAAGTGCTTTAGTTGTGCCTTTTGCTATTATGGACCTTCAATTTTGGAAATTTTCCACCGTCTCCATGGAAACTCAGTCAAATATACCAAATTACTGTTTCCTTTTGTTTCCGGACTATAACTTCAAAACCATTAAACGCAGCACCATGAAACTTTCTGAATATATCAGACAAGTGCCCTAGTTGTGCCTTTTTCTATTGCGTACCTTCCATGTTAGGTGTTTTTTCTGTTACCAAGGAAACTTTACATTTAAAGTTATACTTGAATAACTGCTACTTTGACCTCGATGTTTTTGGGTTCTTATACAGCTGCGGGGCGCGGGGGATATGCCACGCTTTGTGTCTCCTTGTTTATTATTGAAATCTTATTTTTATCAACAGGTAAGTTTGTTTGCTGGTGCCTTGTTCCTACAAATGGCTACAGGATGGAATATGTATCTGTCTGTCATAATTCTACTAGCTATTACGGGATTTTATACTATTCTTGGTAAGTAAGTTTTTGTGTGTTTTTATTTCGAGTTTACTGTCTGAACATAATATTAAATATAATCAAGAAATGTAGGTTGATGGAGACCGCGATTTTGTCATAATATACCGTTTTTTCATATTCTGTATTTGTATACTACAGTGTTATCTGTCCAAACGTATAGGTAGTAATTGTTACGTCATTTTTGTATGAGCGCACGTACTGTCATATTTGTAGAGACTCAATTTTTGCTCACAATCGACCATTACTCGCAAGGAAGTTTTAGTTGTCAGCAAAGCTGAGAAAGCGTACAAGACCTGAATCTATTATTGGATACTTCTACATGTTTTCGTACATTTCCATATACTGTTTACCTTTTTGGATTTGAAATTAGCTTTATGATACTAATGTCGATATAAATTTTACTTAACGTTCATAAACGTTCCTTCACTAAGTAAATACCTTCAATTAAAATTCTACATTCGACAGTATTAAAAGTGTTAAGTGAAGCGTCTGAAGTGAAAAAAGTAACATAAAGCTAACTTTTGTGTTCAAGATAGTTCAAGATTCCGTTAGGTAATGACACTGATAAAACAGGGGTTTTGCATCTGTTTTTTTAAAGTCCTGGTACATTGTAGGAGGACTAACCGCGGTCATGTACACTGATACCTTCCAGACATCTGTGATGACAATAGGAGCTTTTGTATTGATGGGAACAGGTAAGGACAGCTTGAACACTGCATGTGCTGACGAAACAGCATGCACGCTTTCTGAATTTAGTTAGCCTCTACCGCTGTGGAAGCCGGATACATCTTTCTTAAAATTAAACTGAGGTCTTACTCAATGTTTATATATCCATCAAGGCATAGGAAGCGCATTTGTTTTTATTGATTTATTCCTTTGTTGTTTCTTAAACAAGATAAATATAACCACGTTGCGTTTTGTTTCACCAAGTATTCAATTTTAATTTCTTTGTAAATCCGATATACTTCAGCTTCGATTTGAAATTAAGCTCATACGAACGTATATATAGAATTGTTAAGAAAGTAATCCACTAAAATAATGGTAGTAAAGTATATCTTTGTCAGTGAAAAGTGGGAAATTCCGCAATTTTTCATATATAATTTTCAGGAATGAACGAAATTGGAAGCATTGAGAACTTACAGAAACGATATATGAACTCGTCAGCAACCATTAGAATTGCAAATTCTTCGTGTGGACTACCTAGAAAGGATGCGTTTCACATATTCCTAGACCCTACCGGAAGTGAGCAGCCTTGGCCAGGTCTTGTCGTCGTTAGCACCCTTGGTTGTGTCGCATATTGGTGCTGTGACCAGGTAAATTAAGACTCCTTTTCACAAGAGTTTGTCCTGAGTTGACATTATTTTGTTATTTCTGATTTTTGTTTAGACTGCTGGCTACATAAACGAGATTGGTCAAGGTGTAAATTTCCAATGCGTTTGTTTCGAAATACAAAAATGACATGGGTAAAGTACGATTAGCCGCCAATTAGTCACTTTCCTGTGATTATGACTTCATATTTTGACATGAGTTTTGCGACGTAAAAATCACCGAAAGGTGTAACTTATCGACGGTAAATCATACTTTACATACGTCGATTGGGTATCTCGAAACCCCCGTATCACTTATTAATTATTTACCTTACTAGGAATATGGCTGCTTTATTATTGTAACTTTAAGATCAGTGATATACAGTACACATTTTATGTTAAAAGGAAGAATACCGTAGAATATGTCTCCTTTACAAATATGTTTCACGTACAAAATGTGCACATAAAACATTATTCCACCGTTTTGTCTTTAAAGTAAATAACTTTTCAGACATGTTGATTTATACAAACAGGTTCATTGTATCTCAAGTAAGATTTTATTGTGTTAATTGTTATAATTTGGTCAAATTATTTCTCCGAAACTGAATTCCGAACTCGTATCCCCTAATGCATATATGTCATAAACTATACGTAGATGATTGTACAGCGATCACTGGCAGCCAAGAACATAGAGCACGCTAAAGGTGGGTCAGTGATGGCCGCTGCTCTAAAGATATTGCCGCTATTTCTCATGATATTTCCTGGAATGATCAGCAGAGTATTATTTACAGGTAAAACGCGTATGTTATGGTCGTCAATAGCATCTTGATTTTCAAATAAAATATTTATATAAACAGGTGAATACATCGTTTAATATTCCAACAACATTAGCAATTTTGATATGTAAATTAATCTTGTAAATATTCATCTTGTATAATGAACTTAATATGGATGCTTCTTATAACAAAGTCACCAAGTTGGAGTACTATTAATATATAATTGATAAAGTTTTTGCGTTTTAAGTAGAACTGTATTACGTCACAAACTCAAGCACTATCTTATCTACATTTTAAGATGAAGTAGCCTGTGCAGATCCCGATGAGTGTATGAGGATATGCGAGAACCCTGTGGGCTGTTCAAACATCGCTTACCCTAAAATGATCCTTGAACTTCTTCCTGATGGTAATTGCTATGTACGCGCAGAACCATTAAAACCTTTATTTTAATTCGCTATTCTAATCGCGTTCGGACAATCGTCCTGAGTCGTGCGTCCGTAAACAGTTTACATTTTCGACTTCTTCTCCAAAACTGCTAAATCAAAATCAATAAAATTTTGCACAAACCTTCTAAGACAAAAATGAAAATTGTGAATTATTTGGTCCCAACCCCCAGGGGCTGTAGGAGGGGCCTCTCCACTCTACTGCTAGATGTGGAAGAATGAAATGCTCTTCATAGATTGAAACATTTTAACATCATATCCACATACGTCCTGGCTGTCCTGGGACCAAATAGGGTCAAAATGGCTGAAATTTCAAGAACATTGCTTGCGTATATTACTTGCGTGAAAAACAGTTCCGCAAAGCAAAACGTTAATGTGTTGTTCTTTTCTTTTCTGAGTATACATGTATGTTAGTGATTTAATTGACATAGAGCATGCTCGGTGTCTGGGCAAAGAAATGGTGAAACACTATTATGATTGGAAAGAATCTATACTATGATTTTAAGTGGGAATGCATTTTTCCAACACACACAATCATTCAAGTATTAAAACTTACACATTCCTCTAGGACTGAGAGGGTTTCTCATAGCCGTAATATTGTCAGCCATCATGAGTTCCCTGACGTCCATCTTCAACAGTTCCAGTACTTTGGTAACCATGGATCTATGGAGAAGATTCCGGCCTTTATCTACCCAGAAAGAACTGCTCATTGTAGGCAGGTTGGTGCCATGGTTTCCACACAAATTCAATGGTTGAATAACTTCTCTTAGATCAACCCAATGTCGAACTTTAGAAATGGATGTAACAGTGTTGCGTATTGTGAACATTTTTGTTCTATATTTCTTTCATAGTGTGTAATTGTTCAATATTATGCTAGAATTCTAGCAATGTTAGAAACTTTAAAAAAAAATAACCTTAGTCTATACTTGGGTTTCTGCAATGAAAATACGATATAAGTATTAAACATACGGAAAGGGTGTTTACAATTTAAGAACATCTCATTAAGGGCACAGTTTATAAATATCGGTTACATTAATTTATAGGGTCGTCATTTTATTCATGTGTGCGATCAGCGTTGCTTGGCTACCTGTGATAAAGGCATCACAGGGAGGCCAGCTGTTTAACTATATCAATATGGTACAAGCAAATCTACTGGCGCCATTAGGACCTGCTTTTATCATGACTATGCTATCGAAACGGACCACCGAGCAAGTGCGTATATTTTGCATTTACGTATTACAGAGTTATCCGCTCTTGTTAGTAGTTATTAATGTGACGTCATGTATCTGCGGACTTAACGTCATACATTTCTCGGAAAAAGATTTTTACTCACAAAATAATGTCACCATAATGAAAATCTACCCACAAGGGAGATAAACATGCAAAGAGTAATAGTAATATAATTCATTTCATCTTATCATCTCATAAATAAACATAATATTTCCCGCATTACTTCATTTGATTTTGATTTCGTTTCCGCGATTCTGTACAATCTATGTCTATACTGTCTGAAGAACTAAGTCAGTTGATCGCTAAGTACTATTAATATTGACAGAGTGTAAAAGGCAATATGTTGTATAGTGAAAGCGTTAGGAAAAATATTAAGAATTATCATGATTCTGAAAGGTTCTCCTTGTGCAATGGCAAATCAAATGTGTTTAATCTTTAGTGGGGTTTATGATCAAATCTGGTTAAAGATTAAGAATATGTAATTATAAATACTGCTATTCGCATAGATAAATTTTATACAAATGCATAGTAGATACACTACAAATGTTATCCAGTATTTTCGTTACACAAATGTGGTATTAAAAATAAAGAAAAAAATAATGATGACTGAAACCAAGGCATTCAAAATATACTAAATATCATAAGTGAGAAAGTAAGAGTGAAAGAGATGTTGCTATTTGTTTCCTTTGAAAAAAGCTAATACCAATGTGTTTCAAGTGAAAAAATGATTTTTGGTCTAAACTCGAAAGGGTGTTTTGAAGAACAATTATGTTTTCTCCATAAAGGTTTAATCACAGCTTTGATGTTTATACTCTTCTGCATGACTGTACCGTCTAATTGATGATTTTAGTAATTTGGATTTTAGGTATAATATGCAGGAATACAGTTAACTTTAGGATATAGCTTACTGTGTTTTGTTGTTTATTTATGATACAGGGCGTTGTTTGGGGTTTACTAATCACACACGTTTGCGGTGTTATTCGACTTGTGCTCGAGTTTAACTACCCTGCACCAGTTTGTGGAGAACCGGAAACCAGACCGGCCATATTATATAAAGTACATTTCCTGTATTTCGGAACTTTTCTGGTTTTATTTACACCCTTGGCTATAGCTTGTATCAGCTTGTTCACGACAGGAAAAGGAGACAAAGAGGTAAGTTTCCAAACGAAAATACCTACAGTACGCGTCAAGTGGATTTGTTTTAGTCCAATCTCGAAGTTACGAGTGTCACACGAGTGTAGGGGATTAGTACAGCCATTGTTTCAACTCGGTTGTTTACACCGACCGCAACCCGGCGGCGGGAGGTGATGAGTGTAGGGGATTAAGATAGTAACATATAGGTGTGAAGTCTCGCAGCAGGAAACATGGTTGTTGGCAGTAGGTTACGGTTACACAACCTTACCCGTACGTGCCAATGTACAGTAACTGATAATGATGCATCACTACATACACTGTATCTCATATACATGTATATTATATTTATTAGATCATCTGACCCGAACGGTCAGGATGACCTATTGTCATCATGCACCGTCCATCGTCTTGCGCCGTCCGCCGTGTGCCGTCCGTAAACTTTTCATTCAAACGACTTCTTCTCAATAGCCGAAAGGCCCAGGGTACTGTACTGATATTTGGCCTGTAGCATGCTGGGATGAAGAGCTACCAAGTTTTTTTCAAATGAATGACCATGACCTTCATTCAAGGTCACAGGGGTTAGATAGGCTAAAAACGACCTTAAGCTTCATTCAAGGTCACAGGGGTCAAATAGGCTAAAATCTTTAAATGACTTCTTTTCAAGAACAGAAAGGCTCGGGGTTCTCATATTATGCCTGCCGCATGCTGGGATGAAGGGCTACCAAGTTTGTTCAAATGAATGAATTTGACCTTCATGCAAGGTCACAGGGGTTAAATAAGCATAAATCTTTAAACAACTTCCGCTCAAGAACCGAAAGGTCTAGGATGCTCAAGAACCGAAAGGTCTAGGATGCTCACATTGGGCCTGCAGCATGCTTTGATGAAGGGCTACCAAGTATGTTCAAAGTAATGGCATAGACTGTCATTCAAGGTCACTGGGTTCAAATAGTTAAAATCCTTAAACGACTTCTTGGGAATAACTAGGAGACCTAGAGACCTGATATTGGGCCATTGACATGCTGGGATAAAGAGCTACCAAGTTTTTTCAAATAAATGACATTGACCTTCATCCAAGGTCACAGTGGTCAAATAGGCTAAAATCTTAAAATAACTCTTTGTGAATAACCAAGAGGCCTAGAGACCTGATATTTGGCCTGTGACATGATAGGGTGACGGAAAATTGACCTTGATGTTCATTCAAGGTCAAATCGGTCAAAATGGCTAAAATCTTTAAATGACTATGTTGTATTGTGCCATTAGTCAGATGACCGTTAAGGCCCATGGGCCTCTTGTCTTATATAAGCCATTGTCTTTAAATCAATCCATATCTTGTCACTGAATTATGAAATCATGAATAAATATCATTTGAGATATACCAATCCAGATACTCAGGTATATGAATCTCGTTACAACGACAGCAAAACTGTATATACCATAAACTATTAACAATAATCTGATCTCAAATATAAGCCTTCCTTGAAAATTTGCACGAAAAGAACTGCTAGGAAAATGTTTTGAAGATGATATACATGTAAACCAAGGATTTATAAGTGAGACTCAAATATGTCCTTGATGTAAACCCTTGTAGAAAAAACCGTATTTTATGTATAAAGATATTCGTGTTTATAACATGAACATCCGATTAATTGTAAAAATAAATAAAATGGATTTCTTAATCACAAGGACGTAATTGAATGAGACTCACAAAATATAATATACACGAATGCATGTCCTCGGTGCCTTGGACCTATTTTTCGAAAATAATTTAGATTTTGTGAAAAGAAACCTATTATAGAGGAAGTTATCTTTGTATAAGTGAATACATGATTCCTCGCAAAACGATTTGATAAGGAGCATGAATGTACATGTATATAAACTAGTCAGTTTATATAGAAATACATGTTCATACGTTTATAATACAAGTATTACATAATTAATATCTTATAAAAGAAATTTAATATATTCCAGAAAAGTATACGCACATGTACTCAGAATTGATACATGTATGCATATGTATCAGCAGAAATTAAGATATTATATGATGACAGTTGATCTTGTATATACCGTATTACAATATCAAATAAAATTATTGCTAAAAAATATATGTTTATATAAAGTGTATACTTATACAATTTCTTAACGCTTCAAATTAAAGTTTTCTCATTTAATCTGCGTACATATAAAAATCGTAAACAACCAAACGTTAAGATGTCGTTATGGTGTGGAAATTAATCCCCTAAACAATAGAATGGCCGACTCTAGATCACAGCCTATATCTTGTTTAATGTGGTCAAGGTTTCACGCCTAAACGTACAGTTATACCCAGAGATATGCTTCATCACCTCACCTGTAAATTTCACTTACGGTAATGGGATACTCAGATTCATAACTATATATAAAATAACACCGATTGATATGGAATGCTTCGTTGATTGCATGAATTCATAACGATTAAATTTTTGATTTGAAATAACTGGTTCAATTCAGAGGGATTTGAGAATTAGTTACAGATTATATAATGGACCCACTAGAGTACCCTAAGACCATTTTTTGATATTTTAGAGGTCTAGATAAAAAAAACGATAAAAGTGATACTCTACGTGGTACTATATACGAGAAGGGTAGAAAGCCTTAGACTCCAAATTTCTAACACGCCCACATTTAGCGGCTATAAAAAGACATTTCTAGTACATCGTCATAAAATCGGTTACTACAATGTACCGTTAGAAAGAGCGATAATTTTCCTTTCAAAATCATCCTACACATCTATAGAAAGTGCAGTCATTAAGACGACATAAGCCCTATTATGACAAACATCTTGAACATCAGCAAATTAAGATTCATACTGGCGGTGTTGCTGATATAATTTGCATGAGAGAGGCTTAGGCTGCAATCTCATTGGCCTGCTATAAAAAGTCCACAGTTATATATGTTTGAATTGTAACGGCGAAATCCATATATAGATGTACAACGTCCCGAAAAGATGAAATGATTCAAATTTTGCTTATATAATATACATTTTGATGAGGAGTCCAATAAGCCTCTTAAATGTTGCGGACTCTGATCAAGTAGCCGTTGCTTTATCAAACATAATATATAGTTACATGTAGAATAAGATTTTTATCGTTTTTTTATCTAGACCTCCAAAAAACGTCTGAAAATGGTCTTAGGGCACTCTGGTGGATGCATGATCATATAATCTGTAACTAATTCTCAGATCCCTGTGGTTTGATTGTGTACATCACTAAAATATATGCTTCTAGATTTTTATGCCAAAATCTATGATATGTTGAATGTTTTGAACAATGCCTCATTTCATACTTCAACCGCTTACGGAATATGTTTGGAGTTTTCTCAAACGAAAATATACCTGAAATGTTTATTTTATTATTTCTTGGTTTTTTTTTCTAGAAAAAATATCACAGTATTTTGCCGTAATGTAATAAATGACTCAAGACACAACTTAAAAACTTACTTGTGCTAGTTAAAGACTACTGACCAAAAATATCATTCAGCAGAAAATACTTTACGACATTGCCCCTACCGTTTATCTGTATGTTCAATATCTGCTCATTGTTTGTTTTTGTGAACATTCGTGACCGTTCTTAATATGTAATTTTATTTGCTCTTTTTTTACATATGATAATATATAACTATGTTTATGTTACAAGATTACTAGGTAGCCTTTGCACAGCGGATTTTTAAGAGTGTGAAGTACGTGTACATTATATATATCTATTATAAATGGATATTTGTTAACTGGGCATCATTTACCTTAATTATAAATAAAACATGTTCCTCTCTCAATATATAAAACTCAGATAATCACAATCACGGTCGCATTATGTGAATGTATCTTCTTGGCCGTAGAAATAATATATTTTTCAACTTCAACTATATCGTTTAATATTTTGTTATGTTCTGCTTTTACGAAACTCTTAAGTAGTTCAGCAAGCATGGTTATAAAATAGGGTAGAAACAGGTAAATAACGACCTAGTTTCATTAATCCCCAACACTCGTCAACACTGTGTCGCACGGTGTCTGTTTACGAGTGGCCACTCGGGTTTTGAGCCGGTGTCACCCGGTGTTTCATCCGACATTCAATCGACTGATTGAGTGGAAAGGATTAGACCCCAACACTGTGGCGGTGTTTGACTAACAAACCACCTGACGCGTGCTGTATTAACTTACAATAATAGTTTCTAACGATTAACTACATTTTTTATATAAAAGTTCTTTTAATGGTACGATCATGTACGTCAAAAAGATAGCAAATATTGTCAATTGATTGCGATTGTAGGTGTCTTTTGTATTTTTGAAAATAGATGTAATATCTGGCACCTTTGGATTGCCGTACAGATGATCTGAAACCGGACGGACTTACTGTGTCATGGGCTTGCGACGAGCTCATATTTCTTGTCTTTGGTTTTTGCTGCTATGATCAAATTTCACATCAGTAAAATTATGCATGATTCAGAATGTACTGATGCTTTTGAAAATACAGTAGTTCGGTTTTTTAGCCCACCATCATCAGATGGTGGGCTATTCAAATCGCCTTTCGTCCGTGGTCCGTGGTCCGTCCGTCCGTCCGTTAACAATTCTTGTTACCGCTATTTCTCAGAAAGTACTGAAGGGATCATTCTCAAATTTTATATGTAGGTTCCCCTAGGACCCTAGTTGTGCATATTGCATTTTGGGACCGATCGCTTTACAAGATGGCCGACCGGCGGCCATCTTGGATTTTGATAGTTAAAGTTTGTTACCGCTATTTCTCAGAAAGTACTGAAGGGATCTTTCTCAAATTTGATATGTAGGTTCCCCTAGGACCCTAGTTGTGCATATTGCATTTTGGGACCGATCGCTCAACAAGATGGCCGACCAGTGGCCATCATTGATTTTGATAGTTAAAGTTTGTTACCGCTATTTCTCAGAAAGCACTGAAACAATCTTTCTCAAATTTCGTATGTAGGTTCCCCTAGGACCCTTGTTGTGCATATTGCATTTTTGGACCGATCGCTCAACAAAATGGGCGACTGGCGGCCATCTTGGATTTTGATAGTTAAAGTTTGTTACCGCTATTTCTCAGAAAGTACTGAAGGGATCTTTATCAAATTTCATATGTAGGTTCCCCAAGGACCCAAGTTGTGCATATTACATTTTGAGAAAGATCGGTCAACAAGATGGCCGACTGGCCTCCATCTTGGATTTTGATAGTTAAAGTTTGTTACCGCTATTTCTCAGAAAGTACTGAATGGTTGTTTCTCAAATGTCATATGTATGTTCCCCTATGACCCTAGTTGTGCATATTGCATTTTTAGACTGATCGGTCAACAAGATGGCCGCCAGGCAGCCATGAATGAATCTGTCTCAAATTATCGCTATTTGTCTGCAATTACTGAAGGGTTATCTCTCATAATGTATGCATAGTTTCCCCTTGGGCTTTAGTTGTGCATAGTACCTTTGGTCAACAAGATGGCCAACCTGTCGCCATCTTGGATTTCACCGCTGATTCTCAGAGAACAATAAAGCGATTTGTCTTAAATATCATATGTTGTATATTTGAAAAAGTTTGAAAAGCAGGGAAAAGATCCTTCTTTCCATTGTCAGACATAGATCATTCTATGGTGGGCGCCAAGATCCCTCTGGGATCTCTTGTTAAAAATATATTTTGTTGTTGTTGAACGTTTTTGTGTGCACAGTTAGAAGGGTTGACTTGGTGGACGCGTGTCAAACCAATAGCGAGGACAAGGGAGGACACCAACGATGACAATGACGATAACGATGACGCTGCTGTTATTTTACCTGCTTCTGAAAATGTCATTGTACGCCAAATTAAGAATGAAAGTTGTTTGGTATCAGAGGACGCCGCAAGGAACATCAACACGGGTAATTAGAAGTGATTTACCCCCTGTCTCTATAAACATATGAACTAAATTCTACCACCATGAAAATAACTAAAAGAAATAGTAATAAATATGTCAGGTCAAGTACCCCTTGACCATATTTCGTGCGTTCTATGTGTGAATTAGTACCAGTTCTGTTGCATCTGCAATGGAACGCGCTGGGCCAGCCGAACCGAACCAGTATATGTAGTTAGTACAATACCACCCCAATATGATGGACCGGATTTATTTCATTTGTCTTCAAGACATGCTTTGTGCTGAAAACAAGGTGTAATAGATTGATATTCGTTAGAATTTATTATGTGGTTCAATGCATTTTGAAACCTTAGTATCATTTGCTTTGGGGCCGCGATGGCCGAGTGGTCAGGATATCCTGCATATTACCACAAGTCCTCCACTTCTGAGTCGCGAGTTCGAATCCCATGTGGGAGAGTTGCCCAATGGTCCGTGTTGATTTTCTTGATACTCTGAGTTTCCTCCGCCATCAAAACTAGCGCGTCAATATGACCATAGATTTTAATAAGATGTAAAACTAAACCAAACATACGGATAATTATGCTACGTTAAGATAGGAAACATCACAATTCTACAACTCTGATATTGTTATTTGCCCTTCGACATTTCAAGTTATAGGCATACATCTTCATTTCATTCCATTTTTCCATTTTATTGGTCCCGTGTTCAGGATCAACCAGAACACAAGGTTAAAGTTTTAGAAACATGATTTAACATAATTTTACGGTTAAACCAAGAAAGGAACTTTCTTTTCGTGGTTGCCATATAAAAATAATTCTGTTTTCTGTTACATGTACATATGACTTTTTACATATGCCTATAGAAGCTGCTTTGTCTATTAACCAGGTGATGGATTAGTGTTAACATTTTTCACATTTAATAAGTTGTGCTAATATGCAGAATTTGTTTTTATCAAATGTAATACATTTTATTCTATTGACACAGATAATGACAGTCTGGAAGAGGACTCTGTTTCCGGGAGCAAGGGAAGTACATGGAAAGCGAAAATCATATATTTTCTTTGTGGGAAACCTGATAAAGGACGCGAGATTATTTCTATTACATTTGCACAGAAACAAAAATTTATGAGGGAACGCCCCACACATCGGTGGATTTTAAATTGTAGTGCATTTGGTGTTGTGGGAGCCATCCTGTTTTTATCAGGATATTTCGCGTAAACCGAAAAATTATTTATATAAGTCCTTTACGTTAACTCACCAATGTAACATTTGTGTGTGGATGAGGAAATGAGAAAAAATCTAATCGAACAAACCTTTAAAACAATAGAAATGGTTTCTCATTCCATAGCGTATGTATAAGGTTTGATTGTAATTATAATCACAGAGAAAATACAAAAATGAGAATGTATTATGTTGTATTTACTATGGAAAAAGTATATAGATAAAAGTAAAGAGAGAAAACCCCATGTAAATATGATGTCTTTTATAAGATAAACTTTGCAGTTCTCTATAACAGTTTTTATTTAAGACCGGCCTATGTACAATAAAATACCCAAACCTATCTAAAAGATATATACAAATAAGTGAAATATGCCAAAATCGTGTATTCTCCTTAATGTTTACTTGAATACAGTTTCTAAAACACAGTGCATTTTTTATGAGCATTCTTATCTCAAACAATTAATTTTTCACAGCATGCAGCACAAATTGTCCGCTCCATTTTGACTCTTGCATGCGTTTGGCTTCATTCTTGTCTAACGTTTTCGTTATGAAATCAATTATGTGAAATCCACTGGCTTTGTACATACGTTCAATGTCCTCTTTATTAACACAAACACATAGAAATCGAAATTTTCCAACTTCATAATATTCATTGTCAAAAAGGCCTACATCAATTAAATGTCCTCCCTTTTTTAACAAGGAAGCGGCATTTTGTATGACTTTTTGATATTCCGCCAAGTTATGTGATGCCGACTGGAAGCAGAGACAAGTGGTAATTACGTCAAACTGACCAGGATGGTTTCCTTTAGCCAGTGGGCTTTCGGACCGGACGTCAACAGGAAGAATTCCACAAATTTTCCTTTTCAAAATGTTTTGCATTTCCTCCACCGATTGCCTCAAACAACATAATACTTCAATTAGAGATGTCATCCACAGTTAATCATGCATTGGTATAATGATAGAACAAGCTTTCATATTTTATTCTGCTTTCATGAATTTAATATTTTCGAGAGCGCAATTCACTGGCGATTATTAACGAAAAATGTTATTTCAAAACATGTTTCTACTATATTTACAACGTAAATTATGAGAAACAACATTAAGTCACCATGGAAACATTCATACCTCACAAATATGGAACGACAACAATAGATATTTGAGACATTAAACGTGTACTGTGCATGGATACACCGAAACATCATGGTATAGATTTAATTAGATTCAATGCTACATGTTTTTACACATACCTGCTATTTTCCTTTTTAATGATATATTCTACTATACATTTATCCATAGTTTCAGCACTTTTCCACCATTTTGTCAGTATATCTCTATTGGGTTGATTAATATCGCTAAGATATATTTCACGCACGTGTGCACGAGCACAGATCACAGATTTGATTGTTGCGCCAGTCCCGATATCCAGGAGACTATGTCCATCAATAGTACCTGGTGAATATTTAAATTAATGTGTAATCTGATATTCCATATGATTATGCTTCTTTATTTTTTACTTGACAATATGGTACATTTGAGATAATAATCGGCCATTAACCTTCAAATTGAAAGAAAAAAATAATATAAAAATAAATACACGTATTATTAGTATTACTTTGACTTGTCTAAGAAAAGGTCACATAGCTCTAAATACCTGTGACGAGGCGGGGAGAAAAGTTTTTGCACAATATCATTATGTTTTTCTCCCTTTTCCACTTTTTCTCACTTATTTTTTGTTAAGTAATCTCTTTTCCTATTATTTTGGTCTATTCCCTCCCCCTTTGTTTGTTCCCTCTATTTTGTTTCTGTTCTTTTCATGTGCTCAGATATTGGACCTCTCAACCATAATGCATAATGTGTAGTATTGTTACCTGAATTGAAAATGACATGCATGGCGTCCAAAATGAATTGGTACAATTCACCTTCAGCTGATCCCTCCTTCCATTTGTAGGTTTCCATGAAAGTCACGGGATCGAAGTTCTCATAATCTGTGGTTTCTTTTAAAGATGTCATAGTAGAAGACAACCCTAATGGAAACAAGAACATTACTAGTACTTTTGAAATAGCCTTTGAAATTAAACCATTGCTTAGATTTGCGAGTGAATATTCATCTTACTAGTAGCGATAAAACGTGGCTGTTTCCTATCTATTATTTATTGTCTATGATAAATATATGCTCATATGTCTCAAAAGCGTTCATATACAACTGCAATATACAAGTGCGATACGTTCTAAAGGCCTGTAAGCTTCCATCTGGAGTATTTGCGTCATTCACGTTTACAACCGAGATCTAAGTGAAACGGTGCATTTATAAAATAGTAAATTTAGATCATCTGACCCGACGGGTCAGGATGCCCTATTGTCATCATGCATCGTCTGTCGTCGTGCGCCGTCCGCCATGCGCCGTGCGCCTATTTGGCCTGTATCATGCTGGGATGAAGGGCTACCAAGTTTGTTCAAATGATGACCTTGACCTTAATTCAAGGTCATAGGGGTCAAAAAGGCTAAACTCGTTCAACGACTTCTTCTCAAGACCCAGAAGGCCCAGGGTACTGATATTTGGACTGTAGCATATGCTGAGATGAAGGGCTACCAAGTTTGTGCAAAGGAATGACCTTGACCTTCATTTGAGGTCACTGGGGTCTAATTGCTCAAACAATGTTAGAGGTATAGCACGAAGAGACACTTTTGATCATTACGTCGTGTGAAACCTCTAACAATCGAGGCAGAATTCACACGGCGCGGAAATTGGCTCGATATAAATAAAAAAATTCAAGTTGTGATTACACTAACCTTTCACATCCTGAAAGAATTATCCCAAACCATGTTAAATCCAAAGTACAAAACGTCACTATTGCACTTTTATACTGAATTTAGACATTTCTTTACCCCACCACTATTTGTAAGTCTACCCGGTCGCCAGTTTTACTCGATAGTTACAAATTACGGAATGGTGACGGAAAGTAAAAATATCATTATCTACAAAATATCTTGCAGTATTTCGACTAAAATGCATTAATTTATTTAAATATTTCCAGAATTAATCAGAACTGATAAAAAATACTTGTTTCCGTGCATATAAACAACTTGGTTACCACTATTAATATTATCTTTCCACTTGATACACCGTGCTATAACTTGATAAACCGGAAGTGACGAAAATTTGAATATGATTTAACCTAGATTATACAGCGCTGCACATAATTGCCATGGGTCACCTATAAAATGTGTGATTATTCTTTGGATTTATATTTTGTCATACCAGTTGATATAGCTGGTTGTGTTCATGGATAACTACTGATTCACGCTATACATTTTTTGACATTCTAGTAAGTTCTAGTAAGCTTCGTAATTAAGCGTCAAACTTACGCCCTAGTTCAAGGGCGGAACTTGTGAAGACTCATATAGGGGTCGGGAATTAGAACTCGATATTGCCCCTCAGAAGTTTCTCAATATCGAGATCTAATATTATTGGATTAGGGTCAAATAGGCTAAAATCCTTAAAACAACTTCTTGTGAATAACTAGGAGGCCTACAGACCTGGTATTAGGCAGTAAGATGCTTGGATGGAGGGCTATCAAGTTTGTTCAAATGAATGACCTTGATCTTCATTCAAGGTCACTGGGATTTAAAAAGGCAAAAATCTTTAAACGACTTCTTCTCAAGAACCAGAAGGCTCAGTGTACTGATATTGGCCATGTAGCATGCTGGAATGAAGGGCTACCAAGCTTGTTTAAATGAATGACCTTGACTTTCATTCAAAGTCAAGGGGGTCTAATAAGCTAAAATGTTTAAACAACTTCTTCTCAAGAATCGAAAGGTCTATGATGGTCATATTCGGCCTGCAGCATGCTTTGATGAAGGGCTAGCAAGGGGTCAACTAGGTTAAATCTTTAAATGACTTCTTGTGAATAATTACAAGTAAGAGGCCTAGAAACCTGATATTGGGCCTGTGACATGCTAGGATGAAGGGCAACCAAGTTTGTTCAAATGAATAACCTTGATCTTCAATCAATGTCACAGGGCCAAATAGGCTAAAATCTTAAAACGACTACATTGTGTATGTTGTATTGTGCTAATAGTCAGATGACCGTTAAGGCCCATGGGCCTCTTGTTATTCTTAAAACTGAAAATATATTCCTTTAAGATAAGTATTTGTAGAAAAATACTACTTTGTATTCTATAAAGTGCAATATGTTTTAAAGCAAATTGTTAAATTTTCATATTTTGAAGAAATATTTATATTTTGAACATTTCCTAATGGTTTGGTCTTATTTCATAAACAAAAAAATAATTTGAAATAGAAATGTCACTTTTTTAATATAAAGTAATATCTTAATACCAAGTATTGATGTTTTTTGATTTTTTGAAAGAATAAATAAACAAACGCCATCGTTTAAAGTTGCTCCACCGCTGACAAATAGTATTTTTTCACTATCAAAAACAGGAGCAGACGATTTAGTATTTTTCTTCAGTTACAAAAGTTACTTACTTTACACCATTACCATCATTGAAAAGTTTGAGCTTCTAATTTTACTTCAAGTTAAAAATATGAAAAATAATTAATTGCATCCCGAAAAAATTCCGTGGCACTATATCTTATATGGAATGAAGTAATGATTTGCGCATGCACCAAAGGCGAAATAAATTATTTTATGTAATTTTTTTGTGTTAATAGGGCATATATATATACACGATTAAACACCAATTATTGTTCAAATGATGAATAACATTTATGCTCTGTCGGCGGTGGATCATCTTCAACGTTTAAACAATTGTCAGTTTTTGGTGTTAGTTACAGCACAATTTCTTACCTGAATCGAGCCTGGCTTCTCCACATGGGCATATAGATTACAGTGAACTGCATTCAAGCGTCAGGATTAGACTCTCTCTCCCCCCCCCCCCCCCCCCCCCCCAATGCATGCTGTAACGACAGCCAATGAAAACGATGGAAGATTGAGTTTTATGTGTCATTTACATTTTATTACAATTAATATCAATTTGTCCCATTGGCTCCACAGTTGAATCTATTTCGTGCTATTGAAGCGGTATAGATTCCTCCTACACATGTTGTATGTAACAGCTGTGCTTTCGTATTGTCTTGGTCAAATTTCAACATAAATTTAATGACAACAATATAAATTTGTTTCATGTTTATCATGTTTACTGATGTTAAAAGCTGGTGAATTCAATCAAAGCAAACACCCGGGAAGGAACCTGACACATTGTTCAGTAAAAAGTAATAAATTATAAATATATTATTTTCATGTAGTAGTAATGTGGGAAATTAATGTCGATATAAAACAAAATCAAACCAAAATAGAAATGTGTCAGGATCATTGTAGGATGAGGCTATCCATTCAAATAAGCCGACATGTATTATGTATGATGCTGTTCCTCTGAAGTGTCACCATCACGATGGAATTCATAGCGAGAAATCCAGATGTCATTTTGATTTTAATTTTTTATAATGTATTCTCTTTGGCAGCTTTGTCCATACCGTAGTCGGAGCAGTCATCAAATTGGAAATACGGAACAGTTTTAGACCTAAATACTTAATATAACAGAAGTGATGGTACTGTAAAGGGAAAGTACATAACGTAATAATAAAACGTGATCTCTTTGGCAGCTTTGTCCATACCATCATATTTGACATTGGATTATCTATGTAATTTGCTCTTTCCTTAACTGTAGTCCGAATCAAAAATGTAAAACTTAAAATATTATAGAAAAACTTTGGCTTCTCCAGTGTGGAGTTATAAGAATATTATATTAAAAACATTATTTATCCTAGTATCAATATCATATCAAATTAAATTTGAAATAATACGTATGTTTGAGTGAAGGGCACAATGTACTTTAAACTATGAACATCGGATATATGATTACACATATCATTATATATATTTTTTTTGTGGCCTATATAGATGATACAGATAGATGTTAGACTGACATTTCGGGACTTTTTTAAAATTTATTTCTAGTTTGAAATCCTTGGGAACTTCAATTCACCTCTGTGTATGAAATCCTGAGGCAGGTCTGCATAAATAAATCAAAGAGGACGACCATAAGCAACAATCTTTGCCATTCCAGGGGTATAACATTGATGCTTTTTCGTGATTCGAGATCGATAAACATTTCAGCTTTAATTATACAGTAAAACATATTGATTATGATCACGCTTACAACGAATACGTGGTTATTTAAGCATTAAGTTGCCTTCTTTGGGGATTTATGGTCCTATACTTCCCCCAGGATTGAATAACGCGTGTTAGCGCGTTATGATTAACTTGTCTGCAATCCTGGGAAAGTTATAGGAACATAAATTCCCAAGAAGGCAATTTAATGCCTAGATTTTCGTTTTCTGCTATTTTTAAGCCAAGGTGTAATGTATACTGTAATCGTTATTACCAAATTAAATTCCCCACTGCCCCCGTCAGTTGGGCTTATCTTGTGACGTTATAAGTACCTCCGACGTCTGAAGAACTCTGGACGTCATTCGCAGTGAAAAAAATGTCCATGGATATAAACATAAAATCACCAGTACAATCTTTTTAAACAATATATTCCATCATTCGGATATTCAACATTTAAAAATCAAAACTACAAATATTGTTGCGAAAAACATGGAACAATTGGTGTTTTTCATTCCGGTAGCACGTACGTACGCACGAAAATGCACATTACGTCAGTACGTCATAACGTCGTTCAGAACGACGTCAAAATACATGTTAAACATATCACCATATCTACGGGAGTAATAGGAAAATTATGATCTCATCAATTTACTTTTTGGTTGGTAAGGATATATAGTGTTAGTCTCGAGCAAATAGAAATACAACGTAATAATTTTATTCTCCGTCAAGGTTCCTATAAGTTTGACTGCAATGTGTGTAGATCTATAACGAACTATGCTTTAACGTGACTTTGGTTGTACCCAAATGTTCGTTGTTGTATTACGATAATAATAAATTCGTTTGATTAAGAAAAGTCTTCCATGTATCTCTGTTTTTGTTTTCTGTGATCGTTTCAGTTGAATATAACCAATTATTCCACGTTTTGAAGCACGCGTATCTGTCTTTCTGATATTTCATACAAGTGTCGATGTGACATGCCTATTTTTTGATTCTGCACTTTGACCTATATATACATATACATGTACATAAAAAGAAAACACAACTATAAAACAGTTTTTTCTTCCCTAGCGCTTTCTCGGCTCATGCCGGTCTTCAGGCATTCAAACCCCTGAAGACCGGCATGAGCCGAGAAAGCGCTAGGGAGGAAAAACTGTTTTTTAGTTGTGTTTTCTTTTTATGTATATGGAAACCATCACATGGACATGGTTCTTTTTTTACTTATACATATACATATATATATATATATATTATATATGATTCAGTAGATACTTAGGCACTTCCTAAAAAATCCTAGCTCTTACAGATCTTTCAAACTGAAAGTCATAGAATATCGTTCTTAAGAGAGGCATCAACATATTTATATATTTTAATTGAAATTAAAACAAATCTGTATCAATGAGAAAAGTTTTGATTTCAAAATTGTTCAAATTGGGATTACGCCTCTGCCCCGAGGTACATGTACACCCGCATGTAAATTGCATGTTGGAGAAAAACGTCAGAGCTTGAAAAGTATTCACAAAGGCACGTATATGTAAGACTGTATTCATTTATATACATGTAGCAGTATACAGGTTGATAACGTGTTGTTTTTCATTTAGACCCAAAAACATTGACTGGGGAGGAGGCAAATTAGTGAATGTGAGGTCGCAAATATTGGTAATGACCTATCTTAATTATTTCCAGTTCCTCCTCAACTTACACACCATGTGCAGTACAGTTATATTAAGCCAACACAGGTAAAAAGGATTCCGTGATAATGACTAACTAATTCAGATAATTCAGAGATGCCGAAATCTGTTGAATGTGGTAATGCTTTTTTTCGGCCAAATATACTGATTATTATTTTTGCTAAATAAATCATTAAACCTCTCTTATGAAATTCACGTAAACGTTTCGAAATAAAATATGATATGATCACAAAATAAACAATACAACATGAGTTTACCGATGATACAAATGAGCAAAGAACTACTATGATATATATTTTAATTACATTTTAGAATACTCATGTAATGTGATATATAATCTCTTGTAATAAAGCAAATATTTTTGAAATTACTTAAGATTATTAAACATCTCCAAAACCTACCTCTTGATACACTACCAAGAACTGCTGGTACATGAAGTACATACAAAGTAACGGAACTACGATAAAAGGATTTCCAAACATACTTTTAAACACATTTAATAAAAAAAAGACCAAACGATGCAAAGAAAATTACAAGAATATTTAAAAATGCTGGGAATGAAGGTGATATTCTTTTACAATATCTTCAGATTTTGAATCTAGCTTTGACCTCATTATCATTGAATCACGTACCGACTTGCAAAGATTAATTGGAACGAAATAATTGTATTTGTTAAAAACTCGTTCATACATATACTCTTCATTTAATAAGGCGAGATATTTCTGGGGTTTATGTAAACAGGAGACAAACGTTATCAACCTAACAACTGTTTGTTTGTAAAGTAAAGTTATTAAAAGGCTAACAATCGAACCCAAACTAAATCGCATCAAAGATTATTCTATGATGGACGAAACCAGTGAAGGTGAACACTATTGTAGTTGAAAATGATACAACAACTATTTGAATTTGATTAATTTGGTCGTTCACCAATAAAAGTAAACATTGGAAATAACAAGCATAATTGATCATCTTTGAATCTGATCACGAAACAAATAGTCTTGTTGAAGATCTAAATAAAGAAAAACTAATTTAACCTTTACGCGGAATATGGTAATTATCGTTCAATATCATTCTCAACCATCCACCACTGCGAATTCATAATGTAAAAAATGTAGAAAGGTAATGATATACTAATTAGGTATCTCTGGCATTATTATCATAGGAAACATCTACCGAATCCACTTACATATTCATACATGGCGACATTCTGTTCCTATAAAATCATCATTCGTTCTAGCAAAATGTATTTACTGCTGATTTAACCCACACTATTTTATTGCACATCAAGATAAAAAAACTGAAATAATTAATAGAAAGGTATTTCCTACATGAAGAAATATATGGCGACGCCGAAAAACTGTTGCTTTGTAAGATAGAATACAATCACTCAATGCGAGATTGTTAAAATTAAATTACAAAACAGCCGTGTGCCTCTTTAAAGGAGGTGTTGCATATAGACTGAAAATCCGACCACGATAATTTTTTGATTTTTGAATTTACATTAATTAATTGCATTAATACACATATGTCTATAATACTTAAAACCCGATTGGACCATTATTAGGACTACAGCACCCCCTACATTAACACTGGTAAATTTAAAGCCTCTGGGGCCTTTTACCTGGCATAAGTCATAGTAAAAACACTTAAATCACATTTTTCTTATGATTAAAAATACCACATAAAATTGCCTTTTTAACGACATATCACACGTGGCTGTATCCAATATCATTTTATCACAAATGGAACGTAAATATCAAATTTGACAAAAGATACGACTTTTTGAAGTTTTCAATTTTTCGTTTGAGCAACAGAATAAGTAAGGCACTGCTCGAGTACCCTAAAATTTTTATGTTTAAAATTATATTCAGGTTATCATCGTTTCACCATAAACAGCTCAAATGGATGAATTTTTTTAGAAATTCTACTTATCTGTTTTGAAACAGTGGGACATATAATACTGACAGTTATGATTTAACATATATACAATGCCATGTTGCATTCCAGAAACTGTATAAGCATTAAGGTAATAAATATGACAGTATGTGTCCTTTGCCCATTGTTAACGGGAACCATCAATGTTGCCATCGTCTCAGGTAGGGTGTTAGAATTGCACCTGCTATACCCATTGCATGATCGTAAAAGGCGACTAAAGGTACCGTTTTTGCTAGCGTCAATCAGACATCAGACGAGGCGCTATGTCTCATTTTACCTTTAGTATCGCGAAATATTACCATCAAAAAGTTTACCAGGTACTGGTCACAAGTTATAAGTTTTTCCTCATCAAACATCCTTCATGAAAGTGCATGCTTTCTAGATTATCTAATGAAAGTTCTAGAAACGCTCTAAAAAGTTCTAGAACAGTTTAACAACCTGTTTTAGAACAATTCTACAACTGTTCTAGAACGGTTCTACAATGTTAAATGAGACTTTTTCAGAAATGTTCTGAAAATATTCTAGAAATGTTCTAGAACTGCTCCAGTTTCTTAATTCCAGAATAGTTCTAGAATTGTTCTAGAACATTACTCTAGAACACTGTTCTAGAATAGTTCTAGAACATCGTTCTAGAAAACGTTGTAAAACGATTCTATAATTCCTTTAGAATAATTCTAGAACACTTCTAGAGCTCTTTCCGGAACCGTTCTGGAGCAGTTTTAGAACTGTTCTAGAAATCCTTGCAGGGGTATAATCAACACATTCCCACTCAGTCACATTATACTGACAACATGCGAACCAGTCGTCCTACTCCCTTAATACTGAGCGCTAAGCAGGGTGTAACGTGTGTCTCGGCCAGGTGACAGAACCCAGAGCCTACCTCACAAGGGCGAGCTCTCAACCGAAGGCCAAACGTGAGGCGGTGTCAAGGAAGACGTTAGGAAATATAAATTTCTTTCGGATATTCAACATTTTAAAATCAAAACTACAAATATTGTTGCGAAAAACATGGAACAATTGGTGTTTTTCATTCCGGTAGCACGTACGTACGCACGAAAATGCACAGTACGTCATAACGTCGTTCAGAACGACGTCAAAATACATGTTAAACATATCACTATATCTACGGGAGTAATAGGAAAATTATGATCTCATCAATTTCCTTTTTGGTTGGTAAGGATATATAGTGTTAGTCTCGAGCAAATAGAAATACAACGTAATAATTTTATTCTCCGTCAAGGTTCCTATAAGTTTGACTGCAATGTGTGTAGATCTATAACGAACTATGCTTTAACGTGACTTTGGTTGTACCCAAATGTTCGTTGTTGTATTACGATAATAATAAATTCGTTTGATTAAGAAAAGTCTTCCATGTATCTCTGTTTTTGTTTTCTGTGATCGTTTCAGTTGAATATAACCAACATATACATAAAAAGAAAACAGAACTATAAAACAGTTTTTTCTTCCATAGCGCTTTAATGGAAACCATTACATGGACATGATTCTTTTTTTACTTATACATATACATACATATATATGATTCAGTAGATACTTAGGCACTTCCTAAAAAATCCTAGCTCTTACAGATCTTTCAAACTGAAAGTCATAGAATATCGTTCTTAAGAGAGGCATCAAAATATTTATATATTTTAATTGAAATTAAAACAAATCTGTATCAATGAGAAAAGTTTTGATTTCAAAATTGTTCAAATTGGAATTACGCCTCTGCCCTGAGGTACATGTACACCCGCATGTAAATTGCATGTTGGAGAAAAACGTCAGAGCTTGAAAAGTATTCACAAAGGCACGTATATGTAAGACTGTATTCATTTATATACATGTAGCAGTATACAGGTTGATAACGTGTTGTTTTTCATTTAGACCCAAAAACATTGACTTGGGAGGAGGCAAATTAGTGAATGTGAGGTCGCAAATATTGGTAATGACCTATCTTAATTATTTACAGTTCCTCCTCAACTTACACACCATGTGCAGTACAGTTATATTAAGCCAACACAGGTAAAAAGGATTCCGTGATTATTACTAACTAATTCAGATAATTCAGAGATGCCGAAATCTGTTGAATGTGGTAATGCTTTTTTCGGCCAAATATACTGATTATTATTTTTGCTAAATAAATCATCAAACCTCTCTTATGAAATTCACGTAAACGTTTCGAAATAAAATATGATATGATCACAAAATAAACAATACAACATGAGTTTACCGATGATACAAATGAGCAAAGAACTACTATGATATATATTTTAATTACATTTTAGAATACTCATGTGATATATAATCTCTTGTAATAAAGCAAATATTTTTGAAATTACTTAAGATTATTAAACATCTCCAAAACCTACCTCTTGATACACTACCAAGAACTGCTGGTACATGAAGTACATACAAAGTAACGGAACTACGATAAAAGGATTTCCAAACATACTTTTAAACACATTTAATAAAAAAAGACCAAACGATGCAAAGAAATATTTAAAAAAGAATATTTAAAAATGCTGGGATGAAGGTGATATTCTTTTACAATATTTTCAGATTTTGAATCTAGCTTTGACCTCATAATCATTGAATCACGTACAGACATGCAAAGATTAATTGGAACGAAATAATTGTATTTGTTAAAAACTCGTTCATACATATACTCTTCATTTAATAAGGCGAGATATTTCTGGGGTTTATGTAAACAGGAGACAAACGTTATCAACCTAACAACTGTTTGTTTGTAAAATAAAGTTATTAAAAGGCTAACAATCGATCCCAAACTAAATCGCATCAAAGATTATTCTATGATGGACGAAACCAGTGAAGGTGAACACTATTGTAGTTGAAAATGATACAACAACTATTTGAATTTGATTAATTTGGTCGTTCACCAATAAAAGTAAACATTGGAAATAACAAGCATAATTGATCATCTTTGAATCTGATCACGAAACAAATAGTCTTGTTGAAGATCTAAATAAAGAAAAACTAATTTAACCTTTACGCGGGATATGGTAATTATCGTGCAATATCATTCTCAACCATCCACCACTGAGAATTCATAATGTAAAAAATGTAGAAAGGTAATAATATACTAATTAGGTATCCCTGGCATTATTATCATAGGAAACATCTACCGAATCCACTTACATATTCATACATGGCGACATTCTGTTCCTATAAAATCATCATTCGTTCTAGCAAAATGTATTTACTACATTTAACACCCATGCGATACTCTAATTTGTGAAGGAAACTATATAGAGTCAAGATCATTTGCTGTTGAAAATGACATCATCAATCGAAACCACTGATTATGACAATTTCGATCCAATTTCATACATGACAACGTATAGATTGACGGAAAATTAAATGGCTCACACGACGAAAGAGAATTTTATCACTTTAAATTGGACTCACTTCATGACATCTTCAGGTCCGGTAAACTTTGACAAATACAAAATACTACTCCGATCTCTGTCCAGTATCTAAGACGATTTAACCCACACTAGTTTACTTCAGTCCCCATACCTACCTGCATGAGTAAAACATTAGACAATTCCTCCGGTTTACCAATACTACACGCCCGAAAACAAATCGAATGCACCCGACCGGAAGCACATCCGGTACTCGCGCATGCGCACCAGTATTCTTTCGGGCGCCATTTACAACCAGCACGAGATTTTTGCTACGCTATTTAGAGAAGATAAAATGGACAGATTTAAAGAATGTAAGAAATGTTCGAAGTCTATGAATGTCTTGGACGATCACGAGGAGTGTTTTAGACACCGAATATGTAATAAAGCGTTCCCATGCATCGTTTGTGAACGATTGATAAGCGAAAAATGGGTCATCTTTGACAAGATGATTGAGAAATCGGCCGGTGGTGGCCGGCCTCCCAAAGGGATTACGAGGACCCAGGGTGGGATGAGCCCCCCAAACAAGGGTCTAGAGCCTACTAATGAGACTTCGGAGGGTGTGAGGCCCCCCAGTACCAGTCTTACGGAGCGGGAATAGCCGTTATCAACGGTAAGTGTCTCGCTGGATGAGGCAACACGTGGGGCGATTGACCGATACATTTCTGCTCAAATGTCTAATTTTTTCAAAGATCATAGACCTTCCCCACCTGTTCGGCAGTCTGAGAATGAGAACGATCAGTTTTCAGTAGATAATATTCATAAGTCACGGAGCAGAGAAGGTCGATTTGATAGATTTGTATGTGAACGTCAGGAGAGTGAGGACGATGATATGGAATCTGTGTCCGTGGCAGCCGGGTCAGGATTTAATGACAGAGAGTCTGTCCAGGACAGGCCTGTAAAAGACAATGATAGCATATCTCACGTGTCTTTAGGTGGAGGCTCCTCTATTAATATAGGTCAGGTGTTTCAGGGAGCTCCAGGGAATTTGGATCCAATTAAGTGGGATGAACTTATACAAAATGTTTGTTGTGAGCTGAACATCCCAACTCAGGATAGGGAGGGGGACACTCCCAAGGGTACATCCTATTTACCCTCACACTTGAGTGGAGGATCAGAAAAACAGAAGGTCACAAAGTTACCATTAGAGGGGAAAATTAGTGACATTGTGCAGGACATTGACCGTCAGGGTACTAAGTATGGTAAGGTCAGTGCATTCAGAAACCGTGATGAGAAAGCTTTTCTGATTACAGATACAGATTTTGAGAAGTTTGGGAAAACCACTCGCTTGGATTCTTATATTGAGGAAGGATTGGTTGGTTCCTCCAGTCACCAGGGTCAGATGTGCCTCAAGTCCAAGCTCTTGAGGGAAGTAAATAAAGACTTAACACGTAATGATTCTGGAGCCAGAGTACTGCTGCGGGCCATTTCATACGCCACCATGATTGTATCATACATGGACAAGTCTTCAGGTAATGTAGCAGTACAGCAAGCTGGCCGTCAGGCACTAGCCAGTGTCTTTATGTCTATGGCTGATGTTACATCTTGCATTATGGTGAATTCGGCTCTGGGTCGTCGTAAACTTTTTCTGAATGAGGTAAATTTTGTCAACAAGGCGACTGAAAGCCGTCTTTTATCACTTCCTACAATGTACCACAAACGCAGAGTTATTTGCTGGGAAGTATTTCGATGTGTTGAACTCGGCCGCAGAGAACATACGCGACGCTAAGGAGACACAGAGTGCTCTGAAGTATGGCAAGCGTCAAAGAGAGGACCAGAAGTCTAGGAGTGGAGCACCTCCTACTAAAGTTAGTAAACAGTCTGAGCCTAGACAGCGTCAGTCGAGTCAGAGTACCCGTTCACAGCGTCAGCAGGGATTCAATAGGCAACGGAAGGAGAGACCCAAAGACACTCAGCAGGAACCTTTCCAGGGAAAGGGCAGAGGATCCTTTCGGAGGCCGGGAAAGGGCCAGGGTCCACATCCTTTTCGGTCTCGTCCATAGCTTCCAGGATTCTGTTCCAGCCAGTAGGCGCCAGAATCCAGCAGCTTTGTCGAGAGTAGGTGCAGATTAAGGACGACGAGTGGGTGAGGAGCACTATCCAGGTAGGATTAAAACTCCAATTCATCAAGATTCCTGCAGATACAGGGATCAGGCAGACAAGGGTACAAGAAAACCTTTTAGAAAAAGGTGCTATAGAATATGTTCCCGAGGACGAGGTCGGTTCCGGGTTTTACAGTACGTTTTTTGTGGTTCAAAAGCCAAACGGCAAGTTTCGGCCTATTTTAAACCTGCGCATCCTAAATAAGTTTTTGGAGAAAGTTCATTTCAAGATGGAGACATTACAGGTAGTAATAAACGCGTTGCAGAGGGGGATTGGGTCGCCTCTCTCGACCTTCAGGACGCATATCTGCATGTTCCAGTGCACCCAGCCTTCCGCCGATTTCTTCGGTTTTGTGTGGACGGCAGACATCTACAGTTTGTTGCAATGGGACGAAGTCCAGAGGTAGTGCAAAGATCACTGCAGGCTACGGTGACATTGGCCGAAAGGCTAGGACTTCTGATCCATCAGGAGAAGTCAGTTTTATATCCCACCCAGACAATCACTCATCTAGGAGCAGACATTTGCTTGAAGGAAGGGGTGGTCAGGCCAACTATAAAAAAGTGGAGACTATTCAGACTCTGGTCAGACAGATAGAGCAGACAAGGTTAGTATCAGCACAGGTAGTGCTGCGCTTGCTAGGCCAGATGGAACCATGTATACTTCTGATTCCTATGGGACGCCTCCGCATGCGTCCAATTCAGCTGTACTTGTTAGCCCTGTGGAGACACTCCACTCAATAGGTTCTGACTTTGATTGCAGTGAGGGAGCCACTGCGGGAAACTTTAAAAATGCTGGGATGAAGGTGATATTCTTTTACAATATTTTCAGATTTTGAATCTAGCTTTGACCTCATAATCATTGAATCACGTACAGACATGCAAAGATTAATTGGAACGAAATAATTGTATTTGTTAAAAAATCGTTCATACATATACTCTTCATTTAATAAGGCGATATATTTCTGGGGTTTATGTAAACAGGAGACAAACGTTATCAACCTAACAACTGTTTGTTTGTAAAATAAAGTTATTAAAAGGCTAACAATCGATCCCAAACTAAATCGCATCAAAGATTATTCTATGATGGACGAAACCAGTGAAGGTGAACACTATTGTAGTTGAAAATGATACAACAACTATTTGAATTTGATTAATTTGGTCGTTCACCAATAAAAGTAAACATTGGAAATAACAAGCATAATTGATCATCTTTGAATCTGATCACGAAACAAATAGTCTTGTTGAAGATCTAAATAAAGAAAAACTAATTTAACCTTTACGCGGGATATGGTAATTATCGTGCAATATCATTCTCAACCATCCACCACTGAGAATTCATAATGTAAAAAATGTAGAAAGGTAATAATATACTAATTAGGTATCCCTGGCATTATTATCATAGGAAACATCTACCGAATCCACTTACATATTCATACATGGCGACATTCTGTTCCTATAAAATCATCATTCGTTCTAGCAAAATGTATTTACTACATTTAACACCCATGCGATACTCTAATTTGTGAAGGAAACTATATAGAGTCAAGATCATTTGCTGTTGAAAATGACATCATCAATCGAAACCACTGATTATGACAATTTCGATCCAATTTCATACATGACAACGTATAGATTGACGGAAAATTAAATGGCTCACACGACGAAAGAGAATTTTATCACTTTAAATTGGACTCACTTCATGACATCTTCAGGTCCGGTAAACTTTGACAAATACAAAATACTACTCCGATCTCTGTCCAGTATCTAAGACGATTTAACCCACACTAGTTTACTTCAGTCCCCATACCTACCTGCATGAGTAAAACATTAGACAATTCCTCCGGTTTACCAATACTACACGCCCGAAAACAAATCGAATGCACCCGACCGGAAGCACATCCGGTACTCGCGCATGCGCACCAGTATTCTTTCGGGCGCCATTTACAACCAGCACGAGATTTTTGCTACGCTATTTAGAGAAGATAAAATGGACAGATTTAAAGAATGTAAGAAATGTTCGAAGTCTATGAATGTCTTGGACGATCACGAGGAGTGTTTTAGACACCGAATATGTAATAAAGCGTTCCCATGCATCGTTTGTGAACGATTGATAAGCGAAAAATGGGTCATCTTTGACAAGATGATAGAGAAATCGGCCGGTGGTGGCCGGCCTCCCAAAGGGATTACGAGGACCCAGGGTGGGATGAGCCCCCCAAACAAGGGTCAAGAGCCTACTAATGAGACTTCGGAGGATGTGAGGAATCGGAGCGGGGATCGCCGTTATCAACGGTAAGTGTCTCGCTGGATGAGGCAACACGTGGGGCGATTGACCGATACATTTCTGCTCAAATGTCTAATTTTTTCAAAGATCATAGACCTTCCCCACCTGTTCGGCAGTCTGAGAATGAGAACGATCAGTTTTCAGTAGATAATATTCATAAGTCACGGAGCAGAGAAGGTCGATTTGATAGATTTGTATGTGAACGTCAGGAGAGTGAGGACGATGATATGGAATCTGTGTCCATGGCAGCCGGGTCAGGATTTAATGACAGAGAGTCTGTCCAGGACAGGCCTGTAAAAGACAATGATAGCATATCTCACGTGTCTTTAGGTGGAGGCTCCTCTATTAATATAGGTCAGGTGTTTCAGGGAGCTCCAGGGAATTTGGATCCAATTAAGTGGGATGAACTTATACAAAATGTTTGTTGTGAGCTGAACATCCCAACTCAGGATAGGGAGGGGGACACTCCCAAGGGTACATCCTATTTACCCTCACACTTGAGTGGAGGATCAGAAAAACAGAAGGTCACAAAGTTACCATTAGAGGGGAAAATTAGTGACATTGTGCAGGACATTGACCGTCAGGGTACTAAGTATGGTAAGGTCAGTGCATTCAGAAACCGTGATGAGAAAGCTTTTCTGATTACAGATACAGATTTTGAGAAGTTTGGGAAAACCACTCGCTTGGATTCTTATATTGAGGAAGGATTGGTTGGTTCCTCCAGTCACCAGGGTCAGATGTGCCTCAAGTCCAAGCTCTTGAGGGAAGTAAATAAAGACTTAACACGTAATGATTCTGGAGCCAGAGTACTGCTGCGGGCCATTTCATACGCCACCATGATTGTATCATACATGGACAAGTCTTCAGGTAATGTAGCAGTACAGCAAGCTGGCCGTCAGGCACTAGCCAGTGTCTTTATGTCTATGGCTGATGTTACATCTTGCATTATGGTGAATTCGGCTCTGGGTCGTCGTAAACTTTTTCTGAATGAGGTAAATTTTGTCAACAAGGCGACTGAAAGCCGTCTTTTATCACTTCCTACAATGTACCACAAACGCAGAGTTATTTGCTGGGAAGTATTTCGATGTGTTGAACTCGGCCGCAGAGAACATACGCGACGCTAAGGAGACACAGAGTGCTCTGAAGTATGGCAAGCGTCAAAGAGAGGACCAGAAGTCTAGGAGTGGAGCACCTCCTACTAAAGTTAGTAAACAGTCTGAGCCTAGACAGCGTCAGTCGAGTCAGAGTACCCGTTCACAGCGTCAGCAGGGATTCAATAGGCAACGGAAGGAGAGACCCAAAGACACTCAGCAGGAACCTTTCCAGGGAAAGGGCAGAGGATCCTTTCGGAGGCCGGGAAAGGGCCAGGGTCCACATCCTTTTCGGTCTCGTCCATAGCTTCCAGGATTCTGTTCCAGCCAGTAGGCGCCAGAATCCAGCAGCTTTGTCGAGAGTAGGTGCAGATTAAGGACGACGAGTGGGTGAGGAGCACTATCCAGGTAGGATTAAAACTCCAATTCATCAAGATTCCTGCAGATACAGGGATCAGGCAGACAAGGGTACAAGAAAACCTTTTAGAAAAAGGTGCTATAGAATATGTTCCCGAGGACGAGGTCGGTTCCGGGTTTTACAGTACGTTTTTTGTGGTTCAAAAGCCAAACGGCAAGTTTCGGCCTATTTTAAACCTGCGCATCCTAAATAAGTTTTTGGAGAAAGTTCATTTCAAGATGGAGACATTACAGGTAGTAATAAACGCGTTGCAGAGGGGGATTGGGTCGCCTCTCTCGACCTTCAGGACGCATATCTGCATGTTCCAGTGCACCCAGCCTTCCGCCGATTTCTTCGGTTTTGTGTGGACGGCAGACATCTACAGTTTGTTGCAATGGGACGAAGTCCAGAGGTAGTGCAAAGATCACTGCAGGCTACGGTGACATTGGCCGAAAGGCTAGGACTTCTGATCCATCAGGAGAAGTCAGTTTTATATCCCACCCAGACAATCACTCATCTAGGAGCAGACATTTGCTTGAAGGAAGGGGTGGTCAGGCCAACTATAAAAAAGTGGAGACTATTCAGACTCTGGTCAGACAGATAGAGCAGACAAGGTTAGTATCAGCACAGGTAGTGCTGCGCTTGCTAGGCCAGATGGAACCATGTATACTTCTGATTCCTATGGGACGCCTCCGCATGCGTCCAATTCAGCTGTACTTGTTAGCCCTGTGGAGACACTCCACTCAATAGGTTCTGACTTTGATTGCAGTGAGGGAGCCACTGCGGGAAACTTTAAGATGGTGGAAGTCTCGGGTAAATCTTCTGAAGGGCATGAGCCTACAGACCACACTGATGGAGACCACACTAGTCACGGATGCGTCGAACCAGGGCTGGGGAGCCCATCTAGAGGAAGGAGTGAGGTCTGGTCTATGGAACAGTTGAGAAGCCAAACATCACATCAATTGGTTAGAAATGAAAGCCGTCCTACTAGCATTAAAAGGGCTTCATTCCAAGGTGAGGGGATGGTCTGTCAGACTGCGATGCGACAACTCAACAGTAGTCAGTTATATCAACAAACAGTGTGGAACTCATTCTCCAGATCTTTGTTACTTGACATGGGAGATTCTGCTATGGTGCGAGGAAAATCAAATTCAGTTAAAAGCAGCTCATATTCCGGGGAGAAGGAATGTTTTGGCAGATTCACTTTTCAGGGGTCGGACGGTTCAGGCAAAGGAGAACAAGAATCGACCAGTTTTCTGTTGCCCGTTTCCAGAGGAGGCAGCATAGGCGGTGGATGCACTGTCGGTTCCATGGGAAGGAATGTTTGCTTACGCATTCCCTCCAATAGTTTTGATTCCTCAGGTTCTGCGGAAAGTAACACAAGAGGATTGTGTGGTCCTTCTAGTAGCTCCGAGATGGCCACGCCAATCATGGTATCCACAGCTTCTCGAACTTTTAGTCGATTACCCAAGGGAGTTACCTCTTCACGAGTTGTTGCTGACACAACAAAGGGGCAGACTCATACATCCAGATCCGGGAATGTTTCGACTGACTGTATGGAAAGTGTCCAGCAGGCTTACGCTACAAAGGGATTTTCACAGGAGTTTGTTCAGGCAATCTCTGCATCTGGACGAACTTCTACACAGGCAGTCTATAATACAAGAATCAGATGCTACAACAGCTGGTATGAGGAACGGCAGATTGATCCACGTACAGCAACTAAAAGTGATATTGCAGATTTTCTGTTACACCTTCATCAGACGAAAGGTTATAAGGTTTCTACATTAGCTGGTTATAGGTCAGCGATTGGAGTTATTCACACGCAGGCTGAAGCTATTGGGACTAATAGAGATTTATCTCGACTTGTGAAGGGTCTTTTTAATAGCAGACCAGAGGTACGATCATTGGTTCCAAACTGGAGTTTGCCACTTGTTTTGCTAAAAATTACAGAACCACTATTTGAACCTCTAGAAGAAGCCCCGTTGAAATGGCTTACTTTGAAAACAGAGTTTCTGTTGGCAGTGGCTTCTGCAGCTAGATCTAGCGAGTTACATGCGTTATCCGCTGGGAGCAAGGAGGTGTTCGTTTGCTGCCTAACCTACAGTTTATTGCTAAGAATCAACGTCTTGGGAAACCATGGGAGGCATTTTTCCTTCGAAAGTTTACAGCTTATGCGACAGAGGAGGCAGATCTGAAGTTGTGCCCATATCGAGCATTGAGACTTAATGTAAATAGCTTAAAGTCTACTAGAGGCGATAAGACACGTCTTTTCCTTACATACCAATGTGGTAACCACAGGTAGGCATCAAAGGATTCTATTGCTCGTTGGCGAAAAGACGAAGATTATCGGATTGAAAAACGATAAACAGCGGGGCGAAATATTTCGCGTCGCAAATTAGCGACTGAAATAATTTCGTTATTTCGTTCTGGCGCTGCGAAAAGACGATGATTAGCGGGGCGAAAAGACGATGATTATCGCCTTTGTTAGGCGAAATAACGAAATAACGAAATGGCACATATCAGCCACCATAAGTGAATGACAAGTGATTTAAACGTTTAATTGGTGAATTATTATCAACTTAGTCGATATGCAAATCTAATATTTAAATACATTACATCTGATTTACATATTTGAAACTAACATATTCAAATACAGATAGGAATGCATCTAAAAATAAGATAAAATTTCAAAATAAACATAACATTGAACTATTCAGTCCTCATCTAAGCATTAGGCCTTAACCTTTGGATATATATACAACAATCAGGAAATTATTATCAATTTTTTCCTGTTTTTTTTGTGTGCATAAAATCAGCACCCAAATTGTAATTAAGTGTTATAAGGTTGCTCACAAGGAAACATGATGTAAATATTAACATGTGCAGTTTTCAAGTATTTGCTATTTACAAATTGAGTGTCATTTGCATCAAAATGTAAGCAAGCTTAGATTGCTGCAGCGCATTTCAACAAAATGTACGATAAGTTTGCGTCAATTGTTCGCCGTAGGCTTCTAGCAACTTGCTGCGGGGAACTTATTTGAAATACGAGATGTGCGATTGCCACAAGCTTGTGTTTATCAATTATAGTAAGGCTTTAATTTCCGTAACGGGATTGAGCCTTTTCTGACCTTGGCAAAATATGGCGGTTGCAAATTTAGGATCACATGAGGAAAGTGAAATGATCTTTTCCATAAAAAACGTTTTAATCTATTATTTTTCAATAAATCAACATATTTCTCTCAAATGTAGTGGTTCAAAAATCCCCCTTCCACGAAAAAAACAAACTTCTTTTCATCTTTATAGTTTCTAGTTGTTTGTAATAGGATAGGTTTCGATTACTGAAAGGATGTATTGACATATCCTTATGCGATGTTTGCTTGCGGTTTTTATTTTGCTTGTAATACGCACAAGTTTTGTATCTCCAGGTGATATCCAGGGTGACAGTCTCCTTGATATTGGAACAGGACCATCAATTAAATCTGTGGTTAGTGCCTTTGTACACATGGATGAAATTTGAGCGACATTTGTAATGGAAACAGAGCTGTGCTGACTAATTGGTGGACGGGTGATGGAATGTTAGATAAGGAAATTACAGATTACGTCGTCAAAAAGAAAATGCCAGGTATGAATAATATAATAATGGAGCGCCACATTAGTCACTGAACTCGCCACCAGTGAACATAATATTATAATCACAAGGTGGACTGTGATCGTAAAGCATTTCCCCCTAATTTGTCAAATTTTCAAACATATTACGTGAATATAATGGTTGCTAAAGATTGCGCTATATTGCTCTCCTAGAGAAAACTATAAAAACAAACAGTAAATAAGAGATTAGTCGCATTCTGTTGATTAGTCCATATATATATATATCTTGTACGATTACCATTGCAATTAAAGCTGAAAAACTGCCAGTGAATAAGGGATGTACTTAATATTTCGAATAAAATCACTTTATTTCGAAGCGCTTAGTAAAGTTAAAAAATGATGGATTTAAGTGACAAAAAGGCCCAATCCAAAATACATTTTCCTTGATAAAGTCACAACGGCATATTTGATTATAGAATTTCAACCGAGATGAAAATAATCTAGTATCAAAATTCTGCTGAGGAAATGAGGGTAAAGTGTATTAATGGTTTTATGATTATCTCCTCTCTGTTTTGCTTCCGATTATCGTTGTAATTCGTTATTCAGTGCTTTCATCTAGCGTTTATTAATTCTTAAATTAATGTACCATTTCTTTGCTTTAGGCAAGCTATTGAAGAAAGGCGAAGATGATGAAAGGGAACGTACGAGGAATTCTTCATATTGAAATTAGATCCGAATGTCCATTAGGAAAGGGAGACCATCCAGGTCAGTTCGATGTAATTACATCATCTTTATGTTTTGAAGCAGCTTCGCAAACCGTGTCGGAATATCGGAAAGTAGTACAAAATGTATCACGTTTGCTAAAAGATGGCGGACATTTGATATTGCTTGGCCTTTTCAATAATACGCATTATGAGGTTGGGAAAGTTAAATTTTTATGTTCTTCTTTGTCTCAAAACGAAATAGAATCAATATACACAGAATGCGGTTTCCAAGTATCGACAATAAAAACTGCTATGTTAGATAGCGATCAGAAATGTGATTTAGAAAAAAACCAACATATTATAGTGGAATTTTTATGTTGCATGCTACGAAAAAGTGATTTCCTTTGTTGATAATATACTGAATTCGTACTATTTAAACAGAACGAAAATAATACTATAATTATTATATTTAGAGATATTTCAAAATGCAAATTTCTTGAATTAAGATCATACTCCACAAATCAAATATATGTGTATTCTGTGAAATTGATTCTTGATGCCCATCAGTGGATGGCTAATTGTTTTAAACACATGCGGACTTTATAGCCTGTATCTGTTGTGGCGAATGGGACCAATATCATAAAATATACATACTATCAAGTATAGTTAGAATTGTGTGAAATATTTTGTTATTATATAAAAAATTGTTGTCAATTTATAGAGTTACAATATATATGATCAAAAATTATGTCATTCCTCATCTAGGAGTTACCTCCCCTTATTTTCATAAACCTCACCATGTATATATGTTTTATATAATAATTTGTCTGTACCACCAATATCAAGAGAAGACTAAGATAGGCTATGCCTGATGTCTAATCCTTTTGACACTAACATCTTTTTGTCAATAAAATATTTGGAAATTGAAATTAAGATCATACATAGTAACGACCATGTGTAGAAGAGTCCTCTCTAATCTTGAAAGTAGATGTAGCATATCTTGTTTTAGTGTTTGATATTGAATTGCTAGACGCATGTGTTGGTTGGTAATATTATATAAGCTAATTTTAGCTTATAACAGGACACATTATTGTGTTACAGAGGTAAATTGATCGTTTGGACATTTAGGGCTCGAACATGTGCTGTACCAGCCAAACTCATTTCATCCACAGCATATGTTTCAAATTAAGCTATTTTGCTTCAACACCATCTAAACTTTTAGGATAGGCTCATGTTTAATTAAAGATGACCATAAAATTAAAAAAAACAAAAAAACTAACAAAAACATGAAAAGTGATTATTTAAACTAGTCGATGTTATTACCATTTTAATCAATTATGATGTCATATAATATATATGATATTTAGTTTAATATGTACCAGATTGACCATTCAGTAAATTAGAAATGATTGTATGGCATATGGTATAAGTATGCTGACTTTGTTTATGTATGTGAATTAAATTGTATGACACAATTAATAAAAATAGTTAAGACCAATAGTATGCAAATTATATGATGTGCGTTTTTACAAATTAAAGAATTATTCAGCAATTGCTATATTATGGTTATCTTTTATTTCGTTTAGCGATTTATGGATGAAAAGTAAACGTAATAAAGAATATATTTCTACTAATTTGTTACCCAGTTAATCCTTACTTCCTCGCTAAGGCCTCAAATAGTGACCGAATCAGAACGACAACTCAAAACCAAGCGAAGTTAAGACGTAATAGGAAACGCAGATTAATTATGACATTTTACGAATGCGAATAACCATAGTCATTATCAACCTCAACTAGAACAAAACACTACAAAGTGTTTTATTCTGTAATTGACTGATAGAATGATATCAAACAACTTCAAAAAGTTTAAAAAATGTTTTATGTAACTTCAGCACTTTTAATGTTAAACTATCTAGTCTTATCAACTTTGGCCTTATTTTGCGTTTTTGTAGGAATAAATCTTAACTATGATGCCTGTGTGTAAGGCCATTCTCACATAATGTGTGTGATTACTGTGTTATCACCTCACGTTTTCTATAAGTAATCTCGCTAATTTTAAACGACTTAAATGACTACAATGTTATTGCTACGGTTTACCGTTAATACACTGTTCATGAAATTTATATAGGGAATACTCATTTATTCCCGTATAGGGAATACACATTTATTCCCGGAGCACGGTTGGTAGGAATATATCTTCTATAACTTTGTAAGATTTCCAATATCTTTTATAAGATAGCTAATTAAGTTATTAAGGTATCTTTAAACACAAATATATGAGATATCTTATAAACGAAATTTTGGAAATTTTTACCAGCTTAAAATAAAGCTGTTTTGAACAGCGATGATTTAAAGAGACTATATTTACGAAAACAGAATATTATAATGTACTCAAGTTCTGAAAGTTGTAGAATGTAATTACATTATATTTTAACTGCGTTCGTTTACAAATCTGGCAATGAACTATCAACAATTATATTCGAACTATATGCATCTGTATTCTTAAGCATTACTATACCAAATCTCTTGTGGTTCCTTAATTTTCATCAATCGTAACATGTACAATGTAATGGGACAATTATTTTAAAGATGTTTTCGGTTGGTTTTGCGACATTATCTTTTATGTTACACATTTTACACATTGTATGACATATCTTATAAAACATGTGTCTGTATGAGATGAAGTACTTCAAGTAGTAAATACAGGGCAAAAAGTTACTTCTTACAGCGTGGACAAAAATACTGCTTAATTGTCCAGGCGACCTGCCTATGTATCGCAAAAATACACCATTTAAGGAATGACATAAATATCAACATAAACATAAACAAACAAACAAAATCCCACATAATTATGCATACATGTTGCTGATATTGCATGTAGGGTTCTTCTCCTTTTTAATCTTTGATATGTCAAGTAAATGAATTCATAAAAAATAAAGAGTCTATGCAATAGACGATTTTTTACACGATTCAAATTTACCGCCTCCTTGTAGTCGTTTCAAATTTACCGCCTCTGCGTATATATTTGATTACTTCTGATTGGCTTATCAGCTCACGTGACCACGCTTTGTTTATGAGTTTGCGCACTACTCATTTCAAACAGCAGCAACACCAACAACAGTCGAGTTAACCACAACCCCACCCAGCACCCAGTTTACTGCAACAACTGTGACTGCCAACATGTCAAGTGCCCCATCCACAACAATGGCTATTGGTGAGGGCATTTTTCCAGCCAACTCTCTCGCATTTCATGATGACGTAGAGACAGACACTGACAATTCGAGGCATTTCGTGTCTCAATCTTTACCCTTACATTTGATGGTCTCTGACATTGTTCGACAAAAGATTTTGGCAAATAAATTCGTTGACATGAGCACGTTAACAGATAAAGACACTGATGGGAACATGACTATGGTCATCAACACCAATGATGACAAACCATCCTTTCAGCTAGTCAGGAAATCTGGTCCACCAAAGACTCTATCAATAGATGAATGGACAAATCATTTCAATATATTTATTGCTGTGTTTTGTAGCATAGATGCTAACAAAGAGGTTTTTCCCCAACTGCTTAAATACATGTCAATGGTCCGTCATCTGGCAGCAAAACATGCAGACTGGCGATATTATGACAAAACATTTAGAATGTTGATGGCCAACCCTGCATGTCATCTTCGCTGGGATGAATGCCAAATGGAATTGTGGCAGGAGGCCATGTCGCGTCGCGCAAACTTGTCTCAAAATACAAATGTCTGTCATCGCTACGCGCGTGGTGAATATTGCAGTGGGTGCAAATTTCTGCACAAATGTGGAGTTTGTGGGGCGAAACATGCCAGCTCTAATTGCCCGGTTTTGGGCTATCAGGGCAACCAAGGGTCATCTACCCATGGCAATTTTCGTCCCCCTCACTTTCGCTTCCGTGGGCCACGCTTCGGCCAACGTTTCAACAATCCATCCAACTACCGCTTCCCCTATCGTGGAAATGCCCGCGGGCATCAATGGCGCTTCGGACAATAAAGTAATCTCGCCGGTTGATCCAGTATTTCTTGCTCGTGCCCTTCAGGGTTATGACCAGGGAAAAGCCTCTTATTTAGTGAATGGTTTTACTGAAGGTTTTAAATTTCATTTTCAAGGTGAGCCATCTCATGAATTCTGCAATAATCTGGTATCGGCTAAAGATATACCTGAAATTGTTGACGAAAAACTGGCTAAAGAAATACAAGCAGGTCGTATTGCAGGCCCATTTCCAAATCCACCATTTTCAACTTTTCATTTAAGCCCTTTAGGGGTTGTTCCTAAGAAAGAATCCAATAAATTCCGACTCATTCACCACCTTAGTTTTCCAGAGGGTTCTTCTATTAATGATGGTATTCATGAGGAGTTTACGTCGGTACAGTATCAAACAATTCAGGACGCAATATCTTTCTTGAAACGTACTCCAACACCATTTATGGCCAAATCAGATATTGAATCAGCTTTCAGGATTATTCCAATTCACCCCAGTCAACACCATCTGCTTGGTTTTCATTGGAAAGGTCAATTTTATTTTGATAAATGTCTTCCCATGGGCCTTGCAGAAAGTTGCAGAATTTTTGAGATGTTTAGCTCTGCTATTGAATGGATCATGTATCAGCGAGGCAGAACATCAGCCATTGTCAAAGTTTTGGATGATTTTTTGTTCATTGAACCTTCTTATGAGAAATGCCTTTCGAGTTTACAAGATTTTCAATTACTTTGTTCACAGTTAGGGGTTCCCTTGGCAACAGAAAAAACTTTTGGACCGGATAAAATCCTCCCCTTTCTAGGAATCACTCTTGATGCTATTGTCATGGAATCTCGTCTCCCACAAGACAAACTATCTAAATGTAAAGCTTTATGCCACGATTTCAAATGTCGCAAAAAAGTCACCCTTAAGGAATTACAATCTTTAATTGGGACATTACAATTTGCAACTAGTGTCGTGATACCAGGTCGGCCCTTCCTGCGTCGGATGATAGACTTGACCAAGGGCATAAAGAAATCGGGTCATAAAATTAGACTTAACGCGGGTGGAAGAGCTGATATGGCATTATGGGCTGAATTTTTAGACAAATTTAATGGAAAAAAACTTCTTCTTGTCAGATATATGGGAGACCTCAGAGACAATTCAGCTTTTTACTGATGCCTCAGCTTCTATTGGTTTTGGGGCTGTATTCAAGGATGAATGGTTGTATGGTGTTTGGGCACCCAACATTACAAAACCTCACATCAATGCCTTAGAGCTATATCCTATTGTCGCTGCTATATATACATGGGGTCATCAAGTAGAAAACACGGCTATCTGGTTATTTACTGATAACATGAGTCTTGTTTCGGTTTTAAACTCTCAATCTTCTCGAGACCCTGTGATCATGACAATGGTTCGCGCTCTAGTCCTAAAATGTTTACACCATAACATTTTGATAAAAGCTCAACATATTGAAGGTAGAAAAAATATATTGGCTGATGCTCTGTCTCGTTTACAGATAAAGCGGTTCAAAGAGTTGCTGCCTTCTGCAAATCCTCAGCCAACTCCAGTGCATCCTCAGGTGGACCAAACTCTCTTCTTCCCACTTTGTCAACCCTCCTGAATGCTTCTCTGGCCCCAGCATCAAGAAGAATATATGATCGAGCTTTATCAGCGATTTCGCAATTTTCTACTGTCATACTAGGACAACCATTCTGCATACCAGTACCTCATAGTACAGTAGCATTATATGTTGCCCATGCCTACCAAATGGGCAAGGCACCTGGTACTATAACGTCACAGTTGTCAGCTTTAGGCTATGTACATAAGCTAAATGGTTTAAACGACCCTACCAAATCCTTCTTTGTTCGCAAGGTCATTCAAGGTGCTACACGTCTGGCCTCTTCTTTCGACACGAGACTGCCCATAACTATTCCAATTTTGCATTCACTTTGTGAACAAATCTGCAAAGTTACTAGTTGCCCACACGAGCAGTCTCTCTTAGCAGCGGTCTTTACACTAGCATTTTATGCGTTAGCTCGTTTAGGGGAATTGCTAGCATATACTTCAGCGCAAGCTAAGAAATTGTTGCAATTAGCAGATGTTGATGTTGAATTTAAAGACAAAAGACCAAATCAAGTATTTATCACATTTCGTCATTTTAAGCACAACATCAGTGGGAAACCTCACACTATTCCAGTCAAAGCCATGCCCCAGAAGCATTGTCCAGTGTTATACCTTATCAATTATTTAAAACTTCGTGGTTCTAAAGCAGGATGCCTCTTTCTAACACGCCAAGGACTTCCCTTCCCGCGAAAGCGTTTTGATTCCCTCGTCCAACAATGCTTGTCACTGTGCCACCTTGATGTGTCACGTTTCCTATTTTGTCTTTCCTATTTTGCTTTATGTTTTCACTGGTATTTTTTCTATAATAATTTAAACTGGTAATCAGGTCTGTAGTTAGTATTTCATTCATACGCAGCAAGGGTGGCGGCAGCTTCATATATTGTGTTATAGGTTATATATATATATGAAGCTTTGTGGCGATTTTAAAGCCGCACCTTCACTCATAGTTTTTTGTAAAACCTTATTTTACTGAAAACTTTAATTGAAAGATCATATAATAAAACTTATCGGACATCTTTTTTTCATTAAGATGTGCCAAGTATTCGCCATATCCTTGTTGCGTTAATTCCTTGAGTGAACAGAGCTTGCTGCTTGTTAGTTTGTGGTAGGAAGCACAAACTAGGGATGTTAGTGCCTACTATTTGAAGAAGTGGAAAAATAAAGAGTCTATGCAATAGACGATTTTTTACACGATTCAAATTTACCGCCTCCTTGTAGTCGATTCAAATTTACCGCCTCTGCGTATATATTTGATTACTTCTGATTGGCTTATCAGCTCACGTGACCACGCTTTGTTTATGAGTTTGCGCACTACTCATTTCAGCGGACAGAAAAAATTTTCACAGGCGCCATTAATCGATTCTATCAACATTTCATTACCCACCCAGACCACATCCCTGTTTGTTCTTATTATCCACATTTATTTTATACTCATTGCTTTCTTTGTAGTTCTATGTGTAACATTTATATGTATAATGTAGATTTACTATTGTTATTTTATCATTTATTGCATATTGTTCTCTCTCGTAATATTTTGTCACCGCTTTCTTTGTACTTGTATGTGTACCATTTATATGTATAATGTATGTTTGCTATTGTTAGCATATTGTTCTCTCTTGTAAAATTTCTGGATATTGTACTGTGTGGCGATTTTAAAGCCGCACCTTCACTCATAGTTTTTTGTAAAACCTTATTTTATTGAAAACTTTAATTGAAAGATCATATAATAAAACTTATCGGCCATCTTTTTTCATTAAGATGTGCCAAGTATTCGCCATATCCTTGTTGCGTTAATTCCTTGAGTGAACAGAGCTTGCTGCTTGTTAGTTTGTGGTAGGAAGCACAAACTAGGGATGTTAGTACCTACTATTTGAAGAAGTGGAAAAAGGTATTTTTCTAAGGTACATGAACCAATATAATAGATCATCTATAAGTTATCACAGCTGAGTGAATTGATAAACATCATCTGAGCAGTATAGGAACTCTACCTTACGTCTTATTATCACAATGGTTTGTAATGCATACAAAGCCTTACTACACTATCTATGCTGCGGCCCTGTATTATCTACACGTACGGAGTTATCACAGTTGGTATACTGATCTTTTCGGCTGTATCCCCTCGGGCGCATTTAACTCTTACCTGTTTATTCTGATTCATAAAAGGAAACTTACACGCCAGTTTATAGAGTGCGGCCTCCCGACCAACATGACGACTAAAGGAATTGACAACTGGGCTGACATTTTGGTCCTTGTAATTTACTTTGCTGCTGTGTTAGCCATAGGGTTATGGGTAAGTGTGCAATATTTTTGATAACGCTATTGCTTTTAAACTTCACTGATTACAAATGCTTTAGACGAGGTCAAGGTCACCAGACGTACTTTGATATTATGATAATTAATCGCTACACAATTCATCATCTAAAATTAGTTCCGAGGAAATACCTGTTATGTAAATATAAATATATCTCTGATGGATTGATAATGTCAGGTAGCTAGTGCATGCATGTACTTCTCTCTTCACATATTTTGGTGGATGTTACAATCTAGACAAAATACTTATAATTTCGTGCGTCCATCTAATTCGTTCAGTCTTTAAAGAAGCTTCACCGCCGACACAGCCAGATGAATATTCATTATTTTTTATTTACTTGTATACATGAGGATACTAAACTTGCTTAATATCTACAGACAGAAATGCTTACTTTTGATTTGAATATATGCGCAGTCAGGAGTTCATTAAATATTGGGTCAGATCGCACAGCATTTTCTAGGCGCAATTTAGATCTTTATTGGATTTTGACTGACTTTAAAAAGATATCAGATGTAAAAATGTAAATATATGACGATAGCAAAACAAGTCACCAGGTATTTTTAATTAATTTTCAATTCAAAACTCAAATAAAACAAACAAACAGGACCAAGAAACATCAAATTGTGGTATTACAGAAAGAAATAACAAATGCGTATTAGAAATCTCTTTCAAGACAAGCTTATATTTATGATGTGAGGTATAAAAGACAATATTCATGTATGTCAGAATATTACTGAAATATTTAAATGAATTTTGATAGCGTGATAATATAAATGTGAATATCGTCGAAAGCTTCAAATATATAATTCTCATCTCACGACACATGTGTTTTGTGAGGTCTCGTTATACTTTGGTGTCCTGCTATATAGCGGATTATTCTCTTCACCTCAGCAGTACACGTTGAGATTTAATCACCAAAGGAAATATAAGATCCTGCTGGAAGATTCAGACTACTCAGACAGTTGTTTATTTTTCATTTATAAAAGTAGTTTCACTCCTTCTGTTTATGTGTATAACATAGTTCGGTTTCTATGTCCTTGGACTAATTTAAGTATACTGTCAGGAAATGAAGTATAATAATAGTCAACGATCCTATAGTATATGTGCCTTACCTAATGGATATACATATTTGATGTTTCTGTAAGCATAGTCTTAATAGGAGGACAAGTTATGATCCTAGTTTGATTGAACGTTTCTAGACAATGGTTGAATACAGGTGGAATATTGAAATATTACTTTTACATTTGATCCATATCCTAACGATTTTCATTCTATTATTGTTTTAGTCAATCAGACGGTCAAACCGAGGAAATGTCAAGAGTTACTTCCTTGCCGAACACTCTATGAATTGGGTAACGGTATGTAAATTACATCATCGAGTGTATACCTACTAATTAATGATCCTTGTACACCCGGGGTCCCAGATGTAAATAACACACACGTGTATGCTACATTTGTTACGTCATCATCTCTCAGTCTCAAATTATCATCATTTGATCGGTTCTTCCAGATAATGAGTCGTAAATCTTGTCCAATAAACAGGACTGTTGGAAAAGACACCACGTGTTGTTATTGGGGCGACCATGTTTCTGTTTAAATCATATGCTATTTTTGGTGTCACTTGATGAGAGTTCTAATGACTAACTACGCTTGTTTGTTAGTGGTAAAGGTTATTGGAACATACCAATGGGACATGCACACCCAGACGTTAATAGACGTCAATTAAATAAACTACTTTCTGTCTTTCTGATACGTTTTAGAATTATGACCCTTGGTCAGTCACTAGATAACAAATAGCTTTATTTATCTTACGTATACGTCTTAACCTAATACTCATCTAACGGTACACTGTCCGTCACGATAAATCCACTGCTTGCGTGGTTGTAAGGGTCAAAATGTTATCTTCGGGAAAATGATTTAAAATAATCCAAGTTCTTGGACGGTTATTTTGATAATATTTATAATTGATGGCTGTGTAAAGTTACATAACATAATTACAGTTAGACATATTGTCTATAACATTATATTACGATAAACTCGTAATCTATAGTGAATGTTTTGAAAATAATAAAAAGTTTATCCGTTATACTGATGCCCCTATTAATCATATCAATCACATACTAAGATAATTTTAAGATAATTTGTATATCTGCTCGAATTTCATTGTCAGGTTTTTATTTGGTCTACATACAAGTCGCAATATAAGTTTCACCATGCCACATAACGTTTGACATCCCTCGAAAAAGAATCCTCGTGAACAGCATTTTTTGGTTTAAACCAACAAATCCATTTCATTTTCAAAACTTTCAAGTACTTTATAAACTAATACTTCCGATAATAATAACCATTGTAAAACAGTTTTCCTTTGCTCATGACTAATCATTAGTCGTATCATTCGTATTGTAGGTAGGTGCATCCCTTTTCTCCAGTAATATCGGGAGTGAGCATTTCGTTGGATTGGCTGGATCAGCGGCCTCGGCCGGGATAGTCAACATCACATTTGAATGGATGGTGTGTTATCAAGACACTTACATTGTTTCCTCCTACAAAAACTATGAGCAATAAAGTTGTTTAAAATCATTAAAATCTTTAACCACTTTGAATTTATCTACATTGTGTAAAATGCTCTAGGCGTGCATATTCTAAAAACTCACTTTTACATACATGCGTAAGACCTGCTCCTTATTTTTCGCTCCAGGACTTTCTTTATCATTTTCATTCATCATAACTCAGAACATATTCTCAAAACGGGTATCGTTTCAATTACATACTTTTGCAGTCGATGTTTCCCATCCTGCTGCTTGGCTGGTACTTTCTGCCTGTTTTCATATCTGCTGGGGTAAGTAGCATTTTAGTGCAGTATCATTGATAGCTATTATCCTTTAATAAAAATAACTGAAAAATATGTGCGGGTTAAAAGTGTGCAGATTAAATGCTGAATTTCCTATTATGAACTTATAATAATCTTCCCAACGCCCTACTGACTTCAGTCAGGTTAACCAAATTGTCACATAGGGACGCGAAAGCACAAGATATATTTTAGGCACACATATGTATGAGGTTTAAATTACGTATTTCAGCACATGCATTTTAAGTGACGATAAATACATTAAGAATATACCATTTTTTCTATTTTCATTTTTGCTGGTAAAATCATACTTTAATCATCCTCGATACTCCAGGGGTTTCGATCACTTACGATCTCTACACCCATGGACTATCTCATATTAAAACTCAAAGCAGCTCAGAGGAAAAAAGGAAAAAGTCTGAACCAATCACACGCCAGCAAAAAATTCTTTGAAGACTACAGAGAAAGCAGCGATATCTTTGTTATACGAATATTTGTTTTATTCATTTACCATTTACATTAATTTTCCTAAGAGCACAAGGGTTTGCAATTCACTTGAAATCCGTTTTACAGTTATCGTCGGTTCCGTGTTTGACAAACTGAACATGTTAGAGGTTAGACACTTGTGTATTTCGGTCCACAATCGATTATTTGCTCGTTGGCATAACGTTCATAACGTGCTTAATAAATCTATGTTACTATTTATTCTCCCCATAAGGTGTATACATTACCAGAGTATATGGAGAAGCGTTTGGGTGGCAATAAAATCAGGATCTACCTCTCCATTTTGTCAATACTGCTGGCCATCATCACCAAACTGGCGGTAATACATTTCAAATTACTTCCTTTATCATATCACATAAATGTATTAAGTTCCCTATTTATACACGAAATTCAGATAATTTTATCTGGAATTCGCAGGCATTCATCTATTCGCAATAGATTATTTATATTTGCTGAATTGCTTCCTTTCATAAAGGAATACAATTAAAAAGCAAAGTGAATGCATGCTATTATCATCTTAGTAAAATAAAACATCTGTTTGTGATTTTGAAATCTTTAAAATGTTTCGAATCTACCATAACATATTTTATGACATTCTTATGAACGAAAATATAACTGAATGAAACACTGCACATCAATTTACATTGTTTTGTTTTTGTTTTGTTTTATAAATCATTTAGACGAGTATGTTTGCCGGTGCCTTGTTCTTACAAATGGCGACGGGATGGAATATGTATCTGTCTGTCATCATACTTCTGGCGGTGACAGGATTTTACACCATTGTAGGTAAGTAGAAATGTATATTATTTATGCCAAAGTATTCATGCATTTTTCTCAATTACCTCAAATATCTAACCAATAGAAATGAGTGTAACATATGTAATTCTAATGAAAATGAATATTGTCATGTACAAAGTGATTATCTTTAGTACATCTGAGTAATTGCGAACTTTTTATGAACAGATTTAACTAATGTAGTATAAAATGTTTTCATCACATTTTCTTCAAATGTTCTGAATAATGTGAAATAAACCTTATATGAAACACGCAATGCATTACCGGTATATATACCTATACTGAGACAAATCTTAAAATAAAAAAAATGAATTTTAATTTCAAAATAATTACAATAAGAAGGCTTTACTTTTAATTTTTAGAATAATTTTCAAAAAACACTAGGTCAAAGACATGTGCTTGATAATGAAAATCTCTAAAATTAAAAAGCACGACATGATAATGTCTACCTCGTAGTAAATGTGTCCTGTTTATGTTGTTTTTCCCGAATATGAAAAGAACATTTCGATAAATTGGAAATGTAAACTAGTTTAGCCGCTTTCAGTTACAAAATTTTTAAACAATTTATGACAAACACCGTTTTATACATTTTTTTTTTCATTTTTTTTCCATTTTTTTAAATAAAATTATATTGCTTTTAAACTTTAATTATTATATTCCGACAATTTTGAATGAAATGATTATAGGGGCATTGTAAACTCCTCCCTTACATTATAAGGCAATCTCTTCTTCCTGACATCTCTAGAGGTTTGTAACCCTATAGGGATCCTGTAGATATGGACGATAATGTGTTTCGGGACCTTGAACCAACATATTTGTTTTGTAGGGGGGCTCACTGCTGTGATGTTTACGGATACATTCCAAACAGGGGTGATGACGATTGGGGCGTTAGTGCTACTTGGAGTCGGTAAGTAAAGCAGAGGTGAATACAAATTGAAGGTACTTCTGTTTGATGAAAACATCAAAACAAAAATAAATCAGTGTGATGTTGTTTAAAGCTGACATTGTAACTTAACAAGCAATCAAATATTTTTTAAAAAAAGTACAATGAACTTAAAGTTATGTCGTCAAAAATATTTTCTGAGACACCCTCGGTCATTTATGACAGTGTCTTATCCATACTGAAAGTGCAAAAAACGTAGAAAGAAAATGTTTGCAGTATTATGGCATGGACATACATGTACATAACGGTATTCTGATATAATATCAATGATATATTTTGTCATACATTCACCAGGTATAAAAGAAATTGGAAGTCTAGACAATCTGGAAAAGAAATATATGAATGCCACCGCTACTATACGGAATACTAACACCTCGTGTGGCCTGCCGAATGCCGATGCGTTCCACGTTTTCCTCGACCCAGCCGGTAATAATCAACCATGGCCGGGACTATTTATATCGGCGCCTGTTTTAGCCTTAACATACTGGTGTTGTGAGCAAGTAAGTTAGATATAAGTGTTAAGTGGCTAACGATTTATTTAAAAAATAAAGATATATGTAGACACTAACATATCCCATTTAACAAACATCTGTGTTTTCATGTTTACCCAAATTCATATTACACATGTTTGTCAAAAAGTCGCCCTCTTTTCATAATGGGTTTTTTCTTGTAACGAGCATTTTCATTTGCCTAAGAAGTTACTTTATCAGCCCATAAAGGACAAAATTGGATAACTATTTGTAAAGTCGCTTCTAATTGGCTGAGATAACGGCGTGATAATTTCATCGAAAATTAGTCTAAAATACATTAAATGTTTAAAGAGATTGTCTTTAGGAAATTAAATTGTAAGGATAAAATATAAGGATTGACTTGAATATATTTTATGTTATTATTTGTTTATGTTTTACGCACACAAAAATCTAAATGTATTTTCATCACTCAGATTTTTGTGTTATATCTCCATAACATAAACAAACTATTCAAGTTAATTCTTAGATAAAAATTATGACTTAATCCCATAATGCAATGGCAAATTGATGTTATTATAATGTGTCTTGGTTTGTAGATCATAGTACAACGATCGCTAGCTGCAAAAAACATGGAACATGGTAAAGGTGGATCTGTTTTTGCTGCTTTCCTGAAAGCAACTCCAATGTTCTTGATGACTTTACCTGGGATTATCAGCAGAATTCTGTTTCCAGGTAAATTCGATTTTTGCATCATAAGAGTCTATATGCGATAAATAGCAAGTTCTGTCAATGCAGTTTTCCGTTTTGAACGCATAAACTCACGCAATACTTCTTGTCTTACTATAATCAACTTATAGAAATCGTAATAAAGATTTGTATCTTGTTAGATGAGGTAGCCTGCGCAGACCCCGAGGAATGTATGAGGATTTGTGAGAACCCTGTTGGCTGTTCTAATATCGCATACCCTAAACTGGTCCTTGAACTTCTTCCACGAGGTGAGGTTTTGTGCAGTTAGAAATTGGATGAAATATGTGCCCCTAGTAATGGATGCTACAGATAAGCACGCACCAGTTGAGTAGAAGGGGGCATTTCAGATGTACAAGTGCAGGTATTAAGGCAAGAATGTTCTGGCTTTTTCAGGATTACGAGGTTTTCTTATGGCAGTCATATTGTCCGCCATCATGAGTTCCCTGACCTCCATCTTCAACAGTTCCAGTACTTTGGTTACCATGGATCTATGGAGACGATTCCGGCCGTTATCGACCCAGAAAGAACTGCTCATTGTCGGAAGGTATAATATAATTTTATGATGTTTTGGAGTCGGCACTAACTAATATCTCTGTTATTTGTACATCGTATTATATATGGGAGCACATGTATATATATAAGAATGCCAATATAATATCAAATCTTATGGGTAAGATTTAAAGAGACAATATTAACTTAACATTCAATGGAACGTCGGTTTCAATCGTACGTAGACCCATTCTAATGTCGTTTCCTGGTATCGCAGTTGTCAGATTGTTAAATGCTAAAAATAATGTTCTCCATTTTACATGTTGTAGAAGCTACATCTTGTAGCACTTGAACTCGAAATGGCATCTTGTAGCCAATAATCTATGAGCAAACGATAAAGACACCCAAATTGCAAGTACATGTAGTTTCTCCTGTATATCATAGATATTAATACGTCGTTATTATCATGCAAACGCTTTTTGTCTCAGGAAGTATGCTTCGATGGGATGTAAAATATAAGGAAGAAACCATGGACACTCTGAGAAATATGTATAACAAATGATAAAACACAAACTAAAACGTACCAAACCAGGACAACATAACAAACACGAATGCGGAAGATACTGTAATGTAAGGACCTTATCTATATATGTGGATAGGCTATCAAATTTGATCATGCACGATAAGAAACATTCTTGATTAAATAAGTATAAATTATTTGTTCCAAATTGTTTGCAGATATAATATAAAATTAAAACCGTAGATAACAATTAACAAAATAAACATTTGACGGGTTACATTTATTTTCCACAGAGTCGTCATTCTTGTAATGTGCGGATTAAGCATTGTCTGGCTCCCACTCATAAAGAGCTCCCAAGGGGGACAACTCTTTAACTACATCAATATGGTCCTTGCAAATTTATTAACTCCTGTGGGTCCAGCCTTCCTATTAGCGATATTTTGGACGAAAACTACGGAATGGGTAAGCTTTAAAACATTTAAAGTTTTATCGAGTAATATATGTCACGAGAAATGATACCAATAAAAAGAGGGGGATGGGGGGTGGGGGGGCATAAAAGCACTACAGGCAACCTATGACATTTTAAGTTGAATAATGAGTACGTTTTTCCGTCAAATAGCATTTTACTTGGTATTCAATAAAATAAGCATAAAAAGATGAAATCGGTAACCAAGCCTCGGGCTCAATTAATTATTATTTGATATGTACTCAAAATCGCTTGCTAACAATCGAGACGTTATCATTACATTGTAGATAAATTCTCTTTAAAGTCTTAATTAAGAATTGATATAGATTGTGTTTACCTTATTGATTGTTTTGTACTCTAGGGTGTAATTGGTGGATTGTTGATTGCTCACTTTTGCGGAATCATCCGACTCGTTTTGGAATTTGTTTATCCAGCGCCACCTTGTGGAGAACCAGAAAATAGACCGGCTATATTGTATAAAGTTCATTTTCTTTACTTTGGGGCATTACTTGCCTTCATCACGACATTATCTATGACGGTGATCAGCCTACTAACACCAAGAAGATCTACAGAGGAGGTAATATCGGGAATTAACGTTTAGAATTGGACAAATTTCACTGGTCCGTTTCATGAATATTCCTTAACTTAGATTTCCCTATAGAAAAGCTTTATAGAAGTTAAGGAAAAGCATCGTAAGGTAAAGAACCTTCCTTAATATTTAGCACGCCAAATATCACTATTATTCTTCTTCAATCACCAAATAATTCTTATAATCAAGCGCAAACACTGCATTACTACCTGGCGTCCGGCTGGATAAATCAAACCTGATAAAGGAACCGTTTGAATAGTGCACATATGATGGTATATATATATATATATATATATATGTCGGTATCTACATGCTTCAATGCATTGATTTGATTTGTCAGTTTTTACGTGATCTACCACTCCAAATAGGTCACGCTGATACATCTGTTGGTATATTAAATATGTTTTAGTCTCGTGATGTCACAGGAAATTAATTCATTTTTAAATATGGCCTCGTCATTAACAAGTAGGTACGTTATCTTTCATGTTAAATGTTCAATGTATGTACACTTTCTGACTGGGAAGATATAAATTGTATCCCATCTGTTAGCGAGAAGATCTGTTCGTAATTTAGAATAAGCAAAACTCAGATCACTGGTCACGTCCTTCGAATATTGGAATTTCTCGACATTAATACATATGCTTAGGAAAATGATATGAATCCATGGGCTTTTGTGCTTACTTGGTAGCTACGCGCCTGGAAAGTATAATAACGACCACTGAGTTCATATATAATCCGACAAGAACATGTATAAACTTTTAAAACTATAATCATGATTAATGAATTTTTTAGTCATTAGTTATTTTCGAAAATCAACTTTGACCCTATAAACAAACGAAAATGCATTAACAATTATAAATTATTATTATTATGTTTACGAAAACCTCCCAGTCATATATGTTACATATGTTACCGGAATGTCAAACAACAAAAAGACCACGAATATTTAGAGTATTCAGTGATCCCATTGATGGGCTATTTTCTAGAATTATTGCTTTGTAATTACATTTAACAATGTCCTTGGAGGTCTGACAGATTTCCTTTATTTCCTTTAGTTAGATGAAGTGTAGATTGTAGAGTGCTTGATAGTTTTATTCTCTTCCCTATAGTTACATGGAGTGTACATTTTAGAGAGTTTTGTAGTTCTATTCTCTTCCCTTAAGTTACATGAAGTGTACATTGTAGAGAGCTTGATAGTTTTATTCGCTTTTCTTTAGTTATATGAAGTGTACATTGTAGAGAGCTTGATAGTTTTATTCTCTTCCCTTTAGTTACATGAAGTGTGCATTGTAGAGAGCTTGATAGTTTTATTTCCTTTCCTTTAGTTACATGGAGTGTACATTGTAGAGAGCTTGATAGTTTTATTTCCTTTCCTTTAGTTACATGGAGTGTACATTGTAGAGAGCTTGAAAGTTTTATTATCTTCCCTTTAGTTACATGAAGTGTACATTGTAGAGAGCTTGATAGTTTTATTTCCTTTCCTTTAGTTACATGGAGTGTGCATTGTAGAGAGCTTGATAGTCTTATTATCTTTCCTTTAGTTACATGAAGTGTGCATTGTAGAGAGCTTGATAGTCTTATTATCTTCCCTTTAGTTACATAAAGTGTACATTGTAGAGAGCTTGATAGTCTTATTATCTTTCCTTTAGTTACATGAAGTGTACATTATAGAGAGCTTGATAGTTTTATTCGCTTTTTCTGTAGTTACATGAAGTGTACATTGTAGAGAGCTTGATTTTGTAATAAAATGGCTGCCTCACCTTTCGTGCAAGTAACTCGACAAGCAATGTGAGAAAATAACTCTTTCATATGTAAATTATGTAGGATAGAAATAATCCACCCCCGGGTACAGAATTTTGGGTCAGAAACCTCAGCAAGCCTCGGTTCTGACCCAAAATTCTGTACCCTCGGATGGAATAGTTCTATCCTACATATGAAAGAGTCATATATTCTTTAGTTACATGAAGTATACATTGTAGAGAGTTTTATAGTTCTATTCTCTTCCCTTAAGTTACATGAAGTGTACATTGTAGAGAGCTTGATAGTTTTATTCTCTTCCCTTAAGTTACATGAAGTATACATTGTAGAGAGTTTTATAGTTCTATTCTCTTCCCTTAAGTTACATGAAGTATACATTGTAGAGAGTTTTATAGTTCTATTCTCTTCCCTTAAGTTACATGAAGTGTACATTGTAGAGAGCTTGATAGTTTTATTATCTTCCCTTAAGTTACATGAAGTGTACATTGTAGAGAGTTTTGTAGTTCTATTCTCTTCCCTTAAGTTACATGAAGTATACATTGTAGAGAGTTTTATAGTTCTATTCTCTTCCCTTAAGTTACATGAAATATACATTGTAGAGAGTTTTATAGTTCTATTCTCTTCCCTTAAGTTACATGAAGTGTACATTGTAGAGAGCTTGATAGTTTTATTCTTTTCCCTTTAATTACATGAGGTGTACATTGTAGAGAGCTTGATAGTTTTATTATCTTCCCTTTAGTTACATGAAGTGTACATTGTAGAGAGCTTGATAGTTTTATTCTCTTCCCTTCAGTTACATGAGGTGTACATTGTAGAGAGCTTGATAGTTTTATTATCTTCCCTTAAGTTACATGAAGTGAACATAGTAGAGAGCTTGATAGTTTTATTCCTTTCCCTTTAATTACATGAGGTGTACATTGTAGAGAGCTTGATAGTTTTATTATCTTCCCTTTAGTTACATGAAGTGTACATTGTAGAGAGCTTGATAGTTTTATTCTCTTCCCTTCAGTTACATGAAGTGTGCATTGTAGAGAGCTTGATAGTTTTATTATCTTCCCTTAAGTTACATGAAGCGTACATTGAAGAGAGCTTGATAGTTTTATTCTCTTTCCTTTAATTACATGAAGTGTACATGGTAATGAGCCTGATGGTTTTATTCTCTGTCGTTTAGTTACATGAAGTGAACATTGTAGAGAGCTTGAAAGTTTTATTCTCTTCCCTTTAGTTACATTGTAGAGAGCTTGATAACTTTATTATCTTTCCTTTGCTTAGATGGGGTGACTTGGTGGACACGAGTAACACGAAAAATGCTAAATCGTCTGCTGCTGTTTTTTTAAAGTGAAAAAAACAATTGTCAGCGTTGGAGCATCTTTAAGAGAGTTTCATTTTCTATCTTATGAAGTTAGTTGGTGGTTTTATCATATTTCCATCGGTAAATGAAAATTCTCTTTGCAGAAAACTTCATAGTTTATTTTATTACCTTGTTAGATGGAAGGAGTTTGAAGAAAGTATGATAACTTTATGCTCTTCCCTTTAGTTAGATGGGGTGACTTGGTGGACACGAGTAAAGTACGACTCTACAGTGAACGATCATTATGAGGATGACATGCCATCAGATGTAGAAAATGACAGCAAGCGAAAGGAAAGTAAAGGAAATGATATGTATCTACAGAATATTGAGAAGGAGGCCCCTAAATCTGGTATGAATCTTAATTTTCATTTTCAAGTTAGGAATAAGTCGTTATGTCTGTTTCTGTAATGTACATATTCAATGTATTGTCAATTACTGATATGACAGATGTATGAGGTGGAAACAAGTAGAAAAATATAGTGTCACGGCCGTCAGTGCGTGACAATTATACTACGTGAAATGACCTTGAAATCATGTGATATACATGTATCAACTCTAAAATAAATATTCCTTATTGATTATTCCTTATAATCATATTTTGTTTTTTACTAACATTAAGCTACTCAGATGTTTTTGCAAGCATGTTTTGTATATTTTGTATAGATGACGCGTGTGGAAATGAAGACTTGCCAAAGTCCCAAGAGAAAACCAAATCGTTCAGGAACAAGTTTCTTGAATTTGTGTTCGGAAAGCACGATGAGGGACGAGAAATAGTTGTGATGACTTTGGAACAAAAGAAAATGTTCATGAGAGAAAAGCCTAGAGTAAAAAGATTGTTGAATATTTTTGCGCTTTTGGCTGCCGCAACTTCGATGTTTCTATTTGGATACTTTGCATGATGTATTTGTTGAGTGTATATATAGTAAAGAGAACTCAACTTAGAACAGATGCAGTGGATTCACCTAATACAGCACACTCAGGGCTCACTCTCATGTAGGCCTATACCTCAAAGTTAGCATTATTCAGATAGAATATTACGGGTGTCTATGACATTATCTCGTATAACCAGTTGCTTTGAGATTTATCTAGATATATATATATGCGTTTTTATATATGTATATTTTTCACTCTGTATAGTTTGCCTTATAGCCGTGACGTATAAAAACATTATTACAGTTTATCTTTTCTGAGAAAATACCAACAGCGATAAAGGTTTTGACATGTGGTAGATAAGGTAATTGTAAAGCACATGATAGTTACTGAAAATAGTCATTAAAGTGTTGTGCATACTTGTTATACATAAATGTATTTCAATGTTTTGTTTCAATGTAAATAAGACTTCTGAATATACGATATTGCGATCTCTATAGAAAAATAACAAACAGTATAAGAAAATTATATAGAGCAGCATTAATTTATTTCCTGGAAAAAATAATAAAAATAACATATTAAAACATATAATAAATTAACACCTTGCACAGTAATATTGAACCACAATCGGCCTGTTGATACCCCATGGATCTAGATGGAACAATACTGTGGCAATAGTAATAAGATTTATACAGTGAAAGCTCACTGGAATAACTCTTATAGAGATAAAACAAATGTTCATTTCGGATGATAATCCAAACAAAAATTGAAAAGTAGAACAAAGACATTCTATATAAGAAGCCGTTGTATTCTGTATTTGCATATTTCCGAGATATTTGCCCTTGTGGGCAGGTAATGATTGTGACGTCTTGTCTTGCGAGCTAAACGTCAAACGTTACGTTCTATACCTTTACATAATAATGACAAGGGGCAAAATGGATACCTACTTTCTGTAATAACGGAATATTCATTCGAAATTTACCTTTTTTTCTTGGTGTGGTTAAAATTTTTATGTAATTTGTTTTGAAAAAACGGCATGAGTACTTGTGTATCAAACAAAGAAGACATGTTCATAAGGACGACCTGGTTAACAGCATGATGTTTAAAGAACTTGTTTCTTCCGAAAGAAACGGCTAGGACACGTATGGCTTGTTCAAAAAAAAGTCTAGGTTACTGTAAACCAACTTTCTTTCAAAACAAGTTTGCAAAGATTAACATTCCCGGATTTTCAAAATGTTATTAAATTCTTATCAATTTAAATGATGTAGATATTAATTCACCGATATAAACTTCCGCGAATTCGCAAAAGTAAATCGTACATGAAACATAGTTGATTTACAGTATGCAAGTATTGAGCGGTTCAACTAAATAGTAACACTTCATTGTGATCAAATCACATTACAAATACACAAAATCCAGCAGGGCGAATACCACCATCATTCTTCTTCAATCACCAAATATTTGTCATGCGCAAACACTGCATTACAACCTTGCGTCCGGCTGTATGAATCAAACATGATAAAGGAACCGTTTGGATAGTGCATATGTGATGGTATTTAAGCACTTATTTAGCATTTGCTATGTATGTGTCGGTGTCTAAATACTTAAATGTATGTGATTTGATGAACATACTATTTATTTATCTATTTATTTTGCAACTACCTATTAGGTGTTACTCATAATACAATTGTATACAAAAAGCATGGAGTTACACGACAAACACGTTCAGTTTGTAAACGTATTCTGCAGTTAGATTTCCATTATGTCAGGATCCAGTTTCATGGACATTCCTTAACTTTAAGGACTCCCTTAACTTAAAATTCTCCATAGGAAAGCATTACAGAAGTTAAAGTGTACACGTAAGGAAAAATCTTAAGGAGTCATCCTTAAAATCCGTAATGCTTTTTAATGGAGAATTTTAAGTTAAAGAATACTGTAAAACTTGAAATATCCGTGACTCAGAGCTTTGATAATATTTCTTGGAGAAATATTGGTGGTTAGCCGATGCAGCAAAAGTAAAATTACAATAATTTGTTGTTTTTATGTTCATGGTCTCACAGCAACTACGCCAACAACGAACGTGTCTACGGACATTTCATGTCATACACTGGAATGACAGTGACGATGCCATACAAATATATGGCTACTATAGAGAATGTTACATCACGATATTCCACTGTGACGTAACGTAAACAGAGTTATATCATATATATACATGCAGTGGAGCTGTATTATCTATACTCTACACGCTGATCATCCAGGCTGTATACCCTCGGGCTGATTCAACTCCTTACCTGTTTATACCGAGTTCATAAAAAGGAGACTTATGCGCCAGTTTACGGTGTGCGGCCTTCCGACCAACATGACGACTAAAGGCATTGACAACTGAGCTGATATTTTGGTCCTTGTGATTTACTTTGCTGCTGTGTCAGCCATAGGGTTATGGGTAAGTAAACATTGATTCTAACAGCTCATCAGTGACTATAGATTTTTTAAAAGGAGGTCAAAGTGTCTAGATGTACTTTGATATTATGATAATGAATTGCAGCATATTGTGTTATCTAAATATAGTTGTGGGGAATACCAATTATATTATCTTAATATCTCATAGACCAAGCTAGTATTGAAATCAGGGCAACTTTTTGTCTACGAAGAAAATTAAGACTGCACTTAAAGAAAAGATGTCTAATGCTGCGCTTCATTTGTATCATATACCTCTTTTAACAGTATATACAGTATATTTTATATCAACACCCGTGTGCGACTACTGAATTCCATAATTGCAATTTCAAATTACATTTGAGAAATTAAATTGAACAGAATAAAAAAATAAGTATAAGTGATAAAAATGTTTTACATATGTATCTATTCGCAGTAACTTTGCAAATTTACATCAATCTCAAAATTGAAAATAAATCGCTATTCAATGGTTTTTTTTTTCTAATATAAATAAAATGCAGGAACAATTACACTTTATCAAGTATTAAGATTCAGTGCACAAAATAACAGGTATGTGATAACGGTCTGTACTAACCTTCAGTCCATCTAGACGAAGTGAGACGACATTCTAAGTAGGGGACATCTAATTATGCGACGTCTGCTTCCGATTATATAGTAAAATGTATTACCTAGTACTACTTAAACGCTCTACTTGAAATGAAATATGTTCGTGTCGATTTATTTTCCCGAATTTTAATTGCCAGGACATACGCAAAAACATAGCGCGCGAAAATAAGGTTTATACATGTACACATTGATATTTGTATTTACAATTATGATATTTGTATTTAGGCAATTACATATTATAAGATAATACTTACTGGTTGTTGTTATAAACATTTGTATATAACAGGGTTATATGTCTTATTTAATGTTGTACGGATAACAAAATATATTACTTACCACCATCAAATCGTTATAAAAAATACTCATGTGCTCATATATGGATTATTAATCATGTATTATTGTATAGATCAGTATTATATTATCCATATTCAAATGCATTAATTACACTTTTTTGTTTGTTATAATTTGCACAGTTATCTGCCCTTGATTTGACGTTATGTGTTTGCGAGGGTAACTTTACAATCGAAACTCCTCGGGCATTCTATAAAGAATATTTTCTCGTTTACGGAAAGTGCCGAAGGTTCCCGATTGGGTAACTTTATACATTTTAGAAAAACGACGCTAATTTCGTTCACAAAACAATGACGTCACAATCAACAACCTACCCGGAAGGGCGGTAACTCTGTAATATAGAAAATCGGCATTGTTTTCAAATTAACAGTCAATCAGAGGGACTAACCGTGGAAATGTCAAGAGCTATTGCCTTGCGGAAAACTCCATGAATTGGATTACGGTATGTAAATCCCAATGCACGGAATATCCTCGTTTTTGTCCACTTCGTTATCGATTTGTTGTCTTGTCTTTCAGTTACATTTCTATAATGATGACCCATGGTCAGCCACTTATAAGCGAAATCGTACTTTGGTGATATTTATCATACATTATCTTGATAATTATCTAAGAGTACACTGTCCATCAATACAAATATACTGCATACATTGCTATAATGGACAACATGTTATCACTAGTGCCATTATCGAGGAATATTCTATTTACTTACTAGTACACTTATTTTGATAATAGTTTCTATTTTTTTAATTTAGTAAGAGACAAAGTATCACAGTGTTGATTCTTTAAATATAATAAGAAATATCACTTAACAGTAATATAAATCAATTATGGGCCGCCCAGCTGGTAGAATAAATGTTACTGTTGTATTATGTAGGTAGGAGCTTCCCTTTTCTCCAGTAATATTGGGAGTGAACATTTTGTGGGACTCGCTAGGTCAGCGGCCTCTACCGGGATAGAACATCACATTTGAAATTATGGTAAATTACCTTTATGCATCTTCAGTCCTGTCACAAAAAACTATAACAAGGGTTTGAATGAACATGGCCACCATATTGAAATATATGGTGACATTTTTAATCTAATATTCAAACTATAAATTTCAACATACACATTGCATAGCCATAGCATAACAAACCCCTTATAACACATAAGGGAATTTATAACACATAAGAAAATCAAAGCATCTAAATAACAATTACACAAAATAAAACTTATTTTTTACGTACTGACAATAGATAACAAAGGGAAATAACTCTTACAAACTTATCAGCATAATATATAACAAATATTGTGCAGGCTTTCAGATGCATAAATTAAGCTTAGTGTTTAGCTGCCTTAAATGTCTACATGCATATAGTGTGTAACTGCAAAAAATGTAATATTATGGAATTAATGATACGTCGATTTCATAAAGTCCCGCCTTCCGGTGATTATGAATCAAATAGTCACTTGATATATGTATCTGTCGTTACAATTAGGACTAATCGAAGATAAATGGTTGTTTTGGTACCTGTTTTATATTATATCAAATTCTGTCATTATAGCAAAGTTTCTTTACCTTAAGTATGCTTATTCCAAGCATTTTTACATACATCCACACATGTGCGATAGCAGATGTTATTTATATTTGCTCGTAAGCTTTAAAGCTAATCTCCTAAAAACTTTTCTCGTCCGAAATTAGAACATTTGTTTTAAAATTCTTTTGTATTTTGTTTTCTTCTGTCAATGCTTCCTATCCTGTTACTCTGCTGGAAATCTCTTTATATCTACTGGGGTAATTATTCTGACCTGTCTAGTATGTTAAACACTCGTTTGTAGTCATAGTTACTATTCAATACAAAAGGAAATAAATATGTTACGTGCCGTAACTGGGCAAACACTTTGACATGTTATTTTTTTCTGCATTAATCTATTGAAACCCACAAGGTTTGATGAATTAAGCTGTGAAAGTGTTTCAAATGACTTCAGATGCCTTATAGATAATAGCTACAACACATACATTACATACTGTAAAATTGTTACTATATTTTATGCGTTATGTATGTTTAGATGGAAACATACCTGCAGAAATCACTTTACAATTACTAATAACACTGTAAAAATGTAAATTGCAGACCATAATATTGCTTCGTCGCTGACAGTATGTACTCATTTCAATAAGATTGTCATTCTCAAAATGTTGGTTACTTTTGGTAATGAATAACATATTAAAAGCTTATCTTGATTCGTGAGTATGAAAAATACGGCACACATAACATTAACTTATAATTTGTTTCCTGTATCTTTTTAAGATTTTCTTAGGTATAATGTATCACTTTGTTATTAAAGACACCAATATAGTTCAACATTCTAATGTTCATGTTATTGGTAATGATTTCTTTTGTTTTCGCCTGCATCAGTCGAATCGTATACCATACCCATGTATTAATGTCTGATGTAATACTGCGGACACAAGGGTGTTATTCATGGTAAATGTTACTCGCGGGATAAAAGTCACAGAAATGTCTAACTACAGGAATAACTATTTTTTATTTAAATGTGCAATATAACAGCCTTACTTGTTATTGTAATATTGCGTGATTTATTCCATAATATAATTATTATGTCATTATGTATATTGTGCTATGAAATTGTTGCAGTTGAATTAGTTTTCGTTATAAACTTGCTTTTATTTCTTTTGCAATGAGACGATTTAGTGAACAAAGAAAGAAAACATTTATTTGAAGACATTGTCTCATTACCATCGTGCTTATTGAATCGCTGTTACTGTTTATTGTGTCCGTAAGGTGTATACATTACCAGAGTAGATGGAGAAGCGTTTGGGTGGCAATAAAATTAGGATTTATCTCTCCTGCTTGTTCCTGCTGCTCGCCGTCATCACGAGACTGGCGATAATGTATTTCATATATTTGTGGTCGTTTTCTAGAGTCTACTAGTTTGACTTTAACAAAGGGATTTTTAATCTTATGTATAGATAGCTGTATAGATGTAATACTCACGAAAAGTCTATTTATCTTATGACATCACTCAATTTCAGGAAAAGTATTTATACAGACGCGCTCGTTACCGAACTATGTAAAACTGATCTACTCTCAATCATCAAACAGATAACGCTCACCTTTGCCTATTTACTTTTATGTAAAATTGTTTTTTTATGTCTGATGAAAGATTGTTCAATGATACTTTTGATGTATATGTTTTTAAAAGGAAATTTTAATAAATGCGGCCACTACAATAAAGAAGTGAGCCAATGAATGACATTCGATTCACTGTTTGTTATTATATGGTAAATACCTATCCGAGTATTAGATATGCAACCAGTTTAAACAGAATAAGTATATGACCGAGTGAGGTTGACTTATATTATAACATTGGTCACAATACACAGACATTTTGTAAGAGGGATGGCATATGATGATTTTGAAAGTAATTATATAATTTTGCAGGATGGCAAATAACACCGTAGAAATGTCAAAAATGAGTTGAAAAAATCATATATGGTTTATACAATGTCCACGAAAAATAAATCAAAATTGAAAAAAAAAATATATACACACATTATTACATGATACTGATACGGTACAGATTATATACACACATTATTACATGATACGGTACAGATTATATACACACATTATTACATGATACGGTACAGATTATATACACACATTATTACATGATACGGTACAGATTATATACACACATTATTACATGATACGGTACAGATTATATACACACATTATTACATGATACGGTACAGATTATATCACACATTATTACATGATACGGTACAGATTATATACACACATTATTACATGATACGGTACAGATTATATACACACATTATTACATGATACGGTACAGATTATATACACACATTATTACATGATACGGTACAGATTATATACACACATTATTACATGATACGGTACAGATATATGATTTCTCTTTATCTTAATAATTCAGGTGAGTATGTTTGCTGGTGCCTTGTTCTTACAAATGGCGACGGGATGGAATATGTATCTGTCTGTCATTATACTTCTGGCGGTCAAGGATTTAGAGTTCTGTATATAGTAAAGGTAAATATTAAACATTACAATACTTTCCAAATCATAACTATAACCTAACAACGCTGTATTTTAAATGAGTCGACTTTGCCAATCCGCTGCCTTTAAGATAGTAGTCATGGGAAATATTCCAGGTACAAATGTATTTTTTTTCCAACTACACCGGAAGTGCCTTATGTACGACACCGGTAGGTCAACCTCGCTCCCATCTTCTGTGTTTTGATTGATGATTTTTAATTGAGACAGTGTAATGACAATGATTTTATTCTCATAAACGTAAAGTGTAGAGAATTACATACAGGCAGAACATACATAAATACTTAGACATTTGATAAACAAGAGAAATACTTAAATGGAATTGATCATTAACATTGTATGAATGTGGGGTGATTGTACCGCAAGAGTTATAGGCATAAATAAATAACATATAAGTTGCAATTATTTATCAGACACCTCACTTACCATTTAAAACATCGATTTGTAGATTATGGTGCAACGTTCACTTGTTGCAATAAACTTAGAGCATGCTAAAGGCGGATCTGTTTTGGAGTCTTTCCTTACGGCAACACCACTGTTCCTGATGATTCTACCTGGAATTCTCAGCAGAATTCTGTTTCCCAGGTAAGAATAAGCATTATATAAATCGATCGTAAAAATTATGTAAAGATTTGATTTGAAAATCATGCTACATGTCTGCTTTGAGCCAAAGATACAGGAGTTTTAATAGGCTTGACTTATCAGAAAAAATAAGTACAAATTAAACAGGAAGCAATGCGTTTTAGATTTATCTAAATTAGATTCTATGAGAATATATATCACTCACTCATATGTGTGAACCCCTTAATTAATTAAGATGAAGTAGCCTGTGCAGACACCGAAGAATGTATGAGAATATGTGAGGATCCTTTGGGCTGTTCTAACATCGCTTACCCTAAACTGGTTCTTGAACTGCTCCCACGAGGTGAATCTTTTAATATTTAGCTTTTGATGGAGTCCAACGAGTCTCTTATAGTGATACATGTATATAATGCACACTTTGGCAAATAACGTTCCAAAGCAAATGAGAAATTCTGAAGACAGAATTCACTGAACATGATTATAACACGAAACAGCAGAATTTGGGCGTTGTTGAGAAGACAGCGTTTAATAATAGACTGGGTCAAGTAGACAAGTATACAGTTGAAATGTCTGTATACATATTTTCAGGATTGCGAGGTTTTCTCATGGCAGTCATATTGTCAGCACTCATGAGTTCCCTAACGTCTATCTTCAACAGTTCCAGTACTTTGTTTATCATGGATCTATGGAGAAGATTCCGGCCGTTATCCACCCAGAAGGAACTTCTTATTGTGGGCAGGTATACGTTTGTGTTTGTTATTGAGTAAGATATTATCCCTGACTGCACAAGAAAAAAGGTAATAAGGAAAAGATAGAAAATTACAACTTTGGAGTAACGTTGTATATTACAACATCATATATGTATGAATTTTTCATAAGCTAAAGTTTCTAATTATCCATAAATATTTGCTCACCTTTGATTGCTATGGTTTCCCTATATTCTATAAATAGATGCAAATAGCATTGGGATAATTGCATTTCATTTACTAAATGACTGTACCAGCTACTAAAAATACAATTGCATATTTTAACAACAATGAGGATTATACCCATGGGATATTATCACTTGGTTCTATCTGTCTAAACTGTCTATAAAGGCCACCAGATGGACAAAGAGTAAATAGCCTTTATACACAAAGCACAACGTGTTTGGTTTTACAGAGGTGGTCGCTAGGACAGGTTTGACTGTATCCAATCAGTCGATTCTAATATAAAGTCTAAAAATAGGTTACTCTCTACTGTTACTATTTTAATATCTATCACGAACAATTCCGATTCTTTTGATCACAAAGGAAACTTTATGTTAATAACAAACATGTCTGTTTCCACACAGAATCGTCATTCTTGTGATGTGTATATAAAGCATTGTCTGGCTTCCACTCATAAAGGGATCTCAAGGGGGACAACTCTTCAACTACATCGCTATGGTTTATGCCAATTTATTGACTCCTGTGGGTCCAGCCTTCATGTTAGCCATGTTTTTGGACAAAAGCTACTGAATGGGTATTGATTATGTTTCTTTATAAATTTTACATACATGTCGGTTTTATCGAAAACAAAAATAAAAATCATAACAAAAAGTTACCAAAACAAAAATGTTAAAAAATCACTTTAGAGCCAACAATATATGGACTGTTAGTGAAACGATATAACAATATTTTTTAATATAACATTATATAAGTACGGATGCATGGATACATCGGAACGGAAACAAAGCTATTTTGAAACATACATCGTACATAAATTAAGAATATCATTCATATAACTTGAATAAATCCAATTATGTAGTCTCGAGGCTCTTATATGAAAAACGATCGATTTCACTTCAGGGTGTAATTGATGGACTGGTAATAGCTCATATTTGCGGATTCATCAGACTCGTCTTGGAGCTTGTTTACCCAGCGCCACTTTGTGGAGAACCAGAATATAGACCAGCCGTTTTGTACAAAGTTCATTTCCTTTACTTTGGGGCACTGCTTGCATTTCTCACGATGTTTTGTATGGTAGTTATCAGTTTGTTAACACATAAAAGGACAAAAGAAAAGGTAACATTCTTTAACAATTTTATTATATCAAAAATGCAAGAGCATCTTTGAATAAGATAGGACTTAAATCAACAATTGCTTATAAAATAGCATTACATCAACAGCATGAACGTACATATCTATTCCCGAATGTCTATTTTGTCGAAATGCAATACTGAAAAGCTTATTGATTTTTTTGCAATCAATTTATTTTCTTTTGCATACACGGATATGTCTCTGCCATACGTATAATACATTGGTATATATTATTATAGACCTCCGATACTTTTGTCATGGGAAAATGTTGCGCTCTCTGTAAAGGAAGCAAAAGGAAAACGAAATGTACAAACATTTCTGTACTACCTGGTCGCCAGCTGTTAGGGTTGTCAAAGCATTATACTTATCTGTTGCTGATTTGCCCTGATTTCCATTACTGACATTACTAACATATTCATGTGACTTTTATTTTATGTAGCTAGTTGGTGGTTTTATTATATTTCTCTTTGCAGAAAGCTTCATAGCTGCGTGCCCCGAAACGATATGTATATACCGTGACGGCAAGTAAAACTCCTCACTTTGCTTCATAGTTTTATTTTATTACTTAAACTTGAAGAAAGTATGATAACTTTATGCTCTTCCCTTTAGTTAGATGGGGTGACTTGGTGGACACGAGTAAAGTACGACTCTACAGTGAACGATCATTATGAGGATGACATGCCATCGGATGTAGAGAATGACAGCAAACGGAAAGAGTGTGAAAAAGAGAACATTGGCATGCAGAAAATTAAAACGGAAGCGCCTGAATCGGGTAACTACATTGTATTTTGTTCTTTTCAAATACATCAGTTTTATTAATCATATATTAACTCTTAAATCGAAACAATTTATAATCATATCCACTGTAATATTACATGTAATTGAAATAGCCTGTATTAGACATATCAGAAAAATTATATGGAGAATTCTGTATTACCTGACACACACAACCAAATCTCTTATTGGCGACAACATACTTTTCGGTATGTACCATGGCACAACATCACCTCACCCCGCCACCAATTTTACGTATATAGGAATAACACTGGGTACACTATAAGTAATTTTGTTATTGCCAACTGAAACGAAATTGCGAATATCAAAGAGTATTGTAGCAGATATTGGTAGCTATTTCAACATATGTAAGAGTGAACTGCTCATACTAAGATCTCTTTGCAATTATATATGTACAGATCTAGATGACTCGCGTGGACTTGTAAAACCCCCTCAGTCCCAGGAGAAGAAGGAAACTTCAAGAAACAGGTTCATTGAGTTCCTATTCGGAAAATATGATAAAGGACGAGAAGTTGTAGTGATGACTTTGGAACAAAAGAAAAATTTTCATGAGAGAACGACCAAGAGTTAAAAGATTGTTGAACATCTTTGCAATTCTTTCTATTGGAACTACAAGGTTTCTTTTAGGATATTTGGCATGATTCGTTTGTGAAAAACAATATAATATTTGAAAAATATGAGATTTTAGACTTTCGGATGTCCTTCATTTCAAATACGCATTCGTTAAGAGAAATGTTGACATTGCATTATATAACCCATAAATTATGTAACTGCTAATGTAACATCAACCTTTATTTTTGTATGTGTAAAATTAGCTGAGATTGTATCATTTAGAATGAGTTACGTTAAAAATGAACAGTTTACCGAAAATAGTCCTGTAAATCATTTTATAATGTCAATAACAGTAAAGAAACGTTCTAATAAATCTTCAGTTGTTATCTGTTAAAATTTCCGTTTTAAAACTTGTAATGTAACACTTATTGAAAAACAAGGACATATAAAACACATTACGTAACTGCTACAAACATCAGCTGGATGTTTAAACAATGGATCAAAACTTTAAAAAAAAAACTTGATATTGTTTACCCAGCGGAACCTTTGCTACCTGAATGAGGCCAGTTTGGTGTATTGCAAGAGATAAATAAGTACTCCACAGCCGTAGTTTCTCCACAGCACGTTGATATTACGTACCATTCGACTGTAGCACCACGGGTAAAAATATTAAAGAATCAAATAGAGAATGCATGGTCAGTGTATTAAGATATACGCTGAATTTTGGAGAGGGTAAGGAAAGACAAAGATATCGCGTCTTCGTAGAGCCGAAAATGCAGTTTGGTTTTTAAGACAATGACCATGTGTACTTTTTATCCTGCAAAATTAATTAATATTTAATTTTTGACACAAAATTAATCATAATCTGCATTATGAGTAAATAAAGCCAACCTAGACTTGGTGTAGTAATACAGTTTGAATGGGGTAATACAGTGTGAATGGGGGTACTGTTTCCAAGTTAGTTCTCGCCGGAATATTGACGCTGTAGTTAAATGAACCAGTGCAGTTTTTAATTCATCTTTTTTTTAAATATCTGGTTTATTAATGGGAAACTGAAATGTTATTGAAACATAGTGAGATTTGTTGTGTTTTCAAATTATAAATAGAGACTATTTTCATATCTTTTGTCATTGTTAATGTCTCACACGGTTCTATTTTTTATGATAGGGATTTGCGGTGAAAACTTTAATTAAGAAGTATTGGCTATCTGAATATCTGTATTTACATTGGTAATTCAAAGTGCATTAAATATGTGTTTAACACGTTTACCTGTTTCTTAAATTGTTTCATTATTTATAATGCAATTATATATATGCTCCGCAATGCACCAGTTAATCAAATGTCTTTTTTGTTATCGCGTACATGGATTCAAATTGAAATAACATGTTATATACGGTGTACAGTATATGTACAAATATGTGTTTAAAAAAAAATCATTATTAAGAAATGAGATGGACCTATAACCACTGTCAGGTAAAACAAATACGTAGTACTGAATCACATCTTGACTTTACAAGTGATTGTTATGTAAACAAATCCTTGCTACATTATCATTCAGCGGGCCTATATTATCTACAGGTAAAGTTACAGTTAGTAACGGGATAATTCAGACTATATCCCATTAGGCAAATGAACCTCTTCACCTGTTAAGGCAGGAGCTCCACACACATGCTTTAGTACATGTATATAACAAAAGAGGTCAACATGACGACTAAAGGCATTGACAACTGGGCTGACATTTTAGTCCTTGTGATTTACTTTGCTGCTGTTTTAGCCATAGGATTATGGGTGAGTGTGCGATAATATTCAGAATTTATTTTCTTAACCTTACCAAAACATCAATCAAGCCTAAAAGTTAAGTTTTTCAGCGCTAACATGACCTTAATAGCGGCTCTTTCAAATTATGTAAACTAAAAATAGATTTTGGGAATACCAGAGATGCACACTTAAAGGTAAGTGTTGTATGAAGTGCAAAGAGTCACTCAACTGACAGAGTAAACTGCTATGGATCAGTCGGTAGATCTGGGTTCAATACCTGGTCAGGGCATTCAAAGGCAGAGTGTAATATCCCTCTTCTTCAACACAAGCAACTTCGCTAGCAAAGGCTATTGAGTACGATACTCTCCCTGAAACTAGGGAGTACATATGTATATTGTAATGAATATCCTTGACTAGCGAAGTTGCCATACATGCAAGTTCATCGTTGGAAAACCTATTACTAAGAAAATGTTTTCTTTACGTATATTCATGAAGTATATGCTGTCGGTTACCACCCTTGCATTGTGTCTCATTTAATTGTGTATGTTACTGATGAAGTAACAACCTTTTCTGGCTATCCTGAAATCTTTCGCGAACATTAATTATGAATTTTTCATGACCAGTGCTTCAATAAATAAACATGTATAGATAACATAAAATCTTAAAGAGAAGGTAGATATAGTACCTCTATATGATATATTAACTGTATTATCTGTTATACGTCTCTTTAATCTATTGCGGCTTTATTAGATATTATACATGTTATATTTCTAATAATTGCAAAATAGATTCGACACCAGCAGTACAGATTTACAATCCTAGCATATCATATTGATAGCCTTATAACATGTTTTCTGTGTTTGCATTCTAAATCCTATTTACTTTCTGATTAGCCCATTCGTGTTCTCCTTTATGAAGGAAAAGAATCAAAGACTGGCGCCAAAATTTGCGTAACCGTGACATTACAAAACATCGACGTTGTATATAACGGAAAAATAATCCCTTGAATGGATGTTATTTTATCAAGAATTCAGAAAAATGCATTATGAGTATTGATGTAAATTTTTAAAATCATCTGTGTATGAAAATGAATTGATTGCAAACTTTTTGTTGATTTGTACCAAAACCAATTAGTTAACTTAGTAACTATACCCGAGAGGATGTATTTATTAGCTGCATAAAATGTTTTCGAATCGCTATATCTATATAGATAATCATCTCGTAGCGACGTGACCAAAATTCGCTTGTACTTTTAAGCGTCATATATTTAATGATGAAATCCTGCTACTTCTAAAACCCATTAAATTTCTTTTGGAGTTATCCCTTGGTTGACAGGAAAAGCAGTTTTTTACAGAAGAAGTTTCACACAGCTCATAATAAGCTTTTAAAGGTTTCATGATTTGTGTATATGCATATTATTATGCATTATATATTGTTTATAATTATCAGTCAATCAGACGATCGAATCGAGGGAATGTGAAGAGCTACTTCCTTGCAGAACATTCTATGACATGGGTTACGGTATGTATTAAATATATGTAAGCTATATATATATACCTTGATTTTTTTTTATTTATCTCACTTTGCGTTAGTAATTATCTAAACAATTGAAGTATGATTGGTAAACGAACAATGACAATTAAAGATAGACAATTATGATATACCACAAGCGGAAGATATAAACGGTATAAATGAAGTCACAGGTACAATGAAGCTAATTCATGCCATGGTTATTTTAAGAAATTACGATACAGAGGTCATTAATACATCCTACAAAAAACAATTATTTTCATTACAGTTTTATCCTTCATAACAAACATTTGCAACCCTACTCAACGTTCCTGTATGTTGTGATCGTCAGTTATTTCTTAACTAGTTATTGATGTCTCTTAACAACGAAAATATAATCGAAGTTTTAAAATATCAGTACTTTATACCAACTCAGGTAGCAGAAAACAGTAGATTTGGACAATCTATGAAATTAAGGCGCACGCCTTAGAAATATAGATATAGTCATTTAACTGTAAAAAATACCTGTACAAAAGTATATATATTATTAATCAGCACAACTTTTGCAATTACAATTTGATATTTTGATGCAGATTTGGCCATATTCTGCGCTTATTCATGCATGAGAATACCATGGTAACAACAAAAAAATACCTGAAAAATTGCAAAATATCATGATTTTTAGCCCAAAATTGCAGAAAATTGTACTCAATTTTTTTCTTAAGACCTACCTCAAATTGAGCACTTCTATCACAATGGCAAAATAAGCTAATTCATTTCATAGGTCGATTAGGTGGATTTTTCAATATTTTTGCCTAAACCCGCGCCATGGATTTTCCTTCAAGTAAAGCTAGCATTTCCGGTCAAGACGCACTTCCGGATGAGCCCAGAATTGTAATCTCTAACCCATTTTTGTTATGTTTATTTTTGAAAAAAATGAAACTGATATCAAACCCTCCATATTGGATGTACCAATTTCAGAATATATTTGATTTTTAATTGTTTATGCATGGCTCAAAACAGGGGCTCCCCACTTAATAAAAATATATAGACCGTGGCCAGGCTGTTCTTCTCTGGTTTGCTACCTCATATTAAGCATGCCATCACCATCGTAAAAGGGTCTTTATGTAGGAGAATCGGAGCAAGCAGATGATGACTCAGGGAGCCAACAGGTGGACCATTATGGCCATAAGTGACCATTAGAAATATTTCATATGAAAAAAAAGCAATTTTCTGTTTGTACAATTTATCTTTGGAATGTACATAATTGCAGGTGGGGGCCTCCCTTTTCTCCAGTAATATTGGGAGTGAACATTTCGTCGGACTGGCTGGGTCAGCAGCCTCGGCCGGGATAGCCAACATCACATTTGAATGGATGGTGTGTTGTTCATTATATTTCATCTAACTGGTTGACAGATTACACCACAAGATGTTGAGTTTGATACGTTACTTCATTTTGTAAATTCAGCAGTGGAGGATAAACTATGAAATTAGTAAATACTTTTCAGCAGTAATTGGTGAACATTTAAATGTATTGGTGGCATTTAGGAAAGTCATCATAAAAACTTGATAAATATCTTAAAATGTACAACTAGGACCTTTCATATTCCAACATGTATGTTCTGTGGATACAACAGTATTTACATACTTTATGCTGCATGGATACACTTTATTTTGTTATTTTCATTACAGTCTACATTTCCCATTCTGTTACTTGGCTGGTACTTTCTACCTGTATATATATCTGCTGGGGTAAGTTGTCTTTGTGATGTTTTATTTTTAACAAATTATCATCTTAGTAGAAACTATCATAATAGCCCATGTTTATGATTTTAGCGGGTTGGCGATCTATTGATGAATTACTGATGTAAATAGTTATTGTTTTATACATTCGATGAATGACACATATCCCATATAAAAACAAAATATTAAAAAATAAACAAACTAATAAACAAAATAGAAGGGGAATTTCATTGATAATTTTAATTTCATTGATAATTTTAATGGCATGTGTTTATATTCAAGATGTATGTGCCAATAGAATATTTGTTATTGGTTATTCAATATAAAAATTACATCAGATCTTCAATTCGCTTATTGACCTTTTGGTTTTAATGCAAGTGTTGGTTATTTTGTTTTTAAGGTTTACACATTACCAGAGTATATGGAGAAGCGTTTGGGTGGCAATAAAATCAGGATCTATCTCTCCATTTTGTCGCTACTACTCGCCATCGTCACCAAACTGGCGGTAATTACTATTGACACGTTTTGTACATAAAACTCTTGAATGTCTACGCAACCGTTTGAGATTTTCCGACTTAATTTTTTTTCTACCCATGATCCTTTAGTCCTATCAGTAAAGGGAAGTAATTCCTACAATAAATTCGGCTACTAGCTCAAAGGAGAAAACTCCTTCAAAACATATGTGCAAGTATCACTATGCATAAATTAAGCTAAGTGCTTAGCTGCATTTAATGCAATGACCTTGAGCTCACATTGAAAGTAATAGAGCATTTGTCATGGTTTTTCACTATCTTATATTTACCTTATAACAATGGCAGTACATACGTTTATTGGTACATTTTTTATCCATGAAAGTAAAGTCAAGTTATATGTGCTGTTACTGAACAAAAATTTTGACATGTTAATTTTTATTCATTAATCTCTTGAAAGCCAATTTTTCTTCATTAATCTCTTGAAAGCCAAAAGTTTTGTTTTTATGCCTTATTTATGTTTAGATGGACACTTCCCTGCAGAAATAATTTTACAATTAATAATAACACTGTACAAATGTGAATGGAAATTGTAGACCACAATTTGGCTTGACCGTAAATAATTATTTCACTACACTATAGTTGTACATATAATGAGTTTTGGCAGTACTGCTATAATCATTTTCTGCTCTTATTTGTATTTGTAAAATTAAAACCAATGCATTGAAATGTCTGTAATTTTCAAAATGACTTTTGGTGATGAATAACATATTAAAAGCTTATCTTTGTTCGTGACTTTGAAAAATACGGCACATATAACTTTAAAACGCATGAAGCACTCTTCACTCTGAATTTTTTAGCTATGAAGGCGAGTATGTGTTTTATGTTTACTTATCAGGTGAGTATGTTTGCTGGTGCCTTGTTCCTACAAATGGCGACGGGATGGAATATGTATCTGTCTGTCATTATACTTCTAGCGGTGACCGGATTTTACACCATTGTAGGTAAGTAGAAATTATTGGTATTTGAGTATTACAATTGGTGTCTAGTAAACGAACGCATTTAGAAACGATTTTAAAATAGAATAATACAAACAAAGTGATATTGATATTAATTTGGATGACTTCATTATTCCCTGCTAATTGAAAATAGCTTCTTACGTAATCCAGAAGCGAGATGACACAACAAGTTGAAATTAAGGTCACTATAAAATCTTTAAGTGACAGTTTTAAGTAGCACATGAACATCTTATATATCTTAATATCATTGCCTTTTATATCTACTGTATGAATGTGACACAAAAATACTGATCTTGGTATAAAATATAATAAATGAGGGATAAAATACTTTCCAGAATATGGATCTGCATGGCAACATTCACATGGACAGTATGAATATTGTGTCGGATATTGCTGGTACATTGTATTTTGTTTCATCAAATGTAGTACTGTCCATTACAAATTACTATATTTTATCATTTTGTTTGTTGTCCTGTAGGGGGTCTCACTGCTGTCATGTACACAGATACATTCCAAACAGCGGTCATGACAGTCGGAGCTTTAGTACTAGTAGGAGTTGGTAAGTAAATAAGTGATTTTCTTAATTGTTAAACGTTGTTTCTTAAAATAAAATTGTAAAATGACCTGATGTGGATAATAATTGGAACAGGATTAAGTTTTTGTTTTTGATTTTTTGCCTTTCGTATTGCCGCATCACAGTGTGGATGGTTGTTCTTAAACCAGAAATCAAAAGTTTTGATATGTGTATACATATGCAGCATCATATACTTGGAGTTTCTCAATAGCCTTAGAGACATACTTTCTAGGATTTGTTTAGATACATTGTACGCTGGCAAAGTTAAGCAAGGCATAAGCAAGACATACATAAGACAGAACTGTGATTGTGTGTAAAAAGACGGATTTGTTTGTGTAGATTGCAAAAGAACACAAAAAATGTCTAGATTAATAAAGGTCAGATAAATAAGCATTCTGCCCAAAGGCGTCCACAGAACCATAAATGAAAGTTCAGATTTGATATTTTTGGTTCACGGTGTAAAATCAAGAAATGATCTAATCTTAATGAAAGCTACATTTTTACAGCAGCCCAACACTGATCCAATAAATTGTCTATCGATTGTTTACTTTATCCATCTGAATAACTATGATATGGATTCATAATATTATTTCCCCTTATTTAAGCATTGAACGTCTTTCAGTTGGCATTCATAACCAATGTGAATACCAACTAGTGAGAGGCAAGTTCCACGAGACGCAGTAGCTCTTCATGTTTAATCTGCCTCTGTCCAGTTGGCATTCATATTAGCCATGGATGCCAACTGGAAGTCGTTCAATGCTTATATACAATGAATAAAATATTAATCAAAAATGGAACAACTATCTAAAAAGCCATCTTCCATAAGCGTTGGCACGACAATTGATATGTTATGATGAAAATAACCTCATATTAAGCGGTTGGCAGTTCATAGACTGATAAATGCCAACTGCCCTTTGCAAAGTTACATAGTACTAGTAGGGCTGCAATGGAAATGTAAATCTATACTGATTCAGAATATTGTTCCAAAAAATGAACATTTTCATTCTGCTTTCAGGATTAAAAGAAGTTGGAAGTTTAGATAATCTGGAAGAGAAATATATGAATGCCACAGCTTCTATACGGCATGCTAACACATCGTGTGGCCTGCCGAGGACGGATGCCTTTCACGTTTTCCTAGACCCCGCTGGAGATAATCAGCCTTGGCCGGGCCTGTTTATGTCAACACCTCTTTTGTGCTTAACATACTGGTGCTGCGATCAGGTTCATAGATTGAAGTTGTTTTGTACAATGATGTGAGTTTCCGCTTATTAACAAACATTGGTGGACATTTGCAGCACATTGATTGATAAGTTACATAAAAACTCAAACAATTGTACTTATAATTTGTAGATAATTGTTCAGAGGTCACTCGCTGCGAAAGACATGGAGCACGGTAAAGGCGGGTCGATCGTTGCTTCTTTTCTGAAAACAACTCCTCTCGTATTGATGGTTCTACCTGGACTCATTAGTAGAATTTTGTTTCCAGGTATATTTGTTTCTTTTTGTACATGATGCAGGCCGGATTATAAAAATGTCCAGCTTCATCTTCAAGGTTCATGTTCAAAATATGAAGCTTTGAACCAGTAAGCGAAAGGATCACTTCCTTTGTATCTTAGTATCAACACATGTTCCTCTTTGTGGTTTTAGCAAAGACTGTATTGGCGATTTAACTTAAAGATGCTCCGCCGCGGTTTCATTTCAAATACTGTACTTTTATTCTGATTCAGAATTAGAATAAACAGCCCAAAGTAATTCGCTTTTGTTATTGAAGAAAAGCAATATTACAACTTTTCCATACTCGCGAATCAACTTTTGATTGATATCTCAAGAAATTACCAACATTTCAATATCTACAATGCATCGGTTTTATTTTTACAAATTCATATAATACCTATTATTTATTTCACCATAAAACTCAGTAAATAGTACTATATAATTTTCATTATATCGACTTAACACCAAGAAAAAAACATTCAATTTACTCTAACTTTATTCCAACTGTCGAGACACGCATGGGTAATGGAGCTCTATCTTTACTGACCACTACTTTTAAAAGTATAGCAATAATACCAATACTCGTTTTCCTACATAAGGATTTTTAATATATTTTTGTTTTTTGTTGGATACAATAAAGCTTCAACTTCGAAAAGGGTATTATTTGATTTCAATATATTGATTGCTACTGGAAGCAAAGGATTCACTATTCACAAACATTAAGAAATCATATAAAAGTGTAAATCAGACTATCGAGAAGACTTAATCGAGATTGATTTATATTTTGTTTAGATGAGGTAGCCTGCGCAGATCCTGAGGAATGTATGAGGATATGTGATAACCCTGTCGGCTGTTCTAACATCGCATACCCTAAACTGATCCTCGAACTTCTTCCACAGGGTGAGTTGTAGTACACAGGGCCCAAAATATAGTTAACACATCGTAGACATGTAGGTAGACAGAAACTTAGTTAATATCTGATTTACAAAGATCGGCATTTAGTGATCTGTGATCTCATTTTGATAAATGATGATTTAAAAAACTTATTCGCTTTTTCAGGATTACGAGGTTTTCTTATGGCCGTCATATTGTCTGCTGTCATGAGTTCATTGACTTCCATCTTCAACAGTTCCAGTACTTTGGTTACCATGGATCTATGGAGACGTTTCCGACCGTTATCTACTCAGAAAGAACTACTCATTGTCGGCAGGTAATGTGTTTTTGTAAACTTTGATCAGTATCTGTTGATATTGCCTTTATCAAACGTAAACCAAACCCAAATGGGGAAAAAATAAAATGGGACTAGAGTCACGTTTTCCTCAAGAGGTACGTACGTACAACTCTGTTCTTCGTTGTAAACTTCCATCAGAAATATCTGGCTCAAATGGGTTTGTTCATTATCTTCATAATATAATTCGAAGATAGAAATGACACTACGATAGAGAACATGCGATATTCTATAACGTCAGAAGTAAAAAACAAATGTTTTCACAATGATTTGCAATAAAACGTCTTAAATTCATAAATGTCTTTTGGTCTTCCGAGAAAAAGCCTACGAGATGCACCTAGTTTTGTTAACGACATTTACATCTTAATGATCTGTACAAACAAACAAAAAACATTGTGTACAAGTAATGTTTGTGTAATAAAGTTCGTTTACACTTCTATTAATAATTCTAGAACAAAGTTCTAATATTCGAATATTCGATATGCTTATTGAAATTAAATGGCCATTGTAAAAACATTATTTTAAAAACTGTACCTTGGTTACAAAGAAAATTGTGAATAACCAATCTATTAGACAATAAAACATTGGCATAAACTAATTCGATTCATAATGAGTTAAAGATGCTCTAAGTCATCTTTAATGATGCATTTCAAAATTCCTCCGGCATCGATACACGTAGTTTTGTACAAGTTTACATTAACTGACCAGCTGCATTTTATTAAAGAGTCGTCATCCTTGTAATGTGCGGATTAAGCATTGTCTGGCTTCCACTCATAAAGAGCTCCCAAGGGGGACAACTCTTCAACTACATCAATATGGTTCAAGCCAGTTTAATGTCTCCTGTGGGAGCAGCCTTTATATTAGCGATGTTTTGGACAAAAACAACGGAATGGGTTTGTTTTGATATAGTCAAATTTTATTATTTAGATCTAATAACAACATTGACAAAATAATTAAGCAAAATGTATAACAACAACATTAAATGCTACTGAAATAGAAATAGAGGATATAATATGTAGTAGATTTCCGTTGGATATTACAGTGTGCTTTGTTGTTTGTTGTTGCAAACTAAGCTAAATTAATTGCTTAATCACATATTTTCAACTAAGGAATTGCGTTCATATGAACTAATGTTAATATTGAATATAAATTTTATCAACAGGGTGTAATCGGTGGATTGTTGATTGCCCATGTTTGCGGAATCATCAGACTCGTTTTGGAGTTTGTTTACCCAGCACCACCGTGTGGAGAACCAGAAAATAGACCCGTCATTTTGTACAAAGTTCATTTCCTTTACTTTGGGGCACTTTTGTCCATCCTGACACCGTTAAGTATAGCCATTATAAGTCTGGTAACACCAAGAAGGCCTGTTGAAGAGGTAACATTCTACCATTTACTTGTATTATCTGTAACGCAGTCATTTGTATAGGAACTGATAATGGAAAGTAATAAGCTTACACAGGTCTAATGCAAAAGATAAACTTTAAACGTCATAAACAATTCCTGTTATCTGTATACTTGTCAAATCTGTCCTTAAAAACTACCCGAGATTAAAACAAAAATGATTTTCTTATTGTTATATAACCCATTCTATTCCCCGTAGTTAGACGGAATACGCTTTGAAGAAAGATTGGTATTATCAAGAAGAATTATAAAAAAAGATTGTTGGTTCCATCAAGAGATGAAAATTCTCCTTGCAGAAATTTATATAGTTTTATTTTATTACCTTGTTAGATGGAAGGAGCTTGAAGAAAGTATGATAACTTTATGCTCTTCCCTTTAGTTAGATGGGGTGACTTGGTGGACACGAGTAAAGTACGACTCTACAGTGAACGATCATTATGAGGATGACATGCCATCCGATGTAGAAAATGACAGTAAGAAAACAGAGGGTAAAGATAGTGTGAATCTGCAGGAGACAAACATTAAGTCGTCTAAATCAGGTATGCATATCGAATTCGTGCTTCATGTTTTTTAGTTAAAAATATGTTGTATTGCCATATTAGCCACATGATCGGGCACAAGTTAATTCTAACTTACAAACGCCCTCTCCATGAAAATTAACAGCACACACATATATATACATCTGATAAGATGGATTTACATTATTAAAATTACAACATAATTATTTTTTAAATGTGAACAAATAAAAAGAGAAGAGAGAAATAGATTAATAACGAGAGATGAAGGAGAGTGGATACAACATCAATAGATCACATGTTATTTATAATCATTAGGATATGTTTTATATAGTATACTAAGATAATTAAAAAGAAACTCTGTACCATCATGTATAGTCGACACTTTGAAAAAAAACCTATTGTAATCCAAAACGTTCATCTTGTACAAATGTACGTCATATCCCGTGCTAAAGGGGGCTTTCTCCATACATCTCATGCTTCCATATCAAAACTGGTCCTAAGGTCTGACTGTAACAGTATGGCACATCCAATTATAATATAACTATATACAAATGTAATGAAAAATAATGAACGAGTTAATTTCCACTCATGAACACACTACACGCAAACACCATCTATCTCCCTCTCTCTATGTTTGTCTCTCTCCATTCCTCTTTTTGGGTGAGACTGCATTCTTCGTGATATCCGAGGAAATGTTGAGTATTTTTTAAGTTGAGGATACAATAAACGTGTTGACAAAGGAACGTTAAAGAAACGAACGAGTGCATTGATATTACAAAACCGTGTGAAGTGTTCCATAAGAGTGAACGTTCTTTTCTATAATTTTATATAGTTACATAAAAAACAAAACAAGGGATCTGGAATCCAATGGTAACATTAATATCAATAGCCATCTTATATTATGTGTTGTGCACACACAAATGAGAAAACATTATGTTGACCTATATCTCCCGATAATTTCAATTGACATAAATCTCCTTAATTCATCCAGGTTAATCTCTCAGAACTTAACATCTAAGATTCTCCGTTTACAAGCCGTATCGCCATATTTACGTTATGAGATGTTAGCACGTTTTTTAAATCAATGGAAACACTTGTTACAAATAAAATTAATTTATATTTTATACAGGTGAATCATGTGGTCAGGATGATATATCTCAAACAAAGAATGGGGACAAAGTTTCGGAGAATAAATTCGTTAACTTTTTATTCGGGAAACAAGACACGGGAAGAGAAATAATCGTGATGACTATGGAACAAAAGAAAAACTTTATGAGAGAACGACCAAGAGTTAAAAGGGTACTAAACATCTTAGCCATTTCTGTGGTAGCACTTGTGATGTTTCTCTTCGGATACTTCGCGTAAACATTGTGTATTGTTCATAACATTTAATATTATTTTTTAATTTATTTATGACATATAAACGTGTAGCATTTCTGGAAACATATGTAAGCTTATGGTTTTCCAAGAGTACAGTATAATCAAATGTAAATACTTCCTTTTTCTTTCATACCTATGGGTGGATTACTGGCTGGTCTAGGGCAATACACTCATGTCGCCTGAGGCTTTATTGCATTGCTACCCATGCAGTAAAGCATCGTGACGTCACGGCGTCAATAAAATTTCTATTTCCTCGGTAAAATGTTAACTTTTTTTTTCACAAACTTGACTATTTTTACTATAAAAGATGCAAACAACGGAATTTTCGTTGAAAATATCACGTCATTTTTGTATGAAAAATTGACTAACAGCCGTGGATTTCTTATTTCAAAATGGCGGGATATTATAGTTGTAAAATTGCAGTAAAACGTCGAGGTATGAAAGAAAAATACTCTTTCATAAGTGGATATGAAGGATAGGGATATTCTACCCTTGGGATCACAAAATGTTGCAAAACACTCGCTAAGCCTCGGATTTTACTACATTTTGTGACCCTCGGGTAGAATATCCCTATCCTTCATTTCCACATATGAAAGAGTCTTATATTCCAACTCCATCACCTTTGCACTGATAACTTATATAGTAAATATAATCGGTACTACATCCAGTTGCTTATGTGTTATATATGAAGACGGATTAATATAAGTACACTGTACTTGTTTCTGAATCAAACATCTCGTGACATGTTTATTACACTGTATACTAATTGAATAAAACATTGTTTTAGCTAAATGTAAATGCTCACTCATTTATGCAATTGCCAAAACAATTTAGAAAGAGTATGCCTATAAATACGATATATTTCAAAACACAAGTAAAAGCCATATATTATTGCTTAATTTGTCTATGCGATGATCCATTTCAATAAAAGAGATGAAACCCTTGAATTTCAGGAGGTCTGTTGCATTTTTTTTACTAAGCAGCACATATTTGGTTTTGGTATGGTGCGGCTTTGTTGATTACATTTCACGTACTACAGGTATGAAATAAAACTTTTAAGGAAAATGGGGATGATCTTCCTTCATGATCACTGTATTTTGGTAAAGATTTCTAAAATTAAAAAATATATATATATATCTGAAATGGGATGATGAGACAAAGTGAGAAAAATACAAATACCGATTGTATCAAACATTTCTGTGATTCACAGTGAAGTAGATTTAAACAGATAACTGTCCTTGTTTGACGGAACCACGCGAGACTGCTTTTAGTATATGGGATATGTCCGCTACTCAAATCACCTAATGAATTCGAAGAAGACTTTATAGATGCCGCAAGATGAAACCAGGTCGGTACGAAAAGCATACATGTACAAGACCTTGTGCTCCTTAAATCAACGACATGATATATTGTTCAATAGAAAGGCTTCACAAGAATTAAAGTTGATGAAATCGTAACAATAAATTGATTTCAACATGAAGACCGATTTTTTTTTAATACATATACCTTCCAATCTTGTCATTGGCGTTTGTTCCACATAAAACTCAAAACCACATATGGATTGAAATGGCCATCGATATGAAAATGACATATTATTGAAAACCATCATTAATTATTCTTTAAAATTTCTCATGTGAAAATAAAACTTTTCGAAATTCATTACCTCAGTTTAAACATGTGGTGGGGATTCCACAAATTAAGTTATACTATACATCAGTATAGAGTTCCTGTAGGTCTAGACAGTTGACATTATCCTTAAAGGATAGCGCTAAGAACTAGGCGATTCTTTGGGTGTGACATGATTTTTTATTTTTATGTTTCTAAAGTAATTTCCTGATACATTACCCCGGTATAAGAAATATTTTAGGGGCAGCACAAATCCAAAGCCACTATTTCTCCCAATTTCACATTTCCTATACTATCCCTTCCCTCTGACAGTTTGCACTTATGCAATTACAAGTACACGTACGTGTATGTTCATACCACTTTTATGTATGGATATACTTTTGGAATACTATGGGATGTTTCACAATTATGTATTTACAATTAACACTGTTTCTGTATCGATAAACTAAGCTGGGGGTAAATCTGTTTATTTCCAAATAACTTGAGTGCAGAACGTGACCCGATTCACTGCGTATCTTTTGACATTCCAAAAAATTACGTGTCAATGTTTACAAATAACGCATGTATTTTTTTTTTTAAATCAGACAATATACAATAAAACAAATTTATTTTCTTAAATATTTTTGTGATATCATGGAGAAAAGAGCGGGATTAAGTTGTCAGTTTAGAAATGACAAGTATGCAATCTGTGGTGATTTTAAACTTGTTCTTGACCAAGAAGTAGATTACGATAAAAATTATAAAAATGTTCAGTCTTGCTTAAATTCAAGCCATTTTAAAGTATTTTCCTGAAATAATGCTTACAAAGCATTCTACAAAATTGTATTTGATAATTATATAATGAATACATTTTCAATTTATGTGAAATATCTTGGATGTGGTATAAAATAAAAAATAAACATACATGCACATGTATGTAGTTTAAACATATTTTATTGACATAAAATGACAAAAGGATAAGTCATTAAGTTTTTTCCAACTTTTATGTATATAGATATCGTCTAAACATACACGTAAGAAGTTTATATGTACTTCATATATTTTAAAACATGTACTCAGTTTTATAATTTGGTTGATGAAAAATGGTCTATGAGTACAAATGTAGGCTAAATGATCATTTTGTTTGCCATGACCGGAAACATGGAAAGAAAGAAATTACAATCTGAACCACACAGAAGAAACAAGGATTATTGAACCGATAAAACATAAACTATAGATTTTTTTTATAATCTTTAAACATTGAAAAAGTCACGGAAATTAAAATATTTGGTTAAGGGAGGAATATAGTAATGCGATATCAACTATTTAATGTGTGTATATAGGCCTATGTAAATTAAAAAAAAATCTTGAATACATATATATACCCATTGGAGATATCAGTTTCAAACCAAATAGAAAATGTATTCAGCATTGTGTACTGCATAATATTTTGTTCCTTATTTATTGTGGAAATCCATATTTCCCGGATCATATTCCGGATCCGGAAACGACATGATTTTAGTATGGACCTTTCGCTTTGTAACAAGATGGCGGCCTCCAGTGGTTGCACGTTCAACTTCAACGTGGGAGTGTTGGGACACGTTGACAGCGGTAAAACTAGTCTGTCAAAGGCTCTTAGTACTGTAGCAAGTACAGCAAGTTTTGATAAAAACCCACAGAGTAAAGAAAGAGGCATCACTCTTGATTTAGGGTTCTCGTCATTTTGTGTTGACTTGCCAGATCACCTGACTGACGAAATAGGAAGCTCGGACAGTTCCCAAATTCAATACACTCTAGTTGATTGTCCTGGCCATGCATCTCTCATCAAAACAATCATTGGAGGTATGTATTGTGATCGTAAGGGAAAAAATAACACAAGATGTAGTTATCACTAATCCAGTAATACGGGAGTTTCGTGATCCCAAAACGACGTGGGCAAAGTACAATTTACCATTGATTAGTCCCACCTTCCGGTGATTATGACGTCACGAAACTCACGTCAAATGATAACGTCATAATCACCGGATGGTGGGACGGTAAATTGTACTTTGTCCACGTCATTTTGGGATCTCGAAACCCCCGTATTTTAGACGTCGATATTGAGAAACTTCTGATGGGCAATACCGACGAGGTAGGCACGATGTGCGGTAATGATCAAAAGTGTCTCGTTGTGCTATATCTCTAACATTGTTGGAGCAACTGCACATACATGATTACACATATGATATAAATTGTACAGGATCTCAAACAACCATCACTACACACATGTACATAGAACACAGTCCAGACTAACTGTAACATACAGTATGTTAATATGAATTTAAGGCAAAGCCTCAGAAGAGCGCAGCTACATGTAAAAGATTATAATATCATAACTTTATATTGTCTATATTTTTCTACAAGATTAACAATAAAATATTTCACTGACATGCACATACTATCAATTGTTAGAAAGAATTAAAAATAATCCAAATGAAATAGTTCAATATACTTCAATCTTGTTTTTATCAGATGCAGAGAAAACTTGGCAACATGCCATGCTATCAAAAATACGCGCGAATCTGTGCCGTCATCTTTGGCGTCAGGTTTTGAGACGTCACTGCTGACGGTGCTGTGCGCTTGAAAACATGCACAGTATATATTGGACCAGTACATTTATTGCGTTGTCCTTGTATATGTGTAAATTTAGACTACTTACAGTAATTTTAAAGCGTATACTGATAAAACATTTAGTCTAGTACATAAATTTCAAATCTCGTCGTGCTGATAACGAGAATTAAAAGATGGCTGCTTACATGGAGGCGCGAGACTTTTCCCGCGGGACACAATTTCAAAGTCCAAGGGGTACTGGAATATATTGGAATCTATATGCACACACACGTGTTATGGTTAGTAGAGCTTCGCTCTACGTGGCCTTCGGCCGCGCAGAGAGCTGCGCTCTTATTATGTAGTTATACAAATCACACACAAACAAGCCAAATACTCACCAGATGATCTAAAACAGAACACGCACACCAACATACACACACTTACTTAACAGACATGTATAGTGTATCTTAATTGCTACCAAAGACACCCTATGGAATTTCTTACTGATAGCCACTTATCATTGATTTTGATGGACTGGTTAATCCTGAGATCCTGATTTAATTCCTGCTACATACACAATGTAATTGCATGTATATACAGTGATATTTTTTAGGTACATTTGGGGCCGAATTAAGGCCCTTTCCCCTAGAGAAATTTTGCTGTATTTTCCCAATTTCATGTAAATATTTTCCCAAATAAAGAAAAAGTCTATAACATATACATATTTCATAAAAAATACTAAGTAAATTTTAAAAGGTACAGGCCCCTGAAATTACTGAGTAAGAAAATCACTAATTTAATTTGGTTATTTGTGAACTATACTCGCTGCAATCGATACCAATATAATTTGGTGTCCAAATATTCCCTGTTTATTTTGTAGGTGCTCAGATAATTGATTTAATGATGCTTGTGGTAGACGTCACTAAAGGCATGCAGACACAGACAGCAGAATGTCTTGTCATCGGGGAGATTGCCTGTCAGAAAATGGTGGTTGTTCTTAATAAATTAGACCTCTTGCCTGTAGCGAAGAGGGACGCAATGGTAGAAAAGGTATTACCAGGGTGTACTGTCATCATCTACATATAATACACTGTATGTACATGCATGTTAATATATTTCATCAGCCTCCATAAGTTTTACATGGCTATATTTACATCTTTATTGTATAATATTTCTGTGTCATTGACTCATTGTCTCTGTAAAATTGATCACTGTGTGTATGTGATATGTTTTAAGCCATTTAATTGTTTGATAACATATACATATGTTTGTCGCAAGAATAGCACTACAGTGCTAATGCTGTATTTCTTCTTATATATCAATATGACGTAAAATTAAATATCCTGCATCTTGAATCAGAACTAGGTATTTGTCACCAAATGTTACTTTCCAGTTTCCTAAGATTTTGAGGGCTCTATTGAAACTATTACATATTCATCATTATTTTATTATGAGTTTGACAGTATCATATATTTCCCATTTATGTACCTTGAAGTTGTACTTTGAATTTGTATACATTTTTATACAAACTATATAAAGATCAAGTGTTAAAATGTCATAAAAATTGATGTTATGAATGGTTATTTATTTCTGATGAATTGTTCTCCATTATGTTTAGATGAAAAAGAAGATGCTGAAGACATTTGAAGCTACAAAGTTTGCTAACTGTCCAATGGTAGCCGTGGCGGCTAAACCAGGTGGACCCGAGGTGGGATATGATTTATGCCTGCTCACTGTTAAATCATATCTGAGGGAGAACTTGAAATTTATGTTTATAGTTGAGATTTATCAGTAACCAATTATGTACTTAAGAATCTGACCCACTAGCTACTATGTTAGTAAAGATTGTTTTACTTATGTTTTACAGAATATTTTAGTTTATGACATATTATATCTTAAAGATGCTCCACCGCTGACAAATGGTATTTTTTTGCTATGAAAATCAGGAGCAGACAATTTAGTATTTTTCTTCACTTGCAAAAGTTACTTACTTTACACCATTACCACCATTGAAAAATTAGAGCTTCTAATTTTACTTTAAGTTAAAAATATGAAAAATAATTAATTGCATCCCGGAAAAATTCTGTGTCACTATATCCTATATGGAATGAAGTACTAATTGCGCATGCACCAATGGCAAAATAAATTATCTTATACTATTTTTTGTGTTAATTAGACATATATATATACACGATTAAACACCAATTATTGTTCAAATGATGAATATCATTTATGCTCTGTCGGCGGTGGAGCATCTCTAATGAAATATCAAAAGTCTCAAATAATGTCAAGGTAGTAGTATCATTAATGTTTGATTAATATTTGATAGATATAAAGACAAACATTGCGGTTTGATCATTGACAAAGATTGTTTTGCTTTGGTGACCTCCGACATCGGAACTTTAAATGTCGGCAGGGAATCAAACTCTGACTTCCTAGTTAAAAATCATTTATGATTTTACAATGCCACCCTTGCTACCATTTATATTATTAAACATGCATATACCGAAATCCATTAAAGGGACAACTCAGTGAGGCTTATTTGTTACATAACCACGAAGCTAAATATAGTTCATAAATGTATTGTTCTACATTCCTTATCAAACATATGACAAGAAATAGTGACAAATTCCGCAACATTGTTAAGTATTTTGATAAATACCATTGAAATTCCAAATTGTTGATCAATAGGATTAAGCAGGTACAACATATATGCTGTACCCACACTTGAGTCAAAGTCACTCACGTTGAACAAATGCAATACATAACCACTGAGGAGTTGATGAAATTATTTTTAGACATGAACATGCATCTTATAATGTTAAAACAACTGTGAGAACGATTTGAGTTGTTCTAGACAAAAAATTCTTTACTACACAGGCAAGGGTCAGGGTTCTGCATACAAGGCTGTGTGTAATGGCGATTGAACATTCACATAATTTGACTAAAGTGGGCTTTTCTGAAATATCACAGCAAAACCAACTAATCTAATTTTCATTAGAACTGGTTTGTTTCTGAAATATGTGCAAGTTTTAATATACTCTTAAGACTAAATGGTCCCTTTAAAAATTATTTATGCATAAAATCAACTATGTGATAATTAAATCAGTATTTTTTCCAGGCGCCAGACACAGAGGCTTTGGGTCTGACAGAACTGATAGATACACTGAAGGCCAATACGTATGTTCCTCAGAGAAGTTCCACAGGACCCTTCATCTTTTCTGTGGATCACTGCTTCTCTATCCGAGGCCAGGGGACTGTGATGACTGGAACTGCCCTTATGGGCAGTATAGCTCTGAATGATGTAAGTAATTTTCTCTAGGGTTTATAATACAAATCAGTAAACAAACCATATTTTAAATTGTATAATCATATTGGACTGAATAAAAACTCTGACATACAGGGCTAATGGGCAGTATAGCTCTGAATGATGTAAGTGATTTTCTCTGGGGTTATATCTAGTAGATGACAATTAAATGTATAATGCCATGTATAGGCTTATCAACTTAAATAAACATACAGGGCAAATTCATTTACAATCAAATGAAAAACTAACTTTTTCTTTTATGCACACTTATATGCAATTTGGACAGGGCCAAGTCTTTTTCATGATAACTATCAAAATGTACTTTAGTATTTACTGTGTTTTAACTCTATAGCCTTACTCCAAGGTCTGGGTTTTACTCTAAATTCAATTTGTTAACGATGAGAGTTTTCATTTCTTTTTCTTGTTCTATCATATAGTAAGAATATTTTGGTATAAATGTTTTTTCTCTAGAATTTTTCCAACATTTGGCTGTACAATATTATGTTTATTTAGACAATAGAAATTCCATCCATGAAAGTTACCAAGAAAGTGAAATCCATACAGATGTTCAAACGGCCTATTAACCAGATATCTCAGGTAAGAAATAGAAATCGTTAATAAAGTCTGATATTCTGAGAGTTTCTGTATCATGCAAAAAGGAATATTATTACATATTTAGTACAAAAATATATAGGTGATTTTTTTGGGGGGGTGCATTTGGGGTCGAAATTTGACCCCTTCCCCTATAATATTGAGCTGTATTTTCCTGATTTCATGTATACATTTTCCCAAATAAAGAAAGCTCTGTTAAATATATGGATTATTTTCAAGGAGGTAAAAATGTAGTATTTTCCCTAATTAAAAGGTGCAGGCCCCTGAAATAATCATATACAAAAATCACTGGACATGGTTGAAACAAAGATCCCCATTCAATATGAAATATTCTTTATTTACAACCTACAAAGTATCTGGCCATGCAAGGGAGGTAACTCTGTGATATATGTAAAGATGGACTTTGTCAATGAGAGAGTTATTTCTAGATTTACTATATTTTGTACAGGGTGATAGAGCAGGTGTATGTGTGACCCAGTTTGACCCCAAACTACTGGAGCGTGGACTGGTATGCAGTCCCGGGGCATTACCTACAATATCAGCAGCTGTTGTCGCAGTTGAACGCATTTCCTACTACAAAGGTGCCATTAACTCTAAAGCGAAATTCCACATTACAACTGGGCATGACACAGTTATGGGCAGAGTTTCCTTCTTTGGTCTTTATGGGGACACAGCTACTGCTGATGGTGCTGGGGAATCTCTACATTCTACATCAAATAGTTTTGACTTCAGTAGAGAATATGTTTATCAGGATGAGTTGAAAAATGTGAAGATTATGAAAAAGGACGCAGGTGCTGAAGCTGACGTCGAACCTTTACCTGTTAAACAGTTTGCATTAATTGAGTATGAAAAACCAGTCACATGTCCGCGGAATTCGCTTGTTATTGGCTCAAAACTGGATACAGACATTCACACCAACATGTGCCGCATTGCTTTCCATGGTCACCTGCTTGAAGGTATCACTGATGACGCGGAGATGCAAACTGTTTTGCCTAAGCTGAAAGTGTTCAAGGTCAAAGTTCGTGAAGGTCAAGTTGAAAGATGTCAAGATGAATATTCAGTTATAGGAAAAAATTTGTTTAAGAAAGAAACAAACCTACAGGCATTCGTCAACCTAAAGGTGACCTTGTCATCAGGTGAGAAAGGTCATATAGAGGGCGGTTTTGGTCAGAGTGGGAAAGTGAAGATCAGAATTCCAGGTATGTAGAAAGGTCAAAAGCTATCGTCATGGTGACTTAAATGACTGTGACTGTTGGTAATTGTTAGCCTTTGTGTTTTCTTCATAACTCTTAACAGACATAACCAATCTCTGTTGTAATCTGACTTGTGAAGGGTAATTTTCTATTACTAATTTGGCTTAATGTCAATAAAGTAAAATATGGATATGAGGAATATCAGTATTATGGAGTAAAGGGAAATTACTTAAGCAATAAACTGTTACCAGATTGGACATACAGTTGATATGAAGCCCATCCGGAAGGAAGATAAATAGAATGGCGCCCGTTAGGGCGCCATGAATATTTATCTTTCGGACGGATGGGCTTCATATCAACTGTATGTCCAATCTGGTAACAGTTTATTACTTATATTTCCATTACGATCATTCGAATTCAAAACTACACACGTATATCCTTTAAATTTTCCGCTTGCGCTAGTGTTGACGTCACCAAGTTCAATAGACTGAACAGCAATAGCATCAACTTCTGAATATAGTTCAACACAAAACGGTTTGAAACAAGCGAACAAATGAAAATTATGCGATTACGTTTTTTTAATACAAGTGATTTTGTCAACACGATAATACCATTAGATTTCATAGACTACACAACTTTATAACCACTTTTGAAATTATTTGACCGTTATGTATAGGCGTAAGTATACATTGAATACATTGTCAGTGACGCGGTGGAAACGTTTGATATTCATACGCTTGACCAGATTGGAGTTCATAGCCAGATATTGCCCATCTGGTTTAACATAGATCAAACGGGAAACTGAAAGTAGAATGGAAATATTTTGTTATAAACTCAGTTTGCTGTACACATATTACATACAACTTCCATGTTTATAACAATAATGCTTATAACAAATTCAGTATAAGATGTTTGTAATTTGTGTAGAAGGATATACATTAAGTGATTCTGCTGGTCCCCAAAGGTTTGTTATAACCTTGTTTTACCATGGTGTTGTATTTCATTTATTATATATACATGTGAGATTCCAAGTTGTGGTTATACTGAAGCTGCAGTTTTTCCTTGCAGGTAAAATAAAAGATCTCACTAGACTTATCTGATATTTAATGCATCTCTACTCCCTAGATAATAATATTATCATATTTCTATAAAATACTTTATTCATAAGAATCAATATTTGAAATCCAAATGTTCTGTTATTAGTTTCTGATTGTGCTGTTACATTTTAAAACAGATCCGTTACATTGTTTTGTTTCTTGCAGAGGGACTTCAGCCAAGCACATTCCAAAGGTATTCTGGAACAAAAAAGAAAGGAAAGGGCAAACAGACTGCAGAGGATTCATCAAATCAGAATGAAGGAGACTCGGATCAAGAACCAATCAAGATCCTTCTTACATTTAAAAGATTTATTTATGATCCTGAAAAGAAAATGAAACAGACTTGAAAAGAATATATGTTTCTATTAATTTTTGTATCATATACAGCCTGAAATGAGTAAGAATGGAAATGCTTTTAGAATAACTGTTAAATTATTTAAATTAATTTAAAGAGAATGTGATTGAATGAAAGGATTTATGAATGAATTAAGCTAATGTCATTCAGAAGTATATATTGTATCATTATAATAATAAATCTACACGTAGTTGGTTATTCTTTTACCAGTTTTTGTGAAATCACAACGTGTCAAAAATTCTGTTTTCAAGGATTTTCTTTGAAAAAAACATCATTATTACTTTAAAATAACAAATATCCTATCAGTCTATTATAGAATGTAAAAAAAATCGAAATGACCTGATACCTATGTGATAAAGTCATGATCAGGGGATGAGAGAAAAATAACTTTCATTTGTGGATAAGAAGGATATGGCGATCCTAGCTACCATCAGAGTCAAAAAGTGTTGTAAAACGTTTTTTGAAGTAAATCTTGGGCATTACTTCATTTTGTGACACTTGGGTAGAACATTCCTATCCACACATAAACAAGCCCGACAGTAATTGCACTGAATACATTCTGGGGATTGAAAATTGTACAAATAGCAGGGCCACAAGGGTCAATTTTGCTATTTCAAATTGTGAGAGCTTTTGTGATAATTACTAAATAAACCAGGTGAGCGATACAGGGCCCTCTGCATGGGCCTATTTGTTTCATGACATCACAACGAATTTTCAGCAAATGGAAATCGCTCCAGGTCATATTACACTAGTGGCATATGCAGAAATATAACGCTAGCGAAATTACGGGATATCATGTGGTTTATGTGATTAAGCATTATATTTCAGTAGGTATAAGTTATATGTCGTTTTTAGGAAATAGTAGTGCTAGCGCTGTTTGTATTATTAGTTTTTGTATAAAAACTAGATTCTGCCTAAGCAGGTTTGATAGAATTTCTTTGTGATTTTGTCCTAATTTATGACATTGTAAGGTAAATGAAAACAAGCCGCTGCACGGTCCATCTGATTATGAGCTGGTATTACTACTGTAAAACGAATTACCAAGACAACAAGCTATAATAAAACATTTCTACATGCAATCAGAGACATGCCTAACAATGAAATAATTATTTATTTATGATTGCTGTAGATTCATGCAAGATTATTCATAGCCTTTTTCTATACCAAGGAATAAATTAGCGATTTTCATTGCCAAAAACTTGTTGTTATTTATTTCAACGCGATGAATAAACAGAATAAATGGAATGTAACAAAACAGTGTCTGTCGTCAACGTCACGAATAAGATGTTGTGTAATGATTTCATTTTTAATGTGCATTTGCTAACATGGTAGATATACGAGGCTATATCAGACCGAGTGGCTTATGAAATACATGGTCGATATATTTGAGGAAGAAGGTGAACTATCGGGCGATGAAAATTAAAACGATTCTTTTGAAGAGCAGGTCGGCGACAAGAACCATGATGATGAAATGAAACAATGACCGAGGCGAATGAAGTTTTCCCATGGTACATACCAAAATCTGGAAGCAGAAAATGTACATGTATGCATTGAAAGGGGAAAATAATATAAAACACACTGGAACAAGAAAAAGCAGAATTGCTGAAATTATTAGCAACATTGAATGAGCACAAACAAAACCACAGGAATACCTAGCTATAGGTTGTCCACGGGCGACATGTTCTTGATACAAGAACACTGCTCTCCGGGGCAATTTTGCGGTTTCATCAATGTTAAGGATGTATTCCTCTGAGAAGTAAAAGTTTTCTTGTATTAAACTTTTTTTTCTCATATAGAGTTTTGGAAATAGGAGTTCATACCATAAAAGAAAATGGTAGAAAAAACATATCCCGTTTGCTCGTTTTTGAGCTATTGTCACTCAAAGATGCCTAGTTGACAAAATATTAGATTTTATGGGAATTTTGCCGTTTTGACCATATACAAGAGATTAAAGCCATAATTTCCTAGTTAGATGTTTGATATGTATGGATGTTTGTAGATTTTACTTTCCAGTAATCTTCCTTAAAAATATACAAAATATAATAAGACCCATATTTTGTCTCAAAATAACAACATACGCTACCTCTACCCCTTAATTTTGAGATACAAAAAGCACCTTTTTCAGCCCTTTTTGCCAAATTTAACCCTGTATAGAAAAAGTTCTGGTATTAAACTATTAAACGTTTGTTAATATTGTACTTATCTACTTATCAACAAAAGGGGAAGGGTTGTTCTTTCTAAATCAGGCAGAAAAATGAAAAATGTGGGGGGGGGGGGGGGGGGGGGGGCGTGTGTTTGTTATTTTTCAATATTTTAGAGTGAAAAACAAAAGTGCTCAAATTACCATTAAATGTAAAAAAAATAAAGTGACAAAAGTGTATCATTTCACACTTTAATGCTCAATATTTTAATAACCAAGAATCTAGTAACGATTTACAGCAGAAATAAGCAATTTTCGCAGTGAAATAATATTAACGAGTGCATATTTACTTATGATATCACTACACCTTATTTGCATTTGTCGGCAAATATTGTTATCTTGTTTTGGCTTCTAGTAGATGGTTTAATTGTGGTAGACACAGGTCACCTAGCTCGGTATTATTGGATATGGAATTTATTGCATATACGTAAGTTATTTTATAAAAGTTACAAAAGACACTCGCTTAAGCTCGACCATGTCATTTAAAAAAATACCTCACTCGTGTGTAATATATTCCATTTCCAACAACCACTCGTTGTGTAACCTCTGTTTAACTTATTATTATCCCGCAACTACCCCACATACTGACGGATAACTACTGCCGGATACACTTGTGCTGCATCCGTCAATGCAAACTGCTATATCCGTCAATGCGATAACGTGAATTTGTTCCATATCTGACGGAAATTTTTCTAATTTGACCCAGAACTTTAACCTTCCGGTGAATGAAACGTCATACAATCCCGCTAAAAGTGACGTCGCATTATTCACCGGAATGACGTAATTTTTACGATATAGAATATCTCGTATGGCGGTGTCGTCTTTTTCTTGGCTCAAAGCGAAGGTATGTATTTTAAGTAATTCTTTGATGGTTTTTTGAGTATTTTTATATTGTTTCAGTGATATTTCATTCTGAAAAGAATCACAGGTACTGTTTGCAATCCGCTTATATATTTCCCACGGAAATAAAATAGAGTACACTCTCATTCGGTTTAGTGAATGAATATTTTCCTCCACATCAAAGAAGCGTTTCGCTTCGAGAGAAACCAAGTAAATAACTGGCAAGTTACTTTCGTTTTCAATGTCATAATGGTTGCAGGATAAAAAGAATACACGGTTAGTATCTTACAATTCAAGTTATATTTTGGTGCTTGACACGGAAAGCCGAGAAGTCGTCTCCTCTCGCACCAAAATAAACCATGTATTGTAAGATACTAACCATGTATTCTCTATATAAGTACAATTTCCTAGTTCCTATCTATGCAAGTTGGCAAATGTAACAATTGTTGACAGGTGTACATTGTACATCATTAACTGGATACAGCCCAGTCTTGTAGAGCCCCTCCAATTATGAAATAAATACACAGAATATTTTCTTACAAATTGCTTTCAAATCGGCTTAATTCTTTTTATCAGCACAATTGTGTTTTCTATGCAGTATGTTACAAATTGCTTTCAAATCGGCTTAATTCTTTTTATCAGCACAATTGTGTTTTCTATGCAGTATGTTCGTTTGCGGCCAAACAATTTCCAAGTCAGTGACTGTGTAAATTTTTTGATGATCTGGTGATCATGTAAATATATAGTATTTGTACATGACCGTCGTCAGGGCAATTAGAGCTTGTTGAAACAAATGCATGGAAAACAAAGCAAGGACTTGTTATGATTGAAATTGACTTTTTATATATATAAACGACAGACTTGAAAATATTACTTTTCAAGGCAATATCAATTAAACATTGGTTGTCATATTTTTGACATGCGTTGGTGTGTAGCATATATCAATTGTTGTAGCATATCCAGTGGTGCACATTAGAGCACTATGATAGAAATGATAGGACAACTAATGCTTACATTAAAATCAGTAATTGTTGTTTAAAAAAGAAAAATGGATAAAACATAGCGCATGAAAATAAAACTTAGAGAAAAAATATCAGTGGGTTGAACAGCCTATGATTTGGCGGGAAATAATGTGTGACACTGCCTTCCGGTAGGTTGTCATGGACAACCAATTAAACAATAGCTATAGATGAAATATCCCTATCGATAAACCAGATATACAAAGACAAATACAACACTTCAATCCATTTCAAATATTTTAATTAGAATATATTTTCATATTGATCAATGTTAAATATTTACATTTCTGTTTTCACCTTCCTATATAACCTTACTAACCGGGCAATCGTTTACACTTGCGTAAACGCAGATGGGCTGCTGCACAAGAACACAAACCGAAACACTGACTTCCGCCCTTATGTGAATGCGCATCCGGTTAGGCCAAAATATATGCCATGACAAAGGTTCGATATCAACATCAGTTTGAATGCAATGGAAAGCATTGTGTTAATATCAAAAACATAAAAAATGAAAACATACGGAATAAATGGATTAAAAACGCTAAAGTTATTGTGGAACTATATTTTATTTACTCCCGGAACTTGACACATTTTCCCGCCAAATTGGAGCCTGCTGTTTCGCGATTCCATCAATTACTCAGCTGTTCCATCAATCGTATAACGTTGAAAAAACGAAGTTTAATTTCACCGGAACACTAAATCTAAATGAAATGGTCGGTCGAAATGTAAATATAAGGAATGTTTTTAATTTTTTGTTGTTTACTAGTGTGTAAACTGCATTTTTTGTACAGATATTTCAACATGACGCGCTGACTAAAATATCTGTTCAAAAAATGCAGTTTACACACCAGTAAACAACAAAAAATGAAAATCTTTCCTTAAGAACATTTAACATTTTTTCAGTAAATTCTCACAATGACTTAAACCAAATGTTTTTGGGACATCTTGAACTCTGATTGTAGTATTAGTACACCAGAGCCTAACTGACAATGTTAATATTGGAAAATAACACACATTGAGCTTAGTAGCAACATATAAGTACTGTGCAGTGGCAATGTAAATATAACCAATTGACACCTCGAGACATCGTTTGGATCTAGGTGGTGATAAATGTAAATATATAATGTATTTAAAATCAAGCAACGGTAGCCACGTCAATCACACAAACCATGTGTATATAGTACGGATAGCTCGAAGGCTTGATGGAAGGATGAACTTGTGTTATCTTCCCTGAACCATCTTGTTATAACTTCTATCTGTCACAAGTCAGATATAATCACTATACAATGGGGTAAAAATGGCTTTCATGTCAACAGTGGTTTTCCTGTCAAATTCGACGGTGTTTATCCAGATAGAATATCGTCTGACCCATTACTTGATATTTTTGTCGATTGTTTGAATCGAGTATGCAAGGACTGGTTATCTTAAAATGTCATTTATGTTTTTCTTGTTGAGACATTATATTAAAGCATTTACTTTAACGTGTGTACAGCGGCATTTGCTTAAATAAAGGTTTCTGCAACATCATCAAATGTGACCGATTTCCTTTGATGCATGTCAACTTTAAAATGAACTTCATGACAGCTGACTCAAAAGCATAATTAAAGAGACAATTCACTCAGGCTAATTCTTTTACATAACCAAGAAGCCAAATATAGCATAAATGTATTGTTCTACATTTCTTATGAAATATATAACGTAAAACATTGACAAATTCCTCGACATTGTTAAGTATTTTAATTAATATCGTTCAAATATCAAATCGTTGATCAATACGATTAAGCAGGTACAATATGGACGCTGTACCCATACCCGAGTCAAAGGCACGCACGTTAAACAAATGAACTACATAACCACTGAGAAGGTGATAAAATGATTTTTAGGCAAGACAATTCACCTAACAAGGTAAACACACTACCGTCAGAGCGATTTGAGCAGTTCTAGACAAATATTGCATTACTCTACGAGCAAGGGACAGGGTTCGGCATACAAGAAGTTTGACCACAGTGTGTAATGGCGGACAGCGAGCGAGTTTGAACATTTCACACACATGTCACCCCATGGGCATTTCATGCATATCACAGGAAAACCGACTGATCTTATTTCCATTAGAACTAGTTTTTTCCGATATATTTACAAATTTTAATGTTCTCTTAGACTGAATTGTCCCTTTAAGATCATTTGTAATCACTAAATTAATTAAAAGGTTTATGGATACCTTACATGATACATGTAGGTCTCAATGAAGTGTAACTAATTAATTTTGAGATCCCTGTGACATTCACAGACCTTGATTCTTGAAGTTGGATAATTATAAATAATAACGAAGATAAACAAAAGCTGACATAATTGATCAACTGCTGATCTCGTGCTAGGGATATGAACGACATTATATACAGTTAATATCCAGGTATATACGGTAGACACAATGTAGCCTAACAGTACTTAAAACAGCCGAGCAGCGATCGACAGACCGTGTTATCTCGGACAAACGGGCGATCCGGCGTTGTTGCGGAGATAACACTAAACACGGCATATGGAAATAATATCTTGACAAACAAGTGACACAGGTATTCACCAACTCGTGTACCTTTTATACAGATCAATAGTACATTAGTATTTAACACCTCACACTTTGCTGGTCAAACACATTGAAACTTTTTTCCACATAACTGATCATCATTGGGTATGGACTTTCTTGTAACAAGGCGGACGGGTTTGTCCTTACTCATCTAGCAATGAAAGGCTGGAAACAATTACATTTTAGCCGTTCTAGTTCATTGAAATGCTGTACTGTACATGTAGAACAGGAAGCGTGGTAATGTTTCTGCCGTTGCAAGCTATCTAACATTGTTTTGATTTCCATACTGTACAGTTGTCTTTATTGGCGTCGGATTTAATTTCGCTATATTCACGGACAATATCATTGCCGCGAATTTAACTGCAAGGAAATGGAAAGCAAAGAATACCAGGAAAGAGAATCAGTATTCAGTATTCTTACCGCGGTTAGAAAGTGCACGAACATTTCTCCCCGCTGTTAATATCAACGAGACTATCGCGAAATTTTCCAATCACGAAATCAAACAACTATTACACTATTGAAACGGCAGTGTCTCATTTAAATGATTGATTTACTGCACAGATTCTTCTAACTACATCAGAAGCTGTTATTCAATGAAGATAGGTAATGGGCTTTAAGGTCATCGAAATTCTCGATTTATATTTACATAATGTAAGCAGGTCATTGTGACCGTCATCGGGTGAGCAAATACCATGTAAACATTGCTATGTTGTAAAATGTTGATCTTAAATGGTTAATGGACACTCACAGTCACCGAGTACTCATCTATAGACCAAACCAACAATTCATATTAGCCTTGTAAAATAATTTGTGATTATAGAAACATCAATATGAAATCTGGAGAGACGGATACAAATGAATTATATCATTGCCTTTGAAAGATGGCGACTTTCATTCGTGTCTTGTTAGTCTTAAATGAAGTCAATTTACTATATTCCATTTGCTTAGCTACATGTGTGTATAGTTTCAATCGCTAAGAAGACAAACTGAGTACACACAAAATGACTTTTAGACCTGGTATTGCTTTCTTATGTACTTCTAATCCTTAATAAAATATACGACTGTTATTTTCACCCTCTTTGTTTACTTGTTTAAACGAGCAATATTTTTGTATTCCTATTGTATATTACTTTATTGGACAAATAAATGTAGTATGTAATTGCGATGAAATAAGATATGAAAAAAATATCAAAACAAATCTGCTATCCCTAGCCCTTTCGCAGCTTCGCAGCTACCGCAACTCTTCATTGAATGCTTAATGATACACGTTATTGGTATATGTATCTATATATACATGAGCATAACTAATTTGATAAAAATGTGTTTGCGTCAGCGCGAATATTAGGTATTGCTAACGACTCGTAAATTGTTGTGTAGCCTGTAAAATGTGAGAAAACATGCGAAAAAATGTACTTTTAAGAAATACATGGTATTGTGTATGCCGTAGTTGTAAAGTCGGATCCGATCCCACCAGCGCTCCTAGTACATACTATAGACATTAGTAAACAAAATGACGTAGTTATGTAATTATTTGTTTACAAAAATATTTTCCGGACCCTTTGTACTTGTTTTCCAGAAATGGAAATATTTTGCTGCATATTTTGCTAAAATTATATAACTACGAGAGTATTTACGTCTCAACAATAATACCTTATGAAAGCCTCGATGCATGCACACTTTTTATCAACTTAATAATGCACATGTCCATCAAAGAAGTACTACAAAGACGCAAAATATCACTATTTTCAACAGGGGCTTATGCCTTAATAACATCAGAGAGAGAAAGTTCCGTTATTATGTATTATGAGATCAACAACTGTTCAGCTATTGCAATGGCGGATACCTAACCTCATTTGAAAACACACTAGAGCTTGTGTGAACAGACCAGTTTGGTACTTGCTGAAGACTAAATACTGATATCGTAAGTATATTAAAGTATCGACCACCTGGCACAACCTATAGTGCCCATAACACCGCTGATTGAAACATGTCAGCAAATTGGAGGACGTATACTCTTCTGAATCGCATGGTCAGTTATCATTTTCATTTACTAGTTATATACAAAATTACAAAATCACACTCTTTTCTTTTCCGATTTGCTCATACCGATTTGATTTTGAATGAGAGATAACTATGTCAGTGTGTATTTTTAACGACCCGACTTTCCACTTTGATGTCCATGTATCCTATTTTTACATTGTGTAGTATATAGTGGCTTTGGTATAATAGCAACTTTTGGAATTTTCAAAAGAAAAAATAAACAAACAAGTTGTTTTTGCCACAGTTCCTCGTCACGTGTGAGTTGTGAAGGTAACAACAGTATTATGTTCTGGTGTCATCTAGCGTCCAACTCAAAAGTCTATTGTATATCCAGGTGGTGTATCGTTTTACTGATCATAATGGGATTAACAAGCCAGTGACGTATGTGCGTGTTTTGTTATATATGTTTACTGTATATATGTTTGTTTAACCCACATACGAACTTTTGGTAGTTATTTTTTAAGTGCAATATAAAAAAAAACACAAACAAAAAACGAACAAATGATTAATATGCTTCAAATCAACTGATGTTCGCGTGCTATTAAAGTTTTACACAGACAAAAACTTCACGTGACTTTTACGTAAAGCGGGGGAAAATGTGAATTTTACGTGATTTTTACGTGAACAGAGGTAGAAAAGTTACTTCACATGGAATTTTCCACGTGAATTTCAATGTGAAATATTGCTTGTCTATGTGCCATGACTGGATGAACAGTTTGACATGCTACTTATATTTCCACTTCAGTAATTTATTGAACTCCATAAGGTTTGTAAAATAAACCACGAGAATCACTCAAATAGACAGATGAACATGCTTGATGACTTGTAAACTTTAATTAAAACACAAAATTTAAGCAATGTTGAAAGTTCTTGATATCTTATGCAGGTTGATATAAAAACATACCTGCAAAAGTCACTATACATTTATTGATAACGCTCTAGCAATGTAAAAGGAATTGTTTTAACCGTACGTGCACATTTCACGGCGCTAGGCCTATATGCGTGAGTAAATATAATGATTTTTAAAGCATTGTAATTCTTAATATATTAGTAACTTTTGTGGTGAATACCATATTGAAAGCTTTTTTTTTAATTTGCAAGTATGAAAATTACAGCACATAATATAGCAAAAAAATCGATCAAGACGAAAATACTTCCTTCACAAATACTGGAGAAAAAGTTGCCATCGTTGTGAAATAGTCATTAGACCCGAAATGGCGAAAATTAATTGCCGCGAATTAAGTTAGTTTTAGGCTGTCAATTTGCAATGTATATGTATGGATAAACTAACACTAATCTGCTTATAAACTTCACAAAGATCACAAAGAATAGTTGGTGCGAATATATATCATGTATCCTCGTTTGAATATTAAAGAATTTGCTACCGAATCTCCTTGAGACAAAATGTCCATAATATTACCAATCGGATCCTATTCGAGCAGAATTTTGTTAAACCACCAGAAACATCATGACGGTCCTTTAGATTTCACAAAATAGCAGAACCACACAGCAATTCAATCGAGCTTTAGAGTCCCATCGTTTCCCCCCGGAGTAGTTGAACCAGGTATTCGCCTCCGTATACCTCAGTGGTAGTCGTGTGATTACAGAGGTCGGTTTTACCTGTCCGTGTTTTCTCAGATAACGCCCCTGAATGTTCCTGATAACGGTCAACAGATACTACACTGACTAATGTACACCGACATTTTAAAATTGCCTGTTATCGTTTCCCTGTGTTGTTGTTCGACTCAATCACGTACTATTCATATTGGATATTAAAGATGAATACCTAACATTGAAGGTAAGTTTATAACTATTTTTTTCCTTATAAATACCAGTTTCTGTATGTATACGAAATACGCCGTGTTTTCGAAGACAAATTGTCTCAAACCACAGTAGCTTATTAGGATTACTTTACCGCTCAAATCTAAATATATTGAGGGTATACTGTTTACTGTTTAGGGTTTAATTATTACAGCAGGATAGACAAAGAGGTCCTGGTACTTTGGTATAGCGTTTCATATCACGCGTGATACGCGTTATAGAGATAAGATTTTTTAAACTATTTTTTCGGGCCAATCCTTAAGCGTCTGTCACTGTTATGTACCACAAAATCATTGTCACCAATTCCAACAACACTGATGGAACAGCCTTCTTCTCATTGTAATCACGAACGATTCCATCCAGTGAATTAAAGACATGTATTGCAACTGGGGGGGACACTTGGACACTTTTTTCCCATACCAACACATGTATATAGGAAACAAAGGCACACCCAAACAACAAGGTTATGCTTGATAAAATGTATGCGATACATTAACAATAAAGACGAAAAACCATGACAAGTAACTATGATTCGCATTCTTGTTTTCGTTTTTTTTCTGTGAATTGTTATTTTTTAATTGTTGTTTTTTTACGTTTTTTAACGGAAAATAAATATGGCTTCACATATGTCTTCGACAGATTAATATAAAATTATGCTATCTATATCCCATTGGAATAGTGATAACATTACTGAAATTCTAAGCAAGGGCAAGGCCTAAGATCCAAGTTGTTCGATAAATGACATTGAATATATTACTTTTTATTTTTAAATATATTACAGTTAGTTGATAAATATCTTCTGGACAAGCTATTTTCCTTTCTGTAGTATACTTAAGTTGCCTGTATCGGATGATGTCACCAATCTCAATATGTGCATAGAGTTGTCGTTCCTTCCGCTTAGATCACTCATCATTAAACTTCGAATACGCAACGATAAACATATCACGATTATAAATAGCAAAATTTCATGCATTTTCTTCAAACAACATGAGCATACAGGGACATAACGAATCAGTACACAAAACAAAGATTAAGAAATTAAAGATTAAAGAAATTAAAGTTATTTAAATTGTATTAAGATAAGTTGGAAAACTTATGGCTAACCCCATGGCACATAAAATATGTTAAATAGATACATGTATAGAAAAAAAAACCAAACGATTATGTATATATATATATACATTTGTGTATATACAGTAATGTGCGAGATTTAAGAGGATTTATGAGTAGGAAGAAGAGCAACAGCCTAATTTAGAAAAAAATATAGACACGAACAGCAAGTGCAATCTGATCAGCAGGTTGCTATAGGCGGGAGATTGCGGTAGGATCAAGAAGGAAAAAAATGAATGACAGATACGAATGAAAATAACAGGGATTGGATGTAGTAGAAACGTGGTAAAGGTGATGGATGATGGGAGGTAATACCTATTTAGGATATCATCCGGTTAAGGTACTCTATCATACTGAGATATTGGCAGGGCAGTATTAGGATGTACTTTCTCTGATAACTTAATATGGTGGCCGAGAAGGGCCGTAGTCTGTGTATCGCTTTGCTGTGTTCAATTCGGATACCTTAGGGATAATATATCCATTTAAATTCGATATCATGCTTGTCGTATTGTCAATGTCTCGGCATTGTTTTTTTGTGTACCTATGTAATTGAGTTTACTACAATTTCGCGGAACATGCACACAGTGGCACAGAGATGTGCATTGCATAAGGATATTTTATTAATTAGGTCAGAAAAGGTGATGTTGGTTGACTCGATATGCTTCAGGTCTGATTGACATCTGAAGTACTTTATGGATATGTTTCCTGTTTGCAATGAACTGGTATGGTGAGTACATATCATGTTGTTTTTTATTGCAATACTGGACCTCATGCCAAATTTTATAGTGCTATCCGACTGAAGCATAATGTGTAAAACATCTAACATAATATTGTACTGACAACAGGGAAATCAGTCGGCCAAGTAGTAACAAATACTATCACTTTCATAGACTTTTTTATAAGATTATAAAATGTCATCAAAACAAATTATGTATTCACCCGAATTATTTCACAACCTTGCCTATGGATTTCACAAGTGTGGAATTATTCATCAGGTTTCACTGCCTTAAGCATGCGGAAGTCTTAATGGGCATACTTGTTTACCCTCAGTATATATCACGAAATACACGCAAAAACGTGAATTCGCTAACACCTGTAACGAGATGCCATCGGTACATAATACGTTAGGAGGGTGCCATTACATTGCCAATCAGTTATCTTTACACACACACATACAGAGGCAGAGTTAATTATAATGTTGAATATATACTTTGTGACGCCATATGTTAACGAGTACAACGTCATTTTTTGAAGAAGTTAGTTTTCCTCACGAAATGATGACGTCCTAATCAATACCAAACCGCAAGGGCAAACAACTGTAGCATTCAAAACTGGAATAAAAAAGATAAGAATTATGGAAGTATTAACTTCAATAAAGTGATATGAAATGAAATTTTGCAGAGCTAGTTTTTTTTTTTGGTTTGCAAGTCATTGATATCTTTTTCACAAACCTTTGGTATACTGATTCCGTAGTTATAGGAGCTCCACCATCTTAACAAACACTTACCCTTTTAAATGAACCAGCCGCATCTTGCAGTGCTTGAGCTCGAGGGAACTCTCAACTTATATGGAAACCCATTATTAGACTATCTTAAACAATGCTTACTTAACTATAATGATTCATTCAACCTTTACCCAGAGTTTGACATATGTGACAATACAAATCGACACATTTCTCAATATCATAATTTCAGTTACTACCGATTCTATAAATTGTGTTCTGTTACCCTCTTACAGAAAATGGAATGAGAAGCTAGATCCACAGGTTGAAGATGGAGAGTAGGTTTGTGATTGTGTTGCTGTGGGCGATGGTACTTGGTGTTAATAGTCAGATCGCTGGAGGTAGGTCAACGGATAATCGTATACTTATATGTGTGTATGCTTCTACAAATCGGAACTTCTTTAATCTGGTACAAAATACAATGAAAAATTCAACAAACTGATAAACTGCACCTTTAAGCTGTATGTACTGTAATTTTACACCGACAAATTATTAAGACCTTTTACTCAGAACTAAATGTTATTAATTAAAACATCAACACAATTATTTTGATGGCAAATATAACTTTATAATGTTACATTTACTGGTCAGTGACCTAGGCCGATTACGCGGATTAAATTACCGTAAAGAAGCCATTTTATTTAGTGTTCCATATTTTGAATTACAGAATGTCCACTTGGATGGTTTTCCCATTCCGAAAGTTGTTACGAATTTATCAAAGATCCACTAGCGCTTTACGAAGAGGCCGACAAGACCTGTAAGGTACGGAAAACATGTAACAGTTGATATTAATAGATACTGGGTTTTAAGAACAGACGCATGTTTTCTCTTTTCGATTTTCGATTTGAGCTATGTGGCGCTATCCAAGTCATCAGATGTTCAATGGAAGAATCGGCACAAATTATTAGTATTGATATATTGCGTTTTGTCACGCCTTTGAGTTTAATGCAGGGATTTTAAGTATGTACTTAATATAATCAGGTTGCAGTCTTGGAATAGTGTAATATAAATAACTGGCTATTTTCAGTCTGACTGACATATAAAGGCATACCAAGTTTAAAATGTGCTTATACTGGGAAACAAGCGACGCAGTGAATAATCGCCAGCATACAGCAAAACACAGTTAGTGGTTTAAAACAATGAAATATCCGACCTGATTACAATTTTGTGTGACAGGATCTTACATCTTCCGACACCATTGTTTATTAGCAATGGTGTTCGGCGAGTTGTTTTTCTGAAGAATAAATTGTGGATGCTTTGATGCGTAAATCGTCTTTGATTTCCTTTTCCAGGGTAAAGGTGCTGCACTTCTTAGTGTCAACTCTTTTGACGAGCACAATTTCATTACAAATGAACTTAAGATTATTGACGTAGCCAAGTGAGTATGTTTTTTATTGTGAGTATGCTAGTTTCATCAGTCGATCATGACATTAATTGAAGATGTAGACTATAGTTGTCATGAAGATGTTAAGTGCACACGGTCGCCTGCGGTTAGTGGATGAATACTATTGAAACAATTCATTTATTCATTCATTTTTTTTATTTCCTCTCACAAAGATACAATAAATGGTCAATAAATTCAAAGAAAGAAATGAAATAATTCAATACAGCACGTTATCGCGAAAGAAAAAGAATGGAAATTTACACTGTCAATTATAACTCGTCTTCGACCGCGATGAATGCATGAGACGCTGCTCTGATGAAGCGCGTGGCCATCAACTCAAAGTCTTTGCTTGAATCTGTGTTGGATCCATATCTTTAAAAAATAATTCGGACAAATACTTCTTCTAAGGTAGTATCTAATATTACAAAGGCGCATATCCCACAAATGCTATGTACTTCTATAGTAAATCTGTTCTTGACACAGACGGTGGCAAATTCGTGTATAGAAAAGTGGTTTCTCATAGTAAATTATTAAACATATCATTGTTGTTTGCAAAATAGAAACAATTAAACCTCTCTATCGTTAACTTTTTTTCGAAGTCTGTTTTCCTGTCTCAACGAAATATAAAACTGTGAACATATTTTTAGAGTGACTAAGGTAAATATTTTCATAGAATATCATTATCGGGATATACAGTTTAATACTTTTTTTATATTTCATTAACATTTAAACAGTTTTATTGGCATGGACAATTAATAAAGTCGACAAGTAGTTAAACGTTTTGGCAAAGTACTGCATATATGCAATAATGCATTCGAAACAAAATAAAAAAGAAATGTCCCATCCAACTTCATTGAAATCGTAGTATAAATTAAACGTTAAGAAACATACAGAAGATAATAAGAAAGTAAGAAATGGATCAATTGAAAACATTCAAAAATATATAATAATAGTGGTGGAAAGTTACCAACACTGATTTTTATACAAGGAAGTGTTTCATCATTATTATACATGTATAAACAGGCGCTACAGCTGGTGGACCAGCGGATCGGACATAGACGGGCGGGTCAAATGGGAAGGTGATGGTCAATTTGCAGATCCCAATTTCCAGTACTGGCTGGCCTCAACGCATGTGAATAACCCTGCCATCCATATTGCCTATAAATATTCACGTAAGTCAAATTTATTGACTTGGTACAACTAAATGTAGCCATGGCGACCCCGTACAATCTATGTTTATTTGATTTACTATGTATTGTCATAGTGCCAAATTATGAAGTCATTGTTGGCAGATCAAATATTGAAATTTGGCATTGACGTACAAACGTAGCATCTAAACTTATTTCATTTTAATGTTTATTTTGAAACGTTATATAACATGCTTCACAAAACTGTTCTAGCTAATGATACCACTATGCTGCACAGAAAACCTTATTAAGGTAATATTTTGGTACATAAAAAGAGTACTGTAACATAACATAACACGTATATAAATGTAATCACAATGTATATTTATAGAATTCAATAATTTAGCCATGTCAGACAATATAACTTAAAACAATCACATACATTACAACCATGCTATTATGAAATATAAACACAGTACCTAATATAGCATGATTATAAAGGAATGCTACAAGAAATGAAATTTAGTGTCGTATGCAGATTTTAATAATACATTCCAGCTACACAAATCAAATAATCCAGTACAATTTGATGTTATTGTACATTGTACCATGGCCGTTTTAGCGTAACTAATAACTAATCTATTTTCAACGATCAAACATCAAAACAGGATCGATAGTATACAATGTTAAATTAATTCAACTTTGTAAGAACAAACAGCTCAAGAAACAGTTTCTGTTTTTTCACGACATTAGATTATACGAGACGACGTGACAAAGATAGACTGATCACTATCATGCATACCAGTACTATTATACTGAATGTGCTATGATACAGATATGGTCGTGGTAATGTATTAATATAGCAGTTTTGTAGGAGTAAATGTAGATAATATATGTAAACTCTGATAACCATAACTTTGTATGTTAGTGTATTTAACAGTCTGTCCCTCCGTGGTAATTGACTTGTATATTTTTATGATTTCAATACAAGTGGATTCAAAAAATGTCAATCCAATTGCCGTTTAATCGCTTTAGACGGTGATAAGATATATATCCATTTCTAGGGTCAAATTAATACCAGCATATCACGGTATCATCACAAAAAGTTCCAGCTTCATAAAAACTGCACAGGTTTGCCAAAAAACAAGCCGAGAACCAGCCTCCTCATGACACCTACCGTACAACCTCCATTATAATATTCGTTGTCTCTCAGTCTCTTGTGCTGAATATCACACTGGTATACAATTCTTATATTGGAAAGGTCTTTACATTGCTTTAAACTATAAACTTCCCTTGTAATTAAACTTCAAATCCAGAATATTAATTTCAGAAGGTTACTTTCTGAAATCATATAAATAGTCATTTATAATTTAGATATAAAAAGGGTTTTGTTTTGATTAAGGGAATGCCATTTCTTAAACAAATTCCCAAATAAGTGATATTGACTGCTGAAGAACGGTAAGCAAAGATAAGTTTTGAAAATCAAAATCTGATTCAAACCTTTACCAGAAATAAGAAATCCTCATTATAATACTTGAGTGCTGAATTTCATACCAATCATGGTTCTATATCCACAAAGGTAGTATATGTAATCAGTAATCGCTTCATCATTAGGAGAACGCGGTGCTACTTTTTCACTTAGCTTTTGTTATTTGTATTTTATTCACTTGACAAGAATCAATAGCTTTTCCCGGGATCCTTTAAGGATAATGTAAACAGTACTGATATTATTTCACCTTCGGGTTAAACGACTTCCGTAACAAATGAAAAAAAACCTCGATATTACCATACTTTGTCAAGGTCTGTTTCGTTTTATATAAATTTTTGATTTATTTCTACATTTATTAATCGATATATTTGACGCTTATGTTTGTTATCAAGTTCTTCTTCCTGTTCTTAGATAATGAAGTCCTTCAAGAAAATGTTCCAATAACCAATCGTTTATCCGACCAAGTATTGTAATTCTCGAAATATAGGTAATTTTAGTGATTGATAAGATATCAAAAGCTTTTCCCGATTCATGAGTATAACAATACATCACATATAACTTTAACACCAGAACAATATTTGATCTTTTTTTCATTTTATGTGTACATGAGAACTAACGATGTAGCTAATATATGTCAAATGTGTGTTCCTGTTGGTCAATGGTATATCGATGATATATTCACCTTAAAAGGCAATGCAATATTATCTTAAAAGGAAAAAAAAAGACCACCAAACTGGGTTTAATTATATGTTATTATTTTAGAACTTTAGCTTTATATAGCAAATATTCATGAATAAAACCTGCTGAAAGTAGCAATGTAGTACAATATGTTTAAATCTTCTCTTTTAATGGTAGTACAGAAATACTATTCAGAATTAACATATGTTAAGAAGAGTCATCGTTTATATTCGATATTATCGTTATTTCTTAGATTTGTGTTTATTCTAGTGAAGTACAATTTGTGTAATAGATATTTTCGATGTTTTTTGCTCAACTCCGAGTATTTTCCAAATATTAATAAAGCTTTTTTGTTTTACTATAAAACGTATATAAACATAATTGATATTTAACAAGACAGATACCTAATTATCATATTTAGTACAAGCGTACGTATATCCAATACATCAAGAAAAATGATCTCCATGGAAAATACTGATAGCAATATCGATATTTATTTGAAAAGGTAATATGAAAAGTCTATTCTGATTTTAGAACTGTATTCATTTTTTTTACCTCAGGTTAACGTTGTAAAGAAAAATCTACAAGTTTTCAATAAAGAAAGCTTTGATTGGAAACCTCACCACAAACATTCCGTGTCATCGGTATATTGATTGTAGTACTTAGATAGTTGAGTTTGGATAGTCCAATGTATGGTGCAAAGACACCAGGGTTTTCAGTACATTTATTGTACTTATAATATTAAAAGAAGTTTGAGTATTTAGTTTTAATATTGATCATTTAAACTGTCACTCATATAAAAATGTTTGCAAAAACTATTATTCAGTAACCTTTATAAGATAGTCCTGGTTTACCATCGATGCCGCCTAGGCGAATACTGGGCGGGTAATATGTACATGCTTGATCTATTTAACAGAAAGTACCTAATTGTAATAGAGACAATGAAAGAAACAATTTAACACCACCTATTTGTTCTATTGAGTGTAATGTATTAATGACGTAATGCGGATAAAGCACAGTTAATTTTTTTCACTAATTATTGCGATGTAGCCCATGTATAAAAACATATTCGCCGTCTCCTTACGTCTACTGATTTATAAGCACGATAGAATAAATAAAACCTTATTGCATTCACAAATACATGTTTCTATAGTAACATGGTTTGCATGGTTACATTGGATCTTATTGGAAATAACGTTACAAAGTACATATAGGTTGGTGCAATAAGGTTGGTTTTAGTGAAACAAAAACATTTTTCATCTGGATATTTTAGATATCAATCCCGGGTTTTGGTGGATTAAACAATCCAGGAATGAAAAATCAAGTTACATATGTGAAATACCAAGAATGGAAGTTCATAGACTTGTCCAAGCAACGCGAGATTTTAGTAAGTAAAATATATTTCAATAAATATATGTTTATTGGTGTAAATAACACAACTGAAATGTGAAGCGATTATAACTCATATATTGTATGAATGGATTGCCATCCACCCTTTGATTAGATAAGATTGTATTATAGGGAACATGTTAAAACAGTTTAAAATATCAAATATTCTAAAACTAAATGTTATTTAAATTCTTGAATAAGACGTATATCGTTGACATCGTTGATATACCACACATGTAATTTTGTAAATGTGCATTTTAAGCATTTGGGACGAATATAGTGGACCCTAGTAAGGTAGAGACAGGGCCGACATTCATCATCCAACCTTCCAACGTCGTCGTTACGGACCGGACTACGACAACATCACTAGAATGCGTTGCTAGGGGCAACCCTCAGCCAGAATACATATGGTACAAAAGTGAGGACCAGACGGAAGAAGTAGTAGCTTCCAAGACTATTACAATAACGAATGGAAAGCTGACTTTTGACAACGTTTCGGAAACAAATACAGTAGGAGCCTATCAGTGCGTGGCGTCAAATAAGTTTGGATCAGTTCTCAGTGACATCGTCTTTATCACATATGGATGTAGGTTGTTTAAATGAAAACAATAACCAAATCTTAATTTTTTACGAAAGTTTTATGTTTTGTGTTTTTTGTGTGTCACTAATCAACATAATAAAGACTGGGTATTTGTAAGAAAGTAGGCGATTAACTATCGGTTTAAAAAAATTCTCTAACGTATGTCATCTTTAAATTAGTATTTAATTATGTAATGTTAAGCAGAAAATAAACTTTGCTTTCAACAGTAGTGTTCTGGTATGTGCGTAATCGCACTGCTGTTATTTTGACTTACTTTGCCGTTGTCGCTTTTCCGAATAATTTCCCAATAAGACTGATTTCACAGCTAAAGTGAATATGTTATGTTTTAATGTAGATAAAAAGATAAAAGACAAATACTTATTGGATTTGTAGATCTACGGGAGTATTCCAATGTACCGCCAGGGGCAGTGAACGCCTCACAATATCAAGGAACGTATATCAACTGTAACCCGCCATCGCACAAACCAGGTATAATCAATAAAAAATCATCGTTTTTTCCTTCATACCAAACCAATACAAATATCAGCATTGTCATTTAATTAGTTTCTGTAGTCAAATGTATGAAAACAAACTACTTAAAACTTCAAAACTAAATCTGTGAAATAATTGTCGTAATTAAAATGTTTCTCCAAACATGCTACGTAATAAATATTGTATAACATATTTAAAATCAATCGATATTTTACAGGTGCAACGTTTCAATGGATGAGACAAGGCAGAAAAGGGTTGGAGTTTCTGATGCCACAGCTGAATAATTACTACTTCATATCACAAGGTGGGAATCTGTACTTCTCAGAGGTACAGGCAGTGGACGATGGCTACTATTACTGTTCCGTCACGCTATCCGCTGGTCAGACGGGGACTCTGGCCACTGACCAACCGACCAGTGGTCTAAGTCGGGGGATTAAACTCAGCGTGGGAAGTCAGAGTAAGCATTAGTATTTGTCTGGGCAAATAAGACTCTTTATATAAATGAAAAAAAAAATAAGAAGGAAAAATACTTGAAACAGTCGACAATATCTACATTATATTTGTATAACAGATAACAGTGTAGGTGAAAAGCAACCTCTACACACTTATCTGCCTATAATGATATATGCTATTTTAAGTCTCTTTAATATGACGAAAATACAAGACCGGGATACTTGCTGAAAGGTTTAGGGCTTGAAATGACAAGGTGAGTATCCAGATCTGACTAGCAATATACACATGTGCATTTAAAATATGAATAAACAATTACCATGGTAATAAAATGCTATAATATTTACCCGGTTTTGTTTTAGCTGCAGCCGATTATCCACCTGAGATACACGACGGGTTCCCAATCGTCTACCCTAACAATCCTGTCAGAGGCATGACCATATATATAGAGTGTTTAGCATACGGCAGGTGAGGTGTTTTAATGGAGATTCAAAGTAAAAAAAAAATCATATATAGGTATATTAATACTCATTTGTTTTGTTGCTTAGATATTTCGTTCGTGGGACTCTGGAGGAGCGATATGTTAATTATATTAGTTTGTTTTACGTCAGTGTCGTGAGATTCCAAACACTTTCTATCAAACTGGATATTGGTAAAAATTCTGTAGGAAACCTTTCATGTTCTACAACCTTGCAACACCCTTGACTCTTTAATAGTAAATTGTTGAATCGTATCTTCTCATAACAATCGACAGGCTTCCACTCAATTACAACTGGATACGGAAAAACAAACCAATGCCATCGCGTGCCCGATTAACCGACCTTAACAGGGTACTTGTGATTGACGACGTCCAGTTGGAAGACGAAGGCACTTATGAGTGTCAGGTGAGATCTAAAGCTACGTCGGACGTCAAACAGTATACTCTAACTATCGGAGGTTTGTATTTAGAAGTTCAACGATTTCATTTTGCCACAACTCACATTTTAGTTATGTAAACGAATTCACAATAAAACCAACTTATATTTCTGCTTAATGTCATACAAGCATGAGAAAATATAGTATGCTAAAATAATACTATGGAAAGTGTGTATTCACATTTTACTTGGTAGAGATTTTGAAAGAAATTAAATCTGCAGCGATGCATTTGCATTGATTGCAATCTTTTTCAACAGTATTCGCAGGTTTAGTATTATTCTTGGTTGGATCTTAAAGAGAATTTATTCCAGCATATGAAAGCATGTGTAAAACTAAAAGTTCGGTAAAAGTAAGCAACATGAATCTTAATACGCAAAATTTACCTTTATGTTCAGGATAAAAAAATTAAAAATTGTGCAAGGTTTTAATAATTGCATATTTTTTTCTGATTCCAGCAAAGCCCTTCTTTGTGTCACCACTGAAGGACATTCACGCCGACGTCAATAGCGAGTTGACCTGGCGATGCGAGGCTGTAGCAATACCACGTGCAACATTCACGTGGTACAAAGACAGGAAACCTCTACTTCCGGTCCCTGGCCAGATTGACATTACGTCAAATGTTCTCAAGATCTACAGTCTCGATGCATCACGTGATAGTGGGATGTACCAATGTTCGGCTGAGAACACACACGGTATAACTTTAAGTGGAGGACAACTTCGGGTTTTATGTAAGTCTTCATCTCAATTATTAGATAATTGCTTATATGATGTTTGTATCATAATGATAGGAGATTGTTAATTTTAATTTGAAATATTTTAATGGAGCCTGTTCCCTTTTTGTGTTTTTATGCAATTAAATACGTTTAAAACAAATCTAGGGCGAAAGTTAGAAACTTTATCCTAATGAAGAGCCACTTAACCTTTATGCAGCCTTTTTACGAGCATACAATAGTTCTTATTCGTTTGAAATGTCTCAACCGCCTATCTACTCGATTCAAAGAAAACATGCATCATTGTTTCATTAAATTACATTAAACATATTTTCCTTTATCAAAATTGAACTTCGAATTGTTTTGCAGCCCTGAAACCGTCGTTCACGAGAACTCCATTACCTATGTCAATGTATGGTGCTGTGAATGGTAATATCACAATTCCTTGTCGACCGGAAGCGGCGCCAACACCAGAAATCACGTGGTTGAAAAATGGCTCTCCGATTGGATTACGGACAGGCTTGGAGGTTCTGTACAATGGCGACCTTCGGATTAAAGGGGTGCAGATGTCAGACGAAGGGTTATACACATGTAAGGCTACCAATGTTAACGGAGAGGCGTCAAGTCACTGTGCTCTGACTGTGATACGTGAGTACCAATTACAACATGATTTCATCATTATCTACGCTCAGAATTTAAATTTACGATTTGTACATTATAAGGCAGAAAAGAAAATGGGAAATTTAATTTGAGTCAACCTTTGTGTTGTGTCTGTTTGTAGTTCGCAAATCAGTTCCTAAGCTTGTGAATCAATTTGCCGATTATACATCGGGAAAGATATACTAATCCTTACAATGATCAACCAAATCATATAAACAGGTTATAAACGTACATATTGTAGCAGAAATAACGCGTAGACGAATTCATCACTGCGCATTTTTTTACGAAATCAAATTTTGCGCTAAAATGTGATGGTGCCCGCAGAATTACGTTTACATTATTTTCAAGACATCCATTGTTACTTATTTAGCAGAGTGATTCGATGATTGCAAAGTCAAAAATAAAGCAAATACAAGGCCCCCCAAAAGTTCTATTGCATATGCTAAAATTTACAGACAATTTATCTAAAGAAAAATTTCCAGAAAAGCAATGAATTAGTTAGGGAATCTAATTAAGTTGATAAGTTATATATACTGATGCTTGTATTAACAAGATTTACAAATTTCTGTCCTTAATGTGCATTTGTAACACAACTTTTGGAGGGCAGCTCATAATATGACTTAAACTCAAAGGGAATTATTTAACTATTAGTTCTTTGTACCCTATAGGTGAGATGTCATTTATCCAAGCCCCGACTGCAGAAACTGTAGACTACAATAATACAGCTTTCCTACGTTGTGAGGTGTCGTATGATACCAGATATGACCTCATCTACCGCTGGACACACAATGGACGGGTCATTAACGTCACAGAAAATGCTCACTACCGACTGGTAAACTGCATTGTTATAAGCATTATGTTATTCTATTTCAAGGGCGTCAAATATGATTTCAAATAAAAAAAATTCTTGTAATAATAACTTTTTAAAATTTTACAAGATCATGCAGATATCAACTCTGTACCTACTTACATATTGTAGTAATGCTATATTCACTGATTATGCAGCAAATCAGAAATGGAACTTTCATTATTCAAGTGATTAACTTAATCACTCTTTGAACAACAAGTCCCTGGGTACTTATAAAATAAAGGTTTATTTTTTAGTTATAGAAACTGATATGTTTTCACAGGGTGAGAGGACTAACATCCGAGGTTTATATATAATGTATGCTGACTTCCACCATAGTGGGTTGTACGAGTGTCAGGCTCTCACTACCAGATCCATGATCAAGAGTAGCGCCATACTGACCGTTTACGGTAACTATAGATAACGATGTGTGTCCATATGTGACATGGAATATTATGTAGCATTTACTTCAAATAAAAAGGTAAATGAAAAAACAATCACCGCCAAATCAAAATTACAAAATCCTACCTTTTGACTCTAGACTCGAGCATGGTAATCCGAAACTCGAAAATGGTCAAAATGAATTCCTTAGCATTTATATTCTTATCATGTGTCGATGCTCTCTCATCACTATCACGCCCCTATCACGTAGATTCCGGCTACAAAAAATGCATTCATGCATAATCTTTTCAGATATTTAATCATTATATCTATTGCATCAAAATCAGATACACAAAAGCTAGTAACTTCGTTAGATATAATAAAAAGATACACCGTTTTAATTCGCCAGGACCTCCGGGAGAGCCAGCTGGAGTGTATGCAGACCTTAGCACAAGAACTCCTCATTCTATCCGCCTAAAATGGACCCCACCGCCCGATCACGGCAGTCCCATCATTTACTACATTATAGAATCCAAGACGGTCTTCAATCCAGAATGGCAAACCCACGTAGCAAGTAAGTATAGCACACTCTTTAATACATACTAACGCCAATTCACGACTCTAATATATGTTGTATTACAAAGACTAAACCTAACTTACGCCTGAGTGGTCCGTGGTATGAATCACATTGGATAATTCAGAACTTAAAAATGTTACTGGACAACTGAGAGATCCTAGCTTTCGATCTGACGTTTTCATCGTAAATAAAACATCACAATGCATTAAGTATATAATTTATGATAATGAACTATCTCATTAAGATTCTTTTTTTATATTTCATGATAGACAATTCCATTTGTAAATTGGATCACTACTTCTATAACTATTTCACTGCTTTGTCTGATGTAGGTTTCCTAAGCAGAGTAACTACATTCAAACTATCAATTTAACATTTTCTAAAAATATTTTTCCAATGTTCATGGCAGATGTCACAGAGCAGGATGCCCTACTTTCTGACCCAACTAGCGGGATGGACAAGAGGACATTTACTGTAACTGGACTGAAACCTTTCAACGACTACTCTTTCCGAATACGTGCCTCGAACAGATACCCAACTCTAGGACCACCTAGTATCCCTTCAGGTGAGATAATGTTTCATGGATGTTCATTGGTCATTTAGTTCTAAAGTTGAAATAATGTGCCGTTGATTTCCATTAGTCAACAATTTTTTAAGTTCAAATAGCATAGCTTTGATTATCATTGTTGTTTGTTTCTTAAGTTGAGATACTATATTTGATTTCGATTGACCTATATCGTCTTAAGGATATAGTGTATCATTGACAAATCTAGGATTTCTTAGGTGCGGTAATCTGATATTATCATTGTTTAATTGTTCTATGATTCCTATTATTGACCTAATATTTAAGATAGTCTCTTCAGTCATTTATACATATTGAATAACCAACAGTAAAGAATCTCACTAATATGCGTGACTCTTCAGTCATTTATACATATTGAATAACCAACAGTAAAGAATCTCACTAATATGCGTGACTCTTCAGTCATTTATACATATTGAATAACCAATAGTAAAGAATCTCACTAATATGCGTGACTCTTCAGTCATTTATACATATTGAATAACCAACAGTAAAGAATCTCACTAATATGCGTGACTCTTCAGTCATTTGTACATATTGAATAACCAATAGTAAAGAATCTCACTAATATGCGTGACTCTTCAGTCATTTATACATATTGAATAACCAACAGTAAAGAATCTCACTAATATGCGTGACTCTTCAGTCATTTGTACATATTGAATAACCAATAGTAAAGAACCTCACTAATATGCGTGACTCTTCAGTCATTTGTACATATTGAATAACCAATAGTAAAGAATCTCACTAATATGCGTGACTCTTCAGTCATTTGTACATATTGAATAACCAATAGTAAAGAATCTCACTAATATGCGTGACTCTTCAGTCATTTGTACATATTGAATAACCAATAGTAAAGAATCTCACTAATATGCGTGACTCTTCAGTCATTTGTACATATTGAATAACCAATAGTAAAGAATCTCACTAAAATGCGTGATGCACATAAACATTTCATTAAAAACGTCCAGAGAAATTAACTGTTATTTGTTTCTATTTTGCATGTAATTTTCCCTAACTATTTGCCCCCCCCCCCTGTGTACTCAGCGTACCCTTGTGGCAAATACTCATATCATTTGATTATTTTTTATGTCATGGCTATCAATACATTGTTATTGTAGACTCGTATCACCTCAATGGTGCAGCACCAGTTGTCGCCCCTAGGAAGATTGGCGGATGCTGTGGCACTGTCGGCGTTCTTACAATCACATGGACAGTTAGTGTTTATTCAATTACCTGCTTGTTAATTTGATTTAATGTGCAAGCGGCACACTGTTTTTACTTTCCATCCTAATTATTATTGATTGTTTTATAATAATGGATAAGTCAAGGTGCAGATTGGATGTGAGGAAATATTCGTTTACACAGCGAATAGTTGGCAACTGGAACTCTTTACCTGAGAGTATAATACCTAATCTAAAAACTGTTGAGAAACATTTGGAAAAATTTTTGGATTGCGAAGAAATGAAATTCAAAACAACGCCGGTGTAACGTCACAAGAAAAACTTTATAATGTCATTTGTATAAATGAGTATATATATATAGACTACGATCTGAATATAGAAGTACGCAAAGTGCCTGCGCTCAGAATAAACTAAGTAAAACTAAGTTTAAATAGTTATTGGCAATAAGTTTTCCTTTGCTTAAAATATCTAATATCTTTCAATCAGGTGAGTAACAACTTAATGCCACTGGCCACTGATAATGACATGAAGCAAATGCAAACGTCCTTCTTTAAACCTTCATAAACCCCTCTTGCGAAGATTTTCGTGTCCTTGTATACAGTATGTAATTGTCTTTATGTATTAGCTTTGTTTTACCTGGTTATTCTTTTCTAAAAACAACCATTATGTTTATTCAACAGCCTCTTCCGATGGAGAGTAGAGGGGGCTCTAGTATAGGCTATGTCATATACTGGAGACTTCAGAATGATACTGCGGCTTACAAGAAGGTAAATATCATCAGTAACACAATAGTGACTTATACATACTTATTACAGGAAGTATTGGGTCGGAGACGAGTTCGATATAATTATATTTCATTTTAGAAACTATGTACGATTCCTTATAAACATTTATTTAGTTGCAACACAGAATTGACTTTACAATTGCTAATAACACTGCACAAATGTGAAATGGAATTGCAGACCACAACTTGTCTTTAACGAATTTATATCGTCAAAAAACCTTCAAATATATAAATGAGGAAGATAAAAGCAAAACAATTAGGCTAAACTGACCTGAATTCTTTGCAATGAATGTTTACCTCGTTCTCGTAGTTTCTGCCTGTCGTTGATGGCATTAGGGGAAAAGAATGACAACTCTGTCGTCAAAACCTATAAAGAGTCTCTATTAACTCAATACGACTATATCGTGCCTCATTTTAAAGAGTATTATTGCCTTAGGCGGATAATTAAGTATTTTTAGATTCTTACATTTGTGATAAAGACATGTCTCTTTACATTGTATTTCATCCCATCTCAAAGCGTATTCAATAAGATAAAAAAATACTCATTTTCTATTATAGTCCCTATACAATATATAAATTAGAGTAATGCGTATAACACGAATATATGTATATATAATTTCAGTGAATGATATATGATATAATACACATGTCTATAGGTTATAAAGAACGGAAATGTCGGACAACACGTAGAGGATGTGGGAGTCAACAACTTTTATCTCCCATATGAAGTCATCGTAGGTGCATTCAATGAGTTTGGATACGGACCCAACAGCTCCGTGGCTATCGTTTACTCGTCGGAAGGAAGTAGGACATCTTACGATTTCTCCGTTGTATTACAACAGCCATGATCACGGCTGTAGAGTAATCATTTATTTCATTTTCCATGATAAAACATTTCCTTCATTATTCGATCTGAAGAAAGAAATGACATAATGGTCAGATGGCAGCCACTGATCTAGGTCGGTTAATTTTCTCAGGATTATGTGACTTTCCCCATCGTCTAAACTTGAGACGTCCTTTGTTAACCCTGATTTTTAATATAACTTTAAACTAAAGTCCAAACTAAATTATGTTAATCGATTGTTTTTGTAAGCACTGTTACGATGTCAATTAACGAATGTTACCTTTTCCTGATATCTCATAGATTATATGTATATATAGACATGTATGAAAAAGACATACGCAATAGTGTCACTTCATGATGACTTATTCACAGTTTAGAATAGGACAAAATAAAAAAGGTTTCCTGATGTCTTTTTGAGAAGATAAAGTATTAAGAAAAGAAATGTTTTCCAGTGCCTTCGTACGTACCGACGAATGTAAGAGGAGATGGAGTGAATGCTACTGCCATTTACCTTACTTGGGACCCAGTCCCTAATACCCGAACAGCAATGAAGGGAAAGATTATGGGATTCGAGGTGAGTAATGAAGTATTAACTTTTATTACATACTTTGTTTACACCAATCTATATATCTGGAAATATGATATTTTCAACACAGTTCGAGGTTATATTGTACGCTACCATGGAAACGTTATATTGCACGGATGTTATATTGCACAGCTATAGGAACACATCGCTGTTGTTGTCTAGTTATGTAAGAATCTTCCGAGTAATCGCGCGTAACAGTGACTTACGCTATTATGACATCACAGAGGTTCACGGTCAATTTCGCGTTTGCTTTTTAGATCTCGGATCGACGTCATGTAGACGTTTATCGAGTAGAGGACGGACACGACGAATGTATTAGATTGTAAGGCTGCATGCAGGTCTAATAATGTGAAATAAGATAATAAGACCTCCAAACCGGAGTTACAACGTGACGTACGTGGGCTATTGGTCAATAGAATTTGAAGCTTTTCCGTAAGGCATGTGTTGATCGAATTGGTGAATTATCGTATTAGTTGATGATTTTTAAGTGATTATCGTATTCGTTTTATTAAAATACTCAACTGAAAAATTGATGATTATGTAATAAAACTAATATTTCATGGGTTACTGTTCTTTAGTTGTATAATATATACACAATGATGATAAAATGTATTGAAATCAGCATCTGAAATCCCCACTAGATTTCTACAGTTCCAACCAAAGATTGTAAGTATCGGTTAAATCATATGATAAAGGTGTGTGGCACCTAAAGCATAATTATGTTAGTTGGTTTGAACTGAAACGTGTCTATTATGTTAATGCTTATGACCTAAATTGCTGAGAAAACCACAGCACTCATTTTCTTAAAATTTTCTTAAAACCCAGGAAAAAGCCTTTGATCATATGCCAAAGATATTTATTTTCTATTGAAGATCAATATAAGTATTCCTTTTCTGCGTGTAGATTTTCACAAATATGTGCAAATATTTCGGATAGTTTTATTCTACAATGCATTATTTCATTCAACGCATATGACTGATATGTATGCTTAAATATAGGTAATTTATTGTATATTCATCTCCTAATCTAACCACCAGTATTTCATTTACAATCCATGTAGAGTATTTCTACCACATTCATCTGACCTCTATATAATTGTACGTACAAAATAAATATGTGAGGTGCCAACATAAGTTCAGTAGAGTTTTTGTAACGACCTACTCCACTGTTCCCCCAGCTCAACGTTGAAGACTTTAATGACCCAAACAGAAAGTCTGGTACCACCTACCTGTATGGAGAACACACGACAGGTGTAATCATAGGTGTGGAGCCGAACTCGGACTACTGGGTGACAGTTCAGGTCTTCAACACGGCAGGGGAGAGCAATCCTAGTGAGCGATACAGGATCAGTACCTACCTCAACCGTAAGTTACTCCGGCATCACGATAAAACCAGAAAGGACTGATGTTTTATCAACAAAATTAGGACAAGGCTTCAGTATATGTGCAAAAATGAAAAGAAAGTCGTCATGTCAGATGACATGATGTCAAGTCAGTTAACCGGTTTTGGATTGTTATTATTTTGAACGTGAAACAACAAGAAAGGCATTGAAGTTTGAGATCTTAAGTTGTACGTGTAATTTGTATAACATGTATTAATTAAGCGTACAGAACACGACATTATTTACAATTTTATATTAACAATTTAGATTCAATTGTTGATTCGAAGGAGAATAATAAAAATAGATACATGAAAACATAGTACGTTAATTTCTTAAGTTTAAATACATTGAAACATATCTTCTTGCTAAAAGTAAACAAATATATTACAATTTTAAAACTGTATTGCAGTTTAAATAGGACAGACAAGATTATTGTAAGCAGTCTTGAATTATTTATTTGAAATATTATTTGTAGATAAGGCAAGTCGATATCACGCAAAATCACAAAACAAAACATATTTGATGCGAATTCATCTAAATACAAATCAGCGTTTTGTTATTTCTTTGTTATTTTCAAACCTTCATTTTCATTAACTCATTTCATTAATCAATATAATCCCTGTTCATATTTTGGTATATCCCTTTGACGGACAAACAATATAATACATACATTCCTCAGTCGTTAATACTGATATTGAAAACTATGCCTTTGTTCCTTTATTGATATTAACTATAATGCGTTTGATACCAAACATTTGCTGACTTTGAAATAAAGTACTGTTTTGTCTCTACAGCCCCATTCCTGTATCCAGAGTACGTAACCATTACATCCCATGGCGCAGAGAGTGTCGCAGTTCAATGGCGAGGAATTAGCACAAGTCTTCTGGAGGAGTCCATCAAGGGATATAAAGTAAGCAAAGATATTTAATAAGTGATACACTTATTCTTTTTTTTCAAATGGACACTTTTTAGTCAAACCGTTAAATCGTATTGGAATAAAATTCAATAAATATGTAAGTTACACATGTGTAAATCACAACAGACACATTATGTTCTAAAGTAGTGCATTTTTTAAAATAGTGCATTTTTATAAGTTTGAACTATGGACTATATGACGTATTCGCAGTTGGAGTATTGGCAAAGGGGAGAGAACTATCGTGCAGCTAAGACTGTGGTGACAGATAAAGTAACCAATGCAGTTATCTATGGTATACATAAAGACGTGATATACTGCCTGAGGGTCTTAGGGTACAGCAATGGTGGAGACGGTAAAAAGAGCCCTACACAATACTTCACTCTCGGTGAGTGTATCAACAATGTTTTTGATATGCTGTCTACATTCTGTAGGCTACATGTATTTTACTTAGTGAAAATGATGTTTGTTTTAATAGGACCACTCACGATACCTGGTATGAACCCAATAACTCAAATTATCAAACGAATCTCTACTGTCAAATAACGCTGGGTACTTTGAGTTATTGCCCTTCTTCCGAAGCTGACAATTTCCCGCACATCGACGCGGCCTTGAACATATATTGATACCTGTTATCATATTTATATCCTAAATTATATGGAAATGGAACTTCAGGTACAATTCTTATTATAAAGGATATCAATAAGGATAGACGTTTGATAACATTCTATTTAAAAAAAAATACTCATATTGAAAACAAGGACAAATACATTTTACGTTCAAACACAAATAGTAGGTATTTTATTAAACTTATCTTTATTTCATTTCCAATATTTCTAACATTGAATTTAACGATGTGATGTCTTTCATTCATCATTACCACTATTATGATAGAAGTTGGTATTAAATTATTCGGATAAATTACCTGTCGGTAACATTTTTCAGGTGGACACGTTCCCTTAGATCCTACCACTTCCTTCCTGATCACAGTTGGTGGCGGCTCACGAATAGCAGCATCCATGTTCTTCACCATAATCTTATCAACACTAACAGCCTTTCTACATTTTGTTTAGAGTTGAAAAAATTGTCGGAAATCCATTCATTATTACGTTTTCGTACATGTTTGCAATTCAGAGTTTGTTCTTTGTAACTGTACGTCTATCATTTTAGTATTTCCGTAACATGCTGAGAATTCCATATCCTGTAGTGTTTCTGAAGGATTTTTTTTATTTTTCTTCTAAGGTTTTAATTTTAGAAGATCCATCATCAGGAATATTATCTTCTTACTAATGTAAATAGTATGCTTTGTTTGTTATTTTTCGGAAATCCAATTGTTAACCGATTCGTTAATATAATATTTACATGAAATCGATTCAATAGTGCAGTCCTTTTGTCTTGCCAGAATCAACTTATGTCAAAATGATAATTATAATGTCATTTTGTCATATCAATATTTCCCTTTGTCTTAATTTCGTTATGTTTTTTTTTTTTTTTTTTTTTTTAAACTTTTATTTCTTATTACGATTTATTGTAAGATAACATAATTTAACATTGTTCGTTTTGTCGCCATTGTTAAGTATTTTCTATCATTCCATTTTAAGATAGCTTATCAAATCATTTGTTCATAAAGCCTTTTCTAATATTATTCAATATGTATACAAATGTATAGCCTAATGTTGTAGATCTATATTGGAACATTTTCCCCAGTTTGCCTCAATTGAATAGTGATCAACGCTTAACACTTTGTATTATATAACCCACATATATAACTCATTTATTAGTCGTGCTGAAATCCAACATAGTCCAAACTTGATTAAATCTTATTACTACGTCATTCATTTAAAGTCACAATGTTGACTCTAATTAGCTCTAATGGTACATGTAATTTGCATTTAACTGTACACACGTCATTTGCATGAAGTCATCTTTACCACTTCATAATATACACATGAAGATATACTGAATATACAAGTATATGAATTTTTCACATTCACGTCAGCAAAATTCAGGGAAACTTAGTTTTAATTACATGTTTGTTTTTAAATCTGACACCATAATTTATTTTAGAAGAAGATATTAAGATGATATTACATTTGTTCAAGACATTTCATAAGAGATAAACTTTCGCCACATTTTGCGTATGTGAGGTAATCTTTGGTGGAAATCGTAACAAGGAAAGTCAACGTTAGCTACATATTGTTCGAAATCCTCCATTCTTTAAATGTCCTGGTAACATGTTATTTCGGTATCTTGTCTTAAGGATTTAGTTAAATGTTGTAGCAACTTCACCATGACAATACCATGACATCATGTCAAGGGTTCCAATTATGTCTACAATGAAAGTATGTCACTGTGACTTGTCTCGTTTTAACCTTTGTAAAGATAAAATCGTCAATATGTTGATAAGAGAAATGATAGTACAGTACATTATAGTAGAACCTGAAAATCCTATATCAAAGGATAACGTTCTTGTGTGTCAACCGATGTTCACCAAGGGTGCAGCACAGAAGAATTCTCAAGTTCTCACTGTAACTTGTTTTTGTGGTTGACTAAAACAAAAATATGTAACAAAACAAAATCTCCCAAGAAGGGGTAGAATTTGGTTTATGTGCCGCTGGTTGTTACTTAGTCGTCTATTAAATGCTCGAGTCAATCCAATATACCCCTTCACTTGGAGTATTTCATTCGACTTCTCCCCATGATAATGTCCTTGCTTAAATGTTACATTGTCTAATGTTCCAAAATGTTCTGTTTAATTTGCCTAAGTTGTATTTTTATACTAACGACAATCATACATTTTCATTCATTTATAAATTACAATCAACAACAACTATCACAATCCCCATTGTATTTTAAACACGTACTTCTATGCATAACAAAATAGAATTTATTTGAATAAATTTGATTTTTAATGAATGTGTCTTTTGTTTTCATTTCAATGGCATGAACGCAATTTTTTAAGACAAAGAGTCATTATGAATGTAATAAAGAAAATAAATACACATTAGTACTGAGAGTCACAGATAAATTATTATGGAGTTATCTCCGATTAGGTTTTTATGCTTTGATGAAGCATTGTTTGTGTACAAAAAGGCAAATAAAAGTGGGTTTACTTTACTAAAATCTAATATCAAAATATAAAGATATAAACATCTTTTTCTTCATTTTTCTTTTTTTTTTCTCTGACATTTTTATCAAACGAAGGCTATTGAACTTATGTTTTATCCATGACTAACAGACTGACAATGTTCGATGCATAGATTTCCATCATATGGTGGCAACTTATTGATTGTATTGTGATATAAAGATGCAGTTTTTTGAAAACGATAAAAAGTTTGTGTTTATAAGTGACGGAATCTAGAAAATATTCAGCCTTTGTGAGAAAACAATTTGAGTAAGACTTCAAAATACTATCAGAAGAACGATTATCATTCTAGCATAAAATTCAAATCCGCCCAATCACTTAGCTCACGTGTTACCGTGGCAACAAGGAATCTGAACGTTTTGTTGAATAAAAAACTGTAAACAAGATGTTTCGCAAACGGATATTAAACTTGTTTTCACATCCGCTGTTATTGACTGACCACGCCCCTAAGTTTACTCTGACCCTATCTTACTTGTGTTGTCATGGTAACGGCTTTGGTAACAAGGAGACATTACACGTGGAGGGTCGGGGTTATTGTATTGGGGGTGAAATAAGATTTGGTATCAGAGAGAATATCGTTACTAGTCAGTGTAATCTTATTAATACAAATGAAAACACCTCAGTTATTTGAGGAATGTTAACATTTTTAAACACAAACATAACAGAAATATTAGATCTGACAACAATGTCAGAAGTGGTATTTTTTTCGTTCGTATGGCAAACTTTTAGATAAAATGTTTCTTTGTTGTATTAAGGTTTAATCTATAGCCGCCGTTTACATGAAAATATCAAAAAGGATTCGAAAGTCGAATCCGGTCAAACAAGCGCTGCTACTACATGATATAGATACTAGTAAACATAATGGCATGGTTATTTGGTAGCGGAAACATATACTGAACCCTGTGGACTTACTAAAATGAAATGTACAATTTTTGGATATTTTGCGAATATTTACCAACAACACAAAGATCTAAGAGTCAAAAGTAATATCTAAGGTTAGGCCGGATGCAAAGACACTTTTAGCAAATACGCTATGTTAAAGTACACCTAAAAAGTGATAAAAAGGCATACAAAATATCACTAGTTTAAACAATGTCTTAAACCTTAAAGATGTTTCGCTGAATATTATTCAAATATATTTATGAAATGAAAAGTAAGAATATATATAAAAATAATTGTTTTAATAAAATATTGGAACGGATAAAATGTAATCATTCGCTAATTGACATTCCGACAGTTGATTAAATTTTGTTCAAATAGACAGAAATTGTGACGGCGAGTTTCTCAATTACTGAAGACTTGTAATGTATGAAAACAAATGTAATGGACATTCAATTCAAAACAGAGAAATCGTGTTTAAAAAGAAAGCTCACGAAAGTACTGATTGACACGTTTTGTTTATTTGTGTCCATTTGTAGCTTTTGCGTACCTTTTACCCATTCATTTTGTCAGAAAATTCACCTTCAGGATAATATAGTATATTCCACAATATCTAAAGTAGTATTTTCGGTGTCATTACGTTTAGGTAAATTCAATGACTTTATGCATAAATAGATGCCGTTTTTGATTTCTTGTTATATCGTTTTTCAAACGATAACTCCTTAGGAATATTATCCTTAGCACTCTGATTAAGACAAATTTCATATATAGTGCCATTACCGAGAATTTTAATCCCTTAAAGACAACTTCAGCATATCATTCAATGTGTGTTCAAAATGTCGGGCTAAACCAACACTAGGTTGCTTTTATTCCATTAAAACATGAGATTAGTTTGTTTAGGACGAGAAATCATGTTCAGTATACAGATATAGAATGTCAGCATACACTAAAATCTGAATTAAAACAAAAACCATTAAAACCATATTTAGATCTAACCCAAAATTTATTGATTATCAAAACTATGAATAAGTGCCTTCCAAGCACATTCCGCTTAATAAACTTTCTCCCATGAAAAGCTACAATTCAATTTAAGGTATCTTATATATTTCCCCTAACCAAGTTCCAAATCATTATGAAAATATGCATAGTTATATGTATGTCATTTCCCACTGAAATCTAGACTATATTAATTCATAGTTTTGTTTTAATGAAACAAAATAGGTTTATTTAATCCATAACATATCGCACTTTTTGTAAGATGAGAAATGAAAAAAATAACATGTTTCGTCTGTCTACAGTTACAGAGAGTCAGGCCCTAAACCCATTTGACGCTAATAACCGTAACATCTCTTTAGGGCTCCACCTATCTTTCTTTTCTATTACTTTGTGATAACTATTCGTGTCGATTGTTTTCTGTCGAGAATCAGCACATTTGTTTAATAACGATATCATATTAAGCAGTTTGTGACAATAACTTTAATCAAACGCCTCCTTAATTTTGAATAACACCAGGCACTTGAGCACGCGCCAAAATCTCGTCCCTACGTGACTCCAATGGGACTAATGAGTACGTCTGTGACCTAAGGTCAACGAATTAACCGATGATGCCAACTACACACGTGCTGCTGTCCAGGGTGGATGGAAATCTTCTCAAATCAAATTCTCGTTTGTACCAAATTAACTTTTATATCACCGCGTATTAATTTGTACAATCTCGTTTGCATGGAGAAGTGAAAGGGGATTTAAAGGCTAGTGTCATTTACAGAGTCAAAACCAGTTTGTGAGGAGATATGCCGGACGTATGAAATTTCAACTGAGATATATCGACCTCTGCTGGGTCATGTTGCTCATGGCCACCACGTTCAAAAAGTAGTAACTAATGATATCTATGCAATTTATTTCTATCTGTTTCATATAACATCAGACTTTCTGATTGGCAGATTCTTTTTCCTCATACTTATATGATTAAATTTTTCTTTCTTTTCATACTAAATCTGCTTTCTGATTGGTCGACACAATTTGTTTATTACACAGAAAATGACGCGGAAACTCGACGTTATCCTGACGTCACAATAGAAACATTGACGCTGCGCATTGATTTTGAAATATCATCCATAGGAAATTCAATGCAATCATACACCGTAAACGTATTTTAATTTGTCACGTAGTTTGTGAAATTAATTACAATTATTGATGTCATATTTTTTAATTTCATCGGTATGAAATGAATTTTGTTTGCAAAGTTTTGTGAGAATCCGTTACGCGGATTCACACAGTTTGCAAATAAAAATTCGTCAAAAACAGGTGAAATTAACAAATAGTTACATCAATGCTTAAATGAAGGAAACATCCAAAAATGGAGCGAAAACCTGATGATAGCATGATGTCACAATAGAGACAACGAAGTTGTGTATTGATTTGGAAAAAATAATCCTTTAAGCGTATTTTAATTTACCATTTCTTTCTACAAGTAGTCTGAAAAAATAATTATCAGCATTGATTCACTATTTTTTAACTTCATCTGGTTATGAAATAAGTTTTGTTCGCAAAAACGCATCGCGGATCACACAGTTTGTAAACTAAATTTCTTTCTTACCCCGATAAAGTTAAAATGTAGTGACATCAATGCTTAACTGTTTAAACAACGGCAAATGTGACTACGCTGTAGGCTTTATATATTACCCAATGATACCTTTAATATCACGATGAAAAACTTAAACATTAACAAAATCAATTCACAATGATGTTAAGTTCTTCAAAAACTATTTGTATTACAACCTAGTGTATACATATCTAAAAATGTCTGTTTATCATTTGATTTTTATATCAAACATCAATAATTGGATTCGGATTTTTTTTTCTGTCGTATTTAGACCCACTTAAAAATGTGAAAATATTTCTCTTTTTTAAAATTGCATAGGCATGCACAATTTTTCATAGCGTTTAAAATAATAAAATGTTGTGTCAATTGCCTCATCGTGTTATATAGGATTCAGAGAACTTAACATTGAAGAGTACTACAAGAAAATTAATATGAAGTGTTTTTGTAATTTACTGGATACCGTATTTATGCTCTTTTTGACAAGTCAATATAATGGTTATACTCCTGTGTAAGGGCTTCACCATGGAGAACAGATTTACACAAACAATACAGACAAATACGAATTCGAATGATTGATATTTGATCTTTGATGTCTGTATAGATGGGTTCATAAACATGCATTATAGCTAATATAGAACACATTGGGGCCGTAAAGAGGTGATTTAATAAAAAAAACTATATAAAGTACTTACTACAATTTTTTATTTTCAATAACTATCACGAAAATATTATGTTACAGTGTGTATTACTATGATGTAACTTGTTATACATGTAGTGCAGAATAAATGCTCGTCGCTAACAAAGTCCAGTAGGGTTTGAAATGCGATGTGAAAGCTTAGCATAAGCTTGGAATTTATTTATTGGCAGCTACACTCCTATATCGTTTTACCTTTATTGGAAATACCAGGCAAAAATAACAAAGTGCTCCATGTGAGTTCGAGTTTGAACTCTTTTCTTGTCGAAGACACACAATTCATGGTACACTTGTATACTTTATGAAATGCCATTCTGATATAATTTTCCTTGGCATTATTTGGAACGAAAGTTTATCATCAACTTCATTTCGTGAAGGAGAGAAAAATATTTTTTGTTATATGGAAAATATACATCTATGTGTGACACGGCTAAATCATTCCTTGCAGATTTCACAAAAAAAATGAGGAAATTTTGAAATGTGGAGCAATGTTACTAACTGGCCTATTCGGAATACATGAAGTGATGTATCATCAAAGCAGTCGACAGGAAATTATCATTACTGGAAAACTGTTTATACTCCTTTCCACTAGGCTAAAGTGTCCTTAAGATACCGTATGCTATGACGAAACTCAAACCAGGTGATATTGAAATTGTAGACAAATCATATGTTCCCATGACGGGCCTCTTCGGTTATCAAGTCATTCTTAAATTAACCCACTATACTCTTCCGTACACTGCATCATCACAAGCCAGTGCGCAAATCACTCCCCAGAAGCGACCGTTCAAACGGCGGAAGCATCTTACTTTCAATAGAGGTACAAAGGCCATAGGGAGACACGACGCCAAGCAGACGACAACTTGGCGCGCGAGACTTTGTCGTCTGCATACGTCACTTACCCGCATTTTAATCCGATTTACACCTTTTTTCATTGCCCACTTTGATTTTAACTCATCTTTGATGTAGGTTAAGTTAATTGTAGAAGTATACCTTTGTCCCTCCACGCCCATAACGCAACTCACCTCCCAAATAGGTAAGATATCCTGGGCTCTTGCGGTCGGCGGTCAGTGTCGTATGCCCGACTTATTAACATAGTACTATACACGAGCAGCTCTCAATCATAGCCCTGTAATACCGCCAATGAGTCATGATATATAGAAATAGTGCTAACATATATGGGTACAATCCATATGCTGAATTTGTATGTTTTCTACTTTCAAAAACATAGTCATTGGTATCAGAACAATGACATTTAACTTTTTCAACTTGTTCTCTTAAATCGACTACCAGAATGAGTATACCACGAGTTTTGTGTGATAAACATTACATCTTAATTATTTGTAGATTACAAGCGACACCCCTAATGTTAATTTGTGTAAAGTTTCTTTTTGAAAGATTTTAGTGATTAATCGACATGGGTTACTGTTTGTCTTTTCGTAGATAATCTTTCCATCATACTTTTTATTGATTTTCAGTATCATATGGCACTATAAACACGATAGAAATACTAAATATAATGCGCATGTAGAAATAGTACCGATAGTGTGCAATATTTGTCTAACGATACGTCAATTATTTTTACAGAGATTGTACATGCACAGTGGTCAAGTGAAGGTAATTCCATGATTTTGAAAGCATATGGTATCATCAAAGTGATTTGGATTCATTGCGGTCTGTCTGTATGTCTTTCATTATTAATTACCTGTAACGCGAGTGGTTGTTTTGTATGAGTATGCAAAATTTGGTGTATAATTGGTATAGACACGGGTTTTTATCCTCGAGATATATCTTTATTTTGATCTTTTGTTTTTGTTCATAAATATTAAAAAAACACGCATTTTAACGCAATCAATCTCAAAATAGCATAGTCGTCGCACGTGCTCAATATCTATATATATATATAAGACAATATTTACAATCCTAAGTAGGACATGGATCCTGTAAGGCGGTCAATTTATTTGTCACTAACTATATACTATTTGCTCAGATTGTGGTAATATTAGAAGTTATATCTGTATGTTTTCTATACCAGACGTGTCTTACACTATGCCCAACCGATTAGGCGTCACAATGTTTGTAAGGCACTGTCAACATTTAAATGTAAACATACATGTGGAGCAGGCGTATCATTGTGGTAATAAATAAACACAAATTGACCTTAAGTCATGAAAATAGATCATCACTGATTATCACCGACAGTGACGATCCTCAAGATTCCATTTGTATGATCCAAGTAATGAATTCAGCACGTGTTGTGTCCGTTTTAGTCCAATATGATAGGGCAATTAAATCCCAATTACACAGCTGGTACAGAGAAAGCATTGTCGTGTATCTTGAGTAGCTTGAATTGAAAGCAAGCTAAATGTAGATATCCAACAATACTACTAGTATACGTAACAGTTGCCAGAAATCGTAAGAAACAAATCATTCTAGTCGGTCGGAAGTAATTTTAGTTAGTGCCTAGTAATCTATTACTGGAAAGAAAATATTCGATAAAAATTCAAAAAAAAAAAAGAAAAAAAAGAAACAAAAACAAAAAATGATATTCATGTATTTGTGTAATCGTCAAAGTATAAACCGTAAACTACATATGCTACAGCGGTCATTTAATGCTATATTTTCCCATCTTTTTTAAAGGGAGGCATTTATTCATTATAACAATTATATACGACTAATTTTGCCCCTGTTGTACGTTGGATGGAAGGGAATTTATACGTAAGTAATGATTGCTATTTGTTACCAGTTACTTGGCCAGACACTAGGGAAAGTCACATTGGTCTATTTTGAAAATACAAAAATCAATATGTACACAACTAATCTTGCAATGATTGTCTAGCTGCTGCAATAGTGATTAACATACATTGTATATTCTTTAATATGGTCCCTTATTAAAATTGTACATGTGAATTGACAAGGCGACAATTCATCAACTGTCAAATCATTCAACACACATCGTTTTGTTGCTGATATGGGTCAATTAGTACTGTAACATTTTGAATGGTCTTTTTAATAGGATTCAAGGACCTACTTGCGTTCCGTGAAATAAGGTCTGTCTGCCTGTAGTTTATCACAGTTTGCCGGACACACGGTATCCATGCTGGGGAAACGAGTGGTCATTCGGCTATGACACGGATATTGTCCGGATGTTGCGTGTTGCGGCCGATGGTCAGTGACAACTTAAGCTTGTTTGACAGATAGGATAAGGGATCACAGCATGTACGAGACTCCCGGACGAAAACTTTAATGAAGAGGACATAGTGTTTAAGAGCGTGAAAATTGTACCAAATTAATATTATATTAAAGTTGATTCCTTTATGATAATTAATAGTATCAGCCGTTACATTTGTGATCCCTATTCATAATAAGAGGAATACATTTTAATCAAATATCCCATTTTTGTCATAAATCGAGTATTGCATTTCCCATTGCTTTCCCATCCCATCATGTCATCGTTTCTCTTCTGGAATTGACACATAATAATACCCGTTTATCATTTTCTTAATTTCCCTTTTTTATATAATTTCGTGTTCAGAGAAATCACCACTAAATCGTCTAAGATGGGTCTTGTAACAGACACTTTTATAGATCACGAGATAAGTATTCCTTAAGGATATAGAAGGTACCACACTTTCTATGTCAACATTTTATTGAATACTGTTTTAAACATGTTACTTTCATTATATCAATTATTTATAAAGTGTCCGCGCCCTTTTCGCAGATCCGGCGCATACATATGCAGCCAGGTTTTGATTCCTTGAACAGATGTGCAGTGACCAATGATTGAATGTAATATGGTTACCCGATTCCTCCCATAGTAACACTTATCACGTGATTACCATTTACCAAACCTGTATACCAAATTTGATATATCAATTGTCGTTATAGTTGTTAAACATATAACGTTTTTTAATCCACTTAAAGAGCACGAACCAGCTACTGACAAACGCCATCAAAGTGCGTTAATCGCTCGTGTTACTTGTGAAATGCGCTCGCTGTGTGAGATTTCAAATTTAATTGGATAAAAAGATAAGTGTTCAGATTATAAATACGTCAAGTGGCCACCATGACTGGAGGAGGACACGCGAAACACCTTTAAGGGGCGCGGAGGTGCTTATTCATACAGTCACAAACTATCAAGTGCCAATTTCTCTCTCGAGTTGACGGCGGGATTATGGTATAGTGCCGGAATCAGCTGCCATGTATTACCATTGATTTGAAAAACAAATATACCCAGGAGGCCCTAGCAGTTTGTTCAGTAACCCACACCCTGTTTACAATTCAACGACTTCAACTACACCTTCAACGACCTTATCATCACAGGTACAAAGAACATTTAGACATCTTATCTTCCAAATTAACCGTCCCAATTCTCAGGCACTGAATAGTTATATGTTTGTAGATAACGGTCAAGATTGATATGGATATAATACTATTTTTGTTTTATCATGTTAGAGGTCATGGATCAAGTTCAAAATTATTGCATACTTTCACGCATTCCGAATAATGGAGAAAATATACGCTCTCTTCTGTATTACATATATTGTATTCTAATAAATTCAATGATTCAATAAGTGTACTTATGAGAGCACAAATAGGGAATGCAGTATTAATTTTACTTTAAAGTTTTGACGTCGTCTGTCTTTTGTTCTTCAAAAATTGTAGTACATTAATTTGAATGTGTGCTCATTTTTTTTCGTTAATTGGAAACATAATAAAGCACTGTGCATTATGTGCTGTTTTCGTTAGTCAGTTGTGTAAGCCTTGTGTGAATATCGACCTTGCAAAGGAACTGGTAGTAATCAACAATGAATTAAATACTTTGATAATGAGTGTAAAACAAGTTTAAGATGTATCATAAGATCATTTATATTACGATAATTTGGTATATGTGACCATGACTGAATACACACAAAACCATGAAGTATACTTTTAGCGAATAAAAATTGAGCGTAATTATCCGTGAACTCAGCTTCAGTATTTGTATTATCTATATAAATTCACTTACTAACTTTTTAACTTTAAGATATATTTTCTTTGTAAGAGAATAGAAATTATGAATATCATCCATTTGATAATAATCTTTGGGTTGACTTTTGAGCGGACTTTTAAGCGCCAAATTCTTCAAAGAATCAAACCCTAGCATGTCCAGGTGTAAATGAACTATTGGCCAAATTGAGTTGTCGTGTATGACCTCATATTTACAGCAGTCTTGAGATATGGAGGGCTTATGGTAACGGAAACCAGCATTAATAGTCATGTCAACAGAACCAGCTGGAATGCTCAAGATCAGAAGAATGATTTATGTGAATAATTCTTATTTAATAGTTTTCTTAATCCGTCATTTTAGATATGATTTATTAATCAAAATGATATTAAGCAATACATTTAATGCAATAAATGTACAAAATGACGTATGTGGAAAGGACCTGCATCATTTTCATCGCACAAAATCAAGACTTCCTCATTCAAAAATATACCACCATCACCCCCCCCCCCACCCCCAATAATAAAAGAAAGAAAACAGAAGGAAATTAGTAGGGTACTATTTCTCCACCTCTTGACTAGCCTACCACATTTTTACTTTCAGATTCCTACTGATAATCACAGCATTGTTCCGAACACCTTGACACATTGATTTAATATGTCAGGAATGTGAGGTAAGCGATGACTTGTCGCGTGGCGATATAATTGTTGACCACTTGACTGACCCTCGCTGTCCACTTTAGCAGGCCTCCTGGTACTCTTATCACCTCATGCATTACTCTGTCCAAACGGAAAGATAACTGGAACGTCGCCTTCAGTAAGGTTTAAATGTGGACGCTCATCCGACGATAATTTAAAAATATTTTTGTGTTAGTACCACGTACCATATATCACATATAAAACCAGAAGAATTATTCCGCTTTTTTTCAACTTACAAACATCTTAATCGTAAAAACTTGTAACTAAAATAACGAGGAAGAATGCAAACATAATGGCCCATAATATACACATATTAACCTTAATATTTTTTTCCAATACGTTTACATCAGGAAAAGGAGACCACCGATTCCGAATGAGTAAGCGTCTCCGACGACAGCTACCATATATATATATGTGTGTGTCAAAAGATCGACTTCATACGAATTAAAAACAAATCATAGCGGCAAATCATTTTTTTAGTCATCACTGCAACCTCTTTCTGGAAAATACTATTACTGCCTTTGGTTAAGCATAAGGATCTAATGGAAATGACCGAGATACAAAACATTTTTACAATTCGATTAATGTCACCAATATATCAGACAGTTACCTTAAATAACTGATGTTGATTCTTTTAACTACAACTTCGTCTTAAAGGTCTTTTGGAAAATTTAATCAATCCAACAGGTCAGACACTGCTGTCATTTCAGATATACCAATGTAGGACTAAGCATTTATTTTGAAATAGCTGATGCTGTCAACCGACAAATCAAATATCAAACTCGGTCATAAAACAGAGGATATTCAGGTTAACAATCGTACAAAAAAAATTATTGAGATGGACCAACCTTAATATCAAACCCAGGGGTACATTATTTAGGGAGCATCAAACAGGGAATATGAATAATTAATGAGGCGTGACGACAAATACCTGAGGCCTGTCGGTAACATATGTGGTAGGGAAGGTGTGAGGAGACGATACTGTGGTTAACTTTGTCCTCTCCCCATAGAATCCCACACACCTTATCTGTCAGGAAGACATTATACTTCGTTTAAGTATGAAAAATAAAGTGATATCTTAAATGGGATGAGTCTAAACACGAGTTTACCGTACGAAAAATAAATTTAATGACGGTGCAAAATATGTGTCAAAAATCTACCAATACCGTGTTTATAAATCTCCTTACAAAATGTACTTGTATGTACTTCATCTAGACAATACAATACAAAATTTTTTGTCTTAATTCAATGATATATTCGATTTGAAGAATATTACTTACAGTGGTCATTAGCAGATGTGATTTTATCTGTAAAGAATACATGGTCACAGTTTTAAAATATCAGTTCTTTTTGGTTACGTTTATGAAAGAACAAATGCGAGTCATTTTTTTCTTTTCTTTTTTGATTTTCTTTTTTGAACCTATTGCATGTAGCAATAGAAGAAACAGAAGCCACATCTCAAGTGGAACTTGCCCGGATCTGTTGTAACGGCGTTGCACGTGGTGAGTTAAATTTCAACACATATGCCAGCGCACAAACAGCCGCAGACTGTAAGTAACATGAAGTGATTTGTATAAACAGTCCATCGCACTTCGATTTGTTGTTGTTGTTTTTTTAACTAAACATGCCGTGTCAAGACTGTCACTTCTATCTGACATTTTGTTGCACGCTTCCGTTTGTTGCTGCGGCCTCGTTTTGAAAAAAATACGTCATGTTCTATGTAAAGCTGGACTTCATTTTTTTAGAAGAGTATTTTCCTGGTCAAGCTAGGCAACTGACCACCCATATTGTTCGCTGTATGCATTGAAAATGATCTGAAAATTATATCTATGTACAGGATAAATTTCAATTTCGTAGTCATTATATTTCATTGGGCGAAACCTACCTTTAAAAAGAACCCATAGGCTTATGGTCAGAGAACCAAGATAGATCTATAGAGCTATTCCATTGGTAGATCCATCCACCAGGAAGGATATACAATGGCACACCTCATATGGCGACTCCTGGCGTAAACACGAAGGCTATTTTGTTAGATAATACTGAAATTATGTAATTGCAGATTTGATGAACAACAATGGGAAACAATTATCATTACTATTCAAGACATGACAGAATCAGTTTAATTTTGAATAAGCGATCAATATTGGAGTTAGACGCATCCGTAGTAATAGCCGCTTTCCCTGAGGAACTTACACAACATATATATATATATGTATGATTCATGCGAAATACTCTTTCATAAGTGGATATGAAGGATAGGGATATCCTACCCTCGGGATCACAAAATGTTGCAAAACCCTCGGCAAGCCTCGGGTTTTACTACATTTTGTGACCCTCGGGTAGAATATCCCTATCCTTCATATCCACATATGAAAGAGTCTTATAATGTATGATTCATGCGAAATTTTCGCTTACGCAGATGGGTTTTTTGATGTAGGAAATGTCGACAATATTAGTGCCTAAGCCATTATTGAATTAAGCCTAAATCATTAGCTAAAGGTTTTATAACTAATGATCTATTTTATACAAGATGAAAATTAAAGTTGCGATTTGGCCTTGGATTAGACATTGAAGGATATAACAAATACATAAAAAAGTAACTAAGAGCTCCGCTTTTCTTACTTTTTGTTAGATATCACAAGATATCCTAACATAACTGAATGTTGTTGTCATATAAAAGTGAAAGTACTGAACGTTATGACAAAAATACTAGAAAAAGTCGGAATATGTTCTGCAATACAGAACATGTTTTGTAAAGCAAAGAAACATAACTTTGTCTAAGTATGGATGCTAATATGACGTATACCTTTCTTGCGTGTAAATAAAATATGTCTACACGATTTGTTATAGATGTACAAATATATCATTTCCGTTTAAAAAGAAATATATTACAGTTATCGTACCGTTGTATTTACATCTTTGATAAACTTCCTCAAACGGTATAACCTTAGTATAAGGAAAGCATGTTTTGTTAGATATTCTCCCTTGGTATCTAAGACTTTTAAAATACATCTACTTTACTACGATTACAAAACCTAAGGCAAGCGTGGTTCTGTTATCATAATTAAACGTGTCTTCCATGTATTACGTACGGATGCTTATTCGCATTTTTACACGAGTGTATTAAAATTGTGTTGTTGGAAGGTTGGTATTGATAGAAAAGCATGTGTTGTGTAAACAAACTTTTAAGGATCGCACTATGAATTATATAAACTGTCATACTTTACTTCGATATGCCTACATCAACACGGCGTACATAAAGTATTTGAGGATAAATAGCTGGTGTCATTTACTTAGAAACTTGATTTATAAAAGTTGTTTAAATTACAAATAAGATGTCAAATTTATTCTATTTCTATATAAGTATATGTATCTGTATAATCGGGTTTAACTATTGTTGATCCATTAAAATTATGCTGCGTTAGAAACACGTGTTTTCCCACACCGAGGTTACATAATCTATTTTCTCTCGGGTGTTTTTATACATATGGTTGTGATGTATCACTGTTAATGTATTCGACCTACCGGTCGAGATCTTGTGAGGGCCCGCGGGAATTGTATAATTTAGATAGGCCCATAACGACTTGATGAGATTTGATAAAGGTGATCTGCACTGATTTAAAGGTCCGCTCTGCATCCTATTATTTCCCATGATGACAGGAGAATGGTGAATACATGTATGTGTTGTTTAGTTTATCAAACAGGATTTCATTATTGTTGTTATTTAATTATCGTCATTTTATCTTTTTATCCATACTAAAAACAAACGAAGGATTTGGTATTTGTTTTATCAAAATGTAATATCAACTGTGACATTTAATTCAGTAATTAAATTATACTTTTCGTGAGGAGATTAATCTTTGGTATCATGTCATATAATGTATCATAATATTTTCAAGTTATGATATTTTCTTTTGGGTAAGGACGAACGGTTTAGAAGTGACATCTTCATTTTTCAAATAATGCGGAAATTGATGAAATGGTTTTATCAGTTATGATTGGCTTTTGGAATAGAGGTGTTGAGTGCTTCTCAGTAGTTTCAGTGGCTTTGTTATTAATCAGATTCTCGATAAAGTTGCTTTCGAATCTTTAAATGTTGAATATCTCTATCAGGAAGGGATACAATTTTTCAGCATCTCATTTTAATTTATAATCATACTTTTTATTTCCGAGGTGTGACCATGCGATGTCAATCTGTGATCCTTTTGTATTCGTTGCTGATTAATATAAATCTCGATGGGAATTTTGTTTTATACAAATGGACGCCGTCATATGCTTACTGTTTTGATTATTTTGTTATATGATTACATTTATTTCACTGAAAACTCTTATATACGAATTTTCATCTAAATCAGAGGATGCCTTCATTTCGACCAATCAGTAGCCTCAACATTGTTACCATGGCAACGAGTGTTCTCGAAAATAGTAGATTTGTGTTTAGCATCCAGTAGAACCCATATATGCTAGTTTTTACTGAGGGCAGACAATATCTAAATTTTGACCAATCAGAAACCATGGGATGGCAGTCATGATAGTTTACGATTCAGACAAATATCCGATAAGAAGAGGAGAAGTACAATAATTATAACATATTGAGAAAACGCACGGTAAAACCAATAAATCCCACAACTTCGTTTACAGTGGTACAGTGGTACTGCATGAGACATGGTGACTAGATAGCTGTATAACCAGCGAAGTCACCACTCGTAAAATGTTTTTGGTAAAGGCGAATCATTTCACTCTGAATCATTTCACACTGATACGTGTCGCCTATATGATTGACAATCATACTATTTTTTAAGTAACGCTTGCTTCGGCACCAGATTTGTTTGAAAAATAAATATAAATGGTTCATTTTGTGGGAAAATGAATAACAAGATATGATGAATAAATACAGACAAAAACGAGATGTAAGCGTTTACTGGGATTAATCAATTTACATATGAATCTTTATTTCATTTAGCAAATAGGCTAAAAAGCCTTTGTGCAAAACAAATACAGACATGACAATGGTAAACAGACTTTTCTGGAAAAAGGATGTACACTATATATATATATATATATATATATAAAAAAAAAAAAAAAAAAAAAAAGAAATCAGCGAAACATATGTCCTTTTCGAGTAAATAAAACGCCTCATAGAACGCCATGCATACTAAATTCTTTTAATAACAAGGACGATATTTGAAATATTTCGAAAAAATATCAATTACACTGTACTATCCACAATCATACAATGAGAATCTATCAGCTAACTCATTTACCATCAATGCTTCCAATGTCGAATTTTCATCAATATCAAATGTTGTTTATATTATATTTAGAAATAAACTTTTAGTACAAATAACACGATGAATTCGTCATATTCAGTGTAGCTTATAGTCAGTTTTTAAATTTTTATATATTGTACAGTTTTGTTTGCTATAAGATATGCTCAAGATCGCTAAATATGTAAAATGCTTTAAATTCTTATTCAGACGTTAACTTTTTCACATAGCTATAGCACAACTAAGATTTTCTGTTTCTTAAATCAAACTTGTTGTTGCATGTGAAACTGCAATTTGTTCAACACCGTGAAAACACATCAATTGACAGAGCATTAGAAAAAATTGGAAAGAAATGTTCCTTGAAGTTAAAATAGTTCGTTTTGTCTCTTCAATTTCTGTTTTATGGTTACAGTGTTCAATGCACTTATATTTAGGGGCGGTTCATGATGCGATTCTACCTTCAATAGATGAAACGAAAGATGATTGAAAGAGAAGTGATGTAAAACATTCGATTAACAAAGGCAAACAGAGAAAATACATGTATATTGTACATGCTCGATTTAGTTCTCATTCATCCATGAACAGGTAAACATTAAAATCCGCTTAGGATAGTCAACACAATGGCATTTATAGGCTAAGTGGGAAATTCAAACATCTTCTCAATTTCGTAGAAAACAAGCTCGAAATTTTCACAGGCGTCCAAAACGTAAACTTGATTTTCACAAACTAGCATTATCTGCATCCCTAAATCGCATCAAGCCAATTATTTTCAATTTATCATCGACGGATTTGTCCGCCATTTATCAGCCATATGTAATATGCAATTCGTATTGAGTTTAAGTACAAACGTGTCAAAACAACCACAAATACACATGTCAATTTTGTAAGTTTTATTGAGCGAGACTTCAGTTTTTACCAACACAAGAATATCAATAACGGTAACCGCTGAATAATTTTTATATACAGTTTATACATTTACTTATTTTCCAGCATAGCTATGCACAGTTATTGGCATTTTAAAACATATTCGCATTAATAAATTGTCACTTGTTAACATAGTATTAGATAAAAATGTAATTCTATATGTTCCCCCATTACAATAAACATGTTTTTCCAATGTAAATTATCTTGTGCTTTTTTAATCATAACCACGTTTAACAGTAAACTATCGTATTTTTTGTTTCTAAATCAGAATTGTTTCATGTTATTCTGCGATTCGTAACAAAATCAATACAATGGAATTGTTTTTAATTATATCATAATTAACCTAAAAAGCCTTTATTTTTCGGATTTAATCAAAACACCAAGGCTGCATGATTAATTGAAATTTGCTATAGATATGGCTAGAAAACATGCAACCATATTAACCAATCCTATCTGATTATTACAATGCCACTTATTTACTTCTTAACAGGAAAAAGAGATAAATCTGCATTGGAAAGAAAGGTGACAAATATTGCGTATTTCTCAGATCTCCAGATTTTTGATTTGGTTAAAAGAATATTTGTGATATTTATTATATTTTAGTATTTCATTGTGTTTGTCGAATTGTTTTCTCAATCTGCTGGTGCTGGCTTCGGATTGCAATTCTGTTGACGTGGACTGGGATAGGAACAATTATTTTAGGTTTTCCGGAAACCTCATTTGGTGCCCGTCCGTGAATCATTCCTGCCTTTACTCTCTTCCATTTCGCTCTTCGATTTTGGAACCAAATTTTCACCTGGACCTCACTAAGTTTTAAGTTATGTGCAATCTGAGATCTCTCCGTGAGCGAGAGGTATTTTTTACTGTGGAATTCCTTCTCTAGTTCCAACAGCTGTTCACTGGTAAACGCAGTCCTTCTGCGTCGCATTTTCACACTGCTAGTAATAGAATCAGTTACCCTATCCACAGCGTCCGGATTTTTATGACCTGTCTCCGACTCAACTTGTACCATCCTTTCATCGTCTGTCATCTCTTCCATAATGTCCATGTCATCTGTGTCGGTATCCGCCTCAGGCTGGGCTGGGTCATACTGTTTGGACTCGGCAGAATTTTCTAGAACATGAAATAAACAATTTCAAAATTTGGAAATGTACTAGGTTTAGTTTGTGTTCAAGCGTTGACCGTCGATTGTCGAAAAAGAAAAACCTGGGTCTGATATGTCTTGTTATAACTCATTGTTCTTTTCCTAAGATTATTTTATACAAAATCCTGTATTAAAAATGATTTTACACTTGCTTTTAAGAATTGTCTATCATATTTCCTACATATATATTTTTATCTGTCTTACAATTGAACGCATTACACAATTCCTTGGTGTGTTTCTATTGTTATTGTCATATTTGTATGTAAACATTGTTTGTAATGTGTGTATGGTTGTTATGTGTATTTTGATAGGATGTAGAGAGCCTTATTGATTATGTTTGTAAATACTGTCAGAAAGACTTCTATGATCCCATATATGAATTTACTTATGCATTATTTATTTTTTTTCTTTAGTTTTTTCTAGGGGATGGGGGTTGTTCCTTTTACTTATTTATTTTTAGAAGGCGGCAGACAATTATCTTACCTTCATATGGAACGCCCTATTGCACATATAGCGGTTTTTAAATGCATTTGTGAATCATTTTCATAAACTTAAATTTAGACCATACAGAAAAAAATGACATTGCCGTTTGTAACTTAACTTCCGATTCGCTGACTCCACAGCGTGCTTATTATTATTTAAAATGAATATAATGAAAAAAGGTCCACCAATCAAAAGATTTTGAAAAGATTATTTATAGTATATTGAATAATAAGGATTAATTTGAATACATTTTTTATGATATGAAGATATGGTTCAAAAATATGGATGTACTCTCATCGTATATCGCATGAATTTAGTAAGTAAACCGCATAAACTGAGTACTTAAACTTATTAACAGGGTAAGTAATCGGCATAAAATGAGTGCGTAAAGCGCATAAACTGGGCACGTAAACCCCAAACCTGATTACGTAAAACCATAAACTGAGTTCATTCTAGCGCTGTTCACTCTGATGTTGTATTATAATTCCATAAAATAACTAAAAACTTTATTCAAGTTTATTCTTAGTTAATATTAAATACTAATAATAAAACATTACAGTATTATTATCGATTAGAGACAAAGTATAAAATGTGAAAAATTGGATGCAGATGTGCCTATTAATACCAAATATACAATGTAGATAGGGAAGGTGTGTAATGATACCATCTGCTCACCTTTCCGCAAAAATGATTTATATTATATTCCCTACTACTAACAAGTACTAGCACGTCGCTAAAATGTAAATTTTTGAATACAATGGTTTTTTTTATAAAAGTAAAGCAAACATTCTTAAACACATTTCGTATATCATTGCCTAAATTGAATGAGCCAACTGTTAAACCATTTTTGTTTTCTAATTTGTTGAAAAATCAATTTGAAGTACGCGCTTAAAGATTTTGCAATAATAAATATATTAACTTGTAGATTGATATCGGATATGTGTAAATAGATATTTGCAATTAGCGATTCATATACGAAAATTTCGCGCTGGTTCTTCGGTTAAGCTTTATACATTTTGTAGGTTTTATATTGTAATCTTTAAAGAGATATATGAAGAACAGCATTCTTAATAATAAAGAAATATACAAGCCACGATACCAGCTTTTAATTTTGCAACCCATAATAAACCTATATACTCCAATCATTTTATTAACTTATTTTGAAATACCCACGTTTCACGTCATTATTTGGAAGCATATGATATATTTCATGAAAAGTTTTTGGTGTTACTGTGCAATTCAAATCACCCAAAAGAGCATTCAAGTTTACCTATCTATGACCATAAGTACGGTATTCTATGAGGCGTCATTTTTAATACTGCCGCATTATTTCACGAACGTGTAATGATTTCCCTGTACACGACTACCAGTGTTTATAAATAGCGAATACACAATGCAACGGAAACGCGGAGATTGATATAATCTCTAGATTACGGCAGCAATTAAATCAAGATATTCAGATTTAACTCAAATATCCATTACTACGATGTCTCCAATTTTCACGACTATATTCCTGTGGTAGGAATCTCGTTAAAACCTAACCATCATTCCCGTGTGTCCTTCATGCAGACACAAAGAAACTATACATGCTTAAAGAATCTTAAAATGTTCATTTCAGCCAGCTCATCCCATTCCATAATTGAACAATAATTGTTCTTTTGGTGAATCTGTTTCTAATTTCTAAACGCCTTCAGGTCTATTTATATAGGGAGTCCGGGCCTCTGATGGACGTTGTGGGAAGCCTTACAAAGGACCAGAAGCCTGCCCAGTAATACCCGTTTGAATTAAAATGATATAATACTTTATCAATACCAGCGAATTGTGTATACAAATTAGACAAAGCCACCATCGGTGATGGCTATTGTTCAACTGATACTCTTATTATTAGGTTCAGTGGTCCCGTTGAAGGGCGAACAATGGAGCCGAATATTAGCCTTAACATTGAAACGGACACCATGTTTAGGTGCCTCCCATCCCGTTAGAACTGAAAAGGATACTGTCATACATTTTAACTTAGAAAATACCTCTGTTGATTTTATTCACTTTCATATTATAAGTATTATGTAATATCATGACAATTGTGACTTGGTTTCCCATTAGTCTGTGGGCAAAATTAACCCACCTAACTGTGCCTTAATTGGGTATACATGTATATGATCTTAGTATGCCTAATTTGTGTAATATCTTACAACTTTGACAGCGCATTTGTTAATCAAATATTGCACACATTTTGGTGTTTTTTTATGTGTCTTTTCTTTATATCCTCATCAATTATTGTTTTTAATTGTGACATTAAATATGATTTATTTATTATGTTCTAATTTCATGAGAATATTTAGAAATTGGTAATAACCTCATTCTTTCAAACATTGAAATGTGAATATACAATGTTTTTCACAGAGTCACACCTTTTTTAAAAGCTTCATGCGAAATCCAGTTGTCAGTTAGACATATCGAAATGTGGTAAATGATGTAATAAAATAGCAAACTCGGAATTATTTAAAATTCATTTCTGGGAATAACTAATTAGGGAATGCAAGCATACTGTGTAATATTGATACCCTTACAATTATGTTACACATTTTTGATTGATGTGAAAGTCGTCCAACGCTCGCATTTCATTAGTTTTGATAGACTGATTTTATCGGTGTTTTAAAATACATCAATGTCATGTCACATTTAATAAGCAAATGTATAACGCAATGTTATTTGAAAATGCCTTTTCAATGGTATAATGTAATGTAAATTATCCACTACTAAATCAGATAAGATATCGTACTTATCATTACTACATTTTGTATTTATTATGAATGCATTTTGTGTTGTTTTTTCTTAACTATGCAATTTTATCCGATGATATAAGAACGTGAATGTCAGTATTCCTCCCTCATGAGATGCAGATGCATTTAACTCCCCGGCGACAGATAATTTTTAAGATTTTAAAATCAATATCTAAAAATGTAAATTTCATTTCTCTGTCGTCTGTACAGCCAAAGGTACAAATAAATGGCTAATTAAAAATTAATTAGCCACATATCTATCAGAGCTGTTCATAAGTATATATTATTAGTCAATCATTAAACAAGCGTGACTTAAACAAACAATTGCAATTTAGTCACTTCAATAAAGTATGCTCATTTCTTTGAGAACGTGTAGAAATAGAAGAATGATCAATATTTTTAAACTTAATCATTGGTATATACGAAATGCAATGCAATTTTAAATTTTGCCCCGTTCATTTGTGATTTAAATTATGATTCAAAATCAAAATCAAAATCTATTGCTCAAAATTAAAACATCTGCCATGCCGTCCCGTTTGTTTATAAATATTCTTTATTCTGGTCAGTTAGTCGCTGAATTGTTTTCCAAAGCTGAAATAAGTTGTTTAAACATTGTCTTACATATCTTGAGTTCTGCGTGTATGCTAGACTAGTCTATCTGTTTAACAACATCGATTTAATAATCTATATATGAATAAGCCTTATCATTACTACTACTAATGAATAAGACGAAACAGAAATTAAAAAAACATCGCAGAATGCAAATTCAAAAATATTGAAAAAAATGCCGTTTTGGATATATATTATATAAAAGCATAGAAAAAAAGAATAAATATAATTTGAAAGATTCATACCACTACGGCTATACTGTATACAACTGGTTCATTTGTTCATCTATAAATATTTGCCGGTAGAAACGAAATTCATTCGCATATCATTTTAAATCATGGCTAATCATCATTTTTAAACACAGTCATTTAAAGTTCCATATAAATCATTTACGAAATACATCTCGCCTACTTTTATAACAAGTACTTGTATTGCGAATATAAAAGAATCTCAGGGAGCCAATATAATGTCCATATGCAAAATGGACAGTGCTAATGCTAATTAAGATAGCTCCTATTGTCGACGCTCAGGCGACGAGAAGTGTTTGCTGGAGTGTTTGCCTAAGCACAAAGAAAATTTGGAGGACAATTATGATCACCACAAAAACATTTGCATCTAAATTGTGTCGTATTGAGACAGTGAACAGTGAAATATACCTGAGAAATATTGCGGACATCTGCCGGCTGTGTCCTCTTGGAAAACCCGTGGGACAGGACTGCTGTCTGGAGATTCTGATCCAGAGGTCTCGGGGGAGCGATTCCGCACGTGCGAATCCAAACCAATGTCACCGGAAATTGGGTTTAATTTTGAGTCCAAAGATTTGGCTCCTGAATAGGGAAGCATTGCTGCTAACCCCGAAAGATGCAAATGACTTCTTAGCGTTGCACTGTTTGCTGCAGCAAGCTGTCCGCGAATAAATTGACTTTGTGCATAAGATTGCATCTGATATGCCATGGAGTCTGGCGATAACATACTTGGAGATATTGGTGTCTGTGGGAGTCCTGAAGGTGGCATAAACAGATAACCATTGCACATCATTGGTCCAAACCGAGGATTGGTCGTAGGTGCAATGAGGGACTCAATAGAAAAAGGTCCACCAACGTTTGGACGATGCATTGCTTCAGGATGACGTTATCAAATATTAATTAAAACCAAATTCAGCCTTATCAATTAGATAGCTCGCGGATTAAACAAATCACATATTTTATCCATCCACCTGGAACTAATACCGTTATCAAAATTTAAATCATCCGATTTTCCCTTGAAACAAAATGTCCGACATTCATTATGAATTCAATTAAATCTTCACCATTACACTAAGTGTACACAAGTGCCGTAGAAGTGTTTGTTGTATACACTTTAAACGTACGGGTAATGCTTTTATGTATATGGTCCCAAATATAAACATTCCCTATACACGCGATCCGTATCAATGTGAAAATGGGATGGAAGAACTACATCTCTCCTATAAGAATCTGACTATCAACCATGACATTTCCAAACACTCAAATGTTAACAGAAGACGTACATTCAATTGAGTCCAACGCCCTGGTTGGTCGCCAGGCTGTTGAATCATTTAAGCCCCGCCCTCTCTCATTGTACCACTTGGCGGTCCTTTATTCTGATTGGATTGTTGACACAGATCATAGTGATGGCTCATTGAGTACAATCGACAGAGGATAATTATGATAAATGTTGTTCAATTTCAGATGACAAAGCGAGGTATTGAATCTCTGGACAAGGTAAATCCGTAACGTGTAGATATAGGGTGAAAACATCACACCTGTAAAACGCTACCTGTGCCTCAGGTAACACATATAGGTGTAAATGGATAATGAAACGGGTAACACAGGTAAGCAGTGTAGGCAGGGGAGCCCATTTACTATCGAATATCCCAGTAATGGTCTTACTAATGTTGTCTGAGTATTACTAAATCGATTCGCTTAACGCTTTTTAGATTTTTCCTACCATTATGAGTTTGAAGTTCAATCTATATTAAAGTCATTTGGTTCTCTTGACTTTGTTTGTTCTTAATGACTTTTGATCTTTCGCACTTTATTTTGTAAGCCAGTACCATTTTCCTTTGATGTAAACAATCTGTATCTTGTAAACAAAACTAAATTACCAACAAAATTGTGTCTTTTCGTAAGCGCATTATTTTATGGGAATTTAACATCGTCATTTTGAATTCTATGGCTCATATTATACTTTAATCGACTTCTTATAGGATTGTATTATTATCTGTTGTAACATTAGATAATTGTGAATACGTTTGATAATTTTAAATTACATGTATTTCGTTCAAATTTGAATATTCAATAAATAGTAATTTCAATTGTATATGATTATAATGATTCAGAAATAGAATGTATATGTGTGTATTCTGTAAATTTAATATTAATCAAATAATTAGTCTTTTTTTAAAATAAATTCTTCGAGTTAGAGAGCATTTGTTATAATATGATATTGGTATACTATCAATGGAAATGTTAAATGTGACGATCACCAGTACCCTGCCACTTTCATCTAACAAAATGAAGGTAGGAGGATATGATGACGGTGACCATATACACATCGTGCACATGTCATCGAAATATCATACAAAGAAATCTTATCGGGTTATTTTACAATATCATTGTTTGTCTTATCAAAAATAAATACATCTCATTCAAACATATGAACTTCTTATAAGCTAAGCAATGCGTGTAACAAATTTGTAAATACTTCTATTAATTATTGAAAATATTTTTTCCATACTCCTATGTTACGTATGCTTACTCATGAAGGTAAAATGAAAATGATATTATGGGAAATTCACGGCAACATTATCTTGATTAGTTAAAATGGTTTTCATAAAACAATATAATTTATGTTAAATCGTAATCTACTAAATTAATCAACAGTAACGATTTGATTTGAACAGTCAATGAAAATTACAGTGACATTGATTTTAATTTTGCAATATCTATCTACTATCATATTGACGCGCGTATTTGTAGTATTATTTCGACACAAAACCTCAATTATTATCATTGGCCATATACAGACGACAGGTTTTTTTTAATAATGAATATTATTTTTCTGTTGGGTGTTTTGACTTGCGATTAATTGTTGTGAAGTAAGATATACCATTTACATTTTGATAGTTTTTTTTTTATTTCTTTTGATAATCTTATCAATAAAGACGCAAATTTACTTTTTATTTTATACATATATATATTTTTATATATAATTATTATCTAGAACAAAACTTAGAAATTAGTCATTCATGAAAATACATTTCTTCGTCCTTTTTAAGTAAAGTAAATTCATTTTCATTGAATACTTACATATAATTGTAATGACGGTGTGAATTGTTTTTATTCTTAATAATCAACGAGATAAATCGAATTACTTGAATAATTAAAACAACAAATTTAATTTCGGAAAGTATCCGTGTGATACCGCCAAGTCAATTGGAAATGAGACGCAACATACACTACTTTTAGCTTGGCCTGCTTGATAGTGTCAAATGTTATTCATATACTAGACGGAAAGTAAACCAGTAATATTATAATGAACAAGGTAGCTTATCATTAAAACATAATTTTTCAGTGTATACCACATTTACAATTCATTGTTATTTTAGTATTTTTATGTTATGACGATATAACACAAAATATCAGAGTGTCCTTTTCTTTCTCTGCATATGTGAATTTCCCACTAGATTCAAACGAGATGTTATATCAATATCAGTTGTAAACATAACATGAGCTCGTATATAGAGAAAATGGCATTAATGGTTAATATGCTAACGAACTACGCTTTTAGACAATGTCTGGCTTTTTGGCGAACGTTAAAAGACATAACACACATGATAAAGTTATATAATTAATAACCGACAAACTTCATATATTAGCACAATTCAATATGCTGTAGATCGGTATACTCCAATACATAAGTTTATAGAGTACATTACGATACCAGAAAGATGTAAACTATATTATGATAAGCATAGCTCATATAGATAAACAGTCGTAAGATATTGCGATGAACCAAACGCTGATTCTTCACATGTATCAACAGAATTTAAGTGATAGTGATTTTATGAGCCGCATTATGAAAAAAACACCATATGCTTACTTAGACCGGAAAAAGATGCAAATGAAACATTGAAAGGGAGAAAAAATGTAGAAATATATCGTATTAAATAATAAAGAAAAATAAAAGAAAAAAATAATTTACAGTTGTCAAATGACTCATTATCATGACTTGCTGTGTTTAAACACAATAAGCTATTCCAAAAGTGCAACTAAAAGAAAATAAAAAAACAATGATAACTAATGGCATATATTAAAAAAAAATCAAAACCATTATTCATTGAGGTATATTTACATATTATTGTGTGATATGAAATATTGTGTGGACATGTAGATAATTACATGTGTAAAAAACACATTTTTATGAAATACATGCAATAAACAGGTTACGTTGTTATATATATATATATATTGATCGACAATTTCCACACAGCGGATATTTTATAGTATGCAGTACAAGAATCAATAAATCCAGAATTTCGAGTGAAAAAATGTTTTCTACTTTTGAATGTAAAGGCAAACTTAATTAGTATTAGACATATCCATATTGTTCATCTTTTACGATTTCATTGTGATACATCAACGTTAACTATGTGGTGTACAAGCAGTAGATACGTCACTACGATATTGATTTATTTATCAGAAGATATTCTTGTAATTCTTTGACTAATTACTTCTGCTTCACCTGCCACTACACACCTATTCTGCACTTGATTGGCATATTTCCCCACGTAATACCGATCCTAGATTGGAATTTTACAACAAAATACCACATTGAACAACTAAATGAAAATGCAAATACATGTATATACATACACAATGCAAAAATAAAAAATATAATTTGAAAAAACCTAAATTAAGGATTAAGATGGATGTGTTTCAAATATAGAGCGTTGACAGTTGTAAATGTGTGTCACCTTAAAGATATAAATATCAATTTCTTAAATAAATGAAAAAAAATTGATGATATGTCAATATAACTGAAGAAAAATACTAAATCGTCTGCTCCTGTTTTTTGAGAGTGAAAAAAATACCATTTGTCAGCGGTGGAGAATTTTTTAAGATGCTCCACCGCTCACAAATGGTATTTTTTCACTATCAAAAACAGGAGCAGACGATTTAGTATTTTTCTTCAGTTCCAAAAGTTACTTACTTTACACCACTACCGCCATTGAAAAGTTTGAGCTTCTAATTTTACTTCAAGTTAAAAATATAAAAAAATAATTAATTGCATCCCGAAAAAATTCCGTGGCACTATATCCTTTATGGAATAAAGTACTGATTGCGCATGACCCAAAGGTAAAATAAATTATTTCATATCATTTTTTGTGTTAATTAGACTTCTGTATACACGATTAAACACTAATTATTGTTCAAATGATGAATATCCTTTATGCTCTGTCGGCGGTGGAGCATCTTTAATATAAAATTTAAAAAAAAAATGTTACCTTATTTCCATTATGCAGGTTTCCTCTTATTAAAAACATTGCAAAATAATTTCAAAGCTCTTAGTTATCATTTTAAGTTTAAGATATGTAAAAGGACACTTTTATTAATATTTATTAAAATGCATTCATTTCTAGGATAAAAGCTTATTTTGCTATAATAAGATATGCTTGAAGATACGGTTCATTGGTATTTGCTACTAATTGTATGGTGCACAATTTTATTATGACAAATATTAGAAGTAAAATCTGCATTTAAAGTATGCAATTTAGCCAGAGCTAAGATGTTGGTAAAACATTACCAATATAAAGTAAGTGTTTAGATAGGCTTGCTCTTTCAGGGGGATTGTCATCCTCAGCAGATGGATAGACGAACTCTGAACGGTGTTGATTATATTACCCATTAAGGAGCGTTCTCCCCGGGGGTGAGTTAAATATTTAACTGATAGACAGCATCAGCTTTACATTTATACTTTAAACTTAAACGATTAACTCGGCAGGTAGACATCAAAGACACCGCCCCAGGATGCCAATAAAGGTAGCCATTCGCCGGGTCGTCAGCTCACATCGTGCGTAAACGGCCGCTATAAGATATAAATGATTTGCCGCGATTAAGCCACTGGGTTTCTATAGCAAATGACTCTATATTATTGTGAAAAGATTTGAAAATTAGTTTCACCATGAAAAAGGAGAAGCAATTTGGAGTCTATAAATGAGACTTAGTGGTGGTAACATGGACGATCCCTAGACGTACTCAGATGGAGAAAAACGTTTTTATTCCAAGTCAGACTAATATCCAGTAGGTAGACATACAAATGCGACTGTAAATAAATGATAGAACACGCAATAAATGTGTTTCTCTTTCAATGGACCCAGTATAAATACATACATGAGATGCATATGAAACGTAATTCAAAGCACATCAATATTGTTGTTTTGTGATACATTTATAATTATTGAATTGATACAATCTTCTGTACGGGCACCTATGTTTTGGAATACCTTTGTTATCACTGTACTAAAATGCATTTGTTTCAACACAATGATATCTGAACTCATACGTGATTTTGAAAACAGTGATAAAGTTGCGCATTCACAAGTAATTTAAATGCAATTGCCGTAATAATACCAACCAAATTCTGCCGTTACAAGAGCTGAAATTAAATTACACATGTGATATGTGCTTGTTGCAAGACATTTAAAACTCCTGAAAACTCAGTTACGCGGTATGCACTTTTCCAATAGAGAGGGTTTTGAAGAAAGCCATCTTTTTTATTCTAAATGAATGATTGTATGATCAACTAATACAGAATTATTACAAGTAGTTACGGACGGTTTATGGGCATTATATGATTAAGCTACATATTTCAGATTATATATACACAATCGGAAAAATGTCAAAGAAAAGGAATTTAAATAATTTCAAATACAACATTTTTATAATACATAAATCATAGAGGCACTGACAACATAAACGTGCGTTACATATCCCTTCAGTAACATATTCACAATTATGCAAATAAATATAATACATCCCCTGGTTGATGTTTCTACATGAAGACAACAGAAATTAGCTATTCAATCTGAAGCAAATTTCACCTTCTCTTTTTACATATGGATGGGCAATGTCATGAATGACTGTATCTCAGAGTAATGGAGACTTGATACCTGCAAAAGACTATTGCCTTCTTAACCTTTTCACAGTTCAACTAGCACGGCAGCTAATCGCCTGGAGACCGTATTGAAATCAATGCCCTTCAGCATCCCTGTTGCGAGTTTCAGCGCTCCGGTCCAGTGGTTGTGATATTGGCCTATTAAGAATCGCACGCCTTATTGCACATTAGCGCCGTAAAGAAAGATAAAGCCGTACGACAACAGTGGAGACTGCGGGCGAGAAATGGCCAGCAATTGATCGCCGGTCTTTGGTTCATTGTGTAGAATTGAAAATGCAAAAAAAGCTTAAAATGATTAGGAAGTAGGGACGACTTAAATCGAGCACAATGATCTCTTCAAGTTGAAGATACCTGTTGTTTTCTATTGTTAAGGTAATCGAATAGTAAAACCGTAATTGACTTCCTCGTTTTTTTCTTAAAGCATTGCATGCTGGTATATTCCATCGTTTGAAGCCTATTTACACCCCGGGCTCTCAAACCACGACATATCCCGTATCGTGTATCAATTTACTTTTAAAATGCATATCATATTGAAACCAATTCCTCCATTATTTAGTAAAACTATTTTGCTATTCTTATAGGATTGTAAATACGATAGTTCTTCATTTTTTTAAATCCAAATCTTAAGCGCATCATACCAGATCTTAGATGGAGAAACAGCTGTAAAGTGTGTCGATAAGTTAATTGCTTGTTTTCTAAACTAGTCATTCTTTTTATAAGCGTTAATTCAAAGTATGATTTATACTGTATCTTCATACTTGTATCTTTCGATCATATTAGGTCGATAGCTGTATTGAAACACGATGATAGAAATGTGACATCAGACATTTTATTATCAATTCCATGCTTGTCAAATAATTATGCCATAAATATCAGGTATTGTAAAACGCACATGTTAAGACACTTTTGTGACATCACATGTACTTATACACTTAATAAAAAATTTATAAAAAAATATGTGAGAAATAGTATCTTATACTCGTGATTATATAAAATATGAAAAGAATTACACTGTAACCTCATTAAAGATTCGATAGACCACTTGACTAAAGACATGTGACATATCAAATTAATGAAGCAGATTAATTAATTTCATAACACATGGCCACGTTGTAAAGCCCGAATCATAAACTACTATTTGGCGTGAAAAATTTTGGTATTAGTCGTTTTCAATTCTGCTGTTCCATGCTGTTAAATGTCACCTACAAAATATCAAATGTTACATTAAAGATATTCCATCGCTGACAAATGGGTTTTTTCTGTCAAAAACAGGAGCAGACGAATAGGTATTTTTCTTCAGTTACAAAAGTTAATTACTTTTGTTACCATTGAAAAGTTTGAGTTTCTTATTTCACTTCAAAATAATAATTGTAAAATTAATTACTTGCATCCCGAAAAAACTGAGTTGCACTATATCTTACATGGAATATGGTACTGACATCCCATGCAACAAAAAAAATAATTATTTTATCTAATTTTTTGTCTCAATTAGACAAATTTATACAATTAAACACCAATTATTGTTCAAAAGATGGGTATTGCTTATGCCCTTTCCGCGATGAAGTTTCAATGGAATCGTACGTTTAAACATATATGATATTATCAAATAGTCTGAAAAAATAATTATAAGCATTGATGTTACTATTTTTTTAAATAAATTTTGTTTGCAAATTTTGTGAAAATCCGCTACGCGGAATTACACAGTTTCCAACCAAAACTTCTTTCATAACTCCATGAAGTTGAAAAATAGTGACATCACTGTTTAAATGAATTTCATTCCCGCGAAATTTTGAAGTATGTTCAACAAAATTTGAAGACTGTACTCTTCATGATAAACCGGTGTTTTTACTAAAAGTAGTATTGTTGGGGCGAAACACAAAAAAAATCTCATTTCAAATTAACTAGTAAACGCATTCTATTTAGAAAAAAATGAAGTCAGGGTTATCTTCATTGAGAGACGTGCGACCTAAGTTAACAGTACACTGTACAGGTAAGTAGACCAGAGTCCCATTGAGGCCACTAGACACATCTAGTAATTAGACGGTTGGACGGAGGGTAATGGTAGCTTATTTCATCAAGCAGTTCTGAATTTTACTAATTTCCTGAAATGTATCAGATCAACTGAGGTATTAAGTCAATCACAAAATGTCACCATGAGAAGCCATTAACGTGGTAAAATATGAAAAGTAATTTACACCTTGTGGGACATACTGAATACACACCAGATTCCAAACTCATTTACGTTTCTAAGCTCTTCCCCATATAAGCATGTCGGTGTAGACCTGCTTGTCCTATGTTATACAAGTCAATCAATGTGAATTTACCGAATCAACACTTAATCGCTAGTAAATAAACCGAGCATTCACCTCTCCTGTATTGGAGGCGAGAAGCGACGTTTTGATTCAGGCGTTAACGAAACCATCGATGTGATTAAAACGATAGTGGATATATTGTTAGAAAAACACGGGAAATTGCAAGGGCTAAATCGACCTAAAGGCGGAGATTAAGTAAAATTCTGTTGAGATTTCACAAAAATTGTTATTAAGTGCGGGCTTGTATAGCCACGGGTAATGATCACAACTCTCCAGCCTTATTTCCGAATCAATGATGGGGTCCTGTTAGGGGAAACAGAAGTAGTGAATTTATTTTTTTAAAAGACAATTTCAATTTGCGTTTGATTTTAATTCGTTTCCAGAGACTATTTCCTAAAATGTCACCTTTTGAAATTACTTCAAGAACATTAAAGAAAATAATTTTAGATACTGGATATTTTAGAAATTATGCTAACAAAATGTTGCCCCACACTAGTTCCCATCGTCTGAAAGCTGCCACCAGAACAGGGTGATATTGCGAGTCTACGGTGGTATTCTTACCGCAGACATAGCATACAATGCATCAAAGAGAGTCAGTCATCCCACAGTCAGGGGGCCGTTTATGGTCATTTGTGATAAAAACGTTAGCCAATCAACACTCATGCTTGACGTAACTTCAGAGAGCTTTGAAAATCCTACCGTCAATTCTGCTCACCCATGCTGACGAGGGAATAGACTTGCTATATGGTACATGGCAGAGTTGGAGCCAGGACTCAACGATCCGAAAACAGTGCGATTTCGTTATTCATCCAACAGTTTCATTTCCTAGATGTTTGAAATGATGTGCAGCAACTACGTCTGTATAGAGCAACTTTTGCCAGTCGATGTGTAATTCAGATAGATATCCGATAGACCGATTTACCGAATTTTCTAATTGATGTGACAACTTAAGACAGAGCTGCGTTATTAGACTAATGATGTAGGTGCATCCTTGTGTTGTGTGTAATGAACGTCATTATTATATTATACTTGTATATGAACAATTTTGATTAGATATAATACTGAGGAGACCTACAACGATACCAAAACGGCACTATGAGGGTTTATCGGTGTGTTATTTACCATAACCAACTATTACTTCCAATGACTTATACTATTTATTAGAAATTATCATTATCATTTTAAAATATCTTATCAAATTGGTGATAGAACTATAATCAATATACAATTGATTGATGATTAATTTTTTAAAACAGCTTTACCGGTCATTTTACTTATGGCACAAATGACAGTATTGGTATCATATTTTCTCTCATACATACACGTGTAATACTGGCTACTCTGGGGCAATACACTCATGTCGCCTGGTGCTGTATTGCATGGCTACTATTTTTGGGTAAAATTATTACAATCTATCATAAATTCAGAAACTAGAGTGGATTTACTGTAAAAGATACAAATAACGAGAATTCAGTTGAAATTATCACGCAAGTTTCATGTTTGGAGAATTTACTTGCAGTCCTGTTTTCTTTCGAATTGATTTAAAAATGGTGGAAAATCATAGTAATGAATTGCAATAAAACGTCGAGGTATGAGAGGAAAATACTCATTCATATGTGGATAAGAAGGATAGGGATATTCTACCCTCGGGATCACAAAATGTTGTGAAACCCTCAGCAGGCCTCGAATATCCCTATCCTCTGTATCCACATATGAATGAGTCATAATATTCCTTCGTTCACTTACATTATCCGCACAGTGAATAGAAAAAAATGCTTATTGGAAGATTTTAAAATGAATATTGGTTTTGCTTTTGAATAATGACACATATTGTTTAATGTTTTTTTTCTGTTGCAAATATTGTCTCAGTTCTCTCTTTATCGAATAGTTTTTTATAGAAATGAAGACCTTATTAATATTGCTTTGTTTTCCTTTTCTTTTTCAAGTACTTTTTGATGAAGTTCCCAATCTTAATTCCGTTAATATACGCTTTTTAATTATATCATTTTTTTTTAATTCGTAATTGATTCGGCAAAAGGACTACCATGCAGTAATATATTTTTTCAAATATAATTTTTCGTATTTAGCTCTGTATTTGTCCTATGTTATATGTTTGTATTATGATATAACACCTCTCGTTCTGATATCCATCAAAATTTGAAACTTGCTATGATGTAACAATTGACATGTTGAAGTTGAAATATCGAGTGCATCTCTGATACAAATACCTTGGTAGTTTTGTATCATTACAGCTACATATAAATAACCATCCAAAATGTCATGTCATGTCATGTCATTATTTGTGATGTTTTGTTAAAAATTCTCCATTACCCACGAATGGTATTTTTCGCAAACAGGAGCAGACGAATTTTCTTTTTCTTCAGTTACAAACGTTTTTCACTCAACACCATTATCACCACTGAGCGATTAGAGATTCTTGTTTTAATTCAAGATAAAATATTAAAGCGAACAGTCGGGCAAAGTAAACCAGTCTAAATGCGTTCTTTGGCCTTCCAAAAGTCCATGCTTACCATAATGGTGGTCAAGTTCTGTAAAGTTTTGACCATTGAAATTATGGGGAACCTCATGTAAATTTAGCACAGTTCTAAATATAAATTTGCCTAACTCTTCGAAAACGAGGCTGCGGGGAAATGTCAACCCGCACTTGTGGTTCTCAGTCGTGTCTCAATCGTCGTATTTCACATAAATCAAATTTTACTGCGTATATTTACACCATTTTACTGACTTTAGCCTTTCTTTGCTCGACTATTCGCTTTAAAAAGATTTAACTGCCTTCCAAAAAACTCCATGTCACTGCAGCCATATATGGATTTTTGAGAACTTATTGCGCATGCACCAAAAGCCAAATTGTTTATTTTATTTGTTTAATTTATATATTCATTTTTGTGTTGATTAAACATATATAAACATGATTATACAAACTTTATATCTTTTCTAAAGTTACACTGTAAACAAACTTATTCTCACATGCGAATAAATTTCGCCAATTTTGCGAGCTACAGTATTCTGTATTTATACATTACAAAGTTATCTGCCCTTGCGGGTAGACATTGATTGTGATTGCATGTGTATATGAGCGTAACGTCATTCTTTTCGGAGAAAACGACGTGGATTGCTCTCATAATCGATACCTCCCCACAAAGGATCCAACTCTGTAATATGCAAAGATAGAATACCGTGAAAAGGAATCGTCGTGGAATTGTTTAAATTATAGGTTAGGTTGAACCGATAACTCTAAATAGCAATGAAAATGTCATTATCCATAAAAACTCTAAATAAGTCGCCGGGAAAATCTGTTGGTTTACAGTATCTAAAGTAGCTACATATCATTAGTAAATAGTAAGATGGCATCCTATTGTTTCTAAGACAGAATCTATTGTTTCTTAGACAAAATCTATTGTTTCTTAGACAAAATTTAATGTTCTTAGACATAATCTATTGTTTCTTAGACAAAATCTATTGTTTTTTAGACAGAAACTATTGTTTCTTAGACAAAATATATTGTTTCTTAGACATAATCAATTGTTTCTTAGACACAATCTATTGTTTCTTAGAAAAAATCTATTTTTTCTTAGAAACAATCTATTTTTTCTTAGACAAAATTCATTGACAAATTGGCTATCAATAACGATTTTTTTCAATCCGCTAAAAGTTTTGCATATTCCAAATGGTAATCATATAACTGTATTTCATATGGTTAATATTGAAATACTATAATAATTTGGGTCTGTTCGTCAATGTCGTGTGTATGTTCTATATAGCCCTAGTAAATTACACAGGCAAACTGTTGTCAGCGAAAATTAACCAGAAAATATGCTTGACCGTAATTCACCTGAAATACTTAAAGAAGCCGGGGTTACATAATTTACACGTGCTCCATTATCATTATACCCTCTTAACCTCAACAAAATAAAAAAAAATATTCCTTATATTTACAGTTTTTCACGTAAATGAATATTATCTATTCTCGCGGCATTTGCATATATTTTATAAAAAAAATACCTATATGTTTTCTCTCCCGTGTTCGTCAACGAATTTGATTGAACAGCTGATTGGAATCGAGTCATTCATATGTTCCCACCAAAAGTGGGGTCATGACCCACGTTGCTACGCCATCGACTATTCCTGTAACAATAGAATCGCCGCGCGTGTTGTGCTGTCATTATACACTGATAATGATAATACTAGAAAGCATTGTTATTGAGTCCATGTCAGAGCAAACTGTAAATATTATGAAATAGAGATACGCTTCAAATGAAAGTTAGTTGAAGTCATGGTCATCTGCAAATATCTTCATATAAATCGAGGTAATATTTCCATAATCATTTTAGGATGAATTTTTCTGTTTTTACTTTTCAGGTACATTAAACTCCCGAAATTGACGTAAAAAAACTAGAAATATTTTGTCTGTGTAGCACTTAGATGTCGTGATTCCAAACTTCTTAATAAAAATCCTCGCTCCTTTGAATGGTTTCTAATTGAACGTAGGCGGGTGGTTTTGATGATACTAATCCTAACTAATTAGGCAGATATTAGATATCGCTGACGTCAATAATGTTCGTTAACGTAATTAGCATCCACTACCACCAAAGACATTTAATATTTTTCTCAGCAGATTACCTGAATTGCAAAGAGCTAATTATGAAGTGTGATAATGACATGGCTTAAAGTAGGTAAATTGACATCACCTCTGTATTTCTCGCCATTCTATCTTATTGTAAATCACCACTAATCATTAAATCGATACCAGTTACGTTAGATTATAGTCCGGGAACCTGAGAGGGTCTACACGAACTCCCCACATCTTAACGAAGCAATTAAGTTTTTTTTGTAATGAATACAACAGCTGACATTGCATAAGTAGGGATGAACTTCCTGTTGTTGACGTCATCAAGATGATGGAAACCTTTTCAATCTTTGTTAAATGTGACAAAGAAGGTGTCAAAATACCGGGAATGACGTTTTTTAATTGCGGAGCGTAGTTTAAAGTAAAAGGGAAACGATACAATCCATGATGGCCGCCAAAATGACAATTATAGTGCATAAAGCTATAATTACAGTTATATATATCAATGAAAAACTTATTGTTTCAAGTCTTTTCGGTTTTTATCATTTGTCTTTATTATACAAATACATTTTCTACCCCTGTTTCTATGTTATAAGAGATTAAGAATTACGGTTTTATTCATGGTCAGTGTTGCGTTTGTCAACACAACACCAAATGCTGTGTCTGAATAAAATCGGTTCGGTAAGATAAGGAAGATCAAGGGAAATCATTCATCAGCTTAAAAATGCATTTAATATATTCTGACTTATCGTTTTCATTATATTTTACTTTACACCAAAGTTGGAATTGAATGAAACTACATTAAAATTCTCTCTAAAATTTGCTCTTCTTGAGTAGATTAACGTCAGTCTTCCCACAAGAAAATATCCTACACCTGCTTCTGCCTTAAATGTAGTACTTTTGACTTTTAACATATTTTAATGTCTTAATGACATACAAAGGATTAGGCACAAGTTATTACAACTGATGAAGCCTTCTCCAGTCAACATGAAATATGTGCAGGTGATGACATAGCTATAGATACTAATTCAATATACTAGTGTATATATTATTATGGTCAAAATCGTCTGCTGGACTTTATAGATGACTGAACAAGTTCAGATACATGACAATTTACTTCCAAAGCTAAGTTTTCATTTCTAGAAGTAATGAATTTAAATTCACATGTATATTTAGGTCATTTAGAGCATATCTGTACGGGCAGTAAAAAGGAAATGGTTAGCGTTTTCATAAATGTTGCAACAATTTATACAAATAGAATTTGGTGCCAAATTTACACGAAAAAAATGTCATCTTTGAGAGAACTACACTGATGTTTTAACTAAGTATGTATAATATTAAACTTCATTTCTTCATATTTAGATTAACATGGTAGATTAGTAGAAAGAGATTGGGAAAGAGTTAATTCAAAGGAAGAAAATGATAGGAATTTAACATTGACATCTAAGTTGTTCCAATTTCTTAAAATGTAGTAGGAAAGAAAGATTTCGTTGTTGTAGAAAGTCGATAATTTGGAATTAGGATTTTTTCATTATTTCCTAAAGTATAAGGATTGTTATAGCCTACTGAAGGAAGTAATAAGTTTGATAGATAACTTGGAGGATATTATTGTTTACCTTATATACTAATTATGTAGTTTTATATTAGCTCTTCTGACGAAAGGGGTACCAATTCTGTTTCAACATATAAAGATTTAACAACCTTCATGATCAGTAAAATCTTTTCTTATTCGGGTTGGTTCCGATATTTCATTTATCAAATAAAAACTGTCAATAACATATGCAAAACCATGGCTTTTAGAAATCGTAAGCAAATCTACATTTTGGTAGATGTAACTACCTAATAGGCCCAAGTTTAGACAGTGATTGTTTAAAAAGGTGCAAATATCACCGTCAGATTTCTACACTTCAAAGTACGTTTTGATGAACTCTCATTTTGTAGGTTTTGCATTAGTTTTGTTCTTGTCCTCAGCAAAAAGGGGCGAGACGCTATTTTTTATTTTATTTAAACATGATAAATACGAATTATTGTATGGGATTGATGAATTGAGTTGCTCTTGAAACAAATTCATTATGAAACTGCTAGTTTATTCAATTTGTTTCAAGAACAACCCAATGTATCATTAAATAACCAGAAAAACAAGAACAAATGGATATATATTATATATAGTATGTGAGAAGAAGACCAAACAGCTAAAGAAGATACTAAAGACGAATGAGAAAATATTTACTAAGAACAAGGATGATTTTGACGTTTCCTGCCCATCAAAGAAGCGTCTCGCTTAGAGCGAAACCAAATAAATAACTGGCAATTTACTTTCGTTTTGAATGTTATAATAGTTGCAGGATAAACAGAATACACGGTTAGTGTCTTACAATACTAGTTTTATTTTGGTGCCCGACACGGGCAAAAGAATTGTAAAATTAATAAAATGTCAGTTAATCAAGGACGTTCCGAACAGTGAGCGAATGCACCGTTCGTTCGGACCTCCTCGGGTCTATGAGTGCACTCGGAACTGCACATGAAAACCCTTTTGTGACTAAAATTATGAAGAATAGCGATCTATATGTTATCCGTCCAACAATATCTTACCTTTTAACGTTAAAATCAGGATAATATAGTCGATAAATGGCGTATTTGTCGATATTGTACTTGATGTAGGTGAAGGACCTATAGTTTCGACAAACTAGAAAAAATAATATTGTTATCAGATCTTTGAATTTGGCTAGGCTAATATAACATGAAGCTACATGTATCTTTCGAGAAGGAAATTACATAACTCATACAAACGGACTGATATATGCCGATACGGTCTTGTACTGAAAAAAATGATATTAAAACATTTTCTGTTCAACTCGTTAAACGGTGAATACTTGACACTTAATATACATGGGTTTTAATGGAGATGCATAATTAAATCAAGATATTCCAATTTTGCCGAATAATCCTCTAGTATAAAACTATAAAGATACAAAAATATGGTCATTTCTTCATCGCCCCACCCCTGCTTTTTGTTCAATTTGTACAAGCCAGTATATTTCATAAATACTATGTGTGTAGATGTCTACATGTATCGTGTTTAGCTTATATTATATGCTCTTCAATAAGCACTAGCACGTTCGGGAAAAAAGACTTTATTAACTGTATACATGTACGATAAGACATAACTACTGTAATTAGATGATGTATGTATTTCCTGTTTTGAGAAAATGCATGGAAGTACTCTGATTCAGTTGATCAAAAATAATCTTACGAAAAAGCGCATGTAAGCTAGTGTCAACAACAGCATTATATCTGTGATAAAGAAACTAAACATGTACATGTAGGCATAGACTAATTATTAACCTGTCTACAGTAATCAGCTGAACGTAGATCGAGGATTCAGAATTAGAGATTTTTTTCTTAGGCGTACACTGCAGTACAGGTAATCTTGAGGATCCAAAATCTGTTTTAGTTTATTTCGGATAATAAATATATATGCAGATATCCCCTATAAAAACATACAAAGACATACAGTTGTGTTAATGACATCGGTTTCATCGACATTTTTGTGATAAAATTGAAGTTATCAAGTTCGATCGTTGTCACGTAGACGCTTTTCATGGCTACAATTTTGGCGCCAAATTCAAATTTATGCTTGAATATCTGCCTCAAACGACTATTGAAGCTAAGATATCTTGACGATGGAAAGATATATTTTAATAAAATATTTTCCCGCTTAAACAATATAAAATCATGGATTGTCCAAAGGGTAATTGAAGTGGAATCTTTACACGGAATTTTCCATATTCATTTTTCAGATATTATATCCAGGCAAAATAATGACTTATTTGTGCCATTTCTTAGCTTTGTATAGCATCAAATCGGTGGCATCGTGACAAAAAATTACCAGAAATAACAATTTATATTATCAGACTATTACACTTTATAATGTTGAATATGTAAGATGGAGTTTATAAAAACATTACCGCTCGATTTCGGTCTAATAATATAATTGTTAAAAAAAGTCATTTTTCAGAGGGAGGAGTATAAAAAATCTACATGTTAAATTCCGCGGTCATTTTTTTTATATTCTTTCATCGTAACCCAAATAACTGTCTATTTATGTGGACAAAAAATAAAGAGAATTAAACGCCCCATTTTTTTTTAAATTAGGTATTTAAGTTGAAATTAAAATGCTAAAATTTTTAGACCTCATTTATCCGCATTCGCGTAAATAAATCACAATTAATGTATTTTTAAGAGTTGAAACGACATTGAGGTCATTAATAGCCATATAAACTTACATCTTAAAGATAAAAAATGTTGTGGTTGTAATATTTCAGTCAATTACCAAGCTTTGAAAATGTGTGTGTAAAATTGTATTTTGAGAAAAACAGACGGTAAAGTAGGGTTATTGAGAGTACAATATTCATTTACAATTAAAATTAAACGAGGGGAAATTTTTAGGCCTAACTGTATCGAACCACCTTAATACTAAGTGCGGTTGGAAGATGAAAGACAGATTTCCATGAGAATATACAGCAACCTACAGTCATCATCTGGACATCACTACAGACAGTGTGGATATTATACGAATAAAAGGTGAAATCACTGTATCAGAATACTGTTAACTTTTTTACCATTTAGTTACATGTACACACTCCACTCAGTACCAGAAAACTATCAAAAGCGTTCTGTGGGTGTAGAAATATGGAAATATTGTTAAAATCATAATTTTTTAAAAGAATATTCATAGAAAAATGATATCATTTTGAGAAATAAATTCAATTATGATATACTTGTAATTTTATTGCTATACGGTGTGTTAACCATGAACGTATCGCAACTAAAATGACTGTATATATTTACAAAGACAAATAATGGAGGGTCCAAAAGTAAAACTCATTACTTGTTTTTAACATAATTATAATATGAAGATTCTCAATACCTCAACTGATGCTACGTTTCTGTGCCGATGTTTTTGTTTTCGTTTGTCATCCCTATACATTGTCCTCGTGTAAATGAGAAACATACCCGTGCCTATTTGTAGATTCCAGTAACAAATTATGGATTATGTTGATTATATTCAATCATGAAATTGCAGTGGGCGAAGATTTAAATGCTTGATTTATAGGACAATTGACACGAGTCTCTGTGTCTATAGTGTTCCCGAGACACTAGTTACTGCTTGTCTGAGTCCAGAAATATCTTCTCTCTTCTCACGTATATACATATAAAAGACGTTTATATTTCATAGCTCGCGGGAGAAAATAGACTGAATTCGATATCTTGGAGCGACATTTTTTTCCAATTTAACTAGCAACTGTCGTTCTCAAAATAAAATGATCACAGATATTAAAATATGTTCTACCTTAACATCAATATGATGTGCTAAAACTCCATTTATAGTTATTATTATGGATTGATTCGTGTGTAAAATTGTTTTATCCAACTCCAATTAACGTTTCAATTAAGGACTACACCCATGGGAAAACGAAACGTGGAATAGTTCGTAATTGTCACAGCAGTGTTACAGTATAACCCAATTACCCTGTAACGCGTAGCTCATGAATAATAACATAACCAGAGCTAGTTCTAATGATAATTCACATGGGTTTATTGGGCGTCGTTATGTGGGTAATGTTTTTCAGGCGTTCGTAATCACCGGTCATTTACGAGGGGCCGTCAATTCAAAATGACGAGACATCAATATGGGACGTTATTGCTATAGTATCGTTAATTGTTTGCGAATTATTAATGGCAATATGAATCTGGTAAAATTATAAAATACAATTATTATTTCTAAAAATAGATTTGTTTCAAAATGAATAAAAAAAAATTATCAGAATATTTTTTTCTGATTTTATGTAGTTTTTTTCTGTTTTATGTAGTATTTAATTTCTGTTTTTGGCCTACATGTCCTGTATGTAGACTATAATTTCTGTTTCAGGTTTTTTTTTCCTTTCCTGTTTTTAGGTTACATTTCCTATTTTGAACTGTTTTTCTGTTTTGATGTTGCATTTTCTGTTTTTAGACTTCAATTTGTTTGAGGAAACTTTTGTTTTTAGTGTATTTTTTATTTTCGGGTAGCTATTTTTTGTTTTAAGCTAACACTTTCTGTTTTAGATAGTTTTTTTTTCTATTTTAGGAACATTTTTAATTTCTTTAATTTGTTGTTTTTCAGTTGTTTTTTTGTGTTTATTGGGTTGGGGGTAATATAATCATTATTATTATTCTGTTTTAGGTATAATGAAGTATTTTCTCGTTTTCGGTAGCACTCTATGCTTTTAGGCAGAGTATTCTGTTTTTAAAGGACTATTATGTTTTTAAGACATTTTGTTGTGGCCGCTATTTAAGTTGAAAGTTAAGAAAAGTGGTTTAGAACTTCTGTCGTCTTTATCGGAGGGGTAGATTTTAGATTTTAAAATAATAGTATATTACGAGTTGAAACTAACACCTTGAGGAGCATACTGGTTATAAAATAGCCCTCTCCCTCCCCCACCTCTCTCTTTCTCGTTCTTCCCTCACTCTCTCCCTCTCTCTCAATCTCAAATACAACTTTTTATATTATGTATATATTCTCTTGTAAATGCCATCTTGTCTGTAATTTGAATGTTTTATTATTTTTGGGAACGGGCTTTATATAAGTTGTATAACTTGTGCCCAATCCCATTGCACATTTTGCAATAAAATATGTTTAAATCAAATCAAATTTAAGTTTTCAGTTCGAGCTTGGCTTTAGTACTCTACTCATTACCGTTTAGCTCCAAAATAATCATTCAATTACTGTTGTATTGAAATTTAAGGATATTTTTCTAACGATGTAACAAAATATCAAAGAATGAGTTTAATAAGCAATAATGATGCACATGCCATAATGATTGTTTTTTTTATTTTTGATTGATTCATACCGATATAAATTTCAATATAAATATTATAAATCAAATTATTCGCAATTAAACTTAAAGTTAAACGGGAAAGCTTTCTAATTTTTGAAACTGATATGTTTTATCCTATGTATGCCACATATGGAATTATATCTTCTATTCTATATATGTATCAACAAATTGATAAGGCGCACACATGGCAAAATTTTTAATCAATTTGAAAAAAAAAACCAGATTAGTTATACCGAATGTAATTTCCTTTCATTTTAATAACGTCTAGTACCATATCATAATGAATACAAAACATGATTTTTCTAAACAATTTTAGAATATTTTGTGTTTTTTTTTATGTGCAAATCAATACTTCAAGCTAACAATCTAAACCATTTCGTCCTCGTCAAACACATTTGAAGGTCTTTCATGAGATGGTATTTACGAAAAAAGGCTGCCTATTTAGATGCTAACAAAAACAACTAGCGGACATAAGGAATCGTTATTGAAGGGATTCTTCGATTCGAAGATATTTCTAACAATCTTCCTAATTGCATAAAGTAATAAGCACTTTTAACAAAATGAAAACGATATCAAGTGAAACTGAAAGAGAGGCCTTGATTGTTCTCTCATCAGCCGAATCAATCCCGACTAAGAGCTAAATGATGAAGGGAGTGTATAATCAAAGGTGACACACAAAGTGCATGCTCTGTCTGATTGGTCTGTCATCAGCCTCGCTTTGATGTCAGCTCTATTAACCCCAGCGTCCTCTAGTGGCACGTGATTGACAGTAATCCCCCATCACTAACTAACCTAAAAGGGTCGACGATGATTCAGTAAATTACCGGGTTCCTGGAAGCAGTAATGGCCCCATAGAGTCGCGCGCGAACAACAAGCGGTAATTAATTGCGCACTTTATTTTATTGGCGCAAACTTCTCCCTTACAAATTGAAGTGATGAGTCTACGATTAGTGAGCGACAAATTGTCACCCAAGCTGTTTGGTCAAGTTCTAACAGTAACAACGAAAAAATATTAACAGTTTGATGAACAAATTTTCTTCATTTATCATCTTAAAATTTATTATATTATTTTTATGAAGATATTTTTTATTTTGTTTCTTTTAATCAATCTAAGATATTTTATAGAGCAGAATAATATTATTGGAAAAATATTATTTATTAAAACACGTATCAAAATGTTTTGCACACAATCATTTCAAGTCCTACTAACCATTTGTACGTACGAGCACAGACTTCATAGCACTAACGATAATTTACTAGCCTTAATTTATATATAATACTTGCGTAAATTTATATTTCATGATGAAAAGTGGGTAAATTACAAAACATATCGTATTTCTCATAACATTATGTTACCTGTTCGTTTTTATGTTCAGGTCGTATGTCGATTGGAATTAATCTGAGAGTTTTAAAGGATAACTGGGGAAATTGCAGTCTTAAATAATATATAATTGGAACTAACGAAGGCTAATTTTGGAAAAATTGTAATGGCTTCCTTTGATGTTAAGGATATTATGGAAATATGATTACCAGTAATGGTGTTCATTTAGATTTTTTCAATGCAGTTTTTTATGTTGTTAACACGCAAAGTATCTTGAATCTTCGATAATAAAATCGAACCTGACGCAAGCGAAAAGTAGAAAATAATTATAACATATTCCATGAAATTACGTTCAAAAGTCAACTTCCGTTTCATGTTTGCCATTTAAGATAACAAAAGTCAAGGAAGGCGTGACACTGAGGAGGGGCGTAGTCAGACAAACTATATCTGAGAGGAACTACACGATGTAATAAGGTTGTTGTCGCCATTTACTGATATGTGCGGGACATGTGGACTTTGATCTCATTTACGACGTGTGTCGAACACCAAAAATTCTACTGCATATAACACGCGTGAGCAGATTTGGTCTACCTGATCGTAAATGACAGACACAAAATGGTTTAAGTATCATTTATATGAATATCGCGAAGATCCGTGAATATCCCGAAGACCTATTTGTTTCTATTTTCAATAATAATGGTTGTAGTGGTTCTGAAAATATACTCATTTAGTAATGTGAGCTCCTCATATACAGAGCCAGAACTATATCGATATCTAACCTATTGTTTTCCACAAAATCAAATATTTCTAAATAACATAAAATAAATTTACTTCAACAGATACAATAAATAAGAATGTTATGTATGCTGTATCCTCATGTCATAAGCAGATGTTAAATTATATCCATCTGATTCATTAAATATTGCATTAACTTGGAATAAATAATATCAACGGTGTGCTCTGGGTAACACGTGGTCCGTACAACCGTATGTCTGCACGGTTGCAACATGTATGGTGCTATTTGGAATTTGTTACCAATTTTATTTATATAATTAAAGATATCTGCGTATTGGAAAATATTCATTGTTCTTATACTTAAATAGGATGAACGAAGTGGACTACAAACTGAAATAATTGTTCGAATTATCACGAATCGGGGACGGATGTCGACTAAAAAACATTAAGATAAATTACATCATATCAGTTTGTAGAGAGATCATCGTAAGAAGAAATCGAAGAAATTTGTATGTGTTTTTTTTGTGTAAAATTTTGAAGAACACATTAATCAATGTGACAGTTTACAACTACAGACAACGTGCAGAACACGACATTAAACTTTTAACACTATTGTTTACATACAATGTTGTTTATTCTAATTAATTTCAATTCTAATTAGTTTCTAACTTACGCCTAATTGTTTTTATTAGTTTGGTTATTTTTCCTATTTAATAGATTTTTCCACTTTGATAACACTGCAAATCGTCAAGTAAACTGATCTAGGTACAATGAAATCATAATATTTCAAATGATGTTTTACATATAGTGAAAAGGGGACTTAAGCATTCTTTTAAATCCATTAATAATATATATAAATTGCTTAAAGATGCTCCACCGCTGACAAATGTTTTTTGCCACCACTTTAACCCCAATTATTGTTAAAACGATGAATATCGTTTATGCTCTCTCGGCGGTGGAGCATTTTAATGACAAAATATTAAAAGGTCTGTAAGCTGTATCATAGCACTTTCGAGGTATTTTTATATGGCAATTAATGAAATACAACATAAATTGTAATCATAATACTATATGTCTGTTTCTCCGACATGAACTTATTTTTAGCACAAGATATTCAAAGCACACGAAACTGTAGCTTAGATAAAGAGACAATAAATAAAACCAGTTGCCGAAGTGAAACGGCGTACCGGAAAGTTGTAGGCGAAGAGAGAAAAACTATACAAGTACAATGTACGTAGCCGTGAAAACACTACAAAACTGGAAAGCTTTTCAAAACAATTATTGAAGAGACGGATACATATATTGTTATGACATGAAAGTAAAAAATTAAACTGGAAGATTATGTAAATTCTCTACCTGATTGTGGTCATGACATGATGATATTTCGTCTATAACATAGTAACTCAATGACATGTAAAGTAGTTCATAAGTTGTCATTGCTGCACAATTTATTAATCTTAAATATGTCATGAGTAGAATCTTGGAAGTAGTGCAATCTGTCGGTAGGGGATCGTCCAATCACTCTTGCACTGCGCCCATCATTTTTACTGGATGATTTTCTTAACACCGTAATAATATCTTTCATACCTTATTAGCCAATTTTGCAAGATCTATCATTATTTTACATTTTATGAAAAAAGTGACATAGAAATGAAATAAAAGAATGACGAAAAACACTATGATGAAAAGAGATTAAAGACAGAAAAGCAAAATTTTAATGTCAACACATCGAAACATTTAACAATACCAAAGGGGGAAATTGAGAAAAATAAAATGTTGGAGTATGATAATAAATAGTGGAAATATTGTATGTAAGGTACATATTTATTTATAGCGAAACTTAGTTGGTTTTAAGCATTGAAGTATGTGTTTTTGTATGAGTAGGTATGGAGGAATACGTGTTACCAATTATACCTACGTTGCAAGAACTTTGCATTGCATATAAACGCGAGAGAGAAAACATGAGTGAAATTGAAAAAAGATAATATTGAAAAGAAGAATATTTGTATGACGTAATTGATAATGAGAGGGTTGAAGTGAAGAGAAAATATAGTAGTGAAAGGAAGAATATTTGATTTATGTAATTGCTGATACCAATAAAAAGTTAAGAAGTTAGAGTTAAATAGTCTAATAGATCTGAAAGTGACGGGAAAAGAATCAAAATCACATACAAAAAGGGTGCGAATGTCGGACGAGAGTGAATGTATTGGTGCTCAGGTTTTGGACAGATACGATTCTGACACTGAAAACGCCTGACATGTTTGATGTCTCAGCTCTGAGTGCTAATAAAATAAAAAAAATGAAAAAAATCTTAATTTAGTTATTTACATTGTATGGATTATCATTATCACGATTGTCATACTTTACCAAACACAGATAGGGTTGTGTGGGGTTTAGGGGGAAGCTATACGGTCAAAATGTGGCACAGAAATATATTTCATGGACCGGGAATACATGCCTTATTATGACCTCCTTACCAAAATTTATTTGTGAACTCTTTGGAAATTAAAAAAAAGAAATTCTAATATAATTAATTATTGTACTGCAATGAAAGTTTTGGAATGAATTATAATTATTTTGGTTGTTCAGTTTTTCCCCCTAAATATTTGGTAAACTTTTCGTTGGTCACGTTTTTGTTTTCATATGTCTCTGAAATCTATGTGCGGTATTTCTATAAAATACATAGCGACAGCGACACAACAGTTATCTTCCCATTTTGCAACATTGTATTAATCCCACGACAACAGCATGTATGTAAATAATCTTAAATCATCACATTCACATACACAGCTCAGCGATCTCATTCCCAAACTTCTTGAAAAAATAATATTTGCGCTACCAATTGATTTATTATTAACTCTGCGCTTATATAAATAATAGAGAGTCACTAGCTAGTAGTGTAGACCTTATCAAGAATACTAGAGTTGTCTCCCTTTCGTTAAATCATTGCCTCCCTATAATTCCGATCTGAATCAGGTCAAATAAAAAGTTTGCATGAAACAATGTGGAAACGAACAAAAAATATTTATAATTTCAACCAATTGTATCTATTATAATCTTCATGGAGAAGGCAGCAATTGAAAATAGTAACAACAATTCCAGAAAAAGAAATTAGCGTGTACACATATTCCATGCTGCTATCAATACCAATGGTATTTACAAATTATACAGAATGAAATATTTAGTACGATTAATAGACATAGTACATGCTGGTACTTGACATAATAACCTTATTTCTAATATTATTTTAAAAAATAGACATACATGTAATTGTTTCAAAATATAAAAAACTAGCTATAATAGAATATTAAATAGCATAGTATAACTTTATGCTTTTAATCCTTCTGACTGATGTTCAATACTCCATAACAAACAACTCTTTCCTTAGCCACTACATCACTTCTCAAAGGAAAAACTCTTACTCTTGCATCAATCAACTAAATTCACTTACATTTATTGATACGCACCGATGAAAGGCTTTCGGACAGGTGTTTAACATCCTATAAGAACAATTTATTCGAGCATAAATTTTAATAAAGGAATTATCAATACATATAACGGTAGTAAAATTCACATGTTATACCTTAAAATTGGGCATGCCAGTGTATAAGTAATCGTCTTTTTGAGCCTTTCACGTCCTGCACTGCTAAGCAATTTAGAATCGAGCAATTATAAACGGACAACTTATATAATTATAATAATACAGTGTAGTTAAGTTAGTACCAAACCAAGTGTATTTAGTTCTGTAGATAAACCACTTCTGTTATCATTTTTCTCCGCCACGATGCTATTGAAAAGCCCGTATACAGTTTTTGCATTTAGTAGATTAACACGTTAGAGCATAATATGTAGCTTTGGGGGACTTTAAAAAATAATCGTCACATTTGACGAATCTTTCTTACATACTGTGATATTAAGGGAGCTCTCTACTTTTAGGAAAACCCATGTCATTTTTTTCTAATAGTTCTTATTTTCTTGCATTTTTCATGCAGATTCCAAATACGTAAAAAAAACATGGGTATTCTCGAACCATTGTTTGGGATATTCGAGTTTAAAATATACCACCTGTGCCGACTTGCTGACCGAAAATAGAAAAATTGATAAATTACGTTTTCTGTAAAATTAAACGTTGAATGTATTAGTTTTTTTTAAAAGATTTCCGGTTTGAAATTCAATAATGACAAAACCAAAGTTTTTGGATTCAAGGAAACAATTCAGTGCTGACAAGTCTAAATAACACAAAAGTACAGAAAAAACTATGTTTTGTTTTAAATCAATTATTATATCTAATTTAATCATTAATTTATATCTATTCTTACTCCTGGATACACTTTCATTCAAGAGTTAAATGATTAATTCTTTGATTTCATTTGGTAATCCTCATTTGATAAAAGCAACAGAAACTATTTCAACTTATGACAATGGTGGTTTTAGAATGGTTGATATATCCAAATTCATCCACATAAATCAGTTTAAAGTCTACATGCATGCGAAGGCTACTTCAAAATAGCAGAAACAAAAGTCGGTTTGATAAGGAAATTCGAAATGATTGTGTTCGATTAGACTAAGAGAACAATTTTCTTTCTTTTAAAGATTTCAAACAAAGCTTTTGAATAATATTAGGATTTAGTTTTGTTTTACCGAAGTGTAGGTAGCCGCACCAGGAAAATTGTGTAAGAATTTGTATTTAAATGTTAGGATGTTATATATAATATATAAACTAGATAAGCCATTATTACCTAGCCACCTTCATACTCAAAGTATTAAGGGATGTTTAGACATTCATTAAATATTAAATTGAAAAAAAAATGATAACATTAGAGCAGAAATGGAAACAACAAGCTGTCGTTAGAAACATACACTAAAACAACATATACAGTACTATTTACTATTTACTCTTTTAATACCGTTCAATTTTGTTATTCTTGATATGAAGCAATACATATTTTCGGTATATGGCACGTTTGAGTGAGGTTTTGTATACAAAATATGATGTTGAAAAAACCGTCAATTAAAAATTGATGTATTGAGGAATTCAATCAAGTGTCGATAAATTGAAATTTTGAATGGTTTCTAGAGTTTTTTATATGTTGGTCTGTGAGTGTCTTTTTGTGCTGGATTTTGTTTGTTTATCGGCGTTTATTAGTTTGGGCGAAACTTACCTTTAAACGAGGTCGTCTTTCAGTATGAGAAAGAAACAAGATGTTTATCGGAAAAGGTGTCATCTTATTCCGTCTCGGTGGCTGTCACAAATAAAATGATAAAATCTGACGTATGTCGTTATAACGTTTTAAAATGTTCGACATCAAAAATACCCCCTGAGATACTGCTTGTTAGGTTTGTACTTACAGGTATTGGTTGCCATTAATACATACTATAAGTACATAAAATTATACATACATGTTTATATACGTATTAAGCAGTTGAGTCCATATATAAGGCGTGGCTATGTTAAGTGCAAATTTAACTTTTCAGATTTAACTGGCCTAGTGAAGATCATTATATATGTTACTTATATAGGTGTTTGTGTTCAGATTGTTTAGAGAATGGACGACACTAATACTGTAGAGCTTGTCGATATCAGACGTAGCCATGATGAGTACGTCAGGACTAAAGTCGAACATCACATAGAGCAGGTAAGATTGATACATAATGTATATATCCTTTTCTGTGTGTGGAACTCTACTGTACAAGAACCTTGGAACTCTGCTTAACATGAACCTAGGTTAATCGTTACCGTGTGTTCTAATGTACTGTTTGAGAAAAGTTAAAACTATTGAAGCTGAAAATAAATAATTCCAAATCATTTATTGGAACATTAAACAAATATGTATATGGTATCGTCTGAAAGGTGCTCTTCTTTGAATGCTTAATTTTGCTTTTAATTGTATATTTGTACAGGCTTGATTGAAATACGAGGTGATTAGAAGTATATGTAAATCCATAAAGAGTCGCCCTTACCTATTTTTGCACTATATACGTATTTTGTATTTCCATATTACAAAGTGACCTCTTTTGTGGTTAGGTAGTGATTGTGACGTCAGGTTTTTGCAAGGGTAAATGGTAATGCTATACTTTTCTCTTAGCTTAAAAAGTAATGACGTCATGATAGGTATCTATCCACAAGGGAAGTGGTTCTGTAATATGTAAAAATGCAATATATCAACTCTTGTCCCTATTCTCATTGTTTTATTGTTCCATCAGGGAATAGACGACCCCCTCGTTGTAGTCGATGTAGACGAAGTGGTTGAGAAGTACAGAAAATGGTACAAACTGTTTCCTCGTGTGGAACTGTTCTATGGTAGGACTTTTGTCATAAAATCATGAACCAGTTTTTCACGTTATGATCCATCTTAAACAGCATGATGCTAAACAAATAGTTTAATGAAGTACATATTGTTTCGCCCGTTTAAATGCATGCCATTTTGACTTGTAATTTATATGATAAAGGAAATGTGGAGTTCTGTATTACAGCCGCCAATCTACAGACCTTGAAGGAAGTGAATTTTATCCTAATTTGATTAGCACCCACGTCTCTGTACTTAAGAAGGGTTCCCTCCCAAATGAACATTTGATAAATATTATCTTTTAATTTGCAAGATACTATATGATTATAAAATTGTAATGGGCAGGACTTGATATAAGATGTGATATTCAGTATAACCATATAGATAATGTAATGGCCAAAATTAAATCATTTGGAATGAGAATGTTTTGGACTTTTTTGTTGTTACAACAGCTTTGAAGTGCAACGATGACGAACAGATTGTAAATGTCCTAGTGCTACTTGGGAGCAGTTTCGACTGTGCCAGCAAGGTAGTTTGAAGTTATCATACTCACATATTAGATGTCTAATTTATTAGTAAACATGTTATCATACTAACATGTTACAGTTCATATTTATTAGTAAAAATGTTATCATACTTATTTTATCTATAGATTAATTCCGAAAATGTCATCTAATCACTCCAAAATACACATGTATATGGAATATTCAAGGGCCGTCGTTTCTGACAAGCTATACTGTACCATGATTCATCAGTTTACTACTGTGCTAAAAAATCATATTTTTTTAAAACTGCAAATTCAAAGCGGCTCGAACGATCGTAGATATAACAAATGGAATACTAAATCATATTCCAATTTAAATACTTGGTTACATAAATGATGTATAAGTTAAAAGATCTGATGTGTTTTTTGTCATCCATTAATGTACAGTAATTTTATTACAACACAGTACATGTATTGTGTACAAACGCTACTCTACAGTTTATATTCAGCATACAAAATGCTTTTTTTAACCATTCGTAACGAGAAATGTTGTGCTATTTCTTTTATTTGGAAAATTTCTTTTACATTTGGGTGTATTAAGACCATAATAAGCTGTTTTGCATTTGAAGTAGCTAATATGTATAGTTCTTATGATTTATTTTGTAATTATAGAGCATATATACAGTGAAGAGAGTGATTAAAATGGGATTTTGTAACTCTGTGGTTTGAGAGCGAAGAGTTACCAGGTTACATGGGTCATGTTACAAACCTACAGTAGTTCAATTATTTGCAAGGCTTACATTTCTGATAGATTAACATTTATATCGATTCATGCTAACAAATGTAAATCTCATCACTTTGACATATAACATTGTTTTGGATTTTAAGTTTAATTTGGTCTGGAACCTCATGTATGTGCCATTTCTGATTTAAATACATTAATGCCAAATACTTCTTTAATCTTGTAAAAATCTTGAAAATAGCAGTTTTAATAATAAAAATACACGTTATCTGAAAGTAGATCATAAAAACTTGATTATATTTTATTGTCAATAATCATATTTGAATTCCATGTTAGTATTATTTGATAATTACAAAATTAAATAGCTTTACTGAGTATTAGACACAAAAGAAAGGCTTCGATCACAGTACATGTACATTATATAAACTAATGTGGTAAAGAGTGTGTGGCGATGAAACCGTTTTATTCCATACTATATAAACTGACTTTGAGTTAAGAATTATATGAATGCTATCAGTAATTCCGAAGTACTCCTTATGTACAAAAACAATTCTAAAAACGTTAATTGGCGGATATGGTATTAATCGTAGAGATAATAGATAAACAGTCAAACAGGAAATGAGAGTGTCTGATCTTGAAAATTCTGAAGAAAATTCAAAAACACGAACTCGAACTTCAGTTGATTGATTACAAAATGTTCTGAACAATCTAAATCTTAAACTGTTTCAAAATACTAAATATGGTAAAACCAATGCGATTTTGAACGAAGAAAATAATATATCAGTTTGTCTTTGTTTTTTAACACAAAAAATTGTAATGGTTTGATCTAATGCCATTGCCAACACTTTGAAAGCACAATTTTTTGAGAAAAAAAATTAACAACATTATACATATACATATGTACTAATATACTGGATGTATGAAAATTGGTAAAAACTTGATTCTCTTACATAGTAATCTACTCCAAACCATTTTTTTTCGAAGATTTGTTATTATTTTACTTTATATGCATTTCAGCTGTAAATAAAAAGTATATTTCTGAGAATGCAGTTGCGATCGTCATCTAGCTTGAAAAATGAATGATAATGCCCTAACATTACGTAACGCTTTGTTATCGTGATTCAACATTTTGATTATACTACAATACATTGTATATAGGTTATAAAATCATATATTACTTTACATTTAATGTAACTAATCAGTATGAAATAAGATTAAGAAATATCTTTCTTTGTTTTCTCAATTTTATGGTTGAAAAGGGCCATGGTGCGACCATAGTGTAATATTGCTAAAAATATACCTTGCCTCACTAAGACTTTAAACGACAAATTTACCTGTCCACAAGTTTTTTCTTAAATGTTCACTACATTTACTTTAGGTAATGAGCCAACTTTTTAGAGAATATTTTTGGTGCATTCAAACTGGAAGTGGGTGAATCAACATTGTTAGTGATTGACATGGCCGAAAATAACACCCAAAATTTCGTCATTTTCTGTCTTAAAAATGTAGCCAAAATTTTATTTGTTACATTTTGCCTTCATATTTGTATTCATAATATGTAATTATTTATACTCTTCAGAGAATAATACAGTTTTATTACATAAAACATTATTTTTATACCTTTTTGGATCAAAAAGTTAACCCTGTCATACACCTCTACTGGGCAACTTTAATTTGGCCTCAGCACAGGCCACTGGGACCTTTTGAAATTTTTAAACGTATTTCAAGGATTTGCATTAATGTTGTTTTATGTAACATTAGGTTTAATGAAATTGGTTCGTGCTCAAATTTCCATTGTTCGTGAAAGAGGTCCTTTTAGCTATTCGTATAATTATTTGAATAAAAGACCTTGGTGCCATACTCGGTCAATTGCTTTGCTAATTTCACAAAAATAAACCTCTCAGCCTTAATCCATATTACAAACAATTTCATTATAAATAAACAATAATTGATTCACAGTTGAATCTCCTGGTGTAAAGCCAGACTGATATTGGGTAATTATAGAGTTGTCAACAAGGTAATTATAAAGATATTTCAAGGTTCTTTGATGGCTGCAGTTGATTTTCTTCGGGATTAAAAGTTAATATTGGAAAATCTCAGGTGATTTGGATTGGAAGTAAAAAAAATATAGTAACGATACACTTCTTCCGGACCTAAACTTAAAATGGGGAGATTAATAAATTTACGCTTCTCGGTATAGACTCTCATGTTGACCTACACAGAATTCCGAAATTGAACTATGATAAAAAATAGTAAAAATTAAATGTTTAATAAAGGCATAGGATAAAAGAAATATCTCACCTCTTGGTAGAATCACACTTATTAAATCACTTTTAATTTCTCAGTTGAATTACCTTTTTATTTCTTTACCCAATCCTGATGATAGTTTTATCAAACAGTTAGACTCAATTATTTTCATTTTTTTGTGGAATAGTTACAAGGATAAAATTAAGAGATATGTAATTACCAGAGGATATTTAAATGGTGGCCAAAAAATTGTTAACTTAGTGGCATATATCAATGCTTTGAAAATTTTACTTGGATAAGGAAACTTTATAGGACAGAAAGTAAATGAAGTGTGATTCTGAAAACAAAGGTAAATTTTGTTTTTGCGTATTGTGGCAATGACTACTTCAATATAGTAATGAAAAGGATAAAACATGCTTTATGGATAGATGTTTTTGAATCATGGTGCAATTTCAAGTTGAAACCTTTCCAAAATATAAGTAATAGAATCGCTGTGTAAAAATCTCCAATATGGTATAATGAAAACATAAAAATTGCGAATAAATATGTTTTTTACTCATTTCTTAAATAAAGGAATAACATGTATGCAAGACTTAATGAAAGATATTACTAGTGAAACTTTTTTTTCTTTTATTGCATTGTTTGACATTCATGGCAAAATATGTAATTTTCTCGAATATCATGGATTAATTTTGGGTATTAAAAGTTATCTCAATACATCTCTTATTCCAATAAAAGGAGTTGTTTTCCAACAATACCTTTAAATCTTGAAATTATACTGACAAGACACGTGGATCTCAAGATTTTTTTTAATAAAATCCTTATTCAAAATGAAACTACCATTACTGGCTAAATTAAGTGGGGAGAAATGTTTGATTACAATCAGGATGCATGGAAGAAAATATATAATATACCTCTTCGGGTCACAAACAGTACTAAACTGCAATGGTTACAATTTAGAATTTCACACCATATTTTGACAACAAATTCTTATCTTTTTAAAATAGGTCTATCTAATAATCCGTAATGCATGCTCTGCTTTGAAGAAAGGGAGACAATTACCCATCTTTTGTGGGAGTGTGCTGAAGTACAGAATTTTTTAACTGATTTTGAAAATTACTTGATATTCTTTTTATACCTTTTGCTGTCAATAAAGAAACAATGGTTTTTGGTATATTCAACCATATTGGAATATATAACAGAATTGACAATGAATTTTTACTCTATATTAAGCAATAAATATATATAAGTAGATGCTTACCAAATTCACTTAATGTTATAAGATTAGTCAATTCCATTATAGATTAACATACCTAGTAGAAATATATAGCCTATGGAAAAGGTCAATTTTACATAAAGAAATTTAATAATGATTCGAAAAACTGGATAAAATTTGTAAATCTTGTCTCAACTTTGACTTTTTAAAATTGCTAATTTTAAGTGCTACTTTATGTGTATATGTCCAACTATGTTTTTTTTTCCTATTTTCACACATAGCATTTACTATTATAATTCATCTCTTGCAATTAAGCAAGTTACTATATGAAATCAGGTATGGAAATTAAAAAGTGCATTCTGTCATCCTACCCCCCTCCTTTCCCCCAGCCCTGACTTTATATCTTTTTCTTCCCCAATCTCCTCCACCACTTGCTTTTCTTCCCTGCACATCTTTATATATATTGCCTAACTCATCTGCCTTTTCTCTTTTTCATAAATAATAGGCAATGTTATCAGTAAAAAAAACTTTGATTTTGAATGAGTGGATGACTGTTTGTGACACAATATCTAATTTGTATTTGTGTAGTTGCTATACATTGTATAACATTGCAATGAAATGTGATTGAAAATAAAAGAAATAAAAAAATGTTATCGTACTCACATGTTAGAGTTTATATTTATTAGTAAAAACATTTTAGTTCCCGCATGTTGGATGCCATCCTTATTAGTAAAAAAGTTATCATACCCGCATGTAAAATGTCATATTTATCAGTAAAAATGTCATCATACCCGCATGTTGGATGTCATATTTATTAGTAAAAATGTTATCATTCCCGCATGTTGGATGTCATATTTATTAGTAAAAATGTTATCATACTCACATGTAAGATGTCATATTTATTAGTAAAAATGTCATCATACCCGCATGTTGGATGTCATATTTATTAGTAAAAATGTCATCATACCCGCATGTTGGATGTCATATTTATTAGTAAAAATGTCATCATACCCGCATGTAAGATGTCATATTTATTAGTAAAAATGTTATCATACCCGCATGTTAGGAATTCATTAGTAAAAGAGGTAACATACAAATTAGATGTCATATTTAGCTATAATGTGACGAGCAATACAGCAGTTTCAGAATCCAAGAAGAACGTGAGTAAAGTGTGATATGTCGTCAATTAATCGCAATGCTTGTCATTGTGATGACAGATCTTGATGTGATTATTTTGACTTAAGAAGGTGAAACTAATTGACAGTAAGTCGTACTTTACAGACGACGTTTATGGATCTCGAAACCCTCCAAAAATTATCAAGCCATAATTCACCAACTCGAATGTTAATATAATGTAATAAACACAAATGTTACTTGTAGTAAGACAATGAAACAGACACCAATTGTTACAGTAAAGTGGTTTTCAACCTTACGTTTTGCCTTATTTCATAGGAGGAAATACAGCAGATCTTACAATTAGGAGTTGATCCTTCTCGTATTATCTACGCCAACCCTTGTAAACAAAATTCTCATCTAACGTACGCCAGGGAACAAAACGTTGACTTGATGACGTTTGATAGTGAAGAGGAATTGGTCAAAATCAAAACTCTGTATCCATCAGCGAGGTGTGTGGTATTACGTTTGGTTGGTAGCAATTCAATTTTACGTCACCGATGTCTTCAATGACTTGAGACACCAAACAAGTTAGAATTGTGAGATTAACTCAGCTCGACAAACATAATTTCTCTTTTGAGTACATTTTTCTCTTTGTTAATATAATTATGTAATGACAATTTCTAGTGTAGTATGAAAAAGATATCGTGTAAACCAACATGAACTACATGAAACAATACGAATTTCTATTTAATCATTATTCAATATGATATCAATTATGAAAAATTTCATATCTATAAAGCAAATTTTACATTAATATATTATTAAATTGCAGATTGTTACTTCGATTCCGACCAAAACATTCATACAAAGTCACCTATGAACTTGGAAATAAGTATGGATGTACCTACGAAGAATCACGTGATCTGTTCATGTCGGCCATGAACAAAGGTCTAAACATCAATGGAGTGTGGTATGCGGCATTCAGTTTATCATAAACCACGGCATTAGATATTTTTGAAGTTGTTTGATAATTTGTAAATATTCCGCACAGACCTGTTGGCATTTTCTTCTTACAAGGACAATTGTACGATGCAAATTCTCCATTTTTATTTTGTGTATTGTTCTTCGTCATCTGTAATAACTGTGGTCAATATATAATGGACAATCGTGTTTCATATTTTATAATCAAGTAGATGTCACGTATTTCAAAGGCTGTGATTTTTTTTATAATATTTTCTTATTTGAGGAATTCCTTTTTCAGTTTTCATGTTGGAAGCAATTGCGTTAATGCTGATGCATTCGCGTCGTCAATCAAAGAAGCCCGAAGAATTTTTGATGTTGGAATGCAACTTGGCTTTTCTATGGAGATTTTAGATATTGGGGGTGGATATAGGGGTAGAGATGTTGATCGACCGACTATAGAGGAAGTAAGTTTTTCGACTGATAGTCAAACCAAAGCAATTTCGTCGTAAACCTTCTCTTAACGGCCATTTTTTTTCTTTCATTTACATTTTACTGCATGAGTTTAATTCTTACGATATTCTACGGTTGTCTTTATTGAAACATAGTTGAATATTAATACTTAACATATTTTACTGTCGGATAAGGTTTCCTGAAATAAGAATCACTTTCATGTGTTGATAACACTCAATGGCTAGCTCTAAGGCAATTTATGCAAAACATGAGAGATTGCAATGTGAGTTGATGGTTTAGATATTCCATTTCGTGAATCTCTTGATGTGTAACTACATAGATTGTTTACAGCAGTTATAGTCTATATATATCGAGATTGGTGTTTGAATTTTAAGTAGATATTGACAGCTCCCTTAATATGGTGTCCTTTTACATGTTTCCTAAAATAATTATCAAAGATATTTGTAGTGAGCCTGTATTCTCTATAGTTTTTATAACGTCACTTTCGCTATAGAATGCTGCCGTTATAAACCACTGTCTGGATGAATATTTTCCGGAATCGGACGGCGTCAAAGTAATAGCAGAGCCGGGACGTTATCTTGTAGAAACATCAATAAGTGCTGGCGTCAATATCATAGGAAGGAAGCTTTTCTATGATAATGGTAAATTTCATATATTCGAATATGTTTCCTGTAACATTATGGAATATACATTCACACGTATCATTTTAAGTTTTCATATAATGTGCAACTTCATAATGCAAACATTTGACACGTTGTGCTTCAAAGAAAAAAATACTAACTTAAAGATATATATATGTTTACAGTATAAGATTCACCATTGTATGTGATTAAGCAGAGATACGACTTTGGCTTTGTAAATTGTATCTTCATAAATGATGACGTCATTTATCTTTCAGACAATGCCGCTATCTCCCATAGCATGTACAACATAAACGACGGAGTGTATGGGACGTTCCACTGGGCCAAGGCCAGAGAAGCAATTGATATGAAACCAACTCATCCTAAGGACAAGGTTGACATTTTATACAAATAATGTTTTGAAATATCTTTTGAATCATTTGATGTTAACCTAATAATAAGGGGATAATAAATCATGCTTCTTCCAGATAATTCTAGCAATAAATCATATATTTAATATTCACAAAGTGTTAAAATATCATATGTCATTAAATTAAATGTGGAGTGGCGGTGATCTAGTGTCATAGTTTTCTTGGCAAATCCGGGCCCATGCAGGATGATAGGTCGATATTTTGTTCTAGTACTAAAGTTACCTCATCAAGGCGCCCTCTACCCCCAACTTAAACATTGCATATCTTTAAATGATCCTGGATATAAAATCATCTTATTATAATAATAAAAGTATCTTGATATATTTCAGGAGCTTGTTGAAGTCTGCACTAGTACAGTGTGGGGTCCCACGTGTTCTGGTATAGACTGTGTGGCCATTGACATTCCTTTGCCAATTATGGAGGTCGGAGAATGGGTACATATTCGTTACACGGGAGCCTATTCTTTCAGCCTTCGCACTCAATTCAACAAAATGCCATCCCCCCGAATGTATTACATTTATTCACGTAAAACTTGGTAAGAACAAATTCGGTGCGGACATTTTAAATAGCATAATTTATAATACTTAAGTCACTCTTCATTTGTGAATCAATCCCAGAACATCTCATTACATTGTATGGTTGACTAAGTGGCAAGGGAAATAACCCGTAGAAACAGTTGTTAATTTGAGACCTGAGACCTGTTAGATAATATTAGTTGAAAAGTTCTGGAGTTTTCTGAAGTTGTTTACTTGGTATTCATTCAATACCGATATATATTAAAAGTACAACTGTCACTTTCAAAAAATATACATAGAGTAAAGAAATTTAGTATATACACGGATTGTTCCAAAATACTCTGTGCATATGTTAATTGTCTGGATCCTTTGTACTTTTTTTTCTTTGATTTATATTTTTTTAAACCAAGAAAAATTACTGATAATTGCAGAACGTTCGATTACAGATAAGTAACCACTTCTGTATTGTTTTTGTACCACCGCCGATTGAATAAGATATTGTAAACTACCTGTGAATAATGTTGTTTATATAATCAAAATGTGTTTTTGGAGTTTAGTTTAGTTTCTTGTTGTTCTTCAACGTAACAATATAACATCAAAATATCCCATCAAACCAATTATTGTAAACTATCTGTGAATAATGTTGTTTATATAATCAAATTGTGTTTTTGGAGTTTAGTTTAGTTTCTTGTTGTTCTTCAACGTAACAATATAACATCAAAATATCTCATCAAACACATTATAGTTATAACGGCGTACGTTGTAGGGGAACTCTGAAGATTTACTTCCGTGTTCTATAGCTGGTGTAATGCAGTATACTTATGAAATTGTGAATTAGTCCACTCATTTGAATTAGAAACCGAAATTATTTGATATGTAAATGACACTGGAAGAATTATAAATGTTTCAAAACGCTTCGTGTACAGAGCGGTAGAATTTTTCGTAAAATACTTCCTTTACAGAGTTTCAAGGCATGATAACTATATCCCTGATCATAGTTTCTATCTGATGTTATTATTATGCAAAATTATTACAAAGAGATAAAAATCCAACACCTTGACAAAAAATAAACTGGTGACCGTCATGCTATTTAATATCATATTAAATTCATATATCATACATAAAAGCGGAATTCAAAATAATAATATTGTGCTTGTTTAAAATACATATTTTGATTTGATTCATATATCAATGTCATTCCGCATATCATCAAATTGTAGATATTACGATGTTTCATTTTTAGTTTGTTTGTTTATTTTTTTTCTGTCCATATCACTTGTTTATCTAAACGTTAACAGTGATTGCCCTATATATCAACCGACTCTGTCCAATATTTGTACCTTTACAACAGCTTCGTATAAATTATTGTAGATTTATATATACATGTACATCCTCTCGTTCTTCTATACACCTGGCCATTAGTAACAGAGCACAGTTTTTACTTATGAGTTAATGACATTGTTTTTTTCGTTTCGAACAAGTAGACATTTATGTAACAGCCGATATGGATCCTTTAAGTTTATTGATCACTGACTATCCAGTGACACACGTATTCTATCATAACAAAACATACGTTTGTGTTGTGCGTATAGATGCATTTGCACGTGTTTTAACGTCGTTCGTTGCACCTGTTGCCCGTGTTTTAATGATGGCTCGTCGAAAACTAACGACTGCTAAAAGATGGAAGCATCAGGCATGGTACAAGGTGGTATGCGTTCATGGAACATTAGGTCATAGCGAAGGATCCATTGGAGTAATGGCCGATGGTGTCCCAACGACGGAATGGTTCGGGTTTGGAGACCGAGAAATAGGGGATGCCTTTCTAAGAACTGTAAACTACACTTACATGTTCTCGATGTTTTGAATGCACAAATTAAAGGTACCGTGATCATTTCCTGCAACTGCATATCCCTTAATTGTTCCTCATTTTGATGCCCATGCGTTAACAGCTCGTCCCATCCTGATGGATAATAATGCCAGACCGCACAGGGCCTGCCTAGTATAGGAGTTTCTCTAGACAGAGCTCATAGAAACTATTCCATGGCCTGCAATATCACAGACATGAACCCCTAGAGCATGTGTGGGGGACTTTCTCCGACCAAAGGTCAACTCACGGGTTCTATGATGCTAAAATATTGCAGAATTACAAGCTGTGTTGATTCAGAAATAGCTGTTATTACCTCAAAATCAACTCGACCACGCGGAGGCTACACCACATATTGAAAATTGTGTGTTTATTACAATTTATTGATGGGTTTTTGCATTGGGCCAAGTTACAGAATATGCATTACATGGAGTGATCTTGTGAAAAAACACCAAGGAATTGAAACTTTTTTATTGTTTTGAAAATACCTTTTCAGAGCATGTTTTTAAATCCATGTAACACATCCAGGTTTTGTATATGCATTTCCTTTTCATAATGGGGATATCTTTATAGATATAAATGTATTGTTTTTGCATATCCGTATGAATTTCCGTCCTTTTTCGCTCTTTTAATATAACTGACAAAATCAGGTTCTTTTCCGATAGCCTCCGGCTTTCGGGGGTTGAGATAGCATTTCCGCTCCTGCGCACTAACCTTGCCTCGTTTTAAAGAGAAACTATTTATATGTAAATGAGCCAGTCTACCTGCATGCGGATCTCCTGAAAACCCCATCTTTTCGCTTTGAGCTGCACGACAGACAACACGTGTTCCCAGTTCGGGTTACTGGTAAGTGTTTGTGGTTTTTTATGCCTCGCGAGCCAGTTGTTATTCGTTCTTATTTGATACTGCGGTAGCATGCTATTTTTTTCGTGGTGTTTACGTTGTGTTTGTTTGTTTCAGGTGTGTTTGTCGTCCTTTTTGCTTGTGGTCTTTTAGTCATGGACTCCGACCACGACGACTCATTGTCAATTTCTGACAATAATATCCATGTCCTCGATGAGGATATTTCACCACAGGGCTCCGCGGGTGCCCATGTCTTTGCTAACGTCAATGTGGTGGACGATACCGAGCCGCCGGCTCAAAATACTCGAAATAAGACTGCAGGTAGCAAGACTCAAAAACGGAAGGGCTCTACCGGGAGACTTTCATCCGTTTACAAAATCCCGAAGCTCGCTGAGCGTAAAACGGGTTCAAAAAAGGCTGAAAATGTGGAGAACAGCGATATGTCAGCTGTATTAACTGCTATTAATAGTCTTACGGCTGCGATTGGTCAGCGGGACTTTGCGCAGGCGCAGTCGTCCGGAAACGCATGTAATGCTACTTCCGCTTTCGTTTTGGAGAGTGATAATTCGGAGCATGAGATTGACGCTCCGGCACGTCAGAATGTTCGTTCAGCGAACTTTTCGTTTTTTGATTCTGAGTGTGGGTCAGTCGCTGAGGCAGCGGACTGTCCTGAGGAGAATTTTACCTTCCAATTGGCGGACATTTTTGATAAGAAAAAACTCGGGCCTGCGGTGTGTCAGTCAAAGCCAAAAATTGCTGAGGACATTACTACGGCAGTTCGTACGAATGCTGATGTTTCAGAGCTGAAACAGTTGTACAAGATTCCTAAAAATCTCGAGTGCTTGCTTCCGCCTAGAACTAATAGTGAAGTTTGGGGTATGGTCTCACCCCAGTTCCACGGACGAGACAGATTAATGCAGGATCTGCAGGAATTACTGGCCCACTCTTTAACGCCAATTATGTTCATGATCGAGAAGTTAAGACTCAAGGATCTGGATATGAAGGAAATACAGGTTCTGCTGAACAATGCGGTGAGTCTCCTCTGCAATTTACATTATGAAATGTCAGTCAAGAGACGGTTCATGTTGCGTAGTGGCATTAAACACTCTCATTTACAGAGCTTGTGTAACTCTGAAACGCCGATAGGGGCAGAGCTATTTGGTGACAATGTAGCCAAACGTATTAAAGACCTGGATGAGATACACAAGGCCACGTACAGACGCAATTCGGCATCAAAAAACGGACAGTGGTCCGGTCGGGGTCAACAGTGGTCCGGCCGGGGATATTACAACAGAAGGGGCCAGAGAGGGCGATACAGGAGAGGTCGCCGACAATCATTCCCCAACCAGAGTCAGGACAAGGCCAAGGCTTCCACCCAGTAGAGGTGAGTAAAAATCTTCCTTCCGGCAAAATATCTCGTTGTCTGCCAGTTTGGCAGAAGTTAACATCTGACCAGTGGGTCCTTGATACAGTTCAGGGTTATCATATTGAATTTACAGAGATTCCAATTCAGTCTACTGTTCCTAAACCCATAGAGTTCTCTGATGAGGAGAAGCTTATCATTGACAATGAGGTGACTGCCATGCTTAGTAAAGGTGCTATTGAGCTTTGTGAACACGAGTGGGGCGAGTTCATTTCAAATATTTTCATTGTGCAAAAGAAAAACGGTAAATATCGCCCCGTCATTAACTTGCGTTATCTCAATGAGTCAGTCCTTTATCAACACTTTAAACAGGAAACACTGGAGACTATTTTAGAAGCTATCCAGCAGGGCGACTTTTTTTTACCTCAGTTGATCTAAAAGATGCTTATTTCAGTCTTGCTATTTCTCCTGGAGATAGAAAATTTTTGAAATTTCTTTGGAGGGGCCAACTTTATCGTTTTTGTTCCCTGCCATTTGGACTCGCCAGTGCCCCTCGAGTGTTCACAAAGGTTCTGAAGCCTGTATACAGCTCTTTGCGAAGCAGGGGAGTTAACACCTTTTATTATATAGATGACTCTCTTACTAGAGCACAAGAAAAAGAAAAGTGCTCTCGTGATACTCTAAGCTTAACATCTACGTTAGAGTCTGTAGGTTTTCAGGTGAATACTGAAAAATCTGTTCTGAATCCAGTCCAGGTGATCTGTCATTTGGGCTATATTTTAGACTCTGTACAATTTAAGGTCTTTCTGCCTGAAGATAAGGTGGTGAAAATTTTGAATAAATGCCAAAATATTGTATCTGCGGATAGCCCACTGGTTAGGCAATTGGCTTCACTTATTGGCAGTCTGACTTCAGCATTCAGGGCAGTTTTATTGGGCCCATTTTACTACAGATCTCTTGAATCTGATAAGGTTTCAGCCCTCAATGATTCGGGGGATGATTATGATTCTCCCGTCACACTCTCAGAGGAGAGTATTTTAGAAGTTAGGTGGTGGCAGGAGAATTTGAAAACTATGAATGGTAAGCCCATACGCCCAGTTAAGCCTACTGTGTTCTTGACTACAGATGCATCTCTTGATGGTTGGGGTGCGGTTTGTGAATGTACCAATCAGCATGGTACGAAAACGATTTCAGGTGGCTGGAAGGCTGCTGAGGCCCGTAGACATATTAATTTTTTGGAGCTTAAGGCCATTCAATTAGCTCTTCAAACCTTCTGTCGAGATTTAAGACAGGTACATGTCGCTATTAAGAGTGACAACACATCTGCTATATCCTACATCAATAACTTGGGGGGGCAGACAGAGTGCATTGTTTTACCTTTCTAGAGAGATCTGGTTGTGGTGCTGGAACAGAGACATTTATTTATCTGCAGCACATATCCCTGGGGTGGCTAACGTTCAGGCTGATTACTTATCTCGAGAATCTCCAAGCCAAACAGAATGGAGTCTGAGTTCGGCCATTTTTGGTAGGGTCTGTCAACAATATTTTGTACCTGACATTGATCTTTTTGCATCACGGGTCAATTGTAAGCTTGGTCGTTATGTATCCTGGACTGTTGACCCAGGGTCAGAATATGTAGATGCTTTTTCAATATCATGGACTTCATTTAGGCCCTATATTTTCCCTCCATTCTGTTTGATTGGGAGAATTCTTCAGAAATTATGGTCCGACAGGGTTGAACAGGCTATAATCCGACAGGGTTGAACAGGCTATAATTATTGTCCCACATTGGACTGCTCAAACATGGTTCCCTAATCTGCTTGATATGTTAATTAGGTCGCCGGTCCGGCTACCAGTGCAGTCTGAGGTGGTTACATGTCCTCATGATGGTCGTCCTCATCCACTTTACAGAAAGCTTCATCTGACCGCCTGTCTCGTATCAGCCAATCCCTCAAGCATAAAGGCCTATCAAGGGCAGCTCAGGACCTGGTCGCAGGGTCGTGGAGGTCAGGAACTAACAAGGCTTACAGCTTGGCGTGGAGGAAGTGGACACTTTGGTGTAATCGACAACAAGTTAATTGTGAGCTGCCGACTGAGAAGGACATAGCTGATTATCTCATCAGCTTACACACAGAAGGGAAGTCTTATAGTGTTTTGAACACACATCGTTCAATGCTGTTTCAGACATTACAATTGATTTCTGGACGTGTTTATGATAGTATTATTATTACCAGGATTATGAAGGGCTTATATAACGTCAATCCTCCGAAGCCTAAATATCGGGTTACCTGGGATGTAAGTGTTGTTTTAGCATATATTAGAACTCTTTACCCTTTAGAAGCACTTTCTCTGAAGGACTTAACCTTTCGGTTGGTTATGCTTCTGGCACTTACTACAGCCCAACGTGCTCAGACCTTGGTTTCATTAAGTCTGGATCATATGCAGGACATTACGGATGGTTGTATTTTTCATATTGTGACTCTGTTAAAAACATCGGGTCCAGGAAGGACTCAGCCCAGTGTTTGTGTTAAGAAATTTGTTGACGCAGAACTTTGTGTGTACCGTACGTTGGTGCATTATATAGCTGTTACTAGTGGTCTCAGGAAGACGCGACAACTTTTGATGTCATATGTTACCTTTAGGGCGGTTAGTACCGCTACTCTAGCGCGGTGGATTCGTACAGTGTTATCCAGTGCAGGTGTTAGCTCCGCTTTCCGAGCTCACTCCACTAGGAGTGCATCTACTTCGGCCGCTTTCCATGCTGGCGTGCCACTTCATGACATTTTTCAGGCAGCTAATTGGACAAATTCATGTACTTTCGCCACCTTCTATCGAAGGGACGTGGTGGTTGCCGACAGTCAGTTTGCGGACGCAGTGCTCTCGCGCGGACAGGTTACTTGAGAAGGTCTTGCACTGATGGTATAATGTTGACCTAGTTATTGACCATATCTTGGGAGTTTTCCCATTACCATTGTTTGTTGAAATATACATTATTATGGTTGACAGTATGGTGTTTGGTTTTTCTTTTAGACATATTCACACTCTTTCAACTTGCTATCTCAACCCCCGAAAGCCGGAGGCTATCGGAAAAGAATCCCCCCCTCATCCTAGCTTTAGTGACGGATGAGGAGGATTCTTTGAGATCAGCCGGAGGCTGAGGGGGTTGAGTTTGGTCCCTCCCTGTTACCCCACCCAGTAGCGTTCATAGTCTAGCTTTCAAGTATGGGGTTTTCAGGAGATCCGCATGCAGGTAGACTGGCTCATTTACATATAAATAGTTTCTCTTTAAAACGAGGCAAGGTTAGTGCGCAGGAGCGGAAATGCTATCTCCCTAACTTATGGCCAAGTGTATATATAAAGTATAACACTCTATATTTATATAGTTGTAAGACATTGTATGTCTTATATCATGCAGTGTTGTAAGTAAGGTATATTAGCTTTCAAACATGTTTGACAGTCCATTTGAATGATCTTCACAGCTTAATTCTACAAGACTTATGGTTTCCAATAGATTACGAAAGAAGAACTAACATTTCCAGTTATGGCACATACATGTTTAGCTTTCATTTGATTTTTATCATCTATTAGCTTTAGTTTAGTTTATGATATTTTTGCTTTATTATAATTACAGGGACTCCTTGAAGATGGATCGCTGATCGCGTTAATTTTGTTACTCCTTATCTAGGTAAACATATTAATTAATTTCATTTATTTTTATGCAAATAATATCAATATCAATTGATATCTTAATGACCTCACTTTCTGAATTTTGGTGTTGTTATATATAGCTTTTGAGTAATATATGATATAAGTATTTACATTTATTAATATTTTCTTGCGTTCGAAATACACTAGTTGCCATAGCATTATAGCGTTATTCAGAAACTGTTATTTGAAAAATCTTTTGTCTTAGCGCGACAAATACTGAATTGTCCTCATCATTTAAACATAGACGATTACAGTACTTTCATCAGCTAATACAACAACCTCTGGTTCTTTTACAGCACGTTGGGTTATCAAAACCTGTGACCATCATGACATTAATCTGACGAAATAAGTTATTTCTGTGTTGTGATAAGATATTTCAGATGTATTTGGATGTCTCCTGCTATATCGGTCATCGTTGATAAGGAAGACGGCGGCCATTTTTTATAATTTGATGATGATGACACATGGAAACAACATAACAAGGCAGTTGTGCAAAAAAAACCGCAGCCTCCAGTAAAATATGCTTTTGACGTGTCTTAATCTCCGTTTTGATGTCCATTAAGCTCGTTTCGTTTTCGATCATCAAAAACATTTTACAAATTTTTTTTTTTTTAAAGTTGCTGATTTTTTTATTATTGCTGTAAACCACATAGCTCACGGGTGTAATGTATTGTAAATATTCTGTCCTAAATATGATTTATTTAATAACTAGGACATTTTATTAACCTTATTCGAAACAGAAACAGACAAGGGATTTCTAACTAGGGCACCATTTATAACCTATCGAGTGTATCGGAACTGTACCCATTTATGTACGGGTACATGCTTTAAAGAATTATAACAACCAGACTCTCATGATTGTTAATGATAATTTAGCTTATTATATTTGTGGATTTTTTGTCACTTCTCATTGGTAAAAACACGGCACGTGATCACCGATAAAAATATATCGCCCTATTTTTCCTGAAGTCGATTATAGAAAAAAAGAATACGTTTATTTTTAGATAACATTATCTACGTTACCGAAACGCTTCGTATTTCTGGTGCTTTGAAACAAACGCCTTGATGACAAGAGTTTGAGCTTAAGCGTAACCACAAAATGTGACAGACGACGTCGACGGTTTCGATTCCTATCAAAGCTGATGATGACTTAATGTAAAACTGTTAATATGTTTTTGACGTCGAAGTGAATTATTTCGGCGGAGATGAAACATTACATTTGACTGTGTTTTGAACTTGAGCTACAGGTGTAATGGTGTACATGTACATGTTCATAGGTAATATACATTTCCAAACACACATGTAACGGGTATATATGAAATAGCGTCCAAAAAGTGCACAGATTGATGCTTTTTTCAGATATTGTCTTTGAATTAAACATAAAAAACATACATAATATCAGCATTAAGCAGAATTTACAATGTGATGCTTATTTAGATTCACACTCATTTCAAGATGTAAAAAAATCCAGAAAAATAATAGTAAAATTATAGCATTTTCATTTCGGTCAATACATCGTTATATCGATCACAGAAAATATATCGACCTCGGAGAACGCTATATTTGTATTATAACGTTCCGCTTGGAACACATGTATATACCCTATATTCTTTGTCTAAAATTATTCATTTTTAGCCCATCATCATCAGATGTTGGGCTACTTGATAGTTAAAGTTTGTTACCGCTAAAGGGACTAAAGGGATCTGTCTCAAATTTCATATGTAGGTTCCCCTAGGACCCTAGTTGTGCATATTACATTTCGGGGAACTGACCGGTCAACAAGATGGCCGACCGGCCGTCATCTACATTGTACCTATTACAAGTACCACATATATCTTGAGGACAACAATCCCGACAGACACCGCATGTTACATTTGCAACGTAAAATATTGACAGTATGCAGTAAAATATGGGGCTGCATGTGTATATATAAAAAAGTTTAATAATAAACACTCTCAACGAAAAACAACATATCAAAATATTCTTCATGTAATGTATATTTAAATCGGGATCCATTTCTCAGTTGTCGATTTCTAAAAGACTCCGTCGCAAAAGGATGCCGACACGACCCTCACGCCCATGCATGATTTTAACCCCCCGTATATTAATGAGATTTTGGACCACGATAGCTAGTAGTTTGGGAAATCGTCAGAATTCTCGGAGTTCTCAGTTGTGTATAAGTGTTGGCAATGAATGATAACGTTAAATGGAGGATAAACATTTCCGAAATACGGTTGTATATAATTTGTAACATGTTAGTTTGAATAAATGTACTTTTTAATCGCTTAAAATGAAGTAGGGTGCCTTAGGTCACGTGACTGAGTTGCCAACCCAATACTATATGCCCATGCAAATGCCCGTGAACAGCCAAAGCAAACCAGTAATGCACCATTTCCACATTACATATGCCGTATTTATATACACGCAGTTCCGATTAGGAATACCCGATATACTGTAAACACCCCTTTGATAAAATGGTCTGTTTTAAAAGCAATACTAGTATCTAAAATGCACTTTTAATTATACTTGCTTTGCGCTATATAGAGACTGGGTTGCAACCCCTACTCGCCTCAGTTTTTATAATGAAACTAGTGAAATTCTTCTAATAAAGTTTTAATTAAATGTACAAAGCGGCTAGAATTCACACTGAACATGGATACCTTAAAAAGCAAAAAGGCTGAAACATTTTGTGAAATATCATAAATAATATATTGTAAACCACTATGAAATTAGTACATTTGTTTAAGCAATAAACTGTTACAACATGATAGCAGATATGAAAATGCAGTGTGGACGACATTATATTTATCTGTCGGTTTTTACAGTTTATACATCCATGACGATGTGTGTCAACAATAATCAATACGTGTATGGTCATTGTTCTATAGGAGTGTTGTTCAGGGGATGTACGACAGGTCATAATTAAGATTGATGTTGTTTAAGTAAATTAAAGTAGTTTGAGTAAAGCATTACCTACTCAAATCTCTATTATTTATAAACATGGAATGTCCGTCCAGATTTAAATTGTTTTTCGTAGAAAAAGTGTAAAAATATTAGGGTCGGGGGTAAAAAGTCAGTGTCGGTTTGGTTACCCTAAACAGACATTTTTGCCTAATATAACCGTTGATGAATATTGAATGATATGTGGATTGCATTTCTCTACATATGAGTAATATGGACAACCTCTACAGTGTTTACCCGTGCCCTGCTATTATTATGATTTATTATCGGTCTTATGGGCAAACACGTAATTCCACTTATTATAAAGGTCACTCCAGCAAAGAAGAAGGCTGCAGGGTAACTCTCAGTCATGTCAACGATCAAACCTGCAATAATAAAAAGTTATGTTTATCTGAAGAGATCGAAATGATACTGGTTAGAAATGCTTGTTTTCAATACGGATATAATTTTGATATATCAACAAGATTTGGATTATTGTCTTCTTTGCAGTGCAATCCCACTATAGCATACTACAGAAGTTTCAAAGAAAATAAAACTGACAAAGTCCAACTATAGATTAGTCATTTTTGTCTGTACAATAAAACATGTTAATTACTAAACACGTTAATTACTAATCTCATGGACCACCAAAATTACTTCGTTATAAGTACAACGATAGTTCGTTATAAAATATCAAAGAAACACAATTTAACAAAGCATGGCATTTTATTGACTCGTGCCCTATCTGGGTCTCGAACTCACGATCTACGGCACCCAATCGCCTAGCCAAATATACCAGCGCCTTCTACCACAGCGCCACATCAACGTCCCAAAAAAGGACGTTCTTTTGACGAAGCGATAGTCGGTTTGATATGCTGACATGATCACTGTGGAAATTGTCAAATTTTATCTTTGGATCAACAACACATAGTGCATATTGCGATTGGGTGCCGTAGATCGTAAGTTTGAAAACCTGATAGGGCACGAGTCAAAAAATTGTCATGCTTTGTTAAATTGTGTTTGGTACATCATGTTTTTTATTGTATGTAAGTCGCCTATCTACATGTATGTTGGCAGGTCAAATTGAAAAGTGGAATCAAATTGAAATCTTCTGCATTCTATGTATATAAAACCGAAACAGTGACTTGAATAATAGCTTTTTTATAAGTATTTTTCGCTGTTCTTATGAACTCAGACACGTGTGAATTATTTGAAGATTATGATATTTATACTAAGATACAATACATTAGGCCGTTTACATACAGATGTACCTGGTATCGCTGTAAGCCATAGGCCAATTCAAAAGGGAAAATATCACATACTATTATTATTACGATTATCATTCGTTGTTATTGTTCTGTTTAAATATGAACCGAAACTTACACACGTACTTTTATTTATTTAGCTATTTTAATAATCAGTATAATGTAATTGTAACTTCTGACTTACTCAATCGTTTTCAGAAGTACATTTGTAGTTATTGTTGTACGAATTAATGAAGACAGTACTGGGTTAAAGAGTTTGAAAAATTCTTCATCGTCTCATTTAAACTTTTAATATTTTTTCTTTGCTTTTTGTTTCTTTGGTTTGAGCCGGAGTGGGGGAGCTAGGTCATATATTCACATCCGGGAATGTTAAGTAAATATGAGACAGGAATTCGTAGTTGCTTTCTTTGTCTCTGCTTATTTTTGCTCTTTTTTATGATTGGGAACAGGGAAGGGATATACTTAAATTGTAAAATCAGTTACATTCGTTTTCTATGTTTTTTCAAATACATGTACAAGTCAAAGCTGTATGTATGTGCTAGGTCTTGGAACAAACATTTTTGTAGTTACAGTATGTATATTTTGTGCATATGCTTTTATCTTATCTGTCAATCTTATATCTATATAGATTATAAATATATATGGATGAATTGAAAATATGTAGCGTTAATTGTAGAGGTTTAGCCTCTGATTCTGTGAAGCGAAGAGACATTTTCGAAAAGTATAAAAAGAAAAGTGATATCATTTTCCTGATCGATACCCATTCAACTGAAGAAGTAGAAAAAAAATGGAAAGATGAATGGGGTTATCAGGCATGGTTTAATTCATATTCCTCAAATAGTCGTGGGGTTGGGATTCTTTTTAATAACACTTTTGGCTATAAACTACTGTCTATTACCCGAGACAAAACTGGAAATATTCTTATTCTTGACATTGTACTTGCTTCTTCTGATAAAAACATAACTCTAGTGGCAGTTTATGGCCCAAATGATACCAATGTTAATTTTTATCATTATCTTTCACAGCAACTTCAATTGCGACAGAACACTTCTTTTATTTTAGGAGGAGATTGGAATGCTCAACAGAGTTATGATGTAGATACCAAGAATTATGTTAACAGAAATAATGAGGTAAATCGAAAAGAAATTCTTGCATTAATGGAACTATTTGATCTTTTGGATATTTGGAAAAAAACAAATACTGATAAACATTTATTCACTTGGCAAGGTCCACATAGAAAACAAGCCAGGTTAGATTATTTTTTTAATATCTTCAGATTTATCTCCCTTTGTTTGTAGTTCTAAAATTGGTTCAAGCTATCGTTCTGACCATTCACCCATATTTTTGAATTTAAAATTTGTAAATCAACCAAAAGGGCGGGGAACATGGAAGTTTAATAATAGTCTGCTGGGTGACCCAGAATATGTAAATATTGTTAAAAATTGTATTAGAGATACCATAAACATTTATGCTATTAATCCAGAAGAAGATGACCAAAATTTAATTAATTATACAATAAGCCATCAATTATTGTGGGAAACTATGAAATTAATGATTAGAGGAAAAACAATTGCTTATTCTTCATTCAAAAAAAAGGAAAGAGAGAAAATAGAAAAAAACCTTGAGCAAAAACTTGAAAGTTTAAATCATGAAAAGGAAAGAAGGGCTAAAGTCATTGAGGAGGTTGAAAATGAATTGATACTTATTAGAGAAAGTAAAATAAAAGGTATTATAATGAGAGCCAAATCCCAATGGAAAGTCGAAGGTGAGCGAAGTTCTAAGTTTTTTTGTAATCTAGAGAAAAGGCACTACCAAGAAAAAATTATACCAAAGCTTTTAAAAGATACTGGTGATGAAATTACAGATCTACAAGATATTTTAAATGAACAAAAACATTATTATGAATGTCTCTACTCTAGTACCACTAATGACAATGAAACAGCAAATACAGATAATTTATTTTTTAACAATGATAATCCTTTTATAACCAAACTCTCTGTTGAGCAACAAAATATTCTAGAAGGTGATATTAATTATGACGAATGTCTTAAATCATTAAAAAATATGAATAATAATAAGTCACCAGGTTTGGATGGGTTTACTGTGGAATTTTATAAATTTTTCTGGGCTGATATTTATAATTTTTTGATAAATTCTTTTAATCAAGCACATGAACTTGGTATGCTCTCAATTAGTCAACGTCAGGGTATGATAACTTGTATCCCGAAAGAAGGTAAGTCAAAATTATATCTTAAAAATTGGAGACCCATTACTCTATTAAATGTAGACTATAAGATTGTATCATCAATTATTTCTAATAGATTTAAAATAGTATTAAATAGTATCATTAGTGAAACTCAAAAGGGGATTTTAAAAGGTAGATATATTGGTGAGTACAATAGAATAGTTAATGATTTGATATTTAAAACAGACAAAGAGAATATAACAGGTTTACTTTCACTAATTGATTTTGAAAAAGCTTTCGATTCTTTAGAATTTTTTTTTTTTTTTGAAAAATCTCCTTTTATGGATTTGGTCCATCTTTTTTAAATGTGATAAAAACTTTTTATAATGATAGTTCCAGTTGTGTGACAAATAATGGTCATTGTTCTGAATTTTTTAAAATTTCTCGTGGAGTTAGGCAGGGTGACCCCATCAGTCCATATATTTTTATTCTTTGTGTTGAAATTTTAAGCGCAACAATTAAATTCCATCCTGATATACAAGGTATCACAATAAATCACTCTGAATATCTAATTAATCAATTTGCTGATGACACTTCCTTCACATTATCAGATGATCCACACTCTATGAATATTGTTCTTGATATTTTACAGGATTTTGGCCATATATCAGGTCTTAAGATAAACATTGAAAAAACCCAGGCAATATGGATTGGGGCAAAAAGGGGTTGTGGTGAGGAAATACTTCCAGAAAGAAATTTAAGCTGGAATCATCAAGGGAAATTTAAATTACTTGGCATTTCATACAATCTCCAATCAGAAAATATATTTTATGATAATTTTGTTCAAAAATTAACTTCTGTTAAAAGACTTCTAAATGACTGGTCCTTTAGAAATCTTACATACATTGGTAAAGTAACTGTAATAAAAAGTCTAGCTCTACCCATTTTTATCCAATCAATGACAGTTTTACCTGATCCGCCTCCTCAAATTGTGCAAGAACTCCAGAAGTGTTTTTTTGAATTTATTTGGAACAATAAAATAGATAAAGTAAAACGAAAAGTAATGTATGGGGATTATGAAGAAGGTGGACTACGAGTTCCGCATATTTTAACTTTTTGTCATGCTTTGAAAATGTGTTGGATAAAAAAACTAATAGACCCATCAAATTGTTCTCCATGGAAGTCACTTCTTTTAGATGATATTGAAGCTTATGGAGGGGACAAGGTCTTAAGGCTAAGAAAAGAAGGGATTTTGGAAATAAGTAGATCTTTAAATACTTTTTGGAAAGAAATTTTTAAGATATGGGCTGAGCTAAGTGGAGAGGAACTCCCCACAACCCCAGTTTTAGTTGCCTCACAACCATTATGGTTAAATAATTTCATTAAGATTGATAACAAAACTTTTTTCTACAAACATTGGTGTGAAAAAAATATTTTTTTTATTAATGATTTGATAGAAAACAATGTACTTGTAACTTATGAAAGGTTTTGTGATAAATATAACCTGACAATTAATTTTCTTGAATTTTATAGTGTAATGAATTCAATTCCAAGGCAATGGAAGAGTATATTGCTTGAACAGGAAAATGACTTAATCAATTTGAATCAAAACAAATTTATTCAATATCTTAAGAAATATGATAAGATTACAAAATACTTTTACCATCTTATGCTAAAACCGATTATTGAATATCCACTTAAAAGTCAAAATTCATGGCAGGAGATTTTGCATGTCAACATCCCAAGAGAGGTTTGGAATAAGATTTTCATCATACCTTATAATGTTACAGATGATATAAAACTTCAAAACTTTCAATTTAAATTTCTCCATAAAATAATATATACCAATTGCAAATTAATGCAATGTAAAATGAGTGAAACAGAAAGATGTTCTTTTTGCAAAGATGGTCGAGAAACACTCATGCACCTCTTTTGGGAATGTTGCCATGTTCAATCTCTTTGGACATCCTTTTTGAATTTATTAAAATCAAACTATGACATTGAGCTGGGCAGAGACCCAATGATAATGGCTTTTGGTATTGTAGACAATGTTTTTAGCTATGAATTGAATTTTTTGATATTATTGCTGAAATATTATATATACTATTGTAAATTAAAATCAAAAACTCCTTCTATTGGAGAGTGGAAAGCTTATACTTTATTTTACAAAGAAATTGAAAATTTTGATTTAATTTCATATTCAGAGAGAAAAAAAAACAAAATAAAGCAAAAGTGGGTTTTTGTGGCCAATTTTTTTGGAGATTAGCGGAAGAAAGATACAAATCAAATTTACATAGTTTATGTATGTATTTATAATTGACAACTTCCTGAACTTTCAGTACATGTATGCCATTTGTTTTTCTTACTGTGTGTTGATTTGTAACATGGAAAATGAATGTAACAACAAAAAAGCTGAATAAAAAAAAAAAAAAAAAAAAAAACAAAAAAAAAAAAAATTGTGTTTCTTTGATATTTCATAGTCCGTTATACATGTACATATATCCAATACATCTTTACGCGAAAAGTACTTCATTATATCCACGAATTTGTTGTAGAAAGTCAGCTATAACCTTGTCTACTGTATATCGAACAAGGAAACACAAGCAAATGGCTAACTAATACTCTCGCTAAACTTATCTGATGCCATGGCTACCAAGTAACTCTCCAATGTGCTTCCACGGTGAAAATTATCAATGCATGTGATGTATCAAATTATAGACATATGTTACAATTGTACAACACATTTGAACAAAAGTGTTTCTAGTACTCCTACACGTGGTCTTCAACATTACTGTGATGTTTCATTGGATGTAAATTGTAGTTTATGAAGAGTTGTCCGAATCTGATGGTTCTACTGCCACCTTTATACAGTGACCTGGTTTCCAGGACAACCAAACATTGGGCAAAAAGAAACGCAAACATATAAACCTATCTATCACAAACCTGGATTCATTGCCCAATCACTCCTTTTGTTTTGACGCAATCAAACAATGCTTTGATAGAAATATCGCATCAAATGAACCCCATCTAGTACCAAGGTAAATATTTGATAACAGTTAACAAACAGTAGTTTTCAAAGTCGTATATTACAAAGAAGAGCTTTTATATTTGCAGTACGTGTATTTACCAGCAATAGGAGATCCTACAATAAATGAAATTCCCGTAAAGAACGACAGTAGACCAAAGGCGTTAGACAGGCGCTCCAGTGTAATAAACTCCAGCATAATGATAGTAGCCAGAGATATACTCGTACCTGTCAATATACAAACGTAGAGTAGTGACATATCTTACTTTCAACTGTAGCTTTTAATTTTACAGATAAATATATAGTTCGATAATATCGGTATATGATTTGTTTTTCAACATGATAACATTTCCTTTATATAGCGCAATGCAACAAAATAAGTCAAATCCAAAAATCTAGTTTGATACTAAGTATTTAGGTAAGTAAAATGCAATTCCACAGAGAAATGCTGACATCGCATTTTGAACACATACTAGGCGAATTAACAAGTACCTAAATGAAGCTGTTCATAAGGTCATTACAAAGGTCAGAGCAGCAGGTGAATTATCAATTCCATTAACATCAAATGTAGGGGTTTTAACTAGTTAATCAATGCAAGTTTGAAGGAAGAGAGATCCCCATACGTACCTATCCCTACTCCTATAAGTATACAATATATGGCCAGTGTGATAAAGTCGGAGTAGTAAGACACGAACAATGTAGCCACTCCACCAATAAGAAGTGTTACACTGTAAATGAGGATAGAGTCTGCCCAGGGGTAGTCGGCTACCAGTCCCGACAATACCATGGACACGGTATTGGACATTCCTAGAATAGATATCAGGAGGGCACCATCACTGTCAGACAGACCTTTCTCTAGGGCGAAGGCCGGTAGCAGATTGTAGGGAATCTGGATACCTGTACGGATGCATGTTAAAGATAAAAAATAACAGCTTTGACTGAAAAGCATCAAAGATAGAGCGATATGTACATTTGAATTAAGCTGAAAAAATATTGATACTGTTTACACATAAAGATAGGTAAATAAAACACCTTAAAGAAATGTTTCTAATTGTCTTGCCATTGTCTAAACCGGAAGTGTAAATGAAAATATGTACCCATGGAAACGAGAAAGCATGATATCATGAACAAAACAAACGTCAGATCTGTGAAAAATGGCACTGTTAGTGTGTGTAGGCTCCGTTTGAGTTTATCTACAGATTTCGTCACATCAAAAAAGGTGTTGGCTTCAGAAGACATGTCATTTACTTCTGCAGCATTATTTTTACTTGTTGGAACGTTCAAAGGCCTGTAAATTATGGCAAATAGCGTGCAATTAAATAGTATGGCAGATATAATCCACAAAGCTCCCTTCCAACCATAAGTATCCACCAGAACCTGGTATACTGGGGAAAACACAAAACCCCCGACACCAGACCCACAAGTAGCTATCCCTGTCGCCAAGGCCCGACGCTTGTCGAAGTAGTAACTAACGATCACTAGAGATGGGGAGTAGACCAATCCTAAGCCGATACCTGGACAAAGAAATAGAAATATAAGGGGTTAATAATCTCTTCATTAGACCGACTTAGTTAATATAAATGAAAGTTCGAGACTCCCCGAATACCTCCATTACATTTGTTCAGGTGAGCACTGTAATGTATGCGTATAGGATTTTAGAAATATATTTATAGGAAAAATGATAAAAGCGAATACAATCTGTACCTTATCGTGTCTTTCTAAATGACTAATATCTGCCATGATTTTACAATCTGGCGAGGAGTTGCATTAGTATGTAAAAGTGGTAGTTTCTGTGACTTCTTAATGTGAAAACTGTCAATGCAAGTTAAAAAAACATTCGTGTTGAAATAAAAATAATGTTTTGAAGATGACCTCTGTATATCAGTCATCGTTTCTTAGTAAGTTAGCTGTCTTTATTCTGGTAACACCTAGTTACCAGTGTTGGTATAGATAGGCATAAATACTGCAGTCTTATCAAAACTGGTTTAAATGAATTTAGCTATTAGATTATATAATGACTGATTTGATCAGCATAATGTACGTTGTACTTGTGCCAGACAGCAATCTCCAGTGAAAAAATAACACTACTAGATACTATTAAGACACAGTTAGCGTATATCCTTTTGTTCTTTTTGTGTTATATTTCATGGAATGTACAGGATGTACCCATAACTGGTGTATAAGCTTTTGGACCACTGTCCAGTATATATGTGATCATTTTTTGACAGTCACTTATAAACCAGTTAGGTAAATCCTGATCACAGCTCCAAGTGTCAATGCGTAAGCATTTCTAGAAGAGTTTCAAAACACTTTTGTAAGAAATACATGTTAGTGACATGAACAACATACACATGTTATTCATAGAAAATATTGACAATATTCAAAATTTCAAGCTGAATGTATTAATTCCATCTTTAAAAACAAACTTTTTTAAAATGCATTTGCACTGTTTTTCGACGGTAATATTCTTTTAGGGCTGAATGTACACTGTCACTTCTTCTGCAGCAAGTCATACACACTAGCGCGTTCCATGGTGCACGTACATATATACAACATTGGTGATCTTTGACCATTTGGATTTCAACATTTTTTTCCACATTAACGCTTACATTATGTAAGCTCCTAGCAGCCACGTCTGTTAGAATAGTTGGAGTATATTCCTGTAAATCCAATGGACATATTTTTTTATTCATAAACTCTTTTTTTCCAATTTTAAGGTATCCAAAAATATATCGTGTTTTAACATCCAATTAAATACTTTATTTTGTTTAGTTTCTTCCAGGTAAAGCAAAGCTGAAGTTTGTTTTACCCTATCCATTTCTCGAAAAAAAAATATTTCGATTTGTCATATATGCAAGAAAACACTAAATCACATATTGTAATTCCTTTTCAGTTTCTATATATAATGTATCATTAATCATGTAATCACCAGTAAGACGTCCGGTTGACCAAGCTGCTTTGTCCATCCTTGGAAGACGTTTAAGAAATAAATAATATTCGTAATGGAAGGGTGACTATGGGTATTTTAGGTTCAACAGGTTCATATGTGATGAATGCATTGGTATGGTTGACTACACTCATAAGCACGTGAGGGAAAATGTGTATGCTTTACCTGTTACTGGTATGAAATGTGATGCATAGAATTATATGGGTGAACGCACATTGTTGTTATTTTCAGCATATGCTTCTCACCTTGCCTCGATTTCTCGAAACAAAAGTGCAGACTTAAGTCAAAACTTAAGTGTTTCTCCTTATGTAACTTATATGACAATTTATGACTTAATTCAGGTTTTGTCTTAAGTTTGTTTAAAGAAATCGGTGCCTGGTTTATAGGTGATTAATGCATTGTAAAGTAGGGTTTTATTAACACAAAAGGAAATTTGTTTTTAATTACAGATAAGCCTCAATATATACTACGTGTGTGAGAAGGAACAGCACTCGGCCCTAACGCGCCTCATTGCTGTAGCCTCTCACACATATAATACAGCTCCTTAACATATAACACATTTCATACAACGGAGATTGTTTTTGAATAGCCACAGCTAATCATTGGTCGTAAATGATAATAAACCAACCAGCAAACCACATAAGTAATCCATATTTTATACTATAATTATATATATCAATACGTTTTAAACAATTACTGATATTGTGAAAGGGATGAGAATAGTTTCACCAGACTAATTTTGCTTTAAAAAACAACAAATGTAAACTAGGATTGAAAAGATAAAGCTGCATTGTAGTACATTTTAAACAACACATGCACATAACGCACAAATTAATACGTACCTCCCACAATTCCATACAACAAGATCATGATATGCAGGTTTTTGGAGAAAGTTGAAAAAAATATCCCTATAAAGCCCAGCGCTCCACCAACCATCGCCACCCTACGACAGTCGAATCTGTTGATCAGTTCACCCGTGAAAGGACCTCAAGTACCAGAAAAACAATGAATATGTATTATATAAATGTATTAACACAACTAACGCAAAACTTAGCCTAAAAATGAATTAAATAATACACGTATGGCGATGCGTGCGGAAGTGTCGATATTGGGATTAGGGTTTCATTAGTTAAACGTCCTATAACAGCCATGATGACGTAAGGACGTGCCGGTTTTGATGGTGGAGAAAAATCCGGAGAAAAACCAAGGACCAGCATTCACATTGGAATTGTACTCGCGATCCAGAGTTGGAAGGCTTGTGGTAATATGCCGAAGCAAAGTAAAGTTGGACAGTTATTCGTTATTCGTTATTCGAATAACGAATAACTGTCTAACTTTACTTCTACTCGGGTAGAGTAAAGTTAGACAGTTATTCGTTATTCAAACGTCACCCGTTTTAACGGATACAGCGAAATTAAATATAGTCTTTTTTTGTTTAATTTCTTGGAATAACTATAATTTTTCGGAGTTTTCAAACAAATATTTAAAGCAAATATCTTTCTAAGTCAGCTGAGAGTTTTAATGTAGATAATAATTTATTTTACCAATACCAAATCTTCAGTTGCGCCCACATTTATTTACCTTTTATCTCCGATGCATAAGAAGTAAAAAATAAGAATTTGATACTTATATTATTCATTTGAAGCATGATACTATATGTAACTAGGGGAACGAGCCCTGAGCTCCAGGAAACTGGATCTCCGGGTCAAATAACACATCTTACATACATCATCGGTCGTATACGGTCCCAGGCAGTAGGAAGACGTACTCGTGCACGACTTTTGAAGCTGACTGCCATCTCAGTGGTTCCCACGGAACATTCCATAGCAATATTATTAGGATTAAAAGCGGAACTAGTATATATTCGAGTTAAAAATAAATAAAATGAGCCCAACTGAAGATATGGTATCAGTAAGATATTTTTTATTATCCACAGCAAAACTTTCAGATGATTTAGAATGATCTGTGCTTTAAATATTTTCTGGCAAACTCCGCAAAAATATAAGTATTCCACGGAATTAAAAAGAAACTATATTCAATTTCGCTGTATCCGTCAAAACAGGTGACGCTTGAATAACGAATACCTGTCTAACTTTACTTTTCCCGGGCAGAAGTAAAGTTAAACAGTTAATCGTTATTCGAATAACGAATGACGAATAACTATCAACCTTTATCTTTAGTCCAGTAAAAATACGCAAATTATTTGCTGTCGAGACATCTTAACCACTCGGTCACTGCGGTCCTCTATATGTCAAATTACATTGTATAATACACATAAATAAGTGAAGAATTGACAGTCACATCCACGACTTGTTATCATGACTGATCATCCCATATGAAATTATAATTTATGAGGGATAACGCATTAGACATATATTATGATATCATGACTTACCTATTAATAAAGAAACACCAATATTAACAGAATTGAGGAGTTGTGTCTGGGCACTGCCTTCGTTAAACGTGGTAAGGATATCATCGTAGAAAATTCCAAACGTAAATGAAATACTATCGACAAGGGCATTACTCATAAAAGATGCCATGACAACGATCCATCCCCAACCTCCATCCGGGGCCTTGGTTATTTTACCATTGCTGGCCACTACCATTTTAAATCCTAAAACAATATAAGATTGTTTTAATCTAGTTCTGATTAATATCCCTTCGTTAGCCTTAACATATAAACAATAATTTATTTTGGTTGCGGCAATGTCAATACTGTTGATATGTATGTGAGTTTTTGTTGTTGTTTTTTTTAATATTTATTGATGTTTCTTCCATTTCAGCTGATTTCACGTAAGAACGTGTCCATATTTGCATTAACGTGCTTTGATAAACTTCAAGAATCACAAAATCCAATTGTAAACACGTTTTCGTATACATAAACATGTAACCTGATATCAATGAATTGGTTTAATGTCAGCCTCCGTTATAATTTTGTATTCATATGTACTGTACTTGAGTTATTTATATTTTTATCTTTATGCTGTTCATTGAAGAGCGGACTAATTTGTGATAGGTTATATTGAATATGTACCATCATTGAAAAAATAAGACAAAGCGTTGAAATATAGCTATGTTTTTAGTTTGTTGTATTGCATTGCACTAGTAGGGAAATTAACAAATAGTATTAATCTTAAAGCATACATACATATCAAAAGATAAATAAAAATCTGATGACCGACTAACCCTGTCAGACTGCTAAAAATTTAAACATGATTACCAAATCCGGATGTGTTTCCTGTCATGTTTGAAATTACGATTGAACAAATAAATGTAACAAAAATATTTATCGCTGTAAATAAGTGACAATTGTTTCAACCGATTATGCTTAAAACCCCTAGTAACTACATCATGGATCTCTAATAGGCGATGTCTGGACACAAATACATGCGATGTGTATATTTTGTCTGCACCAGCTTCATATCTACTGCTCTTGTCCGACATAACTGTACGTGTGATGACGGAAATCCCAACACTGTAACCGAGTATCGCTATTGCATTATTACTCTTGCTAAAAAAATCAATTATCATTTTTCTGGATTTTTGTCACTTCTCATTGGTCAAAAACATAACACGTGATCACCGATAAAAATAAATCGCTTAGTTATTTCTGAAGTGGTTTACAGAAAAAATACAATATTTTAAATCACGTTATCTACGTTACCAAAACCGTTCCTGTTTCTGACGCTTTAAATAAATGCTTTGATGATCAAAGTTTGAAGCGTAATTACGAAATGCGACAGACGGCGAGTTCGATTTTTATCAAAGTTTTCTTTTTTTAAGTACAGATATTATATTCCCTAGCTTACAGTTAAAATGGCATTACGTTATCAAATGTTAAAAACCTTTTTAATGTAACACAATTACATGTGTTTTGAATATTTTTGTAACCTAATGATTTGGTATTTATTAGTTTGGTTTAATAATTGTAGTACAGAAAATACAATATTTGTATAAACAAAACAAAAACTAGCACAAAAAGACCCACAGACACAAATTTAAAGAATTATAGACAATGCACAAACAAAGCAAAAAGGATTCGAATCATACATGTTTAAATATTTCAACAACAACATCATACAAACATTGATTGGCATATTTCATATCAACTAAAAATTTCTTTCCAGTTTATCCTTCTTTGATCAAATTCATCAGTGCATCCGTTTTTAATTGACAGGTTTTTTTGTAATATCATATTTTGTATACAAAACTCACTCAAACCTTCCATATTCAGATTTGTTTTTCTTGATACGTGAAAAATGTAAAAACGCATATAAAGAATTACAAAATAGGGCGGTATTGAAAAAAAATCAGTCTCGCCAAAAAGTACAGTTTCTAGTTTAAATTCCACAACATAATTAGTTTTTTTTCATGTATTTTTCTTTTCATACCTTGCCATACCTGAAAAAATGACCAAACAAAAAAAATGTGTTCTATGATTTCAACTTCTATATAACAGGTATTACATATTTTTTTCAGAATTTTTCATCATTTTTAAGAAATTATTCAAAGGAGTATACGGTGTGGTAGTCAATACTGAAACCATTGTTATGATGTATATTTTATAATTTGAAAATATATTTTATATTTGTTTTTCCAGAATATGTTTCAAAGAATATGTCTATTAAAGATTAATATGACAAGAGGTAAAACTGTAATGTTTCAACACAAACACGATAGGGAAATAGAAGAACTAGATTATCATCCATTAAGTGTATGGAAGCATAGAGTAAAAAAAATATATTGAGTCTGAAATTCCGGTGAGGCTCATTAGACTAGTTACAATATTAGGCTAACGAATATGAAAATTATTTGTTTAATAATTTGTTTTATTATCATTATTATCTTTTAATGTATTTTACTAAATGAAGTACTAAGCATTTGAGAGTTGATTTTATTATGAATCCGTTAATATTGTTTTCAATTAAACCTGTTAAAAATCTATCAGATTAAAACTACCACCATATAATAAAAATTTACCAGAAAAATAATAAAGCAAAATATAGCATTTTAAATTTTTCAATGGATGGTTATATCGACCGAAGAAAAAATTATTAAACTCGGACTACGTCCTCGGTCCATATATTTTTTTAGGTTTATATAACCATGAATCGGCCTCATCAAACGCTATAGTTGTATAATATTATTAGGTACATTAACAAATCTATCCCACCGGTGGCTTTTTACCTCTTTAATTGTTAGCATGACTCTATTTTTCTAATTCAATTTTATGCACAAATATAAGTCAAAGAGCTCTTCGTTTAACTCACAACTAATGTGTTATCTGGAGTTGAATATTTTAAGATATTTCAAATAGTATGACAAACTTACTTATATTCCGAGTCCTTTGCTAAAAGTGGATTAAAATGTAGTGATACAATAACATACCCTGGAGAATAATACCTGCCGATAGAAAGGTGGACTCCTTGAAAAATAGAAAACTGTATTTTTGTATCTATTGCGTTATTAACACAACATTAATCTGAATATGTGATTAGAATAAATTGTGTTTAATTACATGTATTGAAACCCACAAAACATGAAAAGATTGTGACTTCTTATTTTATTTTATGATTAATCATGCGCTTGACCTATCTATTTAAGGATGACATTTTTGAACTGAAATATATTTAGCTCCCCTTATGTCAATATAAATGTACTCATCAAGGTTCACCAACAGACTTTAGGTAATTGTAATTTGTAACTGTAATTAATTAAATTAATTACAGACCCATTTGTAATTGGATATAATTTGTAATTGAAGAAAAAAATACATGTAACATCATTATGATGGCCAAGGTATCATCCCGGAATCTCCCCGAATACCTTGGGCTGTCCCGGAACGTCTTCAGAGCCAATTCCGCGAAGTGTTCCATGAAGAGGTTGGTTACGATCGGGCTGACTTCTAGACATCTTTATAGGAAAAAAAAACATAAAATAATTAGACAAATATGAAATGTTGGGAACCATGTTTCATCCATTTATCTTGTAAACATACAAAAAATGACCACATCATCCCGGTTGTATTTAACAATTGTAGGTGCAAAAAAATAGCAAAATAGTTTTGTTTCCGTTTGTCCTAAAAAGTGCTTAACGACATTTTACGCTTTTTGTGACGTCCTAATTGAACCGCTTCTATTTGGGGTCTGCTCTGGTCAAGGTGTTTGCTAACAACATTTCATTGCTCCATTCACATCTTTTTGTACTACGGTTTCACGTGTTTTTGTAGCACTGATGGGACTAAAAGATATGAAAACTCAGACTCTTTCATATGTTTTTGTACCACGCTTTCATGTGTTTTTATACCATTGATGGTAGAAGATATGAAAGATAAGTCGTATCATGGTACAAAAAGATGTGAAGAAACTTAACAATGATTAAAAGCGTTAGTGTTTTTCATATCCTTCGCCAGGCTCTTGTCGGTCATCGTTTTATTCTAGGTCATTAGTACTATGTTCTATCATTGTATATGACTGTATTGTAAAAAGAACTGAAAAGTTACATATGTTGGACCTTTGATGTAAAATCTTTTATTTTTATTTTTTTTTATGAATCCAAATATGAACGTCAGTCTTTACGTTGGCATCCATAGCCATAGCTCGTTAGCGCTTTATGTTGAATTTACATATATCAAATATAATTGTTCAAAATTGAGATCAACCTTAACCTAACAGAAAACTTAACGTGGGCTTGGAATGAATTGTGATGAATTGCGAAGGTACAGAAAAACTTAGAAACATTTTATCTTATGATTATGATAAATCACGAATTTGACCTTTCTTTTTTATGGATGACTTTGACGAACCTAAGTACATATTAACTCTAACATCAATCTATTTATACTTACCAAGGGTCATCCATATGTAGAAGGAGTGTCAATTCGGGGCTTCTGATGGCCATATATTTTTTGTATTGTTATCATTAGCTATGAAATACATCAATGTACCTGATCTATTAGACTTTTAAAATATAAATGCTTCTAGAATGAACACAGCTAAAAGTTTATATCGATTTCTCTCCTATCAATCAATATTTGAAAATGACTCTTTTTTTCTAGCACAGATCTTAGTTAGAACGAAAAAACGTATAAGGCCTACTATACCTTTCGTTCGAGTACGAAATGGTGCCTATGGGTCCTAGTGGAGAATTGCCTCAGAAAATCACTCGGGCACAATTTTCCATATTTTTTGGTAGGTGCGTAAATATGCATTTGTATATTATTTTTGTCCAAAACAAACATAACGACCAAGTTCTATATCTTCCGTACCACAAAGTTCACAATTTTTCTTTCGAAAATATCTTAATATTGATAAGTGAATTATGTATTTTATACGATTCACTTTAATTGTCTCGTAGGTAAGTGCTATAAAACAAGTACCATAAAATGTATACAAATGTTTTAATAATGATCTTCATAATCATTTCGTTGTTCCATTAGCAGTAATAGGCACCAATTGTAGCTCTAAAGACGACACCATTACCTGTCTTGAATATTAGTTTCTACCACAATAGGCGCTGTTATTCAATTTTCAAGGTATCAAATAAACGATGCAGCTGATGATTAACAATTTGTTTATACGTTGTAACAATAAGTAAGTATATGTATTGTAATTCTCAAAATAGTGGTTATTTTTGACAAATAACATATTAAAAGCTTTTCTTGATTCCTGAGTATGTAAATTACGGCAAATATAACTAAGATGTTAGCGTTCCCAATCTGTCTTACTATGATTATTATTTTGGCCCTTTAAAAAGTTAAATGATTGTTACTCTCTTTAATCTAATTTTCAATGTCGTTTCTACTATTTCCATGACGTCACCAAAGTCATTTTTCACCTTTACACTTTGACAACAGAAATCACTCCATATATCGAAAGGATTCCGTATTCCAATGATAAAAGGACAAATTGTTTGTCAACATGATCTTTTCTTGGTAAATTCTATTGAAAGGATAAAAAGTAGAAACTACATTATGCCTAAATTAAAAAAAGAGAAAAATGCTCACATTAAAGTTATATTGCATGTTTATTTCACTGTAACGATATATCACTTAAACATTTGATATTTGAACATTGACATGTAACTTGATGATTTAGCTCCCAAAACGCATATATCGGCCTATAAGAAAGCCGAAATCTAGGGATAATATATATATCTGGTTTTGAATAAAGCGCCTTCAAACACGCCATGTTCAGTGACTTCGGGTTTTGTTGGATTCCGAATCGTATCACGTGCTTGACTGACGTTCGACACGACCTGCACGTGGTGAGCCAGGTAACTAGCGTAAGCGCACATGTGTTTGTTTACGTTTTCTTTCTGGCTAATATGAGCAAATCATGCTGGTATATGTCCAAAGAATAAATATTGTATTTTTGTAACATCCAATTCACACATGTCCGTAAAATATTGTGTGTATCAAATATTGTAATGTGCGTGCATTATTTTCTTTGTAGATCCAGTCTGCTGAGGTCGACCACATGATTGTTTATGAAAAATTGTTGACATTTTCTCTTGGTTTCACAACTCTCCTGTTACTTCGAGATTGTTGCGACGATGATCGGACGAGTTCGGAATGATTCGGCATCTTTCGAGCCTATTTTTCAAGTGTACACGTTATTTTGTTTACTTTCATAATTAAAAATACTTCCAGTGCTGTAACTTTATAAAAAGTAGTAAAATTAGAAAGTTTAAAACTCAGACAGAGAAAAATACGTATAACACATCAACAGTTTTCACTGTGACTAAAATAGCAAAAGTTAGAGACCATACACCTTTAAATAAAAAGCTGATTCTTTTTTTACTTTAATCATGTTAATGGAAGCTACATACCTAACTCCAACAACGTTTAAACCTTCGTTTTTTGCTGAAATAAACAAACCTTCTGCTTCTTCGAAGACACAGCCAAACTTGTTGGATAAGTTGTACATTACGTCATACTATTGTGTTGTTTTAAATCTCAACATTAATCTGCAAATCAATCACAATTTATTGAATAAAACAGTGGAAAAATTGTATGTAATAAAAAATATATCTTTTTTTTTCTAATTCATTGTTTTACATGTGGAGCAGTGATACCTGAGTATGAAAGAATTATCAGGATATAGTTCTGAATATAATAATCTGATAAACAAGTATACAATTAACAATATATGAATTTCTTATTTCAAATTATAAAGCAACATTATGGATGATTAAAAACCACACCTGAACTATCCCCTCAGATTATATGCTCCATCACAACATGCATCAATAAATATCAATATAGTGTCGGGTCTCACCTGGCCGAATGACCGTAAAACGTCTTGATCTTGACAAGCTCCTCCTCGTTGTCAAAGGTCATCAAGTCCACATCGTGGTTCCTAGCATAAGTTATGTGGGACATCTGTTTACACGTATTGGCGGAGATGATACGAGATGGATCAACGCCCAGATCTAAAATCTGCTGTATTTCCGACTTGTTAATTTAACAACACAAAAATATCAGGGTAACAATTGTAGCTAATTAATTAGTATTCGTTAATTTTAACCATGTGCTTACAAACACCAGTATAATGACTACGATGGAAACATACCTTACTTGCACAGTCGAAGCTACAACCCAGCCTACAAAGAACATTTACGATTTTGTCGTCGTGGTTACAATTAATGGCTATTAAGATTAAAGGTGTAAATTGAATCCACAAAGGGTTTATGCAATCATTTGTATTGTTTCTAAGTGTTAATATTAGAGGAAATTAATCTAAATTATTTTCAGTAGGTTCTATGCCTATTGAACGTCAACCTACCACAGAAGGAATATTTACTTCACGATGGAAACACTAGAAATTATGTTTTACAAAATCCGTATGTGTCTTTATTTTTTCATGATTTAGAATAATGTTGAACAAAATCCTGGTGTGGATCATGCAGAAACAAGACTAAATCGAAGTCAAGATAGCAATAAGGATTCGGATTTTTTTATTAGAATCAAATAGATATTGAACATCGCTAGGTGGGTCCCATTTAGTCAAACAAGCCGAAAATAACCAACGTTGTAACGGCATTGCCGAGAACGTAATGTGACTACGGTGACTACGTAACGTGTGTCCGAACTCTTTCGAGAACGAGGCATGGACTTTTCGTTCGACTTCAGTTCGGCATTAATCGTAACTTCTATCACGACAAATTTAAATGAAGGCATGTTTACAAGAATCGAATTTCAACAACTGCTGTACCGAAGTTTATGAGAAATCATTATAAATATTCTTTGGTATGACTTAATTTTCAACTACATCTACAAATACTAACAATATCGGGGTCGAATGTAACTTGAATTTTTATGATTAGTGCTTTATAGTTTTTAAGGTTTGAACATTTGAATAAAACGCACAGAACATTACTTTGATAATATATTTACATGCATCGATCAATAAGAATTACGTTGATATAACCCTATAATTACCACTGTACCATAAAACAGTTTCACCCGTGGAAGGAGTCGGTACCATTTACTGTATCTCTCTATCACCTCATCTATATCCACCACCGCCAGAGGGTCATCTATTCCCTAAAATAAAACACTCCACTACGAACACAAATGACGCTTGACACAATTACACAGCGGTCTACATTCTATTTACCATAACTTAGCATTATTGTTACTGAATAAGGCCATAGTTGTGGGGTTTTTTTTGGTTTTTTTTCTGTTTTGCGTCATTTTGATTTTTTTAAACTTACCAGCCTGTAAAGCAAACAAACACACACAAGAAAATAGCCACAGTGTTTTGCTAAGGAATTAAAGTTTTTTGTATTCTTTCTCTCTATAGAGTTGATATCCATGGAAATTGTAGAAAACATTACTTACCCTGTACACATCTTATTGCCCAGTTCAGAAAAAAAAATGTTGGGTTTGTTTCTTCACTCAAGAGACGAAAAACCTACCAGCATGCCAGCGGTAGGCGGACGCAAAACAGAAAAAAACCATACTATGGCCTAACCGAAAATGTTAATCTGATATATTCCATTCTTACACATGACAGTTATATCCCTATTACCTATTGTGACATCATTATTTCATTGTGATCGAAACGTCGTTTCTCTGAAAAGTATGACGTTATGTACATAGATCGATAACGTAGCTATCCGCAACAGTAGATTACTCTGTCATATGAAAATACAAAATACTCACCAGTTCCGTTTGGTAGTTGACCTTATGAGTAAGGTATTCCTCTCGGGATCGCCTAACATCCACAATCTCTATATCAAAGTCACCAATGTCTTTAGCTTTAAAACAAATACATTTGAATTTATCGTTATCATTCATTTATACTGTCGAATCAATGCTAATGTGGTTTAATTAGAATTTGTCAAAGTAACTACTTTTTTCGATGAAAATGATGAGAATAATGCTTACTGATAACAGTAAAGTACAATAGAAAAGCTTAAAACAACTTCAGAACAAGTCCCCCATTTAACAGTCCCGACTGGATACCTCACACTAGAAATGGGATTATTTATACACATGTACATGTATACCTATTTCCCCGGTTAAATTTACACTTCATGACCAACAAAATTATGTCTCATCAGAATTGTTTGTATGAAACGTTGGTTCTGTGGAAACGCGGTGAAAACTCTGGTATTCTGAACTTTTATTAATATATTTATAAAAGGGGTAGTGTAGTTTATGCTGCTATTCTGAGTAAATAAGAATGGTCGACTATGTATAACTATCATTATAACTATTTTAAATGAAACCACTGGTTTGTCAATTCTGCGAAAATCTGTACTCATAAATTCAATTTCCATTGAAAAATATATCTTCAGTTTGTTCTATGTATGGTGAAAACAGTATCTTAAGTTGATGAAATCATACATTGTGTCAAATAGGGTCTATCTTCGAGTTATAATACTTGACTTTTATCCCATTTCCGTCAAAAGTCCTCTTTCCAAATATCTATATTAAAGAAAAAGTTAGTAATAGGGAAAATGACTTCTCAACAGAGGACAAGTCGAAGGTTGGTACCATTTAACTACTTTATGTTGGAGAGCTAACAGGCCATACTACACAAGTCAATAAATCCCGTGATAGAAGTTCATGTCTGATAGGTATAGTACAGAGTGATATACTGAAAAAGAATTTCCACTTTTTTCCAGTATGTAATTATCTGATCGATCAGCATCCTCACATCTGCGTTACATCAACAGAAGACACAAGTAAGAAATTAAAACGATAATTATAAAACAGTAGAAAGTATCACTACAGAATCTCTGCTCACCTCTTGTGCCTAAAAAGACGCCGACGAACCGTAACCGTTGATGTTTCGATACAACGGTTTAAGTTTTCATGACTACTTTGTCAAGATCTATAACCCGACTGGTCAAATAACACGACCCAATCTCAGAAAAAAAAATCATTATCAACAAATTGCATAAGATATCCCAATCGACAGATAGACGATTAATTGTTAATTTGGTATGTGATACAATACATACCATGTCGTATAGATGTCACTTGGTATATTGAAACATAGGATAATTGTCAGATTTCAACACCTCGGACATCGTGATGTCCCCCGATAAAGACACTAGTGCTGTTCAGGATAATAGGGGTAACTGTAATTCCTCTGTAGTTTCCTAGTTCATTCGTTGGGTCTTTCTTAAATACAGGAGTCAGGATACCAATCTTGATTAACGACGCGATAGCAGCTTTTTTTAAGGATAGTTGATTATTTCCTTTAGGCTCCCTATAATTTCTCCATCTGCTAGTTTTATGTGTTCACTAGTCAGACCAAAAACACCTGGAGCCATGGTGTTATGTAGTTTGGAGAGTGTTGACCTATTTTTCATTGTGCTGGCGGGCATGGTATCAGTCCCCTGTAACTGGCAGATAGACTGCATGATGTTGTTACCGTTCCTTGTATGTTCTAGACGTTCATCTATAAACAAGTCGACTATCAGCGGTAGGGCCAGGTTCTGGATATACACTTGTAGTCTGCCCATCCATCTTTGATATCATCGTTGGTATTTAGGGTTTCTCCATTGACGATATGTTGAGTGGTGCTGGTTTTACTGGTGGATCTCTGTAGTTTTACCAGCCTATGGAATGTTTTAGGGGCATCTTTTGCTATCGACCTTCTCTGTGTGTTTATTGAATGCTATCTTCCTTTTGGATTTTCCGAAAGGGTTGTTTGGCCTTTCGCATTGCCTTATGAGCTGGTTATTGCCTGCAGTCTGCTAATTCGGTTTCCGTGCATCTTCCATTTCCACCAGGCTCTCTTGCTTGCTTTGCTTGCCTCCTTGATTGATGGATCAAAAGGTCGTTTTCATGGTTTCCTTCTAGTTTTCTGCAGGTGTTCTCAAGGTTGCTGTTTCAAGCAGCTTTACTTAAGGTTTCTGCAAGAAGGGTAATGGTTGTGTCTAGAGACTCTGGTGAGTCTATTTGCATCTGTATAAGGGAATAACCAACCTGTTCTCTATACTTATGGTTTGGAGTTCTGTATTCTTGGCTTTTCTTTGGTTTGTAGATTAGTGTGGTCCGAGTTATCACTATAACCCGATTTGTACATGTGTTCTCCACGAGAGAGGTTATACTATCCATGAGTATGTAGTAAATTTCTGCAATGAATTCTCCACTGGAATGTCTAAAAGCAGGGGATCCATCTTGTTTGTTGTAAAGCTGGTTTTCCTCACAGCATTTTATGTGCAGCATGTCTCTATCGTTACTGGGTGTTCTACGTAGAGACAGTCATCAGGTCAGGTCCCCACATAGGAATACCGCGTGTGTTGCATCAAATTTCAAAAGAACTTCATGTATCATATCCACTACTTCAAGTCAGACTTGGAGTTAATTCCCCTTGAAGATAAGTATTCATTTTAAACACACACACTGGGATCAGTGTCTAATGTAAGAATAGTGATTCTATCGCTTATTCTACTAATTTTGCTACCCAGTTACATTTCCTTCTTATCTTTCTCAGAGGTAACACACTATCAATGAATCTTTTCGCTTCTTCAGCCCAAATATCTTGTATTTTTGTCATCTGTGACTATAAAATTATTTAAAACATGTTGTTTTCAATTTTGCCTTTTCTAAAAAGTCGGAGAGCCGGAAGTGTTTATAAATGCATATATTTTACCATGAAATATTTATGGTTTTTAGTAGTAATAAACAATACGCTAAAATCATTATTGACAGGTGCGAGTGTTGCTTTCACCATGCTAAGTATAATGTTATTACCTCATTAGACAGACTTCAGTGGATTTAGGCTGCTAGCATTTGCATGTGAATATCACATAGAACCTCCGATTTCAGGTAACATGTTGAAAAATAAAGTATATAAATATTCATTTATTAATTAATCAATATCATTTTTCAATTCCATTATTTGAGGTAAAAATATAACCACAATAAAAATATACATACGTTATCATACATACATGTATATAGAAATATGAGTGATTTATGAAACGGCGGGATCGGTAACTTCCTGAATTAGAGTCATATTTTGCACTTGTGTTAATCAGATCTATGTCATTGCAGAGATAAAAAGGTGCAAACATTGCACCATGCACGCACACCTCTCCACTAAGCAATGCAAATACATATATCTTAATATTTCTATTATAAAATCTTTTTTTTCAAAAAAAAAAAAAAAAAAAGAAAAAAAAAAGATAACTCATTTTTCATTCGAGACAAATTTTGACGTGTCAAACGATTTTTTTTGTTCAGCAGTGTAAGCACTTGTATCATTTGAATAAAAGAGATAGTATCACTCTCCGTCTGCTACGACCTAGGTCATGCACAACTCTTGTCCGAGCTAAAAATACGCAATATGTGACAAGATACGTGACAGCTTATGTATAATCTACTGGTCGCATATGAACGGCAATGACATCCACATTATAATTTAGATATTCATTTTGAGTGTGTGAGGGGCTTTCATTTTATACAACGCACTTTGTATCCCCCTTTCCCTACCAGTACTAACGTGGTACATTTTTATACACTGCTTTATGTATAAAGGCATGCAAAAGCTAACTATGCACGGTATAAACATTTAAAGAATAAAAATAAAACTAATTTGGATGGGAAAAGGACTTTCTACATTATTTATTTGTTTAGATTTATAAATATTGTATGTCCCCAAAATATGTGTTAACCGCACCAGTTCAATATGCTTATTTGATACAATGTACCTAATAAGGGTTTTGGCTGTAGATTGTGGAATAGCACACAGCATGACGCCATAGCGCATATGTTAGAATTAACAATTTGCATTCCCACTTATCTTTCCTAATTGATAGGTTTGCATAAAGCTTAAGTGTAATTATAATCATACAGTATACAAGTGATGTTATTTTGTAAGGGTACAATAAACATGTACATATATAAAAAGGCAAAATATTGTAGAAAAGAAAAGAAAAAATCTTTGTTTACATTTACTTTAATTAGAGTTTATAACTTGGTCATTAGGATGTGCAACAGTACTATGTACTGATTATAGGAAAGATAGAAGTTATGATAGATAGAAAGATAAGATAAGAAAGTGGAAAAAGGAGAAGAAGAGAGAAAAAAAGGGAAAACATTTTTTTAGAACAAATTGCGTAGGATTGTAAAACATAAAGAAAACATTCTTTTATAAAACTGGAAACAGTATATTGGCTTTGTGAAGGGTTATATACCAGAATACAAAGTCATCAGGGGAGATGATTCTCCCAAATCTGAGGAATATGTATTAGAGAGGGGGTGGGAACCTATAAATATATATAAATATATGAGAATAGATACTACATAAATCATATAACATTTATTTAATAAATTTCAAAATATTTTAATTAATCATTTTTGTTATAATAACAGTGATGATCAATGAGGTATTAATGACTGTAGCTGATTCATAATCATTTGTCCCAACGCCTAGAGCTTAGATAAGTTGTATCATTTTTTCGAATCCCCTTCAAATTTAAGTTTAGCGTTTTCATCCTGACATGAGAAACATATTTCTGGATTATGTAGTTGTCTTAATAATATTTAAAGGGGAGCTAATACTAAGTGAATTATGTAAACAACTTACTCTATAAATATACTGTTGTATAATGATAATAATTTCATTATTTACTCTATTACTAGATAGAGAATTTTAATGAAGGATGCCGAAAAGGAAAGTCTTTTTTAAATGAAAATGGAATATATAAGGCTGCCAATAAAGTTTCAAGACTCATTAGTAATTTTTGTGTATCTTTGCATTCCCATAATAGATGGGTTATGGTTTCAAGTTACACAGTAACACATAATTCATAAAGGGGAAGTAACTACTCCAATTTTGCATAAAAATGAGTTAGTAGTAAGAATGTGATGAATCACTCTATACTGAAACCAGTGATTTTGGAAATTTAAATGTAAATAGGTTATAATTTTATACTTTGAAATAATTTATATTTTTATAACAGTGAACCTTCGAACCATTTACATCAGAAATGAGCTACATAGCTACATAACTGATGCCGCACTGGCGATTCAAGTGAATTTTACCGCTGAATAAAAAGCTTAAGAAGCACACATTTATACAATGGTCGCATTATTGCCTACAAAGGCCGCCAAATTGGCAATTTCTTTAAAGTCTGTTATGGAATATATTACAAACAATTGAAATATATTTTGACAGGTGTGTCATATGATTTGATATAGGGTTAAACGAGACTTTGACGAGACTGAGGCGTTACTAGGTTTGATTCTCAACACGAAGGAATATACAGAAATTATCCATTATGAAAACAGTTTGTAACCCCAAAGCATTTCTCAACAAAAATATGTTAAAATAATTAAATGGTAACGTACATGGCAAAGAAAAAAAATTGCTTTATATTCGCACTCCTATGCGGTCTTGGGCCGAAATAGATTATGAATTATGGCAGCTTTTGGTGTCTGGTGCACCGAGGAGTATTCAAACACCTAACCCTTCCCTTAGCTGCAAATGTTACAGCTTCAATTAGCAAGGACACTATTGGAAAAATAATTGCAAATATCTACACACCTGCATCAAGTGTAATGGTGTTCATCCAGCATATCGCTGTGGGTTTAATACTAATCCGAAACATCAATATAGTAGTCAAGGGAGTTTAAGGTTCCAAGGTCAAGGCACAAGGGGGAATAATCCAATTTTTCGTTATTACAACCCCTACAGATTCACAGGGCAAGGTCAGCAGCAAGGCAATATCAGACCCAAAGGTCAAAATATGGGACCTAGGGGCAACCCCAATTAGGTTACATCCTCTTCAGGTTCATTTGGAGGATAACCCATTGAGGGTTGAGGGTGTAGAGTTAGCAAAAGGATTTGAATTTGGTTTTCGTTTGGAATATTTAGGACCCCGTATTCCTTTGGATTGTACTAATCTTAAATCAGCAGTAGACCACCAAGCAGCTTTGGCTGAGGAAATTGAATCAGAGGTTAGGTTAGGAAGAGTAGCAGGTCCTTTCGTTGACAAGCCTTTAAATAACTTGTGCCTTTCCCCGGTGGGCGTTGTTCCTAAAAAGTCTGGAGAATGGAGAAAGATAACTCACTTATCTTATCCGGAGACCTATAGTGTTAATGATTTCATTGATTTTGACAAAGTATCTGTCAAATTTACTTCATTTGATAAAGCAGTAGAAATGATGCAAAAACTGGGAAAGGGGGCCTTGTTAGGAAAAAAGGATATAAAATCTGCTTTTAGGTTACTCCCAATTCACCCTTGTGATTTCGATCTTTTGGGTTTTCGTTAATTGTATAATATAGATAAATGTTTACCTATGGGCTGTAGCATTTCTTGTGCATTGTTTGAAAACTTCTCTTCTTTTTGGGAATGGTTAGTGTTTGAAAAATCTAATTTAAAATGCATAGAGCATTATTTGGATGATTTTCGTTTTGCTGGCAGGAAAGACACAACAGATTGCCTAGAATCTATGAACACTTTTGATCAGGTGTGTAATGAGTTCCATTAGCTCCAGCCAAATGTGAGGATCCTACAACTTGTTTGACAATTTAGGTCTAGATATTGATACAGAGGAGATGTTAATCAAGGTTCAATTAGAAAAAAGTAGTGTCTCTAGTAAACTTAATTGAGAGTTTTTTTAACAGGCTAAGAGTCAATTTAAAAGAAATGCAGTCTTTGACAGGAAAGGTAGCATTTTGTACAAGAGCAATTCCTGGTGCTCGAGCTTTTTGTAGGAGACACTTCACGAGTCCATGTCATGTACATCTAAGCCTTTTCCCTACATTAGGCTCACTAAGGCTTTGACGGAGGACTTGGAAGTCTTATTGCAGCTTGTCTCATCATTTAATGGAGTGTGTTTTATACCAGACAAGGATTGGACAACAAACACAGCATTGGAGTTGTATACAGATAGTGCAGGTAACCCAGACTTGGGGTGTGCTACAATATATCAAAATCAGTGGGTTTGTTTGCAATGGCCTTTTGCTTGGAGAAAATTTGATTTAATTCGGGACATCACTTTTCTAGAGCTTGTTCCAATTGCACTAGCAATGGTCATTTGGGGGGAACAGTTTAAGAATAAGAAAGTGATTTTCCATTGTGATAATCAAGCACTGGTAGAAATACTGAACAAAAAGACTTCTAAGGCAAACGGGGTGATGAAATTGATTCGGATCTGAATTCCGTTGTTCAATTAACTCATCTATTTCTAGTAACACCAGGTCAACTTTTGACATTGCGCTGAATGCATTTAATCAGTTTAGGAAAACTGTTAATTATCCATCAGTTTGGCCTCCACCAGTGCATCATATCATACATTTTGTACTACATCTGTCAAGCAGCAATACTGCGTGCTCAACAGTTAAGACTTACTTGGAAGGTTTGAGTTTTTTCATGAAGCTTAGCAATAGTACTGGCCATACAAACAATTTCATTGTGAAAAAAACCTGGTTATAGGTGTACAAAGGCGTAAAGGGTTCAAGGCCCTAATAACAGTAGAAATATTGATGTCTTGGTGCAGTTTAATGATGTTGAGCTGTCTGGTACCCATATTCAATTAACCCTCAAATATTCCAAAACTGATCAGATGGGTAATTCAGTCACTCTATCAATAAGCAGCTTCTGCTGTTATTTGTCCAGTGCAGGCTTTGGCAAGGTATATAATTTTACGTCCAAAATTTCAGAGTTCACTTTCCATCCACATGCATCACTCGCCTACTCCCGCTACCAATTTAGTTCATTATTAAAGAAATCGTTGGAGTTTTGGGGGGTTTATCTGTAGCAATATCAAAACTCATTCCTTCAGAATATGGGGGAGGGCTACTCGTGCAGCTATGGTAGGTTATAGTGAGCAAGAAATCCAGAATATGGGAAGGTGGAAATCATTAGCTTATAAAAGTTATATAAGACCATCTAGGATAACTATTCCAATGTTGCAATTACATAAAAAAAAAACAAAACAAAAAACAAAAAAATTGCAGTGTGGTTCACACAAGTTTTCTCATGGAGGAAGGTCAAAGTATTTTTGGTTGGCTCCTCAATAGTAAGGAGAGCATATTACAACTCTTTGAACCGACCAGGAGGGAGTTCTTTGAGTTCTCCAGAAATGATTTTGCCTGATGGAGTACATTTAAAGTTATATGCGCCGTATTTTTCATACTCACGAATCAAAATGAGCTTTTGATATGTTATTTATTACCAAAAGTTACCAACATTTTGAGAATTACAGTATTTTCAATGCTTACGTTTTAATTTTACGAGTACATATAAGAGCTGAAAATGATTTTTGGCAGTACTGCTAAAATCATTATATGTACATCTATAGTAAAGTGAAATGAGAACATACGGTCGGACCATAAAGCCAAATCGTGGTCTACAAATTCATTTAGCATTTTTATAATGTTATTAGTCATTGTAAAGTGATATCTGCATGTATGTTTCCATATAAACATACATAAGGCATAAAAACCAACAATTTTACAGTACATAAATTCTGTGTTGCAACTAACGTTTGCCAGAAATCTGGAACCATTTGAATGATTTTCACGGCTTAATTCCTCAAACCTTACGGTTTTCAATAGATAAATGAAGAAAAAATAACATTTTTCAAACTTTTCGTCCAGTTACGGCACATATAACTTTAAGTGATTTGGAAAACAATATTTTCTTGAACTATATCCAAGGAGCTATAGAGAAACTTACTTATATGGGGTCGGGTATTTACCCCTGAGTTAGAAATAGGGCAATATAGGCCTAGGTCACGGCGTGTTTGTCGTGGATCTTTCCCCAACTTTCTTTAGTGGAGGTGAACCTTCTGGCATAACATTTATAATGTGCTTGCCTCCAGGTTCATATGGCGGGTCCTCGACAAACGTGTATATTCTGCACTTATTGATAGTGTTTATTGACATTGGTTGCACTTATTGATAGTGCTTATTGACATTGATTACACTAATTCATAGTGCTTATTGACATTTTATTGATAGTTCTTCATTGATACCAGTTGCACTTATTGATAGTGCTGATTGACATTGAGTGAACTTATTGATAGTGCTTATTGACATTGAGTACACTTATTGATAGTGCTGATTGACATTGAGTGAACTTATTGATAGTGCTTATTGACATTGAGTACACTTATTGATAGTGCTTATTGACATTGAGTACACTTATTGATAGTGCTTATTGACATTGAGTGAACTTATTGATAGTGCTTATTGACATTGAGTGAACTTATTGATAGTGCTTATTGACATTGAGTGAACTTATTGATAGTGCTTATTGACATTGAGTGCACTTATTGATAGTGCTTATTGACATTGAGTGCACTTATTGATAGTGCTTATTGACATTAAGTGAACTTATTGATAGTGTTTATTAACATCTTTTCCAGTCATTGATAGAGTTTATTGAAATTGTTTGCACTCATTGTTAGTGCTTTATATTCACATTGTTTGCCTTTATTGGAAAATAAAATGAATATCATATTAATTATGTGATTGGAAATAATTTGAAAAATTTAAGAAAATGTCTAAGGGCAAATTCTACATTTAGAGAATAATTTAACTTTTATTCATTAAAGTAACTTAATTTCTTTCGATCAAGGAACTTCATGCCTTTTTAATAAATTTTGGTCAAAAAGAAACAATGTGATGTTAACATAATGGAGTGAATGCTGGTATCCTCATTCATTTCTATTGACTTCTTGGAATATTAAGAAATTTTGATTATGATGTTGCCAATTTCACCCATTGATTGGGCGGTGCATCAAATAAAGCCGTGGCCCTAATCGCAGTATGTGTTTCTGTTATCTTTAATAAATGTTTATGCTTATGTTCAGAGGGTCACATACTTGCTCAAATCATTTACTATAAAATTTTCGCTTATATTGACTTCGATTTAGTCCTGTCTCTTCATGATATACAACAGGACTTGTTTTCAAAATTCTTCTAAATCATGAAAAAAATAAGACAGATACGGATATTGGGACTTTGACCTTTGGTATTAAAAGAAGAGAAAAAATCTTGTCGGTTTTGGAGTACAAATATGCCTTTCAAATTACTTTTTATATAAACCACGGTGAATTGTTCCTAAAATATATACTTTTGAACAAATCTCAATTTATATAGCTTTTCATGTGGTGTTGTATGTTTTCGTAAGCGTCTTTATGCATGAGTATTGTCATACAATTATACTTTTTGTATGATTATAATCAGACAATCTTTAATTTAATTGCTTACATTAAAACATCAACTGAAACAACAACTACAGAACAAAAAATAACAACTGAAACAATACAGTTGTCTACAGATTTGGAGAGCAGAACAACGGAGAACAATAGACTGACCACACCACCTCAGACAAGTTTGGATGATCAAATCACGATAGTGCCGAAAATATTGGCAACGTCATCACTAACGAATACGAACGGGATATATTTTTGTAACTGTATTTATCATCACATTTCAAATCGAACAGAAGTAGAGCTACATCTTTGGTCACACAGTGTGATGACTATTCTTAAGATTGCAAAGCATTCCACTTCTCACTTCAAAAACCTTAAAATGCGCCTACAATTCGCAATCGCGTAGAATAGTCATCTGTATTATATCTATAGTTGTCTTAATTATCACAACATGAGCGATTGTCGTTCCTGATATCATATGGTTTATCCGAATTGTCAATAGATGGCGCTGTTATTGCGATAGGCAGATCAGGAAATGATAATAAATAATTGTTGAAAGGGTGATTTTCTATAAAATGCAAAGAATTTCCTATTGGGCATGTTTTAACTGTTCGCTCAAAGGACCATAACAAATGGCTTTGCTGTAGATGAGTAATAACCCAATGAACTGTTTTTGTCTGTCAAACATTCTCTCGGAAATGGAAGCACAAAGGTAGTGTTTGGACTATTGTTTTCTATTAGTCTTGTTATTATTTTTTCTTTACTTTTTTTGCATATTTTTTTGCATACAGTTGATATGTGTCCACTTTTAATTTTAAAAATGTAGATTTCCATCAATTGTAGACTGGAAAGAGACATGATTGGATTCATTGAATACAGTATGTAAGGAATCAAACACTTGGAATGCCTGTTCGATACTTGTAGCATCACACTACAACAATACAGGTGAAGTTGTTAGAGCCGAAGACGCTTTCCATTCAGGTACATGTTTGATTAGTTTGTTCATCACATGATAAAAGTTATCCATATATTAAATTGTTACATAAGGATGCCTTTTAACAGTCATTGATTACTGAGAGGACTGGCGACATCTAAATTATTGATGTTTGATATATAAACTAGCGGTACGTATGGGATGCTGCTATCATCTAGGCAACTACACACCGGGGAATGTGTTCGTTTTATTATTGATGCATATCAACAAAATAGTTTTTAAAGATATATGGCATATATTTTTATATATTTCTATGGGACCACTTTGTTTACCTGACCACTGTAGAGATATAGGATTTTTAATAACATGATTTATTCATTCGATAGCCCTTCACAAAGAGCCAACTGAAATAATAGGTAGTAGAGATTTTATTGGAACACGGTGCGGAAGAGCCATCACAATCGCTCGGTCTGTGCACAATGGCAGCTCTATGTGTTTCTATTGGACTTCTTGTTTTAACGGACTCTACCGAAGGAGGTAAGTGCTTTCATAATCTACCAATTTTTAAGTGAAAATACTATTGATCTAATAAATCCATCACATGTCTTGTCTCCAGATCACTCACTTACAAACATATCATTTAATTCGTCACGAGAGACTCGCAAGTTTCAGTGAGGACGGCGCACAAAGCACGTGCGAGACAAAATACTACGTAGTTGTAAATACTTTCCAATATTTCTTTCACCAACAAATACACATTACATTGTACAGAATACAATAGATATGACACCAAATTATTATTATATATACATTATTTCTGTCGCGTTTATTATGTGTTAGTTATTATGTCAATGTCTTATGTAAGGAGTGAAACTTTTAACGTAATTAACACGTTAAAACATATCCAGTCTCTATATATTAAACTTAGTTTAGTTATCTTATCAAACATTTAAACATTCTGAGGATTCAGAATGTGAATTTGTATAAAGAATCCTGTTTTGTTGTCTAAGCCATTGAGGTGAATAGTCCACGAATAGTAGGGGTTGTGATAACTATATCTGATGATCTTGTATTTTATTGTTTTTTTTTCTTATATGCTTGCCTCTTCGAAAAGTATTGAGTTGTTCATTGAACACATTGAACTAGAATGTTTATATTCAGTATACTCTGAAAGAGGCAATGCTATTTTCATAGGCGATATGAATGTTAAAATCTAGGGTCCTAAGTGTAATTTTGTTTAAGATGAACGGTCCAACATTTTTCAAAAATTTTTAAACATATGTAATCTAATATCAGTATTTTCTTCCCTCAGACTGGAAATTTAACACTTATTGACCATATTATTGTTGAATCGAGTATGATAGATTTAGTAGAGACAGCAGTTATTTTAAATGAAAATGATTTGAACCTGTTGGAGCATGTTCCAGTACTAAGTTCAGTAAAGTTGCCAATTATTGTCACACGTGACTATATTATATGCAATTACAATAATACTCGGTTCAGTTGGAAGAAGGTCGACCATAGTGCTAACAAAGTAGTTTTTTCATAAGAATTTGTCTTGTGTGAGTAGTATTGAAATTGACGATATTGAACCAGAGTGTTGCTCGAGTTACGCATGCATAGAGAAAAATTATGATAAGATAGTATATGCAATATTTAAATCTTCTGAAGAAAGTGTACCCATCTATCAAATGTATTCAATGTTGTAGTTAAGTGTCGTTACGTACCAGCAAAATGGAAAATGGGCACAATAATAACCTGTATGAGGGAAGCGGTAAACCTAAAGATGATCCTAATAGTTATAGGGGATTAACTCTTTTACCGGTCATTTTTAAAGTATTTGAAATGACTTTAGCCAAGAGATTGGAACTAGCTCTTAATTCTAATAATTTTCCGAATATACACCAATCAGCATATCAAAAAGGCCTATATAGTCTGCTAACTTCATTTGACTTACAGGAATGTATAAATTATAACCTGACAAGAGAGTAAGATGTTTATGTAGCCTTCCTAGATAGTAATAAGGCATTTGATACGGTATGGCACGATGGGTTACTATATAAACTAAATGAGTTCAGACATGGGATCAGATATGTACAATTATGGTTTCACTAGTGATATATTGATTATTCTTAAGAAATACAATTTATACAAGTTCTTACGAGAATATCTATCAAATGGTGTGCTTCCAGTGTAGAGTTAATGGAAAGCGAAAGTAAAGTATAATGTACATTTATTTGAAGAAAGAGCACGGAAAGAAAGGATGCGTAGTGATTGTGACTTTAATAGATTTATTTTGGTCAATGATAATTTGTTTCCTCATACATTTTGGAAATTATTGATAAAACATCCGCAAATTAGAACATCAGTCTACAATATAGTGTCATTAGTTGTTAATTTAAGACGTCCAGAGACGGATTTAGATTTATGTCATAGGTGTGGGAAAATGTATAATGATATATATATACGCATATTGTTTTACAGTGTGGATTTATGGAAGTGGTGCGAGATCGGTTATGGTGTGGAATCGGTTTCAACGTATACTTACATTCCCATTCAGACTTCCAATTATTTCATATACTTATAGATGGTAAAATTCTGTGTGATTTGAACAGTATAGATATAATATAATTCGCCACGTTTCTGTCCGATATGTTTCAAAAATGTTAAATGATTTTTTCAAATAATTATCACGTCTAATTATGACTATTCGTACTACTTGTATATGTAGTAAATTGAGTGGGTTCATTGTGGATACAATATACATACTGAAGTGTTAATTTTCCCCCTGATTTTTATATATCATTATTATTATTCTTATTCTTTTTTATCTATTTACTATCATTATTATTATTCTTATTCTTTTTATCTATTTACTATCATTATTATCATTATATTATTGTCTATTAGTTATTTTGCACCACTATTATGCACTATAGATAGTACTAAAATAGTCGTATGTACATTTACTAAACTAGTTATCGCATCACTTACATTATTCTTTGTACAGTTTAAGCCATGTTAAATATTGCATTACATGTATTTTATTCTATTTATGTAATCTTCAAATTGGAGGAAATAAAGAGAATAATCAAACATTTAAACATTCTGAGGATTCAGAATGTGCAACATTTATTTAAAAGGAATATCAGAATAAATAAATAATAAAAAACGGGATTTGAATAATTTGATCGCAGCCGTTTTTATAATCATTTGCATTGAGTAAAATGTGTACAGTACTACACTGCATGTGAGCCAACAAATCATAATGACATGTTTGAGGCAATACATTATTAGTTAAACAATAAAGTAAAACCGTTAAATCACACGATCAGGAAGAAGTTATATTTACACTTGTTTATGCAACTTTTATGAGACAATTTCACGCATATTTTATTGCATCAAGATCGATTGTTCTCATTTGCAGTTGCAAATATACTTCACGGATATTTAAACTTCGTATCGACCGCTGTAATCTATCCGGAAATCCCGATTTATGGACCATTCAATTAGATGAGTGTTCGAGTTGTGGAAATGGGTGGCGTGAATAGCGCATTTAATAGATGTAATGTATAGAGCATACGACAGGTATTGATGTTAATTATCAGAACCAATACAGATATCCTAGTTACCATTATTACATTAGTGGCTATATAATAGGAAGGGATTATGTACGGTTTGTGCCGTTTTTGGCATCCAGATCCGTCAAACATAAATTACATCCTTGACACATTATACAATCATAGCCATCTGTAGAAGGATACACCTAAAATTGTCTCCCTGGGAAGAGTTATTCTATTGATCACATAACTTTTAATTTTGCTTTTATATAAGAGAAATCAGGCTCAGATTTGAAAATTCCGTCTACCGAATCGTGCGACGTCATATTATGACATTACGATATATATAGTATACACGTGTGTTGCACACTGTTCTCGACATGGCTGACGGGCCGGTAATAGAAAAATATACAAAAAAATCGAACCTTGTTTTAATACCGGCGCCCTAAATTCTTGGCAAGGTCACATTTTATCCCTTTGGTTATTCTGTAATTTTAAGGAGTATCATTTCTCTTGTTAGAAGGTATCTATATTGTGACGTCATTATTTTGTAAGATGAAACTCACGGCATTTTCTGTTAAAAGTATTACGTAGCGCTCGTAAATATATGACGTCATGTGAATGAGTATAACTTACAAAGACGGAATTTCTACAACAGCCTTGTATGAATACGATATCAAATAATACTATTATAAACTTAAAACGCAACACCATGTGGCCGTAACAGTGTAACCCGCTTAGATTGAAGTCCTTGGGATATGGACAAAATACCAATACTACTAATTATCCAGATTTTAAAGTAACCAAGATATATATATATAAAAACCGCCGGAAATATATATGGAGGACAACTCGCTTAAGGAAAATTATAAAAGTTAGCCAGTATCTCAGGCAGTATTTTGTGAAAGATCAGCGGGTATAGTATATACCATTATATTGTTTTACAGTGTGAATTCTGCCTAAGTACTATGTTTTACATACATAATATATTTGTTTTCGGGAAAAAAACGAACAAAATACAACAAAAGTTCATAAAATGGAAGCAGTTCTACAAAACTATAATGAGAAATAGAATATCTCTGAAAACGTTAATTCTAACATTTATTTACACTTATGTTTAGCATACATCGGCTGTTTTATTGACAACTCAAACAGAATCTTAAATGGAAAACAACAAAATGACCACCAGCTCACGATAGGCAGGTGTATTGAGATATGTGTCCAGGATCAGTATGTGTATGCTGGCGCACAGGTAAGTCCTTCTCTGACTTATAATACCGTATAGCCGGTTATAATCGCGAGGTCGCGAAAGTCTTATCCGCTAAAATTGAGAAATGGATCAATTATGTATTACCTTATAGCCTAATTGCTAAATTCAAAACCGATAAAATGTTATTTTCATTTTAAGTCCAAAACATGAAAATTTCGCGACATTTACCAGCTAAACAGAATGTTGTTGACGAATGTACATATTAATATGTAATGTGTTTCTACCTCTACTAATACACAAGCAAGGTTTCCTACTAATCTAATTGGATTAGGCATCGACCTGTAATTGAACACAAGTTCTAGTTAATTTCATGTTAAACAATTTTACTTATGTAGGGACAGCAATATAAAATCATTGACTTTTTATTGATGCAAACCAATGCACAATTCCCCTGGTAATAAAACTTAAGGAAGCGATTTGCATGATATATTATTCATTGCAAATATACTTAATCCAGAGGGAAGTCCTCTACTGTTGATAACAATGTGGTTCAGTTCAGTCCATACGATGCATATAAATACCGTGTTAATAGTGGGAGTTTATTAGGGGCATCACAGATTTGGTTTAGGAGGAGAACGAAAGCCGGAGTACCCAGAATAAAACACCGCTCTACTATCAGTTTCCTTTTTCGCAAAATATAATGGTTAATCACATAATGGAGACATATATTGTGTGTCATTAAAGTAAGAAGTTTTGTTTGGAAACCACAGGTAAACAAAAAGTAAAACAGGGAGATTTAAACATCATGGCAAATAGTGAAGACTAAAATTAGCCAATGATTTGAATGATTTATCTATGTACATAAAAACTCATGTAGCCATTGTGAGACATGTCATAGAATATAGCGGATATCCATCCTTTTATCAAAAAGCCTGAAAGAGATTCACTATGCCTAACAATGTCATGGAAGGAAAACAAAGATATTTTCAGGAAAAAGGACATCTACAAAGCTATTGTTATTTTTATTCAAAATTATAAACTTCTAAAAATATGTATGTTCACGTACATCTGGTGGCACAAAGGTTTACAGCACATAATAGGTGTAGAACAGTGTGATAAGGGGATACATTATTTATTTGTCCATACAAACATTCTGAACTGTTAAATATTGAATGACATATTCCTATACAAGACCCATATTACCTTTATGAATTTTAGGTCACACATCCCAGCGGATATCTCACTTTTCAAATTTCCAACACCAATATCAACCCTTCATTACATTCTGTATAATGCGATGATAAATGATAATGCGTTATAGAAATAGATAAATAAATAAAGATACGTGATGCTCATTTGTATGATGTGAGATGTCTTGCATGATGGTTCATGCTCGATGTGATTTCCGAGGTAACTCACTGGTCACTAATGAAAGTTAATTATCATTTTATTATAGTATACATGACTGTAAATAAAGATTGACTTGGTATGTGTATGTGCTATTCGGCTGCCCTTCGTTGTAACTGGCTTATTTCCAGTGCAGTGAACCTTGACAAATCAAGTGCGTGCATACGTGTTAATTAAATGTGAACTCTTGCGTGTAGGGTAAACTATTACTCCGACTCACGTTCAGTACAAGACAGTCAATGAACAAATTCTCACATTTATTAAGAACAGAGGCCTTTTTGGTCCTTAACGGTCACCTGACGTTTAGCACAAATGTACTGTCTCAGTGGGCATTTTGAAAGTAACCTTATATTTTCCAAACTATGCTTATCTACATTTCATGTAGGTGTTATTCAAATTCCATTTACTTAAGCTCGGGTTATTGTAATCATAAATAAGATTATAATTACAATGGTCAATGACTCTATACATAAGTGCTCTCCAACATGTTTGATATTCCCTTTATATGTAATTTAGAGATCTTACTAATGATAGACTGCTAGCAAAGTTTTGTACAAAAATGTTCAATAGTAATATTTATTACGAAGGGACGTCAGTTAACGCCTAATCAGTCAAATTTCCAAACTTGTTCCTTCGGCCTCGGAGAATATCACCTTTCTCAGGTTTAACGATTTCTCTTATTCATCTACAAAAAGTCAATATTTGTATGTTATATGTTATTCACTTGTCTTTGGTCCCATTTTAGAGCGATAAAGGTTCATAATTTAATGGAAAGATACCTGGCAATGGTTTTATTTAAAATTGCCTTTTTACAACCAAAATATTCATAATTGGACATAAACAAAAAACGTTCATTTAAAACAACTTTAGGAACGTTATATTCCAACAAGAAACTGTTTAGAATAAGATGACCGTTGTCACATACATGTTACAGTTATAGTTTCAGTATAAATATCATAAACTGTCAGCTAGATCTAGTTTTATTCAAACACAGTATGTAGACTATAATGTATTAATTTGATACACAATTCTATACTTCATCCATGATCTTGGTTTTGCTTCAATATTATGAATAATTCAGTGAATAATTACCTTATAATGTGTGCTTGTCAAGGGTAATTGTATTCACCTGACATGGAATAGCTGTAGTTAAGCCTAGCAATTAGAACAGTCTTATGTCGATGGCTACGTAGTCTAGGTTCTGGTAACGCCAAATTCAAACTTCGATTGACAGGACCCTTATGCTAACAAATAATTCTTTAATCGGATAAAAAAAAACTATAACTGATTATTTTGTAAAGGAAACGACTAACTGTATATATTCAAATTCCTTACTGGAATTACCATGGCAGGGCTTACTAATTATATGTTTAGAAAGATTATGATGTAAAATAAAATTGTTTCTCTGAAGTGGAACCTGCCAAACGTTAGTATTTCCATCTGTTGTCTCCCTTTGATAATCCGCCTTTAACAATTAAGGACGATAAGACTTGTCAATCATTTTATGTTAGTCAATACAGACGTGAATCCCAAAAACGTTTCCTAAAAAAAAGGAACCGACATAATATATAATAATTTGCTGATTACTGTGATGTCAATTGGCTTTACAGCGGAGTTATACTCTTAGATCACTATCATTGAACCATCACCTCACAAAAACGACACGCATATGCAGCACAAATCAGAAGCTCAGTGAAAAAAATAGGTTTAGGTAAGACTAACCCTTTAACGATATGAACCAGTAAACAAAATGAATTGATGAGATTATTCACATTTTAGCTTAATAGTCTGTACTTACTCTAGGTCATTGCTGTTATAGTATTGGTCGCAGTGTTTTGTCTGTACTTAATCTCGGTCATTGCTGTTACAGTATATACACGTGTCTGTACTTATTGTATGCTGTTACAGTATAGACGTTGTCTGTATACAGTGTTATAGTGTGTCTGTTGTCATTGCTGTTACAGTATAGGACACAGTACTGTACTTACTCTCGTCAGTACGTTAGGCGTTTTGATTGGTCAGTATAGTTTGTCTTACTACTGTTTGTGTCGTACAGCTACTACTCGGTCATTGCTGTTACAGTATAGCATGTGTCTGTACTTACTCTCGTCATTGTGTTCAGTTTCTGTACTTACTCTCAGTCATTCTGTTACAGTAGAACAGTTTTGTCTGTACTCTCTTCGGTCATTGCTGTTACAGATAGCACAGTTTTGTTGTACTACTTGGTATTGCTGTTACAGTATAGGACACGTATTGTGTCTGTACTTACTCTCGGTCATTGCTGTTACAGTATAGGACACAGTGTTGTGTCTGTACTTACTCTCGGTCATTGCTGTTACAGTAAGACACAGTGTTGTCTGTACTTACTCTCGGTCATTGCTGTTACAGTATAGGACACAGTTTGTGTCTGTACTTACTCTCGGTCATTGCTGTTACAGTATAGGAACAGTATTGTGTCTGTACTTACTCTCGGTCATTGCTGTTACAGTATAGGACACAGTGTTTTGTCTGTACTTACTCTCAGTCATTGCTGTTACAGTATAGTCCCAGTGTTGTTGTCTGTACTTACTCTCAGTCATTGCTGTTACAGTATAGGACACAGTGTACTTGTACCAGTTAGTTTGTTGTTCTCTGTCATTGCTGTTACAGTATAGGTCCCAGTGTTTGTCTGTACTTACTCTCAGGTCATTGCTGTTACAGTATAGGATCCAGTTTTTGTCTGTACTTACTCTCGGTCATTGTGTTACAGTATAGGACACTTTTGTGTCTGTACTTACTCTCGGTCATTGCTGTTACAGTATAGCAGTATAGGTACTTACTTCGTCATTGTGTTCTGTACTTTGTCTGACTTACTCTCGGTTACATTAGCGCTGTTGTACTATCTGTTTGCTGTTATAGTATTGTGTCTGTACTTACTCTCGGTCATTGCTGTTACAGTATAGGAGTTTGTGTCTGACTTATCTCTATTCGTTCTAAGACGTGTTGTGTCTGTACTTACTCTCAGTCATTGCTGTTACAGTATACGTCCCAGTGTTTTGTCTGTACTTACTCCCAGTCATTGCTGTTACAGTTAGGACACATTATTGTGTCTGTACTTATTTTCGGCTTTTGCTGTTACAGTATAGGTCCCAGTGTTATGTCTGTACTTACTCTCAGTCATTGCTGTTACAGTATAGGATACAGTGTTTTGTCTGTACTTACTCTCGGTCATTGCTGATACAGTATAGGACACCGTATTGTGTCTGTACTTACTCTCGGTCATTGCTGTTACAGTATAGGTCCCAGTGTTTTGTCTGTACTTACTCTCGGTCATTGCTGTTAGTATAGGTCCCAGTGTTTTGTCTGCACTTATTCTCGGTCATTGCTGTTACAGTATAAGACACCGCTTTGTGTCTGTACTTACTCTCAGTGATTGCTGTTTCAGTATTGGTCACAGTTTTGTGTCTGTACTTACTCTCGGCCATTGCTGTTTCAGTATAGGCCATCGTAATGTGTATGCACTTACTCTCATTGATTACTGTTTCACTATAGGACACAGTTTTGTGTCTGTACTTACTCTCGGCCATTGCTGTTTCAGTATACGTCCCAGTGTTTTGTCTGTACTTACTCTCAGTCATTGCTGTTACAGTATATAACACAGTGTTTTGTCTGTTCTTACTCTCAGTCATTGCTGTTTCAGTATACGTCCCAGTGTTTTGTCTGTACTTACTCTCGGTCATTGCTGTTACAGTATAGGACACAGTTTTGTGTCTGTACTTACTCTCGGTCATTGCTGTTACAGTATAGGACACAGTGTTGTGTATGTACGTACTCTTTGTCAGTGCTATTACAGTATAGGACACCATATTGTGTATGTACTAGCTCTCAGTCATTGCTGTTACAGTATATGACGAAGTATTTTGTCTGTACCTACACTCAAGCATTGCTGTTACAGTATAGGACACAGTGTTGTGTATAAATTTACTCTCGGTCATTGCTCTTACAGTATAGGTCACAGTGTTGTGTATATATTTACTCTCAATCATTGTTAATACAGTGTATGTTCCATGTATTGATACTTAATCTCAAGCATTGCTCTTACAGTATAGGACACAGTGCTTTTGTGGTAACAGCATCGACATGACAAAACAAACTGATGAGGATCAGTGTTCTACTCGTTGTGCAGGAAATTCGGATGATATTTGTGGTGGTACATGGCGAATGTCTGTGTATACAACAGGTTTGACAACTCTATATAATTTATCAAAGCTTTAATTTTCATTTGTTATTTATGATCTATCTATTGTAAAGTATCTTTAGTTTTCTATCATTTCACTTTTAAATTCTAATCTCACTTTTAAATTTTTATCTTTTTGAAAAATATTTACTTTTGTTTTCTTATTTGATATCTGCTTTAACTTAAGATTTGCGTCATGTACACGTATTGCTTTCGTATCAATACATTCTAATGCTCCCATTTTCAAATTGTTCATTACTAATTTATCTCTTACGTTGACTGTTTCTCCGTCTTCCTGATACTTTTTTTTCAATCGTTGATTTTATAGAAACATCTTGATATTCCTATCATTTCAGAAATTCAATCAACAAAATTTTAACCATTATTTCAGATCCTGTAACAACAACTGCAGAAATTCTTACGACTACCCTAGCTGAAGCAACAACTACAAACATTCAGACGACTACACAGGCCGAAACAACAACTACAGACATTCAGACAACTACACCGGCTGAAACAACAACTACAAACATTCAGACGACTACACAGGCCGAAACAACAACTACAAACATTCAGACGACTACACCGGCTGAAACAACAACTACAAACATCCCTACCACTTCTGAACATGACGTAACTTCTACAGCTACCCAGAGCGAATCCACCACACAAACAACTGCACAGACGACTACTGTGAGGACAAACTCAACGAGTGAAGCAGGAAACCATTCCTGTAGGTCTATTTGTTGTTTTAAATATTTCAATCTAACAGAGACAGAACAAGTGGAAATATTAAAGGAATTAACGGCACAGTTAAAAGTAGCGAAGCGATCAACTTCAACATTTAGACGAAGATTTACCAGCGATTATGACCCTCGGCCGAGTAGTTTTACTATCGGTATTTCGGCTGTAACTGTCTTGTCCTTGGTGGTGGGATTCATTGTCGTCCCTGATACCGTCAAACTCCTTCATTATCTTTACAGAGTATTGTGCAGTTGGTAGCTAGTGAACCACAAGTTCCCAACTAATTTCTTCTGACAGCATTTTTAATTAAGACAGTAATGCAACGAATTAACAGTAACACATTGCCCATAGCCCTGAATTTGTTTACAATCCATCTACTCCACTTCGATGTACCCTTGACTAGCAAACAAGTGCTTTGTTAGTGGATAGAGTTTAATAATTTAATGGTTTAATAACTTTTAAATTTGGTTAATAACACAAAGTACAAAACTTTTACAATTATTTTCAGTTTTATGATTCTTTTTATCTTTTATAACATGATGTTTTTAACGATTTAGTCCCTTTAAACGTAAATAACGATGTCGCTAATGCATATATAATAACCGATACATTACAATATAACTCTTAAAGCCGGTCTTTGACTAGCCCAGATCCATATTCTAGTGTAATTGTGGTGCCATTTTACTTAATGTGTAATGATTGAAATATGTATAACTCGAAAACGATACCGGTAAATTATGCTGATCCCGGTGGCATCCGGTTTAGACAAGTTACACAGGACTATAATAATAATGGCAAAAACAGTTCATTTTTCTTATCTCATGGCACATTTTGTAAACTTTATATAATATGAAAATATTGACGTTATATGGTATTAAAGCTAGGTTTCGCCCAACCAAATAAATGGGTTTGTTTTTTTGTAAAATCCGATAAACGGAAGAAAAGATGAAAAAACGTATTGAAAAATACCCAAATTCAATTTCTTTATGTGAGATTGAATAAATGTGTCTTGAATAGAAAAGTTGAAGGAAATCTTTGATTTAATACGATTGTCAGCCAGACAGAATAGTATGCAAATGAATCGAAGCTGAAATAGATTGTGCTGCGGAAGTTTCGCGCATGCGCATTGTTACGCACTAAAAGTAAACAAAATGGCTGAACGAAAGCGTTTGAGAAAAAATATGTATCTGAATCGGCAACAAAGAATTGAATCGGTAGCACCCTATGATATTTTAGGGAATGAAATTCAGAGATGGCATGTAGTAATAGAAGAAACAGAAGCCATGTCTCAAGCGGAACTTGCCCGGATTCTGTTACACGTGCATGGTGAGTTAAATTTTAACACATACATTTGTATGTCAGTTCACATACAGCGACAGACTTACTAGATATATGTATGATGTACTAAGCTAGCGAGCGTATGTAAGTAACATGAAGTGTTTTAGATGATATATGTATAAACAGTCCACCACACTTCGATTCGATTTGTTGTTGTTATTTTTACTAAACATGCCATGGCAAGACTGTCACTGCTATCTGACTTTTTTTTGCAAGCTTCCGTTTGTTGATGCGGCCTCGTTTTGGAAAAAAATACGTCATGTTCTATGTAAAGCTTGACTTCGCTCTATTTTAGAGGAGTATTTTCCTGGTCAAGCTAGGCAACTGACCACCTATATTTTTCGCTGTATACATTAAAAATGATCTGAAGGTTATATCTATGTATATGGTAAATTTTAATTCGTAGTCTTTATATTTCATTGGGCGAAACCTACCTTTAATATTGATAGATGCATTGAATCAATAATAATTTCCCCACATTATAGTTTTTTATCTGTCAACGATTTGGATGAATATTTTAGCAAATAATATCGACTATAAAAGTAACTTGCTATTTGTAAATTAAACACCAGAGAATTCGACAACATTTTAAACGATGTAGACTGATTAGATATGCCAATGATACTAGTACCAAAACGGCCCACTGAATACCGATATCATTCAATGACTATTTAATTCTGAATAACCTAAATATACTGGAGCGAAAATTATCAACGTAAGCTGTGAGTTAACTTTGGGACATAATAAAGTATACCTACAACATTATACACAACAATGCTTTTAGGAGGAATCGTTAAATGTGTTTGATAAAATACTTTGATTAGTATCTAACTTTTATAACATATCAAACAGACAACCTAGGTGAATACAAAATAAAAGACTGTGCTGTTGCTCGTCACGACAGAGCGCAACCACACTACATCATCACATCCGGAAACAGCGTATCTAGTATAAAAATAGAACTTTATGGCAATAACTCAACACACAGTTTCTAAAACAGCGTATCTAGTATAAACATATAATTTTTTTTATTTATTTTTACGTCCTATTAACAGCCAGGGTCATGTAAGGACGTGCCAGGTTTGTTGGTGGAGGAAAGCCGGAGTATCCGGAGAAAAACCATCGACCAGCGGCCAGTACCTGGCAACTGCCCCACATGGGATTCGAACCCGCATCCCAGAAGTGGACGGCTTGTGGTAATATGTCGGGACATCTTAACCACTCGGCCACCGCGGCCCCTCATATAATTTTATGGCAATCACTCCGCACACAGTTTCTATAACAGCGTATCTAGTATAAAAATAGAACTTTACGACAATCACTCCACACACAGTTTCTATAACAGCGTATCTAGTATAAACTAGAACTTTATGGCAATCACTCCACACACAGTTTCTATAACAGCGTATCTAGTATAAAAATAGAACTTTATGCCAATCACTCCACACACAGTTTCTATAACAGCGTATCTAGCATAAAAATAGAACTTTACGACAATCACTCCACACACAGTTTCTATAACAGCGTATCTAGTATAAAAATAGAACTTTATGACAATCACTCAACACACAGTTTCTGTTAATAATATCCGGATTCTCCGTATCAGACTCTGTATATTAGTATTACCCTTAGAGTTTACTCCCAGAATCCTAGGTACTCACGGAAGTTGACGCCATTAAAGCATGTCACTTCTACTAAACAACTACCAATACGTCAATGACAATCAACATGGTGGCAGCGGTAAGGAACTATGATATAGCAACGACCAGGCAATATAAACTTTCTGATGAATTGTTTGAATGATCACAAATTCTCCTCATCTATGCCGTGTTTTCTATACTCGTGATACACACGTGCTCGTGGCTAGATCTTGATACCACGTGTACTTATTAACTTCTCGACATGGCTGATCCTGTCCAACCTGCAGCGACAGAAAACGTGAGTTTTGCTGCGTCCTTAAGAACCCCACCCCCTCTTGATATATCCACGGGGAACATCGCCGAAAATTTTAAGCGATGGAGAAGACAGATAGACATTTACGTCGACGCTTCCGGTGTCTCTGAGAAAAGCCAAAAAGTGCAGACGGCAGTTATTCTCAACTGTGCTGGGCCACGAGTAGTGGAAGTATATGACAATCTTACATGGGATACTGATACTGACCAGCATGACCCACAAAAGGTTTTACAAGCAATAGAGAACTATTGTAACCCCAGCAGGAAAAATGAGGTATTAGAAACCCATCGTTTCTGGAACACTGTGTACCACGAGCCCTTTGATAAGTTTCTGACAGAACTGAAAACGCGTGCGGGGTGCTTGTAATTTCAGTGGAAAAGACCGCACGATACGTGACAAAATCGTATTTTCAGTTTCTGGTAAATTGCAAGAACTTTTACTGAGAGATGACGACTTAGATCTCAATAAGGCTGTCAAATTCTGTAGGGCCTTTGAACAGTCCAACCAACAGGCGAAGGAATTTCGTAACCAGTCTACAGCATCTTCTAATAAAGTTAATGCAGTTGGACATCAGAAAGGTCCAAACAGAAAGAAAAGCCAACACCACTCAACTCAAAAATATAAGAAGACTGTAAGTCAGAGTAAAGAGTCTGGAGAGACACTAAAATTCAACTGCAAATTCTGTGGATTTAAACATAAGAAACAACGGGAAAAATGTCCGGCATGGGGAAAGAAATGTGATCATTGTCATGGTAACAATCACTTTAAGTCACAGTGTAAGAAAATAAATGCTGTGTCGGAGCTGAAAGACAGTGATGAATCTGATTATGATGATAATTGGCTCATGGCGTTAAAGAAGAACAACTCGAACCGTATCAAGGCTACACTCATCGTGAATGATATTGACGTTTCCTTCCAAGTTGATAGTGGAGCAGACATAAATACTATCTGCCAGAGATATGTCCGTAAAGATCAGGTGACCCCAACTAAGGTTAGACTAAACATGTGGAACAACACAAACCTGAAACCACTAGGAGAATGTCGACTTCCGGTTTACAACCCATGGAACAGAGAGGTCTCCAACATAACCTTTGTTGTTGTCAAGAACGGATATACCAACTTGCTAGGACTAACTACTATCAAGCAGCTTGGTTTCGTAACCATACACGAGGATCGTTTGGTGTCAAAAGTTGAGACCACAACACTAGGTGATCTAGGGGAGGCAACCCTACATGTTGATGAGACTGTACCTCCAAAGGTATTACCCTGTCGTAAGATTCCCATAGCACTACAGGATAAAGTCAAACAGGAACTTGACAGTTTAGTAGATAGAGAAATACTGATACCTGTGTCTGAACCAACCAAATGGGTTAGTCAGATGGCCATTGTTCATAAAGCTAATGGCAAACTGAGAATATGCATAGACCCTCAACCTCTCAATGTCGCTCTAAGGAGACAGCACTACAAACTTCCCACTCTGGAGGATGTCTTGCCAAAACTAGCCAACACTAGAATATTTAGTAAGCTGGATATCAAAGAGGCATTCTGGCATGTTCGACTTGATGAAGATTCAAGTTATCTCACAACTATGATGACACCTTTTGGACGATACCGTTGGAACAGACTTCCATTTGGCCTCAAAGTCTCAAGCGAGATATATATATTCCAACACAAACTGGATGAAGCTCTAGGCGACCTTGAGGGAACTTTCTGTGTCATTGACGACATAATCATCGCTGGACATGGTAATTCTGATGAAGAGGCCAAGAAAGATAATGACGAGAAATTAGCAGCTGTGCTGAATCGTTGCTCTGAAAGAAATATTATTTTGAATAAAGACAAGCAAGAAGTAGGGCTATCGGAAGTAAGATTCCATGGCCATCGTATCACTAAAGATGGAGTGAAAGTTGACGAATCAAAAGTCAAAGCAATACTTGAAATGCCTGCACCAAGTGATGTGTCAGGTGTCAAACGACTTTGTGGAATGGTACAATACATGTCCCGTTTCCTGCCAGATCTCTCAGACAGGATTGAGCCTATCCGTCTACTTACCTGCAAGAATACTCCATTTGAATGGTCAGCTGAGTGTGAGGAGGCGTTTTCTTCACTGAAACACATGTTAACTCACTCACCTGTCTTGCAATACTTTGATGAAAAGAAACCTGTTGTTGTACAATGTGATGCCTCGGGAACTGGTATAGGTGCATGTTTAATGCAGGAAGGGAGACCTATCGAGTACGCCTCTCGTGCACTTACTCCATGCGAACGCAGATGGGCACAAATAGAAAAGGAGGCGCTCGCCGTATTATTTGGTCTAGAACGATTTGACCAATACACGTATGGCCGTAGTGTTACAATTGAAAACGACCACAAACCCCTTGCTTCAATCCTACAGAAACCTCTGAACCTGGCACCAAATAGAATACAGGACATTATGGTGCGTATGTACAGATATGATGTGACGTTCTGTTTTGTCAAGGGAGAGCATCTATTTCTAGCCGACACGCTCAGTAGGGCTCATCTGAGCAGTTGTGAGAATGCACGTCCACGCATTCTAGTCCAGTCAAACTAGGTTTCAACGTCAAACTAATTGCAACAGAAATTATTTGTGTTGGAATGTTTTTAGATTTCGACTATAAGTAACTGGTAAAAATTCCCAAAAAATCCCATAAGGGGAAAGTGGTTAATTTTACCTATTTATAAAGCCATCCACACCGCCGGTAAGTGTGTCCCGTATGGGACGCCGTAGATCGGAAGAGTTCCACAAAGGAGGCGGGAAAGAGCTACAATGTTGGCGTGAGTGGAAAATTCACATAAATAAAAGCGCTGATTATTGACAATCGTGCATCATTGGCAGGTTTTATGATAGTGTGAGCTAAGTTCATGATTATTTTAAGTTATATTATACATAGTACCATGTACTTCACAGATGTCTATAAGTGTTGAAATGGTTAGCGATCGGTGACGGTAACCTACCCGATGGAAGTACAATTTGACGACGACATAATATTGTATTTATGTTAAATAAAACATATCTGAATTTCGATATTTTGTCAGTGTATGCTTTAATTTATCTTTAATGAGTAATGGTTCTGTCATTACGATGTATTTAAGTTTTAAAAGTTTGCCAGTTTTGATAACCCTGTTTTCATTGACGAAAAAAGTATGGAAGCCTGTTTGTACTAGCGCGATATTGATCAAAATTTCCATTTTACACATACATTTTGTATTTCCGATAAAATTCAATATTTAATACTTATTCCGAAGAGTGGTTTGGATTTTTGTGACCTCATTATTGTTTTTGTTTTTAACTGTGTATTTAATATGTACTATTTTCTTTAATTTTGTAATTATTTTACTTTATTGCCATTTTATTTCTTAATACGTGTCATAGCTCTACATAACAGATACTGATACTTATACTAATGGTCAGTTAGTTCCATGTATTTATTTATCTGGGGCCAGTTGTTCAAAGGTCTATTAAAAGTTAATCGAGGATTAAACCTTCATTAAACCGTAATTAACTTGATGACGTCATTTCCAGAAAATATGATGTTGCACAAATGTCCATAAAAGTTAACGGAGCATAAAGCTCTAATAAAGCGTTATTAAAATCTGCGATATTTAATGGACCTATGGGGCTCCTTTAAACCACAATTAAATGTTAATTTGTATGGTAAAACTTTTGTATAAACTCTTTTAGCGGAGTTCGGTTACCAAATTCTCAAAGACGGTAAAACAATTATATATTTGAGGAAATATTTAGAAATGAAACTGGAAGAAGCAGAATTAAAAAGTGAACTTGCCGGGTTGGGGATGTACATGTATGTATGTTTCCAATTAATCTATAACTACATGTACATACATGTATATGATAATCAACTTCTACATGTTCTTTATGGATACATATTGAAAAATGACTTTACAGTGAAAACTAGTCATCATGTTATAGACTTTTACACCTTATTATTAATAACAGAAACAACAATATCAAGCAAATGAAATAAGTATTTTAACAAACAAATGTCAAAGGGCATATAGATGTCGCTCTGAATAAGTAGTAAATACACACAGTGATGAATAAAGTCAATATACAGTAAAACTTCCTTAAGACGAATTTGCTTTATACGCATTTTTATTTATTACGAAGTAAATTCAAATCTTGGGTTTATGGCTCCTCTTTATTTATACTTCTTTGAGAAACGTATAGCGGATTTCCTTATAACGAATTATCTTTTGATAGGAGTGATTTCGTGGTCCCTTCAAGAAAATGTTTGCTCTATAACAATTTTTTTCCCAGAAAGTGTTGGATGTAGCCTTGTTTTAAATTGAAACTTGGGGTTTAAAAAGGGAATTAATTTATAGAAAATCAAATGCGATCAAACAAGTGTACAATTAATTGTCGATAATGGAAAATCTGTCAAAGAAGACATTGTTGCTGACTTCAGAATTTGTGAGTTAGCTTGATAACTATGTTGAATCGGGTTGCAATCGGCCTATAACTTTAATTAACTTATAGTTTCAGAAACTCTATATCAAATTTCTGTCATAACAAATTTTTTCCTCTGGTCCCAAGTCTGATTGTAATTAGATTTGATTAAAGTTTATTTTAAAGTATAGATGAAAATTGAACTTCGATTTTCTACACACATGTACATATGGAAGTTAACGTATAATGTAACCAGTGGGTTCCCGCCAAAAATATAAACTGTTCTTATTTTTTTAGAATATCACTTTATACAACGTCAACGTAATGTTGTAGACCACAACCAATCCCCAAACCATAATATACATGCATATATGAGGCTGTATTATTTGAAGGTAAGCTATTGGTACAAGGACAATACTGCCACATCACTCCGCTAATTACATTTTAAACAATTTGACGTCATATATAGGTTCCGCTTCATAATCATTTTAGTTCTTTATATACATGCTGTATTCGCCGTAATTGGCGCCTTCTCCCCTCTTCTGGAGGAATTGATTTGTTTGTCTGTTTGTTTGTTTACTTGCTTGTTTGTTTGATTAAATTAACGTCCTATTAACAGCTAAGATCATGTAGGGATGACATCCCATGTATGCTGTGTGTTGTGTGTATGAAGAGCGTGGTGGCAGCTTTGGGAGACTGTTGTATATTCGTGTTGTATAGTGGAAGTCTTGGCCTTTTTATAGTGCTATATCACTGAAGCATTCCGCCGAAGACATTATACTGACGGGTGAACCAGTCGTCCCACTCCCTTAATGCTGAAGTTAATATAAATGCCCTCATCATCCGATGAATTTAACGATGTGATTTGTGGTTTGAACGATCCGAAAAGCAATTCCGGACGCTTGAACGCAGTTCACTGTACAACTGTGTGATGCTTACAGGCATCGTATTCCATGAACTTGTGAGTCTTCCACATGTGAATCATTACGTACTAATGCGTAATCAAAGGAAAGAAGGCGTTTGTATGTTTACTGTGACAGATTAATGTGCCATGAGTGTGGAAAGAGTAAAAATGGGCGCTAATTACGGTGGATATGGTAATTAATAAATAGATATTCTGTAGTTGATGTTCATTTTTATGTGATTTTAGTTATCACGCCACTGAGGTCTATTATATTACCAATGACAACACAAAGAATGTTCGAAGTCCATGTGCGAAAGGCTGGGAAAGATACAACCTTGGTATTATACTACATTCATCAAAGAAATGCCATTGGCCAAAGTAAAAAATATAGCAATGTTATTATGTAATTTAACTTTTTGGTCCATTGAGCCTTTTGAAATTATCGAAATCCAGCATTTCCCCCTTTAAGTCATTGTCAATACACCACAATTATAAACCAAAATTATTGCAGAAATAAATGTCAGTTCTGACATATGACAGTATTACAACACTTGCACCAAAACCTTAACCTGCATACTTCGGCCAATTGGGCCTCTTGAAATTCTCCAAATCCAGCATTGTCCTTCTTTAAATGCTTGTCCATACTTATCATAACAATTTTAATTCAAGTATATTGTAGAAATTATTGTCAGTTGTTAAAAATAGCAGTATATATTACAACACACAACCAAAACCTTAACATGGGATTTCTAACACCGACGCCGACACTGACACCAAAGTGATTCCGTAAGTTCCGAGTAGCGAGCTAACAATGTAATGGGACATTATACAGTTGCCATGGTTATATTTTGTAGTGTGTATGAATTTATTTTAACTTTGTGCAAAGATGAAAATGGTATAAGTGATATAAATGCATTATAAACCTACAAGAGAGTAAATCTGAAAGCACTGCTGGTTTTTCATCATTTTTTCACCAATTCGTCAGTTTTGACCTTTATTTGACCTTCATAATAGAATGATTTTTACAGAAACAAATATCATAACAAAGTTTAATCTATCTTTATTGTAATATTGCAAGTATATAATGTATACATATAAATACTTTCCAAGAAAGAATAATTTTATTACCCTACCCCCTTAATCTACAGTGCTTATCTGCGAGGCTATATAGGTCTTAGAAAAGCTGATATTTTTCAATTTTCCCCTTTTGGGATTATTTGGGAATTTTAATACATCATTTACTACATATCAGGGAGTAAGAAAAATGTATAGTTGCTTCTGTTGCAATTAGTTTGAGGTTCAGCTATTTTTATGGCTAGATTGACTGGTCTATTCTGTCAGTCCAAACTTTTGAAAGCATCCCAGACATTAGACTAGAAGAAATCAGACGGGAAGTTCAAAAGGATGGAAATCTACAAACTTTGGTCAGTGTTGTGCTTGAGGGATGGCCAAGTGACAAGTACAAAGTACCACACTGTATATTGCCATACTACGACATTCGCGACACCTTAAGTGTAGAAGATGGACTAGTGGTCAAAGGCGAGTCTGTCATTATTCCGTCAGCACTACGAGCGAATATCAAACAAAGGTTACATAGTGCACATCTTGGATATGATAGTATGATGCGTCGTGCTCGAGGCACAGTATATTGGCCAAGCATGGCACAAGACATTAGACAAATAGCTGATGCCTGTGAAATCTGTCAAGGAATGAAAGCTAAACCTGCTGCGGAACCCATTAAGCAGCACTGTGATGGTGATTTTGCTTTCCAGAAAGTTGGTCTGGATTTGTTTGAAATTGCAGGGAAGCAATACCTTATCACCGTAGACTACTATTCTAGCTTCATTGAGGTAGATCTACTTACAAAAACCACTAGTTCTCAAGTGATATCTCTACTCAAGAAACATTTTGCTCGCTATGGAATACCACAATCGATAGTATCCGATGGAGGACCGCAGTTCACAAGTCAGGAGTTCAAATCATTCGTGACAGACTGGGGAATAAGCCACTCTATTTCATCACCAATGCACCAAAGGGAGAATGGTAAGGCAGAATCTGCGGTAAGAATCATGAAAACTCTACTTATCAAAACCAAGAAAGAGGGAGGAGATCCCTATGTGGCTATATTGGAGCAGAGAAACACTCCAAGACAAGACACTGGACTTAGCCCAGCAGAAATGCTATTTCAGAGGCCTACACGAACATCCTTGCCATATCTTCACAAAACGCAGAATGACGCCAGTCACACAAAGGTAAAACGCGAAAAACGTAAACAGTCTGTGAAGAAGTGTTATGACAAGAAAACCAAAAACTTGTCCCAACTTGAAATTGACCAATCTGTGTATTATCAGCATTCCGAAGGGCAACAGTGGAAACGCGGGAAAGTTGTCGGAATTCTCGGTCAGCGTACGTATGAGCTAAAGAGACAGGATGGTGGTGTATATAAACGTAATCGTGTACACATTAGACCAACGGCCATTGATGTGCATATGCGTGATAGATCCCCGTTGCGAGTTAGGGTACCAGATGTAATATCGCGTTCGAGTGTGCAAACTAGCAGCAGTACCAGCAGTGCTAAAATGAGAAAAACATACTGGAGGACCGACGCAAGGTTATCATCAGTAAGCCAGACACTCAGGACCCAAAGCAAGAAAACTCTATCGCAAATAGTAGACCCAAACGTGAAATACGCGCACCTGTAAAGTTCAAGGACTTCGTCACCAAGTGATGCAATGGTCATGAACATTTGCATGCATTTAACTTGTGGATATGATTTCAGTGTTCAATTTAGGTTGTGTTTTTTCGAGTTTAAAGTTTATTACCAGTTTAAGTGACAGTTACAGTGAAGGACAGTGTCTATAGCAAATCAGGTCATAAAGTAAAGTTTTGATTATTAAGTGATAACTCAAAGTTAAGATATTAATTACAGTCTAGATCTATTTCTAGTAATTTTAAAAGATAAAATAATCTTTCTTTAAAGAAGGGAGGATGTTAATAATATCCGGATTCTCCGTATCAGACTGTATATTAGTATTACCCTTAGAGTTTACTCCCAGAATCCTAGGTACTCACGGAAGTTGACGCCATTAAAGCATGTCATGTTTTCAGCCTGGCTCCGCATCTTACTTCTACTAAAGAACTACCAATACGTCAATGACAATCAACAGTTTCTATAACAGCGTATCTAGTATAAAAATAAAACATTATGACAATCACTCCACACACAGTTTCTATAACATTTTCTCATGGGTGGATAATAGGACTTACGTGATGATAACTGTTACACAACCATCGACTGTTCCATATTCGGCGATGTACACATGTTGTATTTATTAAAGCCACGTGAAACATTCATTGTAATAAAACTTAACTTATACTATAGAGGAGCGTATTAAGAGGATAACTTTATTCTGAAATAATTAAATAATCATTTTTTTACTTATTCTACGAATGTCTTCGAAAAAAGAACTGAAAAGAAACCAATAAAATACACCTGAAGTGTTCTGTTTTGTTATTTGATTCCATGTAAAAAAATAAACAATTTACTTACAATTTTCAACATTTTATTCAATACACGAATCTAGGAACCATAAATGGAATATTCAAAACAACAGAATAATTAATTTGATCAATATGAACTCCATTAGTATACATGTAAGAAAAGACTTTTCATTTAATTATCTCATGAGATCATTTGGCTAATTGAATGCAAATGACAAACATGTCTCATTTTGTTCTTAAATGCTCGCATTTGTACAAATTAATATAAAGCATCGTGTTGAAGAAAACACGTTTTTTTGTGGGTTCTTGTTGATATTTCAGGAATGTTTGGTTGTACTTTTCTCATGATGGACACGATAACAGGCAGCAGCTTAAATTGTAGGCATAAAGGTATTTAATACTAGTTCAATAATTCTCATCTCTTTCCTGAACCAAATATATGAGGGCAGATATAATGTAATTATTCTAATATTAGCAGAGTTTAGTCTATATTTTGATAAGTTACATATGGTGAGGGGGTATTTACAAACACTGCCTTCTTCACACATGAACTACCTTTAAGACAGCTGAAATATATAGTCTTCATATCCTTACTATCTTGCCATGTGCAAACACGTGTCGCCAACTTTACTCTCCCCCAGTAACGTGATGTCATACTTCTCTACCGGATACCGACACATGTCCCCATTGAAATGTTTATAAAATCCGCACTGAGCTGCCTCCGTAGCGCAGTCGGTAAAGAACTGGATATACCTATGCGTGGTCACGTGCTGGTTCACGTCAAGGTGTCTATGACGCGGAGTCACAGTTATATCAAAGGTGGATTTGGGCAGTGCCAGTATAGCTGGCATCTGATACGGACGGTTGGCATCAAATAATGATCTGTCCTTTAATTGCACTAAAGGAAATGATTTAGGTATAGGACTAGATTTCCTTGTACCTCTGTTCACTAAGACAAACTTAATGAAAACCTCACCAAATTTCTTTTTAATATAATGATTGGACATTGTTGTCAACATGCTGTATAAAGTATTACCTATATGATGGATGATGGAGGGATGTGGACATTGCCAATTTGATTTCCGGTTTCTGGTATTTTGATATCAAATGAACTTCCGGTGTGAGCGAGCACGAGATCTGTACGACAAATGCCATCATATGACCATTCTGGTAGAGGTCTGATCTGCTGCAAAAGACAATGCTCTTCGGGGGGGGGTGTTCTGCAGTCAAAACCAGTTTTACAATGCTCCGTACAGACAAATTATCTGCACTAAATCGGTACTAAGGGGAAGCAAAACATTTTATCCCGTAACTATGCATGTTTTACAATGGAAAAATCATGTGATGAATTCCTTAGCAGTTGGTTATCGTTTATGTTTGTACATCCCAGTGTGTAAACACCTAAAGCGCCTCTGATTATTCAACCCCAACATCTTTTGATTCCGATTGGCTTTCAACTTTTGACTACTGTTCATAGCGCATTTTTTTAAAATAACATTGTATTTACTATATAAACATGTAATTGCTTATTCAAAGTATTCAACAACAGAATATTGGCTCTCTATTTAGGCACTATATTTCATGGAGGGAAGATATCATTACATACTGTATGGTGGTAAGTTTCCCTGAATGAAGACGAAAAAAGGTCACTACGGTATAAATATGGAGCTACGATATGGGATCAAAAAGTTCCCAAACGTGTGATTATTTTTTATCATGTTTATCTAAACTCATGCTAGCTAATTTTCAAAATTTTAAAAGACGCTCGCTAAAGCTGGTGTCTTATCAAAACTTTAAAATTAACTAACACGAGTTTGATAAGCATGATAAACGACAGTCACTTGTTGGGGAACCTCTATTTATCAAGGTAGCTGCGTGGACGTAGGGAAATTTAGATCGAGGCTGAAGGCTGACTCTCGATGTAAATAAGCATTTGATAATAGGACTTTATTACCAAAAAATATGCTATATCTGAAATTGGACAAATGCAAACTACTCTGTATCACTTGAATGGGGACTAAGAGATCCGGTGAACAAAGTTATACAACAATCCTACTGGAGTAAATGATAAGCTACAGTTAAATGTGATTTTCAGGAAAACAGTAAAAATAAGTAATAGATAGCCAGATAATAATATACAATTACGGCCATTTGTGGAGGGATACAACTAAAATTGTCTTCCTGGAAAGAGTAATTTTTCCGAGGGTTTTCCAGGGAGACAATTTTAGATGTATCACGACACATAGGGACATAATTATTTTAAAATACCGAGCAAAATCAAAAGAGAAATATCTCTGGTAAAAGAACTCATGAAGATATTTCCAATCATTGCTACATTCGTCGGGCTGCCAAAAATAAGCAACAGCGTTGCCATTGTTTCTTGACGTTATAATTGACGTAAACTTCTGGTCACGTGCGGAGCTTCCAAGGGTTATTTCCCTCGGGGTTTATTTCCCTGGGGTTATTTCCCTCGCCTTCCAATTCCGGGGAAATTCAAAATGAAAGCTAAGTCTTATAATAACTGTTGATGTAGGGGTACCAATAACCGGCTAAACAGGAGTTGTTGCATATTGGACGGCAACAACCAGGGCCAAACAGGAGTTGTGGTCTATCGGACGGCAACAACCAGGGCCAAACAGGAGTCGTTGTATATTGGACGTTAACAACCCTGGCCAGAGAGGAGCTGTTGTGTATTGGACGGAAACAACACGAATCAAACAGGAGTTGTTTATTGAACGGCAACATCCAGGGGCAAATTAGAGTTGTCTAAGACATGTCATCAACCAGAATTCAAAGTTATTGTCTAGTAGACGGCAACAGCCAATGTCAAATATAAAGGGCGGAAATACCAAAGGCCGAACTAGAGTTGATGTCTAAGTGACGGCAGCTACCAGGGTCAATTTGAGTTGTTTTAAAGGACGGTAACAACCAGGATCGAACATTGGGTGTGGTTTGATTATTTTAACGTCCTATGAACAGCCAGGGTCATCTAAAAAAAGGACAATTCAGTCTAAGAGTACATTGAAATTTGCACATTTTCGGAACCAAAACAGTTATAGTAGAAATTAGATTAGTCAGATTAGTGAAATGTATGTGAAATGTTCAAACTCACTTAACGCCCGCCATTACTTATAGTGGTCAGATGTCTTGTATTCCGAACACTTGCCCTTGCCAGTGTGGTAAAGGAATTTTTGTCTAGAATTACTCAAATCGGTCTTACAGTAGTGCATTTACCTTATTACATGCATGTTCTTGTCTAAAAATAATTGCATCAACTTCTCAGTGGTAATTTATTGCATTTGTTTAACGTGCGTGACTTTGGCTCGGGTACATAATGTATGGGTACAGCGTACATGTTGTACCTGCTTAGTCGTATTGATCAACGATTTCCAATTTCAACGGTATCAATCAAAATACTTAATACTGTCGTGAAATTTCTCAATATTTTTTGTTTCATATGGAATGTAGAACAATACATTTATATCATATTTTGATTTGTGATTATGTAACAGAATTAGCCTCACTGAATTTTCCCTTTAAAGATGCTCCATCGCCGACAGAGCATAAATGGTGTTCATCACTTGAACAATATTTGGTGTTTAATCGTGTATATGTATGCCTAATTAACACACACAAAAAATACATAAAATAACGTATTTCGCCTTTGGTGCATGCGCAATCATTACTTCATTCCATATAGGATATAGTGCCACGGAATTTTTTCGGGATGCAATTAATTATTTTTCATATTTTGAACTTGAAGTAAAATTAGAAGCTCTAACTTTTCAATGGTGGTAATGGTGTAACATAAGTAACTTTTGTAACTAAAGAAAAATACTAAATCGCCTACTCTTGTTTTTGATAGTGAAAAAATACATTTATCAGCGGTGGAGCATCTTTAAGGACATGGCAGGTTTATGTGTTTGAGGAAAGCTGGAGTAACTTAGTGAAAACACCGACCTACGGTCACTTACTGGCAACAGCCCCAGATTGGATTCGAACTCGCGACCAAGAGGTTGGGGATGTTTTGTCAAATGTCTGGACATCTTAACCAAGGGTGATGGGTGGGAGTGGGGTTGTTGGGGTGTCTACATCCTCGATACACCAGGGGTGACTGTCACTGACGCAATATCTATCCCTTGACTAGTATATCATAGTAAAACTGGAAGCAACAGAAGAAACAGGTTATATAAAATTTGATCATTTATTGTACACCAAAGAAATTATATAACGGTACACAGTTGTTGACTCTGGGTTGATATGAGGTAGTGATAGTAACCCCTGGAGTATCGAGTAACAGTAGGAGAGTAATAAACTACAGTATACAGCTATTGATAGAAACAGATTCAGTCCAGTCAATTTAGTGAAAATATAAGCCTGACTTAGATATAATTGCAACAGTAGTTTTTTATTATTCTTTTTTGCATTTCAGATAAGACGTTCTCAGTACCATAACAGGAATTAAATATTGGAAAGTCAAAATTTGAAAGAGTGATGTTTGCCTCATTTGTAAAATTAACTGCATGAGGAGCCGACTTTAGTATAGTACTTATAAGCTGAAACGGAGAAAATAATCAATTGAACGAAAAATAATTAAACAATCATAATGGAGAAGTACCTGTTGAGATATGGTTATTTTTTACTTTTAAGCCCTCTTCAGATACAGATAACATTAATATTTTACCCTGAACAAAATTAGTTTGTGATAAGATTCTTCAGACATGACCTTTTGTCTAGTATCATTACATTTAGGACGGTGCATTCACATGACGCAAATAAACTGGAACCTTCAAATTCGACCGATCATATCAATTTCATGCTATATTGAATCCATATTTAATAATCTACATAATTCTTGGGCAAGTATTTTAAGATATTGAAAGGCAGATAATTCTAAATAGCAGATTTAATTTTGTATACGTTAGGTAAAACAAGTTTTAAAGCAATTAATTATGTACTGAAAAATATCGTAACTATTATAATTTGACATTTTGTGCCGAAAAATGGTTAATAAATATGAAAAAAAACGAATTTTTGGATATGCTTTGTCAATTTGAAATACAATTAGCATGTTTAACAATAATACAACAAATGATTTTAAAAAAATAACACACAGATAACTTGAAATTATGCATGGTCAAATTACTTTATATTTGGGGAAAGTTTAAATGCAAGACCACTCTGGAATTGTAATTCCGATTAATAAAAAAGCCCACACTATTCTGAAATGCAAGTTTTAAGAATTTTCCGAGATTATTTAAAACTTTGACATTATTTACACTGAGTAATTGAACAAGTTTGAACACACTTGGATGATAAAAATAATAAGGTTTCAGATATCTAACTCGTAGTTGGGTATGAAGAGGACATTTAAGGATGAAGTGAAACTCATCTTCTATATCATTGGTATTACAAACTGTACAGATTCTATTAGGTCGTGCTACATTTTGAAACCTACCACTTTCAATATTTAACTTATGACTACTTAATCGTATACTTGTAATACTGTTTTTATACGTATGATATATATATGATGAATGGGTTTCTTTAAATAATATTGTAAACCAAAATTGTCTACTAGATGTTGATATAAAATTCCTTTTGAGGAATTCTGTATCCTGTTTAAAATTTCTTGAGTACAAACATCATAAAATTTTTGTTCAATTAGTTTATATACAATATTACTCTCATACGTACTATTCCACAAATACCCCAATCCTAGCTTATTCAGTTCGGCTTGTATATTCATGATCCAATCATCATTATCTAATATTCTTTGATCATAGCATGCTTTTAATATACAATTATCGGTTTCGTTAAGTTTTACCCAGTATTTCAATATTTTCATTTTCCGGATAATATGCATAGGCAATCTACCTAGCTCATAGTATACAAGATCGTTACAAGTGTTTTTACCGACGCCTAGAATTCTTTTACAAAAAGTAACATGTACTTTTTCAACCTCAAGTGCTCTATGAAAACCCCATACTTCACGTGCATAGACTAATACACTTCTTACGTAAGTGTCAAATACTGAACATAATGTTTCAGTGTTAAAACTATGACTTTTTAATTTATTTGATAATGCAAAATATGCTTTTCTGCCCTTTTCAGTTACTTGTTGTTGAGTTTTGTTAAATTTACCAATATAATTTAAAAAAACATACCTAGATAATTAAAATCATCAACCACTTCTACTACAACAAGTGTCAATGCATTCTTGGGGAGATGGGCGTATATGGTAATAGCTAAATTAATTGTTATCTGTGTGTGATTGCATGTACATGTTTGTATAAAAATTGTAGTTAGGTTATGTTTGTAGAGTTGGTTATTGGATGCCATAGACACTAAACCCAGTAATCCCTTGTGGGGTGTATCTGACTTCTTTGTATAGGCGGGTGCTCCGATGAATTTACGTTAATACAGAAGTAATGCTATTCAAGTTAATTACAACAATTATTTTTTGCACTTCCTTGTTAATGATTTGATATTTATGTGCTTATATTGCCACAAGTTTACTTTCAGATTTACGACTTAAATTGGTAAAAATACCTTCGATAATTACTAGATTAATCTGAATATGTTATAAATCATTGATAAACCATTCACATTACTCTGTCATGCTGGTAATCAAGTCATACTTCTGTCACGTTTTATCGATACTATCACATATCACATGCTGTTGTTTTGATAATCTAAAAGTAATCCATTAACAACATTCGACCAGTGAGTAACAGTATTGTGGATAGCTATAGAACGATAAAGTTATGTAATTGTGATGAAAAAGGTATTTAGTAACTATATTCTAACATTTTACGTTACAATGTTAGTATACATTGGCTATACACCAGATCAATACATTTCCAGGGAAATAAAATGTACAAACATATTTTATCTAACCAAAGTCCATTGAAGAGTAGGTTAGTTTATTTCGAGAATTCACGGAAACCGTAAATTAATTTAAGAATGCGTGAATGCGCAATCTTTCGCAGTGTAGAACTCGTCTGCACAACGTGATCTCGGGGCCGGTGAAGCTCAACATGGCATGTATGACCTCAAACCACACTTAATTTCACGAAAAAATCAAAAAACACCTTTTTTAATTTAACAAAAAAATATTGCTTCCACAATTTTAGTTATTTATGCTGCAGTTGAGTTACAAAGTATCCCAAACCCTGATATCGTTTTTGAGAAATTTTCCTTTATAAGTCACAAAGGATGAGTGTCAATTTGGGCCTTCTGGTGGCCATGACCGATATGCATTATTTTTGTGTACAGATATCCGGGGTTATAGGACATCATGATATGACATGTTATTAAGGTCAGATCGGAGTCCCTTGTAGGTTATGGGGGGTTACAGGAGGGGCAATTTTCTGTTTTGTCCCGTTTTGTTCGAACCAAATTATATATTTGAATTATTTTTAAGAGTTATAATGCATTCATATGTTAAAATGTAAAGATTTTGGAAAAAAAATTTTAATGTCAAAAAACAGGTCACAGTGACCTAATTTTGTAAAATGTTAATTAATTAAGAATAAAGTTCATCTGGTGCCATAATATACCTGACAAAATGCTATATACATTATATTATATTGCATTGAGCAATATATTTGCATATTATAAACTTAAGCAAAGAAGAACGTGGATTAGAAAGGATTGGGGAGGGGGAGCAGGGGGGAGAGGTGAGGGGGATTTTTATTTTTGAAACTTTAAAACACCAATAAATGTTTTTGCTTATGTTCAGAGGGTCATATACTTGCTCAAATACTTTACTATAAAATTTTCAAATGCAATAATGATTTTGTAAATGTTTTAAATATGCATTGTATTATATATAATTACATTCTCTCAAATGCGATTTATTTCAGAAAAATAATACTATTCGAGTCAGTTTATCTTACTTCTGAACAAAGCAATACATTTATTGGTATTTTAAAGTTTAAAATATTAAAAAAAATCCTCCTCTCCCCCCTGCTCCCCCTCCCCAATTCCATCTCATCCACAACATATTTTTTGCCTAAGTATATAATATAAAAATGTATTGTTCGATGCAATCTAATATGATATATAACTTTTTTCTGCTATATTATGGTACCAGATACAATTTTTTTACATAATTAACATTGTATAAAATTATGTCACTGTGACCTTATTTTTTTACACTAAGTTATAGTTTCCAAAATGTTTTATTTTTAACAAATAAATGCATTGTAATTCATAAAAAAAACATTCAAAAATATAATCTGGTTCCAACAAAACGGGACAAAACAGAAAATTGTCCCTGCTGTTTAACCCCCATAACTCATAAGGGACTCCGACCTGACCTTAATCAAACGTCATATCATGATGTCCTAACCCCCAGGTATCTGTAAACAAAAAATAATGCTTATCGGTCAAGGCCACCAGAGGGCCCAAATTGACACTCATCATTTAAAGCTACTATTTATTAAATAATGTATGGCATTTGAAAATGACAAAATGCCCTACTCAAGCATTACGGTTTTGTACTTTTATCGGTACCATAATAAACTATGGCTTCATCTTCTATGTAGGCAGTAGTATGTTGACCATATAGAAGTATAGAATATCCCTATGGTGCCCCGACAATGGTAAACATCCGGTTGTTGGTGAAATACTTCTTCAGAGAGTGTGGATAGCCTAACTCTGTCCCTACTGACAAGTGTACTTGCATGTAAGGTATGTATTAGCGATGCATTTACAGTTTATAATAAACGATTTCCGTAAAAACACCTAACATCACTTACTCGGTGTGCATTGAAATGAGTCTGTCATATAGGCTACAGGTAGCTACAACTCGACCCGATCGCATGTAATACAACAGTTCAGTTTGAACTTTGTTCATGTCGCATGTCATTAGTAAGATCTTATCATAAATACCCATTAAACACTGATAATACCCACCACTTTTTGTACATGTCAGTTACGTAATGTTGATAAGCTGACCGCTCGCTGTTACAAAACCTACCATGGATTATAGGCTATAGGTTTTGGACGAGGTAGGTTTTGCACTTTGGATTTGGGGGCCAACAAGGGATAACTTTAACGATAACATATAATTGCATAGATGATTGATACCAATGTTTCTGTACTATTTTCGCTTAAATCTGTTTTAAATTGTTTTTGATTTTAAGTGTGAAATGATTCAATAAAGGCATTAAACCATTAAATATCATCTTATCGTCAATTTGAAAGATTAAACTAAAACAAGTTTAAGTGTGCCATGTCAAGCGATGTATTATTCAATAACTATAGATATCCATATTCAATAACTTTCTATTTATATTGAATCAATATCATTAATATTCAATAATTTTACATTTAGCTTTTGTTTTACAAAAGTGATTTGGACAAGGTATGCCATATAAAAGTGATTTGGACAAGGTATGCCATATAAAGGTGATTAAGACGAGGTATGCCATATAAAAGTAATTTGGACGAGGTATGCCATATAAAAGTAATTTGGACGATGTATGCCATATAAAAGTGATTTGGACGAGGTATGCCATGCAAAAGTGATTTGGACGAGGTATGCCATGTAAAAGTGATTTGGACGAGGTATGCCATGTAAAAGTGATTTGGACGAGGTATGCCATATAAAAGTAATTTGGACGAGGTATGCCATATAAAAGTGATTTGGACGAGGTATGCCATATAAACGTATTTTGGACGAGGTATGCCATATAAAAGTAATTTGGACGAGGTGTGCCATATAAAATTGATTTGGACGAGGTCTGTCATAAAAAAGTTATTTGGACGAGGTATGCCATATAAAAGTGATTTAGACGAGTGATGCCATATAAACGTAATTTGGACGAGGTATGCCATATAAACGTAATTTGGACGAGGTATGCCATGTAAAAGTTATTTGGACGAGGTATGCCATATTAAAGTGATTTGGACGAGGTCTGTCATATAAAAGTGATTTGGACAAGTTATGCCATGTAAAAGTAATTTAGACGAGGTATGCCATATAAAAGTGATTTGGACGAGGTATGCCATATAAAAGTGATTTGGACGAGGCCTGCCATATAAAAGTAATTTAGACGGGGTATGCCATATAAAAGTGATTTGGACGAGGTATGCCATATGAAAGTGATTTGGACGAGGTATGCCATATAAAAGTGATTTGGACGAGGTATGCCATATAAAAGTGATTTGGACGAGGTTTGTCATATAAAAGTGTTTTGGACGAGGTTTGTCATATAAAAGTGATTAGGGCGAGGTTTGTAATATAAAAGTAATTTGGACGAGGTATGCCATATAAAAGTAATTTGGACGAGGTATGCCATGTAAAAGTGATTTGGACGAGGTTTGTCATATAAAAGTGATTTGGACGAGGTATGCCATATAAAAGTGATTTGGACGAGGTATGCCATATAAAAGTGATTTGGACAAGGTTTGTCATATAAAAGTGATTTGGACAAGGTATGCCATGTAAAAGTGATTTGGACGAGGTATGCCATATAAAAATGATTTGGACGAGGTATGCCATATAAAAGTGATTTGGACGAGGTATGCCATATAAAAGTGATTTGGACGAGGTATGCCATATAAAAGTGATTTGGACGAGGTATTCCATAAAAAGGTAATTTGGACGAGGTATGCCATGTAAAAGTGATTTGGACGAGGTATGCCATATAAAAGTGATTTCAACGAGGTATGCCATATGAAAGTGATTTGGACGAGGTATGCCATATAAAAGTGATTTGGACGAGGTATGCCATATAAAAGTTATTTGGACGAGGTTTGTCATATAAAAGTGATTTGGACGAGGTTTGTCATATAAAAGTGATTTGGGCGAGGTTTGTAATATAAAAGTGATTTGGACGAGGTATGCCATATAAAAGTGATTTGGACGAGGTATGCCATGTAAAAGTGATTTGGACGAGGTTTGTCATAGAAAAGTGATTTGGACGAGGTATGCCATATAAAAGTGATTTGGACGAGGTATGCCATATAAAAGTGATTCGGACGAGGTATGCCATATAAAAGTGATTTCGACGATGTATGCCATGTAAAAGTGATTTGGACGAGGTATGCCATGTAAAAGTCATTTGGACGAGGTATGCCATGTAAAATTGATTTGGACGAGGTATGCCATGTAAAAGTGATTTGGACGAGGTATGCCATATATAAAAGCGAATCTTATTAGTAAGTAAATCAATGTCATATCAGGGCGCCGGTCATTAGTATAATTTAAATTAAAGGGTTGAGGGATACAGCATGTTTCTGATATCCAGGGACTTACCAATTGTAATGTTAAAGTTCAAGGTAAAACTTCATTGCTATAATTTGAGTAAACGATGAATTTGTCTTTTACGCTATATGTCCCGCTCATGCAATGGCCAGATTAAAAAAGCAGTCTTTAACATTTTATTATAGAATCTTATATTCTACTTATCAAATTATTCCGTGATGACGATGGTAATACCATGTCAGTCTAGTTTTACTTCTATTCTAACTGCGGGTTAAAATCTGTTATGTTTTTTTTTGGTTTTTTTTTTCAATATTTCAACATTTTCTTCCACTAGGCGTAATCCTGGAATTAAATATTGTTGAAATCCTTGAAATCTAGAATCAACTTACAGGTAGCCTACATTTCAGTTCTGGGGGATCCTTACCCATGCCAGATCCAGTTCTCGTCTCTCCGAACTATTAGATGCTATATATTTAGGTTATTGTAAGTTTATATTTACAATTGATGATTTGTATAACAAAGAAGACATCTATCGCTCAACAGCTGGTTGTTATGGCATGTAATTTTTGGATGAACCCCGCTAGAATTCATGGTCACTGCTCATGTTCACATTCGCTCATTTGATAAAAATGTGTTTGTTCAAATAAGCTTCAGTAGCATGCAATACAATGTGTTCAAGAATACCTGGAAGCAGAAGGCCTGCACATACATTCAATAGCAGATTATGATACAATGGTATTCATTAGATATACATCTGTATATATGTCTAAGGCATGCTGCTCTCAACAGTGTAAAAATAGACCAAGGGAGAGTGGTGACATAAATACCAGTATGCGTTATCATATATCGCTCTCTGACCCCTGACCTTTGATTCATTACGGCGTTTAAATAATAACCTCATACTAAACATGTGACCATTTGAGTAAATGAATTCTGTCTCCATCAAGGTAAGCAGGGGTGGTGTTTATACAGACATCCAAAAGGTAGGACAGACATTTAGGCTGATGATGTTAAGTCTAATTGTGTGATCAATCGTTTATATAATAAGTGTGACTGTGCGGCTATACAAAATATCTATGTCATAGAAATTACAAGGGCAAATAAAAACATTCAGATAACAGATTTGAATATGCTCGTCCGCCGACAGAGCATAAATGATATTCATTATTTGAACAATAATTTGTGTTTAATCGTGTATATGTATGCCTAATTAACACAAAAATAACATAAATGATTTATTTCACCTTTGGTGCATGCGCTATCAGTTCTTGTATTCCATATAGGAAATAGTGCCACGGAATTTTTTCGGGATGCAATTATTTATTTTTCATATGTTATCTTGAAGTGAAATTAGAAGCTCAAACTTTTCTATGGTGGTAATGGTGTAAACTAAGTAGCTTTTGTAACTGAAGAATAATACTAAATCATCTGCTCCTATTTTTGATAGTTAAAAAAACCATTTGCCAGCGGTGGAGCATCTTTAAGTGGTAGTACTTTATTTGACTGTATTATTATTCAAGGGTTAACGTTAATAGTCTTTGTTATGTTATGGAGATATAACAAAAATCTGAGTGTGATCTAAATAGATTGCGAAGAGGTTTGTGATATATCACAATAACATGAGCATGTATTCAAAGAAATGTTCATCATTCAATCTGCTAGATCTCCACAAAACTCTATATTTATGTAATTTTGAACTCTTTTACAATATGATCATTATGCTGTTATATCAGCATATCAAAAGAAATGTTACAAATGGCGACGTCATTGTTTCCTTTATGGGATCATAAAGTTAATTTTCAACCCAACGGAAATGCCATTTATAAGCAGTTTTTAAATATCACCTGTTGTGACATTATTTAGATTAGCACTGGGTTATATTGAAAGATTCCACTCTATCATGTTCATTTTAAAAAACGTAAATATTACTAATATATTCACTAATATATTCATCTACTGCACCGAAACATTGCATTAATGTTATGGCAGTCCCCTAAAGGTCACCGCGCACGGGTCATGGAAGGCAGAAACCTGCGCATGGGACTTGGTTTTTTTTAATCGGTGCTATTTTCCCTTTCTTCCCCCTTTCTCTCTATTTTCTCTTACTTTGAGATCTCTTCTATCATCTAAGACCATCTGCATATCTGTATTTTGACAATTAAACTCACAACGACAGGTTTCCGGGTACACACTAAAATCCGGACTCCAGACCTCAATTTTTGACTTATTTGGGCATGTTCAAAGGTGATTTGTGACGTCACTAATGCAATGACCGAATCGATATTGACATGTTATATAGTGATGAACATCTCCTTTTCAAAAAAAACTAGGATTTAGTTTTCGATGGTCTCAGTGGGGCTCCAGAAGGGTGCATGAAATGGGGCAAATGCAGAATTACGCATAGATACGTTACGGCTGTCCAAAGGATAAAGGAGATAATGCCTCGGGATTTTTTCGGGATGCAATTATTCATTTTTAATATTTTCATCTTGAAATAAAATTAGAAGCTCAAACTTTTCAAAGGTGGTAAGTAACTTTTGCAACCTAAGAAAAAATACTTAATTTTCTGCTCCTTTTTGATAGAGAAAAAATACCATTTGTCAGCGATGGAACATCTTTAACATTGCGATGAGTATTAAAGGCCCACTACCTTTCCGGAGCAAAATATAAAGATTTCTTAAAAACATTAATTACCTCAGAAAATATATACCGATGGCCTAAGATGAGGTTACAATACCAAACATATGCAAAATTTCCTACGTAATATGATGATAACAATGGAGAGTCATTTCGCTGTTTTACCGTCTGCCGCAGTGATAGTCAACTACCGCGCAGTATTTAGGACGACGGGGAAAACATAAGACGACCCGCGTTATGAAAATTAACATTTTATTTATTTTAATTAAATTGTTTAGGAGGTGATGATAAGTGTAGTATTAACGTTAAGTTAATAACTTTTGCCACTCGACAAAATTATTAATCTCGTTTTACATTCCCATTTTAAAAATCAAAAACCGTTTCGGAAAGGTAGTGGGCCTTAAATAATTACAATATTCTTTTTATTAAAATTTTATTCCAAAAAATCAAAACATCTTCTTGTTAAATTAGGTGTTCAAATTAGTAGTGTGGAATGTATCAATTAAATGTTTGAAAATTTCAAATTCATTTTTGGACTATTTTGTCAATGAAATAATTACGCCGCTATATATATATATCTGCATGCCAACCAGTAGCGATAAACAAACGGAAACGCCGCGAGGCCGTATATTAAGATTTTTGTGTTATATATCTACATTAAATATATTAAAATTGAACCTTTCAATTCTATTTACTAAGTTATGATACTCTCTTAAAAATTCTAAATTCATTTTGGGTCATTTGTTTCAATGAAATCATTTCACCGTTATCTCAGCGAATCGGGAGCGACATACAAGCGTTGACGCCATTTGTTTTTGTGAGTTGATAAATTAATTCTTACGCGAACGAAAATACTCGTTACAAGCAAAACTGAATTACAGAGAAAAAAAATCAAAATCAAAAGGGCATATACTCTTGCACAACTAATATCTTCGGTTTTCAAAACTGTGTATGTATTAGGCGAACTGTGTTGTTCTTAAATAGCTCTTATGTTATATCAGTATTTATTTTTTATACAAAAAAAATCCAAGAGAGAAATCATCTGATTTGTATTCAATACACTTCCATTTATGTTAAACTATTGTCCCCGAGTATACAACCGCCGTCTCATGTCAATGCCATTTCTACATCTACATGGACATTATAAAATATCAAAGAAACACAATTTAACAAAGCGGCTATGTTTGGCTAGGCGATTGGGTGCCGTAGATCGTGAGTTCGAGGCCCGGATAGGGCACGAGTCAATAAATTGTCATGCTTTGTTAAATTGTGTTTCTATATATTTTTTCTATCCGATAGATTCTCCTTTCGTGCATATAAAGTTTACATCTTAAAAGGGTATAACCGTTCACGATTTATAGCCAAGTTATGGATTAAATGGAATTCATTGGAAATGATTATGTGTGCCTTTTTTTCCAGTGTATCTATTGTTATGTAATTACGCGAGATAAGACGGTATGGAGACCAAACATCCTACAAAGCAGCAGGTGGACATGGTAATACCAAAGTTATCGGCGTCTTTCTACGATCGGACAGGTAAGTAATCTGATGTCCGGATTTACCTAGCTGCAATATTATAGCTCAAAAGACTTTTAGACAAATAATGGTGTCGTCTTAAGAGCTACAGTTGGTGCCTATTACTGCCAATGGAGCTATGAAATGATCGTGCCAATCATTGTTAAAACGTTTGTAAGCATTTTATCCTTCTTGTTTTATATCACTTATCTACCAGGCAATAAAACTGAACCGTATAAAATATCGAATTCACGGCGAGACATTATTTTTTCACGTATAACTATGATACAAGAAAAATGTAGTATAGTACATGTATAGAAAATTGTTCCCGAGTGATTTTCTGAAGCAGTACTCCACTACGACAAATAGGGACCATTTCGTACCCGGCTAAAAGGTATACTAGGCCGGGTACGTATATTCGTTTTAGGATTTACCGGATATTATACAACCTCATTACTTACATTTGTATTCAACGTCTGGAACATGTTTTTGTCGCATAGCGTTAACTTCCTTCGATAAAGGCGGTTATTTATCGAGAACAACATTTGATCGGTGTCAATCATCAAAAAGGTATATCAGGATTGTATCGTCTTGTAATGTGTTAAGTGTTGTGTGTGATGAGGCAAACGTGTAAATCACTAATTTATTACATGGCGTACATTTAAATTACATGTACTCGACAGGTGTTGACAATCGTTAATATCCTGATATTTTTATGACCGTAACCTTGATATAAAACCAAATAAGAATTTTACGTACAATTTATTTGCCTCGAGAATATCCCAACAGAAAGATAATTAAAATAGCTTTATTAAATCAAAAAACAAACATTGGGCAATATACAGTTTACATAAATTGTTAAGGCGTTTTCATCCAATGCTTTGTTGATTGTTGAATAGTTCAATTTTGCTTTACACAAGCATTTCCATAGGTTTAAAAATTACTTTATCATCCTATGAAGGAAAACGTCGCTTCTGATTGACTGATATATTAGTGCGTATTGATTTCATAAAAAAAGAATTCCAAAGTGAATTCGGGAATTTGAAGAGATTTTCTTCAGTAAATTAAAATGTATACGGATTTAATTTAAATAGAGTTTTTAATGATACGGGATAGATCACAAAATTTGAGTGAACTATCATCATAAACCGCTTCGAGGTTCATTGAAATTGTATTCCGACTTTTTTATATATCCACAACATAAACTATCTGTTCAAATTAATCCTTTAAAAACAGAATAAAAAGTAATTGATTTAATATTTAATTGATTACTATATCTTTCGTTCTGTCATTGTATGTAGCGAGTATAAGGAACAAAATGTTCATATACGTGGTAATCCTTTATGAATATTTTTATTGTATTTTAAACATATTTTAATTCTAATAACCTTATAATATATATTGTTGTATTTTCAGATCATCTATCGATTCACGGGCTTCTTTGGGTTTTCATTGAGTGTTATATTGAATCACAAAGAAAGGGATTTTGTACTGCACAATTCAAGGAGACGAACTTCAGAGCGTTTACTGTGCAGAAGAACGCCGTTTATTCTCCTGAATTATACCGAAAATCTTCACAAGAAAACCGCGCTTTTCTCCACAGGGTTGTTTTCGCGTCTATTGGGAACACTTCATTTGGTTTAACACAGGAACTGTTTGAATTGTCGTCCATGGAACAACTTGCACATTTGGAGATTAAAGCAGTTAACATTGACCCAGAAACACGACGTCCTGCTAAGCTTCCTACATTTGTAAAGGATATGTTTTCAAATTTCGTAAAACACGACATTCCAATAATGTCCTCAAGACAAGAAGATATCATTCCTCCTTCTGATGCCTTTAAGACAATGACTCGTACAAGACCTAGTGACATGGATATGAATTTCCATGTTAACGATGCCGTCTATTACAAATTCTGTACGGACTGTGCCACTGAGGCGGCCCTAGCCGGACATTACCGCCACTATAAAGATGATATGTGTTGGTTTCCAGTTCTAGAAACTAAAGGTTCGTATCTTGGAGAAGCGCCGGCTAGTGTAGTATTAGACGTATACAGCTGGCAGGACCCAACTAATGTGCAGAAAATCTTTTTCGCAGTTTATTTGAATAAGAAACGAATATTCCAGGCCTCATTTCTTTACGGGTTGGAAAGATCATCGCAATTGAGCATTTCAAAAATGTAGAAGTGATTCAATTTAAATATATGAAGAAAACTTATGGCTTATATTTCAAGGTACCATTTTATATTTCATTGATATGAAACTCCAAGAAATACATGTAGCTCCCAGTTAGTCACTTATGTAATTTTTGTTATAATTTCATCGGTTTGTCAACTAATAAAATTGTTTTCAATTAACTCGTGTTTTCATTCCAAATCTGTTATCAAAATACCATTTATTACATAAGTCTTCTAATAAAACAGGCTAGGTTTCTAAACGTTTACTGCTGCTATCATACGCAATGTGTAATCAGAAACACGGTGCTTTTCAAATTTAGTACCTTTGACAATATCATTGTGTCTCCTTTTGTCCACTTCGGGATTCCAGGGAATTTCTTCTTTATCCTCAAATCGCCTTAATTCTATCTGTGGTTTGCTGTTTGTTTGAATACTATTTTAATGAAAGTTATCGTGTCTTAAATGCAAACCTGATTATATTACTAGACAAAAATATCAGATATAGTTAATATTTATTCGTTTAACATTTCAAATGATTCTCAGTTTTATTGAATGTGTGTGACAACTATACATTAGATTCATGTAAACGCTTTATCAAACGACATTTTACACGTTTATAAATCTCCATTAAAGTACAACAAAAGGATCCATTTTAGTATTCATGAATTGATTTCCATTTGTCATACTGTCGATATTGTTGGTAAATGTGCGAAAATATGCAGATTTATTTAGTATTCATGTGGAACAGATATTCTCATATTATTATTAATTTGAAGATTTTCCATTTATGTTCAATTCATATGCCTTAATTTTGCTACTAAAGGATTCTGTCTTTCATACCTGTCTTTCATACCTGCTATACTAGTGACCGTGATACTTGCTACATATTTACTGTTCGAAGAAAGTCTATCCTACAGACATTGATTTTACGTTTGTACGTATACCTTGTTACCAGCAACATACCATGGATATTACGTCTTTGACCCATATTGGATAAGGTTATGTCAAACCATATCATTTTAACACCTAGGTTATGAGGTCGATTCAGTAGCAACAAATACAACGTAACACCGAATACGTCCGAATCGAACTTAAAAAAGATATGTATCGTAACCCTATTACAAACATACTGTATTCCTCACGATAAATACACTTACGACGTACTATTTAGATAGGTAGAATGCGTTATCGTACCTGTCCACCTTTGACCCCTAATATATGACCTTTTGCCGCGTTTATATATGTCACGTGTGTTATAAACCTCAATACGGGGAGCGAAGGAGCCTGGTATGTTCATATGTAGTTTATGTCATATGTATGGTATGATATAGATCCCAAAGGTAGGTCGACCAGACACGGGTATTAGGACTTTGTTAGTTAGACAAAAGAACCACGCCCGGACGGCCAGTAAGCTTTAAGGCGGAAAGGCTAGATCGTACAGGTAGTAAGCAGTGTATTAATCGAGATCTAGTTCTTGTCATACAGGTGTATGTGTATGTGATACGAGGACAAATCGTCCGTAACTTCTCAGGTGAAGTGAATGATACATTATAGATGTAGACTCGGGTAGACGGGGAAGGCTTATTCCATTAATATCTGCTTAATTCTAAAATTACATTAACCGACATGTACTGTTAAATGGATTTGGTGGAAGTAAACGGTCACAACGATTGTCTTATTACAAATAAATAAGATATTTGTAACGATATATACATCAGCCGAAGTGTAATAATATACAGTTTGGATGAAGGTATTAAGTTACAGATATATCAAATTTTTAACACTTAATGTTATATGTGCCGTAACTGGACAAAAATTTTGACATGTTATTTTTTCTTCATTAATCTATTGAAAACCACATGGTTTGATGAAATAAGCTTTGAAAGTCATTCAAATGGCTTCAGATGCCTTATAAATATTAGCTACAACACATACATTATATACTATAAAGTTGATGTATTTTATGCGTTATGTATGTTTAGATGGAAACATACCTGCAGATATCACTTTACAATTACTAATAACACTGTAAAAATGTGAAATTAAATTGAAGACCACAATTTGGCTTCATGGTCTGACTGTATGTATATATTTCAATTCACTATAGATGTAAATATCATGATTTTTGGCAGTACTGCCAAAAATCATTTTCAGCTCTTATATGTGCTTGTAAAATAAAAACCTATGGATTGAAAGTAGTGTAATTCTCAAAATAATGGTTACTTTTGGTAATGAATAACATATTAAAAGCTCATCTGGATTCGTGAGTATGAAAAATACGGCACATATAACTTTAATTGTCAATTGCATTTGGATGAATTATGTCTCATATTTTGACAAAGGTTACATCATCAAAGAAAATATCACAACAATCATAATGATAATAATAAATAGCAGTGATCAATTAGATTAAAATTGAATGTTTGAAAATCAAAAGTCTAAAATTGTTTTCTATGTAAGGAATCACATTTTACGACGATGACGTTATCTCCCTTTGAACGTCCGTTCGGGGCTGCGGTGGCCGAGTGCTTTTAAAAGATGTCCAAACGTACTCTGTACTATCACAAGTCCTCCACCTCTGGATCGCGATTTCGCATCCCGTGCCGGTCAGTTGTCAGTTATGCTTCGGTCACAACCCCTTCCGATTAGGCTTAGAATGTATTCCCGGCATGCTATTTAAAGCCATTTTAGCTCGGTTCCCGGCCGGACACCAGACATGGCCGGCCGGTGGCCGGGGCTCTCAAGCAGCATTATGGAAGTACCCGAAGAGTTTTATCTCGAAGTTAAAATCGCTCCGGTGTCCAGTAGATTTCCATAACCAGCCACATATCCTTCACATATTGTTTAAGTATCGTCCGATATCCGGTCGGGAATCGAGTGGCAATCACACCACACGGCATTCGTCCGGGCCTGGTACAAATATCGTTCATTATTCGCAAGATATCCGTAAGATATTCGTACGGTGTCCGGAGATTAGGCCGGTTATCGCCCGGACAACTTATGATAATCGGCCGATTAGTATTAGACACTCGGTCGGCATTCACTGCTTCGTTGTCCAACAAAACATTCTCTTTGGAAACAGACGCCGTGCGATTACCGCACGGCCTCCTTTTCATGTAAATGATGTGTGACACATTTTTTACTGGTATTATCCGATGTCGGGAAAATGGCCAAAATCAGCGGTGTACTCCCGATTACCCTATGTCCAGATATCGGCCGATCATTGTGACCCAAGCATTACTGACAGTAGGTCGGTGGTTTTTTCTCCGGATACTCCGGATTTCATCTACCATCAAACCTGGTACGACTTTATATGACAATGGCTATTGATATTACGTATTAGGACGTAATACAAAATAAACCAAACTAAACTACGAACTTTCACATAGGGCCAAAATGAGATTTCTACGCCCCGACACTTCTGCAATATCTAATTTACTTTCTGCATTAACTGTTCATGTCTTCTGAATGTTTGTAGTCAATTAAGAATGCACGGAGCATGTGTATTGTTCTCGTATTATTCCATCAACTTTTATTAAAAAAAATACTGATAAATTTTAATTATATTTTAAGATTATCTGGTACAGGAGATGCCTGGTACGGTAGTCGTTCCATTGTAAGCCGGATGAGCTTCCGATGTCGCTTGGTTCGCTTAGGTGAACCATTCTACCTCTCAAACGATTGGTTAGGTTTATAACAAACGGTTTTGTTGAAAATGTTAACAGCAATGTTATTGCGACATAGAGGCAGTTTTACTATTGTAACAAATTTATTATTTCGTTAGGTATTACGTAGGATATAAAAATGTCAATGTTATGTGTATTGCTTTATAGATTAGAAGATATAACATACATAGAAGATAGGGGAGATATAGCTTTACAACTTATGTATGATATCGAATGAACATTTCAAAAAGCATCAATGTTCTGTATCATGATATATTTTGTTTCTACTTATTTGAGATCAGACAGTATGGAGACCAAACATCCTACAAAGCAGCAGGTGGACATGGTGGTACCAAAGTTATCGGGGTCTTTCTACGACCGGGCAGGTAAGTAATCTAATGCTATTTAACTTCATGTATCGTATGCCCTTATTATTATGCCCTGATTATGTAGCATTTTATTTCTACTAGCAGCCACTATTGGCTTTGTATGGGATGAGTACTTTATTGGCCCATTGGGTCGTGGTTTTGGGCTCGAAATTTTCACGTAAATGTAATATTTGGTGGCTAGTCTATAAATATCCGATAAAAAGTAATGCATAGTAAGGGCGAAAACCAAAACAGCAAAAGTTTTAAAAAACAAAAATGTACGTTATTTATTGTAGTGTATATTGTCGTCATTCTGTGTAATTTGGTAAGAACGTGCTTTGTGTTCATTTGTGATAAAATGAATTTGTTTTACATGTACACTTATAGTGTTCCTATAGTTATATTTGTTATATGATTGCATAGACGTTGTTGAATATCAATCAGTGTAACATTATTGTGGTCTGGTGCAAATCTGTTATAGATTAATGAACGTTTTAATTTGAAAGTCGAAATCCTTTTGTTAAAAGTAAATGATGTCTGGACCCGTTGCAATTGCCAAAAGTGGTCAAAGTGGTCAAAAATATTTACTTGTTGATCCTAAAGGGGAAATGAAAGGAAATCCTAGAATTTAGACATTTAAAGGATTTTTATACATTAAACACATTAAATCATTTCTCTGGAATCGTTTGAAACTGTAGACCTATTTATTTGCTATCCGAAATGTTTCTATACCGTTCTAGATGTTGTTATACATTTCTTATCTTTTCAGACCGTTTTTCTATACATGGAATAAATCGTCTGTTAACCGACTGTTATATTGAATCAGAAAGATTGGGATTTTTCACTGGAAAACTCATGGAGGATAACCTAAGAGCTTTCTCTGTTCAAGACAACAGTGTTTATTCTCCCAAATTACACCAGCAAACATCACATTCAAACCGTGAATTTCTCCATAGGGTCGTGTTCGCGTCTATCGGCAACAGTTCCTATGCTGTAACCCAAGACCTTTTTGATTTGTCGTCCATGGAGCAACTTGTGCATGTGGAGTGTAAAGCCGTTAACATTGACCCGGAAACACGACGTCCTGTTAGCCTCCCTTCGTGGATGAAGGAACTAGTTTCAAATGTTGGAAAACACGACATTCCAATAATGTCCTCAAGACAAGAAGATATCGTTCCTCCTTCTGATGCCTTTAAGACAACGACTCGTACAAGACCTAGTGACATGGACATTAACTTCCACGTAAACTACGCCGTCTATTACAAATTCTGTACGGACTGTGCCACTGAGGCGGCCCTAGCCGGACATTACCGCCACTATAAAGATGATATGTGTTGGTTTCCAGTTCTAGAAACTAAAGGTTCGTATCTTGGAGAAGCGCCGGCTAGTGTAGTATTAGACGTATACAGCTGGCAGGACCCAACTAATGTGCAGAAAATCTTTTTCGCAGTTTATTTGAATAAGAAACGAATATTCCAGGCCTCATTCCTTTACGGGTTGGAACGATCATCGCAACAGAGCATTTCAAAAATGTAATAGTAGAGCTATTGTTGTAATTCAGTCTGTGTTTTCTCAACAAGAAATACAGAAAGCGATGTTACCTTATATGCTATCAACTTTATTAAGATTAGCATATAGTGCTAACGACTCACAGCGAGTATAAGGTAGAAGTCCTTCAGCAGAAGATAAAATCAAATTGCATACGTTTGTTTTTCTAACCAATAGATTTGATTTTGAAGCCTATGCTGTCATATTTATATTTTTTCACAAACTTCAGGAATCTTTTCTATAATTGCTTGTATGAAAATGTTATAATAATTACGATAAATATTGACAGTTGTCTCCCTTTGTCCACCAAGTATCCGAATAAAATGCATTATCTCGTACATTATTATATTGTTTTTGAAGTCCTGTAAACAAGACAAAGCGGACGTAATCATTACCGTTCAAGAACCTGTCATTTATAATGCGGTTCTCATTTTCTACATAAAGGGACGTTGTAGTTCTAAGGATTGCTTTGTGAATATCAACTCTAAAAGAACAAAACGGAATCCATTCGGGGTTTTGACCGATATTGACCTATTTGACTCGAAGTTAACCAGCGTACTAGCCAGATGGAAATTTCGACCTGAATGCACAAGTTTTCTTTTATGTGAGTCGCTTCAGAGTTTATCTTCATTTTACTGTCGGTTTCCGAAATGTTTGCACATTTTTTGGTAGTTGTACCGAATGTAGACCGAACCTTTGCAGATAAACAATAATTAATAAAATTTATATATATATATACATATGATTTATTTAACCAATAACACCCATTGTTGTGGGCATGGTAGTGTGATGATGGGGATGAGCTACCGTGAATACGTCCAAACCAGAGCACATGTGTTCCACGTGCACACTCAAGTCATTCAAATCGTCATGTGACATTTGTGTGTGAGTTCCCTTGGCTACGAGATACATCAGGTTACCCTGAAAGAAAACGGAAATGGATGATTATCACATACAAATTAATTACCGACTTGTCTGAAAAATATGAAATGAAAAGAAATGAAACGTATTTTTGCAATTAAGTATTTACCTCTAATTTCATGAGCCCGTCGGTAGTGTGTACTTGAGGGCGCACGGATCCCTTTAACCTTTCAATGTAGCATTTACCTCCCAGTTTAAGGACCATTTGATGCTAAGGGTTCAAGGTTAAAAACAAAATAAGTTTGATAGACACAGAAATAATATAAACACTTTGTATGCAGCTTCAACTGAAGGAATCACAGATATCATGGGATTTATTAACTTATTGTGTCGTCTTAAGTTTAAAGTGGACAAAATGCAACGGAATTCTTATAGTTTTATATAAAATTGAAAGATGAAAAGAATAATGCTGCGTAATCTAAAAGGATTGTTAGGGTATGGTTTCTTCAAATAAAAATATCAAACACTGAACATATATCGATTAAAAGTTAACATACTAAATAAATCAAATGCAACGATTGCTTGACAACCATGTTACAATATGTTAGTATTTGAATAAAATCCATACCGAACGGGCATCATAATAAAAAAGGCCTTGGTCGAACTCGTTCGATTCATGCACATGGTGGTGGCCGGTAGGCGAAACAGTAGTCATTCCACATATCTATAAACGACATCACATAATACATTGTTATAGCTAAAGATAGAATTATAGTCATTCCACATATCTATAAACGACATTACATAATAGAGTGTTATAGCTAAAGATAGAATTATAGTCATTCCACATATCTATAAACTACATCACATAATACAATATAATAACTAAAGATAGAATTGTATTTATTCCACATATTTTTAAACGACATCAACTAATACATTGTGATAACCAAAGATAGAATTATAGTCATTCCACATATCTATAAACGACATCACATAATAATAACTAAATATGGAATTACAGTCATTCCACATATCTAAAAACCAGACATCACACGCTAATAAGCTTAAAAAAACAACAGGTATTAATTGATTTAAGAAGGAGTAGTAGATACCCCACATGACAACATAACATACACAAGCGATGGTGGTCGGTAGGTAGAGCAACATCACATGACAATCAACCGTAGCAGGAATGAGTGACATATCACTGGTTTGTAAACTATATACGTGGTATATAACCGGAGACTTGGATAGATATCTAACTCCCCGCTTATAGGTTGGCGAAAGTTTAGTCCTGTCTTTATGTAAAAGGGGTTCCTATTATTTTGTTAGATTCATGTATATATTTTAACAGTTAACAGTTTTACAATTAGGTACTAAACGTGATAATTATACCGTTATTTACAACTGAGATAAATGACATTATTCACTTTTAATCACGTTTCCGTTTTTATCATACTTGTATTTACAAACCGGGTATATCCTTATAACTTATTGGTGCAGAGCTAAAACCTATTAAATGTCGATGAACTATGGAGATGTTGTCATTCTATAAAATCATTAACAACAAATACATGACACCAGCCTTTTTAATTTCTTTTAATATAGCAAAATATTCCGAAAGTGTTTGGGTTTTAGAGGAAATAGAACATCAGTTTGCCTAAGTTGATCTCATTTGACTATTATCACTGACATCAATCATGTATTGGACACAGCGGGAAAATGTCAAATTCACATAACATGTTCATTGTGTGACAAAGATAAATGTATTTAATCAATTTAAAGTTTCTGAAATTACAGAAATATTTCATACATTTTCATGAAAAGCAATGCAAATACATTTAAATTATCGATCTACATTATCATTCTTCAATTTTTAGTGTAAATCATACCTGCCCAACAAGGCAAAAGGCTAAAGCCAGCACGCAGAACATCTTGCTGACAGGACGAAGGAGTCAAGCTCAACAAGAATGGTCTATCAGTGACAACAGATTATATAAATGTATTGATATACACAGAGGTCCTCACAGGGAATTCGGCCCGTTCTGAAGTGCTCTATACGCTGATAAGCAAGGTCAAATTTAGTCCCGTCTCTCTTTGAAATGTTGAAAGATTATATCTGATCATGTATATATTTTTTATAATTGTGTCGGAAAAAAACACATTGAAACTATACAGTTTCCAATAAATAATGTAAAATCATATCATTAGAAATGTGTTTTATCTTTATAAGATAAATTCAACCATGATTTTTATTCTATTCGTTTTTTAATTGATTAATAGATAAAACATGCACTAGGTCCCTGCCAGTAGTCGTGAAGGAACAGTAGTCAAGATTTGGGAAAAAATGAATTGTTTCATCTCACGAAACACATTACTTTCACGTAAACAAAACAACACCATCATGAAATATTCGTTAGCAGCTCTAGACATTCGGAAATCGTAGACTATGCACACAACTACTATACCGTCAGGACAACTGATTGGATACCAGTAGTATTATTAATTCATTTAATTTAGTATTTTTTCATTGATTTAAAGCAATAACAAATACACAGACCATGTTAAGTCATTCTTTAAGCAGGTTTTAATTGGAATCAATTGTTATTCCTTTATGTCATTGTAAACACTTTATTTTTCCGTATACAATATTTCACGATTTAGGCATTTTCAACAGATTCGTGAATACACTAATTCAAGATCTTCGCGAAACTTTTGAATTGAAGTCCGAGCTCACTCGTGAAATTACGCGATAAAATACAGAAGTTTACAGTATCAACATATATCCTATTGTTTTTAATATTCTATTGTAAAGTGACGTTAATGTAGCAAAATGTGAATTTCCAGAAGGGTCTGTGACGAGAAAATCTCCCTTGTGTGTCCTGTATTGTGGTCAACTGACCTATATAACACATTATAGAACCGCCATGACCGTGTCACATAATTAAGTCACGATCTCGGCTATATTCGGGAAGGGAACAGCCATATGCTGGCAGTTGCGTCATTCGATTATATGTGAAATTAGTGTCATACAGTATGGCTTTTCAGCAATAAAAAATCTGTAGTACGGTGTGCACAAGTGCAACTAAGTTTGTTAATTATGTTGTCAAAGACTGAGCTTCGCGAAACAAATCTGTCGAGTTATTATATATTTGAGATTTTGTTGATGTATTATGTATGATATGCTCTGTTTGTTTGTTCGACTAACTTAACGTCCTATACTAACAGCCAGGATCATGTAACGATGGCCTCCTATGTATGTGATATTGCGTGTATGTAGTGCGGGTGTGTGTTGTGGAAGACTGCGGTATATTCATGTTGTTTCTTCTCGTATAGTGGAACTCTTGCCTTTTTATAGTGCTATATTACTGATGCATGCCGCCGAAGACATCAAGCAATTTTACCCCACCCGTCACATTATACTGACAACAGGCAAACCAGTCGTCCAAGAGCAGAAATTACCATTTTTATAGATTTTGGCTGGTCTCGGCTAGGGGACAGAATCCATAGCCTTCCTCACAGGGGCTAGCGGTCAACAGAAGGCCAAAAGTGACGCGGTGTCAACGGAGACATTAGAAAAAATAAGTTAGTTAGGAAGACGAGAAAAGATAAGATTTCTAAATTAGGTCTCCATTTAAGATTATGCAATAGGGCCAGCAGGTACAATTCCAATACCCTACCTGCAGGACAATCATGATATGCACAAGTAACCTCGATATTAGGTGTATCTATACCTCGTGGGAAATACGTACATCTTTTTAGAATGTCCGAAAAAAAGGAGGTTTAATGTTAATATTGCTTTAATTTCATATAAAATGTGTGCAATTCGTATCCATGTATGTATAAATAATGCGATCCAGGAATTCAAATAAAAACATTAAATGGACAATTTTCACAGTGATCATGTTGTCATATCGAATCGACTACCACTTCGTCATTATATTGAAACGTCCTTTTTTGGGGACGTGTATGTGGCGCGGCAGGTATGTTTGGCTAGGCGATGGGGTGTTGTAGATCGTCAGATTGAGACCCGGATAGGGCACGAGTAATAATCAATAAATTGCCATCCTTTGTTAAATTGTGTTTCTTTGATATTGCTTGAATTTGAAATAGTCAAAAACCTGATAGTGTATTGTGATAATCGGTATAAAAATGTTAACTGGTATTAGAATTCGCAACATTTGGCAAGAAATTTAAAAAAAAAAAGACAACAAAACTGATCTTGGTCGACGTCTGTGCTTAAAAGGATATTATTTATGTAAAATGTTTGTGGCAGGAGTGTTTCGTGAGCGCAAGTGCAAGGTCAGGAATTTCTACGAGAAATCCGACTATTTCTTGACTGTATGTACACCTATGTATATGTTGTGTCAATTTTTAGATGTTGTTACGACCAAGAATAACAGAAATGAGAAACCAGCAGCTAAATTCCAAACACAATTTAATTTAATGGGACTCGAACCCGTGACCCAGAGGTGGAGGGCTTGTGGTAATATGCCGATACATCTTTTTTTAAGGATAAAAATAACTTTATTTTTTCCGTCAAAAGGGTCCCGGGGGTAATATGTCGAGACATCTTAACCACTCGGCCACCGCGGCCCCTTACACAGTAAACAAATAAACACACAGAACGTGATGGAAATAGATCATTCTAGATCCCTACTTATAATCAACATGTTAACAAACATGTATGTTCTATAACCTAAATTAATGATATGACCTTTATAGAATGTATATTGATACATGTAATATACATTTAGCTATAGGAGTTATCTCCCTTATTTAATAACTACATGTAATTAGTCTCATACATAACAAAATTCTAAAATTATTTGTTAATTTATTTGTTGAACTGTCTGATATTTTCGTGTAATGTTAAAATTGTTCACGCACGTGTTATGTGATACAGATAATGAAAAACAAAGAAAAGAAAATGTTAGCTTAAGACAAACCTGTGATTTAAATTATTACTTCCTATCGATTACTTTATCGGACCTAATTGTATCAAATCGGTTAAACAACATATAACAATTGTCACCATCTGTAGATTGGAACTACATGTGCGACTTTTTATCAAGTTTGCCCTAAGAACCTTGCGGTGTTGTTGTATATAAGTGTGAGACAGTATGTGGAGACATAACCCAGCCAGTCCTTACCAACATGTACTGTGCGTTAGCCGTAGCCTTGTGCCTGATTGGGCAGGTAAGTGTTAAATCAGTCGTTTAAAGAAAGTAGACAATGTCAAATGACAACGAAAAAAAAAGTTTGATACACATTGGTGATTTATCTTCTACATTTTCTGAAATGCGTGCTTTTGATGTTATTTTGATTAAATGTGTTATATAAATGGTAAAAAGTATTTCACATTCATCTAACGTGGAGCTGCTGTGTGACGAGAATCAATTTAGGGTTTGATGACATTTTACATTATTTAGTACACAACTGTTGTTTTTATGATTTAATTCCTACATTGTATATTATAATACGTTTTAATACACATGATAACAAAAAATTAACACTTCTAGAAAACATCAATTTTGAATTAATGGAGATTGGTGACAGATAGCAGGTGCTCTCTTACCAAATTCATGTGACAGCAATGTTAATATGCCTTCTTTAGACAATGTTATTTGATTACAGATATATACCATGACTACAATACCATCGACACACCGTCCCCATATCCACGAATCAAACGAGTTTGATCAGGCATTGTTTTATTATGACGCTCTATCGGTATGTATATACGTGCAGATCATCATAAAATGTCGATATTATCAGAACTTTTGTATCGTATTCTCCTTTAGTGATAGCCAGACTTACTCGACCATAAACCAGACATTAATTGTGTGACTTGGACGTGTTTATCACTTTTCTTTTGTCCCGGAACCATATCTGGAAAAAAATTGACTTATTCATATATCAATAAGTATAAGTATTATCAATTCTAAATTAGTATATATGATAGAGTTACATACCGTTACAAGTAGCTCATGTGTTTGTTAATGTCGTTCCTCTCATACTAACCTAGACAGGCCCATTTTTATAAAGGTGATGAAGTTATAATCAATACAATCCATCAGAAGGCAGATAATGTAATATGCAAAAACGGCATTATGGAAAAGAATACCTATACTACAACACTAAAAGACGGTAACCGCAAAATAATTATCATGCATAATCTACTTCTATTAATCTTAATGTCTGATTATCGTTTAAATGGCGCATTATTGTGTTGACAGCATGAAATGGTGATGAAAAGGGGACACCAATGTTATATACAGAAACTGAGAGTGTCATCTAGACCGCAGGTACACACAGAGGCTGGACTTCTGAAGTTAGAGGTATGTTACTATAGGGTATTAACGGAATGGTCTGTGAGTCTCTGAAGTTAGAGGTATGTAACTATAGGGTATTAACGGAATGGTCTGTGAGTCTCTGAAGTTAGAAGTATGTTACTATAGGGTATTAACGGAGTGGTTTGTGAGTCTCTGAAGTTAGAGGTAGGTAACTATAGGGTATTAATGGAATGGTCTGTGAGTCTCTGAAGTAAGAGGTATGTTACTATAGGGTATTAACGGAATGGTCTGTGAGTCTCTGAAGTTAGAGGTATGTAACTATAGGGTATTAACGGAATGGTCTGTGAGTCTCTGAAGTTAGAAGTATGTTACTATAGGGTATTAACGGAATGGTCTGTGAGTCTCTGAAGTTAGAGGTATGTAACTATAGGGTATTAACGGAATGGTCTGTGAGTCTCTGAAGTTAGAGGTATGTAACTATAGGGTATTAACGGAATGGTCTGTGAGTCTCTGAAGTTAGAGGTATGTAACTATAAGGTATTAACGGAATGGTCTGTGAGTCTCTGAAGTTAGAGGTATGTTACTATAGGGTATTAACGGAATGGTCTGTGAGTCTCTGAAGTTAAAGGTATGTAATTATAGGTTATTAACGGAATGGTCTGTGAGTCTCTGAAGTAAGAGGTATGTAACTATAGGGTATTAACGGAATGGTCTGTGAGTCTCTGAAGTTAGAGGTAGGTAACTATAAGGTATAAGGTATTAACGGAATGGCCAGTGGGTCTGAAGTTAAAGGTATGTAATTATAGGTTATTAACGGAATGGTCAGTGGGTCTCTGAAGTTAGAGGTATGTAACTATAGGGTATTAACGGAATGGTCAGTGGGTCTCTGAAGTTAGAGGTAGGTAAGTATAGGTTAACGGAATGGTCTGCGAGCCATTACTATATATAGTTTATCACTTATCATTAATAAGTTTCTAACGCTAAATATGACGACAAACTAAAGATGCAACACCATCTAAAATGATTGGCCAGTCTACAATTGATTTACAATTGATTGATGACAAGCAAAGTCAGCGGCATTTTAAGATGTTATAGCAATTTAATATCGTTAGAATTAAGAAAATGTTTTGAAATTCCTGACTACATAGTGAATAAAAGAGCGTGATCTTAAGGTTTAATACATATCAAACCGCAGTTGAATTCAAAATAAATACAAAACTATAATTGTGTCGCTTCCAGGATAGCCTCATGATCCTAGTTGCCAAGGGAAACCATACACTAATGAACCACAATGACGTCAAGGCTTTGAGTGTACACGTGGAAACCATGTGCTCAGGACTGCCAGTTTACGTCGTGTCACCTCTTCATCATTATCATACCACGACTATGGCTCCAATTGTTTGAATAAAGTTATATAATGCTAATACAGTGTTGTAATAATACACCAATACGACCTATAGAAAATGAACATAATTATAACAGAAAAAAAACATAATTAAGATGTGACCCATTGGTGGAGGTCTGAAATCATTCTTGCCTAAGCCGTCATATGACGAAAGCACGCATTTCAGGAAATTTAGAAAATAGATATTTTTCTTAAAAGTGTATAAACATGTCAGACTTAGTGTCTTTAATAAAGACGCCCAGATATTGAGCCAATGGGAAGTCACGTATCTAACCTGGATATTGCGACGTAATATGAAGTGTATAAACATTTAAACACAGTATCAATGAATCACTAAGATAAGTTTGAAATAATAATAAAAACAAAATAACCAAAACAGCTTCATGATTGACAACTATAAGAATTCCTGATGCAACTAAAGGAAAGAACCCAGATTAATTGGTAGTTTCGTCTTAACCAACTACAGTTTGAATGGCAAATATTACACCTGATTTCAGTTTATAAAGTGATTGTTGCCAGACCAGTATGGTCTACGGTGCTGTCAGAACATACATGTAGCACTGACGCTATTAAAGGAGAGAAACAAGTTTGGTTGCAGCAGAATTATTAGGATCTGACTTTACGTCAGCTTAAAAAATTGAACACTGTGACAAATATTGTCCATGATTTCTTACTTCTCACAAAATACCTTCATATTGAATATACGATTCCTTCGACAAATCTGTAAAAACAACTTCTCCATTATTACACTTGGACCAACATGAATAATTATTATATTTCCATTTAACTTTACACCCACTCCACCACCGATGTTATCATGGGTGGAGAAAGAAAGTTAATGTTTCGGCTAACTTTTCATATGTCCGTGACCCCAAGTTGCTTGTATCCCTATATTAGATTACTTGACGCCAACCTCGATACGTCTCCTTTGCCTATATACGCACCTAAGCATTGGACGGCATTCAGTTGGCATTCATAGCCAATATGAATGCCAACTGGACAGAGGCAAATTCTATGAAGCGTGCTGCTAATATTTACATTTGGTTACAATTGTATGATGCAATTAAAAGGGATTTTTTGCATCTATGATAAATTCATCATTCGTTATCGTCATGGATGGAACAGCCATTTGAACAGCCGTTTTCCGTGATCGCTGGCATGACAATTATGACTTTACAATAATAATAATAAGCGCTTGAAGTTCAATGACTATAAGAATGAAAACTGCGCTTGGTAAGGTCGCATAGTGGGACTGCAGTGAAAATGTAAATATTTAAGCATTGATGTTACTATTTTTTAACTTCATAGGGGTATGAAAGAAATTTTGTTTGCAAACTGTTTGTATCCGCGAAGCAAATTCTCACAAAAGTTTGCAAACAAAATGTATTTCTTAACCCGATGAAGGTTAATAAATAATTACATCAATGCTTATAATTAATATTTCAGACTACCTGATTACATAAATTACGTTTACACGTCAATTTCACTGATTTTCCAATGGATTACTTTTTCTTATTCAATACGCAACGTGGACGTCACTATTGAGACGTCATGATAACGTCGGATTTTCGCGCCATTCTCGGATTTTTTATTCATTGTATATGAAGAAAAAGAAGCAGCCAATCAGCCCGTCGATCCCCTAGTAACCACCCTGTTATGGCCCAAACTGATACCCCTCCGTTGTCCATGTAATAACCCTGTTATGACCCAAACTGATGCCCCTCCGTTGCCAATGTAATCACCCTGTTATGGCCCAAACTGATACCCCTCCGTTGCCCATGTATTCACCCTGTTATGGCCCAAACTGATACCCATCCTTTGCCCATGTAACCACCATGTTGTGGCTTAAACTGATACCCCTCCGTTGCCAATGTAATCACCCTGTTATGGCCCAAACTGATACCCCTCCGTTTCCAATGTAATCACCCTGTTACGGCCCAAACTGATACCCCTTCGTTTCCAATGTAATCACCCTGTTATTGCCCAAATTGATACCCCGCCGTTGTCCATGTAATCACCCTGTTATGGCCCAAACTGATACCCCTCCGTTGCCCATGTAATCACCCTGTTATGGCCCAAACTGATACCCCTCCGTTGCCAATGTAATCACCCTGTTATTGCCCAAACTGATACCCCTCAGTTGCCCATGTAATCACCCTGTTATGGCCCAAATTGATACCCCGCCGTTGTCCATGTAATCACCCTGTTATGGCCCAAACTGATACCCCTCCGTTGCCCATGTAATCACCCTGTTATGGCCCAAACTGATACCCCTCCGTTGCCAATGTAATCACCCTGTTATTGCCCAAACTGATACCCCTCAGTTGCCCATGTAATCACCCTGTTATGGCCCAAACTGATACCCCTCTTTTGCCCATGTAACCACCATGTTATGGCTTAAACTGATACCCATTCATTGCCCATGTTACCACCTTGTTTTGGCCCAAGCTGATACCCTTCCGTTATTCATGTTACCACCCTGTTATGGCCCAAACTGATACCTCTCTGTTGCCCATGTAATCACCCTCTTATGGCCCAAACTGATACCCCTTCGTTGCCCATGTAATCACCCTGTTATGGCCCAAACTGATACCCTTCCGTTTGCAATGTAATCATCCTGTTATTGCCCAAACTGATACCCCTCCGTTGTCCATGTAATCACCCTGTTATGGCCCAAACTGATACCCCTCCGTTGCCAATGTAATCACCCTGTTATGGCCCAAACTGATACCCCTCCGTTGCCAATTTAATCACCCTGTTATTGCCCAAACTGATACCCCTCCGTTGCCCATGTAATCACCCTGTTATGGCCCAAACTGATACCCCTCCTTTGCCGATGTAACCACCATGTTATGGCTTAAACTGATACCCATTCATTGCCCATGTTACCACCTTGTTTTGGCCCAAGCTGATACCCTTCCGTTATTCATGTTACCACCCTGTTATGGCCCAAACTGATACCCCTCCATTGCCCATGTAATCACCCTGTTATGGCATAAACTGATACCCCTCCATTGCCCATGTTACCACCTTGTGTTGGCCCAAACTGATACCCCTCCGTTGTTCATGTTACCACCTTGTTATGGCCCAAACTGAGGTTCACGTCGATGTAGTTGTAGACTTGAAAGACGAAGGACTCCAATATTGTGTCGACGTTTTATTTTATTCTGTGATGCATATATACATTTCAACTTACAATGTACGTGTAAGCATGGTTATTACAAGCACACAGAGTAATGCTGTGGTTGGCCCCGAAATGGGACCAGACACAGGGTGTGTCCGCTATCCGTCCCTCTACTCTGTATATCTGAATATCACTCCCAGCCCCTTAATGACTGGTAACTCATGTTAGTACAACATAAAATTAGATAATAACAAGGAACCCATCTTCATGTATACACACGACTGTTACGTCGCTGACAAGTAGACATTTGCCCTGGAGACGCAACACGAGTATGTCTCAAATGCCGTACAAATTAACTCTTGAAGATTTTGATAAATAATAATTAAAGAGAACAGATGTTACTGATTTCCATACTTCTATATCAAATGTCAGATTTTAGGTCTCTGTGACCTGATTTTCAGTAAATGGTACTCATACAAACAAATGTTCTCTTTTTAGGCTTCTGGTGACCTACGACTATTCAGAAAGTACACAAGACCCGATTGTAATTATTTTGCTATGAGATCATCAGGTGAACTTAAGAGGGAGCTAGTCTTTCATGCCATATCCACTAATGCTGATGAATTATGTACTGATGCTTTTAGATATAGTGAATCTAGATTATTTAATATTATTTTATGCAAACTTTGAAACCAATCAAGTCAATTCAAATCAGATTTATATAGAGATCATCTTTTTGATAATTACTCTCTTGTATCTGTGGCAGTTCTGTTGAGGGTATTTATCACTTCTTTCTATTTTGCCCAAGATTTATAATCGAAAGACAACTTTTAATTGATATCCAACTAAATCTTAAGTTGAATCTCAACTTAAATATATATATCTACATCTAATAAATAATTTTAACTTGCTAACAAGGGGAAGCAATTACCTCAGTCATGAACTTAATTCTGCAATGTGTGCATACATTCAGAAATACATTGAATCAACAGGTAGACTTTATAGCTAAAATTATTTTTGAAGTAAATTAACATATTGATTAATTAAACTGCACTGACACTATATTTACTCCTACTTTACCCTTTACTGTATCATATATGTTGATGTGACTTGGCTCTAAGACATATGAAAACACTATTGTTAAGAATAAACCAAATAACACTGATTAATTCCTTTCCCTATATGAATTGAATGTAAAAATGAATATACATGCATATATGTATATATGTGTGTTTACTTCCTCAATGTTGCTCATACTCCGTATATTTGTGACTAGGTAGGCACTTAGTGGTAAAACACTATGGACATTTTAGTGCTGTCCAGTTACAATGAATGTCCGGAGTGAGAGTGACATTGAGGGATTAAGTTTTAAGTTTTAAGTTATAAGTTATAATCAAAATTTAGTTAAGTTAAAATCAGAACCTTTTGAATAATCAAATATTAATCAAGTAAGAACGTTATCAATTAAAGTTTAATACAACAGGAAGATATGCATGTTTTTCATCGTAATTTCTTCTTATTATATATGTGACTAACTATTTGTAAGTGTTTTCAGTAATATGTATGATTGTTGTTAATCAAAAAAAGGATTGAATATCATAATATGCATCCAGTCCAGAGCAAATATGCTTGTAAAGATAAAATATGTTTCTAAATTGTATGTATAATACATGCATGCAAGCATGTGGAGAGGGCATATATAGCCTTTGCCTGCTGCCCGATCCAAAATTATATCTTTAAATAAAATATTTTGAAATGAAATGAAATGTACACAGCATAGATTATAATACAGTACAGACAGTCCAAACATCGACAGATGTCCTCATTTCCAGTGTAGGCGTTATTTGTAGTATATGTGAACACATGTGAACGTGTTCTACATTGTACAATGGTAATTCTTCTAAAATATGAAGCTGTGTATGACTGTTTTTTAATTCACATAACACTATTTGATATACATTGTATTCAGATTATTGTTATTTTTAGATTTTTCATTCATGGCATTGTCTGCAGAAAATGTTTTTCATATATGTCAATTATCTGCAACTACAAAAATATTAAAGAAAAAAGTGGTTTTTTTTATAATCATCGAAAAGGAATACGATCACGAAATGGAACTTAAGGTCAAATCTTTTATAGTTGTTATCTGCAACTTTTTTTCAAACATTGTGTCCCTTTACGGCGCCCCATACGCCTTATCTTATATCCATATATAGAGGTAGACACATTTTTCAGGTTGTAGATCTCATTCCCTGAGAATTCTAATCTCATTATCCTGGAAATCCAACATGCAGGCTGTTATATTTGTTGCTCTCTGTGTCATTGCACAGGTTATGATGCATTTCAGTCTCAATATTTAATGAAATAACAAAATTTTCAGACAATATATTTTATCTTGATATTAGCTTGAATATGTTTTTACTTTTGACGTATTAATGTTGTTACATATCGCCATTTTGTATCCAGATATACGCCGAGACTACCACCTCAAAACCACATCACCAACACAACCATGAAGCAAACGAACTTGATCCCGCACTGTTCTACTACGATGGCCAAACAGTAGGTATTGAGTGGATAACATCAACAGCTAAACTAGAATATATATAATCTACTTATGTTTGTAAATAAGCACATGATCTGACAGTGATAAGTGTTACGAGAGCACGTTTTTATGCTTGCCTTATATTACCGTTCTCTATCTAGGCAGCTACCTACCGAATGTTTGTCATTTTTGGAAATGCAAACGTATTTAAGTATTAAACTATCTTCCTATGGCATCTATGGTCTATATAGATGCCAGAGCTTTGATTGTCTGCAAAGCTCTGGCATCTTTATAGACCATAGATGCCATAGAAAGATAATTTAATGCTTATATTTACATTATCAACTCATTTTAGGATCTCTGCATTAACATTGTTTAAGCTAGACCATGAAAACCGTTTATCAACGACGATTTAATCAACAAGATGGAACAGCCATTTAGACGGTTATCAGTTGACGTCACCACGTCAACATTAGTGACGTCATAAAGGTCACCTTTTGGGTGTCGGTTATACCGTCATATCCTTCAATTTGCCTTGGTTAGTTTATACAGTAGAAGTTACAAGTAAATGTAAATATAGGTTCATAAATGAGTATGTTGTATTTATTTCATACGGTAATTAGTAGTTTTAAACGTGTAGTTTTTGTGAGTCTTGTCAAACAAATCTGAAAACATCAAAGCGAATTTCATGAAATATCGCATGAACATATTAAGTAGTAGATACATGGAATCAAACACTTACAATGAACAACAATTTGAAGAATTTCAGTGAGACAATGCATACAAATCCCATCCATTCTCGAATCCTGACTTTCCGAAATACGGAATAACAGTCCAATTACATGTAGGTGATTAAATGATAGTGTAATTAAATATTAATTGCAAATATAGATTTATTGCTTATGTTGTATTTTTATGAGCAAGCATATATAAATTAATGTTGTGTAAAGAAACTATATTTCCTCAGATGCCACAGAAATGTTATCTCAGTTGTTGTCTATATTAGACTCACGTGCATCGAATAAAACATACTTGAAACATTATCTTTAAGATGTTCTATTCATATCGCGTTTACGTTTCATAGTAACATCTATAATATTTATGGGCGAAATCTTACAATGGCGGCTACCTATGAAATGGCCAATAATCATCATTGTATTTACAGCACCGCCTCGTTATGAAGTTGGGAAACAACTGTTACATCGAGAGAATAACCTCACATCAAGGAATAGATGTTCACACAGAAGATGGGCTCCGGGCTGCCGAGGTAACTTCTCATTATTTATTCTAAAGAAAAACCGTCACAAAGTAGTTATATGTGATCATAATCGCATACTAATTTATCGCTTGTTGAATTAAAAACCGATGTTGAGATATCTGAAAAATTGTTTAAAATACAAGAAAAATAAGTTTTTACGTCATTAATGAAATAATTATAACAAATTAACGATATTGGAATCGTTGCTGAAGATATACATGTAGTATCGATGTATTGATTATAATAAGGTGTCAGGATATCAACTTTACGAAAATCTAATCAGTGTTGTTTAGTTAAGTTTTGTACTTGTCACATGAACTACAATGTGTGTGAAAAGCCATCCGCATGTTGATATATAATATAGAAACATGAAACACATTTAAGTTATTGACAAACAAATTAAATATAATGCCGAAAAGCTTTATTTGGAGTTTGCAAAAAAAACATAACGTTACCTAGTTGCTTTTGTAGACGTTTTGAAATAAAGATATATGACAAAATATGTTTTTATTGTTTTCAGTCAAAGCTGATGTTGTGGGTCGCTAGGGGAACAAAAACGCCAATGTCACATGACGACGTTTTGAAACTTAGTCAGCATGTAGAGCACATGTGCGCAGGCGCGTCTGTTTACACGGTTTCCGCTGTACATCACCACCACACAACTACCATGTCAACAGAAATATAGAATGTAAATGGTAAATACAAATAAACAAATCTTTCAATTTTTTGGAATGAAGTTCATTATTCAGTTTTCGTCTTTATAATGATATTATATCGTTTTCTACCTAACGGTATTACATATACTTTATTCAAAATTATCATTGTTAGTTTTCACTGTGTAATAGTCACTGTGAGTAAAACCATGTTAAATACCATATCAAATAGAAACATACACTAAGGTCGGTTTTGGTTTATTTTTCCTTGCGTCATTTTGATATCCAGGCTCTGTGTAGATTTACGTATGTGGATAGTTCAACAGAATGAAGAATTAAGACACATATGTACCGTCCAACCTTCTTGTCTGTTCTGTTCTCTTTTTCAAATTGAAGTCTTAATGAAACTGCTTCGAGAAACAACAAAAACAACAAAAACAACTTTTTTTTTTCAAAAAGCAAAATTCAATCTCACTATAGTGCTTCGATATTTGTATCAATATTGAAAATTCAATAACAATATGCCTTTCTGTGATCTCATAACATTTATATACCTTAAATGCAAAAACTTGACAGACAGATACTGTTCCGCTCAAGAACAATGCAATGCAAAGATACATTTAGTAAATATTAGGAAAACATAATTGAAGTGTCATAAAAAGATGAAATGTGTCATGAACTTTTTATAAATACATTCACATGGAAATATATGCATGTTCTTCAGGCCAAAATCTCACACACAAACAAATAATCAATATCAGTCTCACAGACCAGCAAAGTCAGTATTTCATCTCGAGCATTGTTCTGATTATACAACGTTGGATTATAAAACCAGACAATGCATATCAATGATATTAAAAGTGCACTTTTAACATAAGCATAACGAGGGGATATGATACCAAGTTTGTTAATTTATATTTTCAAATTAAACTGCAAAATCCATCACATTATTAAAAGACTTGACGAACAAAGATATGTCTGAACATCCTGTTTATAAAAGCGTAAGCATACATAAAATATAATCCTGACTATATATGGTACAATATACATTTATTGCCCTGACGGTAGGGAGACATGACGCTTTGTTTACCCCAGGCATGTTATATTTCCCGAGGGCGGAGCCCGAGGGAAATATGACTTGCCGCGGGTAAACTGCTTTACTCGCACTAGAATACAAGTCTAACGTAATGGCTAGACTTGTATTGTTTGCCCAAAACACTGTTGCCGTATTGGGCTAACGTTACAGATAGAGTTAAATCAGAAGTTAGACCTACCGTATCTTTCAGCCCAAATCAACTCCCTTTAGCATGTTACATTATATAAACATTATATGGAGTGTAATTGTGTTATCTGTATCCTTTATCATAAGAATATTAATACATTTCCTCGGACGGAAGCGTCGACCAATCAGCGACTGTGACTCATCGGTGAGGTATACTAATACATGTTATCTACGCTAGTGTGATCACTTCTCACACTTGTTTGCATATCTCCTCATAATTAAAACTAAACTTGACAAATAACTGCATGTCTACTATTAGACATGCAGTCATGTAATAACCATTGATCAGGTTTCCTTTATTATATTGAACGAAAGAAGCATGAATAGGTTTGCAAAAATAAGATGAGACTAGTTTTACCCTATACATGAACCTTGGTGTGTGTTAGTGATGGCACGCACATAGACGAAAGTAGGGAGACACTCTAATTAAGTATAAGGTAGACTGTCCCTGATATCGAACTTACCATATATGTACAAAATACTTGATAGGTATTTCGCAACGTAACTAGAGAAAGGACAACAAAACATTGTGAAATGCGCAATTACTTGCATGTAACTCTACAATACAGGCTTTGTTGCCGAACATATTTTCTAAATATCCATTTATAACATTTACGATTGCCTTTAGAAATAATGATCAGACTGAAAAACATCCGGTAAAAGAAGTATATGAAGTAGGTACCGCATTCTCGATCACCATATGTGTGCAGTCTAGGCTATTAGATCAGACAAGTTTCATGTCAATTGGTATGGTATCCAAATTGGTTTCACTGAAACCTTTATTTGAAACCTTCTAAAGCAATTGACTTTCCAAAGTGTCCACACATTACAATATTGCAAATATCGTTCATATTTAGCCTTGTTTATCGATTATAGTGATTTTAATATTAATCAATTACATTTACAATACAAATGTCATTGGTAGAAATTATACGTCTAAATTGTCTTGTTTAAATATTTTAAAACACAGCGATGACTATGGAAATGGATGTCTTTATTGGTCATAACTGAAGGTCACAATGAGATCAGATATTTAAGGTACATGTATATGACTCCGGTCCAATTCAATGGATTATTTTTGTTTGTGGATAACGATAATAGAACATAAATATTTGCTTTTGAAAGACATATTGCATTTGGTATCCACTAAAATAAATTCGTTAAAAAAGGATAAGTAAGATTTTCATTTGTATTGAATTGATAAGTAAATTTATTCCCTTCGTTTTGAGAGTGTTTTTGCTAAACGAAGTTTAGACGTGTTTAGGAGATGGAATAAAACCTGAGTACCCGAACAGAAATCACCAGCAGTCATCACCTAGCAATTGCCAAACATGGATTCAAACTCATGACCCAGAGGTGGAATGTTTTTTGAAATATGTCGTGTCATCTAAACTGCTGAACTTCGAGGCTCGTCTACAGACTCGTTACATAAAATACAATGAGAAATAAAGCAGGGAAACTCATAAATTGTTTCGACAATTCTTCTTTGTATTGATTGATATTAGCGTGACACTTGATTAGCAGAGTACTTCTTCATTTCGTTTTAGTAAGAGTGTTGATATCCCTTCTATGGTAACAATGGTATATATAGACATATTCATATATCTGTTATTGAGTAATATTCTGTGTCAGGATATAGGATGACCCCTTGTAGGGCACAAGAAAATATCTTAAACATATAAAGACATGTCTCATAGTAAATATTCTCTATACAAACTTCAAGTGGTCTGTTCTTATGACAAATATTTAACCAAATTTGGTAGAGCTCCAAAGACGTAAGTTGTTTAACCTTGAGTCCTACTGTACATGCATTGGCTTAAAGGCGTTATCTGACTCATACGGGATATTAGTAATGACGGCGGAAAACGGAATTAGTCTGTACATGTACTTAATTATTTTTTGACGTTTTAAGTTTTGCGTTGGATTCTTTTAAATGTTTTTTTTTTAATTAAATCATTTAACATTTGTGATAAGTTATATACAGATTATTGAATTGGACTATTCTTGTAGATAATATTACAAATAAAAACCACACATTCATTATAAAATATACATATTTAAAGATACTGAATTTTATTATTTCGTAGTTGTCACGCAACAAATGCAATATTGATACACCACGATCATCAACGGGTTAAATCTGACAGATACTCCAAATGCCTGAAATTAAAGATCCTTATCATTTATCAAGTATCTGACTGATTTTGTGATCTGGAAAACTTGTTTATGTTATATGAATGATGATTTCCAAACCTGATCTGTGAAACGATTCCAACGAAAAACGTGTTGATGTTATAAGATCAATTTCAGATTATGTGTAATTTGATATGTACAGACACAAAAGCCATCATCATGTTTAATACTGACCGTTTCACCTGTGTCGGAGTTTCACCCCAAACCCACCTTGACCGTCCGGTAAATAACCTGCTGTTTACATACATGTACATTGTCCTCCATGAAACGTATCATTCGCAAAATAGCTGTTTTAGGTGAAACCCTTTTAAATGAATTTGACAAGGTTATTCGTATTGAATTTTATTTATCTTAGGTAAATCACCCAGACTTAATTATATTCTGATCTCTCTTTCTCACACTATTTATCATGAATTCAATGTGGCGTGTAGTCTTTTCCATGTAGATGTTTACTGATTTTTATTAAAGCTTGTTTATATAAAACCTACACGGGTTCAATCATCGTTATTCAACATAGTTATAAAATGAATATGTATTCCTTTTTATACTGTTTTCTGGTTTTGTTGCAAAATATTTCCATTAAATCTCTTCTCCGCATCCCGTCTTTGTCATAGAATCCCCAAGTGATTCAATCGTGACTCATCGCCTGGTACGGAAGCTGTTCCATTTATATGATTTAACGCCAAAGGTGACATCATGTCATTTCATCAACATTTAAAAATTGACTTCCATCATATTAAACGCAATTTGAAATCATTTTTCAAAGTGCGTTATTTTTCAAGGTTGACTTTAATACACTATTTTCATCACCAGCCAGTATTGATACCACGTCATTTCATCACCAAGCAACATTGGGTTGATATGAAAAAGGTGTATTTCAACCTCGGAATCACAAAATGTTGTAAAGCCCGAGGCCTAACGATTTGTTACCTTTGGTTAGAAAATCTCTACCCTTCATATCCACATATAAATGAGTAATACATGGCAAACTAAAACAACCACGAAATCTTACTAGTGTGTATAAAATAAAGAAAAGAAAGCGCAAACAAATCACGCCAATTCACAATTGATAACTGGTTTATGAATTACTATTCTATTACAACGATGAATAATTGTTGATCTTCATATGGATGTTTAAGGTTTCCATATTAATCAATATAACCTCGGAAAGTATGAAGATAAGTAAACATCAACAAAGGCTACCACATATTAAACTTCAATATCAACAATTCAATAAAAATAAATATGGCCAGTTTAAGCGTTATGCCGAGAAAAACACGTTTTATCAATAAAAGTTCTAATACATGGTGTACAAATTAGGCAATATTTCAGTACATGCGTATGAATTACTAAATATGCAAAAATATTTAGTAATACTTGTTAGCCTTTCCGTGGAGCTAGGTCACTGCACCCAGGTATCGCAAGTAAGATCAAACTACTGGGTCTTTTCAAATTTAAATGACAATATATGAAAACAGACATGACGAGACAACGAGTATTGTTAACTTTCATTTGGAAATATATAGTATGAGTAGTTGTCATGCAATTACTCCCCGTGTAGAAAACTAACTTCCTAACTTCAACCACCCTAATCGGGAACATTTATTTTCCGTACAGATACATGTGTATTGCAGACAACGCCCCGGTACTATTGTAAAATGGAGACTGTACAGTAAGGTGGTAAAAACACCATGCTTTCTACTTCAGGGCCATCAACCCTTACCTTTTAAGGGTTAATGACGTCAGATAGACACGTCACAGAGAACTATAAAAAGGCAGATCATTCTTGATCGTTAGGTCTTCGAAATAAATTTGGGAGTAATATTTTCAGGAACTGACGATGTCGCGTTTCCTGGAGGTTGTGTTGGCGTTGGCCATCACAGTGACTTTTACCAATGGCCAGTACTTTAGCCAGACTAACACCACTAACAATTTCCCCCAGGACATCTATACAAAAGGAATTATGAATTTCGCCACGTCCATTTCGTCAGGTTTGAATTTCTCTAGCAATATAAAGGATTCGTTTTCATTCCTGAATAGGACATCGAACATTTTAGACCAGATAGATTTCGATACAATTTTACAACTACTGGAGTTCGCTCAATCTAAGAATGTCACAATTCCTGGAGTAGAAGGTGCAGATTTGGATATGTTATACAATGTTCTAAAGTTTCTCCAGTTTCTGTCTTCATTGGGCGATTCATCAATATCATCACCTGCCGTTGAGGGGCTCCTGACGGGGATGGGTGCGGGATTTACAGATGTCACCAGACCGATTATAGATAATATTCTTCAAAATCTCACTTTAACTGCGGGTGAAGATGTCACAGACATCCTCACTGAAATCCTCGGTAACGGTCCCGCTGACCTTCAAGCTTTCCTGGAAACAGCCAACTTAAGCAATATGACAGTTGACCCCGCTGCCATGATAGCATCCCTCGGTGTGTCCCCCCTCTGTCTCCAGGATCTCGGATTAATGATGACGTCACTTACACAAGGCTCGATGACAGCTATACAAAGTAAGCCCATTAAATATCATTCTAACACACAAATTGTTTGGAATGTTTATAGGTCTTGAGTCTTCGAGAATGAAAAAGAGGGAATACGATGTGTAATAAAGTAATGATTTAGGTTGAACATACAAAAATAAGCAACTTATTCGGTATAGTACACAATTGTCATAAATATATTGTTGTCGCGAAAACCACAGAGACAAATATATCTTCAAGGACACGAAATCCACGAATAATATTAATTCTCAGTTATTAATTTTTGAGGCTTCCATTTGTCACTTCATATTTTTCAAAGTGAACCTAACATAATCTTATTCTTTGAAAAAAAGCTCAATTAAAAAAGCAAATAAGGAAATATTGAAACCTATGAATCATATCAATATATCTGTAGTAGAGACACACATAATCAAAGAATGATGTTTTCAATATTCTAAAGACTTGTGGCCAGAGTACTATATACCTACTATATCGGATGATGAAGTAAATGCTAATCCATACAATATATTCCATGTTCATTTCAATATATGTGCTTGATATTTCTCGGTTTAAGGTCAATTCCTATTGAAATATAAAGACAGTATATTCTATAATGCATTCTGATGACAACAAATGAAAAAGAAGACGAAAAAAAAACTTTATTAAAATAAATAATTTAACGCAACAGTATAAAAAATATGAAATATACGTCCCTAAATAGTACAGTATACATTGTCAGTGTTTGCCATAAAAGTGTTATGGATGTGTTTGTTACACAATATGATTGTTCCAAAAACAAACGTTTCTATTAATGTATGTACTGTCCCTACTTTGCAGTGCTAGACAGCATGGGAAAGCTCCGGGCGGGCATCCTCGACGGTAATGTGTATTTCCCTGGTAGATATGACCAGTGTCTTAACATTGAAGCCTCCGAGTTCACCACTAGGTACTGCCTAGTCAGTGTCCCGGCATCAATACAGGTAGGGATTGATTGAAATCATGGAATGAATGATAAAATAAACAAAACAAATTTTTGATATTAATTGATAGTAATACAATGTATCCCATTATTATGATATTTGTGATTTTTTAACCCGGCGCATAAATAATGAAAAATACGGTATTTATTTATTAATTTATTAATTAAAAGATTAACTGATTGATTGATTTAATTAATAAATGAATGAATGAATGAATGAATCAATCAATGAATCAATCAATCAATTAATCAATCAATCAATCAATTAATCAACAATCAATAAATGAATGCATGAATGAATGAAATAAGTTGCTTTAAAGCACTTCGACACTCTGAAAAAACCCCACATATTTTGACATTTTGCATGATATGTCATATGATTTACATTACAGGGATTCCCACTTATTATGAAGGAAGGTCTTTGTGTTCCAGCTACGTGTGGCGAATATGATATGATTACACTTATCAATGCATGTAAGTGATATAATTAATATGAAATGTCATTGACTTCGATGTAACAGCTCCAGATCACATATTTTCTGTATCCAGTAAGGAGGTAAACTACTGTTGAGTTAACGCGCTTGCGGCAAACGCGTAATTCTCATCTAAAAAAATAAAACAATGTACGTGTATATATATGTAGAAACGTCACTAAGGGTGTTTATATAATGTACGATTTTGTTGAAAAGACGATCAGCTAAAGTTTCACCACTTTTGTCTGTTTGAGCTTAGCTAAGATGTATTTTCTCTTTCCGTGAATCATTAAGAACATAGCATACGCATATAGAATGTGCATTAAATGTAGTGTACAGATTACTTAGACTTTAATATTAATTTGCATACTTACAAAATGTATTTTCAAGTCTCATTATATTTTTAATTATAGAATTTCCGTATAAATGTTTTTATATTATTGATGTTATAAGGAATAACCGCCATTTTATCAGCCTATATTACCCCATGACGTAATATATGATATGGTATCATTTTCTTTCTTTTGTGACGTCATCAAGTGGCTTCCAATATTTCGAAACAGTCAGAATATTGTTATTTTTCATAAGTAACTATGTACCATTATAATACGATTAAATCAATCATAACTAAAAATAAAAATCTTTATAAATCGTTAACAAAGCTGAAACGTGAATCTCTGCCTGTGGCCATGGAGATTATTTTGATACCATTCAATGTCAGTAAGGCATTGGCGCGTTCTATATTCACATGGGTCACTTGATCATGATTTAGAGTGAAATGTCAATATCGCCTTTGTCAATTTCTCCTTCTCCCATATGATGAATCTGCTATGTTCTTTTCTATAAGTGTGGCAACTCTTGTTCAACGCATGCGCCTGTTTTATACTGGGTAACTTTGTTTGCACTTCGCGGCCGTGAATTATATGCTTATGTAAATGAGTATATATAACGCCTACAGCTAGTGTACAAGGAGTGTTAATATAAAGTTGTATAGTTAGCTTTGAATTTCAAAGACACACCTGTGAATGTTTGATAATATGAGATGATTATAAGCGATATAACATGCTTGTTTTTGTAGTGTTGTCATCAATTCCCGCCGGCGATACCCCTATATACGCATCACAAGCATCCTGCAGCCCCACTGAAACTGCATATGACACAAAGGCTATCATTGCATTGTAAGTTTCAAATTATGCAATGAAATACAGCACTTTATGTAAAAGGGAAAGGGAAAATGCAAAGTAATAAACAAGGCTGAAGATTAATTAAAGATGCTCCACCGCTGACGAATGGTATTGTTTCTCTATCAAAACAGCAGCAAATGAATTAGTAATTTTCTTCAGTAACAAAAGCTACTTATTTTAATTCAAGATAAGAATATAAAATCATTATTTCCGTCCCGATAAAAAATCCATGGTATCATGCCCTATATGGAATGAAATACTGATTACGCATTTAATTATTTAATGTGTAATTTTGTGTAAATTAGACACGTATATACACGATTAAATATCAGTTATTGGTCAAATCAAGAGAATCGATTAAGCTCTGTCAGTGGTGGAGCATCTTCATCCTTTGGCGAACACATAGATATAGGTCAAACTTATGTCAAATCACAATCTATTACGACTGTTCGACGAAAATCTACCCCTGTTTTATAAAATAAGAGGGTTGAAGACATGCATTGAAATATTCATTCTAAACCTACGTGTAACTCTCTTCCTTCTCCTTCTTTTAAATACTTCATAAGAGACATATAATCTAAGAGATGCGATATTCAAAAATAAAAAGGAAATTATCCATTTAAGGTTCTTTTTAATTTTTTTTCACCTTTTTATTTACTGCCTACTCACTTTTGTCGAGAAAACTGACAAGTCATTTAAGTGTAAACATATTTTATTAAAGCAAAGGAATGCGAACAATTAATTAACCGTAAGATATTTCTATGTAAACTGTACCGTAATTACTTAATCATTGTATCCTGTTACTTGTAGGAGTATTTGCGGATTTTTTGCATTCCTGATGGTAATTTCGACGGCTTTTGACATACTACGAAGTCAATGCCGGAGCAACAAAAAGACCACAGAAAAATGCCAAGAAATCCCGAAGACAATTCATGACGTTCGAGCTCCGATACCTGAGATCAGTGAAGGTGAAAAAAAGACGGAATTTCCCTCCATTATCTATTCAATTGACTCCGAAGAGTACAAAAAGTCTGCAATGACCGACCACGTTCCGAAGATATACCCGACCGCTCCTACCGAAGACCCTGAAACTGCCCCACCAAAACAAAAAGAACAAAACTGCAGCGATGGTTAGCTTACACAATTATTTTTTTCTGTCTTTTGTTTTATTTGTCGACGGTAATGAACTTAAAGTATGAAGTACCGCTTATACATGATGTTTCTTGAATGTACACATGTATATAACATGTAAGAATACCTTAGGAATTGATATTGCTCACGTCAACAATGCAAAGTAACAAATAGTCGCCGGTTTTTGAAATATATTAAACAGTGACATAACATATAGCGATGTACCCAAGCTTTTGTTACAACAGAACCATTTAGAGGTATTATATTCTAACAATGATATTGTGGATACCCTGTACTTTCCAATATAGATTTAGAAACATTATAATTCGAGCATTGTTTTTATCCTCTCTTTTTCTAGAAATATTACAATCAAATCCATTTTCGCAGCATCTAAGATTTACGAAAATATCAATACTTGAACTCGACTTAAAAGAAAATTACATCCGGTTACTGATACTATACGCTATCGGGTTGGCTATTTTATTTTTACGAATAATTGTATCCGAGGAATTCTTTATATTGTTTAATTATGTCGTTTTTCATCTATTTTAAACTTATTCAATCGTTGTTTTTAGCTTATCATATTCAGTAAGCTGTGTGTAATGGCAAATATATGAAAGCCCCAATACAAAATGGCAAATAATGTCAGCAATATGTATTTATACTGCAAAAAAACATTAATCATTGAAGTGTCATTTTGCTATTTAGGAATCCTGGTGAAACTACTTTTATCCTTCTCCGTGTGGACCAATGGGAAAAAGCTGTTAAATACCGAACAAGGAGGTGCCCTCGGGGCCATTAATGGAATACGTTTCCTCAGCATGGCCTGGGTCATTCTCGGACACACGTATTCATTTACCGCCGTCTATATCCGTAAGTCTTCAAGGATTCTGCTATCAAAATACCTCGAAAAAATCACATTATGTTGTATTTGTCTAGCTTTATGTAGCTCAATGAAATTATTGTATCTTTCTAAAAAAAATATACAAAAGTTTGTCTTATCAAATAACCTCGATCGTTAGAACATAAATGAAACGTAAAGTTGATATTTGAAAACAACAAAATAAAGATAAACTTTTACCATCCATGCATATTATTTTGAGAAATAAAGTGTATATTAAACCCTTTTTTGGAATTTTATGAAACTCATTTGAATTGCTTGCCAAATTTTGCGCAGATTACAAATTACCAATCGACATATTATTTGAAATCACAAAGATTTTAAATTAAAATACCATATTGTGTCACAAAGATTTCTTCAGTACTATTACAAATACGGTTGAAAAAATATGTACAAAAACTTCCCCTTTAAATTTACATTGTATTTGTTCTGTATTTGTGAATTTGTACAGAAACCTTCCCCTAACTTTGTTCTGTGTTTGTGAATTTGTACAGAAACCTTCCCCTTATTTTGTTCTGTATTTGTGAATGTGCACAGAAACCTTCCCCTAATTTTGTTCTGTATTTGTGAATGTGCACAGAAACCTTTCCATAATAATGTTCTGAATTCTGAATGCGCACAGAAAACTTTTCCTATTTCTACTCTGTGGTATCCCGCTGGACCTTCATGGTGATACTCAATGGCTTGATGTCCGTCGATACTTTCTTCACTATGAGGTAAGCGTTCTTGCATAATCTTCATTTTTCCTGTCATATTCAAATTTTCTGTATATTTCAGCAAGTTCTTCTATAAAGGAGTTCCGCTGTGAAGTTTTCAATGATCAAAATTAATCTATAGAAACCTTATTGACGTCAAACCTGCAGCTGTTTTGTTTATTTAAAGATTAAAATCTGATTGTACTCTAAATAAACCGCAAAGCCGTTTATGATGAGAGCACACTCAGATATTTGTGTTATATCTCCATAACATAACAAATTTATTCAAATTAATCCTTATAATCAAATTTACTATAGATAATCTCTTCAATACTCAAAATTCATTTTGGGACTCTTTTGTCTATGAAATCATTACGCCGTCATTTTTCCTTTAAGGGCTGATAATTAAAGTATTAAATTTTTAAGCCAATGAAAATGCTCGTAACAAGCAAAATTGAATTATAAAGGAATGAGATATGTTGTAAGAAAAAATTAACACAACAATGTCATTATATTCCCTGCTTTTCTTTTATCCAATGTGACTTTAACGTTTGACATGAATTCTATACAGCGGCCTACTCGTGGCGTATGTGTTCATGAAAGAGATGACGAAAGAAAAGGGAAGGATTAACTGGTTCTTGTTCTACTTTCATCGATTTTGGAGGTAGGCCTTTTATCAAATTGATTATTGAAATAATAATTATCAGCTTATGATCTTTTTAACGAATATATGCAATGGAATGGATGCTAATTTGTTGTTCATTGTTCTTCGTTATTTCATTTAATCTGTTTTTCTCATAGACTTACCCCGGCTTACATGCTGATATTGATGATCAGTGCCACGCTAACTCGTTACCTTGGCGACGGACCTGAATGGCCGAAAGACGGATTTGAGATCGATTCCTGTTCAACCACGTGGTGGACAAACCTTCTGTATGTGAATAACTTTGTTCACTCTGATAAAATGGTAAGTACGGAAAATAATTAATTCTCTTTCGGAAAGTTGTGATTATTTTCGATGCAAATAATGTATTCTCACCTATTCCAATGAAATGACTACTTGATTTTCAGGTGGGTGTAGTTATTCTTTTCGATTACTTAGTAACCACGATTCATATTACATGTATATTGAATTGTTGTCTCGTTGTAATTTTCCTTCCTTGGTGTATAAGAAAATTCTCATCAAACTTTTAAATGTTAATGAAATGCTATCGATGTTATATCGTTGTTTGAGATATAACATAGTATCCGGGTAAACCTTTTATTTGTAATGGCTTGATGTGACGGTTTCAGTGCCTGGGAGTAACTTGGTATCTAGCCAATGATATGCAGTTTTACATAGTGAGTCCGTTGCTGCTTGTTCCTCTGTATTTGTAAGTACAATCTAAACGAAACTAACCTTCCTGGCTCTCATTTAAATATTCGAATAAGGTTTATTGGTAATTAAAAGTTTAATATTGTCATTACCAAACAGTTAGATAAATAGGAACAGTAATGATTGTATCATTTTAAAACAGAATGGCTTTGTTGTTCGGTGAATTTGTTCACATAATATCTTACGAACGTGACTCATAAAATATTGGATATTATGAAAAGGTAATAGATCTAGCAAAGATACACAAATATTCTAGACGTACATAATCTGTCGTTTTAGTCCTAAAGATGGCGAAAGACCATGGTTATGTTTAAAAAAAACTACAGTGACGTCGCGCACAATGTTCGGTCACTTTTATGTAACGTTATTGAATGTAAAAGATGTCATTATCTTATAACATGACGAGCGCAATTGACGTCATTTCCGACATTCGGCAAACCTGCAAGACAAAGAAAAAACGCAATTTTTCGAATACTTTTTTGAATTTTCAGTAGAGATTTCGCACACGTATATTTGAGCAAAAACGTATTTTTTTATTCTGAATAGAAAACATACTTCCTAATATAAAGTCATTTTTCAACGTCGTGAACTTGCGTGATAGAACAGTCAATCTAAAAATTTCATTTTGTGTCATTTCTGCAAGACAAAGGTTTTGTTCGATAAAAAAGTAGAACGACGTCGCAGTCTATATTTTCTGACATGTTATTAAAATAGAAGAAAAACGTATTTTTATATTAACAATTCATGTCTCTATCTCATGTATTAGTACCGTTTTGTACTGTGTGTATTTGTGTTTTTTCACTTTATTATCTTTTCTCTTCGGATCTGTCGATCGGCAAGTCTACAAACAAAGTCCACCATTTTGAAGTATGACGTCACAATTCATTATAACGAAATGACATTATGATAGTTCGTGTTTGGGGAATCTCTTTGTCAAATTTTACCGCCATGTGGTGTTCAGTATGACCACAGTGACACTTTAACTGAAACCGCATACAGGTGCGTGTTACATCTGTCGCGCCAAAAAACGTCATTTTCTCAACAAAAACACATCAATAGAAAAATAAATATTACAAATATTTTGATAAAAGTCCTCCCGTAATTGAATAAATATATCCTTTCTGTTTTTCAATTTAAAAAAATAGTATTGCGCTTATATTATTTTACTGTTCAACGCTTTTTCCAATGAAATTCCGGCGTGACGTAAAAGTGACCGAACATTGTGCGTTATGTCAGTGTATCATAACACTGGTATAGGACTTTTCGTAGGAAAATAGAATGGATTCAATTATTTTGTATTGGCTTCATTCAGCCATGTCATAAGTATTACGGTAAAGCCGGCCATTTTCGTGATATTTTTACGAAATCGCGGGTCTTGGGCATGGTCGCGAAAATCTGATCCGTAAAATAACATGCAATAATTGATATATAACATGACGCTACCCAATTTGGAACGCTACCCGAAATGGATCACTTTTAAAATATGTGATACAGAATTTTCAGTTTACAATCTAAACTAACAATAACTGTCCTGAACAAAAATTAAGGTGCTGGCTAATAACTGTGACAAATTTAATATGTCATTTTCTTTCCAGTTGCTTACTGTATGTTTTTAAAAATGAAAATAATGGAATTTTGAAACACTCCAGGAAACGACGTTGTGCGACAACCCTAAAAACACCATATATTTTAAATTAGAAAAATAATTTCTAAATGAAATATTTTAGAAAGACATGTGATTTGAATAAACTAAAAAAATGTTTGAACTTTCTAATATGAATTCAAACATTTTTACCTGGACATTTATTAATCAAACGTAATTTACGAGGTGTTTCATTTTGGATACTCAAACTTGCTGAAACACAGGGCTGGACCGGGCATGCTTTCAAGCTCTGTATTTATAAATATATGCATTGCTGACAAATAAGCAAATCATGAAATTAAACATAAAAGCATCTTTTTGTGGAATATTAAGGAAAAAATCTGGATTAAAGCACAAGTAAGAATTTTTTTACAATTATCTTCAAAAAATGTTTCAATTAGGGTAGCGCCACGTTACATGCTCTTGATCGCGAAGGTTGGTTTGCTAAAATTTAATATTCGGTCATAATCGCCAAAAATAGAAAAAAGTCTGACCCGCGAAACAAGTCGAATATACGGTATTTTACAATAGCGAATTTGTTTTTACTTGTAGTTTTAAGAAGATAGGGGTCCTTGTGGTCGCTGTGGCCCTGCTTGGCGTGACTGTTACCACTGCTGTCATATCGGCTACAAACGATCTGCCCATCACAGTCGTCGACATGGTGTAAGTGTATCGTCATAACATCTAATACAAGCGATCTGACAAGCTTAGTGGTAGAATTTATGTGTGTTAATCTTTATTTCTACTAATAAAAAAGTTATACCGAATATAGCCATGTACGGCACGGCACAAATGCAAGTAAATATTACTATTTACTATAAAATATACATTTGTGATTATCAAAAATTGTCCACAATACACTAGTATAGTACTTTTATTTATCACATACATTAACATAAAATATGGCTTTATTACACAAGTCATATTCCCAGAAGAGTAGTCTGTTTTAGAACAATTTAGTTAACAATCGAAATAAATTAGGCAAAAATCTTTCAGAACAGACATGTAGTATGAACATTTGAGTGTCTTTAATCATAAACTAGTTTCCTAAAACTAATTTTATAATGATAATATTACAGGTCTGGATCTGCCGAGTACATGGAATTGTATTACATCAAGCCATACTGCCGGATGGGACCATACATTGTTGGGATGCTCACTGGATACTTTCTCCATCAAAAGGGACTGAACGTAAAAATTAACAAGGTGGGTTATAAATAACTATCTCAGTTACAGAACGGAAACCTTATACATGTACTTTATACAGATAATTAGTTTTAGACTCATCAATGCATTTAATTCCAAAATTACCTACGCAAAAAATATTCAATTTATTAATAAGTTGAAATGCAATAATGTTGTCACGAAAAAGAGTTCCAGTTGAATTTCTGGTAAATAACGGTAATAGTCGAGAAGTTCCTAACTTACAAAGCATGATCTGTGCATCATATCTTTGTAAGAAAAACATGTTTACGATTTTTGGGATCGGGGCTAGTGTAAACGTAAATGTTATCTATAAAAATTTGATAACGAAACATCAGGTTAATTAACCACGGGTATATGGAATTCAGATATAAATCCATGTAAATGTCATTCAAAAATATGATATAGAACCATGTGTTCCAGAGGAGTGTACGGTCTTTGTATGTTAACTATAACAACCCCCTAGTGACAACAACACATCCATAAAGAATATCAAGAATTAATGTAAATGTCTGGCCTCCTATCACAAAATGAAAATAGAATTCCAATGATATTATCATGCCAATATTAGAACTTCCTTGCAGTCGTGATATACTTCATTCTATACTGCTAATATTATCGTTATTAGCCGACATTCGTTGGAAAACACGAACAACCAAATTACCTTATACACACAAAAATGTTGTAAGCAACATGGCATTATCTGTGGACACGCATGTTTGATTGTAACAAAGACAGCAAACTATATTAAAATTTGATCAAACCTCAAACAGAAAATATATTCTAATAATTTTAACGTTATAATTGAAACAAAACAATTCTTTTATATTGGTCATAAATATTTAGTTAATGGATAATGATTATTGCATGAATCATATGAATTCAACAAAATGTAATATAAAACTTCTTTTACTTTAAGTATTGTATACGTTCGTCATATGTGAAATGTAATTTTATTTTCAGTATGTGAATTTCTTCATCTGGGTGGTAGCTACAGTTGTGGCTTGCCTAATTGTGTATGGTATTTATGATGCTGCAAACGGAGACCGCGTTGATGTGGGAGTAGCCGCCCTTTATAATTCCACTTCCAGGACTTTGTGGGGAGCGTGTGTTAGCTGGGTGATATTCGCATGCGCCACCGGAAATGGAGGTAAACCGAATCTTTATTTCATTGAAAATCATATGTTCGTTATCTTGATCTTATGGAAGACATATTTGCAATATAAAGAAAGAGAGAAAGTATTTTTTAGATTAAATTATTTATTTATTCATTTATTAATTTATCTATCTATTAATAATAATCATAATATATCTTTGATAGGTTTTGTGAACACTATTCTATCGTGGAAACCGTTTATACCACTCGGTAGACTAACCTACTGTGCCTATCTGATCCATATGCTTATTATGATGATGAACCTTTTGTCTCTACGAGAGCACGTCTTCGCGTCCGACACAGCTTTCGTAAGTACAGCAAACCTCAGCACAGCCATTGTGACCATTGTGTCCGAACTATAAACGTAAAAAGATATTATAATATCGTCGAACACGAGCTTTATTATAGCATTTAAATAATGTCATATTTTGAAAATTCATTTATTTGGTAAATATATAAGTAAATAATTTCCTGATCGTTCTCTATAGCTATTCATTAAAGATAAATATTAGATACAATGTATGCTCTGATTTTCCACTATTTTTAATTGGCTAATACATGGTCACGTGACTTTCATTATATAGCATATCGACTCGGTATTTCCATTTTTAGAAACACAGAGTTAATATTCCTTTGTGAAGAAATGACATATCTAGTATAAAAAGTTAAGGACCTTTGTATCGGTCCAATTTAAAATAATGGCCTCGGGCTACGACCTCGGTCATTATAAGACTGAAGAATGCAGCATTTGGCTATGCAGTTCGCAAAGGGTTATTAGCATTTTTAGAAACACCGAGTCAATATGCTATATATTGAACGTCACGTGACCAAGTATTAGCCAATAAAAATAGTGGAAAATCAGAGCATATCTAATATATTTAATCAATTACAGATCTATTGCTTCCTTGGTGTTATCGAATGCATCTATATTTAATTAGTTACATATGTATCTGTTCCTTGGCTATATGTTATATTTAATTAATTACAGATTTATCTGTTCCCCTACTATATGTTAAATCTATATACAAATTGTATTTGATTAATTACAGATTTATCTGTTCCCCTACTATATGTTAAATCTATATATTTAGTTAATTACAGATTTATTTGTTCATCTACTATATGTTAAATCTATATATTTAGTTAATTACAGATTTATCTGTTCCTCTACTATATGTTAAATCTATATATTTAATTGATTACAGATTTATCTGTTCCTCTACTATATGTTAAATCTATATATTTAATTGATTACAGATTTATCTGTTCCTCTACTATATGTTAAATCTATATATTTAGTTAATTACAGATTTATCTGTTCCCCTACTATATGTTAAATCTATATACAAATTGTATTTGATTAATTACAGATTTATCTGTTCCTCTACTATATGTTAAATCTATATATTTAGTTAATTACATATTTATCTGTTCCTCTACTATATGTTAAATCTATATATTTAGTTAATTACAGATTTATCTGTTCCTCTACTATATGTTAAATCTATATATTTAGTTAATTACAGATTTATCTGTTCCTCTACTATATGTTAAATCTATATATTTAGTTAATTACAGATTATCTGTCTATATATTATCATCTGTTCCTCTATATAGTAATCTATTATTATTATACAATTTATCTGTTCTCTACTATATGTTAAATCTATATATTTAGTTAATTACAGATTTATCTGTTCCCCTACTATGTGATAAATCTATATATTTAATTAATTACAGATTTATCTGTTCCCCTACTATATGTTAAATCTATATATTTAATTAATTACAGATTTATCTGTTCCTCTACTATATGTTAAATCTATATATTTAATTAATTACAGATTTATCTGTTCCTCTACTATTTATAATCAGATTATTATAATACAATTTATCGATTTCCTCTACTATATGATAAATCTATATATTTAATTAATTACAGATTTATCTGTTCCTCTACTATGTGATAAATCTATATATTTAATTAATTACAGATTTATCTGTTCCTCTACTATGTGATAAATCTATATATTTAATTAATTACAGATTTATCTGTTCCTCTACTATGTGATAAATCTATATATTTAATTAATTACAGATTTATCTGTTCCTCTACTATATGATAACTCTATATACATAATTAATTACAGATTTATCTGTTCCTCTACTATGTGATAAATCTATATATTTAATTAATTACAGATTTATCTGTTCCTCTACTATATGTTAAATCTATATATTTAATTAATTACAGATTTATCTGTTCCTCTACTATATGATAAATCTATATATTTAATTAATTACAGATTTATCTGTTCCTCTACTATGTGATAAATCTATATATTTAATTAATTACAGATTTATCTCTTCCTCGGCTACATGATTATGTCCTACATGGTTGCCTTCGTCCTCTCCTTGGCGTTTGAAGCCCCAATGATGGCGTTAGAAAAAGTCATATTTCGACGAGGAGGTCAACGTAAAAATGCGAAAGCTAAACCTAAAAAATGAAACCGTGCCCTTGAGTCATGAACGCGAAGAAAAATTGTTACACATTCATTATCTTTGAGATATATAAGTTCGTCATGTTACATCTTCTAAATCGAGTTAAACAGTATTCCATGTTCCGATTCGGTTAATTCAGAATGTTTTACATTTTGTGAGGCTAAAGTTGGCTTATTACAATATAATTTCCTGTGATTCCAATTGTATCTGAATGACTGTCGTAATTATATTTCATATGTTTATCATTACGTTGCTTTCATGTAAGCAATGACTTAAAGATATCGTGATATGTTGTTTTTGTACTAAGAATTTAATAAAATATGCTGTTTCATATGTTTATCATCACGTTGCATACATTTAAGCATTGACTTTAGAATATCGTGATATGTTGTTTTTGTACGAAGAATTTGATAAAATATTCTGTCATTTTCCTGATAAATTAATTAATTTCAACAAAATTGTATTGATGTACATACATCAAATGGATTTGACATCGGGCTACGCCTACTCAAGGCCATTCCAATATTAACATCATTATATACACTCTGCATTCATTAAACATTGTATTATCAACTATATATACAAATAAGATATTTCATTTTTTAAGTAAGAATTTAAGCAAATGTTTTGTGATTAACTTAATCTATTATTTTAAAATGGATTGGACATCACGTTACGCCAAAGTATTTCAAATCAGTTATCAGCATTATTATATACACTCAACATTCATTATATTATCAACAATATGTACAAATAAAATAAGAAACAATACACTAATCAATAGCTAAAAAGGGACAACTCCAACTTCATTTTTAGTATAATATATATTGAGTTTAATTCAAGCAATTTATTATTGAAAAGTACAGAACATCAGAATGATTTCCCAGTACATTATTAAATCGAACAGAACATCAGAATGATTCCCGCGTACATTATTGAATCTTACAGAACATGAGAATAATCTTGGGTACATTATTGAGTTCGTACAGATCATCAGAATGATTCTCGCGTACATTATTGAATCTTAGAGAACATGAAAATGATCTTGGGTACATTTTTGAATTGTTCAGAACATGGGAATGATTTCCTAATACATTATTGAATCATACAGAACATCAGAAAGGTTATCAGGTACATTATTGACTCGTTCAGAACATCAGAAAGATTCCCGGGTACATTATTAAATCCTCCAGAACATCAGAATGATATCCAATTACATTATTGAAGCGTAAAAATCATCAGAATGATTCCGAGTACATTAATGAATCGTACAGAGAAAATGAATTTACATATATTTTTCGATTTTTTTCTTCTTTCACATTTTAACATAAACTATAAAAATTGTGTTTGCAAACTGTGTGAATCCGCGTAGTAGTTTCTCACAAAAGTTTCCAAACAAAATTTATTTCATAACCCGATGAAGTTACAAAATAGTTACATCAATGCTTATTACTATTTTTCAGACTACTTGGTAACATAAAAAAAAGTTTTAAATTACGATTCCATTGATTTTCAAATGGATAATATTTTTCTAAAACAATACGCAACGTCGATGGCTCTATTGTGACGTCAGGATAAGTCGGGTTTTCGTGACATTCTATGAATATATATTTGCCACCCAGATTGCAATCTAACAAAGTAAAACAGAATGAACGTTTGAATTTCCCGCTTAAGCCATTTAACCTGAACAGCCAAGATCTATGTGATAAAAAAATGTCCCCAGTATAAAAAATTGAAAGGACAACAAAAACCCATTGTTTTTCCATAGCTTTTCAGTTTCCTACTAAAAATACAGACATATAACAGTTTTTTTATAGTTTCAAACAAACTGGTTCATTCAACTACAATGTCAAATTTCCTGCGCGAACTAACTTGGTGTTAATAAACAGATCTCCCATTCTTGCACATACAGTAAGAGTTAATAAACCAATTAGTCTGGGCTGCATGTGTTGACTCGCAGTGCAGATCTTGATAATCATTAGAGCAATGAGAGTATCTATGGTAATAAGTAAATATTTATAAATGTATGTACTGCTGGTACGTTAACAAATAACAAATCATGAAAATAAAACTAAAGGCATGTATTTGTTGAATGTTAAGAGACAAAACTGGATTCAAGCACACGTTACAAAATTTGGATTAAAAAGTGTACTAATTTAATTAGTGATCTAACAGCTACCACACCTGACAATTGTACCTTGTGTCCAATTTATGTGCATGTCTTGCAGCCAAATCAGTATCACATAACTCAACATTTGGACATGTCTTACTTAAGTATGGCAAAGACAGTATCACATAAATCAACATTTGGACATGTCTTACTTAAGTATGGCATAGTCAGTATCACATAACTCAACATTTGGACATGTCATACTTAAGTATGGCAAAGTCAATATCACATAAATCAACATTTGGACATGTCTTACTTAAGTATGGCAAAGACAGTATCACATAAATCAACATTTGGACATGTCTTACTTAAGTATGGCAAAGACAGTATCACATAAATCAACATTTGGACATGTCTTACTTAAGTATGGCAAAGACAGTATCACATAAATCAACATTTGGACATGTCTTACTTAAGTATGGTAAAGACAGTATCACATAAATCAACATTTGGACATGTCTTACTTAAGTATGGCAAAGACAGTATCACATAAATCAACATTTGGACATGTCTTACTTAAGTATGGCAAAGACAGTATCACATAAATCAACATTTGGACATGTCTTACTTAAGTATGGCAAAGTCAGTATCACATAAATCAACATTTGGACATGTCTTACTAGTACAAATATGGCAAAGTCAGTATCACATAAATCAACATTTGGACATGTCTTACTTAAGTATGGCAAAGACAGTATCACATAAATCAACATTTGGACATGTCTTACTTAAGTATGGCAAAGTCAGTATCACATAAAACATTTGGACATGTCTTACTATTTGGACATGTCACTTAAGTATGCAAAGCAGTATCATATCACATTGGTTTATATGGCAAGCAGTATCAAACAACATTTGACAGTACTTAAGTATGGCAAAGTCAGTATCATAAATCACATTTGGACATGTCTTACCTAAGTATGGCAAAGACAGTATCACATTAATCAACATTTGGACATGTCTTACTTAAGTATGGCAAAGACAGTATCACATAACTCAACATTTGGACATGTCTTACTTAAGTATGGCAAAGACAGTATCACATAAATCAACATTTGGACATGTCTTACTTAAGTATGGTAAAGTCAGTATCACATTAATCAACATTTGGACATGTCTTACTTAAGTATGGTAAAGTCAGTATCACATAACTCAACATTTGGACATGTCTTACTTAAGTATGGCAAAGACAGTATCACATTAATCAACATTTGGACATGTCTTACTTAAGTATGGCAAAGTCAGTATCACATAACTCAACATTTAGACATGTCTTACTTAAGTATGGCAAAGTCAGTATCATATAAATCAACATTTAGACATCTATTAAGGGCAAAGTCACACATAAATACATTTGGACATACTCACATAAATCAACATTTGGACATGTCTTACTAAGTCTTACTTAAGTATGGCAAAGACAGTATCACATAAATCAACATTTGGACATGTCTTACTTAAGTATGGTAAAGACAGTAACATAAATCAACATTTGGACATGTCTTACTAAGTATGGTAAACAGTGGACATGTCTTACTTAAGTATGGTAAAGACAGTATCACATAAATCAACATTTGGACATGTCTTACTTAAGTATGGTAAAGACAGTATCACATAACTCAACATTTGGACATGTCTTACTTAAGTATGGTAAAGTCAATATCACATTAATCAACATTTGGACAGTCTTACTTAGTATGGCAAAGTCAGTATCATATAAATCAACATTTGGACATGTGTTACTTAAGTATGGCAAAGACAGTATCACATTAATCAACATTTGGACATGTCTTACTTAAGTATGGGAAAGACAGTATCACATAACTCAACATTTGGACATGTCTTACTTAAGTATGGCAAAGACAGTATCACATAACTCAACATTTGGACATGTCTTACTTAAGTATGGTAAAGTCAGTATCACATTAATCAACATTTGGACATGTCTTACTTAAGTATGGCAAAGACAGTATCACATAAATCAACATTTAGACATGTCTTACTTAAGTATGGCAAAGTCAGTATCATATAAATCAACATTTGGACATGTCTTACTTAAGTATGGCAAAGACAGTATCACATTAATCAACATTTAGACATGTCTTACTTAAGTATGGCAAAGTCAGTATCATATAAATCAACATTTGGACATGTCTTACTTAAGTATGGCAAAGTCAGTATCACATAAATCAACATTTGGACATGTCTTACTTAAGTATGGCAAAGACAGTATCACATAAATCAACATTTGGACATGTCTTACTTAAGTATGGCAAAGACAGTATCACATAAATCAACATTTGGACAAGTCTTACTTAAGTATGGCAAAGACAGTATCACATAAATCAACATTTGGACATGTCTTACTTAAGTATGGTAAAGACAGTATCACATAAATCAACATTTGGACATGTCTTACTAGTTGATATATGTAACAACAAACAAATATTTTGAAGGTAGTCGGATATATTGCTATGCTTATGTGTCGGGCCATATCATACTTCGAGCTAAGCCTCTTTTATCTCTTATGCGTTTGAAATGCCAGATATGTCTCAAAATAAAATATATATGTATATCTATGCTTCATATCCTGGCCTGAATAGAATTCAAGCAGGAAATACAATAATAGATTGGGTTTTTTTTATTTTTAATTAGGAAATATATACAATACTTTCACTTCACAAAATCAGCTGGAAATGTTACTTGTCTAATAAAATATTCTGATTGGGCGTTCCTGATTCGTAATCTATCCGCCTCCAGATCTAAATCCCTGAGCGTGATACAGAGCGTATAGACAATTTACGGGATCGGGCAGGGTCAGACCAGATCGGAGTATTTCATGGTCGTTAAAATGAAAGTTTTGAATTGAATTAAAGTTAAAATAGGTATACTAAATTGTGACCAAATAGTATAAAAATAATATTTTCTTGCATGATCAGCTATTTGTTATCTGGGTACTTATTCTAACTAAACTATATCTTAGAGATGGTCCACTGCTGACAGATAGTATTAAACAGGAGCAGACGATTTAGTATTTTTCTTCAGTTACAAAGGTTACTTACTTTACACCATTACTGCCATTAAAAAGTTTGAGCTTCTAATTTTGCTTCAAGATAAAAAAAAATTAAAAATAATTGATTGCATCCCGAAAAATTTCAATGGCACTATGTCCTACATTGAATGAAATACTGATTGCGCATGCACCAAAAGCAAAATAAATTATTTTTTATTGTTTTTTTGTTAATTAGACATATACATTTTTGTATATAGACGATCAAACACCAATTATTGTTCAAATGATGTGTATCGTTTATGCTCTGTCGGCAGTGAAGCATCTTTAACTAATTAATAATGACTAGGATCTTGATAAAGTACTACGATACAAAGCACTGTGGTCAGATTTCGACCAAAATTGCGTCATCTGGCCATCAGTCTTCATTTTGATTTCGTTCAATCAGTATGTAATATATTGGTATTATGTATGTCCATATATTGGTTTGGTTTCGTATGACTAGCCAAACGTCATGTTAACAGCTATATGAGGCCGTATCAAATTTGTACGTGGAGGAAACCCGAAAATCCGGACACAAACCAACGACTTGCGGTTAGTACCTGACCGCTGCCCCTCATGGGATTCAAAATGGCGATCCAGAGGAGGGGGCCTTGTGGTTCGTTATATATTGTAGGATACTGCACATTCACTGAAACTTTTTTAGCTTGAGTTCTTGTTCATTGTGTGTTTTAAGTTTCTGCAGAATACTTCCAATAGGAGTAACAAATGTTTTCTTATTCAAAAAGCCGATTGCAATACCAAGGCAGGCATCTGGGTAAGGATATCCTTGGTCTTTCCTAATAACAAAAACAGCTGACCCGGAGTCTCCATGTTCGAAAAATTGCTTTCTGTTATATTCACTTATGACATACTGGTTTTTGAAAATGTACTTATCGGCGATAAGATCGGTATGAAACCTAACCTGACCAACTTCACATGTAAGTATACCAACAGACAAACCAGAACTTGCTCCGAGCTTCATACATTTAACCGGACGCTCCACATCAGCTAGAACGAAACGTGAACATGTGAGTTTTTGAACATATTGCACTAAGCCCTTTAACCGTATAGGATAGATTTGATGGCATTGATGCTAGGTTCTTCGTATAATCTTCTCTATTATTTGAGCAAGTGCCCTTCAGCTGATTCTTAACTTGATTAATCATTAAATGTTTAATATGATTTGTTAACATTCTGAAGCTTTTAATCTTAAAAGCAAATCATACCTGATATTGAAGAGTGCATTATTGACAAAATGAGATATGTTATTATACGAGTTTCTGAAAACTACTCACCTATAGAACTAATGTATCTCTCATCAGCAGGTTTCCCAGATGTGAATGTAGGTGGATGTATCCGGCGAAAGCCTAAAAAACCCGGAATATATTTTTACCGATTATTTTACAATTGTACACTTTATGGCAATCCGATTAAGTCAAAAATAAAAACAGCATGTAAATCACCATCACTTCTATCTACTGGACGTTAATTATAAAGGGCTGGTCGGAGCCTCCTATACTTTTGATTTATTCTTTATATTTTCACAAGAGTCTGCTTCGAGACTTTCTGCATATTTAACTATTTTATTTATTTCATGAAGAATTGGAACATACGGCTATATAAAACTATTTCCTTTTTCCATAGCTACATATATATTTTTTTTTACCTTTCCTGATAATAAGACGTTTGGATGTAACTTAAAAATCCTTAATCTATGGTCGCATATTTCTGCCATTGTGTTATTTTAGCCGACATAATTATCTCAGTTTTGCCGAGATAATTATGTCGAAAAATGAGTGACTTGTTGAAATATTTATGTGAGACATTTATCTTAACCAGTTGACTTAAAGATGCTCCACCGCCGACAGAGCATAAATGATATTCATCATTCGAACAATAATTTGTGTTTAATCGTGTATATATATGCCTAACTAACACAAAAAAATAATAATAGATATTTTATTTCGCCTTTGGTAATTCATTTCATATAGAATATAGTGCCACGGATTTTTTTCGGGATGCAATTAATTATTTTTCATATTATTAACTTGAAGTAAAATTAGAAGCTCAAACTTTATAATGGTGGTAATGGTGTAAAGTTTAACTTTTGTAACAGAAGAAAAATACTAAATCGTCTGCTCCTGTTTTTGAAGTGAAAAAATATCATTTGTCAGCGGTAGAGCATCTTTAAATTATTACGACGAGATTCATTATGATATTGAATGATATTATAACTAACTTTCCAAGATGATTACATACATGTATATGAACAAGTCGTTTTAATACTCGACTGGTAGACATAATCATCTGTACATAACACGATGCCAGAAATATGCCACAATTGAAATACATTTTTGGGCAACCAACATAAAACGCATTAAACGATGATCTAAGAGTCCCATTATGCTTTCACAAAACTTTGCTTAAATCTACATTTACATCCCTTATGAAACGTACTTCATTTTGGTTTGTTTCTAATGAGGATAATTACATTGATAATAAAAGAATTCTTAAAATAGAACGGGTTGATTCCCATACATAGGGTAAGCGAGTAAGCGGTTAGTACTATAACTGTTTAAACGTTTGACACTCATTTTTCCACATATATCGACTGTGGCTCCTAAAATGTTTATTGTGCTTCATTAACAGCTAATACTAAAAGTGAACTAATCAAGAAATGTTGTGTATTAATTGTGAAATGCATTCATTGGGCCACAAAGTGGGATATTTTAGCGTTCATGTAAAACCGCTTCAATAACGTTCGGTATCAGTAAGTTGTCTTTTCTCTGGCTGAAACTTGCTCACAAGTTCGTAGCTTATATTCCTATACACAATAGATCTACACATTTAAAAATACGATATATTCATGATATACATGATTAAAAAATATTCTTCTATACAACCAGAATAGTAGTAATGTTACAAAAGTATTTATTAATTACCATATACAGTATGTTTATTTCGAATATGAAATATACAATATACACGGCACGAATTTACCTCTTCAAAGATTAGAGACTCGTATTGACGATAAATACTGACGCTTATTCACCAAAGTTAATAGTATAGTAAGTGCAATACAAGACATACAATAAGATATTACAACTGGAGCTACGAATGAAGTACCCAGTGCTTCAAAATGATGTTACACAAAATTTAAGTTTGTTAATCAGAAGTGACAATGTTTAATAATTTAACATGTACTTGTATACATTGTACACTTCATATCTGTAAAATGACTATTTCTAAGGATGTATTGTTAATAATTTCAACATGCGCAACCCAGACATGTAATTCAAAATTGGAGAATTAATGGTAGCCTTAAAGCTAATAAGCTTAAATAGACCGAAAATCAGGCAAGTAAATAATGATATAAATTTTTAAAAAGCCTCAACACATTATTTTAATTGTTTCTGATACAGTATACAGATTAATATTGACTGGCGGTTTGATGGTCGTGCTAAGTCCAAGTGTAGACAGTGTACACGATAGACTGTTGTGTTATTTTACTCGTATTCAGTGAGTTTTAGGCTAATTTCGGAATCTGTCATGTAATCGTGACGTCTGTTTGGGAAATTCCACTTTTTCTGGCTGTGAATGCGAACTCGATATGTTTAGCTCTGTTTATACTCTGTAGCAATGAGTCGGAATACTCCATCTGTTACGAGAGTTTTTCTATTGTTTTTGAAATACATGGAAGCGTTGGGCATTTTTCATTACCGGATATTTTCATAAGGATAAATGTCTGTCATTGAGCAAAGTTTGGTATTTTATGCCGATATTTTTCCCCAAAAAAACATAACGGGACTTTAACGCCGCCAAAAGTAGGATTCACTAGTGGCAGCGTACTATTGGCCATATAAATATTGCATATGTGTCTACCAAACTCTGCGACTCGTTCAACCACTCTGTTTTTACCGCCGGGATAATCATTCATATATATTTCAGCCACGACTTCTATCCTCAAATCCGTTGTAAAGTAAAAATCGAGCTGCACGTATTTCATGTTTGCTTATAAGATGAACAGTACCTTAGTATTAATTACACACGGGGGTAAGAGAAGTAACTCAAACAGAAATAAATTCCAAACTATTTATATTGCAAGTTATGCTAATAACGATGAGAATGCGTTTTAAATTCGAAAGCGATTTAAAATATAATTATCTATAAAATGTCGATGATTGTAATATACTTGTTTGTATATTCTTTTCAATGCATTATTTAATAATTTCCTCAATTATCTTACTGTACGTAGGTCAAAACATTAATTAAGTTAAAAACGCCCTTACAGAACAGTATGTTGAACTCAAAAAGTATTCAAACTACTTAGGCCACTTATTCCATTGACACAGTGGTTTCAAGGAGACGCACGCCAGCCATTAACTGTAATTACTGGAAAATAACTGTGGGAACATATCTCATATAGAATTCAGGAAGCATATATTTTACCTGCATTTCGGAGATGGGTGTTTTTGATGTTATCAAAGGCTCCATCTTTCGGCACTCTTGATGGATCGATCTCTATAAGAGCTGCATCAATACCAGTTTCCAATGTTGAATCCAATACGGCTCGAACTAGTGTTCCACACTCCCAGTAGATACTATGTAAAATAAGACACAATGTTATGAATCTCTTTATATCACGGACAACATTATAACCTTTGACTGTTTCGGGGCCTAAAATCAATTAAGATTCCAGTGTAAAATGTTAAGCGTAGAAAACAGATAGCGATAAAAAAATGTATTAATACCGAGTCAATTTGATCAAATTGATGCAATATTTGTTATACAGTAGATATAGCGCATATTTTAGTGGAGATTTATCACGTAGATGTTTATAAAAATCGAGAACAGGTACGTTATAAATAAAATAAGTTAACTAACTTGTTTGCTATATTAATATCAACTTCAGCCACAGGTTCATCATCTACCTCCATTGGTTCTATCTTCCGTATAACTTCTTCTTCAAAGTGATCCAGCGGGGCAATGACGGCAGCTCCGTGTCTTCCATGTGAATTTGGGAAATATATCTGATTCCTCCCTGTACGAATATCGTCCTTATAGAATAGATGAGCACATGTTACGAATCCCGTTTTATCTTCATCCATGTCAACAAAAATTCCTAGTGTGCCCTCATCAGGATAGTCATTTGCACCCTCGGATTTGCATAAATGCATTCCTACTTTCAAAGGAACATGTTCTTTTGTTGCCATCGGGTATCGTCTACCTACTGCTATCGTGACGTTAGCTGTTCGATCACTCGTCTCGGGCAAGTTATGTTCCGTTTCATCGCCCACTGATGCACCTGCTCCATCTGTGTCTAAATCCTTCCCCACTGATGTATTCGATGTCCCCACTGCATCTCCCGTGACTGGTTCTCTCTGTGTTTCTGTGTTTTCATCTGTAGGATTCTTTTTGCATCGCGAACCCGAAGAATGATCAATAGGGCCAAGTCTAAATTCTCCCTCCAGAACAGCCACAGGCATGGTTCTATTTTGACACATTAATTCAGGTGGAAAAGGCATACTTTCAAGTGGAATAAAGCCTTTGTGTGAACAATGTAAAATGATGTGCCCCGTTGGTGTCATATCAGGATGACTAATTCTGGCAATACTTCCAGCAGAGATAGCATTTAGATTGGAATAATGATCCCAAAGATAATCTGCCCAATGATGAATGATTTCTTTTGAAAGAGTTCTCTCATCTTCTGTCATTTCGGTGTCTTCTCTCCAAACAGTTTCAGGAGAAATCTCCTTATTGATAATGTCGACCTGTACACCACTGATGTGTCCGTTATCTTCTATACCACACACATGTTCAGAAAATCCCAGACAAACTCTCTGAATCGGTTTCCCTACACGGGCTGTGTACGTAGGCTGAAACCTAGATCCGATACTTTGATACTTTCTTTCGGCTTCCTTACAGACTGCTTCAAGCAATGTCCTTTCCACCGACATTCCATATGAAAGCTTAATACAGGAGTCGATAGCGAGATGCCATGGGTAACTTTCAACCAACATCTGAACGATGGCTTCAAGATTAAACCGAGTTGCAAGAATAAACGAGGATATTTCTATGTGCAGATTTTCATCCCAGTTTCCACAAACAAATGCTGGAAGACATTTTGCCACGTCGGACGTTGGAGTAGCTCCTCTGTCAAGCAATATCTCCACCATTTCTTTGTCTCCCATGAGAATAGCAAGGTTTAATGGCGTCCATCCAGCTCCATCCTTGGTGTTTACATCACAGCTGTCTAGAGTTTTAGTCAACTCACTGACTTGTTGTTGAAGAATGTAATGATGGAGCGAATCCCCGTCTGTTCATTTAAATTGACATATTATATAATTTCATTAATCGCCTGATCAATTAACACATTTGCTATATGCTTTACTTTCCAAATACTGACAATTTTAAAAAATGGTAAATAAAAAAGAGAAACAATATTCATAAAAAGTTATATGCCCTTTTTAACTGGTTTTGGAATTTCATTCATTATATTCCATTAGGACGATAAACATAATATATATGGAAATATCTATGTCACATGTCAAAACAGTGCGAGGAGTCAATATCAGGGCTTAAACGAGAGGTCAGATATTAGTTCTGAACTTATCGATATGACATGTGATTTAGATTTTTTTCCATATTTATTCTGTTTATCCTCTCAGTGGAATATATACAATTATAAAACCCTATATGTGCATACTAACTGTTACTTACCGTAAGGTGAGGTCATCTCCACTTTGAAATGTTGTTTGAAATTAAGATTATAGGCGGTTTTGGCCTCTAGTGACGTTTCTGTCAGGAATGTGTTTGTGTACAGATGCATGAATTGTATTGGCCAATCTTCAATGATGCCACGAGCTTCGTGTATCATGTGTTGAGCTGCAAGTGCTATCACTTTCTGAACACAACGTTCGTTTTTTGACGACGAAACGACTACAACATTTTCTTTTGACTTCATCAGGTGTTCTTTCTGAAAAAGTTTTTTTATGAAAACTTGATAAACAGGCTGTCTGAGTAAGGCTGAAGCATCGCGTTATTACACAGACTTCTACCCCATCGGACAGAGATATCTGCAATTCCGGTGAGGGTATGATTTCTCTGAGCGTGCACGCGTAGAACATATTCGCGTGATAAACCTGAAGTTGTAAGACGTCATATGCAAATATGAAAGTAACCTGTGCAGTAATTGGAAAATCAATATCACATTCGACCTCGAGCTGGTACTTCACGCGCGTGCTGAACTTTGACCTTATGATCATCGCGATAGGAAGTTCACATATTTTGTTGAAGTTTATCCGGTTAAAAGACTTATTTAACTGGTCTTCATACTTTATTTGTTAATATTGCTATGATTTCGAATTTTGTGGAAAATTAGTCTTAATTACTTATCCGTATCTATGCCGTATCTATGCATTTTAACACAATGAAATCAATCGTTTCACAACTTTCAAATTAAAATTATGTGAAAAAGGTAATAAATATATAATTATACATTTATTTTCAATACATGTGCAAAGTTTTATAAAATTTAGATATATTTTACCATTTATACACTTGGTATAAGTGTAATAATCAATATGTATATGTTTATGTATAATAATATATGTAATCATTATCTTATACATTATATATATATACCTTGGCTGATCAATTTCATCAAATTACCTTCTTTAGATTCATCTTTTAGATAAACTTCAAGTAAATGGACAATATACTAAGTATATATGTCTTTAAAAGTATCTAACTACTATGGCTATTTATAACTAGGGCCGTTCTGACGCAATTATTGCACTAGGGCCGTTTTAACTTGGGAAAAATACTATTAATTAATCTATTATCTAACATTAATCTTTGTAATTGACCCGTTAAACTCAAAGTCGATCCCGGGTTGTGCTACATCATAAGGTATGATCGTATGAACTTCTGACCCCAAATTAAATTACAAACTCTGTTACATTATGAGATACCATTAAATCAAATATCAATTAAATCCTTCAATCCTATCATCTAAAAATCAAGAGATGCTCCACCGCTGACAAATATATTTTTCTCAATAAAAACGAGCAGACGAATTAGTATTTACAAAAGTGTCTTACTTTACACCATTACCACCATCAAAAAGTTTGAGCTTCTAATTTTGCTTTAAATTAAATATATCAAAAATAATTATTTGGGTCCCCAAAAAATTTCGTGGCACTGTTTAATATAGAATGGAGTACTGATGGAGTACTGATTGGTCATGCACCAAAGGCAAGATAAATCATTGTATGTGTTAATTAAACATATATTGTATATAAATTAAACACCAATTATTGTTCAAATGATGAGTTTCATTTATGCTTTGTCGTTTCACATTTGTGTGTGTAATTCAGTGTTTCGTGTAAATGACCATGCAATCTTACAAATGTTATCTGCTAATTATGTATTGTTTACTGTTACGTGGCACATTTTCCTGTAAACATGATAATTCGTAATTCTCGTTAGTTGCACCGTTGCCTTTATTCACATTTTGCCTTTGAATCTTTAGCTTTGGGTTCAGATTTTGTTTTTGGAATGCCCCAATGTCTCCAGTAGATGGATGAAACAATGGTGGTTAACAGTTAAACACAACCTTAAATGTAGCATAGGCTTACCTTTCCTCTTGACAGAAGAAACTGGTCATCATCTACTTCTTCGAAATGGATAATCTGCATATGGTCACTCGATGAAGCAGAGATATCTAAACATATGCAACAAAACGTGTCAATTATGGCATAATTGAAAGCTTTGGTAGAGAACAAAATATAAGAAATCGTCAATACACAGTGTGTCTTCATATTCAGTCAGTTACTAAGTGATTAACACGAGATATCACTGGATATAGAACGCACTTACCTTCGACACCATTCGTTGATATATCATTGCCAGTGGAACATTCTACTTGGGTACTGGCCCGCTCAAGTTCATTCGACGGAGTGCTCGCAACTAAGAGACCCCTCTCTTTCAGACATTGATGAAGGCGATGACTGCCAGTTACCCTCACATAGCTGAGCAATCGCTTGATTGTATCACAGGTGTCTAAAGCACACAAAGACGATATATCGCCGTTTTCCTGTAAGATATCGACAAGTGCTCCGATATCTCCTGTTGAATCAACACAGTCAATAACTGATAAATCATGTTTATTGGCTTTTGAATTCCTGCTCCGCACAGCACGCAGAAGTGATTTTGTCATCCCAAGCATGTGACTAACCTGGACGGCGTTCTTACCGCGAAATGGTCCATTTGATACAAACTTTATTCCGACGTTTGCTCCTCTTTCTATAAGATGACAAACAACTGTCTGTTTGTTGAAAGATCTCCCGAATGCATATTCAAGAGGACATTTTTCGTATTTGTCAACAGCATTTATGTCGGCGTTAAACTCCAGTAGAAGATCAATCATTTTACCACTATTTTCTATTTGGACTGCGCGATGCAAAGGTTGCAATCCATATCGATCGGGGAGATCAGTTTTGGCACCCAATTGTAAGAGTAGTCTACAAATTTCGGGGTTTCCATTTCTCAATGCTATATGAAGAGCTGTTTCACGATCTGCGTTTTTAGCATTGATAATCTCATCTGCCGAACTTTGTTTCAGAAGTGCAAGGGTGAACTGCAAATAACCTTTGCTAGATGCAAAATGCAGTAACGGAAATTGGCCAAATATATGTATCAAATTCGCTCCCTTGTTAAGAGCCCAAATTCCCAGATTTTCATGTTGGTGCAGTAGTGCATATCTTAGAATAGTATTCAAATGATCTTTTAACTTTCCTAAACGGTGAAGGTATTTTAGGTCCTTGTGCTTATTATGCTTTGTAGCATAGATGACTATTTTTTTTGTTTGAGGCCATAATCCGTTTTTTTGCTCTTTGTATTCATCCAGTTTGCGTTGGTAGCTCTCATTATCTATGATGTTCGAAGAGGAGCTGTTTCGTTTTTGTTTTACATCCTTTGATTTAGCTTTACAATGTCGTTTTTTGTGCGATTTTGGCTTTCGACTTGGATCCATATTATGATCATATGAAGTATGATGTCTGAAAATGTAACAATATTGTGTAAAATGTTCTAATCATCTGCGTCAATATAACCAATATGTTTGACAAAGAAATAATGCTCAAGTAATCGATTTGACTCATTCACAGTGCAATTTAATGATAATACGACATGGTTCCATATGTGTTATATATGAAGAAACAAACTACTTAAGTACCAAACGCCCTATTGTCGACAACAAACGTCCGCAATGGATTTGTAAACATACACTCTCTCAAGGCTGCGTATCGTGTAGGAAGGACCCTGATAGAAAAAGTACCCGGCGTCATTATAAACATTTAATCAATAAAGAGCTTTTGTTTTGAATATTTAGGTCTCTGTTAATTTACTATGAGTATATATCAATATTAGAAATTATGACGCATTTTAATGTCCCTTTATAAAGACTTCTACAGTGTAGTGCACTGCTTTCATGTTGTATCGGAGATATGAGTATCCCAGTAATGTGACACATTATATATATATACAAACAAAACCTAACATCAGGGGTCGATGTATAGAGTTGTCTTTCTCTCTGACAAAGCGACCAAATCACAAAATGGGATTATCTAACTCAGACATTACGTGTTTGGGTGTGTAGGATGATGTGTTGTTTGTTATGTGTTATATGTATGATTTAAACAAGCGAACATTATAAACACGACTTACCATCAGTGTTATCTCTGTACCGGCCAGGTTAGAGTGAACATAAGGTATTAAACTTCCTTGTTGAAGTTGATTATTTGTGTGGTAACAAACGTGCTATAAATAGCTAAATTGCTAACGTCAGTGCATATCATACGCCCTTAGTTCAGTTATGATAACGTTGGTGTTTGTTAAGTGATCACAGCGGTATAACTTGGCAATTCTGTTGTACACGTTATAATATAACTTAATGGGACAGCTAGCTAAATACAAAAACAGATTTATGAATATCAAGTATAAATGTACGAAATGTCTACATTATTAAAGCATACAATCCATGTCCGCTTGTATCAAAATATCAAAACGTGTAAATAGTACATTATTGTATCGAGCTGAATTTGATCCAGTTAAGAATAAGAATAAGGAAATGTGTTAGTAGATTGTGTCAACGGTAAATACGAAGCAAATGTAAACATTGACTTAATTAAATGTAAATTGACTGATTCCATAATTTAGTACTATTATTATGTCGATTCATGAACATGGGCATTGCAGTTGCGTATTCCAATATATGAGCGTTATAACTATCTGGAATGAGTGACTGCTACGATATATACTCCTTGTGGTGCAGGTGCCCTTTAGCTAGGATGACTGCTGCATTGTGTACCACTATGCATGACCTCTATTCATTTCTCACCTTGCAATTGGTGTCTACAGCAGGTTGCGTTTCGTAATACAGTTGTGATGCGGGGGTATTGGACATTGGTGATCATGTAACGATCATTTCTATTTGCCAATATACCATCTTACGATTCATGACCACTGCAATAGATTTCTTCCTGAGAATGAAGTAGCCTTTTCCAACATCAAACATATGATCACTTCCTCGTGTAATCACCAAGTATTAGGGATTGGTTGTCATTTGTGTTGCTTGCATTGACTGATGAAGAAAGTTAATCTCGTGAAAATAAAGTGAACTGCGAGGCAGTTCATATACCATTGGCACGAGATTAACTTTCTTAATCATGTAATGTAAGAAACAAAATTGATAATCAATCCTTATATTTACGTTAACCACTTTAAAAATCCCGCTGTTCAAAAAAAATCAAATTATTTATATTCGATATAAGATATATACAAATTTGCAACATTGTACAAGTAATCGTACATGTATGTACAGCTACGGAACTGCCGCTAGTCAAATGTTCTCATCACACAAAATGTAGTTCCGGAAATAACTTCATTCTTTGTGCGTTGTTACGAGTAAAAGCAACGATTTTGAAATATTGTTTTTACGTACAAGAATTAATGGCTTAAATCTTCTCATACAAACATTATTATGTTGATTTAATACAAAAATTGCTGCGCAGTACTAGCAGTGCAGTCAATGTGTAATCCGGTTGCTGGAATTAGCAGTGGTCCGGATTTAAAGAAAATGACGATTGTGGTGAAAATGCTGAACAGTTGGTATCTAAATATAATTAAACTAAATGCTGTATTTTCGTCTGGTAATTATTTGTACCTGACATTTGAATGTTTATTAACTAAACCTGTTGTTAAATCCAACCCCTGTGTCCATGGTATGCGATGCAGTCCAATAACAAAATCCTTCCGGGGCTCACTAAAACGTGTTAAAATGTAGGATTTAGTCGAAATCACTAGAAGACTTCCGTGTTATTCTTGAAATCTGAGAACTTCGCTGGAGTTTTGGGATCAAAATTCTGTATAAATTATGTAGAGAAACATTTATTTGAAATGTTGGCAGTTTCTAACGACCCTCCAATACCGTGGTTTTTGACATTCACAGAATCGTTTCGTTAGGTTTAATGTCACTGAAATCAGACTGTTTGCTATTTGAGCGTATTTTCATGGAATCTATCGCTTCTAAACTAGAGTACACATTATCGTAACTATTTGCGTTCGATCATGTCTACTTGCGATGATTGGTGAACCTCACTGCCTTCGTTAGCCTATATAATTGTATGCTCAGTATTTTTCCGGGCCTTGAGCCTAAGTCAGTGTTTCATCGAAACACATGTAAAATATCTGTATAATAATATGCTACAGACAATTTCTTATCTTATCTTTGTCAAGCATTTCTGTCTGTGTTTCTTAAAGTACAACGATAGGCCACATCGCAGAAAGTTCATGCAAAGCTGAAGCGGCATAAAACAACGTCAAAATGTAAACAATGTCAAAATGTATTCTCACGCCAGTCAGTGGGAAATGAAGTGATCGGAGTATACTAGTTTCGTTGAGGCGGAGCGAAGTGAAAAGGTAAATATATCGTTATAAAGGTCAAAAAGGGGATCACGTATCAATCAGTAGGCAATGGTCTGCCGTTTTTGGTTAAGTAACGAAACAATTAATAGAGCCATTCAGGTTGGCGTCACACTGGTCAAAACAATAGATTAGGCCTCGCTCACTGGTGTCCTAAATTGGCTTGGGTTTGATAGAGACATATAGTAAGACAAATACAGGTAAGTTGATAACAAAAGCCTGGTTACAGGAATAAAATGTTTTTATTCAGTGATACAAGACACTAACAATAACATATAAACAAAGTCAATAACAACTTATTTTATATACATGTACCATATACTTCATACAAGTCTAAATGACTCTCTGAGTGGGTACAAAGTATATTATTTGATGATTCAAACATTTCATACATGAAGTTACATAACAGAAATATCTATAGGAACACACAATGATAAATAATAATTTCCATTCTCACACCATCACTTTTGAAGTAAACACCAGAGTTGTTCCTACGACAACCTTTTTCGATTATCTAATTCTGTGTTAAAATACAATAAATATATTAAAGATATTCATAATACGTGAATTTACTTCACATGCTCATAAACAAGTAATAAAATAATAAATATCTTCATTGAACTTATAACGGTATGAATGCATGCCTTATTAATTGTTTAATCACATAAAGCTGCAAGTTCCTATGCATTTTGTGTTCCATATATAAATGCGCACTGAAACACATATTTATGGGAAAATGCAAACTTAGCATTACTGATTAAACTTTAACCTACGAGTGTAGAACTTGGTTATCTCTCATCACAACTATCTAAGCAATCAACAAAAGGATTAGTACTCGGTAAAACTTGAGGTTCACTTATGGAGAAATGACCTACAATCGCAGCGTTCTTAGAACATATTACTATATACATATAATATTATTTCAAAATGACGGGGTATTTTACTAAATATGAAGGATACGGACATTATACCTTGGGATCAAGCCTCGGTTTTATCAAATTGTGTGACCCTCGATAAGAATATCACTATTGATCACATACTATTTCTAGCTTCTAAATATTATCGGTAAATATCAATTCGAAATTGGGCTCTATAATTTCTTAGACAAAAGCTATCAAAACGCCAAAAATGACAATTTTTCTTTTAAACTTCGCTGAATTTATGTATACATGTATCTCGGATGGTAAGCATGACAACTAAAGGTGCAAAAATTAGAAATGTTCCATTACAATTAAATCAGGGGTGAACTAAATACGTGTATCGCAAAAACAACTAAATAACACATTCAATGAACTTTGGGAGCCAAAAATACACGAAAGCCTGTTAGTGTCACATTGAATAATGAAACAAGTTTCTCGTTAAAACGTGATATTTATTTCGTTACACGTTAAAGATGCTCCACCGCTGACAAATGGTATTTTTTCACTATCAAAAACAGCAGCAGACGATTTAGTATTTTTCTTCAGTAACAAAAGTTACTTACTTTATACCATTATCACCGTTGAAATCCCGAAAATATTCCGTGGCACTATATCCTATATGGAATGAAGTACTGATTGCGCATGACCCAAAGGTAAAATAAATTATTTTATATTATTTTTGTTAATTAGACTTATGTATACATGATTAAACACTAATTATTGTTCAAATGATGAATATCATGTATGCTCTGTCGGCGGTGGAGCATCTTTAAAGAGACAATTCACTCAGGCAAATTCTTTTACATAACCAATAAGCAAACTATAGCATAAATGTATTGTTCTACATTTCTTATGAAACATATAACGTAAAACATTGACAAATTCCACAACATTGTTAAGTATTTTAATTAATATCGTTGAAATATCAAATCGTTGATCAATACGATTAAGCAGGTACAATATTAACTCTGTACCCATACCCGAGCCAAAGTCACGCACGTTAAACAAATGAACTACATAACCACTCAGAAGGTGATAAAATGATTTTTAGGCAAGACAATTCACCTAATAAGGTAAACACACTACTGTCAGAGCGATTTGAGCAGTTCTAGCCATAAGTTGCATTACTTTACGAGCAAGGGACAGGGTTCGGCATACAAGAAGTTCGACCACAGTGTGTAATGGCGGACAGCGAGCAAGTTTAAATATTTCACACACGTGTCACCACCATAGGCGTTTCAGGCATATCACAGTAAAACCGACTGATCTAATTTCCATTAGAAGTTGTTTTATCTGATATATATACAAATTTGTTCTCTTAGACTGAATTGTCCCTTTAAGTATCCCGTTTTAACGTGTTAGTTATCTCTTTAAAACGAGATCGAGATAATTAACGCGTTAAACGAGATAATTAACGCGATTAAACTAGATAACTAACACATTAAAACGAGAAATTTTATTGCGTTTCAACGAGATAATGATCGCGTTTAACGAGAAAAGTATTTCATTTAATTTTTCAAAGTGATACTAATAGGCTTTTGTACCAAAATGACCCAAACCATACGTAGTTTTTTTTCCCTTTCAAAACGAAGAAAAACCCAGTAGCTCTCTTGTCATACTTGTTAAGACACAAGGGTATAGAAATATGAAGTGAAACGATATTCCATACTGTTAGTCAGGAACAATAATATATTTGGTTGTATACAATATATGATTATTTGGCAAAGACCGATTCCGCTATCATACAGAATCACCCGAGACGTTAATTGTTAGAAGATTGATTTAGAGGTGACAGGGGAAGGAATCCCTATCACAGCATGGCCCCTATAAGGGCCGATATCGTCATCACCACCATCAGGGTGACGTAATCAGCTACAGTGGAAGTGGCTGATGAAACATCCTCTGGCAGAATTCCGTGTACAGCACCCCACTCACCATCGTTTGGACTGGGATTGATCCCCAGCATGTAACACATGACCTGGTAGATATGGATGTTTGAGAACCCTTTAAGTACCACGTTCTGGGCGACATCTGGAAAGACCAATAACAAATGATATTAACAAATAATTAGATATAATGTTTATCATAATAAAATTTAACATCAGACATAGCCTATCTTAGTCCTGTATAACGATGTATGCATGTCAGTAGGAAAAGATATCAGACAAAGCCAAATATGATATTATAAAAGAATAATTTACGTATACAGGTTATGACACGATCAGTAAAACTTGGAGTAAAAACTTAACATGTAATAACAGAAAATGAAGATAATAGATTACAATATCATAAACGTAAGTAAATCCGTCATATTTATTCATACGCTCGAGTGAGGAAACACCTAATTTGGAAAGTTACTAGAGTTTTTTAGTGACAGTACTTCGCTATCATACAATACTAATTGCTTTGTTTTGTTGTTTCTTTAATGTTTCTTGAATTGATTAATATTACTCATGACAACAGCCATGTGGCAAAAATACGTTAGAACATTATACTCGAGTTATATAAACGGGTGTATTACCTGGTCCCGTGGCTAGAAATATACCCCTCATGTCGATCTCAAAATTATCAAATCCATGTGTTCCCTGCATCGGTCCAGACCCGAAGTACGAATAATATTGTGGGAGTAATGGCTGAAATGAAATTTTTAATGATAATGTTGAGTTCAAAATACTTCGATATCTTGATTGCAAAAACAATAAATTGGAAATAAAACCTATAAAAAACTTATATTATTGATACAATAATTGATTTTTATTTGTTTTCATACTAAATCCTACTTTCTGATTTGCAGATTTTTTTTCCTTCATACACTATGAAGAAAAAAAGCCGAGAATGGCGCGGAAACCCAATAAAGACGTCGACGTTGCGTATTGATTTAGAAAGACAATCTACTGGAAAAAAATAATGGAATCGTTCGTTTATTTTTAAATTACCAAGTAGCTACGCGAATACACACAGTTTGCAAACAAAATTTAGTTCATACCCCGCTGAAGTTAAAAAAATAGTGACATCAATGCTTAACTCAAGAGAACATTCGATGTAATTAAATGTCTCAGAAAGAATAATATTTCGATCCTAAATAAGATAAATCAGGTAGTCATAACATACATTATTAGTGTATCAAGGGAGATAACTCATATAATATTGTACCTACCGTTGTAATATACCAGCCACTCTCGGCCACCAGTAGTATAGGGGAAGTCCTATAATGGTTACGGTAATACCATTTGTCAGGAATGTCTTCCTTCTTCAGGACGGTCAAGTGGGGGTTGTCCATAGCGACCAGATCGTTATACACCTGGTAGACATCAAGGTATCACAAAATTTGGTAACTAGATTTCTCCATACAAGCATGGCATAGTACAAACATGTGCAAATAACAATTTAATTTAGAAAAAAAAGTACTTCTCAACTTTCGACGTTAGATTTTAAATTGATTAAGCCATATCTACATTCAATTCTTTTTAATGTGCATCAAATAACAAACTACCTTGTGTCATTATATATTCAAGGTGTCGCACACAGATCCTTCACCTGAAGAATGACGACACCCTCGATACTCCAGGGGTTACTATCAATGACGTCATATCCATCCTGGTCTATATCATAGTAAAACTGAAGGCAGTTCAGGAGACACAAGTAATTTTATTCTTTCATGTACATCATAACAAATTAAGTAACGGAACACTGTGGTTGACATGTTGCTTTAAAGCTATCTCTGTATTCTTCAAATTGATTTCATACAGACCTGTAATTGGTCAGTTTTAATTTCTATCCTGAACTGCCTCGAGTTTTAATATTAGATAGCCTAGGGGTGGATACTACGTCAGTGGTATCCTGGATTATCGAGGATAGCGATAGTGTGTCCTAGGGGTCGAAGATGGGATAGCGATAGTGTTTCCTGGGGATCGAGGATGGGACAGCAATAGTGTGTCCTGGGAATCGAGGATGGGATAGCGATAATGTGTCCTGGGGATCGAGGATGGGATAGCGATAGTGTGTCCTGGGGATCGAGGATGGGATAGCGATAGTGTGTCCTGGGGATCGAGGATGGGATAGCGATAGTGTGTCCTGGGGATCGAGGATGGGATAGCGATAGTGTGTCCTGGGGATCGAGGATGGGATAGCGATAGTGTGTCCTGGGGATCGAGGATGGGATAGCGATAGTGTTTCCTGGGGACTGAGGATAGGATAGCAATAGTGTGTCCTGGGGACTGAGGAAGGGATAGCGATAGTGTTTCCTGGGGATGGAGGATGTGATAGCGATAGCGATAGTGTGTCCTGGGGATCGAGGATGGGATAGCGATAGTGTTTCCTGGGGATGGAGGATGTGATAGCGATAGCGATAGTGTGTCCTGGGGATCGAGGATGGGATAGCGATAGTGTGTCCTGGGGATCGAGGATGGGATAGCGATAGTGTGTCCTGGGGATCGAGGAAGGGATAGCGATAGTGTTTCCTGGGGATGGAGGATGGGATAGCGATAGCGATAGTGTGTCCTGGGGATCGAGGATGGGATAGCGATAGCGATGTGTGTCCTGGGGATCGAGGATGGGATAGCGATAGTGTGTCCTGGGGATCGAGGATAGGATAGCGATAATGTGTCCTGGGGATTGAGGATGGGATAGCGATAATGTGTCCTGGGGATCGAGGATGGGATAGCGATAGTGTGTCCTGAGGATCGAGGATGGGATAGCGATAGTGTGTCCTGGGGATCGAGGATGGGATAGCGATAGTGTGTCCTGGGGATCGAGGATGGGATAGCGATAATGTGTCCTGAGGATCGAGGATGTGATAGAGATAGTGTGTCCTGGGCATAGAGGATGGGATAGCGATAGTGTGCCCTGCATCATCGAGGATGGGATAGCGATAGTGTGTCCTGGGGATCGAGGATGGGATACCGATAATGTGTCCTGAGAATCGAGGATGGCATAACGATAGTGTGTCCTGGGGATCGAGGATGGGATAGCGATAGTGTGTCTTGCGGATCGAGGATGGCATAAAGATAGTGTGTCCTGGGGATCGAGGATGGGGTAGCGATAGTGTGTCCTTTGGATTTAGGATGGGATAGCGATAATGTGTCCTGGGGATCAAGGATAGGATAGCAATTGTGTGTTCTGGGGATCGAAGAGGGGATAGCGATATTGTGTCCTGGGGATCGAGGATGGGATAGCGATAGTGTGTCCTGTGGATCGAGGATGGGATAGTGATAGTGTGTCCTGGGGATCGAGGAAAGGATAGCGAAAGTGTGTCCAGGGAATCGAGGATGGGATAGCGATAGTGTGTCCTGGGGATCGAGGATGGGATAGCGATAGTGTTTCCTGGGGATCGAGGATGGAATAGCAATAGTGTGTCCTGGGGACTGAGGATTGGATAGCAATAGTGTGTCCTGGGGATCGAGGATGGGATAGCAATAGTGTGTCCTGGGGATCGAGGATGGGATAGCGATAGTGTGTCCTGGGGACTGAGGATGGGATAGCGATAGTGTGTCCTGGGAATCGAGGATGGGATAGCGATAGCGTGTTCTGGGGATCGAGGATTGGATAGCAATAGTGTGTCCTGGGGATCGAGGATGGGATAGCGATAATGTTCCCTAGGGATCGAGGATGGGATAGCGATAGTGTGTTCTGGGGATCGAGGATGGGATAGCAATAGTGTGTACTGGGAATCGAGGATGGGATAGCAATAGTGTGTCCTGGGGATCGAGGATAGGATAACGATAGTGTGTCCTGGGGATCGAGGATGGGATAGCGATAGTGTGTCCTGTGGATCGAGGATGGGATAGCGATAGTGTGTCCTGGGGATCGAGAATGGGATAGCGATAGTGTGCCCTAAGGATTGAGGATGGGATAGCGATAGTGTGTCCTTGGGATCGAGGATGGAATAGCGATAGTGTGTCCTGAGGATCGAGGACGGGGTAGCGATAGTGTGTCCTTGGGATCGAGGATGGGATAGCGATAGTGTGTTCTGGGGATCGAGGATGGGATAGCGATAGTGTGTCTTTGGGATCGAGGATAGGATAGCGATAGTTGTTTCCTGGGGACTGAGGATGGGATAGCAATAGTGTGTACTGGGGATCGAGGATGGGATTGTGATAGTGTGTCCTAGGGATCGAGGATGTGATAGCGATAATGTGTTCTGGGGATCGATGATGGGATAGCAATAGTGTGTCCTGGGGATCGAGGATGGGATTGTGATAGTGTGTCCTAGGGATCGAGGATGGGATAGCGATAGTGTGTCCTGGGGATCGAGGATGGGATAGCGATAGTGTGTCCTGGGGATCGAGGATGGGATAGCGATAGTGTGTCCTGGGGATCGAGGATGGGATAGCGATAGTGTGTCCTGGGGATCGAGGATGGGATAGCGATAATGTGTCCTGGGGATCGAGGATGGTATAGCGATAATGTCCTTGGGATCGAAGATGGGATATCGATAGTGTGTCGTGGGGATCGAGGATGGGATAGCGATAGAGTACCCTGGGGATCGAGGATGGTATAGCAATAGTGTGTCCTGGGGATCGAGGATGTGATAGCGATAGTGTGTCGTGGGGATCGAGGATGGGATAGCGATAATGTGTCCTGGGGATCGAGGATGGAATAGCGATAGTGTGTCCTGGGGATCGAGGATGGGATAGCGATAATGTGTCCTGGGGATCGAGGATGGAATAGCGATAGTGTGTCCTGGGGATCGAGGATGGGATAGCGATAGTGTGTCCTGGGGATCGAGGATGGGATAGCGATAGTGTGTCCTGGGGATCGAGGATGGGATAGCGATAGTGTGTCCTGGGGATCGAGGATGGGATAGCGATAATGTGTGCCTGGGGATCGAGGATGGTATAGCGATAATGTCCTTGGGATCGAAGATGGGATATCGATAGTGTGTCGTGGGGATCGAGGATGGGATAGCGATAGAGTACCCTGGGGATCGAGGATGGTATAGCAATAGTGTGTCCTGGGGATCGAGGATGTGATAGCGATAGTGTGTCGTGGGGATCGAGGATGGGATAGCGATAGAGTACCCTGGGGATCGAGGATGGGGTAGCAATAGTGTTTCCTGGGGATGGAGGATGTGATAGCGATAATGTGTTCTGGGGATCGAGGATGGGATAGCGATAATGTCTCCTGGGGACTGAGGATGGGATAGCATTAGTGTGTCCTGAGGATCGAGGATGATATAGCGATCGTGTGTCCTGGGGACTGAGGATAGGATAGCAATAGTGTGTCCTGAGGATCAAGGGATAGCGAAAGTGTGTCCCGGGGATCGAGGATGATATAGCGATAGTGTGTTCAGGGGATCGAGGATGGGATAGCGATAGTGTGTCCTGAGGATCAAGGGATAGCGAAAGTGTGTCCTGGGGATCGAGGATTATATAGTGATAATGTGTTCAGGGGATCGAGGATGGGATAGCAATAGTGTGTCCTGGGGATCGAGGATGTGATAGCGATAGTGTGTCCTGGGGATCGAGGATGGGATAGCGATAATGTGTCCTTGGGATCGAGGATGGGATATCGATAGTGTGTCGTGGGGATCGAGGATGGGATAGCGATAGAGTGTGCCGTGGGGATCGAGGATGGGATAGCGATAGTGTGTCCTGGGGATCGAGGATGGGATAGCGATAGTGTGTCCTGGGGATCGAGGATGGGATAGCGATAGTGTGTCCTGGGGATCGAGGATGGGATAGCGATAGTGTGTCCTGGGATGATAGCATAGTGTGTCCTGGGGATCGAGGATGGGTAGCGATAGTGTGTCCTGGGGATCGAGGATGGGATAGCGATAGTGTGTCCTGGGGATCGAGGATGATAGCATGTGTGTCCTGGATGAGAGTAGCGATAGTGTGTCCTGGGGATCGAGGATGGGATAGCGATAGTGTGTCCTGGGGATCGAGGATGGGATAGCAATAGTGTGTCCTGGGGATCGAGGATGGGATAGCGATAGTGTGTCCTGGGGATCGAGGATGGGATAGCGATAGTGTGTCCTGGGGATCGAGGATGGGATAGCGATAGTGTGTCCTGGGGATCGAGGATGGGATAGCGATAGTGTGTCCTGGGGATCGAGGATGGGGTAGCGATAATGTGTTCTGGGGATCGAGGATGGGATAGCGATAGTGTGTCCTGATGATCGAGGACGGAATAGCGATAGTGTGTCCTAGGGATCGAGGATGGGGTAGCGATAGAGTACCCTGAGGATCGAGGATGATATAGCGATCGTGTGTCCTGGGGACTGAGGATAGGATAGCAATAGTGTGTCCTGAGAATTAAGGGATAGCGAAAGTGTGTCCCGGGGATCGAGGATGATATAGCGATAGTGTGTTCAGGGGATCGAGGATGATATAGCGATAGTGTGTTCAGGGGATCGAGGATGGGATAGCGATTATGTGTCCTGAGGATCGAGGACGGGATTCCTCTTGAGAATTGTCTGCTTTTTAATCGACGACCACAGAAGGATGTGAAGTAAACATAGCTGAAACCTTTTCATGAAGCTTTTTGGATATTCTCGTATGGACTGTTCTTTGTGATTCGGCTATGTACTATACCTAATAGATACATATAATATTAAGTGAAATATCATATCTTACCTTATCCAGTTTTCCAGGATTGGGCCATATATAAACGTTCGCCCCTGCATCTAGTACTACCCGGAGATCATCTGTGTCTATGTAGTCTGTGATGTTAATAACTCTGTTCGGACTCACTTCGGTCATCCCATGGTCGGAGAAGATCATCACATTGACCTCATCTCTCAGGTGACGCGTCTCAAGCTCGTCCAATAACTTTCCCATCTCTGCGTCGATTTCCTCCAATTTCTGATTGAGTTGTTGTGATGAAGGTCCATATTTGTGTCCGTATTTGTCAGGCAGTTCAACGTATATACCTGTCCAAAGGATAACAACATATGCCATTGCCAGTCGGTACATTTATATGCTAAAGAAAGTGTGCTTGTCTTGCATAAATAATTATTTAAATATACAAATTTGTATCGTAAATTTTGACGTATTTAGATTTAGCGTTGTCATGCGCCTATTGTAGCTACATACGTACACCTTTTCACACAATTCATTTTAAAATAACTTCATGCCAATTAGCCAAGATATGTACACATCCAAATTATCCTAATTTACGGTGTCATATGGGTTGCATATTTTTAGTAATTACTTGTATAACTTGTATTAGTGTAAAACAAGTAAGCAACGGGAAACAGATGGATGAGGTAGCTAGTCAAAATACAAAGAACACTGGGGAAAGGAACTTTGGGGAAAAAACTTAGAATGAAATGACGCTTTCAATAAAGGATTGATTGTCAATGTTGTTGTTGTCTTTGGCTGATAAAGAAAGCGTAAATAAAGTGAACTGCAAAATAAATGTAAAGAAAATAATAAATGTAAAAAACCATGTGTAGGAAGCGTTAATAAATAGCATTATTTTAGTTTGTAGATATCACAAGATACTAATATTTGGGGAGAGGAGAACTAACACCAAAATTTCTTTATTTGATAGTTGCTTTTGATACATTGTAACAGACCTACCTACGACATTTGATAGTTGTCTTTAATACATTGTAACAGACCTACCTACGACATTTGATAGTTGCTTTTGATACATTGTAACAGACCTACCTACGACATTTGATAGTTGCTTTTGATACATTGTAACAGACCTACCTACGACATTTGATAGTTGCCTTTAATACATTGTAACAGACCTACCTACGACATTTGATAGTTGCCTTTGATACATTGTAACAGACCTACCTACGACATTTGATAGTTGTCTTTAATACATTGTAACAGACCTACCTACGACATTTGATAGTTGTCTTTAATACATTGTAACAGACCTACCTACGACATTTGATAGTTGCCTTTAATACATTCTAACAGACCTACCTACGACATTTGATAGTTGTCTTTAATACATTGTAACAGGCCTACCTACGACATTTGATAGTTGTCTTTAATACATTGTAACAGACCTACCTACGACATTTGATAGTTGCCTTTAATATATTGTAACAGACCTACCTACGACATTTGATAGTTGTCTTTAATACATTGTAACAGACCTACCTACGACATTTGATAGTTGTCTTTAATTCATTGTAACAAACCTACCTACGACATTTGATAGTCGCCTTTAATACATTGTAACAGACCTACCTACGACATTTGATATTTGTCTTTAATACATTGTAACAGACCTACCTACGACATTTGATAGTTGTCTTTAATACATTGTAACAGACCTACCTACGACATTTGATAGTTGCTTTTGATACATTCTAACAGACCTACCTACGACATTTGATAGTTGCTTTTGATACATTGTAACAGACCTACCTACGACATTTGATAGTTGCCTTTAATACATTGTAACAGACCTACCTACGACATTTGATAGTTGCCTTTGATACATTGTAACAGACCTACCTACGACATTTGATAGTTGCCTTTGATACATTGTAACAGACCTACCTATGACATTTGATAGTTTTCTGTAATGTATTGTAACAGACCTACGACATTTGATAGTTTGGTATGTTAAATTTGTAACAGACCTACGACATTTGTTAGTTTGTTATGATAAATTGTAACAGAACAGACCTACGACATTTGATAGTTTCCTGTAATGTATTGTAACAGACCTACGACATTTGATAGTTTGTTATGATAAATTGTAACTGAACAGACCTACGACATTTGATAGTTTCCTGTAATGTATTGTAACAGACCTACGACATTTGATAGTTTGTTATGATAAATTGTAACTGAACAGACCTACGACATTTGATAGTTTCCTGTAATGTATTGAAACAGACCTACGACATTTGATAGTTTGTTATGATAAATTGTAACAGAACAGACCTACGACATTTGATAGTTTTCTGTAATGTATTGTAACAGACCTACGACATTTGATAGTTTGGTATGTTAAATTTGTAACAGACCTACTACATTTGATAGTTTGTTATGATAAATTGTAACAGAACAGACCTACTACATTTGATAGTTTGTTATGATAAATTGTAACAGAACAGACCTACGACATTTGATAGTTTCCTGTAATGTATTATAACAGACCTACGACCTTTGATAGTTTGTTATGATAAATTGTCACAGAACAGACCTACTACATTTGATAGTTTCCTGTAATGTATTGTAACAGACCTAAGACATTTGATAGTTTGGTATGTTAAATTTGTAACAGACCTACGACATTTGATAGTTTGTTATGATAAATTATAACAGACCTACGACATTTCATCGTTTGTTATGATAAATTGTAACAGACCTACGACATTTGATAGTTTCATGTGATACATTGTAACATACCTACGACATTTGATAGTTTGGTATGTTAAATTTGTAACAGTCCTACGACATTTGATAGTTTCGTGTGATACATAGTAACAGACCTACGACATTTGATTATTGTAATGATACATTGTAACAGACCTACCTACGACATTTGACAGTTTTTCATGATATATTGTAACAGACCTACGACATTTGCTAGTTTCTATGATACATTGTAACATATCTACGACATTTGATAGCTGTCTGTGATACATTGTAACAGACCTACGACATTTTACAGTTTTTTTTTATACATTGTAACAGACCTACGACATTTGACAGTTTTTATGAAACATTCTATTAGAACTACGACATTTGATAGTTTCCTGTGATACTTTGTACCAGATCTACGATATTTGATAGTTTCGTGTGATACATTGTACCAGACCTACAACATTTGATAGTTTTCTGTGATACACATTGTAACAGACCTACGACATTTGACAGTTTTTCATGATACATTGTAACAGACCTACGACATTTGCTAGTTCCTATGATACATTCTAACAGAACTACGACATTTGTTTTTTCCTGTTATACCTTGTAACATACCTACGACATTTGATAGTTTTCCTGTGATGCATTGTAACATACCTACGACATTTGATAGTTTTTTATGATACATTATAACAGACCTATGACATTTGATGGTTCCGTGAGATAAATTGTAACAGACCTCCGACATTTGTTGATTTGTAGTGATACATTGTAACAGACCTCCGACATTTGTTGATTTGTAGTGATACATTATAACAGACCTACGACATTTGTTTTTCCTGTCATACCTTGTAACAGACCTATGACATTTGATAGTTTGTTATGATACATTGTAATAGACCTACGACATTTGACAGTTTGTTATGATACATTGTAATAGACCTACGATATTTGATAGTTTCCTGTGATACGCATTGTTACAGAACTACGATATTTCATGGTTTGTAATGATACATTGTTACAGTTCTACGACCTTTGATAGTTTCCTGTGATACATTGTAAAAGACCTACAAATGTACGACATTTGACTGTTTTTTATGATATATCATAACAGACCTACGACATTTGACAGTTTGTTACGATACATTGTAACATACCTACGACAGTTGATAGTTTTTTAAGATTCATTGTAACAGACCTACGACATTTGATAGTTTGTTATGATACATTGTAACAGACCTACGACTTCTGCAGATCCATTGGAGAAGAGTTCCAAACCCTCTGATATAGCATTCTGCATGTCCTTCAGTTTGGGGTAGCCCAGTATCGGGTATTTCAGACAGTAGGTAGGCTTTACGCCACGAATGGTAACCTCACAACCTGGCCAGTGGTAGAAATACGTCCGCTTTCCCTGAAATACATTTCAATTGCTACCGAATGATTTCGAAATAGAAGATCTTACATGAGTGGCTATGTGATATGAAATTTATCAAACGATATGCCATGAGCGTTAAGGAGAGTGGCTTATCAGATTATTAAACGAGTTTGATAAATCCCATATCACATTGTCACGAGACACTCCATCACCCACCAGCAGTGATATAGTTACCTGTTTCTCAGCTGTGACCCACAGAGGTTCCCCATCACCCACCAGCAGTGATATAGATACCTGTTTCTCAGCTGTGACCCACAGAGGTTCTCCATCACCCACCAGCAGTGATATAGTTACCTGTTTCTCAGCTGTGACCCACAGAGGTTCTCCATTATCCCGCTAGCAGTGATATAGTACCTGTTTCTCAGCTGTGACCCACAGGGGTTCTCCATCATTTCACTAACAGTGATATAGTAATCTGTTTCTCAGCTGTGACCCACAGAGGTTCTCCATCATCCAACTGGCAGTGATATAGTTCCCTGTTTCTCAGCTGTGACCTACAGAGGTTCTCCATCACCCACCAGCAGTGATATAGTTACCTGTTTCTCAGCTGTGTCCCACAGAGGTTCTCCATCACCCACCAGCAGTGATATAGTTACCTGTTTCTCAGCTGTGACCCACAGAGGTTCTCCATCACTAACAGTGATATAGTAACCTGTTTCTCAGCTGTGACCCACATAGGTTCTCCATCATCCAACTGGCAGTGATATAGTTTCCTGTTTCTCAGCTGTGACCCACAGAGGTTCTCCATCACCCCACCAGCAATGATATAGTTACCTGATTCTCAGCTGTGACCCACAGAGGTTCTCCATCATCCCACCAGCAGTGATATATAGTTACCTGTTTCTCAGCTGTGACCCACAGAGGTTCTCCATCACTAACAGTGATATAGTTTCCTGTTTCTCAGCTGTGACCCACAAAGGTTCTCCATCATCCAACTGGCAGTGATATAGTTTCCTGTTTCTCAGCTGTGACCCACAGAGGTTCTCCATCACCCCACCAGCAATGATATAGTTACCTGTTTCTCAGCTGTGACCCACAGAGGTTCTCCATCATCCCACCAGCAGTGATATATAGTTACCTGTTTCTCAGCTGTGACCCACATAGGTTCTCCATCATCCAACTGGCAGTGATATAGTTCCCTGTTTCTCAGCTGTGACCCACAGAGGTTCTCCATCACCCCACCAGCAATGATATAGTTACCTGTTTCTCAGCTGTGACCCACAGAGGTTCTCCATCATCCCATGAGCAGTGATATATAGTTACCTGTTTCTCAGCTGTGACCCACAGAGGTTCTCTATCATCCAACCAGCAGTGATATAGTTACCTGTTTCTCAGCTGTGACCCACAGAGGTTCCCCATCACCCACCAGCAGTGATATAGTTACCTGTTTCTCAGCTGTGACCCACAGAGGTTCTCCATCATCCCGCTAGCAGTGATATATTAAACTGTTTCTCAGCTGTGACCCACAGAGGTTCTCCATCATCCCACCAGCAGTGATATATAGTTACCTGTTTCTCAGCTGTGACCCACATAGGTTCTCCATCATCCAACTGGCAGTGATATAGTTCCCTGTTTCTCAGCTGTGACCCACAGAGGTTCTCCATCACCCCACCAGCAATGATATAGTTACCTGTTTCTCAGCTGTGACCCACAGAGGTTCTCCATCATCCCATGAGCAGTGATATATAGTTACCTGTTTCTCAGCTGTGACCCACAGAGGTTCTCCATCATCCAACCAGCAGTGATATATAGTTACCTGTTTCTCAGCTGTGACCCACAGAGGTTCCCCATCACCCACCAGCAGTGATATAGTTACCTGTTTCTCAGCTGTGACCCACAGAGGTTCTCCATCATCCCGCTAGCAGTGATATATTAAACTGTTTCTCAGCTGTGACCCACAGAGGTTCTCCATCATTTCACTAACAGTGATATAGTAACCTGTTTCTCAGCTGTGACCCACATAGGCTCTCCATCCTCCAACTGGCAGTGATATAGTTACCTGTTTCTCAGCTGTGACCCACAGAGGTTCTCCATCATCCCGCTAGCAGTGATATATTAAACTGTTTCTCAGCTGTGACCCACAGATGTTCTCCATCATTTCACTAACAGTGATATAGTAACCTGTTTCTCAGCTGTGACCCACATAGGTTCTCCATCCTCCAACTGGCAGTGATATAGTTCCCTGTTTCTCAGCTGTGACCCACAGAGATTCTCCATCACCCCACCAGCAATGATATAGTTACCTGTTTCTCAGCTGTGACCCACAGAGGTTCTCCATCATCCCACCAGCAGTGATATATAGTTACCTGTTTCTCAGCTGTGACCCACAGAGGTTCTCCATCATCCAACCAGCAGTGATATAGTTACCTGTTTCTCAGCTGTGACCTACAGAGGTTCCCCATCACCCACCAGCAGTGATATAGTTACCTGTTTCTCAGCTGTGACCCACAGAGGTTCTCCATCATCCCACTAGCAGTGATATAATAACCTGTTTCTCAGCTGTGACCCACAGAGGTTCCCCATCACCCACCAGCACTGATATATAGTTACCTGTTTCTCAGCTGTGACCCACAGGGGTTCTCCATCATCCCACTAGCAGTGATATAGTTCCCTGTTTCTCAGCTGTGACTCACAGAGGTTCTCCATCACCCCACCAGCAGTGATATAGTTACCTGTTTCTCAGCTGTGACCCACAGAGGTTCTCCATCATCCCACCAGCAGTGATATATAGTTACCTGTTTCTCAGCTGTGACCCACAGAGGTTCTCCATCATCCCACCAATACGAGTGGTATTGTGCCTTGTTAATCCCTATCAGGAAAGACTCATTGTGTTTTGTATCAAACATGTAGTTCCCAACCATTCCATGATCTTCACAGTGTAAACCTGAAGAAACCAACAAATATCAGAGGAAATGGAATAGCTCCCGAGATAATGCACATGTCCTATTTCACAGACATTTGATTTTAAACGTTTCCTTGGGAAATACCTGGTGTCATTTTCAACAAAATTAGAAGAAAATTAATATTTTCTCGTATATCTATGCTAGAGATTAAGAAAATAAGAATGTATTGATTAGTCATAAAAATGTTTTATTGAAATAATCACAATCAAATTAATAATTGGAGTATACAAAGGAGTGGTTCGCGGTTTAAAACAAAAAAATGAAAATTTCAAACAAATAGATTCTAAAAGTTAAAACAAGTAAATTTCAAAATTAAAAAAAAAAGTTTAAAAATGTCAAAGTCTAATACAGAAAACATGACATCAATACAAACACTGACGCACCTTTACACAACACATATAGTCACGTTAGTCTAGATGTAACTGTAAGACTTAATGATATACACTTGTACACACAATGTATCATAATATATAAAATATGTCCCAAGGGGATGACTGACCTCCTGCTGAACAATATGCTATTTATACTGGTCTAACTAGGTAACTTAAACACGAATCACAATATACACTATAGAGATAGTATCTTATTCTGCTCCTCCATCTTACCTTTACAGACAATGAATGAATGTATGAGGCAGAAAAGGTCATGAAATATTTGTTATACACTGTCAATTCGTAAACGTAAAAAATGAAGACACTCAAATTTAAACTTACATAGCTAACATTAACAATAAAATTACGAGCTATATCCGAACGGTTGACGAGTAGATACAAGATCACTTTGTAATTATTTCATACGTTCTTTTTCTCGTTCTATTTATTTTAAAACTTACATGTACACGATCAGATGTCAGCCATCAATTATGAAAAGTTTGAAATAGCGATGTTTCCACCGTTCAGAGTTTGTTACTTTGAAATCATTTTTACGTTATCATATAGCTTGTTTTTTGTTCCGAATATAAATAAAAATGAATACATTCCTTTCCGAATTGGACATTGATATATGAATCCGTAATTAACCCAATCTAGATTTGATAAATTATTTGAAGATGACATTTAATAATTGATAACGTGGATACGAATCTGTTTAATCGCTCCTTACCTGTCATGATAGAGTAGTAGTTAGGGTAGGAGAGAGAAGGGAAGTCTGGGACAAGATACTCCGCCTTTGATCCCTCCCTGATCATTCTTTGGAAACCAGGTAAGTTGAGTTCCTTTCGATCAAAATAATCCCACCGGAATCCGTCCATCAAAAACAGCAGAAGTTTGTTATCCTTACGAATGGAATGCATTGAGACAAACCCAAATAAAGCACTAATTAGGAGCAGATGACACATAGGTAAATAATTAAATTTTCCCAGCATTGTGTCTTAAAGTGTGGTAGTATCTCTCACTGGATCACCAAGCTTTGTAGTGTAAAAACCAGGTAGCATACGCTCGGCTTATTCGATGTTAGACACTTGATACGTTAGCTATACCATATAACGTAGATATATAGATAGTGATTGCCCTAAAGGAGACTTCCTGCTTCTAGTTTGTAGCACCACGGAGTAAATTGTCCGAACGTCCCGGGGGCACGGGTCGCCTTGTATATCCAATTAACAGGTTCACACGTACGTAACTGTCCATTCGAGTTTCGATTAATTTCAGCAAAATAATTTTTTATACCATATCCACTTGCTGAAAAATTATGTTTTACAAAAGGAGAGAGTATCTTTGTACTAATTATCGCACATGCCCAAAACAACCATTTTTAAAACTTAATTTCAATTGGTTGTGGCTTTGGCACTAAGTTTGCATTAATTCAGTACGCATGCGCCACATCCGTTTTTCTTTTTGAACTAAATTGTAGAGAGAAAAAAATTAAAGAAACCCAACTTTTTTTTTTTTTTTTTTTTTTTAACATAAAATAATTTTTTATTGTATAATTTATGTATTAGGTACTGTATAATTCTAAATAAATTATTATATTATTATTATCAATCGTAATAACTAAAAAAAAAGGAATCCTACAATGAATTATTTCAAATCGTTGGAAATTTAGATATATCCGTTATAAATCAAGAAATGAGACGACCATTTTGAGTTGTCTACCTTTGTACGATCATTTTCATTTTCCACAAACACACTAGTTTTTTTTTTTTTTTTTTTTTTTTTTTTTTTTTCCCACTCAGAGTTGAGAATATTAATTTTTTGAGCATTTTCTTTTATTCTTTTCATTTTCATAAAAATACCGATTCATGCAATATACACACATACATACATACATACATACATACATACATACATACATACATACATACATACATACATACATACATACATACATACATACATACATACATACATACATACATACATACATACATACATACATACATACATACATACATACATACATACATACATACATACATACATACATACATACATACATACATACATACATACATACATACATACATACATACATACATACATACATACATACATACATACATACATACACAAATACACACACACACACTCACATACATACTTACATACCTACACACACACACCATCACACACACACACACACACACACACACACACACACACACACATACATACATACATACATACATACATACATATTGTACACATTTATTATCTACATCTAAATACCTTTTGTAACATTTGAAAATAATCACTCATTCATCAAATAATATAATTGATTAGTTTAATTTGCTCACTTAATATTCTCGTTTCATCATAGTGGTTGAACGATTATTATTTTATTTACATATTTTTCAAATATTGATAAGTAAAGAAATAAATACAATTCATCCATCATGGATGCTGATAAGTAATGTAAGCATATAACGAAAGCAGGCGAAGGCGCGCGGAGCCTGATCAATTGCACAGAGAGCCAAATTTCCGTGTTGGTCATATCAACTCTAGCCACATCGATCTGGCTATCTGTACAATTGACCAGGCCTTTTGTAATTACTTAGTATATTATATTGATATTATTTTGGTAAGTAAGTAAGTAAGTAGAAGACGGTCAGAGAAAAAAGTACATTGATAGAAAATCCGGATATAATACACCTTTCCGGATCCATAGCAAAACTTATTAGGTAGTACCACATAACATCCGGTTCAAAAACACGAGGTCCTGGATTATACTAACGCTGAATAAAATGGTAAATATATCCACATTTGTATCATATTATCATGTCTTACATATTACACATTCGTCAAAGTATTTTGATTGTCTGTGATTATGAAAAATTAGAAAAATTGGAAACTATAGGCAGTGTTACATAATTATCAGCTGATTATGTCAGAATGTTTTTGAGTTCGGAGTATTTTTCTAGGAGGGTTGAAATTTTGGTTCCAGTCAAGTGCACTCTATTATTAACTTGTAAAAATAAGTGAAGGTTTTCTGATAGGACCGCTTTAAATATTTTGAAGGCTGATAAGGGTGTCTGTCGTTTGTTTTGATATTTAATTATATTTCTAACTTTCCATATGACCCATTTAAAAGTGAAAGTTATTGTACTGACAAACGGATTTTCATCGTCGTCTACACCAATCAAAATGTCCTTGTCTTCTAAACGTGCGTGTGTCGATCAAATTTGCTAATAAATCACATATTAACTGAAATAACTGTGTTGCGAACGGGCAGTGGTAGAACATGTGACTTTGTGTTTCTATCTGGTTATTACACATGTGACATTTACCATTGGATCTGTTCATGATTCTTAATTTATATTCAGTGTATATAATTTTGTGCAAACATTTCCAGTTAAATTCTTTTATCTTGTTGTTTGTTGCTGTCATTTTACCTAAACTGTTTGTCCAAATTATTTTCCAATTAAATGTTCTTTGAAATTCAGTTTCCCATTTAGATTCTGCTTTTGGTCTATTGTTTTGTAACAGGACCTGTTGTACCAGTTGGATTTCAAATCTTTTGAATTCATTGTTTTAGTGTTACATTTCTGTCTAAGTAGCAGTTCAAAATTGTTGTTAATGGATATAACTTGTTTGGGATTTGATGCTTGAGTATCTACAATCTCTTGGTTATCTTCTTTTAGAATTCTAATAAAAAATTTTGGAATTGATTTTTTTATCTGAGCATACTCAGCTATCCAGTTTCTCCTAGATACAAGTTTTTCGAAAAGTCTCTCACTTACTATGAAATCATTATTTTCAATATCCCAAATATCTGAAACATTTTTCATGCCACTTTTTAGAAAAGAAGTGAAGTAAAGCGGTTTACCCTGATATTGAATATGAATATTACCAAAGAGATTTTGGTTAAGTACATCAGTTTTACTGTATACCTGTATTTGTACTTGACTTAAAAATTTGGACCATGCCTTTAGACAGTTTAAATAAAAATTTAGAAATTGTTTGTTCATTGATTATGCCTTTTAGATCTGAGCAGGAGCACAGAAAGTATTCATAACCAAACTCGTCCAATTTTCTTAAAAAATGTTTACCAATAATACTCCATTTATCCATATTTGAATGGAGTATTTTGAAAATTGTTTTTAACTGTTTACACTGTATGAAGGTTTCAATGTCTATCATTCCCATACCTCCATACTCTATATTACTACAACATATCTTTCTATCTAATTGATGTGTTTTCCAATCCCACAGAAAGTTCCAAATGAGGCTGTTCAATTCTTGTACATATTTCTGGGGAATTCCTCGAGCTTCAATTTCATATCCTATCATAGATATTATAAAGGTTTTGATAATAAGTATTTTTCCTTTGAATGTAAGATTTCTTGTCTTCCAGATATGTATACAATTTTCTAGTTTTGTAATTTTTGTTCTCCATATTTTATCATCATCAATATCATACCCGTGATGGACTCCCAGAGTTTTGACATTTGTTTTAGTCCATTTAATTAAGTCAAAAGTTGGATTTTTATTTCTGGAAGCCCCAATGTATAAACCTTCAGTTTTTTTCGTAGTTTATTTTTGCACCAGACGCCTTTTCATATAATTTCAAAATTTCAAAGGCATGTGTGATGGATTGGTCATTTTCATTATAAAGTTGTGTATCATCTGCAAACATGGTAATTTTTGCTTCTCTATTTTCATGGCTTGGTAGCTTAACACCTTTTATATTTTGATTGGCTCTAATTGCACAGGCAAGAGGTTCGGCTTGAATTATATACAAGAGCGGGGCAATTGGGCAGCCCTGTCGTGCAGATCTTGAAATATCGAAATATTTTGAAATAAATCCATTTGTTTCAATGCAAGTTTTCGAATTTTTTAGAAGCATATATATCCATCCACAGAAAGTGTTCCCAAAATTAAATTTTTTCAAGCAATGCATGACCCATTCCCATTCCATTCTATCAAATGCCTTTTGCTGATCTAAAAAAATAATTGAGCCATTTTGATTTTCCATATCAGAGTATTCTATAATATCTTGAATCATTCTATTAGCTTCCATTATATTTCTTCCAGGAACAAAACCAAATTGATCGGGATGAATTAGTTTTTTAAGAACTGGTTTTAGTCTGTTAGCAAATATTTTAGCAATAATTTTGTAATCAACATTAAGTAATGTAATAGGTCGCCAAAAGAAACCCAACTTGATTTGTTTGTGAGACAGGTAACGTACTGTTATTTGTGTCTTTTTTTAAGTATTTTAATAGAATGACAAATCGCCCTATAATGTGGGTTGTTTGATAACGTGTTACAGGCGAAACCATCCCATTAACCTTTCCATTAAATCCGTATTAACCTGGGTAAATTGACGAGGTACTCTCGAGCTCGTTTTGTACATATCACAGTGGCTCTGCCGCAGGTACAGGAGAGAATGATGTAGCTAATTAAAATGTTATCAGGCTTCTCACAGTCTAGAGCTAGGTCATTTCTCAAAATAAATTCTAAATACTACGTCAGTGTGTACACATCATACCAGACTGTAAAATAACACTCCTGGTACTTACTGTATTCCAACTTTCTCTGGCGGCAACTAAATTTCGCGATTAAGTTCGGCAAGTTCATCTTTTGCGAATTTACTTGGATCGTGAAATTCGCGAAAGTAAATCGCACTCGAAAATGGTTGGTTCACAGTATTGTTGCACGATAAACCATATACCATTTAAAACAAAGCTATCTCGTCCAAAAGGATCAAAGAATACTATATTGATTAATGATATACTTTAACTAGATTCAAATCGACACAGCTGAAAAAGGAGAAAATAGATTATACAAAACAAAGGGGAAAATCTATAAAGAAAGCAGAAGTTGATACAGAGAAATGGCCATTGCATTTCTAATGAAACATTGTATTTTTGCGCAAAGTGGATGATGAATATTTACAAGCCAATTATAAGAGGAGCAATATAAAAAGGCTTTTAAGTCATTCAATATTCAGATTTTGTCAAAAAGCTTATCAATGATAAATAGAAAACTGAAGTAGTTTGATAAATACAATATCTTTAAGGCCCACTACCTTTTCGAAATGGCTTTCGGTATTTTTAAATAGGAATGTAAAACGAGATTGATAATTTTGTAGATTCGCATAATTTATCAACTCAAAGTTATATGTGCAGTAACTTGGCGAACATACATTGTAAATGACATGTTATTTTTTTCTTCAGTAATCTATTAAAAGTCTCTAGATTTGATTTATTAAACTGCGATCATCATTCTATGGACAGACACACATTTTTGATGCCTTGTAAATTCGTTTTATGGCTTATGTGTGTTTAGTAGGAAACATACATGCATTTCTTTACAGTTGCTTAAAACACTGTTAAATGTGACATGGAATTGTAGACCACAAATGATCAGGCCGTATGTACCGCCATTTTGTTGTGACTGTAAACAACCACGCTTCAGTCGGCCGATTTTCCGTGAATTAAACAATTTTACGATTGATCATGTATCTGGTACGTTATTATTTTTATCTTTATTATATTTTCATCACATATTTTATATTTAAACACTTTTACAGTGATTTTTTCGATGTAGAACTTTACTAAACCGCCATTGTGTTGTGACTGACAACCACGCTTCAGTCGGCCGATTTGCCATGAATTAAACAATTTTACGAATGAACATGCATCTGATACGTGATTATTTTCATCTTTAATATATTTTCATTGCATATTTTATCTTTTAAACACTTTTTACAGTGATTTGGTCGATGTATAACTTTACAAAACTGGCGAGTAAAACTAAAGATTTTCACATGTGAATCACGACGTAATCATGCAAAAACACGGTCAGATTTTTGTTTTCGTCCACGGATAAGCCGCACTGATGTATAAGCCGCACTACCGATTTTCAGGTAAAAAAGTAGCGGCTTATACTCCGGAAAATACGGTACTCATTTCACTGCAATGTAGAGTCTGTTATTTCCAGCTCTTATTTGTACTTGTAAAATTAAAACATATGCATTATAAGTATAGAAATTCTCATAATGCTGGTAAGTTTTGAAGGTGAGTAATATATTCAAAACTCCTAAACAGTTTAAAATATTTTTCATAATGCGGGTCGTGTTATGTTTCGCATGAGATTTTCGCAAAAAATAAAAACTAGGTAAGTAACATAAATATACATTTCATATGAGATTTTATTGAATGAGACTTAGAAGCCTTGATGAGCAAAACTGAAGAATTCGAGACGATTTCATAAAGTTTCTTATGAAATGGACACAAATTTAACAAACTTTTATCAACTGGCAATTCTAAGAATCACCCGCCAAGATATACATAGCAAATATCCAGCAGAGGCTACCGTTTTGCTCCGCCCGCCATCCTCGAAATTCTGACTAACTATGACATCTGCAAATATTCTAAGCTGTAGACTTCATAGGGTTTTGTTAAATATTTTTGTCACATAACTGGCTATGTCATACGTCCATGTCATCAATATCGTAATAACATATCGGTGACATTAAAAACAATCCTAACGTGATGATCTATAAATGACGTCACGTGTTTGTCGCGATAGAATAAACATCATTTTCTAGCCGGATTCCATTACCACTCTATTTGTATAGAAGCATAATGGAAAGTTAAGGTTGCATTTACATTAGTATTTAAGTTATGTGATAAAGATAATCTTACACTCGCGGCTACTCGCCGTAATATTAAATTGATCCAACTCGTTATATAATTCGACAAGTCACTCCCCTAAAGGCTCGTAGCAAATGAAATTATTGGATTCCCTTATTAACTTCACTCATTTAAGATTCTGTATAAGTGTCACGGACGTAAAGACCATTGTAGTTTTGTCCTTGGTCAATGTTCTCGCGGCATAATTCATGTAGGTTATGCATGTACGTTAACAAAGTTTTAATTCTATGCTATTGTTTCAGCCGATCAGTGGGCATAAACAGCGAAATTCTAAACCAAAATTAAGAATAGCAACATGTAAAGTACATATTCATCAATTGATGCATATATGTCACCTTTCACAAGATCTAGGTCTGCGATAGACAAGTTTTCGTAATAGATATGTCTTCTTTACAAAAGTATTATGACCTTGACATCTCTGTAATACTTGTTTATAATTAGGACACTAAGGCACACAAAACAGCAACAGTGTTTTTCCATCTTCCCAAATAAAAATGTGTTTTCCTGACCTCCCATGACCAGTCCTTTGTCTCCTTGATGATGCACTGGTTAAGCTCCATAACAAGTTACCCTGTTTATACTCGAGTTAGAAGGATTATCTCCCTTCTGATCGGCGGACCATATCACATAAAGGTTTTTGTTTATTGTTATATGGAACAACATTAAGGATGCTGTAGAGTTGGGTGGTTTTTTTTTTAGAATTTTATTCGAAAAAACAAAAAATATGTTATTTTGAACATTGATAACAAGGCGATTGCAGACAACAAGGTCAAAGGTTACATTTTTCGGAGTCTGTTAAGCAAGCTTTCATGAAAGAAACATTAATTACCCAGCTCCAGACGTCTCTTCTTAAACATTATCAGTCATTAGCATCTTATTGAAATCCATATTTAATTACTCAAACATAGGTGAATTATTTTAATAACTTGCTATCCGCGTAATGCACTGGTGATGCACTGTTTATACTCCATAAAAAATGTAATCTATCATGTTATCTGTTTACCTCGAGTTATATGATTGATGTCACATGATCTAAAGAAAAGGATTATTTCCCTTTATATCGGCGGACCAGATCACATTTTATAAGTCCCATTAGATCATGCTTAATAGTGTTTAATTGTTTTATAGTAGTACAACATTATTTATGCTGTAACGTAGTTGAAGAAAATATTTTTGTAAAAAAATATATAATAACAAAAATAAAAAATAAATTGTGTTCGTTTGCATGTGGTTCAGATTGGGAGCAGACAACAAATCAAAGGCTCCAAATGTCTACTTACATGTGGATAAGCCAGCGATTGATTAACGACATTAAGTAAGACGACTGTTACATAGCATTTAATGAAAGATATGTACAGTGTCTCCTAAAACACATTCAAATTATCAAATAATGCATCAAACAGCAGATGTTGACAGAAAGAAACGTAGTAACAGCAGTCAGCAATTATAGAGAGAAAAATGGATACATATAGGGTATCTGTAGGACTACATAGAACAGAAAAGTAGACATGTTACACGAAACAAGAAGGTTGCATGGTATATGTATAATGCTACAATTGCGTGTTAGTTGAAGAAACTGATCATTCAAATTAAAAACATGCTTCGATTGATGGACGTAAAGATATGGTTTCTTATTTGAAAAAAGGCATATCAAATTTATTGCATTCGAGAAGGAAAACTACCATTTTTAGATATCCATGTTTCAGTTACATGTATTATTTAGAATGTCATCCGAAGTGTGTGCTAAGTTTGATAAATAAATTTCATTTTCATTTGAAAACTTTTGTAAAAATGATAGATATAATACCTTATTAATATGTCCAGTCTTATGAATGATCATCAAACTTTATTTCCTCCCCGTGGAGATACAATATAAATCGGAAAAAAAAAAGAAAACAAAGAGAAAAGTTCAATTAGTATAAATAAAAGAGTAATAGGCAAGCCATTGCTCTTTTGAATGAATTTTTATCAAAGTCACATTCACGGATGGAATAAACGCAAAGCGTTCAAGATGAACCGAGCCGATTTCATCAGGTATGTCTTTCTATCAGCAGCATCCTGGAAAGGGACTCCTGCCGTTTCGCCTAAAAGGGTTCCAGCAAATGAAATGTCATTTTGCTTAGGATAGTGGTGAAGACACCGGGCCCAAATTCAGTCATGATTTCCTGCAGAAACCTGTCACGGAGAGCTCTGGAATGATCACAGCTAGCACAGAAATGAACTATGGCGTCGTGGAAGTGCTGAAGGCACAAAACACACACTATAGTATCATGGGTGACTGATAATGTCAACATGGAACACAAGGAGTAAATTACCTGAACATCCAATAAGGATGTTGCTGCTTGCAACATGACGTACGGTTTGTAGGATGAATGACACTGCCGAAACATCTCAAAATCTGAATCATTTGTCATACGGACTTTCAAGGCCGCGTTTTCAGTAGATGATATTGCGGTATTCACTATCGACTTCCATTTACAATTAAAGGGGAATGAACATGACCTGAGGTACGTGTCAAGATATGAGAGTAGCTCGTATCTTTGAAGGACTCCAACGATATCTGGAAGGTATCCTTTGCCACAAGAAGATCCTGGTTGTACTGCTTGTACATTTAAATATGAATACAATCGTGCGGTGAAGATTCGCTTAACTAAAAACGACTGTTCTAAGGATATCAGTTTCTGAAGGAAACGCAACTTTCTTCTGTCAATTTCGGCAGATATACAAAATAATCCAAGCATGGGCTCGATCATGTCCGATCTTGATCGCCGGTGTACACAAAGAATAAGTTTTGCTGCGTAGTGTTGGAAACGAGCTAGTTGTGAAAGATCGCTCACACTCAACTGCACCCAATGTTCGCATCCATAGAGAACAGATGGCAAAACCACTTTTTTGTTCGAATTTGTCTTGACGAGCGGATTAATGAAATTGGATGGGTCAATGCCAATGATCGAGTGGATGGTTCTTCTTCCTTTATCACAAGCCGTGCGAACACGTTCCACGTTGGACATTCCGGCTGATACTAGAGTTCAAAGATGAACTTGAGAACAAGTTATACCTATATCGATAGGACCGAGCATCCAATTGAGGTCGAGCTGGCGAAAGAAATAAACTATGATAAAGTAGATAATTATTGTTCACGGCTAAAACCATTTTTACTACTTCGTTGGCTTGTCTTTTCTTTTTATTATTTATTAAATGACGTTAAACTTGCCTTTGCCCAAATGCTGTATTTTCTCTTTCATCATTTTCTTGGAATTAGTGATATGTTCTAGCTGTCCTCTTTGCTTTTCAGCATGCTAATGTGATACATTAGGTCTTTTGTTAATTGTGACAAGATACGTCCCTCACCTTTGCTGATTTCCATTCACAAGAAAATAAGAAAACTAAAAGAAGTCACTTATCATAATGGTAATGACAAATGGATATTTGTGAGGAGTGAATATGACATCAATGAAGAACCGTTTCAGTACAGACAGTATCATGTTGTTTTATTGTAGGACGCGAACCAAGCTGAGGAATCAAACTAATTGATATATTCTTTTCCTAGAACCTCCCCTGAATCCTGAATCCCATCGCATCTCTGAAAAATTATTTAAATGATAAGAAAATTGATTGCAAAATTAGGCTGATATATGGGCACTTCCGTTTTGCACCTGATGTACTAAAACACCCACTGACAATACACGTATATATTGTAACAACAACACGCAGTCATATTTAATAATTTTAATGTCAAAGAAAATATGACAGGGGAAATATACAACGTTACATAATACTGAAACATATTGATTAACACATTACTAGGGATATATGTAGCATATAATCAACTAGCTTGTCTAATATAAGTCCCGACTACAATTACATCAAATTCATCAAATTCAGGTGGTCGCCCAAACATCGCTTTACATAACACAGCGATTAGTTCGTCTGGAATTAACAAATATAAAGTCGTAATCCGGATAACAATTCCGGATAACTGTTAAAATGAGCTAATATAAGCATTAAGATGTAATTTGTCTGTAAATGATAAAATGTCATTTCGATATACCATTATACATATCTGATACGCTTAAAAGATAAATTATAATACTCACTTTGAGCCATATATAATATTAGATAATATGACATATCAAGATATACTTGTAAATTTTTGTATATATACAATTTGAGACATATGTTGGATTGTATCGGTAGATATTACTTTCTTACGGCTAAGACTGGTCTCACATAGAAATTAGTATAAATCTTGGCACCCCGTATTTTAAAGCCTACTTCAAAGACATGCATTCAAAATTAAGTTTTATCTTTGACAAATTACGTCTTTGTTGTAATTTGGTTTTGATATGTAGGTGTTAAGTTGAACGTCCATTTTAACAAATGTATTACCGTTGTTTATTTTATTGGCCGCCAACAGCTCTTCATTTGGAATACATGATTGTGTGGGTACAGATACCATGATGACAATAAGTATGAGAAACCAAAGGCTCCTAACTTCTTATAAGATATGGTCTTGCAGCCTGATTCTGACGAATACGGTTTTTTATCATAAAGAGCATGACAAAAAGGGGCCATGGCATACGATAGCTTGCAGTTGGATGGGGGTACGTATAGATGGAATGGAAAACGAGAAGTGATTTACATACAATATCGATTAACGTGTCTAACTTCTATAATAATCTTCATCATGTAGGTAAATCAACGTATTGATTGGTGTAAAACATCACAGCTGAATCAATCAAAAATCTATCACAGCTATAGCTCTATCAATGTAACACGGAAGTTTATTGGCCAGTGTCGAGCAGAAAATCAATTTAACAAATTCCATTGGACATAAATGTTAGGGTATCAATGAGTGGCTGATCGGCTTGCAGTTCCGAATGGTGATGGTTCAGCCCTGAGCCAAGGTGTATTACGGCGATATCCATAAGGTCCATTATAGCCATTCACTGGTACAATGCCTTTCATAAACTGTGAATGTCCGTCAACCAGCTCCCGTGAATGACCTTCAAAACAAAATCAATTATACACTTAATATGCATCTATGCAATGAAAATATGATGTTTAACTCAGTATAAAAGGATTGGTTCCGATATTTTAATTCTTTTACAGACATACATGTTTTGAACGTCCATATACTATATTGTGTTATATGTTACTTCTGTTGACAGTTTGTGATAAGAAAAAAGAAACTGTTGTTGTTCATAATTGATGGATATTTCTAAGACTCGGTCCTGTATTGTCTTCACAGGGCCTTGAGAAATTGTTTATAATTTGATGTAACAATCAATGCGAATTGTGTTCTGATCTATCATACTTACGTTCCTTCGTTTCACTGTTGGTAAAACGAAGGGAGGTGACTCTGATAGATCAGGGTGTTCGACTTACAGTTTCTGAGTAATGTATTCAGTGTCGTTTATCATAAAACCTTTTGTACTTATATCTGATTTACCTGCTCCAAAATTATTCCGTAACGATAAATACTGGTAACCGGTTCCTTTATCAGTGAAATCGTCTGCTACGGGTCCCTCTATCGAGCAGCCTGGGGGGTCCTGGAACACACAATAAAGTTTGGTCTCAAATATATAAATAAAGACAATGGGATATTTAACTCAACTCCGAACACTGACAATTCAAGTCTGTTTGCCTTTGACAATATCAATTCACTTGTGTATTTTTTTTTTTTTTTTTTTTTTGAGCTTGCACATTATTTGCCACCGTAATTGTACGCAATAGATTTCATTTTTTAATTAATATCTGTGTCTATCTCTGTGTTTTAATGTATACTTTCATTAGATCTGTAAGATATCTATGGTTGTCTATATTAGACCCATCCATAATGCATCTGTTAGAATGTCCGTAAAGAATAAGGATACTTTTCTTTCGCGTTGTAGAAAGTTTATATTCAGCCAAACTCATTAGACTGACTAATTCCATTTTATTTTTCCAAGATACCTTATTTACTAAATGAGATATCTTATATTCTTATAAGATATCTTATATACTTTATACATGTAAGATATGATATATATTATATACTTTATGAGTTATCTTATATGCTAAATAAGACAAATTATATGTTATATATATATATCATATCATACATTATGAGATATCTTATATATTTTATAAGATATCTTATATAGATATAAGATATCTCATATAAATATAAGATATATAATTATATAAGATATCTTATATTATTCGATTAAATACGGGATAGACCTTGCTCCTTCAATAAACGTTAAATTGGCTTGTCAAATCATACATCAATTTAATTCTTCGCCGAGATAAATATAACATGACCAGAAACCTCCTGTGATCTCTCTGTCGGTGATACCTCTACCTGTGTGACGACATTAATCAATATACAGGATTTACAGTTGTGTAATAACACTAACAGATAGTCACAAATCCAATAAAGAGTTTTATAATATTGATCTCATTCCTCTGTAGACCTCCTATACACACACTTAACAACTCCGAAAATCACATAAAGGTTTTTTTCGAAATTGATTTAGATTTAATGACTTAAACCCCGTGTTTGATAAACGGTAGTCGACTAATAAAATGTCATTATGTCTACGTTAGGCGATAAATAGATATATCTAGTTGTCTGTATTAGGTTGGTTGGTCTTATCATCCAGGGTTATTTAGGGATGGTATCCCCTGTATTCGTGTGGTGTCTTCTTGTATAGTGGAACTATTGCCCTTTTTATAGTGCTATTTCACTGAAGCATGCCACCAAAGACACCACACAACACACCCCACTCGCTCATATTATTCTGGTAACGGGCAAACCAAAAGATCCACCAAACTGCCATTTTTAATACTATGACGTGTCTCGGCAAGGGGACAAAACGTGAGCTTCCTCGTACGGGCGAGTTTCACACTCAACGCAAGGTCAAAGAAAGAGGCGTAGTTAGGCATAATGTTGTGGTATTGTGTACAGACCAGTGACTTGTTCTACTCCTAAGAGGTTCTTCTAACATAGGAGGAAACTAGCGTCACAGATACACATGCATAACGATAGTACGTGAATCTATCCGTGTAGTTTTCCATTTAAAGAACGCTTCATTACAGCAAGGACGTTTATGAGATAAATCCTTGATTACAGAGGAGACATACCGAATTGTGAGAAGTTCGTGTTTCCAATAGCTAATCGAAGGTACCGTTGTTAATGAAATCGGCACCTCGTGTGTTTATCTTGTGAAATAATCGATTTCGGTATTGTGTACATTATATCCAATAACCCATATATCATATAGAGACGAATATAAGTATCCTATTCACAAACTATGTGTACATACCAATCAATGATTTGAAAAGTATTTTACTGATTTTCAATTTTAAGCAAATGATGACTTTTTCATCACTAGGAACAATATTTGGCGACTTTGTGGGATAAATATATCAATATTTATTAAATTTGCTAATTTTTAATGATTTAATATAAAATTAAATATGGAAAACAAAGTATATATTATCTGAACGAACCTTCACTAACGTAGCTTTGAACAGATGGACTATTGTCTATCATAAAACGTCGCACTCTCGGTGCCAGATTAGAGTCTGAATTTTTGTAATTGAACACCTGACAGATAATATATACAATCAATGGGTAATGAATGTTAGTTGATGAAAGTACGTGTATATATTAAATACACATAACATATATATGGACTTCGGTACACATAAGTAGTTGCTGACCACACCGATTTGACCAAAGGCTTCTCTTTTGATAGTCTTCCTTCACAGATAGGAATGTTTTCAAATCACTACCATGTGACCACCATACATTGACCAGCGGATATATATCCACTGTACAGTTAATAGGGTATCCAAGGAAGACATAGTTTAGACATTTGAATTCATCCTGCACTGTTTAGTTTTGCATGATATCAAAGATTAATTCACTAGGTTGGCGAATAATGACCAGTTAATATTAAAGCAATAGCTTTAGCTATCCTGACTGATCGTGACGGGCCTACTAATCACTTGTAACAATTAATATGGAACAGACTATAATTAGTTTTCCATTGTACCCATATACCGACACTTTTCTTTGTTCTTAAAAAAGTGGGTAAACGTAGAACAGGGAGAGCCATCAGTCACATGTACTACACGGGTATTTCTTGGAGCGATGATTCAAACATTCGAATTCTAATCTGATCATCATCATATTATACCGTACCGTATAAGAACCATGTAAACAAGTTTAAACGAGTACGTACATTTACTGTAATGTTACAACACTTTTACATAGGCTGTGGTGTACGTGTAATGTTACAACACTTTTTACATAGGCTGTGGTGTACATGTAATGTTACAACACTTTTACATAGGCTGTGGTGTACGTGTAATGTTACAACACTTTTACATAGGCTGTGATGTACATGTAATGTTACAACACTTTTACATAGGCTGTGATGTACATGTAATGTTACAACACTTTTACATACGCTGTGGTGTACGTGTAATGTTACAACACTTTTACATAGGCTGTGATGTACGTGTAATGTTACAACACTTTTACATAGGCTGTGATGTACATGTAATGTTACAACACTTTTACATAGGCTGTGATGTACATGTAATGTTACAACACTTTTACATAGGCTGTGATGTACAATGTACATGTAATGTTACAACACTTTTACATAGGCTGTGATGTACATGTAATGTTACAACACTTTTACATAGGCTGTGATGTACATGTAATGTTACAACACTTTTACATAGGCTGTGATGTACATGTAATGTTACAACACTTTTACATAGGCTGTGGTGTACATGTAATGTTACAACACTTTTACATAGGCTGTGATGTACATGTAATGTTACAACACTTTTACATAGGCTGTGGTGTACGTGTAATGTTACAACACTTTTACATAGGCTGTGATGTACGTGTAATGTTACAACACTTTTACATAGGCTGTGATGTACATGTAATGTTACAACACTTTTACATAGGCTGTGATGTACATGTAATGTTACAACACTTTTACATAGGCTGTGATGTACGTGTAATGTTACAACACTTTTACATAGGCTGTGATGTACATGTAATGTTACAACACTTTTACATAGGCTGTAATGTACATGTAATGTTACAACACTTTTACATAGGCTGTGATGTACAATGTACATGTAATGTTACAACACTTTTACATAGGCTGTGATGTACATGTAATGTTACAACACTTTTACATAGGCTGTGATGTACATGTAATGTTACAACACTTTTACATAGGCTGTGATGTACAATGTACATGTAATGTTACAACACTTTTACATAGGCTGTGATGTACATGTAATGTTACAACACTTTTACATAGGCTGTGGTGTACATGTAATGTTACAACACTTTTACATAGGCTGTGGTGTACATGTAATATTCCAACACTTTTACATAGGCTGTGATGTACAAAGTGCATGTAATGTTACAACACTTTTACATACGCTGTGATGTACATGTAATGTTACAACACTTTTACATAGGCTGTGATGTACAATGTGCATGTAATGTTACAACACTTTTACATAGGCTGTGGTGTACATGTAATGTTACAACACTTTTACATAGGCTGTGGTGTACATGTAATGTTACAACACTTTTACATAGGCTGTGGTGTACATGTAATGTTACAACACTTTTACATAGGCTGTGGTGTACATGTAATGTTACAACACTTTTACATAGGCTGTGGTGTACATGTAATGTTACAACACTTTTACATAGGCTGTGGTGTACATGTAATGTTACAACACGTTTACATAGGCTGTGGTGTACATGTAATGTTACAACACTTTTACATAGGCTGTGATGTACAATGTGCATGTAATGTTACAACACTTTTACATAGGCTGTGATGTACATGTAATGTTACAACACTTTTACATACGCTGTGATGTACATGTAATGTTACAACGCTTTTACATAGGCTGTCATGTACAATGTGCATGTAATGTTACAACACTTTTACATAGGCTGTGGTGTACAATGTGCATGTAATGTTACAACACTTTTACATACGCTGCGATGTACATGTAATGTTACAACACTTTTACATAGGCTGTGATGTACATGTAATGTTACAACACTTTTACATACGCTGTGATGTGCATGTAATGTTACAACACTTTTACATAGGCTGTGGTGTACAATGTACATGTAATGTTACAACACTTTTACATAGGCTGTGGTGTACGTGTAATGTTACAACACTTTTACATAGGTTGTGGTGTACGTGTAATGTTACAACACTTTTACATAGGCTGTGGTGTACGTGTAATGTTACAACACTTTTACATAGGCTGTGATGTACAATGTACGTGTAATGTTACAACACTTTTACATAGGCTGTGATGTACAATGTACATGTAATGTTACAACACTTTAACATAGGCTGTGATGTACAATGTACATGTAATGTTACAACACTTTTACATAGGCTGTGATGTACAATGTACATGTAATGTTACAACACTTTTACATAGGCTGTGGTGTACGTGTAATGTTACAACACTTTTACATAGGCTGTGATGTACAATGTACGTGTAATGTTACAACACTTTTACATACGCTGTGATGTACATGTAATGTTACAACACTTTTACATAGGCTGTGATGTACAATGTACATGTAATGTTACAACACTTTTACATAGGCTGTGGTGTACGTGTAATGTTATTACACTTTTACATACGCTGTGATGTACAATGTGCATGTAATGTTACGACACTTTTACATAGGCTGTGGTGTACATGTAATGTTACAACACTTTTACATAGGCTGTGGTGTACATGTAATGTTACAACACTTTTACATACGCTGTGATGTACATGTAATGTTACAACACTTTTACATAGGCTGTGATGTACAATGTACATGTAATGTTACAACACTTTTATATAGGCTGTGATGTACAATGTGCATGTAATGTTACGACACTTGTACATACGCTGTGATGTACATGTAATGTTACAACACTTTTACATACGCTGTGATGTACATGTAATGTTACAACACTTTTACATAGGCTGTGATGTACAATGTGCATGTAATGTTACAACACTTTTACATACGCTGTGATGTATGTGTAATGTTACAACACTTTTACATAGGCTGTGGTGTACGTGTAATGTTACAACACTTTTACAAAGGCTGTGATGTACAATGTGCATGTAATGTTACAACACTTTTACATACGCTGTGATGTACGTGTAATGTTACAACACTTTTACATAGGCTGTGGTGTACGTGTAATGTTACAACACTTTTACATAGGCTGTGATGTACATGTAATGTTACAACACTTTTACATAGGCTGTGGTGTACGTGTAATGTTACAACACTTTTACATAGGCTGTGATGTACATGTAATGTTACAACACTTTTACATAGGCTGTGGTGTACGTGTAATGTTACAACACTTTTACATAGGCTGTGGTGTACGTGTAATGTTACAACACTTTTACATACGCTGTGATGTACGTGTAATGTTACAACACTTTTACATAGGCTGTGATGTACGTGTAATATTACAACACTTTTACATACGCTGTGATGTACATGTAATATTCCAACACTTTTACATAGGCTGTGATGTACAATGTACATGTAATGTTACAACACTTTTACATAGGCTGTGATGTACATGTAATGTTACAACACTTTTACATACGCTGTGGTGTACAATGTACATGTAATGTTACAACACTTTTACATAGGCTAGGCTATCTTTATCAGTATTATTTAATAACACACTGTTAATCCTATTCACTATGTAGACTTAGCCGTTAATTCATCTATATTCACGCAGATAGGTACATTAAGTTTCGAATTACCCTATTTTGTCATTACATTTCACACAACAAATACGCAATTCTTGTTAAGTAATTGAAGATTTATCTTGATAAAAATGTCATTTCGAAAATTTATCTCGAAATCTGTCGGGAAACACAGTTACATATACGATTTGTTCACGAGAAAGTTCAATATTGATTTGACTAGTCTTTATATAATGATCGAATGACTGAGAGCTTCTGGAAGTAGGTCCACTGTCTACACAACTCAGGTGACTGTCAAAGAAATAATGACAAACATTGACATTAGCACTCACATTGAAATCTGACAGGTTAGATTTAAATTGTATGGAATTGAAATTCCCAGATGATATTTCATTTTAAGTGTGTATTGTTTGTGTCTAGGCACATATGATCTCAGACTTATCACGAAACCTAGGTAAAGCAAAATTTATTTTCCACAACATCAAAATGCTTGTTTAGTTTTTTTTATTATTATATATATATTGTTTAAATAATCCTGACAAATAATACACAAAAGAGTTTCGGCCATTCATTTCACAATAGCTATTGTGTTTAGGTGGGAAGACCGACTTGGATTTTTTGTTTCGGGAGACAACAGTAGTAGTTCTATACTAATATAACGCAGAATAAAAGTATTCTCGTACACTGATACAGGCCATCTCTGTGTCCTTACTGTCATGAAATGGAAAAAAAAGATATAAACGTGCATTGCTTAAAATTTGACATAAAATGATATAAGCATGCGTTTTTTTTTTGTTTTTTTTTGTTTTGTTTTTTGTTTTTTGTTCAAAAAGACCTTTAATATGATATCACTCCGATTTGTAATAGCGTTTAAATAGTTAAAAAGACACAAGAGTAGAATTATAGATAACTTTGTGAAAGTTGAACATCAACCAAGTTCCCATAGTAAATGTGTACTGTGTTACGGACCGGATACAAGGTCTAGTTAATAAATCATGATGGATTCCAATTAACAGGCACTATATAGTGTTGTACATTCCAGATCGATTACCAGTAACCTTGGCCCAACAGAGTGAGATTACACTGTGGAATTAACCCGGAATTACCGCATCTTACACTCGGTAAGTTTCACACGAGATTCGTTTTCGAGTAACAGAAAGTAAGTGGAATTCTCTCTGCTGAAGGGATACAACTAATATCACAAACAATATTATACTATACAATCACAGAAAAAATGCACATATACAGCAGCGCCACAACTACTGAATATTCATGAATGCAACCTTATTAAAGATCTCTATCTTTCTGTCGATGATTTACATTTTGGTTTTATTGTTATATGTAGACTGCATGTATGTGTACATATGGGATCTATGGATAGTTAGGAATAAAATAATACATAATATAGCAATGTTTAAAGATGCTCCACAGCTAACAAATGGTATTTTTTCACTATCAAAAACAGGAGCAGACGATTTAGTATTTTTGTTCTGTTACAAAAGTTACTTGCTTTACACCATTACCACCATTGAAAAGTTTGAGCTTCTAATTTTACTTCAACTTAAAAACATGAAAAACAATTAATTGCATCCCGAAAAAATTCCGTGGCATGAAATGAAGTACTGATTGAACATGCACCAAAGGCGAAATAAATTATTTTATATTATTTTTTGTGTTAATTGGGCATATGTATACATGATTAAACACAAATTATTGTTCGAATGATGAATATAATTTATGCTCTGTCGGCGGTGGAGCATCTTTGATGTTTCTTATTGTAATAAATGTTGGTACATGTAGGGTTAAGTTAATGTAATTATAAAGTCGTCCAACAGTCAATCATTATATAATATAATAGAGTTAAGTTTTTAATGGGGTCTCCTAATTTAGCAAAGAGCACGTGCATATTTGTACATACATTATACATGCATTTCTAAGAGTATGCGAGAACTTAAATGGTAAAATTTCAAAAACTCATTGTACAGTATACAAAACATTGTATAGTAACGTTTTGTATAGGTTATAGGCTATATATCTTATTCTATCTTACAAATGTTATTTTCGCTTTAGGAAACCCAATATCAGCATGTAACAAGTGAAAGTTGAAGCCATGATTTTTTTCAAGTCTCCAGTTCTCAAATTACTAAACATTAACTACGAAAACGCTTTGTACAATTTTTGCTTAGTTGTGGAGCACACCTAGGTAAATGGAACCCATACGTACCTGTTTGGTGAGAGCTAATGTCTTCTGAACTCCTTGGAACTCGAAGTAGGGATCTACGTGTCGGTCCTTCTGGGAGTTGTAGGGAGGTATAACTGGCCCCAGTTTGGGGTTCGTCTTGGAATAGTCCGAGGAGATACTGCTGGTAGCATTACAGTCCAAAATAAATCCCTTTTCCTTTTCCAATAGTTCCTCTGGGGGTGGGGTCGCCGGGGTGCGGTATATTTTATTATGACGCCCCTTTTGGCTAGTCCTTGGGCGTTCGGATTCTGGGCTCGGCATATTGGGCGCTGAAATCCGTACGTTATATTTACTAGCTATCCAGATTTCCTATCGTAGAATCACGTCAGTAGTTTGGTAGATGTAAGCTGTAGATACTGAAGTTGTCCTCTATAATTATCCACAAGACGAATTGTTTTGATACCATATATCCTATAGGTCTACTCTATTTCACCAGACACCTATATCGTCAACGCAGTTCCGCTCAACTGCTTTAGTTGCTAAGTTAGGAATTGTAAAGCATTAAATTATTTCAAAGCCGCATATAATACACACACACTCAGGTATATAGATTATCTCGCAGTCCTTTAAATGCCTATGTATTTATATGTTAAGCAGGTTTAGGTCAGAACTTATGTAGAACTCTTTTGTGTCTCAGGGTTCAAAGAGCCGTGTTGCTAATCACGTGATTCCCCGTGTATGTAATTCAATTAGCTGATATTGGACTAGGATGAGATATTATGGCAGTCGGTTAGGCTCATGTTTTAACAGAATAGATTATCGATAGGTCCGATCGCAAAAATAAACATGCATGCCGTACACATATCAGCTTACTAATTGTTCAGCTTTTAGCCGAAGACAGTAACAGGTTTCCGTGCATTTTCTATAACATGTAAAACACGTGTATTAGTCGTACGGCTCAGCGGTTAGCGGATTCCTTAATTAGATCGGCCTGGTGCTCCTTTTTCACGGCCTTCTCATAATTGCATACATATTTCAAATAAGACAATATAGAATAAGAAATATTTTATGAATATTGATAGATCTACGTGTGTTATAAAGATCTTGATCATAAGTTGCAATCCAATTTTGCCTGAATTAGCTGAATGATAGTGACTGATCATCAGAAAGAGCATATATATGCATTAGGTGCATGATGTAGTCATCGGGAGCTCTGAATCGAGACGAGGGGTCCCAAACACATGTATATTTCCTTTTCTACACATGTATGTGCCCACGGACACCAATTTTGTGGTATTCGTATGCACATTTACGTCATGATGTAATTATAAGTTTATTCGTTAAATTGTGTGGGTTGCATAGGAGCCGTCAGATGAAGTCGATGCTTTTATCCATTTATGCATTTATTTGAATTTGATTTTCTTTGTATTAATTTGAAAACATCACATCTGTCCCCGATTATTGTCATGCTTGGGTGTTTATTTCCAATTGAGGTATGGTTTTGAAATTTTCAGAGCTCGTGATAAGGTATTTGGAATGTCAGAGCTCGAGATAAGGTATACGTATTGGAAATACCAGAGCTCGAGATAACGAAGTGTGACTATAGATGTCAATGGCTGTACCGATCCGTATTCATAATGACATTGTAGGTGTATTGGACAAGTTGACGATATATATTGTTACCGACACGTATTTTTATGGCTATGTTTATCCTAGGCCTCCATACATAATAAGGGTATTTACAATGTATATACCCGATTGTCGACGTCACACTCAACGCCGGGAATTGAATAAAGGTATTGATTACTTAGTTGTCATTGCACGTAGGTATAATGTTATACTAGGTACAGGTAGAACTCACCTGTTAGTCATACCTGTACACAGTCGTGGTAATCAAAGTGGTGTAGAACGCTATCACAGCTTATATCGTGACAGCCGATTAATTGTTTTATATTGAGACATGTCACAAAACTGTCGTGTTTCAAGCGATCATTAATTTAACGCTGTTTGATTTTATATCCTGCCCTCTGTAAAATATATACGGCCCATCTCCCACGAAGAACATGCCATTATTTTATATCGAACCATGAGCTTAAAGGATTGTTAGTATGCGTATAGATACATTGTATTTAGTACACGTATAGCTATCCACTCAACTCGGATGACATGAAAATATTCACCAGACGAGAATAAGAAATGTGTTGGGACGAAGATATTTTTTACTTATTCATACTCATGCTTTTTGGGCCATTGACTTCATGTCTAAATTTCTGATATGAGGTACGAAGCTAACCAGACGTGAACATACAGATCAATATTAATAAAATACACGTGTGAACATTTTTATGCAATGTAAAACTTCCTTCTAACATACTGTTTGCATTAACATACATTGTAGGTCTTCCTGGATCTTCTGTAATTCACCTATATATACAATATACACTATAAAAACAATGTCATGTTAAAGTTGTATGGTCTATCACTTTCGCTCTTTTTGTCATAGTAAAAACTGTTTAAGTGTTATACACATTTTTCTCCGTCTGTCCGAGGTTTAAACTTTCTACTTTTACCACTTTTTATTAAGTTGCAGCACTTGAAGTATTTTAATTATAGAAGTGAAAAAATCTTTTTAACGTGTACACGTAAAAAATAGGCTCGAAAGATGCCGAATCATTCCGAACTCTTTCGAACATCGTCGCGACAATCATCAAGGTACATGTCCATATTCAAATGTCGAATGTTAAAACGACATATCGTTACAGTGAAAATTACAAGAAATACAACTTTAATGTATATGCAATGATGACAATTATATATTATTAATAATATATGTTTACAGACAACCTTGTATGTAACGCCCACCCAAGTGATAATTAAAATACAGTATAATCTTTATAGCCAAATGACCGTTATACACATGGCAAATTGTGATGTGTTGAAACTGATCGGAACCATGATGACGTGGTCTTTAGCAGATAAACTTTTTACAGAGGTGAATGTTAACTTATGCAGGTTTAAACTGTATTTGAATACATGTATAACTATATAGCTGTCCACCCCTTACAAATCCCCACCCCTTACTGTTTGTAAGGGGTGTAACCTTAGTATTTGATTGTGTGTTATTTGACAGTATCTATGTTTCACACTTTCTCTTTTAAATACTTCATCTTCATCCCACATGTTAGATCCGGTACTCAAACACCATACCTGATTTTTAACAGAAAGCGTTGAATAGACTTCCTTTTTTTGGAAAGTTCGTGAATACTTGTTGTACTAGCCAGAATATAAAGTTAACATCATTTTCTTTTGATGGTAGCTTTACATACAACTTTGTTTCCACACTCGGAATCCCGATTAAAATCTGATTAGAATTGAAGAATGGCTGCATATCAGATTTGTAAAAAGTTAAATCTGTGTATGTTTAAAGATTATGATTATATGTGGTTTAGTTTATTTAGAAAAGGTTTGCTATGTTTGGACTTTAAGAAGGCTTTACGAATCCGTAACATGTCGTGGCTTGATCCCTTTCAGTAACAATAAGATACTTATATAGGCCTAATTCAGGACATTCACTCTGACACAAGTTTAATGAAATATTACCATTAACTTTTTTTCTCCGTTGTATTTTATTTTGTGTGTAATTATGATATTGTCTATTAAATCTTTTCTATGACAAATAATAAGCTTTCCAGTCTTGTGTGTTTTACATTTACAAAAATTCAACAATGATAAATAATACTGACTGAATAACCAAAGGAGCGAACCGAAAGTTAACCGAGTGAAAATGTCTACCATAGGTTACTACTGAAAAAAATACTAATAAAATTAATAATAAAGATTACTAATGAAAAAGGTTACTAATATATAGTTACTAACATAGATCACTAATGAAAATATGGTTATTAATATAAATAATAAAATAGGTTACTAATAAAAATGGTTACTAATATAATAACTAACATAGTTTACCAATGAGAAAGGTTATGAACATAACTTAAAGACAATAATATCTCGTGTAAAGACCTGGAGTTTAGTAATATTGTCGTATGTCCGTGTTTCACTTTGTTTTCTTGATAATTTTTTTTCTTTTGTGTAATCTATGTATAATTATGTCTAATTCAAAAACTTACATTGCTGCAAAAGATGCAATAGAATAGTCATGTCTTATCAATACAGCGTTGTAGTTATTTCTAACGAAAGCACAAACCCCAAAATGAAAACAAAATGAAACAAGCTGATAATGAGGAACTAGCCAATGGCTGATTTGTACAGGTAAAATATTCAAGAGGATAAACGGAAAAAGTTTTAAAACATTATCTAGCTAGTTTGACAAACGCTGCAGAATCAATATCACAGACAAAGTAATTTTATACGAGGAAATACATTTATAATTTATATGTAATAAATCATCTTATCATCCAAGCCCGCTATTAGGAATGTTGTCCTTTATCTAGATCTGGTAAATGCCTAGATAAAATACTATAGTTGAGTTGGAGTTATTCCCCCTCGTCCATATAACTAGTAGGGCCCAATACCCCAATCTCTCCCAGGATGCATTGTGGTGAATGTGCGGACCGCAATGAACTTTGGGAGAGATTGCCAATGCCCCAATAAAGTAACCAAAGTTAAAAGTAATTCTAATATTCTGTTTACAAAAGCTATTAAAACAAATACATAGGTAATTCTGATGTTCAGTTATGAAACTAAATTTAAAGGTTATTTTAATCTTCTATATACTCAAGTTATGAAACAAATTTAACAATATTTCTGAAGAATGGTAGCCAATTGCAACCCACTGGTCCTCTAACTTGTCCAGTTACTAATAATGCGAAAAAACAAAAATGATTTTGACACCATTCCCTACACATATCCAAACCTACGCATGTTCATGTCAAAGTAATTAGTTCTTTTCGGACTATGGCTATATAACGTGCCGCATTTCGATTGTTCCCTGAACAATAATTAACGCATAGGTTCAAGAGAGGTTGATGAAGTCAAAGGGAAACCAATATAATGTTGAGGATGGTAGCAGAAACAGAAAAGAAATACTTTCATCTCAACGGAACAAAATGGCTGTCTCCGCTGGATTTTACAGAATATTTCGGCGTTCAAGTTCTTAGAAATAGTTTTTTTTACAAAAAGTAATTTGCCTTAAATTTGAAATTACAAACCTCTTCATCTGAAATTTAAAATCAAACACCTTTTAGACTCGTTGTAATAATTCCCATACGAAATGGACACTCATTTCAGATCCTTTACATATTGCTTTGAATGATTTATTTGATAATTTGACATTCTATAGAAGCTGAAGTTAAATATGCGTGATCTGGTAAGAACGTTGAGTATGATCTTATTAACCTCCTGTTACTTGTGCTGGAGCTGGTAACAGCCTGTCAGGTTACACTTGTCACCGTCACAACATTCGGAACATAAATTCAACTCCGATCGCCTCGGCAGGTGGCCTGCTTGGTGTGATGCAGTGCCATTCTGACATAACTGTACAAATGAAAATGTTTCGATTTAATTCATAGTACAATGACAAACAAGATAATATGGCTTTGAATAAGGCAACCGCACACAGCATTTTTGTCCTTCTTTTCAAAAGGATTAATAACGACGAGGCCACGTACACAACCAAGACCTGAGATATACGTTATATTCATTACTAGGTATCACACAATGATACAAATATGATTGAAAGGATTCAATTCTATGGTACCATAGTTCATAGTTGGAATAAAGGTATCATTACAAAAATGAAACCTTCATAGGAAATCAAATTTAGAGAGTAGTTTTAATTGTGGTAAGTTTGGGGATGAAATGTAGGTCACTTTTCAGTCATTAACTTACTGATTTTTCCCTGCATCCACGCATGTAGCGAAGGATACTACCACCAAACATGTATATATCACTGTAACACAACTACAATGGAAAAAGGTTACACATCAGAAAATGGATAGAGATGTTTGGTCAGTTGTTATTTCAGACTATCTATACTACAATAATTAATTTTTATTTTTTTTATAGTAAATCCGACTTTCTGATTGGCAGATACTTTTTCTTCATATATGACTATGAAGAAAAACTCCGAGAATGGCGCGAAAACTCGACGTTATCACAATAGAGACGTCGACGTTGCGTATTGATTTAGAAAAAAAATAATCTATTGAACAGTCAATGGAATCATACGTTTAAATGTATTTTATGCTATCTAGTAGTCTGAAAAATTAATTATAAACATTGATGTCCATATTTTTAACTTCACTGGGTTATGAAATAAATTTTGTTTGCAATATTTTGTGAGAATCCGCTACGCAGATTCTCACAGTTTGCAAACAAAATTTTTTTCATACCCCGAAGAAATTAAAAATAATGACATCAATGCTTAAATAAATATCTACACTATGTGTTCATTGGTACTGTTACATGCTGTAATATTGTTTATTTAGTTATTTCAGTTTAGTTTAGTTTGGATCACTTCGTTTAATGCGGAACAAAATCAATTAAAATTCATCGTGTAACTTTACAATAAGTACACTAGAATGCACTATACTACAATGTATAGCTGCTTGTGAAAGTGTGAGAATGCATTACTAAGAAACAAATAATATTTTCCTAATTAATCTGATCGTATCGTTACATCATTTCCCCTTTAACAGTAAACAAGTATCTGTTTTCGCACAACCAAAGTTTCTAGTTCAGGACTAAGTAATGTGATGAAAATGAACGTTAGTGAATTTAATACCTTGTATGATTCTATATGAGAACATTAAGGTGGATTATTCGTTGCCTCTGTCCAGTGAAGTCTTACCTCGGAGGGTCCACAGTTCACCACGTGAGTACAGTCGGCTACAGTAGAGACCGGATGTGGACACTGCTGACATTGTACAACCGGCGCTGTAACTGATTTCAGAGTAATGTTAGTCAATTATAAGCATTTTGTCATATACACATCTTTTATTCAGCATATTTTCGCACTAAAATTCCCATAATGATAATTAGTTATATGTCTTACATCACTTTCATCCATTCGTTGTACACATATCTCATTCTAGAATAACTCATTCTATTACAATCACACTTCATTGTCTAATATTATAACAATTTTTTTCCAATGTTCCATTCATTCCAAATGTGTTTGCTGTTCTGATTAAATTATTTTAGTGACACTGTGTCTGAATACAAAATGTTCATCATGATCAATGTTTTGATATTAAATGGTTGGATATGGAATAAAAAAAATAATTACATGTAATATGAAACTTCTTATATGTAAAAATTAGTAAATCATTTCCGTTCATTGGCTGAGGGTTTTCTAAACCTTTATTTTTTCAAATCAAGCAATAGTGAAATATTGAGAGACGTTGTTACTTCACTCAAATAACATTGAAGCTATGTATTCATTAGTAAAATGATCCCTTGTTTAATTAGTGATGACATTCATTAAATTGTATCTTTAATCTAAAAGGTGCTTGAATTCTCGAAATATTACTTTTATTAACTTTCATTTTGGTAAGAAAAATGTTATTGCAAATCTGTAAGAACGGCATTTGTACAGTTAGCAAACAACTTGTTATTGTATTTTGATTAAATCATTATATAAATTAGTTAACTATTTCAATGATGCATATCATAATGATAAATGTGTTTTATTTTATAGTACGTTAAAAGAACAACCCTAAGAAAACAAAGATTGAATACGTACGGTCTGGTTGTTGTCCACAGAGGTATCTGTTACACGGAAGACTTTGTGAAGAACTGTTACAACATTGCGCACAGTTTACAATCGCCCGTTTTCCTGCGTTCAACGATGACATTATGTCGCATACCTATTATAGGAAAGTGAAAACTATACAGACAAAAAGAATGCGCCGGTGTTTTAATATTGAATTTTAGTTTTCATAACCGACTTGTGTTGAAACTGTAATTCTGTTGATATATGTTACATGGCGATTGCGTATTAGATATATAAGGGGATACAATACACAAAAACTGCATATGAGGCCGATAATTTACATCCGTCGCGAATTTTGTGGCGATAATAGCTCACATATTACTCGTATGATATATGAGACTTTAATAAGATTTATTTTATTGTATTGCACGGTATTGTGTTCGACATTTAAAACATGTGACATAACAGTCACCCTGTCCTATAATCGTACTTACGAAATTAATGTGACTGAAGTCATTATCGAAAGTCGAACGTGTGGGATGATAAGTCACATGTACAGGTAACAAATTAATTTTGAAAGATGGCGATTTCTTCATCATTATATATATTTTATAGTAGTATGGTACGAAATGAATTTACGTCCTCATCAAGCAAAAGAATGATTCGACCATATAACCTTTTACATGTATGTAGTTTTCATTCCGGCTGAAATGATTTCCTTACAACCGGAGCTTGATACATAAGTGTAACGTACTTCCGTTTAGAGGCAAAATACATATTTTGAATCACGATAATTTTTTTTCCAAAAGATACGCATAAAAAACGACGGTTTACATTTGTGGTAGAATACACACCTTAGTCATGTTTCGAACATGTATGTGATGGACATGTTGGATACAATGCTTAGATAACACCTACCCAGATGGACAATAGTAAATCATTCCAGCAGTTCTGACTGCATTTATCACAGTACGTGTACATAGATATTTTTGTGAAATTTGAAATGGTAATCCGACAAACGATTATGTAAGTGGCACTTTAAAGAACATAAAAGTGTATTTGAAACCTAATCGCTATCGCCTGAAATCTTAATCAAATAAAGAATGCTTATTTGCTCACAGACATAAACAGTTTGTAATTGATGTAATATCAGTTATATAAACATCAATTAAAAAAAGTTTGGACATAAACAAAAAACTCTGATACGCTCGTGATCTGTCCGTAGAACTTAAGCATTACTTACAGCAGTTGAACGGCAACCTGCATTGAAGGCCACACTGAGATCTTCGTTAGTCACCTCCTCCCAATAACAGTACTACAAAAACATATAACAAGTCTTTATCACACGGAGAAGCCACATTGATGTAACAAAATCAAATGTTGTTTCGGTAACGTAATTCGGAAAATTATTAATAGGCGTTCTATATATAAATTGATTATTGAAGCATTAAAATCACCCCTGTCCGTGTTATAATCCTATGACTCTAAAGTGGACTGCAGACAAATAGACGTAACGCGTACATGTATTATGACTATTTGTCTGTAATCTCATCGAAATTGAAAGCCCACTGAAAATTTTATTGTATTATTCGATGGTCTCAAATTAAAACAACAATATGAAACAACGCCATCAATACCGACTATTCATCTGTATACACACAAGTACCAATTCGATATTGCCATTGTGTCATATAACTTATAGTATTAGTACAGTCATTCTTTTGTAATGTGATATAGTGGTATTATAGAGCCAATGTAAATATGAACGTAGATGCTACCTCGCCATTTCCGCAGATAGAGGTACTGCTACAGTCAGCAATACTTGTAGCTCCACTACACGCGGAGCACGTGATCTCTGCATTTACTACAAGATAGTTCATAAAACACTTAAATACAGCTGTAATAGCTGTAAACAGACAAAAAAGATCAAAAATGGAGAACACCCAATTTTTAATAATGAAACAGAACTTAAAAATTAATAAGAACTAATGGTCTCTCAATTAGTTCAGTTTATCAGATGAAGACAAAAGAGTTACGCCCCTTGTCCTTCTATAGCAGTGGAACTCTCCAGTTGGGAGGTGAATAAAATCCTTTTTGATCTAGTTTACGTACAGGGAAGGTGCACAATATTTGCTCCAATAGATTTGTTTGCCAAAAAAAAATAGTTGAAACAAATATTATTAAAATTATTTCTGTATTACTTAATGAGGTGTATATTCTTTGCTAATGAAATTGTATATTCTTTTCTTAGAATAAACCCTTAGCAGTATTTAAGGATTAATTTTAATATATTTTTTTATGTTATGGAGTTTAAGCACAAAAATCTTTGTGTACTCTAAATAAACCGCGATGAGAGAACACTCAGATTTTTTTTCAGCACTAAAAATTAATTTTGGACTCTTTTGTCTTTGAAATCATTACGCCGTCATCTCAGCCGATCAGAAGCAGCGTCACAAACGGCAACACCATTTTTTCATTTATGGGCTGATAAAGCAATTTTTAAAGCCAATGAAAATGCTCGTTACAAGCAAAATTGAATTATTTGTAAAAAAAACTTTCGAAACGTTTTAAATTAGTGATTTTATTTTTTATAAGATGCCTTGTCTTACAAAATGCTGTGATTATCAATTTAGACAATTTTTTTTTTTCATTTCAACCAATTTTATTGAATCAATCAAAAGGATTGGGCAACAGGCTATGCCTATATAAGCCCTTTCCTTGCCAGAAACTATAATTAAATTAAAGTATATACATGTATTAAGTTGATTAAACAACATCTTAATTAAACGAATTTGGTACGTAACAAAAGAATATTATTATTACTATTAATATGCCAAATATTATACTCTTATGGGTACATAAATTTGGGAATAAATTTCATATTGATATTTATAATTGTACAAGGGAGATAATTCATTAATAGACTGAATAACATTATAGTAGTAAGATAGTAATTAGTTATGTGATATAACAGACTAGTAAGCCACTAAAACATTTTTGAAGTTATCTCAGGTTTAATGGGCACATAATCCAGTGATTCTGCCTGTGTCTGGGACTTCAATTTAGACAATGTTTTATATGTGACAGTACATGTATTAATATGCATTTAAATGAATACAATTTATGTGTTATTTAAAAAAATGTATCTCCGGCACCAATCTAAATTATGAAAATTGAAAAACAAACTTACCACTGGGCAACACACATGTTATTACGGTGACCAAAAATCCTGGAAAAAGAACTGTGTATTTTACAGTACAACCTATCTGTTTGAACTCGTTAGTATGATTTATGCCCCTCCATACATATCAAGAACAACTCAACAGCTAGATGGAAGTGAAATGGCCACCTCAAAAAGGTTGACATTTAAATTTATTGTTAATGATTCACCATGCGGATTAACACACGAAATAACGATTATTAATCAAAAATTAAATCACTACAACTAAAGAATAACATTTTATCAAAATTATGCTATTCTAAGTGGGGTTGACCTAAAAACCGCCACAAAGACCTACATGATAAACAATATCAAGAAAAGATTATGAACCACAATCATTATTATATATCCAATGAAATATATGCCTCAAAAACCACCACACTGTGAACAAAAACAATAACTGCCACTTAAAAAGGGGGGGGGGGTTAACTTCAATAATTTTTTAACTCCAAATTAGACATTCCTATAAAATATCCTAAAACTATACAAACATAATGATAAAAAGCCTGATATGACTTACAAGCATAAAATAAACTAATTTATCACATACCTGTTGAATCTGGTTATAGTAATACAAGCAAATTTCAGACCATGAAATACAATGTTTTGTATTGCACATGTACAATACGGAATGTTGTATTCACCTACTAGCCGGAACTACTTTTTAGGGGAATTCCCTTGTATTGCATTGGTTTATTTTGGGAAGAAAAAAAAGTTTGCTACTTAATAAATTGTAAATTTTATTTTTGTATTTTATTTAAAATATAAATTAATAAAAATAATGTTGTGGACTTAGAATAGTTCTGGGTAGAATTTAAATTTGGAATATTAAAAGGAGGATGTTGCCAGCAAATAACAACAAGTTGTCGTCTGCTTACACCTTGTTATCAGAGCCGGTGTTGGCTTTGTTTATAATGGCATTTGTTGGGGATTTCGACATTTTACATGATTTACTGATGGATCCAGAGACAGATGATGAGTCAAGCATTCCTCAAGTTGAAGGTAAAATTAGATCTAGTTCATCATCCTCAACCATCGCGTCTTGTGCTCCCCCTCCTCCTGACCCCACCCCCGATACCCATAGCCATGTTTCATCTGATTTAGAAGACGTCGATGACCTTATTCCATCCCATATTTACACTTCCGGTGTCTCAGATCTGAGAAATTACATCCTGAGTAAAAGAAATGAAAACACTGTTAAGAAAACTGAGGGATGCATTAAAAGATTCAAAGACTGGATCCAAGCTCCTCCTAGGTCCAACCCTAGGGATGTTCTTCAGATTCTGCCATTTAAACTAGATACATACATTGGTGGGTTTTGGCTGTCCCTTCAGAAGAATGATGGTTCTAATTATGAGCCTGATACTCTTACCAGTTTCACAGGGGTATCGACCGCTATCTGAGAGAAAATGGTTATAGTTTCAACATTTTAACCTCAGATTTATTTGCCACGAGTCGTCAGGTACATATGTACTTCAGTCTCGGCGTAAAGAGTTGAAACAGAAAGGAATTGGAAATTGTCCCAATAAAGCTCAGCCTGTCTCAGACAACGAGGAGGAAATGTTGTGGGAATGTGGTCAGCTGGGTCATAACAACCCACATGCTTTGCTAAACACCGTCTGGTTCAATAACACTAAACTTTTGGGGTTCAGGGGTGTGATGAAAACAGACAATTAAAATGGGGAGATATAGAATTGAAGCAGGATGAAACTGGATCAGAATACCTAGAATTTAACGAAAGAACAACAAAAACAAGAGGGGGAAACAGTTATCACATGTGATCGTTTAATCCGAAACAGTATGGAAATCCTGAAAATAAATCGCGATGTCCGATCGAGGCCTACAAACTGTACGCAAAGCATCGACCTCAAACGATGAATACACTGGAATCTCTATTTTACGTTGCTGTTAATCAAAACAACAGTAGTCAGAAGTGGTTCAAAAATCAACCCGTCGGAAGAAACAAACTTGGTGTAATGATGAAAACAATGGCAAGTAATGCTGGTTTAACTGGTAAGAAAACAAACCAATCCTTGAGAAAGACATTGTGTACAAAACTCCTTCATTCAGGTGTTGCTCCTACGACAATTATGCAGTTATCTGGTCACAAAAACGTAAATAGCGTAAATAACTATGCCGTCGCCTCATTTAACAAACAGCGTGAAATGTGCGAAATTCTTCAAAATCTGAAAAAGTCTGCTGTATCCTCCAGTGTAGCTTCCAGTGTAACTTCCACAGTATCACGCAGGCCTATGTTCATGACGGAAACACCACACAGGAAGAGTTTACCAGATGTCACCACGTGTTGTGAGAAAGACGTAAGCATACAAAATCATGCGACGGGAATGTTTTCTAATGCAAATATCAGTGGTGGAACTTTCAATATCTCATTCCAAATATCATCCCAGTCAAAAAATACAACATTTCATAACACTTCACCTCCTCGCAAGTACAAACGTATAGCTCAGCTACCGGACTCCGATTCTGACTGAAGTTAAGCCGTGGGAAATTTTGAGTGTGTGACCGATGTCGGTGACGTCACGATCAGACCATGATATCGCGAGTTGGGAGAATTTACTATGTTATTGTGTTTTTTTTATCTTATTTTACAAGTAATTGTTGTAAATCTTAACGAGAAATTATTGTCATATATAAAAATCAAAACCTGTATCTTACTTGTTGAGTTATAATTTCACTGACTCAATTCGAAAAACGAGATAGTTTGCAAAATCTACACTTTGTAGCATTTTCTCTCCTCTCTCTGACAAGCAAGGCAGTGGCTTGTACCGAAACTGGTTCAGACCGGTTTTTGAAAGACGAAGCGAACTGAACATTTGGATTTTTGTTAATCATCTCAAAGTCAATAAAACGATCTACATCAAATAGGGAAGGTATGTGATAAAAGCAAGACCACACACTTGTGTTTTTCTAACGAATCAGAAAGCACTCATTTATTGCGCGAACGTATATATTCACTCGTGCGCTCCGCGCACTCATGAATATATTCGTCCGCACAATAAACTCGTGCTTTCTGATTCGTTAGAAAAACACAAGTGTGTGGTCTTGCATATTCCTTAGCTAGCATTTACTATTCTGTTGTAAAGCGCCAAGATAACAGCTAAGATCATAATCAGACAATATGCTATGTATATGTATTTCTGTACATATCGATGTGCTGATTTATTCTTAAAGAATATCCGATTTTATAACATAACAAGAAACAAGTTTTAAAAGATTGGTGAATAGATAATTTGTATTTCTCATTTCATTGAGATTACCCATGATTATATAATCTTTGACAAGCGTACTCCATAGTTAACTCGATCCGATATCAACATGGCTGCTGATTGTTTTCGGTTCCAATATCGACACGTTTTGCTCCAATCGATGGTTTTCATGAATTTTATGATAACGACATGAATAGAGAAGTGCACAAGACATTGTAAGAGGAAGGGAGCATAGTATCTTCGTAGGGAGGATTCAGAACTTTTCATAAAAATGTTTTTAGCATTAACCTGTTTATATTGATTCAAATCTGAACATTCAACTAACATTATAACTGCTTTTGCAGCACGCGTAAATATCAGTTAAGCCCGTAAATTACCAAATAGTTCATGTTCGATTTGTGATAGACTTACCAAATATTCTTTTTAAGTTCCTTGTTTTAAACTCCATGTCTGTGATCCCAGTGTAATCTAAGGTTATAACATGTAGTTGATAAGATAGATAAAGGTTATGTAGGCATGTAATCTGACACACACGTATATCTACAAAGCGTAAGGAGCCGGAAAACACCACACCAAGTCCAGGTACACCTATCCAGCCTAGTCACAGAAGAAGGAATTCCATGGGGAGTATAACTCCAGACGAGACGCCATCTTTGAAACTTGAAGTTGCTTCTGTTTGGGTAAAAGCATTGCTTCCCCATTTTAAAGACATGTTCAAAAACATAATATCAGAAACTCTCGAGGAAATTACTGAGCCTCTTAAACAGACTATCAGTGCCCAAAAAACTCAATTAAATGAACAGTCCACGCAAATCCAAAGTCTGAATAATGAAAATAAAGAACTCTCCATCCAGTGTCATACACTCCAGGAAAGAGTCGAATCACTTGAAAGTGGTTTAGAAGAACTTGAACAATATGGGAAGCGTAATTCTAATTCCTCAGATTTCATAATGTGAAGATGACCAGTGATAAGTCCACCAATTCGGACCATAAAGCTGTAGAGATCTGCAGACAGATGAACTTAGATATATCTGATGATGACATTTTAGATCACACATCATAGGTGAACCTAGAAATGGCAAGTACCAAGTTATCTGTAGGTTCCGGAAATGGAAAGTAAAAAACTCTATTTACCGCGCGAAAAAATCTCTGAAAGGTAATCCGGATAGAGTGTTCGTCACCGAGGATATTACGAGATACCGTCAGAGAATTATCAAAGAGTTGTCCGTAGTCAAATCTTTAGGTAAAGTTGAATCATTCTGGACCAACGACGGTAGGATCTTCTTGAAGCTTTATGGAAATTCAAATAAAATTGTCATCAAATCATCCAATGACCTTCTAGCTCACCTGCCCCTACAACGCCCGCAACAAGGACAGTAACTGAATTCCTCCATTGAGTTGTATACACAATGTATGAACCTGTATATATTATATCGTTTTTTCCAGCAATACAACAATTCATATGTTTCAGTAAAAATCCCCTTATCTTTATAAGAACTTTAGTTCTATTTAATAAATAATAACAAAGTTCTATTTACTTTTTGTTTTGTAGCCATTTAGTAGATACGGCTAGATGGAAAACCGTGATTTGAATCCGTAATAACTTGATAATTGGTATTGATTACCTTAATTATGTCCATTAGTATATAAAGTATATCATGGTTTGGAAGTTACAACCTGATCAGTACTTTTAATCATCAACAGTGATGACACGTTATCATTAATGTATCATGATTTTTCACATATACAATGCAGATGATCTTGAGTATTATACTAACGTTTGAATACTATTACAAATCTGTCCAGCGTTAATTTAGGCATACCATTACATTGATAAATGGTGAAGTTATATCGTAAGGCACATGTAATAACAACATAAGTTTCCTTTTATTTCGATTATTAAATGCACGAGATTATTCAAATTATCTGTAAGAAAACAACAACAAAACAAAACATACAGTTTACATTCGGTTGTTCTATATACATGTACACTGGTAGATACAATCCTGTAAGTGTTCAGTTTTATTGTTAATATCATTTTCAGTTTGAATACAAGTAATTTTATGTGATAAATATTCAAACGGTATGTTGTGTGATACTCAAAGAATGTCAAATTTGTTGTTTATTATGATTTTTTTTCAATAAACACCGGTACGATCAGCTAAATGTTACCTGGTTCTCGATTGTATATAAAACAATTTTCTTTGATTAAAAAACAAATCCTATGCTACTAAATTAATGTAGTTCGCACTATCCCGCCAAACATCCAAATGTGGTTCTTTTCCATGTTGATGTAATTTTAGTCATTTTGTTCCTATTTTGTTTACTTATCTTTCTTTCATTTTTACTTCTTTTCCATTCACCTTTCTTCCCTTTCACATTTTTTGTTTATTCACCTTCATTACCTTTCACCCATTCTGTATTTACTTCTGCAATAGACCTGTCGTCTTATCTGAGTGTCCAATTATTTATATTTACAAATGTATTATGGTATACACACCCGACCGTCACCCTATACGAGATGTACTTATTATTGATGATCATGGGTAGTGATTTAGCTCAGTATAGGGCGGCGATCGGCTGTTTCTACCAACGTACACACTCTATATTGATATCCCAACAGTTTTTATTCTACATAAATTTTCACAAATTATTCACGTGTTGCAGGTCCAGTGTGATGTCCATTTTAAATAATATTGCTTTTATCACAAATTTTTTCTTATCTTGTATCGTGAACAACTCAAACTTCCTCCTTATACTACAGCTTCTCCTCCTTTCCTGTAACGACGTTCATCCAAACCCCGGCCCCCTCAATCATAAAAATGATCTATCTATCTTTCATTTAAATATACGTAGTCTGAGAAATAAGATGTCTTTTTTTAGAAAACATTGTTTCTGATTATGATAGTGTCTGTGTTACCGAGACTCATCTTGATTCATCGATAGCTGACTGTGATGTACTCCTAGATACTTATGGGCTTTACCGTAAAGATCGAGGAACTCCGGGTGGGGGGGATAACTATTTACACTTTTAGTCTCCTGTGTACCCGTCGTAGACCCGATTTAGAATTTCGGGTGGGTGAAGTTGTTTGGACAGAGATCCAGTTTCCAGATAAGAAATTCCTCTTATTCACATTATACAGACCTCCAAAAACAGCACACTCATTTTGGAATTATTTTAAACTATTTTAAAATAGACATTGATAACAACATCTCCGACCACCAAGCGACGTTTGTAAATTTGTCTGTTGACACTGGTATAGTTAAGACATATAAGCGTAAAGTTATATGTTATAGTGACGCAAATTACGGACTTTTTAATAATAGATTAGACGAAACTGACTGGCAAGATCTTTTCACAAGGACACACTCCCCAGATGACATGTGTGATATTTTTACATCTCGATTTTTAGATATAGCTTGGGAGTGTATACCGACAAAAATAGTGACAGTACGACCTAATGACAAACCTTGGTTTAACACTGACTTAAGACGGGAAATCAGAAAAAGAGACCGACTTTTAATTTTTTTAAATCAAATCATACGCCAGCTAACCTTACTAACTTTCGGAAACAACGTAATAATGTTAACAATCTTAAGAAAAGCACTAAAGAAAGGTTTTATGCAGACATAAACGGCATTCTTGATCAATACTCAGTTTCGAACCCTAAATTGTTTTGGAAAATTGTCCGCAGGCTAATTAAAACAACTGATACTGCCAATATATACCTCCTCTCAGAAATGAATTTGGTCAAATTGAAATTACAGAAGATGGTAAAGCTAACATCTTAAATGATTACTTTGCTTCCATTTCTACTATCAACGATTCCAATACCGACGTGCCTGCTGTACAACTTAGGACGGACGCCACTCTATCCGACATACCTTTCAATTTAAATGACATTATCGACATCCTTAAATCGTTAAATTTTAATAAAGCTGTAGGTATTGATACCATAAGTCACCACATGTTAAAAAATACAGCACTATCATCAGCTCTTCCTCTATCTCTTATCTTTATATCTTCTTTGAAAACTGGTATCTTTCTGAAACAATGGAAAAAAGCATTAGTAATGCCTTTATTCAAAAAGGAAGATAAGCACGAAGTTTTATATTATAGACCTATTTCACTTTTAAACACCGTTGGAAAAGTTTTTGAAAAATTGGTAGTGAAATATTTGCATAACTATTTATTATATCATTCATTAATTTATAAATATCAGTCAGGTTTCCAGCCAGGTCATTCGACAGTTCATCAAGTTATTGAATTATATCACACCTTATTGAAAACATAGGGAAAAAACGTCCTTCATGATTAGTTTTCTGTGATACTTCAAAGGCGTTCGACCGTGTATGGCATAGGGGATTGGAAGTGAAACTAGCAAATTATGGCATTTCCGGAAAATTGTTAGAGTGGTTTAAGAATTATATTAGTAATAGACAGCAGCAAGTTTTTGTGGGAAATACGAAGTCTTTAGTTAAATCAACCAATGCCGGAGTTCCTCAAGGATCTGTATTAGGCCCTCTTTTATTCCTTATATATATTAATGACATAGCTGATAACTTGGAAAGTCTTTGTAAATCATTCGCCGATGATACCTCCTTATTATACTCTGATGCATCTCCTCAAACAATTGAAACAAAAATAAATAATAATTTAGATAAAATTAAACACTGGGCTAGTAAGTGACTAGTAAATTTTAATCCTTCTAAAACAGAGGCATTACTTATTTCCAACTCTGAACTTGAACATGCAATAAAATTTAAGTTTAATAATGTAAATGTAGACTTTGTAGAAAATCATAAGCACCTGGGAGTGGTAATAAGCAAAAATTGTAAATGGAGTAAACATATCGAAAATATTTGTAATATGTGTCAAAACAGATAAGTGTTCTACGAAAACTTAAGTATTTGTTAAACAGACGAACTTTAGACAAAATTTACAGAGCATATATTCTTCCATTACTAGAATACTGTTGTGTAGCTTTGGACGGATGTACTCTCGGTGACGCAGACAATTTAGAAAAACTACAGTTAGAGTCTATTCGTATAATAACTGGTTTACCATCGTATGCAAGTAGGGAATCATTATACTCAGAAAGTAGACTCGAACCATTAGCAAATAGAAGAAAGAAGAGAAAACTACAGCTGTTTTTTCAAAATTCAAGCTAACCTCACGCCGCCAAATTATCTTTCAGCATTAATTAACTACCTCCGTAATGCTAGCAATTACTCCTTACCTTACTTCAGGCTTCAACTTACTAATAGATCCTTTTTTCCCCTCTACTATCCGACAATTTAGACCCAGTTATAAGACAGAGTATGACAGCCCCAGCTTTTAGTAAGTTAAATGACATAAATAGTCCCTCGTATTATTTGTTTGGAGACAGGAAAACCAATATTTTACATGCTAGATTAAGAACTAATTCAAGTACTCTAAACGATGACTTATTTCATGCTAATTTCCAACTTTGCCATTGTGGACATTCTATTGAAAATGCTTTTCACTTTTTTGCAATAAGTATGTAGATATTAAGAAAATAAAGTGGTACCGTGAGTAAAATGACTTCATCCCACTGGACCCTCAGCTAATTTTACATGGCAGTCAAGAATTATCTAAAGCAGACAATGAAAAAATATTTCTGCACACTCAGAAATATATTAACGATACAAAAACAATTGTGCAAGCTTTCCTAATTTTTTCCAACATATCTCTCTTCAGTACTTGATACATTTGATATATTGTGTATTTGAAATAATTCATATATATAAACTGTTTACCTACTTTAACTTTATCAAATACTGCGTCTTTTATCTTTCTCGACTCATATGACTCTTGCGAAACGGAAATATAAGAAGGAAAGGAATGAACAAAGTGAAGGAAAACCATGGATGGAGATATGATGAACATTGATAAGCCGAAAGTTGTGCGTAGTGGATTGTGTACTTGTGCCATCTGGGGCGAGAAAGATCATTCACGCAGTCTTAAACAATGCTTCTTTCTTTTTTAGTGAAAATGGCTTAACTATAATTTTTATTTTTATTTTTTATTTTTGAAGAGATTTTACATAGGTACAAAAAGCATCTACATATGATATTCAATATTAATTATTTAAATCGTAATATTCATTTATAAACTTTAAACTTCTCTAATACTGTAAACCAAGTTATTTACAAGGGCTGCTAGATATAATGCACTCTCAAGGTGTTAATTGAAAAAACAAAGTTTATTCTCTCTGTAGATATGTATATATGCATTATATATATATATATATTAATTAGTTATTATATGTTTTCACATATATATAATACTCGACTGAATTATATCAAATCTGAGAAAAAAAACTAGTTGCCGTGTAGACAAAGTGGTTTACAGTACCAGGTATTCCCTGTACAATATGATAGTAATTTTCTTGAGTTTTAATTGAACGATTAATGACAGAAATTTGCAAGTTGCACCCTTTTAGAAAAGCAAAAGAAGAGATTAAGTAAAAAAGAAGAATAGTAGAAAGAACTGAGAGAAAGAAGAAGTGGCAATGGACTGACAAGGCTCATTATTCTCAATGAGATTGATGAAATCATATGTAAAAAGATTAGATACCACACCAAGATCATGCAAAAAAGCAATTAAAGTATATTAAGAGAAAAAGTTTAAAAAGTGACATTATTCTAAAAAACTTTCCCATTTTCTCCACTCATTGACAAATTTCATAATATGTGTTTCACCCTTGGTGGTTGCAATGTATTTTTCAGTCCTGTACATATCCTTCAAAAGATTTTTAAACGCATTCATTGATAAACCAATTTGGAGACATCTAGCACTATAAATATATTGCTTTAGTACTAAAATGACAACATAATCTGTATAATTTTTACAGTTAGAGAGTCCAAAAATGAAAGATTCCTTATTAAACGTAAATGGAATTAAAAGCATCTCCAATATGGATTCAAAATTTGATAGGAATAACTGAACATTTTCACAGTCCCATAATGTATGAACTATAGTCTCAATTTCAGTTTTACACTGATGACAGTAAGGAGTGTCTACAAGGCCTATTTTAAACAGATATGAATTTGTGGTTAAAATATACTGATTAATTCTAAACTGAAGCCACTACAATTTTGTGCCTCTGTTACTGATAAAAAGAATAATGTATTTTTGTCTCCATTTTTGATTGTAAAACCAAAAATATCATCCCATTTTTTTCTTCCTGTAGCAACAGTAGTGTTCTGGCAAAGTGCCTTACAAAAATCACTTGCTCATTTTTTATGCTTAACAAATATTTCTAAGTTTTTTGGAATGAATGGTAATTTAAAATCCTATTGGAAATTTCCTCTGATGAGAAAGTGTTTTTAATGGCATTGATTACACCTTGATATGTAAGAAAATCTGTATGCATATTAAATTTCTGATTAAACTCATATAGACTGTAAAACTCAACATTTTCACTATTTTTTATCATATCATTCAGGACTTCAACACCCTTCTGAAACCATTCTTTATAAAAAAAAACTTTTATTGTTAATTTTTATTGATTTATTATGCCAAATAGGAACTTTAAGAACATTATCATTTTTCTTTTTAATATTTTCAGACTTTAAAGTAAGTTTACACTAACTTTTGAAAACATCTTTCCAAAACAGGTTTTTACAGTTTTGTTGACATTTTAACTATAATTTATGATAATATAAATGAAGGCCTCTGTCACATTCTTTTCATATACCTGAACCTTCTTCCATCCTATCTTTATCTTTCTCTTATCCACACTTTCACAACAAATACTATTTTATTGTTAATGTCATCTTGTATAATTTTGTTTGTGTTTCCTAATATTGTATGGAAAGGGCTTAATATAAGTTGGAAAAACTTGTGCCCTATCCTATTGTTCATATTTGATACAATAAAATATGTTTAAACTAAACACAAATATGGAAATATATATAAACGTAAAGTGCCGTACCTAAAGACCCACTACCTTTCCTAAACGGATTTGGATTTATGAAAATAATGTAAAGAATGTAAAACAAGTTTGATAAGTTTAAGTCACAAAAGTTTTCAACTTAACGTTAATACTACATTTACCATCACCTCCTAAACAATTAATAAAAAATACATCAAATGTAAACGTATGTTACACAGGAAAACTCGCATTTGTTTGGTGTTGTAACCATATACTAGGCCATAGAAATCAAAGGTTCTGCACCGCTGACGGATGGTTGTTCTTATCTATTAAAAACAGGAGTATACGAAATAGTATTTTATTTAGTAACATGAGCTACTAAGTTTGCAGTGTTTCCATCGTTGAACAGTTTTAGCTTTCTTTTTAATTCCGAATAAAGTTTAAAAAATAACTAATTGAATCCCGAAAAAAACATGACACTATATCCTATATGGAATGAGTTCCATTGTACTGATTGTACAGACAACAAATACAAAACATATCATTTTATAATTTTTTAATTAATTAGATATACATGTATACAATTAAACATAAGTGCTTGTTCAAATGATAACAATTGTTTATGCTGTGTCGCCGGTGGATAATCTTCAATTTTTCAACAATATTTTATCGACATTATGTACATCAATAGGATTGGACATCAGGCTACGCCGATTTAAGTCCTCTCCAAATCATATTTCAAAGTATAAACATGAATTCATTCTGCAATTCATTAATACATATATTTATATATACAAATAAATTGAATTAGTTACAGTATAGTGATAATAATATTAATAATTACTAATTAAAGGGGGATAACTCCAATTTTATTTTTAATAGAAAATGTTTCAGAACAAGTTTAATTTTTTGGATTTCATATTCCTAAATATTGTAGTTTTTGGATAGGGATAAGAATCATGCTCATTTATTGACAGACTAACATACATACACACCATGAGATATTAGGCCAAAAAGTCCCTGTGCTTATGCACAATGACCCATCCCCTTGGAATATGTATGAGAGTCTGACAACAAATGAGCATTTTGTCTTCAGTTGAATATGAAAAAAAAAAATTGGATAGTTTAGAGTTAATTAGAAATAAATATTAAACATATACAAGAGTTTAATTGTTTAATTGCACTGCTAAGAAGTATTTTGACTATCAAGTAATTAGATATGGGTACTTGTTACTTGTTATTTGCTTATATATGCAGAGGGCTATAATACATGTATATAAAATATATGTTTATCAGAAATCAAAACTTTTAGTATTGCGGATATATTCTATCACGCATTGTAAAATATCTTTGTTAATATCATTATTGCAAAATTTACATCCATATGATAGTGTTTCAATGTTTAAACGATTATGATTATCTGGTAAACCTAAGTTCTGTATTCCCTGTATAAGAACTTCTCTCTGTTCATAGAAGTGTCTACAGTCAAAGAAAAAGTGATATGAATTTTCATTGGTATAAAAACAGGAACAGGCTGGAGATTCTCTTAAATGATCGTGATAAAGATCAGAGTTTAAATCACTTGCTTGGTTTCGTAGCTGGCACAGAATAATGTTGTATTTACGGTCGCCATGATATTTAAAGATATTAGAAATTTCTGTAGTAGGAATATCATTATCTATTTTGATACCTTTTTTAAATTGTTCTCATGAATTGTTAAATAGGAGTTCTATATCTGTTTGATTAAATCATCTTAGCATTGAGGGAATACAGCTGATGAATTATAATTCAGTTCTACAGAGGGGGAATTAAACAGGTGGTTACTCCTTAATGTGTAAGCAGTATTATTATTATCATTAAAGAATGGTTCAATCAAATTAGTAAGATATCTAGGGGATTCATTATTTACAATAAGTAATACACAATCTTATTTATGGAGTTTTCGTCCGAATGCAAGTGAATCAAGTCCAACTTCAGCATAAAGTTTATTATGCAATGTTCCTCTTCTCAGGCTTCTTATAGCGTCTATCTGTACAGATTATAATAAGTCTTTTTCTTGTTTTGTACAATTATCCCAAATGACATCACCATATTCTAAAACAGGTCTTATAAAGGATGTATAAATTTTTAAAGGCTCTTTTTATCTACATTTTGTTTTAGTAATCTTAAAATATTTAGTCTTTTAGAGGCCTGAGTATAAAATATTATTAATATGTTTGGACCATTTACCATCACTACTGAAAGTTACCCCCAAATGTTTGTAAAATAGAACTGAGTTTACAATACCATCTGCAAATAAAATATCAGGATTAAATATATGTCTTTTTCTTGAGAAAAGTACAGTTCTGTTTTTGAAGGATTAAAATTAATGTCCCACTTCTTTGCCCAATTATTGATATTACTTAGATCATTGGTTAGATTATCTGCAATTTCTACATGGTTATCAGTTATTATTTCATAAAGTGAAGTATCATCGGCAAAGAGTTAAAATACATATATATATATATATCTTAGTGATTCGATATGCTCGAGATTGTTCTAGCGACAGTGTTGCGCTTTTGTGACACATTTCGAACATGAACTTAAGATATGCTCGTCGATACAAGTTCATACGCGATCCAATCACGGCTATGTTCGTTGCTTCTTCGTCATTTGGTTCTGTTGCCATAATAGTTTTTATGCAAGCAGTTTTTGATCAATGTGTATGGAGGTGTAATAAACGCTAATTATTCTAGAACTTCTGGTTTTGCATTCCTTTCACTATCATCAGCATTCTCCGTAAATCGTGTGGCCTATGGATACTAATTTCATTGAACTATATTATTATAATTATTCGTTGTTTCGCTTTTAACGCAGACTGCAACATTATGTTAAAGTATGATTTTTTCTTTCTTTCAGAACACATCTTCACCATGGCGTTTTGTTTCCCCATTACTGAGGATGGCCAAGAAGCAGAATGTTTGAAAATAGAAGTTATTTTACCATTCCCTGTTGTTCTCCAGATAAATTTGTAACTCGATAATAATATAGGTATTGTTTTATCGATATCGTGTTACTTGTGTTGGAGCTGGTAACAGTCTGTCAACATACACTGGTCCCCGTCACAACATTCAGAACATAAGGTTCTCTGTTGAACGCCTAGCTAAGTCCCGGCTTGTTTGGTGTGTTGTAGTACCATTATGTTTGGTGTGTTGTAGTACCATTATGGCATAAATGTAACAATAATGGTGTATCACTTTTATTAATTGTAAAATGACGCATGAGACATAAGGACAAAACATAGTCTGCAGCATACATGGTTTTTTTTGTTATTTTTTTTCTTTGTTTGTTTTTTTTTATTTGCCAAAAAATTTGATAAAAAATACATATACATGTGTATAGTGTGAGAGTATCGATTTAATACTGAATTTCTCGTATTTGTGAGATATGATTTGTAGCTGCAATTTGCATTTCATTGTCAAACAAAAACATATTTTTATGCTTTTATAGAGTAAAATTAGATCAAACCAATGGCGGTTTTATTGGACATACATAGCTTAAATGGTAATTGTGAGGGACAAAATGTTGAGAATATTTAATTTGCTATCATCAACTTACTGACGGTGCTCTGCAGCCGCGCAAGTATCGTAGGGTAGTGTCATCAAACATGTAAATTCACTGTAGCACACCTGCAAAGAAAATACTTATTTTTTCACATCAGATATTGTATACAGATGCCTGATCATTTTTCTTTACTGTGTGAATATTTTCCTAAATACATTGTAGATACAAATGATAAGTCATAATGCATATATCATTTTTTATTTTTCTATTTTTGAGCTTGGCACACTTTGTTCTAATACACAACTTTAGCATGTTGAAATATTGACAGCAACGAGAACAAGGCTGTGAAATGTTGTAGGCAGTGAAATCTTACTTGCGAGGGTTCACATGTGACCATGGTACAGTTGGCGACAGAAGCTACCGGGTGTGGACATTGCTGACATTGTAAAAGTGGGGCTGTAACTGGTTCATAGTACTGTTATTAATGTACACTGTAATGATCCTTATTTATCATATTAAATACGACTTCCAACTCAAAACCAGAAAAAATGCTTTTAAAAAGTCGCTCGATTAATAAGTGAAACCATATCAAAATATGTAATTACATAATCAACCCATTCCACCATGTGGTTCAAACATGTCATAACTATTGCTAGAACGTGTAATAACACAATTGTGATGTCACAGTTAATAATGACGTCTTTATTAAAGTATGACGTTATACGATTGTCTCTATAGACAAAAGGTTAAAAAACTGAACTGGTAGAGAGAAACGTTACATATCAGAGACTGTCTTATACACAGATGAAGCGTAAAATTTTGTCTTTATTTCCATTAATATTAGATATATGATAAATAGAATACTGAACGCGGGACTACGTTATATGAAATTTATCAAACTCGTAAAATAATTTGATATGTGTCTCGCCTAAAGGCTTGTGTCATATTAAATTATTGAACTCGTTTAATAGATATCATTTACATAAATACTCATGTAAGTTCTTTTACAAATAATTGACATATTATTTGTTTGCTAAAGTTCACTTTTGATTTAGGTTTTCATACTTCATAAATGAAATAGCATTGATGTAATGACATCAATACTTCAAAGATACATATAACATTATATATAATGATAAATATGCTTTATTTAACATGTCGTGTATAAAAAAACGTGGGAATCAGACCCGTTTTAATATCTCTATGGAATAAGTATATGAATGATACATGTTACAATGATTAATGAACTATATTTTACACGAGCATTAAAACAGGTTCCCTGGGTTTAAGAAATTAAATTAGGACTACGTTCCAATTAAGGTTTTATTGATTGAACTTTAAGTACAGGTTGACTACTTACGGTCGGGTTTGTTGTCCACAGAGAAAACTGTTACATGGACGACTTAGTGGAGTACTGTTACACTGACCATAGATTACTAGCGACCGTTTTCCTGCTGCTGCGTTTATCTGTGCCATTATATTGCATATCTATTACAGAAAAGTGTAAACTTTATCAGAAAACAAGGGTATACTGATGTTGAATTTTTAACACATGTCAAAATTAAAAGACAGCCCAAAAACATGTATAGAACTGTAAATTACATCATATATAATATTTTTCCCGAACGAATGCACCTTTAGATTGCAACAGTATGTTATAAGAACGAGTAAAATAGTTTTGTATTTGTGTTTTATTTTACACGTATTATGGTGTATATATTGATACAAATAAATTATATAATAAATTTTGAATTAAAAAAAATAATTTGAATCCCGTAATTGATGGGTTCTATATGAATGACGATGACGTATTAACGGAATACTAACACCGCTAGCGGTATACCGTACAGTGTATGGATATATTTGACACGATGTCATGTCATCTGTATTGACACCATAAACATGTCTGCATTTGCATATTATAGTGGTACCTCTCCTTGTGGATAGGTATTGATTGTTACGTCATGTATTTGTGAGAGTAACGTCATACAGTTTAGAGAAAACGACTCAATGTGTGCTACGAAGTAATGACGTCACATTAAGATGCATGTCGGCAAGGGGGAAATTTTGTAATATGCAAAGACGGATAAGTAATTCGAACAGAATGTGATATTATCACTTCAAACATTTTACAATGGTATTGCAGTACGATGCAAGGTATGCAGGAAGGATAATCATATCCACTACATAACTATCGGTCGTTACTCAAGTACAAAGACGTATCTTTCACTGGGACGAAAATTGTTCCATTATTACTGAAAAACATAAACGTATTCCGCTAAAGAGAATAAAATTTGATTTTGTGTCTGGATACTATAAGACAATTGTCTTCAATTACATATAAAAGACTGCGGCTTACATTTAGGGTAGAAATATTAGCTACTACACTTACTCTCTGGGATAGTTTGCAGTAGATAAATAGTATATGTCACAGGTCCCTAGAACTTTGGCTTTACTTACAGCAACTGAACGGCATCCTGCATTGAAGACGTCTCGGAAATCACCAGTTGTTACCTCCTCCAAGAAACAGTTCTACAAAACTCATGTAAGATTTCATTGATTACTACACACAATTTGATAAAGCTATATAATGATTTAACAAAACCAAACATTGGGTATGTCAAGTAAATACGAAAAACGACAATATGCAAATACATTTGTATATAAAACTTAATGTACATGATTTAATTAACTCACTTCATCATGCCCACAGGCGGTTCCTGTCACTTTAATCTGATCAATCGGAGTTGCTTTTGTCAGTACTGACGGTTTGAAACAAAGGGACGTAACTGCGATAGATCAGAATGCAAGAATAATTAAATAGTGCTTCTTCCAGCCGTATTGGTTATTACTTTTAAAATACGTATTGCCTGATTCAAACATATCTTTTAAAAGTTTTTGCAAATATTTTTGTAGGATAACTTTTGAAACTTTTGTTGTGATTGAAAACTCAGAAATACCACTCTTTTTATATAATTGTGTTTGATTCTGAATTGTTTCAATATATATGACATGAAATAGACAAAACATGAATATGTTCAATCTGATAAAAACAATTTGTCTTTCTGTAATATACAGCATTGATATTGCAATACATAGAAAAAGAAACTTACCACCCGGTAAAATACGTACGATTACAATGGCAAAACAACCTGCAACATAAACAAAGATAAACATGTATTTATTTCAACAATTTACTCATTTTCGTACTTTTTTGTTACTCTGTTTAGTCAAACATCATAGCTCATTTTAGTACATGTATATCTCTTGTCTTAAATCTACAATAAAAATATTTATTTTTGCACGAGTACTAAGACAGACATTTCTAATTTCCTTGTTTCATAAGATTACATAGGTTCATAAAGTTTTGAAAGTGCGCTATAGCAAACTTCTTCTATTCGCATTTTGTAAAAATGGCTGCTGTTTGGTTTCGGTTCAGGTTATGATAGGACAAGATTTATTTATCCTAAACGATAGTTGTTATGGAGAAGACTTGCATGTATGTGTGATTGAATTATGCTGGGATCATCAGAGTATAATTATCTCCACTGACACTTTGAAATTTCTAATGAAAGTTTTTTCTTTATCCTGATTTTTAATAGTAATTCAAACCATGTTGTAACGAATATTTTAGTAAATGTAAATGCAAATTTACCCCACAACTTACTTACTTACATAACGTCATTGTTTTGAACCCCATATCTGATTCCGGTGTAGTGTTAAGTGAGTGACTGGTGCTAAGTATAGTTCTGACAAAGATAAGATAGATAAAGTTTTATTAGATATGCTATCTGGCGCTTTATTGGGAAATATAATCGGTTAAGGTGGTGCATTCATATGAATACTTTGTTGATTACTAGTATTCCGCCAAAATAACCGCGCTTTACCGATATATAAGTTTTAATAGTGAATAATACAACTAACTATGGTATTTGCTTCATGAGAAACACTTGATAACCAATGCAGTAGTTAATCAGTCGATGTTTGTGTGTAGTGTTTGATATTGAATTGAAGGTATAATACTAAGTTTTGGTCTTTTATATTGTTGGGAGAGACCAAAATAAAGTATGAATGATGATTGTGGTTCTAAGGGAAAAACTCAAATGGTAAATTTATAATTGGTGGTTTACGGTCTCACATGACTAGTATATGTACATTAACGTACAAATTGTTAAACATCTCAGACAACTTATGTTCACGAATTACTTCCCTTGATACGAGTTTGAGAAGAAACAGTATGAAATCTTAATGATATTTTGTTATATTGAGCAATCAGTAATCTTAAACTGATACTATATAAGTAAATCTTTACTTTGTTTTGTAAACTTTAAGATAGAATGCATCAAATTGAACATATCATTTACGTATACCTGGAGCCAATTTCAATTATTGTTTACACTGTATGCATATAGCATATAAATAACAAGCATGTAGGAAGATAATACATTGAAATAAATCAAGACATAATAAAACCATTCATAAAAAACAAACGAAAGATTTATAAGAAGGATTATAAATCTGTTTGTATTATATATAACAATCAATTTTAAACTAACCAATTCTGAGCGAATTTCTGAAATCATGATGATATTGCTGTAGGAAGACATTCAAATAAATTACCATAAAAATTCGATACAAAGTTTATTAAAAAAAAATATAAAACAGTGTCACTCTACTTAAAGTTAGACTTATGATTCCGCTCCACATTGATGCTTTACGATACGCCCCGATGATTCAGCTCCACATTGATGCTTTACGATACGCCCCGATGATCCCGCTCCACATTGATGCTTTACGATACGCCCCCATGATTCCGCTCCACATTGATGCTTTACGATACGCCCCAATGATTCAGCTCCACATTGATGCTTTACGATACGCCCCAATGATTCAGCTCCACATTGATGCTTTACGATACGCCCCAATGATTCAGCTCCACATTGATGCTTTACGATACGCCCCCATGATTCAGCTCCACATTGATGGTTTACGATAAGCCCAAATGATTCAGCTCCACATTGATGCTTTACGATACGCCCCAATGATTACGCTCCACATTGATGCTTTACGATACGCCCCAATGATTCCGCTCCACATTGATGCTTTACGATACGCCCCGATGATCCCGCTCCACATTGATGCTTTACGATACGCCCCCATGAATCCGCTCCACATTGATGCTTTACGATACGCCCCGATGATTCAGCTTTACGATACGCCCCCATGATTCCGCTCCACATTGATGCTTTACGATACGCCCCAATGATTCAGCTCCACATAGGTGCTTTACGATACGTCCCCATGATTCCGCTCCACTTCGATGCTCTATGCTACACACCAATCGTAGAACATCGCTGTAAAAAAAGAATTCTTATTCAAATATAAATTAGATTGAAAATAAGATATGGTATCTTTTTATATATATTTATTAAAGTAAAATGCTGAAAATCGAATGGCCAGTGTCAATATTACCGCATAAGTAACTTGGATGTGACATTTTCTTTTTATGTTATCAATGTTTAACTTCTAGTTTCGAAAATGCAAAACCGACCACAGTTAGTTGATATACTTTTGCTATATTTCAGTCTCCAATCTGTATTATGACGATATTGACTTACATGCTATCCACGTGCAATGTAATTGGTTTATATTGAACTGAGACGTTTTCCTCTTTTCTACACCAGAGAGTATTGTATGATAAAATACTGATTCAAAATTATATATTCTACTAACTGCATTTTGAAAACTGCGTATAATGTTATACTGAATTTACCAAAATCGAACAATGTATTGGATTGGGTAGAATTTGTTAAAGACCTATTTACAATTATGGTTTTGTTGATGTTTGGGTAAACTAGCATACCATTTTTCCTTCAATAATAAACAAATAATTTATGATTAAGCTCGACAAGAATCGTAATTTATATCAGAAAACTCTCTCAAGTGTCATTTATATAGATACCTGGTGAGACAAGTTAAGTTGTTTCAAGCTTATTTGACAAAGTATATCACAAACAAAAATCGTATTGTATTGACAAAAATAAGGTTATCGGCACATAACTTGAGTATAGAATCTGGAAGTTATTCCAATATGTAAGTTTTGTGACCCTTATCGTGATAATGGAGATGAAATTCCATTTTATTCTTATTTGTCAAATTTGCTAAGATATTAGAAAGAGAATTGAAGTTGTTTTAAAACACCTTCTGCATTAAAGTGAAAAGGAACTAAATCTGCTACTTTGTGAAAATCATTAATTTTACGGTGTTGTCTTTTCTCCACTGCTTAAGTGCAATGTCCTGTATGTATGCCAATTATAATTATATTATATTCTTATATTGTTACAAACAAGTCGGGAAACTTAAAAAATGAAAAAAAAAATTCTAATTTGAACTTAACGCCATACAGGACATGGCTTTATATTTGTTCAGTATATATAACGAAAATTAAAAATTGTGTATCATATTTAGCAGTTCGTTATGGCGCCATCATAATGTTGGTTTGTTTTTTCAATTTATAAACGATTCATCTTTATCTCTGATATATTAATACGTGAGAAGTGAGTTTACTGAGGTATATATAGGTTAAGCGCTGACATCGGTGTCGTACCACTGTTCCCATTAATTATAACGTAGGTTAATATGTACACAGAGTAATGATACGTACCTCCCAAGTCATTGTTATACCATAACTATGATTCTGGTTACCACGATTCTCCTTCTGTGGGCGGATGTTCATGGCGGTTTATTGGAGGAAAGTTACAATCAGGTAGGGATTAAATTCTCTCTAATTTCATAGACATCCGTCAAGTGTCAAGTGTTGGCCACGTTTTTAGACCAGTGAACTTATCATTTACTACATCTTATGTTATTGAATTTAAGCATCATGCAACTTGCGGCAGATTTCGAAAGGCGTGATAATATCATATCAGTTTGGGGACTGTACTGATACGGTTTTTCAAAAATGAATCTCATGTCCTGTTTATTAGGTTCAATGTTACAAGTTTAAAGAAATATTATTCTATTTTCAATAGGATTTCATAATTCATTAATAACTTGGTCTATCTATTTGATATTGGAACTAAGTTAATCAAATAGACTAGAAATCATTGATATTTAAATTCTAAGAACTGGATTTACTTGAAATGATACACATTCTATGACCAGAAATCGAAATTCAATGTTAATAAGAAAATCCGAAAATGTTTCTCACCGGAAAACCTAATTACTCCCTAACTGCGTATAAGAAAATGAATAGTTACTTGAAATGTTGAACGTATGTGTCCTATTTTTATAAATTGAATGTAACCATGTATTCTTTGAGACGGACAAGCATACATCATCCATGGACTGACACTTTTTGGGAATTTGTGACCTTGGTGGCAACCAGTTGTTATGGAAATAGCCATTTAGTTTTAAAATGGATGCTCTTGTGTAACATCCGAACTCGATGCACTATAGTTATAATGTACATCGATGTTATAATGTACTTGTATAACTGGTACACCGATTGAATGACCAGTGTACCAGTTACGGTTTTAAATTTTCTTATCTTAAATGGAATAATAATAATACTTTATTGGCAGATTTCCTTCGCCACATGTGACTATGAAATAAGACCGCTCACGAAAGTGTTTGGCGCGGAGGTCGTTGGTATCAACTTGGCATCACTGAACCAGAGCTGCGCAGACGCATTACGAGAGGAAGCTAACATGCACAGATTCCTGCTGTTCCGCAACCAAACTTTAACATGGCGAGAACAATTAACTTTTAAAAACCAACTTGGACCTGTTTTTCAGGAGACAAGTTCACAAAGACGGGAATATATCCCGAAGACTCCGGATCCGTATATTGCTGTATTCCCGGAGAGGGTGATGAAGGTTGGCATGTTGATGGAAATAGTGTGCCAACGCAACACCAGTTCACGCTAATCTACTGCGTCAACGCCACTCAAAATGGTCCGACCCTTGTTGTACTGCTTCAAGAAATGGTGGCTATGTTCTCCCAAGAAGATTTGGATTGCCTACAACGTATTCTATTTGCCAGTGGATTCAACGAAAGTATCAGCACGCCTTTTTTATATAAACACCCCGCGCGAAATGACGACACCATAATGCTCGCTCTAAATGGCCTCTCTGGACAGTACGTCCGTCGTTTAAGCGACCAGGATATAATTTTATCTAAAGATGAGTCGCGAATGATCCCGGACATGTTATTAGCAAAGATTCTTGGTTCGAATCTAATTTATACCCATCAGTATAACTCGAAAGATTTACTGCTTCTCAACAACCCCTCAGTCGCACATATCTCCGGGCCAGGAAATTCATCGCTCCATTGTCCGCGGATACCGGCCTCCCAGCAAATTCTCAAACATATAGAGTACGAGTGTGTTCATTTCGAACCATTCCACACCGGGTATTGCTTGTTTTCACTGAAATGTTCTGTGTTATATCCCCGATACGGGATATTTGACAGCAGGGATGTTGCTAGACAAAGGTGCAAGAATATTAACAAAGCAGTAGATTTAGCTATTCTTCCTAATGAAAAAATGGAACGACCTTCCCAAGACTATCACCCGGTGTACCGCAGTTCCCCATTGGTTGAATGGGACAAATCCAAGTGGAAAAGAAGTTTTTTGGGGAAACAAGAAGAGTGAATTTACGGTATGACATGATGGCCAGCCAAATGATCATAATGGACATGAAATTTGTTTGATCATTGGGCCGTTCGGCACTTGGCTCGATCTTGCTTGTGACCCGAAGACCCAGTCGGGGGCTGATCCTGGTCCCGTTATCACATGGGAAGATGGCGTCCGGAGGAAGTTCAATGTTTATCCACTGTGTGGCGTCCCTCATAATCAACTGTAGTCCAGTATAGTGTGCTTTCCGTTTTCATAACTTATATAGCATGAGTTTGAATGTAATGAAAATCTTAAATTATATAACATGAAATGTAATACTTAAAGCCCCATTATGTTTTGGGGTGAAAAAATATCGTCATAAAGTACCAAACTTTGCTGAATAGTAGAGCATATATCCTTATGAAAATATCTGCTAATAAAAAATGCCCAACATTTCCATGTTTTTAAAAAACAATAGAAAACCCCACTTCGGAGAGGGGGAAATCCGTAGTTCCGCCCCAGAGCCAAAACAATCTAGTACGCATGCGTAGGCACAAAAAAGTGGAATTTCCCTAACAAACTTCAACATCGTGCATGGCGAACGCACTGAAGACTCGCCAAATACGTGTCAGCGAACACACATGGGTCCGTTCTTCACCACGTGCACGTTCCTTCAAACAACGACAATTTAGCGGTCAAGTTGCATTGCTCGATCGCGATCGACTGCACGTTACGATCCCACGCATTCCACGCATGGACCTACAAATACATGTTGTACATGCATATATTTACATGTAGTTTCTATATAAAACTAGGCTAAAACTATTCAAAAAGTGTTTGTTCTTGAATGGAAAGCAAGCAATTAACACTCGAAATCTGTCGCGTAGGAAGCTTAAGCATTACTTACATTCAATTGAACGGCAACCTGCATTGAAGGCCACTCTGAGATCTTCGTTAGTGTCACCATTCCTCCCAATAACCGTACTACAAAAACATATAACAAGTCTTTATCACACGGAGGAAAAAGGCCTACAATTGATGTAACAAAATCATAATGTTGTTTCGGTAACGTAATTCAGAAAATTATTAATTAGGCCGTTCAATACAAAAACGTGTGATTATTGAAGCATTAATAATCAGACCCCTGTCCGTGTTAACTAATCCTATGACTCTAAAGTGGACTGCAGACAAAAAGACGTAAACGCGTATTATGACTATTTGTCTGTAATTTCATCGAAATGAAAGCCTACTAAATTTTTATTGTATTATTCGATGGTCTCAAATTAAAAACGACAATATGAAAACAACGCCCGCCATCAATACCGGCTATTTATCTGTATACACACAAGTACCAATTCGATATTGTCAATGTGTCATAATAACTTATAGTAATAGTACAGTCCATGCTTTTGTAATGTGATATATGGTATTAAATAAGAGCCAAGTTGCAAATATATAACGAATATGCTACCTCAGCGTCGCCATCTCCGCAGATAGAGTACTCGCTACCATCAGCAATACTTGTAGCTCCACTACACGCGGAGCACGTGATCCTGCATTACTACAAAAATAGTTCATAAATTACTTAAATACAGAGCTGTAATAGCTGTAAACAAGACAAAAAATATCAAAAATGGAGAACACCCAATTTTTAATAATGATACAGAACTTAAAAAATTAATAAGAACTACTGGTCTCTCAATTAGTCAGTTTATCCGATGAAGACAAAAGAAGTTACCGCCCCTTGTTCCTTCAATAGCAGAGTTGGAAGCACCTCCAGTTGGGAGGTGAATAAAATCCTTTTTGATCTAGTTTACGTACAGGGGAAGGTGCACAATATTTGCTCCAATAGATTTGTTTGCCAAAAAAAAAGAGTTGAAACAAATATTATTAAAATTATTTCTGTATTACTTAATGAGTTGTATATTCTTTGCTAATGAAATTGTATATTCTTTTCATAGAAAAAACCCTTAAGAAGCAGTATTTAAGGATTAATTTGAATAGATTTTTTTATGTTATGGAGTTTAAGCACAAAAATCTTTGTGTACTCTAAATAAACCGCGATGAGAGAACACTCAGATTTTTTTTCAGCACTAAAAATTAATTTTGGACTCTTTTGTCTTTGAAATCATTACGCCGTCATCTCAGCCGATCAGAAGCAGCGTCACAAACGGCAACACCATTTTTTCATTTATGGGCTGATAAAGCAATTTTTAAAGCCAATGAAAATGCTCGTTACAAGCAAAATTGAATTATTTGTAAAAAAACTTTCGAAACGTTTTTTATATTAGTGATTTTATTTTTTATAAGATGCCTTGTCTTACAAAATGCTGTGATAATCAATTTAGACAATTCTTTTCATTTCAATCAATTCTATTGAATCAATCAAAAGGATTGGGCTACAGGCTATGCCTATAAAAGCCCTTTCCTTGCCAGAAACTATAATCAAATTAAAGTATATACATGTATTAAGTTGATTAAACAACATCTTAATTAAACGAATTTGGTACGTAAAAAAAGAATATTATTATTGCTATTAATATGCCAAATATCATACTCTTATGGGTACATAAATTTGGGAATAAATTTCATATTGATATTTATAATTGTACAAGGGAGATAATTCATTAATAGACTGAATAACATTATAGTAGTAAGATAGTAATTAGTTATTTAATATAACAGACTAGTAAGCCGCTAAAACATTTTTGAAGTTATAATGGGTACATAATCCAGTGATTCTGTCTGTGCCTGGGACTTCAATTTAGACAATGTTTTATATGTGACAATACATGTATTAATATGCATTTAAATGAATACAATTTATGTGTTATTTAAAAAAAAATTATCTCCGGCACCAATCTAAAATTATGAAAAATTGAAAAACAAACTTACCACTGGCAACACACATGTTATTACGGTGCACCAAAAATCCTGGAAAAAGAACTGTGTATTTTACAGTACAACCTAGCTGTTTAACTCGTAAGTATGATTTATGCCCCTCCACATATCAAGAACAAATCAACAGCTAGATGGAACTGAAATGGCCACCTCAAAAAGGTTGACATTTACACATTAATTGTTAATGACTCACCATGTGGATTAAATCACGAAATAACGATTATCAATCAAAAATAAAAATCACTACAACTAAAGAATAACATTTTATCAAAATTATGCAATTCTAAGTGGGGTTGACCTAAAAACCGCCACAAAGACCTACATGATAAACAAAAATATCAAGAAAAGATTATGAACCACAATCATTATTATATAATCCAATGAAATATATGCCTCAAAAACCACCACACTGTGAACAAAAACAATAACTGCCACTTAAAAGGGGGGGGGGGTTAACTTCAAAAATTTTTTAACTCCAAATTAGACATTCCTATAAAATAACTCCTAAAACTATACAAACATAATGATAAAAAGCCTGATATGACTTACAAGCATAAAAATAAAACTAATTTTATCACATACCTGTTGAATCTGTTTATAGTAATACAAGCAAATTTCAGACCATGAAATACAATGTTTTGTATTGCACATGTACAATACGGAAATTGTTGTATTCACCTACTAGCCGGAACTACTTTTTAGGGGAATTCCCTTGTATTGCATTGGTTTATTTTGGGGAAGAAAAAAGTTTGCTACTAAATAAATTGTAAAATTTTATTTTTGTATTTTATTTAAAATATAAATTAATAAAAATAAAGTTGTGAACTTAGAATATGTTCTGGGTAGAATTTAAATTTGGAATATTAAAAGGAGGATGTTGCCAGCAAATAACAACAAGTTGTCGTCTGCTTACACTTGTTATCAGAGCCGGTGTTGGCTTTGGTTTATAATGCGCATTTGTTGGGGATTTCGACATTTTACATGATTTACTGATGGATCCTGAGACAGATGATGAGTCAAAGCATTCCTCAAGTTGAAGGTAAAATTAGATCTAGTTTCATCATCATCTCAACCATCGCGTCTTGTGCTCTCCCCCTCCTCCTGACCCCACCCCCGATACCCACATAGCCATGTTTCATCTGATTTAGAAGACGTCGATGACCTTATTCCATCCCATATTTACACTTCCGGTGTCTCAAGATCTGAGAAATTACATCCTGAGTAAAAGAAATGAAAACACTGTTAAGAAAACTGAGGGATGCATTAAAAGATTCAAAGACTGGATCCAAGCTCCTCCTAGGTCCAACCCTAGGATGTTCTTCAGATTCTGCCATTAAAACTAGATACATACATTGGTGGGTTTTGGCTGTCCCTTCACGAAGAATGATGGTTCTAATTAGGAGCCTGATACTCTTACCAGTTTCACAGGGGTATCGACCGCTATCTGAGAGAAAATGGTTATAGTTTCAACATTTTAACCTCATATTTATTTGCCACGAGTCGTCAGGTACTTCAGTCTCGGCGTAAAGAGTTGAAACAGAAGGAATTGGAAATCGTCCCAATAAAGCTCAGCCTGTCTCAGACAACGAGGAGGAAATGTTGTGGGAATGTGGTCAGCTGGGTCATAACAACCACATGCTTTGCTAAACACCGTCTGGTTCAATAACACTAAACTTTTGGGGGTTCAGGGGTGTGATGAAAGCAGACAATTAAAATGGGGAGATATAGAATTGAAGCAGGATGAAACTGGATCAGAATACCTAGAATTTAACGAAAGAACAACAAAAACAAGAGGGGGAAACAGTTATCACATGTGATCGTTTAATCCGAAACAGTATTGGAAATCCTGAAAATAAATCGCGATGTCCGATCGAGGCCTACAAACTGTACGCAATGCATCAGACCTCAAAAACCGATGGAAATAACACCTGGAATTCAGCCATTTTACGTCTGCTGTTTATTTCATAAACTACAGTAGTCTGAAGGGAACCAGGGGTTCATAATTTTCTTAACCGTCAGGATAAAAGGACACAAACTTGGTTGTAATGATGACGATAACAATGGCAAAGTAATGCTGGTTTAATACGGGTCTCAAAAGAAAACAATCTATCCTTGAAGAAGGGAGAAGACTTTGTGCTTACTAAACTCCCTTTCCATTCCAGGTGTTGCTACATACGGGGGGACAATTTTGCTGGTATTGCTGGTTCACAAAAACGTACAACAATAATAGCGTAATAACTATCGCCGTCGCCTCAATTTTAACAAACTGCGTGAAATGTGCGGAAAAATTCTACCCTAAGTGTGAAAAAGTCTGACTGCTATCCTCCAGTGTAGCTTTTCAGTGTAACTTCCACAGTAACTCGCAGAAGGCCCGGTTGTTCATGTACGGATAAACACCACACAGGAAGAGTTTACCAGATGTCACCACGTGTTGTGAGAAAGACGTAAGCATACAAAATCTTGCGACGGGAATGTTTTCTAATGCAAATATCAGTGGTGGAACTTTCAATATCTCATTCCAAATATCATCCCAGTCAAAAAATACAACATTTCATAACACTTTTCACATCCTCTCCTCGCAAGTACAAACGTATAGCTCAGCTACCGGACTCACGATTCTGACTGAAGTTAAGCCGTGGGAAATTTTGAGAGTGTGTGACCGATGTCGGTGACGTCACGATCAGACCATGATATCGCGAGTTGGGAGAATTTACTATGTTATTGTGTTTTTTTTTATCTTATTTTACAAGTAATTGTTGTAAATCTTAACGAGAAATTATTGTCATATATAAAAATCAAAACCTGTATCTTACTTGTTGAGTTAAAAATTTCACTGTCGACTAAAAATTCGAAAAACGAGATAGTTTGCAAAATCTACACTTTGTAGCATTTTCTCTCCTCTCTCTGACAAGCAAGGCAGTGGCTTGTACCGAAACTGGTTCAGACCGGTTTTTGAAAGACGAAGCGAACTGAACATTTGGATTTTTGTTAATCATCTCAAAGTCAATAAAAAACGATCTACATCAAATAGGGAAGGTAATGTGATAAAAGCAAGACCACACACTTGTGTTTTTCTAACGAATCAGAAAGTACTCATTTATTGCGCGCGAACGTATATATTCACTCGTGCGCTCCGCGCACTCATGAATATATTCGTCCGCACAATAAACTCGTGCTTTCTGATTCGTTAGAAAAACACAAGTGTGTGGTCTTGCATATTCCTTAGCTAGCATTTACTATTCTGTTGTAAAGCGCCAAGATAACAGCTAAGATCATAATAAGACAATATGCTATTGTATTTGTATTTCTGTACATATCGATGTGCTGATTTATTCTTAAAGAATATCCGATTTTATAAACATAACAAGAAACAAGTTTTAAAAGATTGGTGAATAGATAATTTGTATTTCTCATTTCATTGAGATTACCCATGATCATATAATCATTGACAAGCGTACTCTATAGTTAACTCGATCCGATGTCAACATGGCTGCTGATTGTTTTCGGTTCCAATATCGACACGTTTTGCTCCAATCGATGGTTTTCATGAATTTTATGATAACGACATGAATAGAAAAGTGCACAAGACATTGCAAGAGGAAGGGAGCATATGAGTTAGTATCTTCGCAGGGAGGATTCAGAACTTTTCATAAAAATGTTTTGTGGCATAACCTGTTTATATTGATTCAAAATCTGAACATTCAACTAACATTATAACCGCTTTTGCAGCACGCGTGAATATCAGTTAAGCCCGTAAATTACCAAATAGTTCATGTTCGATTTGTGATAGACTTACCACAATATTCTTTTGTAGTTCCTTGTTTTATAAACTCCATGTCTGTGATCCCAGTGTAATCTAAGGTTATAAAACATGTAGTTGATAAGATAGATAAAGGTTATGTAGGCATTGTAATCTGACACACACAACGTATATCTACAAAGCGTAAGGAGCCGGGAAACACCACACCAAGTCCAGGTACACTATCCAGCCTAGTCACAGAAGAAGGAATTTCCATGGGGAGTATAACTCCAGACGAGACGCCATCTTTGAAACTTGAAGTTGCTTCTGTTTGGGTAAAAAAGCATTGCTTCCCCATTTTAAAGACATGTTCAAAAACATAAATATCAGAAACTCTCGAGGAAATTACTGAGCCTCTTAAACAGACTATCAGTGCCCAAAAAACTCAATTAAATGAACAGTCCACGCAAATCCAAAGTCTGAATAATGAAAATAAAGAACTCTCCATCCAGTGTCATACACTCCAGGAAAGAGTCGAATCACTTGAAAGTGGTTTAGAAGAACTTGAACAATATGGGAAGCGTAATTCCCTCAGATTTCATAATGTGAAGATGACCAGTGATAAGTCACCAATTCGGACCATAAAGCTGTAGAGATCTGCAGACAGATGAACTTAGATATATCTGATGATGACATTTTAGATCACACATCATAGGTGAACTAGAAATGGCAAGTACCAAGTTATCTGTAGGTTCCGGAAATGGAAAGTAAAAAACTCTATCTACCGCGCGAAAAAAATCTCTGAAAGGTAATCCGGATAGAGTGTTCGTCACCGAGGATATTACGAGATACCGTCAGAGAATTATCAAAGAGTTGTCCGTAGTCAAATCTTTAGGTAAAGTTGAATCATTCTGGACCAACGACGGTAGGATCTTCTTGAAGCTTTAAATGGAAATTCAAATAAAATTGTCATCAAATTCATCCAATGACCTTCTAGCTCACCTGCCCCTACAACGCCCGCAACAAGGACAGTAACTGAATTCCTCCATTGAGTTGTATAACACAATGTATGAACCTGTATATATTATATCGTTTTTTCAGCAATACAACAATTCATATGTTTCAGTAAAAATCCCCTTATCTTTATAAGAACTTTAGTTCTATTTAATAAATAATAACAAAGTTCTATTTACTTTTTGTTTTGTAGCCATTTAGTAGATACGGCTAGATGGAAAACCGTTGATTTGAATCCGTAATAACTTGATAATTGGTATTGATTACCTTAATTATGTCCATTAGTATATAAAGTATATCATGGTTTGGAAGTTACAACCTGATCAGTACTTTTAATCATCAACAGTGATGACACGTTATCATTAAATGTATCATGATTTTTCACATATACAATGCAGATGATCTAGAGTATTACAGTAATGTTTGATTACTATTACAAATCTGTCCAGCGTTAATTTAGGGCATACCATATTACATTGATAAATGGTGAAGTTATATCGTAAGGCACATGTAATAACAACATAAGTTTCCTTTTATTTCGATTATTAAATGCACGAGATTATTCAAATTATCTGTAAGAAAACAACAACAAAACAAAACATACAGTTTACATTCGGTTGTTCTATATACATGTACACTGGTAGATACAATCCTGTAAGTGTTCAGTTTTATTGTTAATATCATTTTCAGTTTGAATACAAGTAATTTTATGTGATAAATATTCAAACGGTATGTTGTGTGATACTCAAAGAATGTCAAATTTGTTGTTTATTATGATTTTTTTTCAATAAACACCGGTACGATCAGCTAATTGTTACCTGGTTCTCGATTGTATATAAAACAATTTTCTTTGATTAAAAAACAAATCCTATGCTACTAAATTAATGTAGTTCGCACTATCCCACACTAGCCAAACATCCAAATGTGGTTCTTTTCCATGTTGATGTAATTTTAGTCATTTTGTTCCTATTTTGTTTACTTATCTTTCTTTCATTTTTACTTCTTTTCCATTCACCTTTCTTCCCTTTCACATTTTTTGTTTATTCACCTTCATTACCTTTCACCTATTCTGTATTTACTTCTGCAATAGACCTGTCGTCTTATCTGAGTGTCCAAATTATTTATTTTTACAAATGTATTATGGTATACACACCCGACCGTCACCCATATACGAGATGTACTTATTATTGATTATCATGGGTAGTGATTTAGCTCAGTATAGGGCGGCGATCGGCTGTTTCTACCAACGTACACACCTCTATATTGATATCCCAACAGTTTTTATTCTACATAAATTTTCACAAATTATTCACGTGTTGCAGGTCCAGTGTGATGTCCATTTTAAATAATGATTGCTTTATATCACAATTTTTTTTCTTATCTTTGTATCGTGAACAACTCAAACTTCCTCCTTATACTACAGCTTCTCCTCCTTTCCTGTAACGACGTTCATCCAAACCCCGGCCCCCTCAATCATAAAAATGATCTATCTATCTTTCATTTAAATATACGTAGTCTGAGAAATAAGATGTCTTTTTTTAGAAAACATTGTTTCTGATTATGATAGTGTCTGTGTTACCGAGACTCATCTTGATTCATCGACAGCTGACTGTGATGTACTCCTAGATACTTATGGGCTTTTACCGTAAAGATCGAGGAACTCCGGGTGGGGGGGATAACTATTTACATTTTTAGTCTCCTGTGTACCCGTCGTAGACCCGATTTAGAATTTCGGGTAGGGTGAAGTTGTTTGGACAGAGATCCAGTTTCCAGATAAGAAATTCCTCTTATTCACATTATACAGACCTCCAAAAAACAGCACACTCATTTTGGAATTATTTTAAAATAGACATTGATAACAACATCTCCGACCACCAAGCGACGTTTGTAAATTTGTCTGTTGACACTGGTATAGTTAAGACATATAAGCGTAAAGTTATATGTTATAGTGACGCAAATTACGGACTTTTTAATAATAGATTACACGAAACTGACTGGCAAGATCTTTTCACAAGGACACACTCCCCCAGATGACATGTGTGATATTTTTACATCTCGATTTTTAGATATAGCTGGGGAGTGTATACCGACAAAAATAGTGACAGTACGACCCAATGACAAACCTTGGGTTTAACACTGACTTAAGACGGGAAATCAGAAAAAGAGACCGACTTTTAATTTTTTTTAAATCAAATCATACGCCAGCTAACCTTACTAACTTTCGGAAACAACGTAATAATGTTAACAATCTTAAGAAAAGCACTAAAGAAAGGTTTTATGCAGACATAAACGGCATTCTTGATCAATACTCAGTTTCGAACCCTAAATTGTTTTGGAAAATTGTCCGCAGGCTAATTAAAACAACTGATACTGCCAATATATACCTCCTCTCAGAAATGAATTTGGTCAAATTGAAATTACAGAAGATGGTAAAGCTAACATCTTAAATGATTACTTTGCTTCCATTTCTACTATCAACGATTCCAATACCGACGTGCCTGCTGTACAACTTAGGACGGACGCCACTCTATCCGACATACCTTTCAATTTAAATGACATTATCGACATCCTTAAATCGTTAAATTTTAATAAAGCTGTAGGTATAGATACCATAAGTCACAACATGTTAAAAAATACAGCACTATCATCAGCTCTTCCTCTATCTCTTATCTTTATATCTTTTTTGAAAACTGGTATCTTTCTGAAACAATGGAAAAAAGCATTAGCAATGCCTTTATTCAAAAAGGAAGATAAGCACGAAGTTTTATATTATAGACCTATTTCACTTTTAAACACCGTTGGAAAAGTTTTTGAAAAATTGGTAGTGAAATATTTGCATAACTATTTATTAGATCATTCATTAATTTATAAATATCAGTCAGGTTTCCAGCCAGGTCATTCGACAGTTCATCAAGTTATTGAATTATATCACACCTTATTGAAAACATAGGGAAAAAACGTCCTTCATGATTAGTTTTCTGTGATATTTCAAAGGCGTTCGACCGTGTATGGCATAGGGGATTGGAAGTGAAACTAGCAAATTATGGCATTTCCGGAAAATTGTTAGAGTGGTTTAAGAATTATATTAGTAATAGACAGCAGCAAGTTTTTGTGGGAAATACGAAGTCTTTAGTTAAATCAACCAATGCCGGAGTTCCTCAAGGATCTGTATTAGGCCCTCTTTTATTCCTTATATATATTAATGACATAGCTGATAACTTGGAAAGTCTTTGTAAATCATTCGCCGATGATACCTCCCTTATTATACTCTGATGCATCTCCTCAAACAATTGAAACAAAAATAAATAATAATTTAGATAAAATTAAACACTGGGCTAGTAAGTGACTAGTAAATTTTAATCCTTCTAAAACAGAGGCATTACTTATTTCCAACTCTGAACTTGAACATGCAATAAAAATTTAAGTTTAATAATGTAAATGTAGACTTTGTAGAAAATCATAAGCACCTGGGGAGTGGTAATAAGCAAAAAATTGTAAATGGAGTAAACACTATCGAAAATATTTGTAATATGTGTCAAAACAGATAAGTGTTCTACGAAAAACTTAAGTATTTGTTAAACAGACGAACTTTAGACAAAATTTACAGAGCATATATTCTTCCATTACTAGAATACTGTTGTGTAGCTTGGGACGGATGTACTCTCGGTGACGCAGACAATTTAGAAAAACTACAGTTAGAGTCTATTCGTATAATAACTGGTTTACCATCGTATGCAAGTAGGGAATCATTATACTCAGAAAGTAGACTCGAACCATTAGCAAATAGAAGAAAGAAGAGAAAACTACAGCTGTTTTTTTCAAAATTCAAGCTAACCTCACGCCGCCAAATTATCTTTCAGCATTAATTAACTACCTCCGTAATGCTAGCAATTACTCCTTACCTTACTTCAGGCTTCAACTTACTAATAGATCCTTTTTTCCCCTCTACTATCCGACAATTTAGACCCAGTTATAAGACAGAGTATGACAGCCCCAGCTTTTAGTAAGTTAAATGACATAAATAGTCCCTCGTATTATTTGTTTGGAGACAGGAAAACCAATATTTTACATGCTAGATTAAGAACTAATTCAAGTACTCTAAACGATGACTTATTTCATGCTAATTTCCAACTTTGCCATTGTGGACATTCTATTGAAAATGCTTTTCACTTTTTTGCAATAAGTATGTAGATATTAAGAAAATAAAGTGGTACCGTGAGTAAAATGACTTCATCCCACTGGACCCTCAGCTAATTTTACATGGCAGTCAAGAATTATATAAAGCTGACAATGAAAAAATATTTCTGCACACTCAGAAATATATTAACGATACAAAAACAATTGTGCAAGCTTTCCTAATTTTTTCCAACACATCTCTCTTCAGTACTTGATACATTTGATATATTGTGTATTTGAAATAATTCATATATATAAACTGTTTACCTACTTTAACTTTATCAAATACTGCGTCTTTTATCTTTCTCGACTCATATGACTCTTGCGAAACGGAAATATAAGAAGGAAAGGAATGAACAAAGTGAAGGAAAACCATGGATGGAGATATGATGAACATTGATAAGCCGAAAGTTGTGCGTAGTGGATTGTGTACTTGTGCCATCTGGGGCGAGAAAGATCATTCACGCAGTCTTAAACAATGCTTCTTTCTTTTTTTAGTGAAAATGGCTTAACTATAATTTTTATTTTTATTTTTTATTTTTGAAGAGATTTTACATAGGTACAAAAAGCATCTACATATGATATTCAATATTAATTATTTAAATCGTAATATTCATTTATAAACTTTAAACTTCTCTAATACTGTAAACCAAGTTATTTACAAGGGCTGCTAGATATAATGCACTCTCAAGGTGTTAATTGAAAAAACAAAGTTTATTCTCTCTGTAGATATGTATATATGCATTATATATATATATATATTAATTAGTTATTATATGTTTTCACATATATATAATACTCGACTGAATTATATCAAATCTGAGAAAAAAAAAAACTAGTTGCCGTGTAGACAAAGTGGTTTACAGTACCAGGTATTCCCTATACAATATGATAGTAATTTTCTTGAGTTTTAATTGAACGATTAATGACAGAAATTTGCAAGTTGCACCCTTTTAGAAAAGCAAAAGAAGATATTAAGTAAAAAAGAAGAATAGTAGAAAGAACTGAGAGAAAGAAGAAGGGGCAATGGACTGACAAGGCTCATTATTCTCAATGAGATTGATGAAATCATATGTAAAAAGATTAGATACCACACCAAGATCATGCAAAAAAGCAATTAAAGTATATTAAGAGAAAAAGTTTAAAAAGTGACATTATTCTAAAAAACTTTCCCATTTTCTCCACTCATTGACAAATTTCATAATATGTGTTTCACCCTTGGTGGTTGCAATGTATTTTTTTCAGTCCTGTACATATCCTTCAAAAGATTTTTAAACGCATTCATTGATAAACCAATTTGGAGACATCTAGCACTATAAATATATTGCTTTAGTACTAAAATGACAACATAATCTGTATAAATTTTTATAGTTAGAGAGTCCAAAAATGAAAGATTCCTTATTAAACGTAAATGGAATTAAAAGCATCTCCAATATGGATTCAAAATTTGATAGGAATAACTGAACATTTTCACAGTCCCATAATGTATGAACTATAGTCTCAATTTCAGTTTTACACTGATGACAGTAAGGAGTGTCTACAAGGCCTATTTTAAACAGATATGAATTTGTGGTTAAAATATACTGATTAATTCTAAACTGAAGCCACTACAATTTTGTGCCTCTGTTACTGATAAAAAGAATAATGTATTTTTGTCTCCATTTTTGATTGTCAAAACCAAAAATATCATCCCATTTTTTTCTTCCTGTAGCAACAGTAGTGTTCTGGCAAAGTGCCTTACAAAAATCACTTGCTCATTTTTTATGCTTAACAAATATTTCTAAGTTTTTTGGAATGAATGGTAATTTAAAATCCTATTGGAAATTTCCTCTGATGAGAAAGTGTTTTTAATGGCATTGATTACAACCTTGATATGTAAGAAAATCTGTATGCATATTAAATTTCTGATTAAACTCATATAGACTGTAAAACTCAACATTTTCACTATTTTTATCATATCATTCAGGACCTCAACACCCTTCTGAAACCATTCTTTATAAAAAAAAACTTTTATTGTTAATTTTTATTGATTTATTATACCAAATAGGAACTTTAAGAACATTATCATTTTTCTTTTTAATATTTTCAGACTTTAAAGTAAGTTTACACTAACTTTTGAAAACATCTTTCCAAAACAGGTTTTTACAGTTTTGTTGACATTTTAACTATAATTTATGATAATATAAATGAAGGCCTCTGTCACATTCTTTTCATATACCTGCACCTTCTTCCATCCTATCTTAATCTTTCCCTTATCCACACTTCCACAAAAAATACTATTTTATTGTTAATGTCATCTTGTATAATTTTGTTTGTGTTTCCTAATATTGTATGGAAAGGGCTTAATATAAGTTGGAAAAACTTGTGCCCTATCCTATTGTACATATTTGACACAATAAAATATGTTTAAACTAAACACGTATATGGAAATATATATAACGTAAAGTGCCGTACCTAAAGACCCACTACCTTTCCTAAACGGATTTGGATTTATGAAAATAATGTAAAGAATGTAAAACAAGTTTGATAAGTTTAAGTCACAAAAGTTTTCAACTTAACGTTAATACTACATTTACCATCACCTCCTAAACAATTAATAAAAAATACATCAAATGTAAACGTATGTTACACAGGAAAACTCGCATTTGTTTGGTGTTGTAACCATATACTAGGCCATAGAAATCAAAGGTTCTGCACCGCTGACGGATGGTTGTTCTTATCTATTAAAAACAGGAGTATACGAAATAGTATTTTATTTAGTAACATGAGCTACTTAGTTTGCAGTGTTTCCATCGTTGAACAGTTTTAGCTTTCTTTTTAATTCCGAATAAAGTTTAAAAAATAACTAATTGAATCCCGAAAAAAACATGACACTATATCCTATATGGAATGAGGTACATTGTACTGATTGTACAGACAACAAATACAAAACATATCATTTTATATGTATTTTTTAATTAATTAGATATACATGTATACAATTAAACATAAGTGCTTGTTCAAATGATAACAATTGTTTATGCTGTGTCGCCGGTGGATAATCTTCAATTTTTCAACAATATTTTATCGACATTATGTACATCAATAGGATTGGACATCAGGCTACGCCGATTTAAGTCCTCTCCAAATCATATTTCAAAGTATAAACATGAATTCATTCTGCAATTCATTAATACATATATTTATATATACAAATAAATTGAATTAGTTACAGTATAGTGATAATAATATTAATAATTACTAATTAAAGGGGGATAACTCCAATTTTATTTTTAATAGAAAATGTTTCAGAACAAGTTTAATTTTTTGGATTTCATATTCCTAAATATTGTAGTTTTTGGATAGGGATAAAAATCATACTCGTTTATTGACAGACTAACATACATACACACCATGAGATATTAGGCCAAAAAGTCCCGGTGCTTACGCACAATGACCCATCCCCTTGGAATATGTATGAGACTCTGACAAAAAATGAGGATTTTGTCTTCAGTTGAATATGGAAAAAAATTGGATAGTTTAGAGTTAATTAGAAATAAATATTAACATATACAAGAGTTTAATTGCACTGCTAAGAAGTATTTTGACTATCAAGTAATTAGATATGGGTACTTGTTACTTGTTATTTGCTTATATATGCAGAGGGCTATAATACATGTATGTAAAATATATGTTTATCTGAAATCAAAACTTTTAGTATTGCGGATATATTCTATCACGCATTGTAAAATATCTTTGTTAATATCATTATTGCAAAATTTACATCCATATGATAGTGTTTCAATGTTTAATTGAATATGATTATCTGGTAAACCTAAGTTCTGTATTCCCTGTATAAGAACTTCTCTCTGTTCACAGAAGTGTCTACAGTCAAAGAAAAAGTGATATGAATTTTCATTGGTATAAAAACAGGAACAGGCTGGAGATTCTCTTAAATGATCGTGATAAAGATCAGAGTTTAAATCACTTGCTTGGTTTCTTAGCTGGTACAGAATAATATTGTATTTACGGTCGCCATGATATTTAAAGATATTAGAAATTTCTGTAGTAGGAATATAATCATTTATTTTGATACCTTTTTTAAATTGTTCTCATGAATTGTTAAATATGAGTTCTATATCTGTTTGATTAAATTCTCTTAGCATTGAGGGAATAAAGCTGATGAAGTACAATTCAGTTCTACAGAGGGGGAATTAAACAGGTGGTTATTCCTTAATGTGTAAGCAGTATTATTATTATCATTAAAGAATGATTCAATCAAATTAGTAAGAAATCTAGGGGATTCATTATTTACAATTTTAAACATCAATATTGATTTATGGAGTTTTCGTCCGAATGCAAGTGAATCAAGTCCAACTTCAGCATAAAGTTTATTATGCAATGTTCCTCTTCTCAGGCTTCTTATTGCGTCTATCTGTACAGATTCTAATAAGTCTTTTTCTTGTTTTGTACAATTATCCCAAATGACATCACCATATTCTAAAACAGGTCTTATAAAGGATGTATAAATTTTTAAAGGCTCTTTTTATCTACATTTTGTTTTAGTAATCTTAAAATATTTAGTCTTTTAGAGGCCTGAGTATAAAATATTATTAATATGTTTGGACCATTTACCATCACTACTGAAAGTTACCCCCAAATGTTTGTAAAATAGAACTGAGTTTACAATACCATCTGCAAATAAAATATCAGGATTAAATATATGTCTTTTTCTTGAGAAAAGTACAGTTCTGTTTTTGAAGGATTAAAATTAATGTCCCACTTCTTTGCCCAATTATTGATATTACTTAGATCATTGGTTAGATTATCTGCAATTTCTACATGGTTATCAGTTATTATTTCATAAAGTGAAGTATCATCGGCAAAGAGTTAAAATACATATATATATATATATCTTAGTGATTCGATATGCTCGAGATTGTTCTAGCGACAGTGTTGCGCTTTTGTGACACATTTCGAACATGAACTTAAGATATGCTCGTCGATACAAGTTCATACGCGATACAATCACGGCTATGTTCGTTGCTTCTTCGTCATTTGGTTCTGTTGCCATAATAGTTTTTATGCAAGCAGTTTTTGATCAATGTGTATGGAGGTGTAATAAAAAGCTAATTATTCTAGAACTTCTGGTTTTGCATTCCTTGCACTATCATCAGCATTCTCCGTAAATCGCGTGGCCTATGGATACTAATTTCATTGAACTATATTATTATAATTATTCGTTGTTTCGCTTTTAACGCAGACTGCAACATTATGTTAAAGTATGATTTGTTTTTCTTTCAGAACACATCTTCACCATGGCGTTTTGTTTCCCCATTACTGAGGATGGCCAAGAAGCAGAATGTTTGAAAATAGAAGTTATTTTACCATTCCCTGTTGTTCCCCAGATAAATTTGTAACTCGATAATAATATAGGTATTGTTTTATCGATATCGTGTTACTTGTGTTGGAGCTGGTAACAGTCTGTCAACATACACTGGTCCCCGTCACAACATTCAGAACATAAGGTTCTCTGTGAACGCCTAGCTAAGTCCCGGCTTGTTTGGTGTGTTGTAGTACCATTATGTTTGGTGTGTTGTAGTACCATTATGGCATAAATGTAACAATAATGGTGTATCACTTTTATTAATTGTAAAATGACGCATGAGACATAAAGACAAAACATAGTCTGCAGCATACATGGTTTTTTTTGTTATTTTTTTTCTTTGTTTGTTTTTTTTTATTTGCCAAAAAATTTGATAAAAAATACATATACATGTGTATAGTGTGAGAGTATCGATTTAATACTGAATTTCTCGTATTTGTGAGATATGATTTGTAGCTGCAATTTGCATTTCATTGTCAAACAAAAACATATTTTTATGCTTTTATAGAGTAAAATTAGATCAAACCAATGGCGGTTTTATTGGACATACATAGCTTAAATGGTAATTGTGAGGGACAAAATGTTGAGAATATTTAATTTGCTATCATCAACTTACTGACGGTGCTCTGCAGCCGCGCAAGTATCGTAAGGTAGTGTCATCAAACATGTAAATTCACTGTAGCACACCTGCAAAGAAAATACTTATTTTTTCACATCAGATATTGTATACAGATGCCTGATCATTTTTCTTTACTGTGTGAATATTTTCCTAAATACATTGTAGATACAAATGATAAGTCATAATGCATATATCATTTTTTATTTTTCTATTTTTGAGCTTGGCACACTTTGTTCTAATACACAACTTTAGCATGTTGAAATATTGACAGCAACGAGAACAAGGCTGTGAAATGTTGTAGACAGTGAAATCTTACTTGCGAGGGTTCACATGTGACCATGGTACAGTTGGCGACAGAAGCTACCGGGTGTGGACATTGCTGACATTGTAAAAGTGGGGCTGTAACTGGTTCATAGTACTGTTATTAATGTACACTGTAATGATCCTTATTTATCATATCAAATACGACTTCCAACTTAAAAGCAGAAAAAATGCTTTTAAAAAGTCGCTCGATTAATAAGTGAAACCATATCAAAATATGTAATTACATTATCAACCCATTCCACCATGTGGTTCAAACATGTCATAACTATTGCTAGAACGTGTAATAACACAATTGTGATGTCACAGTTAATAATGACGTCTTTATTAAAGTATGACGTTATACGATTGTCTCTATAGACAAAAGGTTAAAAAACTGAACTGGTAGAGAGAAACGTTACATATCAGAGACTGTCTTATACACAGATGAAGCGTAAAATTTTGTCTTTATTTCCATTAATATTAGATATATGATAAATAGAATACTGAACGCGGGACTACGTTATATGAAATTTATCAAACTCGTAAAATAATTTGATATGTGTCTCGCCTAAAGGCTTGTGTCATATTAAATTATTGAACTCGTTTAATAGATATCATTTACATAAATACTCATGTAAGTTCTTTTACAAATAATTGACATATTATTTGTTTGCTAAAGTTCACTTTTGATTTAGGTTTTCATACTTCATAAATGAAATAGCATTGATGTAATGACATCAATACTTCAGAGATACATATAACATTATATATAATGATAAATATGCTTTATTTTACATGTCGTGTATAAAAAACGAGGGAATCAGACCCGTTTTAATATCTCTATGGAATAAGTATATGAATGATACATGTTATAATGATTAATGAACTATATTTTACACGAGCATTAAAACAGGTTCCCTGGGTTTAAGAAATTAAATTAGGACTACGTTCCAATTAAGGTTTTATTGATTGAACTTTAAGTACAGGTTGACTACTTACGGTCGGGTTTGTTGTCCACAGAGAAAACTGTTACATGGACGACTTAGTGGAGTACTGTTACACTGACCATAGATTACTAGCGACCGTTTTCCTGCTGCTGCGTTTATCTGTGCCATTATATTGCATATCTATTACAGAAAAGTGTAAACTTTATCAGAAAACAAAGGTATACTGATGTTGAATTTTTAACACATGTCAAAATTAAAAGACAGCCCAAAAACATGTATAGAACTGTAAATTACATCATATATAATATTTTTCCCGAACGAATGCACCTTTAGATTGCAACAGTATGTTATAAGAACGAGTAAAATAGTTTTGTATTTGTGTTTTATTTTACACGTATTATGGTGTATATATTGATACAAATAAATTATATAATAAATTTTGAATTAAAAAAAAAATTAAATTAAAAAAAATAATTTGAATCCCGTAATTGATGGGTTCTATATGAATGACGATGACGTATTAACGGAATACTAACACCGCTAGCGGTATACCGTACAGTGTATGGATATATGACACGATGTCATGTCATCTGTATTGACACCATAAACATGTCTGCATTTGCATATTATAGTGGTACCTCTCCTTGTGGATAGGTATTGATTGTTACGTCATGTATTTGTGAGAGTAACGTCATACAGTTTAGAGAAAACGACTCAATGTGTGCTACGAAGTAATGACGTCACATTAAGATGCATGTCGGCAAGGGGGAAATTTTGTAATATGCAAAGACGGATAAGTAATTCGAACAGAATGTGATATTATCACTTCAAACATTTTACAATGGTATTGCAGTACGATGCAAGGTATGCAGGAAGGATAATCATATCCACTACATAACTATCGGTCGTTACTCAAGTACAAAGACGTATCTTTCACTGGGACGAAAATTGTTCCATTATTACTGAAAAACATAAACGTATTCCCGCTAAAGAGAATAAAATTTTGATTTTTGTGTCTGGATTCTATAAAACAATTGTCTTCAATTACATATAAAAGACTGCGGCTTACATTTAGGGTAGAAATATTAGCTACTTCACTTACTCTCTGGGATAGTTTGCAGTCACAGGTCCCTAGAACTTTGGCTTTACTTACAGCAACTGAACGGCATCCTGCATTGAAGACGTCTCGGAAATCACCAGTTGTTACCTCCTCCAAGAAACAGTTCTACAAAACTCATGTAAGATTTCATTGATTACTACACACAATTTGATAAAGCTATATAATGATTTAACAAAACCAAACATTGGGTATGTCAAGTAAATACGAAAAACGACAATATGCAAATACATTTGTATATAAAACTTAATGTACATGATTTAGTTAACTCACTTCATCATGCCCACAGGCGGTTCCTGTCACTTTAATCTGATCAATCGGAGTTGCTTTTGTCAGTACTGACGGTTTGAAACAAAGGGACGTAACTGCGATAGATCAGAATGCAAGAATAATTAAATAGTGCTTCTTCCAGCCGTATTGGTTATTACTTTTAAAATACGTATTGCCTGATTCAAACATATCTTTTAAAAGTTTTTGCAAATATTTTTGTAGGATAACTTTTGAAACTTTTGTTGTGATTGAAAACTCAGAAATACCACTCTTTTTATATAATTGTGTTTGATTCTGAATTGTTTCAATATATATGACATGAAATAGACAAAACATGAATATGTTCAATCTGATAAAAACAGTTTGTCTTTCTGTAATATACAGCATTGATATTGCAATACATAGAAAAAGAAACTTACCACCCGGTAAAATACGTACGATTACAATGGCAAAACAACCTGCAACATAAACAAAGATAAACATGTATTTATTTCAACAATTTACTCATTTTCGTACTTTTTTGTTACTCTGTTTAGTCAAACATCATAGCTCATTTTAGTACATGTATATCTCTTGTCTTAAATCTACAATAAAAATATTTATTTTTGCACGAGTACTAAGACAGACATTTCTAATTTCCTTGTTTCATAAGATTACATAGGTTCATAAAGTTTTGAAAGTGCGCTATAGCAAACTTCTTCTATTCGCATTTTGTAAAAATGGCTGCTGTTTGGTTTCGGTTCAGGTTATGATAGGACAAGATTTATTTATCCTAAACGATAGTTGTTATGGAGAAGACTTGCATGTATGTGTGATTGAATTATGCTGGGATCATCAGAGTATAATTATCTCCACTGACACTTTGAAATTTCTAATGAAAGTTTTTTCTTTATCCTGATTTTTAATAGTAATTCAAACCATGTTGTAACGAATATTTTAGTAAATATAAATGCAAATTTACCCCACAATTTACTTACTTACATAACGTCATTGTTTTGAACCCCATATCTGATTCCGGTGTAGTGTTAAGTGAGTGACTGGTGCTAAGTATAGTTCTGACAAAGATAAGATAGATAAAGTTTTATTAGATATGCTATCTGGCGCTTTATTTGGAAATATAATCGGTTAAGGTGGTGCATTCATATGAATACTTTGTTGATTACTAGTATTCCGCCAAAATAACCGCGCTTTACCGATATATAAGTTTTAATAGTGAATAATACAACTTACTATGGTATTTGCTTCATGAGAAACACTTGATAACCAATGCAGTAGTTAATCAGTCGATGTTTGTGTGTAGTGTTTGATATTGAATTGAAGGTATAATACTAAGTTTTGGTCTTTTATATTGTTGGGAGAGACCAAAATAAAGTATGAATGATGATTGTGGTTCTAAGGGAAAAACTCAAATGGTAAATTTATAATTGGTGGTTTACGGTCTCACATGACTAGTATATGTACATTAACGTACAAATTGTTAAACATCTCAGACAACTTATGTTCACGAATTACTTCCCTTGATACGAGTTTGAGAAGAAACAGTATGAAATCTTAATGATATTTTGTTATATTGAGCAATCAGTAATCTTAAACTGATACTATATAAGTAAATCTTTACTTTGTTTTGTAAACTTTAAGATAGAATGCATCAAATTGAACATATCATTTACGTATACCTGGAGCCAATTTCAATTATTGTTTACACTGTATGCATATAGCATATAGATAACAAGCATGTAGGAAGATAATACATTGAAATAAATCAAGACATAATAAAACCATTCATAAAAAACAAACGAAAGGTTTATAAGAAGGATTATAAATCTGTATGTATTATATATAACAATCAATTTTAAACTAACCAATTCTGAGCGAATTTCTGAAATCATGATGATATTGCTGTAGGAAGACATTCAAATAAATTACCATAAAAATTCGATACAAAGTTTATTAAAAAAATATAAAACAGTGTCACTCTACTTAAAGTTAGACTTATGATTCCGCTCCACATTGATGCTTTACGATACGCCCCGATGATTCAGCTCCACATTGATGCTTTACGATACGCCCCGATGATCCCGCTCCACATTGATGCTTTACGATACGCCCCCATGATTCCGCTCCACATTGATGCTTTACGATACGCCCCAATGATTCAGCTCCACATAGGTGCTTTACGATACGTCCCCATGATTCCGCTCCACTTCGATGCTCTATGCTACACACCAATCGTAGAACATCGCTGTAAAAAAAAAGAATTCTTATTCAAATATAAATTAGATTGAAAATAAGATATGGTATCTTTTTATATATATTTATTAAAGTAAAATGCTGAAAATCGAATGGCCAGTGTCAATATTACCGCATAAGTAACTTGGATGTGACATTTTCTTTTTATGTTATCAATGTTTAACTTCTAGTTTCGAAAATGCAAAACCGACCACAGTTAGTTGATATACTTTTGCTATATTTCAGTCTCCAATCTGTATTATGACGATATTGACTTACATGCTATCCACGTGCAATGTAATTGGTTTATATTGAACTGAGACGTTTTCCTCTTTTCTACACCAGAGAGTATTGTATGATAAAATACTGATTCAAAATTGTATATTCTAATAACTGCATTTTGAAAACTGCGTATAATGTTATACTGAATTTACCAAAATCGAACAATGTATTGGATTGGGTAGAATTTGTTAAAGACCTATTTACAATTATGGTTTTGTTGATGTTTGGGTAAACTAGCATACCATTTTTCCTTCAATAATAAACAAATAATTTATGATTAAGCTCGACAAGAATCGTAATTTATATCGGAAAACTCTCTCAAGTGTCATTTATATAGATACCTGGTGAGACAAGTTAAGTTGTTTCAAGGTTATTTGACAAAGTATATCACAAACAAAAATCGTATTGTATTGACAAAAATAAGGTTATCGGCACATAACTTGAGTATAGAATCTGGAAGTTATTCCAATATGTAAGTTTTGTGACCCTTATCGTGATAATGGAGATGAAATTCCATTTTATTCTTATTTGTCAAATTTGCTAAGATATTAGAAAGAGAATTGAAGTTGTTGAAAAACACCTTCTGCATTAAAGTGAAAAGGAACTAAATCTGCTACTTTGTGAAAATCATTAATTTTACGGTGTTGTCTTTTCTCCACTGCTTAAGTGCAATGTCCTGTATGTATGCCAATTATAATTATATTATATTCTTATATTTGTTACAAACAAGTCGGGAAACTTAAAAAATGAAAAAAAAAATTCTAATTTGAACTTAACGCCATACAGGACATGGCTTTATATTTGTTCAGTATATAAAACGAAAATTAAAAATTGTGTATCATATTTAGCTGTTCGTTGTGGCGCCATCATAATGTTGGTTTGTTTTTTCAATTTATAAACGATTCATCTTTATCTCTGATATATTAATACGTGAGAAGTGAGTTTACTGAGGTATATATAGGTTAAGCGATGACATCGGTGTCGTACCACTGTTCCCATTAATTATAACGTAGGTTAATATGTACACAGAGTAATGATACGTACCTCCCAAGTCATTGTTATACCATAACTATGATTCTGGTTACCACGATTCTCCTTCTGTGGGCGGATGTTCATGGCGGTTTATTGGAGGAAAGTTACAATCAGGTAGGGATTAAATTCTCTCTAATTTCATAGACATCCGTCAAGTGTCAAGTGTTGGCCACGTTTTTAGACCAGTGAACTTATCATTTACTACATCTTATGTTATTGAATTTAAGCATCATGCAACTTGCGGCAGATTTCGAAAGGCGTGATAATATCATATCAGTTTGGGGACTGTACTGATACGGTTTTTCAAAAATGAATCTCATGTCCTGTTTATTTAGGTTCAATGTTACAAGTTTAAAGAAATATTAATTCTTATTTTGCAATAGGATTACTGTTGATAAATGAGAGAAGACGAATCATAAGTTCATTAATAACTTGGGTCTAATCCTATTTGTATATTCGGAAACTAAATGTTTAAATCAAATAGACTAGAAATCATTGATATTTAAATTCTAAGAACTGGTATATTACTTGAAATGATACACATTCTAATGACCAGAAATCGAAACTCCTCGGATGTAAAACGTAATGTTTGTTACTGTTGTAATGTTCGGATGTGATAGGTGTAAGAGTATTTAAGAAAATCCGAAAATGTTTCTCATCGGAAAACCTAATTACTCCCTAACTGCGAATAAGAAAATGAATAATTACTTGAAATGTTGAACGTATGTGTCCTATTTTTATAAATTGAATGTAACCATGTATTCTTTGAGACGGACAAGCATACATCATCCATGAACTGACACTTTTTGGGAATTTGTGACCTTGGTGGCAACCAGTTGTTATGGAAATAGCCATTTAGTTTTAAAATGGATGCTCTTGTGTAACATCCGAACTCGATGCACTATAGTTATAATGTACATCGATGTTATAATGTACTTGTATAACTGGTACACCGATTGAATGACCAGTGTACCAGTTACGGTTTTAAATTTTCTTATCTTAAATGGAATAATAATAATACTTTATTGGCAGATTTCCTTCGCCACATGTGACTATGAAATAAGACCGCTCACGAAAGTGTTTGGCGCGGAGGTCGTTGGTATCAACTTGGCATCACTGAACCAGAGCTGCGCAGACGCATTACGAGAGGAAGCTAACATGCACAGATTCCTGCTGTTCCGCAACCAAACATTAACATGGCGAGAACAATTAACTTTTAAAAACCAAATTGGACCTGCTTTTCAGGAGACAAGTTCACAAAGACGGGAATATCACCCGAAGACTCCGGATCCGTATATTGCTGTATTCCCGGAGAGGGTGATGAAGGTTGGCATGTTGATGGAAATAGTGTGCCAACGCAACACCAGTTCACGCTAATCTACTGCGTCAACGCCACTCAAAATGGTTCGACCCTTGTTGTACTGCTTCAAGAAATGGTGGCTATGTTCTCCCAAGAAGATTTGGATTGCCTACAACGTATTCTATTTGCCAGTGGATTCAACGAAAGTATCAGCACGCCTTTTTTATATAAACACCCCGCGCGAAATGACGACACCATAATGCTCGCTCTAAATGGCCTCTCTGGACAGTACGTCCGTCGTTTAAGCGACCAGGATATAATTTTATCTAAAGATGAGTCGCGAATGATCCCGGACATGTTATTAGCAAAGATTCTTGGTTCGAATCTAATTTATACCCATCAGTATAACTCGAAAGATTTACTGCTTCTCAACAACCCCTCAGTCGCACATATCTCCGGGCCAGGAAATTCATCGCTCCATTGTCCGCGGACACCGGCCTCCCAGCAAATTCTCAAACATATAGAGTACGAGTGTGTTCATTTCGAACCATTCCACATCGGGTATTGCTTGTTTTCACTGAAATGTTCTGTGTTATATCCCCGATACGGGATATTTGACAGCAGGGATGTTGCTAGACAAAGGTGCAAGAATATTAACAAAGCAGTAGATTTAGCTATTCTTCCTAATGAAAAATGGAAGAACGACCTTCCCAAGACTATCACCCGGCGTACCGCAGTTCCCCATTGGTTGAATGGGACAAATCCAAGTGGAAAAGAAGTTTTTTGGGGAAACAAGAAGAGTGAATTTACGGTATGACATGATGGCCAGCCAAATGATCATGATGGACCTGAAATTTGTTTGATCATTGGGCCGTTCGGCACTTGGCTCGATCTTGCTTGTGAGCCGAAGACCCAGTCGGGGGCTGATCCTGGTCCCGTTATCACATGGGAAGATGGCGTCCGGAGGAAGTTCAATGTTTATCCACTGTGTGGCGTCCCTCATAATCAACTGTAGTCCAGTATAGTGTGCTTTCCGTTTTCATAACTTATATAGCATGAGTTTGAATGTAATGAAAATCTTAAATTATATAACATGAAATGTAATACTTAAGAACTATTGTATGTATGGGATGAAAAATATATACAATTATTGCATATGTACTCTATTTACTCTGAACTTGACAACATTAAAGCCAGTTGTTCCGAACTTCCATCAATTGACTAGCTTTGACTAGTGTTTAGAGGAGAAAGAGTGACATTTTGAGAATTCAAAGTGGACAAAAAGGAAAGACTACAAAAGACAATGCTTTCTGTTCTCAAACTACTATTGTTTTCTTTATTAACCACAACTTAGATCCATTCCAGTGTTGTTTCTATGAAAACACCAGTGTTAGGAGTGCATCATCGGATATGTTTGTCGAGTCTGAACGCAGTAAACAGACAATTCCGGAGAATGTTTGTTAACTTGTTTTAAAGCTGTAACTATTGAACATATCGTGTCTCTCCATACTATGTACTCATGTTAGTCCTTTAGTTTAAGCTGTAACTATTGAACATATCGTGTCTCTCCATACTATGTACTCGTGTTAGTCCTTTAGTCGATTTCCATGTCTCTTACGTACTGTGGAATAGTATTATCGAACACAGGCCATAGGGGGAATTTAAGATGGTTTTTACTTTTAGTCACAAACAATGTTATAAAACAATTAAATGTGTTAGATAAATATGAATTAAACATGTTAATATACCTATACATGTTTACAGTAACGTAACAAAAGAAATTCTTCCAAAAAGGTTGACTTTTGACCTAGATCGCGTCCCCAGGTGGTGGCTCGAGTTACCCCAATACACAGCTCCATTACAAACATATCTTTGTACCCGACACCGAGGCTAAACGACGGATGACCCCAAGGATCGGGTAGATAGCATGTTAATTAATAAGACCTGATATCAAACACTTAATACGCACAGCTATTGTGTATGATCGTCAGTAGTTGTACTTAGTAACAACGGTACACTCCATATCGGATGCCATTTTTAATATTGCTTATTATATACATACATGTATACGTATCTTGTACCAAGATCGTGAGCGCCGTGTACAAGTTGATCTAGATTAATTTAGAAATAGACATTTGAGTTTTATTTAGACACTCTACAGTATACAGGTTCTTTAATTATTTCTTATATGCTGACAAATATTTAAAGAGCACGTAGAAAAGTATGATATCAGTTAGAACGGTTGTTATTGGTTAAAAGTCATAAGTGGATTATGACGTCATAGTTATAGATACTAGCATGACGTCATGACGAAACAAACTGGTTAGATACAGCATTTACTATTTTCACATTGCTCAAATGAAATTTCTTTCATAAAAACGGTTTAAACCATTTCAAAATGTAGTTTTCTTCTACGTGTACATCATCCTCGATATTCTAGAGGTTACTATCATTGCCATAATATCCACCCCTGGACTATCCCATAGTAAAACTGGAGGCAGCTTCGGGGCAAAAACTGACCAATCACAGGTTTGCAGAGAATTCGTTTGAAGATTACTGAGAGGTCGACGATCTACTTCAAAGCCACACAGTCAACCACGGTGTACCGTTATTCGATTCACTTGATGTGCTTCAAGGGGCAAAATTATCTTTCAATATGAGATACCCAGGGATAGATTTAACGTCAGTGGATGCACGTACATCAAATTAACAAAGTGTTGTAACTAGTTGGTATTAACGCCATGCTGATGACATACAGCATTAGAGACAAAGAAAAAAAATCTTGAATTAATAGATCTTACACGGGTAATAAAGATGCACCAAACCAATATTGTATCAAAAAGAAATTCAAAATCGAAAAAATAGAAGGAAAAATAGGTACATTTATGTAGATGTCAAAGTCAATAAATTTCCATTCTGATTATCTATATAAACACAGAGTTTACAGAATGTATTGTGATACCGGATTTTAATCGTATGTTTGCAGATGTCATAATTTTCTTCTTAGACTCGATTGATCATGCTCTTTGAGAGGACAATATACTGACACTATACCATGCGGTGATTAGAGAAGGTAACCCAATCCCGAAAGGGCTCTATGGAATATTGGTACCAATACATACATACTTACTGATCATTTAAACCTTAAAACAACAGATTGTAAATCGATACAGCAAATAAATGACATTTAATGCCGACCCGGGCCTAATGTTGTAGGTAACACTAGTATACAGTACCTTATAGCGAGACATTTAAACGTCTGAAAGATACTGACATAATATATTTAAGTTTAAATCTCAAAGAAAAGTTACCAAGATGCTGGCCGTCCATGAAAACTTCGATAACCGACTGACAAAGAGGAATGTGAGGAAATTAAACAAAAAGAGGGTTGCTACTCCGGAGGATGGAGGATCTGTCCACAATGGAGGGGGAGGGACGGTCATACCTCCCATCAGTCCGAGGAGATATAAAGTCTATACGTTTGATGGAACGCTGAGTAAAAATGGCAAGAAAGTACAGGTAAAAATTGTATAACTTTATTTAATGTATGTTTTTTTCCAATATTTCAAGGATCAATTAATACTATGTACGTGTGTTTCCATTTAGTTAGTCTACATTTTTGACAGAATCAGATTTCTTCAGTTTTTACAATCATTTATCGATACATTAAATATAATTGATTAGAAAAAAGTAGTCCCTAAACTTGTAAATAGAAAAAAATAATAATTCAGCAACGCTCACTTCAGTAAATATTGATATCATCTACGAAACACGAAGGATCCGACATTTATACAATGTTCCGTAAAGGTACGATTTCCAAACTTCCTTAATAAGTTCATGTGGTGATGAGATTGTAGTCTGAAGTTTAAGAGGTTGTTGTTGGATGGTATTAATCTTAAAATCACTAGAATCACGGGAGTAATGATTTTCATGTAGGGTTATAAATAGTGGTTCTTACATTCAATAACAATCGATGTCAGTATCCGCTCAGGAAGACTATCATGCATCTAATAGGAGCTGTCTTGCAACCAATCTATATAACGTTAATATTGATCCATTTGATAATAATGGTATTGTTTTCATTTAGTTAAAAGTACCGTTAGTGTTATATCACTTAAATAGTTCACAACCTTGCTGTCATAAACGGTCTTTCTTAGAAACTATGTCCTATGTAAGTAATAGGTAACGTATTATTGATTAAACTGGTGTTTTATACAAATATTGACTTATTGTAGGTTAATACGAGGAATTGTTAAACCTGAGAACGGTGATATTCCCCGAGGCCAAAGGCCGAGGGAAATATCACCTTTAAAAGGTTTAGCAATTCTTCGTATTAACCTACAATAAGTCAATATTTGTTTTATGATATGAAACGATACAATGACACAAAATTTGTCACTTGGAACAATTTTGAAGCAAGGACAGCGCAATGACTAATTAAACAAAACAAAAAATGAAAAAAAAAATCTTCATCCACGTATCCTCAGTAGGTACTTTTAGTACCTCTGATTTCGAACATATACATGTAGCTACATTTAAAATGTGTTAAAACATATTTCCTAATTCTACCTCACTGTTGTCTGCCATGTTGAATTTGGCTATTTCCCGATGATCGGCAATGCTCTATTTTGATTGGTCAAAATGTGGAAGAGACAGGGAATTCCCTGTGTCTATTTATAGCCAGGTTATCGTGATTTGCAATGTCAACCTCTGCATTTTGTCAAGACCTGAGCGAGTGGTCTAGACCAATCAGAAAACGGCAAAACTCACAGTCATATGACATTACACAGTGCTGTATAAACTGATATACACATAACATTTGGAATTCAATAAGACTCAAATGCTTTATAATTATGTATGACAGTCAATTTTAACATTCTAATTCGGGGACCGGTTAGGCTACGTTTAAAGGCTCATCACGCATAGAATGTGTTTTGGATTATTCAAGAAGTATATTCTTATTTTGTTGAGGTTGTGAGGGTATAATGATAATGGAGTCCGTGTAAATAAAGTAACCCCATCATGGAGCACATATACATAAAATTTACACGGACTCCATTATCATTATACACTCATAACCTCAACAAAATAAAATTGTATTTCTCATATCTACAGTTTTTTGCGTAAATGAGTATTATTTATTCTCTCGACAGTTGCATATTTCTTTTGAATACTCATATTTTTGTCTCTCGTCATCGTCAACGAATTCGATTGAACAGCTGATTTAATAGTGTCATTCATCTGTTTTCACCAAAAGTGAGGTTATAACAGCGGCTGTTCTCGTTACAGAATTGTCGCACGTGTTGTAATATTATTATTCACTTATAATCATAATACCAGAAAGTATGGTTATTGAGTCGTGTCAGTGCAAACTGTTAATCAATTTTCACGATGTTTGATATGCAAAATATTCGCCTTTGCGATCGTCAGTTTACAAATGCCTGATGCAGCATTAACATACATAATGGATATAAGTTTTAATATCTTTGAGTTTGTTTCTTAATGAGGCAGTGACCATTTAGCCAAGGTCTTCAGTGGTCATATTTGTCCAAAACATCAGAGACATGGTGTGGGGCAATGTTTCCTTATCTTATAATATCTATATATTATACTGTAGAGAATATGATATAATAAATATTATGTATGTTCAAATATCTACACATTGGTTAGAACTTATGCCTCTGTCACCATGGACTGGCCTGATACACAGTGTAATTTATCATCATGTACCACTTGTCTTGTGTGGCCTGGATATCATTCGACATTGAAAGTCCATTCAAAAGAGACACGTCATTATTCATCCCAAATCGGTTGATATTTTTGCTTTTGATCATAGTTAGGATGTAATAGAACTTGTCAATATTATCTCAATTAATTGAAAAGCACCGGACAGCAAAATGTAAGAAAGGTAAAGAAACGTACAAACAAGAATAAAAAAAAAGAACATAAATTTGAATTTTAAATTGATCAATAACGAAATGTGATATTTTTTGTAAAATAAAGAAAACTCATACATCATTAAAATATTAAGCTATTCTTTGGAAAACTTCAAAAGTCCTGATATGAATAGGTAATTTATTCTGCATTTCTTTTTACCTTTCTGTCGGCTACCAACACCGTGCATATCTACCTTAAACGCTGTTTAATGTAACCGTAATGTAAAAAGCGTATTTAGGAATATATTGTTAAGTGTTGCTTTATGAGGAGCATTGCGGTAAAGCATTATGCTCTGCTCATTATAAGAAATAATTGATATTGATATCAAATAAAATTGATGCATCTTCAGTCCTGTCACGGAAAACGTAATGAATGATTTGAATGAGCACTGTCACCATATCCATACATATTGTGGCATTTAAATTTAGTTTTTATAAAACATATCCATTCAATTTCAACTTTCAAATTGACATAATAAAACATATCCCATATGAAAAGCGAAATATTTCAACATATTTTATTGTGATATTTTATATAGAATGAGATTGGGCACAACTTACAAGACGCCTTCTCCCTATTGTTACTTAAACACGTTTTCTTTCTTTTTGGGATGTAACTAGGTAAAGTTTAAATCATTAAACTGCAAAATGACGTTAACCTAAACATATGCGAAGATTTCCAGTGTAACAATGCATTGGCTGCTTTCAGCTGACACCTATAGAATAATGCCTGCGACATGATCAACTAAATGACGTATTTAATGAAGCCCACACCTTTGTAAGACTTACATGTACCTCCCTTATGGATTTCAGTGGCTTACCAGCGAAAGAGATGATAGAGTAAGATTTTCAGACGTTCTAAAACTCCAACATTAAGTCAAATCTGTCTTAAATGAAGAATACACAATAAAGAAGGGTTATTTCCTTTTTATGATATTAATTATATATAATGTTATCAATAATCCAGATACAACTTTAAATGGCCTACACTCTGGGTATCCAATTCTTATGTCATTATATTCATGGCTAAATTCTAATCCTGTGAAAATATCTCCGTTAATCTGACTGTCATGATAAAAGAATATCTAGTATGAATGAAGTTAATCTCCATGATATCTGGATGTATTGGAGAGGGATTAATTTCCAATTAAGACGGACATATATCCTCTGGTCGTAGTAATACACACGACACCCAACTCACAAAGAAAGGGAAAACACAACCACATACCCGGGATTTATTTTCGTTTAATTTATTTTCCCCAGATAATTCATATGTTGATATATATGAACAGACAATCGTTGAATACAGGCACTCTGAGTTTTAGTGACAAATCATAAGGTTTTAACTATTTCTATCGGCGTTAAAGCATCTTGGATTAATTCAGTTTCACCAACGGCACTGAGAATTATTGTAGATACACATTTTGTAAATGTAAGTATGATTTTCATTGGATTAATTTGAGTTAGAAAAAGCATTTTTAATCAAAAACAAAATATTTGACTAATATTTGTTATGTAAATTTTAATAGAGAGGGCGTTTGTAAGTTTGAATTATCTTGTGCCTGATGCTGCTGCTAATATGGAAATGAAATATGTTTAAACTAAAACAATAAATAAACAACGCTATCTACGTTATAAAAATGTAAGACGCAAAATTTAGTCTTATCAAGTATAAAGTTTATTGCTAATCGGCAAAATTACCAGGGCCCGGCACCATAAAACTTTCTCAGACAAATTTTTTACTCAAGCCTATGGAAAATCATATACTTGAGTACAATATCTGTCTGAGAAAGTTTTATGGTGCCGGGCCCAGGTCTTACTAATTTAGTCCATTTAAATGTCTTTTCCTGTGTTTTCTGTTTTTTCAATACCATTGTTTTACAGATGAATTACATTTAGACATCATATGTGTGGTTTTGTTAAATTTGCGGATGTAAACTTGGTAATTGCGGAATAATTATATGTGTTAAAACATTTATTTTGGTATAATCAAATACTAATGTATTGTCTGCATGCTACATGTATGTATTGAGAACATTCCGTAACATTCTACATACGACCTTGCCTATTAGCTGCTTTACCGCCCATTCCTTTAACATTGATCCCTATTTTTACAGTATGACCGATATTGAATGTAGCTGTTGGAAATATTCCCGTAATATATAATATTTCCCCGTAGTTTCCAGATCGGGTCTGTTAGTTCTGGTTATAACCCAAATACACATCATGTATATCTAATATCATATGTTATCTAATCCTGACGACCTTGTTAGATCATTTTTTCTACTTCATGTAGTTTACCATCCAAATTAATAATTTAAAAAAAATTAATGTTCAGCCTATCACCACTGGTTTTCAGTGAATGGTTTATCTGTGAAATACATACCAAGTATTGGTGTGAATAATTCATCGACTTCGCCCCCGTTTGTAACCATGGCCAACCCAAACATACTACTCATTACAATTCATATTAGAAATACATACTGTCAACAAAACGATACCATTTGTAACCAGGCACAGTGTATACATTTAATTCCAGTTTCTGTAAATTGAATAATAATTTCCGTTTTATTCGGTGGGTTTCCTTGGCAACACAAAATAAAACTATTCATCAATCTCCTTAGACATAGCTTGGTCATTTATGTTAAATGTTGCTTTTTTTCAAAAAAGAAAGAAAGAAAATAGACAAGGAATTACACCGCATTTTACCGCAAATAAAACCCCTCCCGTAGATAAGATCAGTGCCAATTATAACAAATTTCTAAAATTTGTGATTTTCCGTTTACTGGACGACACAAATAATCATTGTGTATCAGTAGTTTTTCATTTGTATTACTGGTGAAGAAAAATTACACTGATCATCAGGATCGTCTTTCACATTCACTTTCACATGTATGTTTGGCACGATTTAAATGTGTCTATCTTTGTGACATCATATTTTTACATTGAATGTTATAAATATTCCCCACCTCGACGCAAAATGGAATACTGTGATTATCTGACCATCAAGAAACAGACAATCTTTTCTCTGGTATGTAAAGAGGACGAGACTTCAAACTTGATGAGGGATTCAAACAAAACGGCCATGTCATACTATGATAGCATTACAAATAAATGTTACATAGAGTTTTGTCACTTTAAATGATTCGTTTGGACCCGTTCAGTGTACCATTTCTAATAAATATTTCAAAATCACAAATATCCATAGTGTCAACGACAATTTTGTGCGTCAATTCGATCGTGAAAAACATTTTCAAAATTAAGTTATGTCCCTTGACTGAAACAATTGTTAAACAATGATGTTCTTTGTTTTGTTTTCAACAGTTTGACGATACGGGTAGTAGTGAGCAATCTAAGGCGTCAAAACCTCGCCAAAAACGCGGCCCCGGGTCTGACGGGTCGGCCACCAGCTCAGGTAAGTCAGTCATTTACACCTGTAATCAGTATTTCTACATGTTACACCTGTGCATTTCAAGTGTTTACTGATCGAAATTCTGTTCCTTCTATGTGCGTTCTACAACAATTTACAATATTTCATGAAATCGAAACCAAAGAAAGGTATGTAAGATTTACTTACTTTCCTTAAATGGATTCCAATCTGGTTATCTGTTGGTTAATCACAGATTTTATCACAATAATTGTTCTCACACTTTTTCATTCATAAAATCTACAGATTAGCGTCGATAGCGATAAAATGTTTACTATCTTTAAATGTCCGTATATGTGTTTTATCACAGCGGAATTGTAAAGATATTTTATTGAATTCCAGTCACATTAATCGTCTATAAAATTGACGATCGATACAAATGTTATCTTATCGGCGATAGACTCTGTATAAAATGGATAAAAGCCAATTTATATAGAACTAATCAGAGTCACTGGACCAAGAATTTTAATTGGCTTTGTTAATGAACCTATTTACCATGTTTAATTTTAATCACTTGGATTATAATTGAAGGACAATAGAAATAATTCGAACAGGTGATAGGTGATAGAACTAACTCCGGGTAGGCCTCGTACCTTTACGTTGACATAGACCGAACTGTTATAAAATGTCAAAGCATCGACAGCTTTAATGAATCCTTATTTTCTTATATCTTTGTATATCAATATATTTCAATCAACGCTCCATGTCTCATTATTCCATCACAGATATTTGTATGTTCTTTGTGATAACAAAACAATAACACTATCTACATATTTTGTTTACTAACTTTTTAACTGAAGATAACCAACCTTTGCTGTGAGGAATTATCTTCACCAGAGTGCAAACATTCAATCTAAAACAAACTAATGCAATGCGATAGATATAAAATGTCGGCCATTTCCGTGAGCTGAGTTATAAACCTCTCTACAAAAATGCGACTTAAAATGGATTATGGGAAAAGTAAAGACTGCGATTATGAAAAGATGGTACAGGAATCAGGTACGCCGTTATTATATCTTATATTGTAGACTTAAGTGACTTTGGTCATTTAGTTTAATTTACACCGTCTTAATTGGCATGGCTTTTAAAATGTTTGATGAATTGAACATAAATTATGCCGTATCGTGTTGTAGCTAAACTTTACGACTAAATGTTAATCCTGCTCAACTTTTATATCTTCTAAGGACAATTTGAAATTAAAAAAAAATGTACATTAGCCTTTCATTTTAAAATCTTTTCTTATCATGTTCACTATAAAAGTACCATTTAGTGAAACGTGTCAATTGAAAATAAATGTTAACTTCATAAAGGTATTCTGAAACACGTATGGTCATAAACCAGACAAAAATACCAAAGTTAAAACAGAGTATTGGGTTACAACTGTACGTTAGATTGATGATAAATATCATTTACGTAAAATTTACATTTTCAATAATAACCATTTCTATTCAAATATAACCAGCGTGTGTGAAAACGGAAAACGAAAACAGAATCATATTTATTTTGTACTAAAAGTTAAGTCTACGGTCAGAACAGAATAAGAATACGATAATGTTCAGAATTTGAATTTTCTGAAAAGTTCAAATTATGGAATAATGAACATAAAATAGAACATTGATATTAATCACTGTCAAATAATTGTAATATACCTTTTGTTGACGTTATCATTATGTGTAATGATTAAACATGAGTTAATTCTGCAAATTTGAATGTTTGTGTAAACCCACAACCCGTTATAACACAGCGAGTTTCCAGTGAGCCTGAGAAGTCAGCAGATGAATGGGGTTGATCACAGTTACCTATATGTAAATAAACTTGGGTGTAAAAAAGCTTTCTTCTCATTAATCAACACCACGATAAGAAATAGGTTCTAGTAAGAGTACAGCACAAACCGGTATCCGAGACAGTCAGGACTGATGGACACTTTATCAAACGGTAGGTTAAACAGGAAAATATTGTTATATACTATTTTTAATTTTCTTGTTTTGACGTCCTTCTCGAGGTCTATGGTGTATCGTAATAAGGGCCTACCATATATTTAAACTATCAATGAATACAGAGTAAAACAGCAGTCAGCTTGTACTATATAAGCACATAAGACATCTAGAATAGCTCACTGACAAATTACAACCTCAGAATTATGTTATATTATAATCATCTGATACTAGTAAGTATAGGTCAGAAAAGTGAAATGCATCACAAATTAAATAAATTAATACCTATATGTAATATTAACAAATTTGGTATGTGAAAAAAAATAACTTTGAAAACATATAACAAACACCTTTTTTAAAATGCCTACCTTATTAATCTTTCCTGTTTACAATTCTTATACTTTATAATCGTCTCTCGGAACGGTTGTGGACTAATTTGTTATCATTACTTTACCATTTACTTACATAGATCACAGGAAGCATCCGCTCTTTTAAAATTTGTCCCATTTTGTAAAGCTGATGTATGTAACCCAAATCGTTAACATAATTCGTAAACATTCACCAAACTCAAGACATGAATCAAATAGCTGATAGTTGAAACTGACTGCACGATTTATATTTGAAATATTACATGCAAATATACGTTAAAGTATATATAATTTTAGATTTTTCTGTAAATCTCTAAAACATGTATGGTATTACGACTTTTCCTTATATAAGTATCTTTAAGATGTGTGGTAGTAATTAATAGAATACATTTTTATTATGCCTAAATTTGTTTTAGCCCGAGCTTACACTAAATAGATTAAACTAGTTGGAATTTACATTCGCTACATATCATTCGACATATCATTCAGCTAGAATTGGAAACCCCTTCAGATTTATAGTACTTTTCCCCTAAATGATTTTTATTTAAGATGCAAACGAATATCATATTTTAGTTTGAATGGCGCAATATTCATACTTATAGTTATTATTCATATTACTTCGTCACATATGTATGAGTCTCGCATACTAATGGCAAAGGCTTTGCATATTTGTACAGACTTTTTGTGTCCTGATCAGAACGTTTTTATACCCTATAGAAGGATTTGACAGTCCTAATGAAATGTCTTAACATGATTACGCTACAAGTCACCCTTCCCATGCATAAATGGACAAGCGTAATACGGACACCATGCTTCCGCGGTCATGTATAGTCTGGAAATAGGGACGACACATAGACTAAACCCAGCATGTTATCCTGAAAATTCAAAGCTTACCGAAACTCGCCTGAACTAGTAGGCTTATGTATATTCATTTAGTGCATCGTAACATATATAAATAAGCAAATACATATTCATAAGAAATTGGGTTCAGCGTAGTTGCAGTGTTTGAATAAACTTGGTTGATTGATGATATATGTACATTTTTATGGCGATATCGTTATCGATAGTACAGTTGTGATATGTCATTAGTGCATGTGTGTTGTAAAATTGCAAAAATTCGAATCGAAAAGAACAAAGAGTGACAGCAACATCGTCATATTGTGATTTCGCTACTTGAAAATTATTTATCACTCACCGTATTGTAAGGTAAGTATATACGTGTACTATCAAATAATAGCGAATGCGTCCAGGAAAACAGATTTGTTTCAACTTTTATTTTCCTTCCTTCAAAGTTTGTTTCATTTCAATGACCTACTACATTTACATATTCTCATAATGCATATATCAAGTGATATGTTGCTTATATGAGGCCCTTGTAAATCAGTATAGTATATATCCGATGTAACTTTAAGTCGTATCAGGGTAGAAATACAGATATTTTATACACTAGGGAAGTATATACTATTCAGTCAAATCATGGTAACTGTATATATAAATGGAGTATAATTACTCGAAAAATGCATAAATTGAAAAGATAATTGTGCCTAGAATGTATGCCCATATGTGAATTTACAAAACGTCTTATTATAGGTTTAGTGTATATTGTACATAGTAATAAACAATTACCCACTGTTTGAACTCTGCTTTACATATCATTATTTATATATTTACTTGTTTTATACCAGTCAACTGTTATTACTTTAAAAAAGTTTAACGAACTCTCACACCCTAAACTAATACCAGGTGTATTTATCATAAATAAAACTTCAAATGCTTAGTAGTGTTCTGATTTTGATCAATGGATAGTTATGTTAACCCGACGAAAAACCCCATAAAACTTGATCTAACATCGTTCGTGGTTGATAGTTTTCATAGACTGATCGACTATTTAGTATAAGCCATTATATATAGTTACATATATAGTATATGTGCATGAAATCAGGCTCCAGGATCACGAGTTTAGACTTAGCCAATCATTACTTACGTAACATTTCTGGCGTTTGCAATATTTGGGTTAAATATAATTCTTAAAGAAAACGATACAAACATCACAAATTTATGTTATGATAAAGAATATTGGAAACATGGACGTACAATACAAATTAATGACCATAAAACAAATTAAATATATCAACAATGGTTACAGCTATTAAGTGATCTGTTTATCTTGGTAAGGTGTAAGCAATGGTAAGTGATGTGTACCTGACCGAACTTGTATAAGTATAAGTATTACCCAGAGAGAGAGAGAGCCATTCTACAGAGCAACAATACCTAAACGTTGGTATTATACTGAAAGCTTCACCGATGTTCGTAATTAGCTATAAGATAATGTCTGAATTAAACATCCATCGACTGATAAGAGAGAACCCTGCCTGTGTGTGTCCACACGACTTCGATGTTTACTTGATGATCAGTAGTCAGTCCACTAAAGCTGTTTACTGTTTTCTCTGGTTGTCCGGTCGTAACTGTGATCCCCTCAACTTCTATTCCACCACAGGCGTCTCTTCAAATACCTGTGTTTGCCTTTAATTGGCGCAGTGTCACTTCCCTTTTAATGTTCTCTTATGAGTATCTTAGCGGTTTTTTTTTGCCTTTTACATTGTTGTTTTTGTCTTTTGTTGGTATGATCTTCATGCTTCTGACCGCCTTCGTCAGGTATCATACGCATTCCACACCGATACCATTCAATCCCTATCTCTTTTTTGCACTTTTTTTCAGTTTTCCATATGACCCGTTAGTCTATTCTATGCCTTTGTATTTCACATTGATCTATTGTTTAGGTAAATTATTCGTCCTTCTTATATTTGTTGATGGCCTGTCTATTTCCACTAACGTAGTGATTATTTCTGTTCTGTCTGGCCCTTTGAATGTGTTGACTTTGATCTCAGTGTATTATTAATTTTGTGTATTTATTTCAAATACAGTCAAACCTGCCTTAGCAACCACTTTTATACAATGACCACCTGCACAATTAGACCACTTACAAATGTACAAAGTGGCTATGTTTCACTCATTTTAACCTGTATATAAAGGCCACTTGCATGTAAAGAATATTTGCTCTTTGTTCCATGTGTGGTTTTGGAGACAGGTTAATTGTGAATATGCTTTAAAATATGTTTTAAGTAGTCTAAACGGTAGTCTTTTGTCTAGATAGTTTGCAATTCCCTAATCTATATTTGGTTTTGGATAGAAATAATGGTTCTAATGATACATTAAATGAATGCGTGTGTGTCGTTTGCAAAGTATGATTCATTGTTTTAGATGTCACAGTATGAACAATTGTGACCGATTGTATGCAATGGCAGTTGGTCATTTGATGTAATAGTGGCTTCAATTGATTCGCACGAATAGTATGGAAATCAAAATCAATTTTCCGATTACAAATCCTACCATTCAATCTTGTCTCTCATTTCATATGAGTTTATCATGGGATATGCATGTTTCTTCTTCCTATTCAGTCTTATAACGCTCGACCGTCCCTGGCCTGATCATAAAAGAGAACAGCAATATTATTTTGAATAAACTGAATATTACAATTATTCATCCCTACCTATTAACAAACGTGATACCAACGGAACGCCGGTGAACTTTCGTGATATATTTTATATATGCTTAATTTAATATAGATTTAAATATTTAACACATATGACGACACAACAATTGTGTGCGTATTATGTCTGACAGTGTGTGTCATCCTACCAATAAATATATATTGTATATATATTAACCATTTACACCTGGAAATTATTCGATATCAGGTATAAGATCCTACTTAACACTTCTATGACACAAGAAAGAAAGCCATCCCAACCGAGCTCTTTATTTGGGAGGATTTGGAATATGAAGTCTTAATGTGTTTACCTGTAATCAAACAATGGTACTGATAAGACAGAAATGGGTATATGATATAAAAGTTGACGACAGTGTAGGATTAGTGGCAAGTCTTTAAACTTACGCGCCTGTACCCCCACCCGACACGTGCCTGGGTCCTTCTGTTTATCTCTATAAACACTCACTTCTACCTACCCGGCTGTATTAGGAATACACATTATTACATACGTTTTATCGTAACGTCAATAATGACGAAAAAGGCAAAAGAACAAGGTAAGTTAGGTTCTGTAGTGAATTTGCTTAGCTCTGTAGTTCAGACCTCTGTTGCATTTAAAACACACTGAATTGACTTTACTGATCATGAGGAATGTGGTAGCGACATTACATGGATTTAAAATCATATACTCAATATTATATGATACTGAACTAAATTGTGTTACTGAATTTATTCATTGTTGATACCTATTACATTTAGTGTATAGCTCATGTCGTCTCAGCTTCTTTGAACTTCATTATAAAGCGTCAACCGCACTTTTTCATTATAGTGCGTCACCCGTTGTGTTCATTGACCTGAATCCCAAAACTACGTACATACTAAACTGGCAAAATACTTCTCATTTATTGATATTTCCATATGTTACATCATCTTATTCATGATGAAAAGGTTTGTAGTAATGGATATTTTTAATGGTTTGTTAATTACAAATTACTTTTCCACATTGCTATTACAAATTGATAAAAGACGTTTCTTCGTGATGCTGATAGAATAATTATGTACGGTAAGGGCTTCATATCAGTACCAAATATCATTGTACATAAAAGTACAATAAGCCATGTTTAAAATGTGCCTGTGTGTTTACAGAGAAGATGTCTTGGGTGACGTATGGAAGTCCGTTATGGCGTAAGGACAAGGTTCCCACCACCATCAAACCACTTCCGGATATCGATGTCCAGAAGAAGCTTGAGAAGGGATTCGTTAATGATGCTGTGAGTACCTTTATGTACCACTCAGCACGGAGACGCCCGATCATTCCTCCATACAATGCCGAACATGATAGGTACGCGCAGGCGTACTTCCAGTCTCCGATCGCAAAAGCCGTCCTTGAGAGGTCAATGGAGCGCGTCCTTGTCGTCAAGGTAAATTATCCTGAATATTTTTTACATTTGTGTACAAACAAAGGTGATAATCTCTATAGATTGTCTTTTGATTGTTTTCTATTCAGTATTAACGATATTAATGTTAGAAAAAAAAAGTTAGATATTATTGATAAATTATTATGTTCGAATCAATAGATTTCGTGTCAGTGGCCTTTGAAATCGACCAAGTCATTCCGTGTCGGCTCACAGCATGCTGGCATATGTATGGCCTCTTTTTCAGTATCGTAAATGTACTATAAACATTAATGCATACTGATAAATTTGTCGACAGTATCTGTATCTACTTTACCTATCATCTGCTTTACCTATCTTTAACAAATGTTAAAATAATGTAAACTTTGAGATTGCATGAATTGTTAGTTTTAACGATATGTAGCTTTCCACAACTGACACACTGAAAATAGGTATTGCATCTGAATGTAATTTGATTCTGTAAAATCATGAATTCAGGGCGAAAGCGCTTACTGAAAATACGTGTAAACGTGTCAATATATAATTTTATACATTCTACTGAAACGACAAAATTCTTACCGTCATGCTTGCATATTTCAACTTTGATACAGACATAAAGGCCAACAATTATAATTAATAAAACACTTGGAAAATAAGCTTGGTACGATTAAACCTCCCTTAGGGGAATGTAAATACATGTACCATGTTAACGGATTTTGTTGGTTTCAAGAAATCAGCGTTATATATTTATAATGCTCAGATACAATGGTCTCGCCAACTTCGAGTTAACGAGATTTTCTGTGTATCATAATGTAGAGGGGAAAGTATTGGAGTGAGCGTTGACAACGGTGCTCTACCATGTCACCCATCTAGATTGATACATGTGGAGAAATAGCTTACCACAATGATCTTAGAAAGTGGACCTTGAATTCTTATGGCGACAACCAGAGCGATAAAAAGTGAGACAAACTGAAATGGGGATTACTATCGTTTAAACATTTGACATGGTATTTATTGTTTTCAATTGTATCCTTTGGGAGTGTTTAGTTTGGTGCCAACAGGAGCTGGAAGAAAGACTGAAAAATCAAATTTTGTCACATTCAAGTCTTTCATAAATTTCTTAACTCAATCAAGTTTTATTTTATCAAACCAAACATGTCTATCAAACCGACGTTTATTTGATTTCAAAAGTATTTAATGTCACATGGAATTGATAGTTAGTTTAAGAGATAATCCCTTGTATATCTACCGACTGTTTGATATGATAAAGCAGCACTTGTAAGTTATTTAAAAGGCTTTAACGTTTTTTCGTCATCATTTTACCACTGAACCTGCCTTCTGCCTTGACTGGGAAATCAAAGAAGCTATTTTTGGTTTTGAGTCTTGATATTAAAATTTCGTTTTTGGTCAGTATTGTGAAACACGTTATCATTCAGGTAATACGGCAAGTATACATGACATACGTATATTATAGTTTTTACAACTCGTAGGCAATCAACGAAACAGGAAATTGTGTTCAAGTCTACAGACCTATCTTAATTACTATAACAATACCTTTCATTTTTAGCAGTTTCAGACCAAATGGGTATAGCAAGCCCCTTCGCAAAATATGATCTAAGATGTACAAGCTTTTGACAGTGCGTTTTAATTTAAACCTTATTTTTTACAAAGAAAATAAAGTTTTAGGGCTATTGCTGAAAATCTGCCAGCACTTTTTGTTTTTTATATTTATGTTTAGGCTAATGGTAGAGGTGTAACGATGTTTGATTTTACGGTAACCAATAGTTATATCTATATCACAAGGAGACAAACGTATGATGATACTACTGTATCTCAAAAGACTACCCATTAACACGAGGTCATATATCTCTAATACTGGGATATCAGCTGTAGAAAAACAAGACCATCGTGTTTGTCAAGATCAGTCCTAATGTAACTTTTGTGTTTCCAACTTCAAGGTGAATATTAAACTTTGTTATGTACCAGATAAAAATTTCTTAGGAATGCTTAAGGAGTCACTTAATAATGGTTATATTGTTGTCTAGTTGAGCCCCAACAGTTGGATACTACTTAATAATATCTAGTTAAGAAAACTGTCATAACATCGGACTTAACGGAATCCTGTTACATCGACAAGTTGTCATATGGACATATTCGTAGACCTCCTGTGTGATAAATAGGAGAAAAACTGACGTTAAGGCCCATCAAATGATGTACAGGCAACTCAACTTTAGAGATAGCCCCCCTTCATTTACAAATATTTACAGATATTTCCCATTAAGATATGGAGTAAGTAAAACTCTCGTGTTTCCTAAGATAATCTATCTCTGTAGTACACTTCCTATTTAAGCACCCGTAGCCCCTTTAATCCGTCTGACACCTTTATCCCATTATGCCTACTGCGTGTGTTCCATTCCCTTATTTAGATAGGTAATCTTAAATACATTATGTCAGAATTAGATATGTTTTACTCCATTCAAATGTACATGCTGTACATGCTGGTGTATAGAGAACAAATAGACGTACCTGGCCTATTATACTTTTCGGCCAAGTACAAAATATCCCATCGAGTCTCAAATCACTCGCCGGGCACATTTTTCTGTTGGTTTTTGTTTTAGGTTTCCAATTATTTCATACATACAGGTGAATTGATATATCATTATTTGCATAAAACAAATATAAACGTTCTTTATATCTACGTTATCGCTCCAAAGACTTTCGCAATCTGTAAAATTAGTGTATGTTTTTCCTTTGAAAAGATCGCTATATGTTGTGTGACAAAAATGATATCTGGTGTTGAGTTTGAATATTATTTACGTTGCCTTTTAGAAAAGAACTATAAAATTGGTTCGATAAAATGCATAGAAACGTGAAAACACCATTTTGATTTTTTTCGCTTTATTAGCACAAATAATCGAAAATTGTAGCGCTGATGACGACATAATTGTTTGCTAATAATTTAGAGCTATACACAATTGCAGCTTGTATTAATAATTCTTAATTTCACTTAGTTCCTTTAAATAGGCTATTTTCGTTAGCTGCATATTTCTTACCACTTAAGTATCTAGGATGTAAATGATTGTTATTGTACTATAATTGATTTAGATTGGTTCTCAGTTACGACTCTTTTCATTGGTCACACACATATATCATATTTGATATCCTAGGTGTACATGTAAATCAGAATCAATACTTGGGTTGGTGTAATGGTGAACAGATACTGGTGCAATTTTCAGTGTGTGGTCTACGTCTGAAGTAACCATTAATAACTATATATTTATACATGAAACTTACATCTCCGTTAGTCATCATGCTGCGGATATGGCAAAGCAACCCAAATATTGCCTGCAATCAGGACTGCAACATCAAAGAGATGGAGAGAATCTATGGAGTTAAGCTTAATGGTCAGATGGAGGAGGCACTAAAGTGGTATAGGGTAGTGTATACGTGAGGGTATATCTGATAGAGGGTATAGAACAGGGTCGTATTACTGGAGTATAGGGTCATATCAGTTCTAATTAGTGTATTAACGGTAATGTGGATATTTGATACAGGCTTAGTATATAGAGCATATCTAAATCGGGGTTTATGTTCTCATTGTTATCAGTCATGTATTTCATGCTTAAAAGATTATGATGTCAAAATCTACATACATACGTGTATGGATCAAATATGACTTCAAACAATAAAACAATTATCTTAAATCTCACAAAATATTGGTACTAACATTAATATTTAGCATGAATACAGCCCGGTGAACTTTTTTCTTTCTTTTCCTTTATATTTCAGATAGATGAATATATGTATGTTTTTTTGTTGTTTTTATTCTGTTGGTTTTTGTTAGTTCTTGGTTTTTTATCGACATAAGATCATAATATACATTAATATATATCATTAAACCCTTTCTTATGCAGTCAAGAGAATGTAACCGGAATAACGAGGTATCATTTATGCACGTGTGTTGTTTCACATCACAATACCTGTTGTCGCATGTTGCACATGTATACACTATTGTCCCCTTGTTAATGTTATTACCTTCTTTCTTTTGTTTAGGTAGGTAAGCATGGATGTGCAATGGTTCTGTCATTTTTATATTGACGTCAGTGTTCGTTACCATTTCCTCTCATTTATTAAAGATTTGTTCCTGTGTAACTTTACTTAATGTTCGTTATTTTTGCCTAATTTATGAACTTTGATTAGACAATTAAGCATTAAAAACTATTTTATTGTTATGGTAATATAATGCTTGATCAATGTGGTATTATTAACGAAAAGCTCAAAAATGACACATATTGACGCATAGTAGAAACTGAGCGTATGTAAGCAAGAGCCTACCTTTAACTGAGTTTCTTTTCTACCATTCTACTCCTGTTGTTGACATCGTTGATCTATAACCGACAACTAACTAGGAATGCAGGTCCTATAATTTTCCTCGGCCATTAATTAACCAATTACCCTGAAATGTACTGACCATTAATTAATTCTGATTGAAATGATTTCAACCAGGTACACAGAAAGCAGAAGGATTTTTTTATACGCAAAGTTATTATTAATTCACATTTATAAACACTAATATACTGTATTCGTTTCGTTTTTGTTCATATATCTTTGTTTAAAATTGGTAAGTTTACAATGGACGGTTATATTTTACCAAATCTGAATGATTATATATGATATAATATCATACTATAAACTATGTTAAGAAAAACAACCATTTAAAAATGTTTTCAAATACGTTACTTTCTCAGATTTCCGTCTTTGTTTCAGCTATCATAAAATGCTAAGATATCACGTCAGGTTGTCTTGATTTGAAAGTCCAGTGTGTGATTGAATTATGATACAGCTATTTTGTCGTTGGTCATAAGTCTTCTCCTCTTTTAGATATCATGGAACCCATTGACACACATAAGATTGAACACTATCTACCTATGTTTATTTCAGAATGCCGAAGCAAAGAGGATGCAGAAAATTAACAAGCTGAGTTTCAGAAGGCGTGCCAAGGAGTCGCCGTCCGTGGAAAGGATTCGTGAACGGGAAAAGGAATTCCTGAACGATGCCATAATCACAGAGAAGCTAAGAACCAAATATAAGGACATTATCCCAAAATACGACGCTGCCATGGATAAAAACTGTAGAGGCTATTTCGAGCGACCGGATGTAAAAAGACTCCTCAACGTTACTTGCTACAATAAGTGACGTCATACACGAATTACTCTTTAGGCTGGCTTGACGTGCAGCACAGAGCAAAGCATTTCAAAGAAACCATCATATTTTGATACAGACAAACATGTTCCTTTTGTTGTTATGTATTATACATTATATTTTCCTTTGTTTCTTTTAAACTGATATATCGTTATTCTTTACAGTTATATTTAATTTATAAAGAAATGTTTTATGTTGATGGACATTTCTTCTTTTCCGTGATTATGGGACATTTTTGTAAATATGAGTCGAAATTGTTTGCTTATATCGTAATGTTTGAATTTCATAAATGATGAATATTTCATCTTTGATATCTACGCATTTATAAGAATCTTATTTGTCAATGAAGGCCAAAATCTTGCAAATGCTTTTTGTAAATATTCTAATCAAAAGTATTTTTTGAAACACAAATTGGTCAGTTCATAAATATGGTGATTTATATGTCAACACAAAATGAAATAAATCCTATGTTCTTCTTGATGATATATCGTGTGGCAGTCTTCACCTGTAACACGCGATCTACCAAGAGTCACCGAATAGCCGACTTATACGTACTGTATGATATCGAATGATAAATATACTACCGATTTGTGTAAGATAATCTTAGAACAGTATAGCTATACATTGTTTTGTAGAAATATGTAAAGAATACTTACTATGCAAAAAGTTTACGCTGTAGGTGGTAGTTTAATCTGGGACCTTTCTTAGTATCAAATGTGTATCTTGATCAGCATTACAATAATTTTGTGTGTGTGAAATGCTTTATTCTATCCGGGCACGTATTTTCTAGGATTTTGATACAGCCTCATTAAATAGCGGCGACGTGTTCAGTGGTTTTAGATGTCTTGATTATAAATACTGCTGAAGGTGACATGTTATGTGGTCGTTCTAATTAGAGATGATATATTGGTAGCTAAGTAGTTATTTTTAGATGCACGTTCCTTTCAAACTGGTATACACATTTCAAATTTGTTTTGAATGATAAAAAAACTCTCAATGATCACTAGCACAACTCATCCTACTGGAATAAGCTAATAATATTAACTTACAAAATGTAACATCTAAACATCGACTTGCTTATCTTAACAAAGCTACGCAGGTATGATGCTGTTCTGACTGACTGAAATAGACGTTAATCTCGAACTTTAGTGCCTTGATCATGTCAATTGATTAATGTTTCGGTGTATACTACATAGACACTCGCTATTGGTGTTAGGGGTATAGTATTATTACACATATATTACATATTACAATACAGTGTGGTGGAAAGAGACAATATACACTTTGTAAAACATCGTTTACAATACTGTTTGGGGTTTATCATGTAGTATGTTATTAAGTTTTACAATTATTGTGATTCTTAAATTATTAGATTCTATTATTCAACTTCCTTCGGATAGCATTGCACATTTTCTTTTTTCTTTTTTTTTCTTTTTTGTAATTTTAGTCCTTCACTAGATCTGATTTAGTCCAAATATATGTTGTTAAGTTTAGTTGTGCACATTATCAACAGTGTATTAATGGTATAGTTTTACTGATATCGTGATCAAGAAATAGTAAAATTTCTGTAATCAGATTACTTTATGAACATTTCTGATTGGTTCAGCATCTTTACCAAAGATCCTAAGTAACAAACCGACAAGTGTTTAGACTGTTACACGCGCGATTACACTGATAGTCTTATCAATATTTGTATAGTTATTATATACACTGTATACAGCATATTCATGTTGCTTTATTGGTCGTTTGCTATTTTTAGTTTTAAAACTCACAATATTGATGTTTTCTTTTTTCTTTCTGTTCCAAGCTGCATTTTACTTAAGGATTACCTTGAATAGATTTTTTATGTTATGGAAATATAACATATTTACAAAAGATAATCTCTTCAATATTCAAAATACATTTTGAGACCTTTTTGTCTATGAAATCATTACGCCGTCATCTCAGCCAATCAGAAGCAACTAACAAACGGCGACGCCATTTTTTCCTTTATGGGCTGATAAGTAAATTTTTAAGACAATGAAAATGCTCGTAACAAGCAAAATTGAATTATATTTATATATTCAAAATACGGAATTAAGATTTTATTTCTACAAGGTAAGAACGGTTGCAGAAATTATTTCCGAAGCAATGAAAGTTATATAGCTACCTGTATATAGATGTTTCTATGGTAAATCCCTTTTTCAATTTAATATAAAGGCAATAAAATACGATGTTCTTAAAATGTTTGATTTTTCGAACTATCGTCATGATTGCATTTTGAAGCATTTTTAAACAGAAGAACTTTTTGTGTCACGGTATTGAATCATTTAATTTTTAATCGGCTGATAATCTAATTGTTATTGCATGTGGCTTATTAAGCTGGAGTGTGTACAGCGCCCTGATTTATCTAGTAGAATAATGTATTTAGTATCCATTTCGTCCAAGTCCTAACAACAATATTCCGTATTTGGATACAAAGTTATGTGCCCTTGCGTCATGTGTTTGCGAACTGAACGACATACGTTTTGGCGAAAACGTTGCGATCACAAAATAATGACGTAACAATTGATACCTACCCGCAAGGGAGCTAACTCTGTAATGTGCAAAAAGAGAATATTTACATTTAATGGAAGAAAAATATTTTTCTTATTTCTTTATGTACATATATAGCATCAAGTACTCTCTATCCATATGTAAGTTAATGTATATAAGGGAGATAACTTTAGCGCACTAATGCGTGAAAACTGTAGTTGTTTGTTTCAATATAAACATATATACATGATTGTATTGATATTTACAGTATTATATTGTTTGTTCCATATCTGCTCGGTGTTAATGTTGCCAGTTTTATGTTGGTATAAAGAGCAATAAACCATCTGAATTATGACTGCTTCTTAGATGTTTGTATTTTGTTGTTGTTGCTGTTGATGCTGTTCTAGCTTAAATATTGATTCTAACATAAAAGCTCATAACCTCACATTTAATTAATAAGCAACGGCTTATATTCCGTTGTGGTAGGAAAAATCCCAGTCTTAAATTCGAAGTCAAATATTCTGTATGTAAAAAAATAACGAAATCTGACTTGGCAAAGTCTGGGCATCGGTTTCAAAAGTTAAATATTGTTATATTATCGAAAAGAAGTTGACTGTGACAAACGTTTTGAAATTAAGATGAAACTTGACTAACTCATTTATGATTATATTTGAATAAGAATAACTATATCTAAGTAATTAGATATTATCGTAAGTTGTTCTAGTGTTTGGTTTTCTTTCTATAAACTACATTTTTATGTTTAGATGACAACTTGAACGCTTTTAGGTATTACTTCCTTGGATTTGATATATTCTTTGTTATTTTTAGGGCGGAGGAGGCTGATGTTTTCTTTGCTCGTTTGAGTAGAGTATATTTTTGAGAATCTATTGGATTTTTTTCGAAATAGAACATTAATTAGATATAGTTTTTGAGCAACACTAGTGTCCAGTCTACACATTTAGAGGGCAACATTAAAGCACAAGCTCACGGGAGATTTTGAAGTTTTTAAAGTTTAATCAAAAAGAGCCAAAACGACGGAATTTGAATAACGTTTTCTATGGCGTAATGATTTCATTTGTTTATGATGTGAACGTGTGTTGTAACTTATCGGTCTATGATTTGATAGACAAAATGATTTAACCAATGACAATACTCGTTCTATTGTATGCATACAGTCTGTGAATCATATGTCCTGACGTAACACACATAGAATACAAATATTACACACAGAGAGGCCCCGGTGGCCGAGTGGTTAAGATGTCTCGACATATTACCACAGGCTCTCCACTTCTGGGACGCGGAATCGAATTATATGTGGGGCAGTTGCCAGGTATTGACCGCTGGTCGATGTTTTTTTCTCCGGGTACTCCGGCTTTCCTCCACCAAGAAACCTGGTACATTTTGTACGTCCTTACATGACCCTGGCTGTAAAGATGTCGCTAAACTAATAAAACCAACCCGAAACATCACAAAGATATCACACTTACTCCTGGCCTATCTTTGCAAATTGATTGCCTTGTTCTGTAGTGTATAACGCTTAAAATATTACCATAATCAAGCATGTAAGATACAAAAGCATGAACCTAATATCAACTGCCAGCCGTATGAGGCTTACAAGGTAGTATAGATCATGCAACTTATTTTATCAAAAAATAATGAAAAATATATTTACATTTTATACAATGAAGGAAAATCAATGAAGGTGATTTGGAGGAATTCGTGATTATATATTTATATCGTTAAAGGAAGAACTATTGTGGAACACTGAACTTAGAGTAACACTTTAATGGAGGAACTATTGTGGGACATTGATCTTATAATAACATTAAAGGAGGAACTATTGTGGGACACTGACCTTATAATAACACATTAAAGGAGGAACTATTGTGGGACATTGATCTTAATAATAACACATTAAGGAGGAATATTGTGGGACACTGACCTTATAATAACAATTAAAGGAGGAACTATTGTGGGACACTTACTACCTTATAATATACACATTAAAGGAGGAACTATTGTGGGAACTATATACTATATAATAACACATTAAAGGAGGAACTATTGTGGGACACTACTTAACCTTATAATAACACATTAAAGGAGGAACTATTGTGGGACACTGACCTTATAATAACACATTAAAGGAGGAACTATTGTGGGACACTGACCTTATAATAACACATTAAAGGAGGAACTATTGTGGGACACTAACCTTATAATAACATTTAAGGAGGAACTATTGTGGGACACTGACCTTATAATAACACATTAAAGAGGAACTATTGTGGGACATACCTATAATACACATTAAAGGAGGAACTATTGTGGGAACTACCTTAATAAACATTAAGGGAACTATTGTGGGACACTGACCTATAATACACATTAAGGGGAACTATTGTGGACACTGACCTATAATAACACATTAAGGAGGAACTATTGTGGACACTGACCTTATAATAACACATTAAAGGAGGAACTATTGTGGGGACACTGACCTTATAATATACATTTAAGGAGGAACTATTGTGGACACTGACCTTATAATAACACATTAAAGGAGGAACTATTGTGGGACACTTACCTATAATAACACATTTAAGGAGGAACTATTGTGGGACACTGACCTTATAATAATTAAAGGAGAACTATTGTGGACACTACCTATAATACACATTAAGAGGAACTATTGTGGGACACTGACTATAAACATAAGAGGACTATTGTGGGACACTGACCTTATAATAAACATTTAAGGAGGAACTATTGTGGGACACTGACCTTATAATAAACTTAAGAACTATTGTGGGACACTGACCTTATAATACACATTAAGGAGGAACTATTGTGGGACACTGACCTTATAATAACACATTAAAGGAGGAACTATTGTGGACACTGACCTATATAATTAAGGAGAACATTGGGGACACTGACCTTATAATAACACATTAAGGAGGAACTATTGTGGGACACTACCTATAATAACATTAGGAACTATTGTGGGACACTGACCTTATAATAACATTAAAGGAGGAACTATTGTGGGACATTGATCTTATAATAACATTAAAGGAGGAACTATTGTGGGACACTGACCTTATAATAACACATTAAAGGAGGAACTATTGTGGGACACTGACCTTATAATAACACATTAAAGGAGGAACTATTGTTGGGACACTGACCTTATAATAACACATTAAAGGAGGAACTATTGTGGGACACTGACCTTATAATAACACTATTGGAAAGGAGGAACTATTGTGGGACACTGACCTTATAATAACACATTAAAGGAGGAACTATTGTGGACACTGACCTTAAAAACACATTAAAGGAGGAACTATTGTGGGACACTGACCTTATAATAACACATTAAAGGAGGAACTATTGTGGGACACTGACCTATTATAATAACACATTAAAGAAGAAACTATTGTGGGACACTGACCTTATAATAACACATTAAAGGAGGAACTATTGTGGGACACTGACCTTAAAATAACACATTAAAGGAGGAACTATTGTGGGACACTGACCTTATAATAACACATTAAAGGAGGAACTATTGTGGGACACTGACCTTATAATAACACATTAAAGGAGGAACTATTGTGGGACACTGACCTTATAATAACACATTAAAGGAGGAACTATTGTGGGACACTGACCTTATAATAACACATTAAAGGAGGAACTATTGTGGGACACTGACCTTATAATAACACATTAAAGGAGGAACTATTGTGGGACACTGACCTTATAATAACAATTAAAGGAGGAACTATTGTGGGACACTGACCTTATAATAACACATTAAAGGAGGAACTATTGTGGGACACTGACCTTATAATAACACATTAAAGGAGGAACTATTGTGGACACTGACCTTATAATAACACATTAAAGGAGGAACTATTGTGGGACACTGACCTTATAATAACACATTAAAGGAGGAACTATTGTGGGACACTGACCTTATAATAACACATTAAAGGAGGAACTATTGTGGGACACTGACCTTATAATATCACATTAAAGGAGGAACTATTGTGGGACACTGACCTTATAATAACATATTTAAGGAGGAACTATTGTTGGACACTTACCCTATAATAACATATTAAAGGAGGAACTATTGTGGGACACTGACCTTATAATAACAATTAAAGGAGGAACTATTGTGGGACACTGACCTTATAAATAACACATTAAAGGAGGAACTATTGTGGGACACTGACCTTATAATAACACATTAAAGGAGGAACTATTGTGGGACACTGACCTTAAAATAACAATGTGACACTACTTAAGGAGGAACTATTGTGGGACACTACCTTATAATAACACATTAAAGAGGAACTATTGTGGGACACTACCTTATAATACAATTAAAGGAGGAACTATTGTGGGACACTGACCTTATAATAATAAACATTAAAGGAGGGAACTATTTATGGAGGAACACTGACCTTATATAACATTTAAAGAGGAACTATTGTGGGACACTGACCTTAAATAACACATTAAAGGAGGAACTATTTGGACACTACCATAATACACTTTAAGGAGGAACTATTGTGGGACACTGACCTTATAATAACACATTAAGGAGGAACTATTGTGGACACTGACCTTATAATAACACATTAAAGGAGGAACTATTGTGGGACACTGACCTTATAATAAACATTAAAAGGAGGAACTATTGTGGGATACACTGACCACTGACCTTATAATAACACATTAAAGGAGGAACTATTGTGGGACACTGACCTTATAATAACACATTAAAGGAGGAACTATTGTGGGACACTGACCTTATAATAACACATTAAAGGAGGAACTATTGTGGACACTGACCTTATAATAACACATTAAAGGAGGAAACTATTGTGGACACTACCTTATAATAACACATTAAGGAGGAACTATTGTGGACATACCTTAAATAACACATTAAAGGAGGAACTATTGTGGACACTGACCTTATAATAACACATTAAAGGAGGAACTATTGTGGACACTGACCTTATAATAACACATTAAAGGAGGAACTATTGTGGACACTGACCTATAATAACACATTAAAGGAGGAACTATTTGGACACTGACCTTATAATAACACATTAAAGGAGGAACTATTGTGGGACACTGACCTTATAATAACACATTAAAGGAGGAACTATTGTGGGACACTGACCTTATAATAACACATTAAAGGAGGAACTATTGTGGGACACTGACCTTATAATAACACATTAAAGGAGGAACTATTGTGGGACACTGACCTTATAATAACACATTAAAGGAGGAACTATTGTGGGACACTGACCTTATAATAACACATTAAAGGAGGAACTATTGTGGGACACTGACCTTATAATAACACATTAAAGGAGGAACTATTGTGGGACACTGACCTTATAATAACACATTAAAGGAGGAACTATTGTGGGACACTGACCTTATAATAACACATTAAAGGAGGAACTATTGTGGGACACTGACCTTATAATAACACATTAAAGGAGGAACTATTGTGGGACACTGACCTTATAATAACACATTAAAGGAGGAACTATTGTGGGACACTGACCTTATAATAACACATTAAAGGAGGAACTATTGTGGGACACTGACCTTATAATAACACATTAATGGAGGAACTATTGTGGGACACTGACCTTATAATAATACATTAAAGGAGGAAATATTGTGGGACACTGACCTTAAAATATTACATTAAAGGAGGAACTATTGTGGAACACTGACGTTAGCTTTAATGTGAATAAATTTTGCGGGCCTGGAACTCTAACACTGATAAAACACGTTTCATTAAGCAACATTCGTAACATTTGTCAGGCAAACAAGGAAATGAAGCAGATGTATCATTAGCATTATGTAATTGTCCACTGAGGAATGGGTCATCCTTGGATCATTATCCTGGTGGTATCACTACAGGGAGTGAGGGTCAACGCCGAGGATAGAACGAAAATCAGTGGTAATGTGTATAGTT